>NC_030677.2:119968588-121218588 GCF_000004195.4 Xenopus tropicalis | reverse complement strand
GCCTATGGTAATAAATGATTGCTTTACTTTGGGGATTTTTATTATACTACTCTTTTCTGTATTTTTTGTGCTTTTCTGTTTATTTCTGTCCATTTTTTCTTTCTCATTCACTACATTATGCATTTCTCTGATATTACATTTTCCTGGATTTTACATAATTTTAAGGGGTTATACTGTATTTCCCACCATCCCCTTTAATTTTTATATAACATGTTCTATTCCTCTTATATCACACTACTTCATCTATCCTTTGTGTAACTTTTATAGTCTTCCATTTTACTTTCTTCCAGTTTCCTCATTTCTCCTCTTTAGCTCCACATTTTGGCTGCTGTCAAAGCTGTTCTATTAATTTCTTTTGTCTTCAGCCCTTTCTTCTTTTGCCCTTTCTTCCATTTCTTATTTTAATGTGGAAATGGATGTACAGTGTAAATATGTAAATCTTTGTGTCCATGGCAGAATGTAGGGTGTGTTGTGGCCACTCTCCAAAAGCCAATTAAAGTACATTGTAGAAGTACTACAAACCTGACAAAACCACACAAACATATACAATGATTATTGCTTATTATCTTGCCCCATGTTTTATTAGTAATAGAGTGTTTTAAATTAGAAATATGTGATCATAAAATTGTCACCCTATTGTGTGTACCTTAATCCCATAGAGAATTGCGAATTATTTATATAAAGTCATACAATGCATAAGGTTTGCACCTCCCCATGTGTTACATTATGGTCTTCTGACCAATGCTGATCATTTCTAGCGTATACTTATGAAAGAGGACATATCTTTTATATATGGTTCTTTGTGATATTTTTAAAACTTTAAATTGGAGATTTTGTTGTAAGATTGGAGTATGTTTTAATATATTATTGTACAGTTAAAAAAAATAAATTATTTAAAAGAGAAAATTGCAGCAGACAAAGTTTGCAGAAGTTTTATTCATACAAGGTTAACAGCATGACACCAACAGTGTTTAATCTAAACCAAAGCAAGGAAAAAAAAATAACAAAACAACTGTACAGTTTTACAGCACAAGGTAAGGACATAGCTTACACAAGAGAAGCATAATTGCAATGTTTGCAGAGCACCAGAAACACATTATATACACAGATATGGGACCTTTTATCCAGAATGCTTGTGACCTGGGGTTTTCCGGATAAGGGATCTTTCCATCATCTTTTCCATTCATTCTAATAAGATTGTTTTGCCTCCAATAAGGATTAATAATATCTTAAATAACTTAAAAAGGAAATCAGTTTTAAAAATTGGAATTATTTGATTAAAATGGACTCTATGGGAGATGGCCCTCCTGTAATTTGCAGCTTTATAGATAACGAGTTTTGGATACTGTACTTTTGACAATTCAATATTATAAAGCCCTGACAACTTCTTTTTTGCCTGAGCAGAAGTGCTGCATCTGCATGGGTGACTTTGGCAACATTACAACATATCTGACACAATGGTGTTTTATTTAAATTTTATGCAGCTTAACAAAAAACAAAAAAAACCTAGCTCTGCAGCTGCTGTCTGGAGTAAGATATTGGGAAGTGCATAAACAATAAATGTGCATTGGCTAATAATAGAAGAATAACTGGACAGTCACAGTGATTACTTTATATGTTTGATAGACTATACAAAAGGGCAACGCCCCTGTCTCAGCTGCCAATAAGATATTGACGAACTATTCAGCACTGGCAACCATACCATCAATATGTCTGTCCAGGAAATGGCCACCAAAATTGTGTGAATTTTGATAACACTGTTACTTACTATAAAAGGTAAAAAGTGTAGCTGCTCCTTTACATTTTAGCAAAATATCAAGTTGGAGGGTTATAAATGCGGTATGTTTGGACATCAACACTAGATGGCAGTGTCGTCTGTCAATTTATTGTCTGTAATATGGCTCTTCACACAGGGGATTTTGTAGGCCGTTCAACAGTTAACAAGCCGTTCATTTTCTCAATAAGAAAAAGTATTTATGTATATATAATATTTTATTTAGGATATTAAACAAACTATAATAATATAGTATATGTTATACATATAGAGAGCCACATATAAAGTAAGCCAGTCATTTTATGGTATAACTGGGCAAACAAACCTGGCTTTCCTTTATGTCAGTATTTGCTAATTTTATACTGACAACTGTTTTAACCAAATTGACACAAAATCACAAATAAGCATTGTCATAAAAATATCCCAGAATGTATTCTACACAATATTGTACAGGTATCGGACCCCTTATCCGGAAACCCATTATCAAGAAAGTTCGAACTACGGAAAGGCCATCTCCCATAGACTCCATTTTAATCAAATAATTCAGATATTTAAAAATGATTTCCTTTTTCTCTGTAATAAATAATATACCAGGGCTTTGTACTTGCTCCCAACTAAGATACAATGAATCCTTATTGGAGCCAAAACATTCCTATTGGGTTAATTACTATTTAAATAATTTTATTAGCAGATTTAAGGTAGGAGATCCAAATTACGGAAAGACCCCTTATCCGGAAATCCCAGGTCCCAAGCATTTTGGATAATGGGTCCCATACGTGTACAAAAGGTTGTGGGCCACATTTTAACTGTTATCCAGTATGTTGGGGGCCTGGGGTTTTCAGAATAAGGGATATTTTCAGAATTTGTATCTTCATATCTTAAATCTACTAAAAAACAAACATTTAAACATCAAATAAACCCAACAGCATTGATTACTCTTCACTAAGGATTAATTATATCTTATTAGGGATCAAGTACAATGTACTGTTCTGTTATTACTGAAAAAAAGATCTATGTTGTTACCTTTTTAGTTATTTAATTAAAATGGAGTCTATTGGAGATGGCCTTCCATAATTCGGAGCTTTTTGGATAACTGGTTTCAGGATAAAGGATCCCATACCTTTATAAGAGCTACAACACTGAAGCTTTTGTCAGGTGGTGTCAGATTCACAGATTGCATCCTGGAAGCTGGATGTAGTTGCATGGGTTAAAAAATAATGGCACTGATAGAAAAATCTGATGTGTAAATAAGTCAGATGGTGTCTAAAAAAAACCTATTTTTGTCTCACTGAAATTCATTGATGGTTAGATGCAGATGCAGGAAAAAAAAAGACACCATCTTACTTTATCTGATCTGACTTGCATTACAGCTGTGAGGATCAGATTTTGTAAGATCCTACAGAATCTCATGCGATAAGATTTTGTGGATTGTATAAAATCTTACCCAAAAAAATTGATCAAAATCTCGCATGTACTTTAACCCTTAGTGGAGTAGGCCGCAAAATAGGAGAATAAGGGCCACATGCAGCATTCAAAGTACCAGTCTGACATTCTTGATGCCTACAATTCCTGTTTTTGACTGTGCATATCTCTCTAATAATATGATTGTATACTAGATGTTACCTGCATTAACATAAATCCACACTGACAACAAAAATATTTTGTGTTTTTGTAATGTTTAAATGTTTAACCTTACATTAAAGAGAGACCCCTTATCAGAAAAAAACCCTGATATCTTAAATTATTCTTAACATGTGCACATATTATATAGTAGTAAATGTAATATGGTTTCTCTCACTACTCAAAGTAGTCTCTGGTCTCTGTTATAGCAAAAGATTATTATACAGGGATGAGACCTCTTATGCATAATGGGAGTTTTTAGTAATAGGTCTTCAGTAATTTCCCCTACTTAACGTCTACTAAACAGTCATTTAAAGATGAAATTAATCCAGCAGGATTGTTTTGCCTCCAGTAAGGATTAATCATATCTCAGTCAGAATCAGGTACAAGGTACTATTATTTGATTTAATACGGGAGATGGCCTTCCCATGATTTGGAGTTTTCTGGATAACGGATTTCCATTTACGGATCATACACCTATCGTAGAAAATGAGTTTCTGAAGCTTTGTAATATTAGTAACCATGTTCTACCTAAACAACTTTAATAAAAGTGCAATAAATCTCAATATGATTGCTTCTCTTAATTTGTTTATTTGTCAGAACTATAGCATAATGCGCACTCAGATGTTACAGAAAGCAATACATGAATAGAAACAACTTTCATTTTCAGTGGTACTGCTGATCATTTCTTACCTTTCTTTCAGTAATTAGTTATCTCCGGCATGTACAAATATCTCTAGAGACAGCTCCTAACCTTTGTTACAACCTTACATATTTCGGCAAAAATAGATTTTTGATTTAGAATATCATTATAAATAGTTCCAAGTTTATATTTAATCCTCTAACAGAAAAACGCATATAACTCATTAGAGTGTAATAGTGGAGAGGCTTAAATACTGGCCAGAATATACATATTACCAGTAAATCTTAGATGTGTGTAGCTAGTATGTGTGTGTATACATATATATATAATTTTAAAACAAGAATATTTATATATATATATACCGTATATATATATATACACACACACACACATACATACATACACACATACAGTATGTATAATATTTTCCCTGATATTAGATCACACACATAATACATTTATAATTTATGTATATAAATATATATATAATTTGTTATGAGATATATTATCTTAAAATCAATTATTTAGAACTCCTAAATATGGGAATGCCATATTTCATAGACATATTAAGGCACTCCTTAGTTTCCTATTTTCTCTGCAAAAATCCATGCCAAAATTGTGGCATATGTGCATAATTAATGGGATGAGCTGCATTTTTTGGATATATATATATAAAAATATACACACACTATATATATATATATATAAAGTGTAGAACTGGGGAGCACACCTTCAAAATTACAATACCTGGGTGCTCGAGCTAGGAATTTGAACAAATAGAAAAATTGTCGGCACTCACAGGGTTTCCACATAGGGACAAAAGAAAATAATAAACAACTTTTAAATACAAACGGTGATGTTATTCTTTCCAACGTTTCAGTTTATATATATATATATATATATATATATATATATATATATATATATATATATATATAAACACAGATAAAGCAAACAGAATTGGTTACAAACTGAAACAAAAGAGGGACAGGCTACAAGATTCACAAAAATCCCCTTACTCTGTGTAGACGAAGATCCGCATTACAAGGCATAATACAGAGACAACAGTGCCATCTAGTGCTCACATCCATACCAAATCATCTTCAGCCACTTGTCCTTGAATGGGAGCTATATTGCAGGAAACCAGTATACAATGCAACAAGGAGAAAGACGCAGTTTGCTTATCCCAGAAAGACCTTTCAGAGCCCATCAAGGTATCCTACAAAAGCTGTAAATTCTTCTCTATGGGAAGCTTGAATAAAATGCTGTTAAATTCAGGAAGCTTTTTAGGCTGTGCTGGGTTAATACAATGATGAAATAGAAGTAAAACTGATACATTTATATATCCTCTGCTTCAGTTTGCTTATTTTTCTCCTGGGCTCGGTGGGCATTAATTTACTGGTCAGACGTGGAGATGTAAGACCTGGCTAGCACCACAGAATGATCTGTTAGTATCTTATTGGCCGTTGAGACATAGGCGTTGCCCATTGCATTGTCTGTCACATGTCTAAACCAAGCACTGGAAAGTCCAGTTATTCTTCTCTTATGAGCCAATGCACTTTGTCTACCAATGCACTTCCAAAATTTCTCACGCCCACCAGTGGCTGCTGAGTCAATTTTTATTTAAAGCTACAGCAAGTTAAATGGATAATTTAAAGGAAAACAGTTGTGCCAGATAGATAGATATATTCACGGTGGTAGGGTCAGTATGACAAATGCCAACAACATTTTTATTTCCCCACCCCCTTACATCTGATTCACAGGCTAAAATGAATGATTTCAGCTGATACAAACTGAGCTATGAATCGGAGTCTAGAACAGACATATTTTCAGCAGTTTCACTCGCATACGTTTAAAGGATTAGTAAAGTTTGAAGACATGTTGCTCTCATATGAAAGTGCAATATGTGCTCTGATGTCACTTTTTAGCCACCAAGCTTCCCACCTACAAGCTAATTAGGATGATGATATGCTACGTGCAAATACATTCAGATTGTTCAGTAGTCTATATTTTTGTGCTTCCGAACTGTAACACCATAATGCAAATTAGCCCAAAACTTGCTTACATGTATGTTAGAACAGTAAAATTTCACTTTGTGTGCTTGATCATTTCCTTGGTAATTTTATAATATGTTACGTTTTTATTTCTAGTACTGTTGAAGCTATTGATTGTATGTTAGGGTACAGCATCTTGCACTATGCTGGACTTTCATTAAATGAGGCACAGGGGGTACTGCAGTCAGGCGCCCTATGGTAGAGGGGCCCCTAGACACTTGAGATATTGACACCAACAATCAAACATTTTTATCATTGTGTTGTCTTTACATGCTGTTTATAATTTTGCCTGAAGCTTTTACATTACCTATCTAATCCCCCCATGTTCCTCTATGAAGGCGATGCCATATTTGTGCAACAGTATTCCATTAGCATTAGAGGCTATTACTTACCGGCGACAGGTAAAGTAGCAGTCACTTACAAAAGCAGACCTGTTAGTGAAAACTGATCTACGTCAAAATCGGGCGTGGTCACATCAAAAAAGGGCACGGTCACGTACAAACAAGCATGGGCAACAAAAAAATGCGCGATAAATGCGTTTTGCTAATTTTTCACTGTTTTGCTAATCTTCTTGCAATTTCACAAATTTTATGGCAAAGCGAAACGAGACAGATTCGCTAATCACTACTAAGTGAAAATTACCTTCAAGGGGTGGAGCTTATAAGAGAGAGAAGCCACCTAGTTCTTACAAGCAGACCTGAGCCTTCTGCAGTAGTAAGCCTGGTGCTAAGCCCTCTGTGAAGACACCACGCCCTCATAGATTAGATTAGAAAGACAAGGTGTCAGCACACGAAAGGCAGTTGCAAATTGGGGACTAGCCCCTAGTGTTTATAAAGTCAAATAAAGAGCCAATGTTTCAGGGATGTGCCTGAACGAAGTGGCAGGCCCCCAAAACTTGGATCTTTATTTATCGAATCTCGAAATGGGTAAAATTCGGATTAGATATGATAATTTCTGATGATCAAAAATGTCACGAAAAAATCTCAATAGTCACGATAATATCGTATTGGCGATCCGAAAGTCACAAAATTTTCGTATCCGAACGATCCGAAACGGCAGAAAAACCTTTCTGACTTTGATCCTTCAGTGCATGATTTTGGAAGCCTCCCATAGGACTCAATGGCACTCTGCAGCTCTAACCTGGCCCAAGGAAAGTCACGATAACAAAGCTTGAATGAATCCAAAACTTTTGTACTCTTTGCGACAAATACGATTTTGTCACGTAAATTTTGTTGCAAGGTACGAAAAAGTTGATCAAATTAACGAAAAAAATCACAGAAAATATGGACAGTTCTATAAATTAGAACAAATACAATTTTTTAGTATTCAGATTCAATAATACTTTGATAAATGTGCCCCTTTGTGTATTTTTAAGCTTGTAAGAGAGAAGTCAACCGTTTTTGTAAAAAATCAGGAAATTCTTTAAGACCTGGTGGCACCCAGTTACAGGACTTCACTCAAAAGGAAGCAGCTAATGGCAAGTCAAGACTGAGCTCCCTGTGCCCTTGCCCTGTGATTAAGTAGGCTTGTGTGACATTCATTGCAGTTGAAAAAAAGGGTGTGACTTTGTATGTTATGATGCTTTGATTAAGGCTGCTTAATTTGTGTACAGTATATGGGATGATGTACTACCCCTGCTGAAGCTTGGTAAGGCTGAAAAGCCTTAATGCAGTTCTATGGCAGCTTTGAATAATAAATATACTGGTAGCAAAAGAGATGGGGTCTGATTTATCAGTGCTTCTCAGTGCCAATATAAATATATCATTTCTGCTCAACTCTTCTTTCAATTCCTCCCAAAAGAAGCATGTCTGTGCCTGCCACACATGTCTGAAAGATCAAGAGGATGATGCAAATTACTTTTAATTAGGCTGGTAAGGCTTGTTCCTCAAAAACAAATGATGCTAATTTAAATCACTATGGGCAATTGTTCATATTATACTTCTCCAGCAGCACAAGATAGACTGTCTAATCTGACCCATCCTATCTTTCGGACCCAATGTAAACCATATGTACACTACACTAGCCAACCATACCACGTACAACAACAATTCAATATGAACACTCACAAGTACATGTATGCATAAAACAACATTTGTAATAAAATGTTACACAAAAGTTTTCCAAATAGCTGAACCAAAAACACATTCAGTGATCCTGAACATACACCTGCTCTACATTGTCCAATTTGTTTGCAATAGTTAATTTCACTTTTGCAGGCTTTAACACTTCAGTATTAGTAAGATGGGAATTTCTATTTTTATTTTGCTTTGTTTTCTCGAATTACCCATCGAGTTTTATATTTATCCATACAGACTGGTAGTGTTGAAATTAAATATTCACAATGAGAAAATGTTTGCTGCTGTGTGAAGAAATTTGTCTCACATTTAGAGCCAGATTCGTGAAATTTGCGAAAACTCGCATTAAATACAAAAATTTCTGATGTGTTAATTTTGCAAAATGTCGCATCGCGCTTGGACGAAAATATTGTGGTATGATCAGAAAGTTACGAAATTTTCGTATCCAAACGATCGTAAACGGAGCAAAAACCTTTCTGACGTTGATCCTTCTGTGCATGATTTTGGAAGCCTCCCATAGGAATCAATGGCACTCTGCAGCTCCAACCCGGCCCAAGGAAAGTCTCCCATAGGACTCAATGGCACTCTGCAGCTCCAACCTGGCCCAAGGAAAGTCACGATACCGAAGCTTGGATGAATCCAAAACTTTCGTACTCGCTGTGACAAATACGATTTTGTCGCACAAATTGTCGCAAAGTACGAAAAAGTAGCGCAAATTAATGGAAATATTGCAGAAAATATGCAAAAGTTGTAAACTTTAGAAATAATATACATTTTTTGTAATCGGACCAGTCGTACTTGAATGAATGTGCCCCTTAATATAGCTTTTGCAAACGTGGAATAAAGACTGTGAATTTTATAGTTTGGGTCAGTGTATAGTGTATGTAATAAAACTTTCATTCTGGAAATGACATTCATGCTTAAACCCATAGTACAGGTATGGGATCCCTTATCCGGAAACCTGTTATCCAGAAAGTTCCGAATTACGGAAAGGCCATCTACCATAGACTCCATTATAAGCAAATAATTCTAATTTTTTAAAATGATTTCCTTTCTCCCTGTAATAATAAAACAGTACCTTGTACTTGATCCCAACTAAGATATAATTAGTCCTTATCGGAGGCAAAACAAGCCTATTGGGTTTATTCAATATTTAAATGATTTTAAGAAGACAAGTGTGTAGACAGAGTGAAAAGCTGGACTTTAACAAAAAAAGTCGACTTTTTAACTCTACTGTGCGTGCACCAGCCCAGGGATTCCGAAGACAGAAGAAATACGGAAGAGGAAATACTCACTGCAGCTACCCTGAGCTGGCGTGGTTTTCTCTTAACAGGGGCACTAGCCGGGGTAAAGGGTAAGTGATTTTACCTAGCCTTTCCTTCTCCTTTAACTTACCCATTAAATAAACATGTATACATTATATTCACTCAAAAAACTATTATTCATTTATTAAGCAAAAACTAGCAAAATAATGCAAATGTGATGTAAAAACCTGTTTTGTCATCTATTTAATGCTGGCAATAAGCTGTTTTCATATACATAAAATGATAGATACATCATCTAAATAAAAGCTTTTTGACCTGGTTACAAGTCCTGTTGAGTGCAATACCTTTTATTACATTTAAAATATATGTATACCGTAGGAAAGGAATAGCAAAAAGAATAGGAAACTGTTTATAGGAGACACCGACAGAACCAGTAGGGAACCAGTCTGGGATTGGTGCTTTAGCACATGCAGTAGCTGCTGGTAATTAAAGGCTTTTCGACTGTCACTTCATCTCATTGTAAAAATTCTGCTACAATACTTACAATAAGATTATTCAACAGGCTGTTTCTGTTGTCTCCTCTCTAATCTGAAATCCAAAATGCAATTTTGAGGAAAGCAAATATAGTCTAAGGTTAGCTATTTATTGTATTCCAAACTGGAGTGCTGCAGGGTCAAAACATGACTGGTTTAAAAATGCACAAAAAAAGAAGCAGGGACTCATTGTAAATCATATTAGAATATCATTATTTATATATTGAAAAAGTTTATTTTATGTTAAACAATAGAATAGAACAATATGGAGGTCAGCGGGTTGGGTATCATTTGTTTAAGCATTGAAGATTGTTCCCTTAATATTACAAGTTGTTATTTTTTTGCCAGCCTCATTTGTGACATGCTTGCAATTTGGGCTTCAGTGTCTTCCTGCTCTTCACACATGGAAATAGGATTGTTTTGACTCCAATATAAATTCATGCAGCTTAGTTACCATCAACTACAAAAAAAGATCTCAAAACCAGACAAGTGGCAACCCTACTACCTGGACCAGATTTGCAAGTAAGGCTCAGAACTGAACCCTGGGCCAGCCCAGACGCGATCCTGTCAGTGCTCACCGCCCACCGGTCTCTGACGCACTGAAAGTAAGTTTAACTTACACACTCTCAAGGGTCAGGCAGGGGCGCCTGTGGGGGTGCAGGAGACACAGTGGGGGCACCTTGGGGGTGTGGGGCCCCTGAAGCGGCAGCAGTGGGCCCTGGACCCCACAGACTGACCCTGACTGAACCTACCCTAAAAGTCTGAGATACAGTTATTTCAAATTTAATAAAATAAACAATTTAATTCAGTCAACATTACATAAATAATAAAGTAAAAACTAAAAGTTTTATTAAAGGAGAAGGAAAGGCTAAGTCACTTGGGGGTGCCAAAATGTTAGGCACCCCCAAGTGACTTAGATCGCTTACCTTTTACCCCGGGCTAGTGCCCCTGTACGAAGAGAACAGCACCAGCCCGGGATAGCAGCAAGCGCTTCCTACTTCCTATTCGCTTGCGCGCGCATGCGCAGTAGAGCGAAAAGCCAAACTTAAACAAGAAAGTCGGCTTTTCACTTTACTGCGCATGCGCCGGCCCACGGATTTCGCCGGCAGAAGAGAGAGGAAGGAGGAAGCGCTCGCTACAGGTACCCTGGGCTGGTGCTGTTTTCACCTAACAGGGGCACCAGCCCAGGGTACAAGTTAAGCGATCTAAGTCACTTGGGGGTGCCTATCATTTTGGCACCCCCAAGTGACTTAGCCTTTCCTTCTCCTTTAATTGGGCATTGAATGTTTTATCTCTGAAAAGCTCAAGAATGAAAATACAGATACAGTCAGTACCAGCTAGTGTTAATTTTCCTACGAAATGAAAAATTAAAAGGATGTGACAATATGCGACTCCACTATATATTTTATTTATTGCTCAGTGATGGAGCTTGACACCAGGTGAAAGCGCAAACATTTTCAATAGTGGTGCTGGTGGTTCGCTTGGGTGAGATATGTTTATTAGTGTACATTGCAGCCAGGGCGGTAATTTTTCTGTCTCTACCTGCATCTCTGTACCGTACTAATGCTCCGTTCTGTTTCTTTTTATTCTCACATTTTATTTTGCCGATAAGTTTGCACTGCTATGACCTAACGTGATGTTTATTTACACTGTACGAGTATGTCTCTGTGCGCTTGATGAATTTGTAGATGCTGTTACTTAACACTATTTGCCTTTTGATTAGGTATACAACTGACTGCATTATGTGATGTCATTTATCTGTATATTCTGTGCCCGTGACATCTTCGGGATGGACTTCTGGCTCTAATTTGATTCACTAATGGCTTTTTAAGTTTGTGGGAATATTTGTTGTGACACCTTGAGAAAGTTCCTCTGGGTAGGACCAAAACGTCGGTTTAACACCAATAAATATTTGCACACATTTTGAAATCCCACAAGTGCTCCATCATTTACACGTGGATATGCTTTCTTTTTGGAAGCACCTGAGCCACCTGCAACCATGCAATAAGAGATGGCCTTCCTGTAGTTTAGTGCTTTCGGGAGAACAGATTTCCAGATAAGAGATTCTATACCTCTATCAATTTTTTTTATCTGCATCTTTTATCTTGAGACAGACCGTTCTGTCATGTTGTACATGCTTGCTTTTAGACAAACTACCATAAATGAGCATAAATAAATGCAGACTTTAAGGGGCAGCTTTAACAAAGTGTGAAATTAGAGCTCACCACAGAAAAATTCACCCACTTTCTATTTATTCCTATGGGATTTTTAGGAGTGTATTTATCAATACGTGAAAGATTTCACTATTTAATAAATTACCTTCTAAAAAGCCCATAGGAATGAATAGAAAATGGGTGAATTTTTCTGTGGTGAGCTCTAATTTCACACTTTGTTAAAGCTGCCCCTAAATGTAACAGGACTGTTGTAACCTAGCTTGGTTTGTGTACTACAACAGCAGCACTTACAAACACCTCTTTCCTCTTTTTTTCCAGCAGGTTCCTCTGACCCCTCCCCTGGATTGTACTTCCTCTGGCTGCTGTCACTGATGAAGCCACTAATGGCATCCTATTTTGGATAACAGCAAGCACACTCCTAGCTCCCAGTACCCCTCCACTGGGTTCAGGACAAAAAGTTGCAGAGAGAAGAAAGGAAGGGGGAGGGGGGGAAGAGCACTAGAACGTGAAGGCAGAGGAAGGTGAAAGTCCCCTAAGCACAAGCAAACAAGTAAATATATATATTTCTTACAGGTAACCTTTAATAAAGTCATTAAACATTCGCTAGAATATGCACTGCAATGTGAAACAGTTGGACCACTGGAATCATAAGCTTTCTACTGAAAACTGCCTGGTAACAGAAAAAATGCAGCACGTACATTATTTCTTTGGTCATGCTTCATGAACAAATATGTAATGCAAAATGCAATAGGATACAGTACATTTCAGTCGTTTGTTAAGGTTTTTGAAAGGCATAAGTGCAAACCCTGCATACAGTTACTCTGGTGCTATAAGGGTTTTTTCCACATTCATCTTGAAATGCATTCCATTCTTCAGTTCATCAATAAACTTTCAGTGCTTGGGTAACATAACAGAAAGTTGTACTGTGCTCTGAAATACAAGATAGACACAGTATTAAATACTTATCTAAGGTCTATATATATGCAGACAAAGTTCTGTGGTACTTCAACAGTTTCATCAGTGTATACCTGCCTTACGAGCATACATAATGTTATGTATATGGGGTGTTTTTCAACCAGTGCTAATGGCTTAAGAAGATACAGAAACACATGTAAATAATACAGGTAAGAAATTCACCAGTTAGACAAAGATGTTTTGTGTCTGAAACAAACCACCTTAAAGCCCTCGCATCTCATTCTACATCCACGTCCTGTGAACGTACCTAGTTTTAAGGGCGGTGGTTTCATTTGTTTTTATTCACTTTTATTGATAGTTGGCAAATGCCGAGTGTATAATTATTTCATGGAAATATGATACAACCACATTAGGATTAAATTCAGTTCAAGGACTAAAAGACAAGACTGAAGTGGAAATATGTTGATGCTGTATTAGAGGCACATAGGAGCCAAAGGGTCAAAGCAGAACAACCCCAAAAAATCACACTTTAGTGAGGGCTTTTTTATGCCACCTAAAAATGCGCAGAAACTGAAACTGAACAGAATCCAAGGCCCTGATCTTTGGGTGTCTAAGGTAATGATGCAAATAAGGAAAATACCTTGTTCAGTAACAAAACTTCTTTTAAAAGAGCATCTACACTTTGAAATTGCATGGCAAGTGAGTAATAACAGCTAGATCAGATGTTAATTCTACTTTTGCCTTATACGAAAATGATTGCAAAGAGTAGAAGTTACTGAGTAGTGTTTAAGGTAATTATGAGCAAGTTTTATTTAGGTTACTATTTGTAATAACCTGTTTGTCCCTAAGGGTATGTAAGTCCACTTCACTAAGTAAGGAGGGATTCAATTTTGATAACTGCAGTTGAGAATTGTATTAAACCTTATTTTGTGTCAAAAGAATACGCTACAATTAAGAATGCCTTAAAAATGTGCCTTTGCAGTTAAAATGTGCAATATAATAACGGTCTAATAAAGAATATCACACTATGAAATGCTAAGTTTTGTTCTTATTTATGCATTTTTTTCTGTTTACGATTTTTACTACATTTCTCCCAAAAATGTAGTTAAGGTGTGTGTGGGACATTTCTAATGTGTACATCTGTCCTTTCCCAATAAGATCTCTAAGGGCAATGGCACATGTTTTGATTATTGCTACTGGGGTACTAAAGGATGCAACCATTAAATTGTTTAATCAATTAGTTCTTTTTAAGCATCGTACTTATCTTTGAATTCTCTGGCCTAAGTCTAGTTTGTTGCAGTTGTACTGGGCCAACTTTGCCCCTTCCATTTTAATTAGTGCAAATCATGTACTTATTTATACAAATTCATGGGGCTTTGTCTTTCATGGTAAAAAGGTACAAAGAGAAAATGTCAAGATACTTATAGGGTGAATATTTTAATACCTTCATGCTCTGAAGCAACTCTGTCCAATCCATAGCAGCTATCTGAGGTATAGCTGTCAGAAGGATGCTTGTTGCTTTGTTTGCATTTTCTTTTAAGGTCTTTAAAACCCTGTCAACAGATACCTGCAGACAGAACAATGATTTTAATCTCACATCATCACATACTCATTAGTCTATGAAAATTATTCAGCAATTTTAGGATTTAAAGAAACAATTGCAATTAATAATAATTTACCCCTGTGCATTCAAAGACACTTGAAAACAACCTGGAGCAGAAATGCCCTAGATCTACAATATTAATTTTGTATAATTATCAGGCTGCACAGCTCTTTCAAAACTCAACCTATATATGTAAATAGTTAAGCTGGGGAATGTTGTTCACAGCTAAATTAACTCTGTGATTGCCTGACAGAATTAGACAACCAGAGCAAAATTACACTGGTGTAATCAAAAAAGATTTGCACAATATAGGGTTGCTACTTATCCCCTGATGGAACTAATTATACAAGAGATTCCTTACATATTGATATCAGAGATTTAATTCAGTTGGATAGTTACTAAATGCAATTGAAACTGGACTCAGACATATTATGATGTAAAGGAAGTGCACAAAATGCCAATAAGTGGACATTTCCTATATAGGCCCATGGCTACCTTGTACACATATCCAGTGAACTTTTGGCCTTAGATATATTTTTCAGTACCACTCACCTACTGTTCAAATTGGTAATAACAATATGTTAAATTTTTGGTATAATAACTTTAATCCCTAGAGCAAGTCACCATAATTCAATTTAATGCATAGATTGGCGAGAATAATTTAGGAGTCCAATACCCTTATAATTAATCTAATTGTTTGCTAAATTTTATGCTCTTACACTCAACAAATTCATATTCCTATCTAAAATTAGAATGAAACATACATACATACATACATACATACATATATTTACCCACCAGCATTCCAATATTTAAATTCTAACAGACATAAATCTTATGTTTACCACGCTCGCTCTGGTGGGGACGGTTTAAATGATGATGTTATAGAATATACATGTGTACTCACACTGTTGTCTAAAAATCATATAAACATTAAACAAACCCAAGGTTGTTTTCCACTGATATAGATTAATGTACTTAAGTAACTATTAAGTACAAAGGACTGTTAAATTATTACAGACAAAAAAAAATTATGTTCATAAATTAGAATTGCTTTTGGGAGATGGCCTTCCCATTATATTGAGATTTCTGGATAATGAGTTAAGATAAGGGATCTCATACATATAACCCTGTGTGTTCAATTTACAAACTGGATTTATAGCCAGAGGTTACCTGGTTCACTGGGCAGTAGCAAAGGTAGCAGGCATGCGTTTTTATTTGAAATGACATTAAATGAATGTTAAATCTGGTAAGTATGATGAGTCTGTGGGTAAGATCATTTAATGGGCGGCTTTCAGGGACATATGAATGGATTGGAATGTTTGACACACAGATATATATATATATATATATGTATGTATGTATGTATAACAAAAGGTATAAAGAACTGCCCCTTCCTCAAAATATCATACACAGAGAACACTAGGAAGAAAATTGTGTTTTCTGCTTAATGTGCTCTAATGGAAGTTTCACAAAAGCAATACATTGTAAGGCTATTTAGCCAAAAACATATACGCAATCCATAACATCCTGAAGATGCTTTTTGAAGTTATGTACTCACTGCTTCCTCATGCTCCTTCCAGCAGTCGTAATCAGTTGCCATAGCAATACTTGCATAACAAATTCCAGCTTCTTTTGCAAGGATAACTTCAGGCACTGTGGTCATGTTGATGACATCGGCTCCCCACAGACGAAACATTTGGCTTTCTGCTTTGGAACTGAAGCGTGGACCTTCAATTGTGATCATTGCACCTTTAGAATGGCACTTAATACCAAGTCTTTTTGCAATGTCTATTAAAACCTGAAAAGGAAAAAAAACAAATATGGTTTGTGTGTAAGTGATAAGAATATAACAGAAAACATTCCTTGTTAGAAATTCCTGATAAACACTGGTTCACACATTTTAAATTATCCTGGTTTACTTGTACAAAAATTATAAGAGCACCTACAGATGAAGCAAACTTTGTTTTGACATCACATGTCTAACTACCACACACCACAGCACGTAACAGCATTTAGCCGAATGGATTAAGTTGTGATTTGGTTTGGTCTATTAATATATTTATAGGTATTAAGCCAGACTCAAGTGTGACTGGAGACTCGAGCAGATGCAGAATTAGCAAGCATGGTCATCGATTACTAGTGATGGGGAAAGCCACAAGACAAAATGTTGCAGCATTTATTTAAGTGGAAAGGTACCCAGCTGCGCTGCCTGCATTTTTAGGTTGGGGTTTGCGACAGGGGCAGTTACAGAGTATGCGAAAAGGGAGAGGTGAGTGGGTCAAGTCAGGCCAGTTAAGGGGGCTTTTATAGCTGGCGGGGTGTGTAGTTCTCCTTTAAAGGAAAACTATACCCCCAGAAACAAGACAGATTATATCATATTAAGTATCCTATTAAAGAATCTTACCAAACTGGAATATATACTGTACATCAATATATATTGCTCTTTTACATCTTATCCCTTGAGCCACCATTTGTGATGGGCTGTGTACTCCCTCAGTGATCACCTGACAGAAATTAATGCAGCTCTAACTGTAACAGGAAAAAGTGTGGGAGCAAAAGACAGAACTGTGTCCATAAATTGGCTCATGTGATCTAACATGTAGGTGCTCCCTTGGTTTGTTTGTGTGTACCGTGGATCATATGATCCCAGGGGGTAGTACTTAAAATTTTTTATTTCAGATTACCCAATAGTAATATGTACTACGTATATGTATGAATATGTACTACGAAGCAGGCTTTCACAATATGCAATATATCTTTATAAAGACCTACATTATTAAGGTGTAAAGTTTTACTTTTAAATAAATGATACAGGTAAACTGAAGCAAAACACAAAAGTGAAAGGCAGATGAAGCACTGCCTACCTGTTTAATTACAGAAATTTAAGAACCAAAGTGAAAAACTAAAAACAAACTAAATGGTGTGCTAAAGTCCAAAAGCAATTTAGCAATATGTATAAACCGGATAAAGAGAAATCTGTATAACAAAGCAAGAACTACAGATGATTGTGGCTTAAACAGTTTAAACAAATTCAAATACCATGTCATTCAACCAACCTCCCTTGTTTTTGCACAAAATGGTTCAGCCATTGGAATGTGACACACTCCAGGTAGACAAGAAGGTCCTCCATCATAAAATGTTTGCTCTCTTTTGGTAGTCCTGTAAACAAAACAAACACAGATTGTCTTATGTATAAGCAACGAGCAAAATTAAATATTAATAAACAGATCATTTTTTTCCAATGTTAATCTGTTTAAAGAGATACTGACACCAGAAAGTAATTTTTTTTACATCTATCATAACATTGTCTTTGCAAGAACTTAATAATTTTGCCATAAAAATATTTGCCTGATGCGTTTACATTACCTGTCTGATCCCCTGTGTTCCTCTATGAGGGGGTGGCCATCGTTGTCTGTTAGCATTAGAGGCTATAACGGACAGGTTGGGAAGGGACAGTCAGGTTGGCAAAACAGTCAGGTTTAGGAACTTCAAGTAACAATTACTTACAAAACCAAACCTTGTCAGTGAAAAACCATCAACACGACCTATAGGTAGCTTTTTATGTATATTCATATTTTGAACAGTAGTTTTTTCGTGTCAGTATCACTTTTATAATCAGATTAAGAAGCCTTTTGTAGAAAATTATTACAAGGGGTGATCTCACCCCCGTGAGACATCTAGCATCCAAGCCCAGTATTCATGCATTTCAATCCATATAAATAAAAATTTGGCGGCGCTCATTCAACAATCTAGACAAAATCTTAAAACTTTACAAAGTTTGCTGTTTAGTTGCAGTATAAAAACAAACAATCATACCACAGCATGCAATGAAACATCTGAAGTCTTTTGTGTTTTTCATCAGAAACTAGTAAGCCTTACAGCCCCAAACCACTTATAAAGGCAGCCCCCTTAGTGAACAGTAAAAGTGATTTTAACAAGCATATTGAATGTGAATAAAAATGAATAGTGTAAACCTTATATGAAGGTTATGGCTTACAGTGTGTGCACTAACACCTTAACAATGCAATTAAAATTACATATTGACGTGTACAAAACAATTTCTCACGTTACCTATAATGTATATAATATAGTTTTAACCCCTTATATTTTTGTCTTATGCTAAATATATACAATTTGAAAAATATCATTACTTGTAGGCACTGTATCATGACTATGTTTGGATGATATTCCTAGCTGGTTCCTAAACCAGCTGGCACCTTTACATGCATGACCAGTCTGTCAAGACCTTTCTTCAAATGATCATAATTGCAATATACAGGTATTGGATCTGTTATCCAGAAACCCATTATCCAGAAGGCTCAGAATTACAGGAAGGCCATCTCCCATAGACTCCACTGTAATAATAAAATAGTAGCTTGTACTTGATCTCAACTAAGATATAATGAATCTTTTTATTGGAGGAAAAAAAACAATCCTATTTGGATTATTTAATGTTTAAATTATAGTTTAGTAGATTTAAGGTATGGTGATTCAAATTTTGGTAAGAAAACTTCAGGTCCCAAGCATTCTGGATAACAGGTTCCATACCATATATTTTAACAAGTGTTGTCAAACTTGGTAAAAGTACTACAGTTATATGTTTTAATTTGCAGCTGGATATCCTAGTTTAATCATAAAACTTGTCCAGAAACTGTACTGTATATACATACTTACACTCCTACCAAATCTAAGCAACCCTAATCGGTCAGAAAATTATAATGAATCCTTGGATCAGTCATTTCACATCAAATCTATGTTGCTGACACAAATGTACTGTTGTGCTTACATGGCAGATTCTAGATTTTTGGGTTTCACACCACGCACTCCAGCAAGATTAAAGTAGCTTGGCACCAAAATGGTTAATGTAGACACTGGTGAATGCGTTTTCACCATTTACCCTGAGCTAACTAAACAGATATATTCTGTCCCCCTGCATGCACTACATATTGTACATACTCAACGTAGATTATGAATCTTTACAGATTATGTGGCAGTAATGTAATAAAAAGCACCATCATCTGCTACAGGTCTGGTCCCCTATGGGCTATAGGATACATTTTAAGTCTTTTACATTCAAAAGTTGCTTTAAGAAACTGAAGAGCCTTAACATGTTGCGAGATGTACAAATAATATTCATGCAGAAACAGTAAATTGAAAAGGTTCACAAAACTTATATCACCCTGTGTATCATATTGTTGCGGTTTTTATGTCCAGGGAGCCATAGCTTCCATCCTACAATAACTATATTAGACAACTATATGCAACTACTCTTTTTTAAGTGTTTACTTATTGTATGCATAATTCAGCTAGTTCAGAACAGGGTACTATTAACTTTTTAAAGGAATTACCTAAAAATTCAACATACATTGATATACATTTATAAAAAGTAAACAAAAAGCAACTTATATTTATGTTAAAATAGAGACTATCACCTATCAATAAACTGGTCCACTATGACAATATCTCCAGGTTGAATTTCTTCCCTCAGGGATCCACAAGCCGTAGTTACTAAAATGTGGGTACATCCCTCTGATTTCAGTGCCCAGATGTTGGCACGGTAGTTAACATTTGTGGGTGCTATGGTATGCTGCCGACCATGCCTGCAAATAAATAAAAAAAAATAATTTTAGACAATATGCAAGCTCCCAAAATATATATATATATTTTTTCAACATTTGGGCTAGCACAATAACCTTTTAACTCAGTTTCAAATGATAGTACAACATACCCTACTGAAATTCATGCTTGAATTAATTTTGGAGGCCTGGGCCCCCCACAAAATTATTTTTTCCAGCCCCACCTGGCTGAAATTGCGGCATACCAGCAGTGATTTCACATGCTTTGCAGGCCCTCCTACAGAGGAAGCAGTACCGCCCCCTCCCTCCATGGCTATGGAGTCTGCTTCCTCTGTAGTTACACCGCTGATTTTAATAAGGTCTAGGTGCCTTCTTACATTTCAAAAAATAGATTAGATGCAACCATGCTAAAACACTGACCTGAATGCATACAGGAGCAACCAAGCAGAACTAAATGAAATTAGTTTGCTTATGTGTTTAGGTGCTCACAAATCTGTCTTAAAAGCATGAAAAATCACATGAGGGCTTTTTCAAATGTATTCAGTGATAATTGGTCAAAAGTTTAAAATATCATTTGTGAGCTAATCATTTATATTTGTTATTTTGCGATGTCTTACTTAGATGGTAAAGGGTTGCCAACTGATTTTCTCACTGAAGGACAAGATATCTGATTTAACCTCTTTATTCCATCTTTTCTGGCTGGCTAGTATCTAAGTACAAGAAATAGAAAGAGGAGGGGCTGCCTGTAACCTTATTAAAATCACTGATGTGGCAAATATCTGCTGTACAGATGTGTTCACACACCCACACACAAATATTACAGCATGAATTTGTTCATGCCAAATACTTCGGCTTAGGATCACAGCACTGCAAAAAGAGCTGGTAGGTGTGCAAAGAGTCAATTTGTGACGCCCATAACTTATATAGGGTTTTTCTTTACATGATGGACACAACACTGCCTATTTGCCTTGGACAAACCAACTTTGTAACACTAGTACATGAAGAATGTTCTGTGCACAAACACAATGAAGATAACAAATGTTATCTGCTCACAAAATTATGTTTCCCTTATTATAAAAGTTAAATATTATATGATTCCAATGGGTATTTCCTAAGCTATAAACTGCTTTATTCTTTAAAGTCAAATCTCTCTCAAAAACATGACTTGAGGACATACGGAAAACTTAAAAAACAAAAGAAGAAATTAAAAAATCTTAAGGTATAGAAAACTATACAGACTCCATTTTTTAAATGAACTTAGGTGATTACCTTGCAAGCAGAACACAGTCCACATTTTTTATCTTTCCTAAAACCAATGCATCAGATGGCTTTAAAAAAAAACAGAAAAATTGCATGTCATGGTTAATATGATTCTCATACTACAGTCACAAGCTACTGAAGTTACAGCAAAAATATCTGTTACAGTACTCAGTTGTTTGAGGAATGCCCAAATGTATTTTGTTCCAAGAGTGACTCATGGGTCAGACATTGGATAGCATTATACCAGTTATAACAGTGCTTCTTATTTTTTGCTGAAAAATAGTAAAAAAAAAAAAAAATGTACCTACTACTTATCTATAAATCATGCACACCCTTTAGACTATCACTGGTTGTTGCAAATTACAAAGAACTAAGTAATCTATACACTAAGGGGTATATTTATCATGCTGTGTAAGGGCTCTGGCACACAGGGAGATTAGTCGCCCGCGACAAATCTCCCCTTGTCACGGGCGACTAATCCCCCGAGTTGCCATAACCCGCCATCCCACCGGCGAACATGTAAGTCGCCGGCGGGATGGCACATGCGGCGGCGCGATTTCCCGAAATCGCCAAAAAAGACTCGCGAACATGGAGTTTTGTCGCGGGCGACTAATTTCCCCGTGTGCCAGAGCGGAGTGGAGTGAAACATTACCAGTGATATTGCTCATAGAATCCAATCAGATGCTTTGCTTTGGTTTACTAACTGTTGAAATCTAATAGCTGATTGTTTGCCTTAGGCAACATCATCGGCAACGCTTCACTCTACTTTTTACACAGCATGATAAATGTTGTTTTGCCATTCCCCTTCTGTAAACTTCCCTGATTATTGGCCTTGTCTTCCCTGCACCCTATAAACTAGCTTTGCTTCACTTAGTGAAGTTTACTGCCTTGTACAATATTGCACTGCAGATGAAGGCTGTGAGGCTGTGCCCTCAAATATTTGTTGGAGCAGACCCGCCAGGTTTTTACATGGTTTGTGTACAAGCATGATTTGTGCTTGCAGTGCCACCTAGTGATTATACACATACAGTTCTTGACATCCCAACTAGTCTATCTGCTTTTAAAAAGGGAACTAGAACCAACAATAACACCGTCCCAATGCCCCCAGTAGACAAAATATGTAATTGCATATGGAAGACAGTACACCAATGAGAATTCCACTGACCAAAAACTTAAATTATAAATGCCAGAGAATTTACCAATGAGAATGCTACTTACCAGCACTATTTAAGACATATTTCTGTTTTGATAAAATATGCAAAATGCACACCAAGGATAAAATATATTGCATTTAAAAATCTTGCTAGTCTTGCATGTGAGTTTGCTTGCTAACTAGACAGGGATGATTCAAGCATTTGAATGCAGCAGCAGCCACACAAATCTGCTATAGGCACCTACTGTACCTTTCTGGCTCTAGCAGGCATATTCAGGTTTAGTTTATTGCTCAGCTTCATCAGGTAAATGTCACATGGCATTTGCTCTGCCAAATTATTTTGATCACTGATTTCATTGGGAACACCACTGGTACTGGAAGTTCTCTGCCTGAAAATGCACAACAGAGCACTTTCAGGCTATGAAGCCCCAAACTAACAATTACAATTGAAGTCAGTAGGAGGCAGGCTCAATTTTGGTGCTTCTCCACCAGAGTAAAAATGCCACATGTGCCATAGCTTACAGCCTTAGTTGTGGCTGCAGTTTACCTCATGGCAAAGCCCCTGCTTGAACAGAAGACTACTGAATTTTTGAATCAGCATTATTCCCATGCTGCAAGCACAGGATGAGCTGGAACAGGATACCTAAAACTATGCAGTTTTCAAAGACACCCACATCATATCCACTACACTGATTTACCTTTAGGGCTCTGGCACATGGGGAGATTAGTCGCCCGCGGCAAAACTCCCTGTTCGCGGGCGACTAATCTCCCCGAGTTGCCTTCCCCCTGCCATCCCACCGGCGAACATGTAAGTCGCCGGCGGGATGGCAGACGCGGCGGGGCAATTTCGGGAAATCGCAGAAAAAGCCTCGCGAGTCTTTTTCGGCGTTTTGCGCAAAATCGCGCCGCCGCTTCTGCCATCCCACCGGCGACTTACATGTTCGCCGGTGGGATGGCAGGGGGAAGGCAACTCAGGGAGATTAGTCGCCCGCGAACAGGGAGTTTTGCCGCGGGCGACTAATCTCCCCGTGTGCCAGAGCCCTTAAAGGATTTAACATGAATAGAAATAGCAGATCTATTAGAGATACCTAGCTACTATGGAGAGCCCAGAAGGATTTATTAAGCAGTTGTTTGAATTGCAGCTCATGCATTAGTATCAATAAAAGTTTGAACCTTGCCAAATGGGGTGTCAACATATTTTTCTAATCTTCCTTCCAAAATATCAGGGTCATCCAAACCAGATCCACCAATAATCCCAACCTGTTTGAGGAATAAAATGAATGTTTTAGATCACGGTTCCGTATTACTTCAGATCTGTTAATCAGAGAAAATGTAATTTGTATTAACATATACATAAAAAATATATCCATATACAAAAAACATAACAAAAAGTTAGGTGTGCTTTTATAATTCTTGGTATCATTTTGTACCAGTGAATTCACCAAAACTCCTTCTAAGGCCTATATCTAAGCAAATTTACCAAGGGCATAAAATCTCCAAAGTGGTATGATGCTAAAGTTTTCCACTCTGGTTTATCTCACATATCTTCAGGAGTATAGTGTTTAAAAAAAGTAATTACCCTTTAACCAGTGTGCAGTTTTTCTGCAAAATATTTGATCAGATTTTCTTTTATCTGTTTTACTTGTATATTTACATGAGTTTGAGGCAGAAAGGAACTGTTTTCATGTCATTCTCTTGGTCATCTGGCAAGGAATGCACAAAAATAGAAAACACCTAGCTCTTTTACATAGTAGCTGTTTAAGTTATTTAAAAGACAACAAAACATAAAAATCACAGGGAGGGGGGGTGCCAATTTTTTTAGGGACCCCCACTCTAACAAAAATTCTTCGTACCCTGTACATTGTTCTTCAGTAAAAAAATATTCCAGCTTGGTATGCTTTTCAGGAGAATGCTCTCTTTTACCAGGTGCCCCTTGAGATGCTCTGGGCAGGTTATGTGCACTATAGCAGAGCTGTCAACTCAGTTATCGGCGCTTATAATGGCTTGAAAAAAGGACTAGTTCCCGAAACATGCTGTGATATGCACCAATATAAGGTGAATTGCACACTTCAGTACTGCTGGGTCCTGTGTGTTTCCACATTAGGGTGGATCAGTTGAGTTGTCTGTGAGTGGGCATTGGCATAGATAGTTGGGCCAAAACAGACAGGTAGGGGACATGACCCAATGGATCAGGGATTTAACGGGGCACACAAGAGTATAGAGCTGGAAACTTAAATGTATTGGCAATTACATAGCCTGTAAATTTGTAATACCGGCCCTGTACAGGTAATGGTTTACTGTTGTTTACTTACTTTAAACCTGAATATTTTCACATAAAATTAAAACCAAATAACAGGAGCTTTCAGACAAGTCAATTGAAACCATGATTACGGTACTTGCCGGTTGATATTGCCTCATAATGTGAGAACAGTAGTGGAAGGAACAAAACATCATAACAGATTTTACAATCAGTATATATCTATATTTTTTAAAAATTTGCTGTGATGTGCTAACATTAGTTGGGAACAGTGCCTGGCACAGACTATAAACATCTTGACTCCAAAGTAATTGCACGCTGTGCCATTATGGGCACGCCGAGAACCTCATCTTTAAAATTAGAAACTCAATCGCCCATATATACAGAGGCATAACAAGGGGAGTAACAGACTCAGCAACAAGACTGGCCAAGTAATTCATTTTTAAGCACAAAATATGTGTACTGGATTTAAACTAGTTATAGATGTGTACATATAACACAATAAATATTTAAAAGAGACCTGCAACTATCAACAATCAATTTTTTTTTTAAAAAGCAACCAAACTGCTGTATTTGAACAGCACTTTATACTATAAAACAGCCCATGCATGGTTATCCCTGTTTATCTCCAAGCTATCGCCGCTTCCCATCACGTGATCAGTCCCACAGCCTTCCTCCCCCGTTTGTCACTCGTTTCAGCTCGAACGGCTTCAGCTTCCTCATTAACCACGTGGAGGGCTTCCTAAAGCCTTCATATCTGTCCGTGTTTCAAGCTAGTCAGTTCACGGCGATTTCGCCTAATTTCTTTAGGGGATTAGCGCCAGGGGGAAAATATGTCCTAAAACTCGTCTGTGTGAGACGCAGGCGCAAGTTTAGCAGAGCAGCGGCTCTGACGGATCTACTGCTGTTATATAGGGACCGCTCGGTATTGCGCAATATGCTTGGGTTAGAGGGGGTGAAGGGATCGAAAAAACCGGTTAGGACGACACCTTGCACTGTGCCAACCACAGCATTTTGTGAAAAACCCACCTTCACTGCACAAACACCAGCCATGTTGTTCCGTAAGGAAGCCCCGAGATGCGCGCACCTCTTAAAGGGCCAGTAACATCTTCAAACGAAATGAGTTCTAGTCATTAACACTATTATATATTATATAAATTAGAATTATTCCAAACAGCTTATATGTCATCCCAAAAGCCCAAATGGTCATTGAATTCCACTCTCTCCCAATGACTACATAATGCATTTCATGTGTTCATGTTATTGGTCCTTTGGTCTGAATTGTGAATGCAATGGTCTTGATTTTAAAGGGACAGTACACCCCCTTGTTCAACATATGTTAAACGTCTAGGCTTTGCAGACATTTTTCTCTTGTTTTAAGGGCTCTGGCACACGGGGAGATTAGTCGCCCCCCGTGGAAGACTCGCGAGTCTTTTTCAGCGATTTCCTGAAATCACCCAGCCGCGTCTGCCATTCCGCCGCCGACTTACATGTTCGCCGGTGGGATGGCAGGGGTAGGCAACTCGGGGAGATAAGTCGCCCGCGAACAGGGAGTTTTGCCGCGGGCGACTAATCTCCCCGTGTGCCAGAGCCCTAATTACTTAAATGTGCATTTGTTGTTTTGTGAGTTAAACAGGTAAATTAAGCAATTATTATTATTAACATTTATTTATAAAGCACCAATATATTCTGCAGTGCTGTTTCATACATTGGACATACAGAGTAACATATAAAGCAATCAATAACTGATACAAGAGGTGAAGAGAGTCCTGCCCAAAAGAGCTTACAATCTACAAAGTCGGTCAAGAACAAGCTGTTGTACCTCCATCTCTGATTGGTGTTCTGCTGATGCTGCTGCCTGCTGGTATTGCAGTATAATCTGACTCTACGTTAGAGTCAGATGAGCCCAGCTGTTGCAAAGCCAGTTGCAGAGATGATTCTGTACCCCTCTGGGAACTGTAGGTGCTGCTGTCCTCAGAGTGGGATTGCCCAATGGCTTAGATTGTAAGCTCTACGGGGCAGGGACCTCCTTCCTACTGTGTCTCATACCACATGGCACTTATATATATATTTATTGTATTTATTTATTATATCACTTGTCCTCCCTGTGTGTAATTTTGTATTCTGTAAGACTGTACAGCGCTGCGTACCCTTGTGGCGCTTTATAAATAAAGTTATACATACATACATACATACAATGTCCCTTCAAAGAAA
This sequence comes from Xenopus tropicalis, assembly GCF_000004195.4. Taxonomy (NCBI): domain Eukaryota; kingdom Metazoa; phylum Chordata; class Amphibia; order Anura; family Pipidae; genus Xenopus; species Xenopus tropicalis. Next base: position 121,191,469 of record NC_030677.2, on the reverse strand, counting down.
GTTGGCTGTGGACCTATAACTGCAGGGGGGAACAGCTATGAAACAGTTGGTTGTTTGTGTCTTGATTGATAATTAGATTACCATTGCACAGAAAATACTTATACATAATGGACAACTGAAACTTGTGCCCCCCCACAGTCCCAATAAATAATCAGTGTTTATGGCATATTTCAGCAACCCCTCTGGTAGTGGACAGAAAGTCTGAAAACATGGTAGATGCACAAGGCTTTACATGCCATTTACTGCAGGAATATTAAACCCAACAGGGGTCATTTACTTACCACAACACAACGGTCTAAGTTAAATTTAGAAGGTAATCACTATTTTTCCCCAATGCATAGTTATTTTCCCATATTCCCAGTGTAATTACGGTCACCAGAGACAGATGTGCCTGTTGCATTTGTTGTGAACAGCTAAAATATATGTCATTGTGCTTGCACTTTTATGCAAATCTGATACAATTTCACTGAAAAGTTTCTATTTGGAAAGTCCAGTTGCCATTATCTCTGAATTTTGGTGTGAGAGTGACATGTGTGCCTGCCTCTTTTGGCACATCTGTGCTACAGCAATGGATGCAGGCTACTGTGGGAACCCTAGAGCCACCACTACCTCCAAACCAAGAAGTAACTTCAGTGTTTCCATAGCGGCCTGAGTCAATACAAGCAACACTGATCAGTTCAGATCAGGAGGCAGGAAGAATGTAGTGGAGTGAGAGTAAAGGTGGCCATACATGGGCCGACTATAGCTGCCGATATCGGTCCCTTGGACCGATTCGGCAGCTAATCGGCCCGTGTATGGGCAGGGCAGAGCGGCCTGGCCGACCGATATCTGGCCTGAAATTGGCCAGATCTCGATCGGCCAGGTTAGAAAATCCGGTCGGATCGGGGACCGCATCGGCTCGTTGATGCGGTCCCCGATCCGACTGCCCCATTGCTGGCCACATAATCCGATCGTCTGGCCCCAGGGCCAAACGATCGGATTATTTTTTTTTTTTACCTAAATGCTCCCCGATATCGCCCACCTGTAGGTGGGGATATCGGGGGAAGATCCGCTCCTGCACTGAAGCTAAAAAAAGATACATGTAACACTATTTTGGGCTAGATTGGACCAAAACCAGGCTAGTAGTAGAGCATTTGTTACATGCGACTGTCATACATCAGGATGGGCCTCCGCTATATGGGAGAAGTGATAGAGGATGTTGTCGAACTATACCTCCCACTGCCACTGTGTAGTGTATTAGATAGTAATGCAGATTTAAAAATAGATAATGGACACCAGGAGCTCTTGCAAACAAAGGAACGGTTTATTTGTCCAAGACAAGGTTGTAAATGCAGGGTTATCAATACTCACTCAGATGAGGTAACAGGTATTCAATAGCGCAAATGATGTTAAAGCAAATCAAGCAGATGAAGTATGGTGCCTTCCGCTTATCCCTTCTCATAAAGAGGTATGGGTAGGATACGACAGCCAACAGAATGGAAGGAGGCAGCTCACCGGTTAATCCCTTCTAGTTAATCCCTTGGTAGAGGTAAGGGCAGGGTTAATTGCTGGCCTACAGGTATGTCCATAGCACTTCTGTGTCCCTAATCTAAGGCAAGTAAGCCTGTTAGGAGACTACCCCTTTACTCTTCTTCTGGATGGAGTAAATGAGCTGCTCTTTCTAACAGCTCAACCCACAGTCCCAGATTCTTACTGAAAAGTCCCTCTTTTTCCTTTGATCTCCTGCACTGAAGCTAAAAAAAGATACATGTAACACTATTTTGGGCTAGATTGGACCAAAACCAGGCTAGTAGTAGAGCATTTGTTACATGCGACTGTCATACATCAGGATGGGCCTCCGCTATATGGGAGAAGTGATAGAGGATGTTGTCGAACTATACCTCCCACTGCCACTGTGTAGTGTATTAGATAGTAATGCAGATTTAAAAATAGATAATGGACACCAGGAGCTCTTGCAAACAAAGGAACGGTTTATTTGTCCAAGACAAGGTTGTAAATGCAGGGTTATCAATACTCACTCAGATGAGGTAACAGGTATTCAATAGCGCAAATGATGTTAAAGCAAATCAAGCAGATGAAGTATGGTGCCTTCCGCTTATCCCTTCTCATAAAGAGGTATGGGTAGGATACGACAGCCAACAGAATGGTAGGAGGCAGCTCACCGGTTAATCCCTTCTAGTTAATCCCTTGGTAGAGGTAAGGGCAGGGTTAATTGCTGGCCTACAGGTATGTCCATAGCACTTCTGTGTCCCTAATCTAAGGCAAGTAAGCCTGTTAGGAGACTACCCCTTTACTCTTCTTCTGGATGGAGTAAATGAGCTGCTCTTTCTATATAAATCCTGACTGTGTAACTCTCCTAGAGAATCCTATAATATAAAGTAACCTGTTCTTACTGTACCTCGTTCACGGGGCCCTGTCCCCGACTTTAATTTGAATGAAATTGCTGCTGGGGCCTGTGTCTGCATCCAGGCTCAATGGAGTGGTGCATCAGGTAGCAGACCGGCAGCCAAAGAGGAAGTCACGCCCTCCTGCCAGACACTATATCAGTCTGCAAGGGGTGTGTACAACCAGGCTAAACCTATAAGGGATACACTGTATCTGAAGTACAAGGGCTTCTGCCCAATAATAATAAAGATGTTAAGAGGTAGGGGATAAAGCCATAGGGAGCTTAACCCTATGGGTCCCTACATACACATTTAAGTAAAATAGCTTTTGGCCCAGAAATCGTAATGAGCGTCACCTGCACTTACATAAATTGTTTCTTGCTTTTAATTAAATAAGTGGGCTTTTGGCAGAGAGCCAAACCCCCCCCCCCCCTGCACTGAGATACACAGGTCTCTTAGGGGAACTGAGACTTGCAGCTTAAAGGGCAATTTCACCTTTTTCAGCAAAACTGTAATAACACATAAAACCCCAGATTATAAAATACAATGCAGCCAAACTCTAGAACACAAAACCCATATTTTTGCATTTTACCTTTCCTTACCTTAACAAATACTTTTCTATCAGTGATAGATATGTATTAATTAATAGCCTTTCTATTAATGATAACTACTTATACTTTGATAATACTTTATTTTTTCTCATATCTTCTTAGTACAAACTGCCTAATTTGCTTATACGTCATTATTAGCAGGTTGCTCATGGTAAGTACAGTAGTGACCTCTGGTGGATGGAACTACTGGTAGTTCACCTTCCAAATAATTTTTTCAGTTCGGTTGGTTTCATAGTACACCGGAATCAAGGACTTTTTCAGTTGCTTTCTATTATTAATTTATTTTCTTCTTTTTTTTTCCTCTCATTGACAATGAAAAATACTAGCTTTGTTTTTTATTATTTAGAACTATATAATAAGTATAACTGTAAGTTGTATAGCACTGTGTGCAGACAGCACAGTTTTAAAGTGTTTTATTGAATTTCTGGTTGCATGACTTGGTTATGATTATGACACAATTAGTCACATATCTACAGCTGCTTGATTGCATTATGGGTTTAACCTAAAAATTATAGTTGTCTTAGTGACATTTTATAGAAATCTATACTGGAAGACATCAGTTCTGATACAGATGAAACTAAGAACAGCACCTCACACACAAATATATATATTTTTTTTTTTGAGTAGCTGTGGTACAAAATAGCCTATGTTAGACTAGGGTTGCCATCTGTTTGGTTTTGACCTGGACAGCCCTTCCAAAAAGCCTGTCCAGTTTTCCTAATTTAGAAAACTGGGCAGGACTATGAGATTTATTTAGCAATCATCCGATCGCCACAACATAGCCCCACCCTGTGACATCACTGACCTGTACCTTTCTTATCCCCATGACATCACTGGCCACCCCTCCGCCTGCCCCCTCCCCAAAGAAAGAAACTGGCAGAGGTGGCAACCCTATGTTAGACTGATATACTGTCCTGTCTTTCAGATATTTGTTCATTGCTCTTATATCTGTGGGATGGGGGGGTAAAGGTTTTGCCAACTTTATTTAGGCAGTCCACATGATGGTTTGGACAGCTAAGAGCTGGTGTTGTTTTACAGTTGGGTGGGGAAGTTGTTTCATTTTTCAAACTCAAAGTATTTCTATGGCAGTTCAGAATTTGGCCAGGGGGTGTCAGGGTTCCCTAGTCTTAAAAAGAGCAGCCACCACATATTCTGTCTTTGGAGAAGGTGGTGTGCTGAAGGGCCTGAGGCAGAGGTAAGCCTCAGTAAGACAAGTTAATGCTAGAAATTTTTGTAATAACACACTCTTGGAGTGACACTATAAAAGGGACATCATGCGTAGAAAGCCAGATTTATTATTGTGATGTAATAATAGCGCCAATAGGTTTGTGCTGTCATAATGCCTCAAATATAATTGTGATGTCATAATGGCATTAATTTCATTAAGGTGTTATAATGCAACAATTTGCATAATGGTTTAAAAGTTTTTTTAAGTCATATTACCATTATTATTCTTAATGGCACCAGTTTCATTTCAGTGCCATATATATATAATTATCATTGTGTATCATGTGACATGGCATGCCACAGAGGTTTTGTGATCTTTTAATGACCTAAATATCATTGCTATGTCACAATGGAACAAAAGTTATTGCAAAATTATAATGGCACAATATTATTGTCATGTTATAATAGTGCAGTGGTTGTTGTGTTGTCATTATGCTGAGTGACTATAATAGCACAAATGTTTATCTAATATCATGAAGCTGCTATTATTACTGTGAATTTATAATGCTGCAAAGATAATTCTGATGAAATAATGCTGCAGATATCACTGAGAATAATTAATGTCTTAATGGCACAAATGTTATTGTTATGTCATAATGCTTACATTTCATTATGAGATCATAATCTCATATATACCATTGTGAAAGCATACTGGCGAATTAAGAAAGTTTTGCGTGCTTCCCAAATGAAATAAACTTGGCAAAAAGCAGCAAAATAAATTTAAAAAGTACTATATTAGGACATCACTGCCAAGCCTAATGCATTTTGTGCCAAATGGGAACTTACTCAAAGGCTCATGCCCCTGTACACACATTTTTAAGGGGTCATGGTCACTAGAAACAAAATATTCATCAACCTACTAAACATGTGTATACATTCACCTAAGGCAGAGAGAAAAACCTTAGTGTTGTTTCATAAGAACACAGGGTACAAAAGTAACCTATATTCTAACCATGTAAAACCAGTATTTTGCCAAGAACATCCAAAATATGTCAATATTAAAAGGGTAGTAAAAAATTCTATTGTGAAGTTATATTATAGTAAGGAGCAAACCACAAAACCATGTTGCTAATAGTGACACTCAAACCCGTATTCTGATACTGCTTATATGTAAATAAAAAAATGGTGGAATTTGAGAATTAAATTGTGTATTTTGGAAGGTACATAGATGATTTAATGCTAATTTGGCAAGGCTCTGAGAGTAGCTTTGAAAAAATTGTAGCCTATACCAATGACAAAATTTAGGAAACAGTTTGTTACAAGCCTCCATCTTGCCATAAGCATGTTCTTAGGGCTGTACCAATTTGCATTGCCACCTGTTTTGATCCAGGCAGCCTGGTTTTCAGGAGGGATGTCCAGGTCAAAACTGCCTTTACAAAACCGGGCAGGACTCTATGAGATTGATACATATGTGTCGCTTCGGCTTTCCGAAGTTGCCTCGTAAGGAAACTTTGGGCGACTTCAGAAAGCTAAAGCGACACATATGTTTTCCCACAAGCAACTGATCTCCTCACATGACATAGCTCTTATCCCACATAAAATGCAGTAGCTGAAGCCATGACAATTTGAGAGGTCTCTACATGCCTGATACTTTAGAAATCCAATGCATATTAGGCATCAAATTATTTGGTGGACCCCTGGCATTCATATTTAGGATGCTATCTTGTTACTAATGACATGTGGAAGATAAGGTGTTGTTAAATGCAAGCTTTGAGGTACTTTTCATATATTTGCTCAAAATCGCTAACATTAGGAAAGCGTTGCAACTTAGTAGTTTGGAGTTTGTTTACCTATTTTTTGTGGCTTTATATATGAAATGCAGCAAATAAGATGCTAAATTCTGCTGGCACTTAAAGATTGAAATTGAACTGGGTATGCACTGTTATTGAGTCTGGAAAAGGCAGACACATTTTTGAAATCAGACAACTGGTAGAGCCACTGACATTGTTGATACAGTTGTATATAATAAACCAGAAAGCCCACATCCCAAACTGCAGTTTTACATAAAATGTTAGGTTATGCACACCTGTTAATAAACACTTGCTTATAAGTATACACGAAGAAGCAGGAAGAGATTAATTATTAGCTTTGATTTACAAAGCAGCTACATTTATGGTAGAAAGAAAATTACAGATCCCGATTAAAAGATACCGTAACTCCTACTCACTAGAATACTTGGCTCCACTTAGTGACTCCATGGCAGACTGCAGTGATAATTTTAGATACAGCATATGACAATTTTCTTCAAGGTTGATTCTAAACATGTAATTAGGTCAGATGATAATTGTCTCAAAGTTTCATGCACAAACTATTTCAAAATGTGTTAAATATTGGACATTGTTTTAGTGCTGCAAAAGTCCAATGTTTTTCTTATCTAAGTATCACATACCTGGCGTCATGGATTATTTTTAAAGAACTATGTAAGATGCAGATATAAACACAAACTTTTGTCACTAATGTTATTAATTATTATCTGGGTCAGAGGCATTAACATGGGCAAAGTTTTATACTTGTAACACCTATTCCAACAATCTGTGACTGTGAATGACTCTTTAAGATTTCCAAAAGGGAAGGTTAAAGTCTTAGTCTTAAGTAAATAGGTAGGGAGAAAAGAAAATGTTTGACAAAAGGCCAAAATAGAATAGAATCAGTTAGGGGAAACAAGGAGCAGAGCTGAAGAATGACAAAAGCAGCTAACAGGAGAGGGAAACTTGAGCAAAGTAATTTAGACTGGAACAGTTAAGAGATACAAAGACAACCCATATCCAGGTACGAGCAAATATGACCTTAGATGGGTTAATGATTGTTAATTTGAATAAAATATTTGTGAATATTTCAATGAGACTGAGTGTTTGAACTGAATATATCACAACCCTTAGGAGGAAATGAAGAAGAAAGGAACTGTAGTTTGGCTTATAAAGTGTTATACCCTTTCCAGTCAAATAGGTATTGCACCTTTCCTGTAGAAAAGGCCCTATAAAGTCAGATGCTTATTTGTTAAATGTCACCTGAAAGTCAATACTGTTTGTTTAAAGCCAACCTCCAGCCCCTCCCCTCATCTGTGCTTATCAGCAGCTTGTTTTTAGGAAATCACAGAAACCAAAGAGGAATGAGCTTGCTGACAGTTTTAGGCTATAGAGTTAACAGAATTTTCAGTGGCTGAGACACTTTTTAGAAATGTTAGAATGGCAAAAGGACATTAGGACATTAGGGAAATGTCAGTAATTCAAAGATGCATGCTCAACATAATGTAACATATTATCATATGACTAAAGCATGCTAGTACGACATACAGGGATTTCCATATGTTAGATAACAGAAAGACTAGTGACATAGCACTTATTGCTGAATCCTTTTGCATCTTTTTGGGCCACCTATTTAAGAGAACAAGGACACCCAGATCTGTAGGAGTTAAAAACTGTAAATGTTTTAACATTCTCTCCCTGTCTGTGTAGCAGCAACTTGAACACTTGAATGTTGTACTGATTATGCCTTTGAATATTGTAAGGTTTTTTTCAAAGAAGTCAAGGAACATTGAAGATATTATATTTTCCTACAGATATATGCATATACCACTCAACACAATGGTAAAACATAAGATGCAGCAGCAGCAGCATACCCCTGCACATTTTTTTTTTAAAAAACAAAAACCAGTTATATAGGCAACCGAGGGACGCCCCTCAGAAGCTGTCACCCTAGACATAGGCCCTCGGCCCTATAAAGTCAGACGGTTATTTGTTTAATGTCACCTGAAAGTTAATACAGTTTGTTTTACAGGATAATTAGCAAAGGGACTTGGTTGTTAGGAATATCAGGTTATGTTGTACTGCCCATGTAATGTCCCATTCATCTTCCTAGAATTCATAAACTACAAATTCTCACTTGAGAAATGCATGATTGTTAATCAACCACAATCTTATTTTCTAAAAGCAGTGAGTGCTGCTCCATCAACTGCAAAATCCCCTTAATATAAGAAAAGCGTATATTAGGCCCATAACTGCATGATTCAGAAAAAGAGCAGAAACTAGCATTTGGTCTGAGGAGATAGTCAGGTTTTTAGTTCTTTAAAGAAACATTTTGTACATGAAAGTGTACTTTTCCTAAAAAGCATTTTATTGCACTGTGACCAATAATGAGATTTGCATTTGGCAGTGTGTGGCAAATCTGGGTTCTAAGCATCAAGTTAGTGGCACTACTAAACATAAGAAACTTATCCAAGTTCTAAACACTAGGCAGGGTAAAATGACTTTGACTTCTGCTTGATTTAATTTTTTTACATGCAGGTTAGGGACCAAAGACATCAATGGCGATGCCTTGACCAGAAGCTTTAGCCAGTCCAGCATTATTTTCAGAAGAAATCTTCTATATGTAAAATCAAGATACAGGGCCCGATTCACTAAAGTGCGATAAAAATGATCGCACGCTTTTTTGCGTTAAAAAAGACGGGACAATTAGCGCGCAATTCACCATAGTATTATCGCGTGCAATAAGTCGCCATTTTCGCATGCGGTATTTCTCGCGCTAGTTTTAATGCATGCGTTAATTTCCGCGCTGAAAAGAATATGATCGCATGATTCACTATAACTTAGGCGTGCTAAATATCGCATTTGGCTATGCGAAAATTAACACCTACTACAGGCAGGCGAAAAATTATAGAAAAGTACAGTAAATGAGTTTTTGGCAATAAAATATGGACTTACAGTGTTATTTATTCAAGTATGTGTCTTTTTACTCAATTTTACTAAAGTCTTGGCATGTATGGAATTTCGCTACTAATATACAATACTATAGCGGTAAAAATTTAGTCACCAAAATATACAGTACAATAGTGGTAAAAATTTAGTCGCGATATTATACAGTACAATAGTGTTAAATATTTAGTCGCGATAATATACAGTACTATATAGCGGTAAATATTTAGTCGCGATAATATACAGTACTATATAGCGGTAAATATTTAGTCGCACAAAATACATTACTAGGTATATGTTGGAGATTTGTCACGACTTTGTAATCACACGCGACTTGCGGCCATTTTGTGGCGATTTTTGAATCTCGTGACATGTGCGACTTGTGGCCATTTTGTGTCATTGAGCCTGCTGTCACCACACTGAGAGCACCACGCCTGGAGTTTCAGAGCTGCTAATGGAGGAGAGGCGCTATATTATAGAGTTCCTCCTGCGCTCAGGTTATGACAGGCTGCCGCTGGGGCCAATAGGGGTCCATGAGCGCAAGAGAGCTATCCTGCGCAACCTAATAGCTGGGTTGCGCAGGGGCTTTCGTATAGAAATGGACCTCCGCCTGCTCCAGCGGATTTGGTCAGACCTGAAGCGCAGGAACTTTCAGGAGATTTCTGAAATTGCTGCAGGTAATTATTCTACTTTAATATGGTTTTACACAAAATACATTTCTTAAAAGATTTAGCAAGTAATTTGAACTTGAAATGTACAGTATATTCTCTCTCTCTATATATATATATGTGTATATATATATGTTTTTTTCAAAAATACACAATAAAGTTGACAATAAAGAGGGAATTTTAAATATGTTGTGGCATTTTGAAAAACAAATACATATACACACACATATATATATATATATATACAGCCAGAATGCTCGGGACCAAGGGTATTCCGGATAAGGGGTCTTTCCGTTATTTGGATCTCCATACCTTAAGTCTAAGAAAAAATCAATAAAACATGAATTAAACACAATACGATGGTTTTGCCTCCAATAATGATTATTTACATCTTAGTTGGGATCAATTGCAAGGTGCTGTTTAATTACTACAGAGAAAAAGGAAATCAGTTTTTAAATTATGAATTACTTGATTCAAATGGAGTCTATGGGAGACGGGCTTTCCGTAGTTTGGGGCTTTCTGGATAACGGGTTTCCGGATAAGGGATCCCATACCTGTGTATATATATATATACACACACACATTTTCAAATACATATGCATAAATGAGTTTAAAGCAGGGGGGAAGCAGCAGGGAGCGGCCCATAGTATGAGTCATTTGGGGGAAGGGCCATAAATGTTTTAGGGGCCCTGGCTAACAATGTCTGTGTGTCCTTTGGATTGATGTGAGGGTTCACTGGGGGAGGGGCCAGTGGGAGGAGTGGGGCCCAAAAAATGTTGTTTTGAGGGGCCCCGTTATTTAGGATGGTGGCCCTCTGTGTATGAATGTATATATATATATATATATATATATATATATATATATATATATATGTATAATAGATTTAAATAACATCTTGCAATACTGTCTCACAGAACTCAACATCGACATGGCGCCTCTCCTCCCTCCGGAGGCACAACCCCAGGCAGACGAGGCTCAACAGGCCCCAGGACCTGCCCAGGCCCCCGAGGCCCCAGGAGCTGACCAGGCCCCAGGACCAAGCCAGGCCCCAGGACCCAGCAAGGCCCCAGGACCGAGCCAGGCCCCAGGACCCAGCAAGGCCCCCGAGGCCCCAGGACTGAGCCAGGCCCCCGAGGCCCCAGAGGATGAAGAGGCAGAGGAGGCCCCCGAAGCCAAGGAGGCCCCGGACACCGCCCCTTTACTCCTCCCCCAGTTTGACCCCAGTTTCCCCGGCCCTTGGGTTTCCCCCCAGCCCCCCGGATCCCAGCCACCAGGTTCTCCTGCCGACGAAGGCCCATCACATCGGTCCATGCAGGAGGACCTGGAGAAGATGAAGGCCGAGCTGGCCCAGCTCCGGGGGGAAGTGGCCCAACTAAGGAGGGACATGGAGGAACTCAAGGGCAGCAAGCCCTAAGTTTTTTTCCCCCCTTTTTTCTTATAGCAAAATTTTATATTTTTCTACTTTTGAACTGAGTAATGTTTCATTATTTATCCTTCCTTGATATGGTATTCTATACTTTCATGTAGTTTCTCCTACACTCTTACATTTATCAGTAACAGCATCAATATGCTATATGGGTTAAAAGTTTGCAAATATTCTGCCAACAATTTAGTCTTTAGCCCATTTTGCTGAATAGTAAAACTTGCGTTAATTAGTACGTAGCGTATTTTCTGGCGAGTGTGATAACTGCTAATCAAATGTTTTGTTGCCAGAATAATTGCAATATTATATGTGTTCCCGTTTAATAAAGTGCCCATAAAATATTTGCCATTTATTTTGTGTCTAAAATCTCCCACTTAATTTAAGCCACTTTAGTAAACGGACCCCTAAGTATTTGCCTAAATATTCTTAAATGCCCCCCCCCCCCATTTTATTTTCTCTAGCACTTCTTTTTTTTTTCTTACTTATATTTTTATTGTTTTTTGGGGGGGGGGGTTTCCAAATAAACATTTATACAGCACCTCTCTAGCACTCTGTGCTCTCCCAGGGCAAAATGTCGCCAGTTTTATGCTGCCGATTGTCGCGTGCGTAATGTCGCGACAATTAGCGGATGCGATAAATAGCGTGCGTGCGGAAAATACCGCGCACGCTATTTATCACGACAAAAATATTGCATGAAATACCGCGCGTAAAATAGTGCGAGTATGCTTATAGTGAATCATGCGAAAAGTCGCGATAAAATTTTTACCGTACGCTAAAAATAGGGCACGTTAAATCGCACTTTAGTGAATCGGGCCCACAGTTTTTTGCATTGAGTTGTTTCTCTGGTCCATTAACCTGTGCATACATTGTTCTTACAAAAAAAAACTAAAGTCCAACTTGTGCTTAGTTGCCTGAAACCATTTTATTGTGGATATACAGTAACATCTTCCCACAATTACAAAATTGTTTAACTTTTGTAATAGTCAAAATAAGGCATTTTGAGCCAAATTCAATTCCGTGAGAAAAAGTTATCTCATGGTTTATCATATGAAAACTTATGGATGAGATTCAATTCAAGAGAATTTTTTTTCTTATTTAATTCCAGTTTTCTACCCATAGACTTTAGTAGTGTTTTCATTAGCTAAACTGTTAGATAAGTTTTTTTCTGAATTGAATTGCATCTCAAGTTGAATCTCGTCCATAAGTTTACACGTGATAAACCTTTTCCTCACTGAATTAAATCTGCCACTTTGTTCCTTTAACCCAGTGATCCCTAACCAGTGGCTCGTAAACAACATGTTGCTCACCACCCTTTTCATGTTATTCCCAGTGGCCACAAAGTGGGTGCCAATTTTTAACACCCAGAGGAACCATTTTACTCCCTGCAGGCCAGCAGTCCACATGGGGCTACCAAATAACCAATCAAAGCCCTTATTTTGCATCCTTAAGAAAAGTTTTCATGCTTGTGTGGCTCACAAGTAAAAAAAGTTGGGGATCTCTGCCTTAACCTATTTTGTATGGGTCATGAAATTGGCAAACTTGTATGGCAAACAATGAATGACATCAACACTCAGTACAAACCATCAGCACAATTCACTGTGTTTTTCGTAGAATACAGCATTTTTCTAGAATAATTTTTGTTTTTCATTTTTGCACCAGTGATTATAACAAAAATGTATATCATATAGGTTAACAACATAATGGCTGGAGCCATTATGGACTGGGAGTCTAGAATTTGATTCCCAAAAAAGCTATGTTTTTCCATTTGAAGCAGCGTAGGTGGTTTTTCATGGTGAGGGCAGTGAGGTTGTGGAATGCCCTTCCTAGAGATGTAATGGCAGATTCTGTTAATGCCTTTAAGAGGGGCCTAGATGAGTTCTTGAACAATTAGAATATCCAAGGCTATTGTGATACTAATATCTACAGTTAGTATTAGTGGTTGTATTTATAGTTTATGTATGTGAGTGTATAGATTGGTAGGTGTGGGTTGTGTGTGCTGGGTTTACTTGGATGGATTTAACTTGATGGACTTTGGTCTTTTTTCACCCCTATGTAACTGTATAACTATATTTGCATATTAGCACTTGCACAGTGCTTCAGTAAAATTGGTTATAATGTTCTTGGCATATATTTCATTATTTTAGCCATGTTGCTTTATTATGTCTGGCATTTTGTTTGATGTCTAATCATTTGCATTTAAATTCTAAGCAGTTTAACAACTGGTATGAGTCAGCCATATTAAGCATTATGTAAGAGAAAGTAGGAAATTTACATAAATAGCAGGTCAGTTCAGGTTTCATAAAGGGTTTTCAGCATGGATTTTGTTAAAATATGTTACCTTCCATGTAAAAGCACTATTAAGATAACTACAATGTCTAGGTACATGATACATGCTCTCGTTATCCAAGATTGCACTTTATTAGCATCACTATAAATGTATATTAGATTGTAGGAAGATAAATGATCTCAGAAGAGCACTATCATTAAAAATATAAGATTTAGTTTGTGTCATAAGAAGCCAGTTTGAGTAAAATAGTGTAGAATCTGTTCCTCATAAAAGTGCCCAAATTACTCTGAACAGCAATATACAATTTTTTGTCCTTTTAGAGACTCTCCCTGACCACATGTAAGGATTTCACAGAAGGGTGGATAGTAGCTTTTCTTAAAAACTGTGAAGTTGTACCAGACAGGAAATTAATGACTAATGACTGATTCCACAGCTACTAATAAGGACCAGTAGGTCCTTCCAACGGACACGAGGGCACCTACTCCGAAGGGAGAAGGGAGGTTCCATTTAAATATTCGGAAAAGTTTTTTCACTGTGAGAGCTGTGAAGTTGTGGAATTCTCTCCCCAAATCAGTTGTACTGGCTGATACATTATATAGCTTTAAGAAGGGAATGGATGGATTCTAAGCAAGTCTTAGTACAAGTTGATCCAGGAACTGGTCCGATTGCCATCTTGGAGTCAGGAAGGATTTTTTTTCCCTCTGCGGCAAATTAGAGAGGCTTCAGATGGTTTTTTTTGCCTTCCTCTGGATCAACTAGAAGTTAGGCAGGTTATATAAAGGCATTATGGTTGACCGTGATGGGCATACATCTTTTTTCAACCTAACTTACTATGTTACTTTGTTACTATGTAAGAGATGTGCCTCTAGCATTGCTCACCAGCTATCATGACTTGTAAAATAAACTATATACTGTAAATAAAAGGAATTTATACCTACACTAAAACTGACTCTTCTGTGCTCCATAAACTAAATAACAAGTGCAAGACAATTTGCAGATAAGAACTACTGTATGTATACTAGTCAACCCGTTAACACTGTTTACTGTGCAATTTTTGTTTGTTAAATGGTCGATTTAGTCACTATAGCATTGTTTAGATGCATAGATCTGGTAAAAGTGTGTTTTATACCTTTTGGCAAATATGAAAGCAAGAAGAGAGAATCTTGTGTAAAGAAAATCTCACTGGACAATCCTCTTTTATTAGTTGGGCTGCTGGACCTAGAGGTCTTGGTAAAAGTTTTGTCATACTATTTGTCAAACAAAGTAGGGTGATGTTGGTGGACTATGGCTCCTATCATTTTAGCTCCTGGTAATATGCATGGAAATTCTTGGAGTTGTAGTCCAGAAACATTCAGCTGAAGAAAAACTGCAGTGTTTTATGTTGGTCTAAATTTATTGGTTTCTGTTCTTAACAATTTTGTTTTATTAAGTGAAGCCATGACCTTCAAGGAAAAGGAAAGTATAAATCAAGGGGGGATTGCCATATTTTAATCACCCCACAGTGATTGTACTCAATTACCTGATACTTGTGCTTCTGTTAGCAGAAAACTGCACCATCCCAGATTTCTTCTCAGCGATTTCTCCTCTTTCTGTTTCTTCTTTTTTCAAAGCCTCCAGGCAGACGCAAGTGCAGTAGAGCGAAAAGCCAGCTTTTTTTGTACTTTTTTTTAAATACTTTTATTTTAACATGCATGGGGACTAAAAAAAATATATTTTTTATAAAACTGTAGTTATATACTACCATTGGAATGCAATAGATTAAATTAGGAAAGGGAATGTATACCTTAAATCTCACTGATAGGCCCTGAATCAATAAATGAGCAGACACAATCAAATAAGACAAAACCATACTACTGGTATAGTATGGTTTTGTCTTATTTGATTGTGTTTGTTTAAATTTTGAGCCATTAAATGTTATTTTTTCTCACTGAAATACTTGTTGTCTGCTCATATACTACCATTGAGCAATACAAATGGTAATATTTTAATTTCAGTGAGCAACTGAGGAATACAAATTGGAATAGCAGGATTTACTTTTCTTTCTTTCAAGCAAAAATGATGGATTTGCATCTGATCTACTTTTCTTCTGACTGCACTTTTAATCAATATTATGTTCCAATCAGATTCAGATTTAAGTATGTCTAGTCCTATTCAATACTGCAATATTTTTTAATAACAAAATAAAGGTTTTTCAATAATACATAAATAGCAAAATGGTACTTCATATAAGGTAAGTAGGTAAATGTAGCCCTTCCAATATTTGGCCCCTAGATACCATAAACATATCAGCCTAGTTAACACATTCACATTGATCTGCCTATCCCAACTTAATATGGCAAAGGGCATGACATCAGTACAGCCCAAGACACAATGGCACTCCTATAATGTTCACATGAGCGTATTTTAACTTCATCACCAGCTGAAAAAATGACATACTTTTACATTTTCCCTGTATTATGACAGTGATGAGTCACACTTAGGGAACTATGCATTGTTAAATACTTGTTGAAACCTGGTGATTTTAAGTCCTGTATGCTGTTTAATAGAGGTATGCATGACTCAGACATTGAATTTCAGAAATGTGGCAACTTTTATTTGTTAAAGCAACAGGACCTGTAATTGTATTGTAATGGTTTAGTAACTTCAAACATACCTATAATTCAGGGTTGTATGCATATTCTTACTGAGAGGGAAAAATTGGAGGGATTTTGTTTGCCATGGTATTGTGGTCCCGCCATGTACAGTATATAACCACGTTTTCCCAGAATTTACACCATGTGCTCCCAGATTTTGCACCAAAACTTTGTTCTGATTTTCCCCATAAATAACTTTTTGTCCTCTGTGAATGTTATTACAGATATTGGATCCCTTTTCTGGTGTTCCAATAGCCATTACACTTTAAAAATCTGGAATCAGATCTTTAATCTAACCATATCCAGCAAACCCACTCTCTGCCTTCACAGTTTATTTAACATGGAATCCAGGGTATGCTACTTGGTGAAGGATGTCTCCAAATTACAGAAAAACCCTTTATCCAAAAATGCCCAGGTCCAGTTCATTCCAGATAATAGATCATATATCTGTATTAGTGAAATTAAGAGGTTAAAAATACTAACCATTCAAATGGAAAAAGTGTTGGGGAGCAACACAAGCATGAAAGATATTCCTGTGGGTGCAAATACGAGTTATAATTGTGTGGTAGCGGTAGCCTATAGAAGGCTCTGTTTGTCTTTACACTGGGTATGCAAACAACACATGTCTCCAAGCCAGAAATTAAAAAATGAGCACCTACTTTGAGGCCACTGGGAGCAACATCCAAGGGCTTGGTGAGCAACATGTTACTCATAAACCGCTGGTTGGGGATCACTGCTGTAAATAGTGAATTCCAATTCATCTGCTCTCCATGCAGCCTTACACAAATCTCTTATTGGTTTAGGTTTTGCATCTGACTATCAGAGAGATCTTGCACACATTGTCCCATTCGGTAACATTAATGCTGCAATGTTTGAACCTCGTCATTAACACAGTTAATATTGCATTTTAAAGAAAAATTGGCTCCTGCACATACAAAATAGATCACAGCAGTTTGTCCCACAATAGGATACACAGCCACCTTTTCCCAAGAATTTTAAACAAGACAGAAGGAGAGAGAGAGAGACAAAAAGTATAAAATGTTTGCCTCTGCTTGTGCAAGTGTAGGTAAAATAATGTTTTCAATCTATACATTTCTGCATGAATCTTACTGGCACATCTGGAATTAATGGAGTGCTCATTGGCTATTTTTCAGTGATCTTACTGGCATGTCTGAAGTTAATGGAGTGCTTCTTGCTATTTTCAGTGATCTTACTTGGAAGTCTGAGGCTAATGGCTCAATGGCCATTTTTCCGTTATCTTACTGGCTTGTCTGGGGTGAATAGAGTGCTCACAGGTAATTGATCATACAGCTTGATTTAATATGTTAGTTATCCATTTTCTGTAGTAATCATGCTGGCATGTCTGGGGTTAATATGCTGATTATCCATTTTTGTAGTAATTATACTGGCAAATGTAGGGGTAATATGCCTGTTATCCATTTTATTTCATGATTATATTGGCATGTCTGGGGTTAATATGCTCAATACCCATTTTCTGTAGTAATTATACTGACATGTCTGGGTAAAGTTTTACTTAAATGGGTATGACATTTATGGGTGTGGTCACAATGCGGGCATGTTGAAAATTTGGCCATCTTTTTATTTTTCAAATGTTGGGATATATGTATTAGTAAGCTGATGTACCAGCACTCTGCCTCACAAAACTTTATCAGGAATGAGAACATAACAAATGCTATGGAATGCTGCAGTGTCATTGGTCAAATAGGTATAAGTGCTTGCAGCCAATATTGCTTGGTAAACTGATCAGGTTAAAGCAGCTTTGAAAACTATTCAGGGGAATAAACTTAATAGAAGGGAAGGTGTGTTATTTTGGCATAAATGGATGGCAGCATTAATCTCAGCACCTTTTAAAAACCTACCGGAGTGTGTGTTTTATCCTTTTATGCCACAATGAGCAACTAAGTATTTTGCTAATACTATGGAATGGGGCAGTGTAATTGGGCAGATGCATGTAGTGATTTTGAGGTAAACAGTTGGTAACGTTGAATTCAACACATTTGAAAACCCTTTCTTACATGTTTTAAACTTTGCCACTTTTCAAAATATAATATAAAGTTAATTTAATGAAGTAAAATGCTCATTACTAGTATAAATTTGTCCTGTGGACCTTCCCAAAAACTAAATTCTGTGCTCACTTCAAAATAGGTATTGCAAATTGAATGGGAATTTAAGGGGCACATTTACTAAACAATTTTGAGATATATTCATATTTTTTCTAAATTATAGAACATTTTGGAATATATGCACAAGTCTTTTGTGGATTTCGGTAAATTTCCGCAAAAAAATCTTACTTTGCGCAAGGAATACAAACATTTTGGAATTTGTTAACGCTTCAGGCTGCATTAGTAGGTGCCACAGACTTGCCACAGACATGCAATCACGTGCAGATTTGCACCAAGTGCAGATATGCAAACAGCTGCAGTTATACTGTACAGTGGGTTAAAAACATGGCAAATTGTGGGGAAAATGGTGCTTTACGCACTGTGGCTGTGTTTGTAAATGACCCTTTATATCATTACATCCCTTTCCTCTCAAACCAAAGCTTTGCCATGTCTATGTCACAGATAAACTAAAACATCATTTAATATAAAAAAAATGCATTGATTCTTTCTTATTAAAATATCCTTTAAACATTAATTTCATTAGAGTTAAGACACTGCATTAAACCTGGGATAAGTACAAACATTGACCCAAACTCCAGTGACTGCATATTCAGTTTAGCAGTCTTGTATAGCAAGGTTACATTATGCTCTGAATTTTTTACAGGGAGAATGAATGGAATTATTGCAAATATCATGGCCATTGAGATACTTGCACCTAAACCTGCTCCCTAAAGTTGCCTGTATCTGTGCCAAGCTCCATTGCACCTTTCCTATTGGATGAACCTCATGCTAGTACACCTATTGATGCCAGGGAACCCTGGAGCTATCTTCACCTTGAAAGTGGTAGTAACTCCACAGTTCTCACTGGGGGCAGCATCTGTAGGCGTAGCAAACTTGCACCCAAAAAATCATACACAGACTTAATTTTATTATTTATGGGGTCAATTACTAACAGTCAGATTTTGTTCCCCAATAAAAGCTATTTGCCATCTAAAACTTGTTGAGATAATGTAGAATTCGATGGCAGATGTCCCGTCCCTTCCCTTCCCTAGAAGATCATTGCTTCGAAACTTTAGAGATATTTGGATTTTTTACACAGGTTTTTGTGCAACAATTCGTAAAAGTCACGCATATCATGCAACATTTTGAAAATGTTAAAGTTTTTGCGACTTTTCTGTGACTTTTCCCACACATGCTTTTTCAGTTCAGATTTTCTTTACATATGTCAGATATTCATGGACATGAGTTTATTAGAATTTTTAAAAAGAAAGAAATTAGAAAAGTTAGAGTTTTAGTAAATCTGCCCCTAATTTTTTTCCACATCTTTTGTTTTTTTGCACTAATATGCAATTTTTTTTTAATACAAAATGAAAATGTTTTGCCATTTATTATGCATCAAAACCACCAAAAAAACAAATGTAAAAAAATGCTGTCTAAAAGCTGTCGAGGTTATGTAGAAGTCAATGGGAGCTGCCCTAGGCAAATTCTAACAATCTTTATTTAATTTGGGTTTTCAGGGCATTTTAGGTTTGTAAATCCATGAAAATTTTTACAAAACTCTAAAAACCTCTAAAAATGTGCAGTTTTCGTGTTCTTTTCATTTTGTGCTTTTTCAATTTGGATCTTTTAATAAATGACTAGACATTTGTGGTTTTAGTGAGAATGAGTTTATTTGTGTTTTTGAAAACCTCTAAAATCATGAAAATCAGAATGTTGATAAATCTGCCTATAAATCGCTAAATCTAAAATAATGCCATTCAGACACATTTGCACACATTTCTTGGGGAAAAACACTGGACTGTGGGTAAAAAAATGTGGTTTTGTGGGTAAAAAAATGCCAAATAACATCCGAATTAGTGCTTTGCATTCATAAATGAGTCCTAATAAACGAGTGTTACTAATCCATCAATAAAGGATTGCAGGATTTCTGTAGCTGCATGGACTGCCTTCTCACTGTGGGAGGCGTAAATTAAAGGAACAGTTTAGTGTAAAAATGAAACTGGGTAAAATAGATAGACTGCGCAAAATAAAAAATATTTGTAATATAGTTACTTAGCAAATATGTAATCTATAAAGGCTGGAGTGTGCGGATGTCTAACATAATAGCCAGAACACAACTTCCTGCTTTCAGCTCTCTAACCTCTTAGTTAGTCAGTGGCTTTGTGGGAGCCACATGGGACATAACTGTTCAGTTAGTTCTTATGTCTTATATGCCCCCCCCCAGTCGAGTCATTGATTGGTTACTGACTGCTAACAGCTTAGAGAGCTGTAAGGGTTGTGTTGCACGGCGACTAATCTCTCCGTCTGTCACAGCCCTAAAGGAGGAAGAAGTGTTCTGCCTATTATGTTAGACATCGGCTCACTCCAGCCTTTATAGATTACATTTTTGTCTAACTAGCTATATTGAAAACATTTTTTACTTGTCTGCAGTCTATCTATTTTGTCCAGTTTCATTTTTACACTACACTATTTCTCTAACCTTTAGAACAGAAAGCAAGAACTATAGGCACATTTGTGTCTGACAGGAACTGATTCTGTAAGGAGATGTTTAAAGAGAGAAAGTTTTGCAATAGTTTTATCCTCCAGAATGAAAAGGCTTTTCCAGTTAAGCCTGGGGGAAGTTCAATTTCATTCTGCAAATGATGATATACTGTAATGTCCTTGTCTTAGTTTGTCATTTCCCTTAGGATCATATGCAGCTGGTTTGTTATTGTTATTTGGAAATAAAATACAGCATTTACAGCATCTTGATTGCATGAACTATGTCTTTGTGCACTATAGCATGCTAGTTAACGTGGCATGTAATCCATTTTTTCCATTTTATCAGACAACGTAAACCTTTTATGCATTCTGTTAATTGTTTTATCTGTGGGTGTTGGTATGCGAATAGGTGAGGTGCCTGGTGACTAACCCAGGATATGAGTCACTAGGCCTGCCATACATTTCTTGACTTCAGAACGCTGTTTATTGTGAAGCAAAGTAGATAAAATATGAATGAATGAATAAATTTATGAATGGATGCATGATTATAAAGGCTTCACAGCATACTGAATATCACTTGGCAGATAATCTTGTTCATTCCATTTCAGAAAGTAATAAAACTCTCTTTAAATCCACTGTCAGTTTGGGCTTTGTAGATTATCACTGAAATAAGCATTCAGCATGAGTGTGATATGTCTGTATATGTATTCTGTTATTGTAACACAGTAATTTGGTTGAAAAAGACATGTACATCAAGTTCACCCTTTTGTCCAAATAAAACCTGCCTAACTGCTATTTGATCCGAAGGATCAAAATTTGAGGTAAAAACCATCAAATGAATTTTGCCTTTAGTTATGTGAAGTTGTGAAGGTTGTGTTCCAGAAATATATGAATTCAACAAAGATATTTATGGTATACACAGGCACTCTCTCCATGGTATTCACTCCGGTGCCCAGTCCTGGGGGTGATCAGCACCCACCCTTTAGACTCATAAAGGAAAGCAAAACCAGCACCCAAATTTGCTGAACCACATGGTAAATGTGCAGTTTGTCTGAAGCAATAAAGCTCTAGGGGTTTATTCCATGGTTCAGCTAATCTATGTGCTGGTTCTGCTTTCCTTTACTCAATAAAATGTTGACACAAACTGTGATATAGATGTTTGATTTCATTCAGATATTGTAGGTGTTATGCTTGTGTTTAATGTAAAATAAGGTACAATTTAATTATATTTCTGTATAAAAGAATATAAGAAATTATTGGCCCAATTTCCTAATTATCCCTTGTAAAAAAAAACAGCAATTTGCTTCTTTATAAAATAATGTTGTATTTATAAAGCTTCCCCGATTTTCCCCTGTAAAAACCAGCATATGGATTTTTACATGACTGAGCCCTTTGCCTCAGACCCACTTGCAATAAAGCATTTTTACCTCACACTCTCAGTATAATTTTTCAGCGAAGTGGCGTGGGATAGATTTGCTCACCACTAGCACTAAGATGTTATGAGTTAAGGGGAGCCAAAAAATGTTGGATAACTAGGTCGTTTTAAACACACACTTGTAAAACTAGAAGAATATATATGTCCAAGTGCTAATTAGGATATGCAAATTTATGCTAATTATGATTCAGATTTGGTTCGACCAGGACCGTGGATTTGGCCGAAGCCGAATCCATCAAAAAAAGGCTGGATTTGGCCCAAATCCAGAACCGAATCCGAGATTCGGTGCATCCCTAGTTGAGACAGAGAGACCATCCAGTAAGCGGTGACTGTGAAAGGCTGAGAAGAGCTCTGCTTAGCAGATAGATTGCCAGCCTGTAAAGAGAGATCTGCTTCACTGCAGTTGGATGCCTTACCACCTGCAGATCCCCAGTGAGTAATCCATCTGAGGGAAGGTATTGACAGTCTCCTGTGTGTGTCCCCTGTGTGAGGAGAGGTGTTTCTCATGGCCTGCTACGTGGGAGCAACAGCCTATTCCAAAGGCAGAGGTACTTTGGGGCAGGTAAAGCTACCTGAGGAAACTGAAAGTGCTCTGGGGAAGGGACTCTGCCAGGACTGAACTCGGAAAGGGTATTTCCAGGAGTGGAGTGTGGAACTGTGTCCTCAGAGAGACTGAGCCAGTAGTGGCTAAAACCCCACAGGTTTCCAAAGCAGGGTTTAATACTGTTGCATGTTAATCTTCACCCAGTTATATAAAGTTGATTTTTGCTTCAAACTGTGTGTGATTATTTCCCAGTGGAAATCCCCCTGAGGCGTGCTCCTCAGTGTCCACTAGGTGTAGGCCCTGCGCTAAAATCCCAGTTCCCAGTACCTTTTATCTGCAAAAGGGGACCAAATTTCCTGTTTAAGCAAGTATTCAGCCCAACAGAAGTGAGTGTGCCAAGAAAGGGTTACATATATTTTTTTTCATTAAAGAAGAACTTCACCAAAACACAACTTGAGCTTTTTGAAAAGTAAACATAATTTCAAACAATTGCCTAGGCCCCTGCTGACCTAGCTGACTATTTTAAGTCTCCAAAAAAAAATGTAACAGTAGTCGACTGTCCTCAGCCTGCCTTCGGACTCCTCCAAATCCCACAATTTCCTATACATATGATGTCAATAAGAAAAGGAACATCACAGTCCAATGCATTGTGGGTTATGTAGTTCCTGCAAGCTGTGGAGAAGTAATTACACTTTGTAACATCAGTGTTTTAGTTCCTCCTTCTTTGCCAGAATTTCAAACGATGCAGGAAAAGAAGAACTGTTTTGCAGCTGGATTTTGGCATATAAAAATGGTATTCAATCATACTTTTTGAAGGAACAGATTACATAGGTATATTAGGGGTTTCTGTGTTGTGTTGGTCTCTTTAACAAATTTTGGCTTGGAAGCTGGAGTTCCCCTATAACTAAGTTCTTGTAAATATTAATGAACTAAAAACTTGGCTAAAATCTATTAACCTGATCAGTGCATGAAGGGTGGCAACTGCATTTACTGATGATGTGGTTGCTACAGGTATAGGATCCAAAGTGTATCTCCTATAGAGTTCATTTTAAGCAAATTATTCTAATTTTTAAAAATAATTACTTTTGCTCTGTAATAATAAAATAGGACCTTTTACTGGAGCCTAGTTTAGTTGCAAAACAATCCTACTAGGTTTGAGAAGAATTGAGGTATGGTAATCCTTATTATGGAAGAATCTGGAAAACCCCATATCCCAAGAATGTTGTGCTTGTTATTAATGACAATAATATTTATAGATATTGAGTACACTATGGGGCAGATTTACTAAAACTCTTAACATTTCTCATTTTTTTTTTCTTTTTAAAAATTCAGATAAACTAGTTCCACAAATGACATTTACTAAAAAGAGGCTTATTTAGAGTGGTAATATGAAGTGCAAAAATTAGAAATATGTTCTTAGGTCAGCATTTCCTCAGAAAATTCTAACCACTTGTGGTTACTAAAAACTGTGTATATGGTAAGATTTATACATTTTCATGCACTTATTGCTTGATGGTTACTAATAAAATAGATATTCACAGACAGGGTCATATTTATATATAGACACCCAAAGGGCAGTGACTAGGGTGGTAGGTTCAGGGTGACAGCCGTCAGGTGCCCATATAATAGATAATTTTATAAAATAATTTTATAAAAAAAAAATGACACCAGCCACTGCAAGAGATTTGTAATGTAAATCCAGCAGGTGCTGGGGGTAGTGGTTACCAGGCACATTGTGGGGGCAGAAGTATCATCACATGTAACAGAAGTGATGTCATGTGCAACCATGCATGTACTGTCACTTCCACAAGCTGCGGGGCACAATTAGTCTCGTGCCTAGGATGGCAGCAGACCTAAATACAGCACTGTCCAATGGGTTGTTAACAGTTGCCCTCAGAGCCAGTAACCACAGCATGCAAAAGACAACTCTTTGGTGTATTGTAGTTATTTTGAGCAATTTAATATAAGCAATATAAAGGCTTTTTGAGGCTAAAAACATGGACAATGAAATAGATCAAGTGTCTTTGCTTGAACCTATGTTGTTAATGAGTCTGCTCTGACTGCTGTCACTGAGCTTACAGCAAGACACAGAACGAGTAATAAGTGAATCTGCATTTTTTTTTCACTCAAAATACATTGAAGTCAGTGTCTGTTTTTTCACATGCTTTTTTTTTTTGTGACTTCCCAAAAACATTTGCTGATGGCAATTCACAGAGTTTTCTCATGAGTCCATGTCTGGCAAAAAATTCATAACCTCATAACCACCCAGTACTTTGGAGCACTAATGGATAGGTAAACCGATTACTCTTTTTCATCTGGACCTGGGGTTTATATGGTAGTAAGCTCCAGTTTCCTTAAGAGCCCGCCACATATACAGTAGCACCAATGAATTTCATTGCTGGTGCAGTGTCCCCCCCAATCCATTTATTGTTTAGGGTCTGGGTGAACCGCAATGATGCTTGCTTTAAGAAACCCCTTACTGTAACAGTGACAACCTTTGCAAAGTATAAGGGTAGAGTTAGGGATGGTATTCATTAAGGAGTGGGTTAATGTACCACAGAAACTTATTGAGCTTAATGTGATGCAAAAGAATCCTGTGTAATGCAAAGGAAGAAAAAGACATTTATTGAACAGAATTATTTTAACGTGTGAGTATGTTGAAATTCAAATTTCACCAATAGAAAAGGGGCAGATCTATCAAAGTATGAAATTAGAGCTCACTACATTAAAAACTCACACACTTTCTATTCATTCCTAAGTTTGAGTTCACTATTTTCTCAATATTGTTACACGCTTGTATCCCCCCTCTGGGAGTTCCTCCTCACAGACAGGCAGCCTTCCTTCTGCTCTGAGTGACCCCTTTCTGAGTGACCCCAAGGTATGGGAGCACACCCCTTTTAACTTTCCAGGCAGATCTTTGCCTCTTAATTAGCCAACTGAGAGGAATTATTAACCCTGTCTGCACTAGGAATCCCCCTGCAGTCCACATTACCCACCTCAAATGTACACTTTCTCTTACATTTTTAGGAAAGCATGCCGTGTTTCCTAACCACACTGTCACAATACGCTTTTAAAAGTCCCATAGGAATAAATAGAAAGTGGGTGAGTTTTTTCTGTTGTGAGCTCTAATTTCACACTATATAATAAATCTGCCCCAAAGTTTATAGTAAAGATTAGTGTGTCTTTCATCTTTATACTCTGTCCTATTCACATCATGCCGTGGTTGCATCATAAGCATGGGTGGCTCAAATGTCAATGCAACATTAAAACAATGATTCATGTTAGTGACTCATCTTTCTAAAAACTGACAGATGCACATTTAAAACTGGCACTTAACTGCAGTTTGTACTGAAGCTCAAACGTTAGAGAGCAGAACATACAGGTTTCTTCCTAGAGGTACTTATACTTTCCTATGTAAGACTTTGCTGCAACACCCTAGCCCACAGCCCAGCATATACTACTTATACGTCAAAATGTTTGACGTAGGGAACTCCCCTAATTAATAGCCTGTAGCAAAAGGGAAACTCTCTCTTCCGATTTCCATTTAAGAACTAAATGACAAGGACTCAAAATAAGCTTTAATGTTTAGGTTGCTTAGCAATGTTTTTCTTAACAAGAACACTTTCTTCATTAAACTTAAATGATATGAAAATGTATTCACTGCATGCAATGCACTGTCACTTTAACATATATATTTTTACATTAAACAGACAGTTACCAAATAAAAAAAATAAGTATTAAGTGTAAAAAATAAGTATTAAGTGTAATTAAGTGTTTTCTTGGGTGAGATTTTTTCCCAACAGAATCAGTATCCCTGATTATTATGCTTTTTCTGTGCAGTTATTATATCACTATGTTACATTGTAATCAAAATGCACCCTGATTATTTTCTCCAGTCACTGAAGTTTCATACACAGTGAATGACCTATACTGAGTATTGAGTTCAAATGAAAACAATGGCTCTGACACAGAGTAGTAAAGTGTTTGTTTATGCAACAAATTCATAATACCTGCAGGCTTTAACACAGGTAAGCAAACACATATCATCAGTAAATCATCTTTTTTACAAAATGGACTGTGCTGACCATTTACAGGCTGATATGTTGTAAGCTGAAAACTCTGCCTCTACTGACCAAGTTGGTATCTTATATACCTATGTATAAGGACTTCCAGAGGGACTGCCCAAGTGGAAGTGTATGGTAAGCTTAAGCAGAAATAACTCACTGGTGCCAGTGGTCCTTAATATGAATTTGCAAATACATTGTTATTATAAATATATAGAATACACACTATAGACTAGTCAGTAGTCCCACTGTGTTTTGTGAACAGGTATATATATTTTGTTGTAACTGCTCAACACTTCACTGCAATGTGCCTCTTCTTTATAAATAAAGGATATTGATGGTATTGTTGGTATATTTATATCTTTGCAAAAACAAGGGTTTTTAGTTACAAGTTTATGATCATAAAGTTACTAAGGCATCATACCATGTCAAAGTATACACCATGTTGTTATCTATGTGGCAAAAGCATAGGCAAATTCTCTATGCTTAAACAAGATTTTTTTGAGATATGAGAGGTGTACTCACTCTGTGATTGCCAAACCTCTTCTCTTAATTTTTCAGGATTCATTGAGGTCTGGCATGGTACTGAGAGACTGGCGAATTGCTAATGTGGTGCCGTTATTTAAAAAGGGATACCGTTCTCAGCCTGAAAACTATAGGCCTGTTAGGTTGACATCAGTAGAAGGAAAGCTTTTGGAAGGGCTAATAAGGGATAGGGTACTTGAATACATTGCAGTTCACAATACTATAAGTTTGTGCCAGCATGGTTTTATGCATAACAGATCTTGCCAGACTAATTTAGTCGCCTTTTATGAGGAGGTGAGTAGGAACCTCGATGCTGGAATGGCAGTTGATGTCATCTACTTGGACTTTGATAAAGCATTTGATACAGTACCTCACAGAAGGTTAATGATAAAATTTATGAATATTGGCCTAGAACATAATATTTATAATTGGATAGAGAACTGGCTGAAGGATAGATTGCAAAGATTGGTTGTAAATGGAACATTTTCGAATTGGACCAGTGTGGTTAGTGGAGTACAGCAGGGGTCAGTCTTTGGTCCTTTGCTTTTTAACTTGTTTATTAATGATCTGGAGGTGGACATAGAAAGTACTGTTTCTATTTTTGCTGATGACACTAAATTGTGCAAAACTCTAAGTTCCATGCAGGATGCTGCCGCTTTGCAGAGCGATTTGACAAAATTGAAAAACTGGGCAGCAAAGTGGAAAATGAGGTTCAATGTGGAAAAGTTATGCACTTCGGTAGAAATAATATAAACGTGAACTATCTACTGAATGGTAGTGTGTTGGGGGTATCCTTAATGGAGAAGGATCTCAGGTTTTTTTTGTAGATAACAAGTTGTTTAATTCCAGGCAATGTCATTCTGTGGCTACTAAAGCAAATAAAGTGCTGTCTTGTATAAAAAGGGCATTGACTCAAGGGATGAAAACATAAATTTGCCTCTTTATAGGTCTCTGTTAAGGCCTCGCCTTGAGTATGCAGTGCAGTTTTGGGCTCCAGTCCTTAAGGATATTAATGAGCTGGAGAGAGTGCAGAGACTGCAACTAAACTGGTAAAGGGGATGGAAGATTAGAGTATCAAGGTTGGGGTTGTTTTCTCTGTTTTATTGCGAGGACACATGATTACTCTGTACAAATTTCCAATTCAAGTACAAATAACCTGGAGAGTACACATGTTCTCAGTGAAACAGTGTCATTTTATTGAGACATCACAGCACTGCTGTGATGTCTCAATAAAATGACACTGTTTCACTGAGAACATGTGTACTCTCCGGGTTATTTGTACTTGAACTGGAATTGTGTACAGCCAGCACGGGGTCTGTTACCTGTTGATGAGTACCCACTGAGAATACTGGAAGCTACGGCAGGACTTTTAACCATTATTTGAGGATATGAGTACAGGTACTCTGTACAAGTACATTAGAGGGGATTATAGTCAAATAGGGGATGTTCTTTTTTCCCATAAAAACAATCAGCGCACCAGAGGCCACCCCTTTAGATTAGAGGAACAGAGCTTCCATTTGAAGCAGAGTAGGTAATTTTTCACTATGAGGGCAGTGAGGTTGGGGAATGCCCTTCCTAGTGATTTTGTAATGGCAGATTCTTTTAATTTAAGAGGGGCCTGGATGAGTTCTTGAACAAGCATAGTATCCAAGGTTATTGTGATACTAATATCTACAGTTAGTATTAGTGGTTGTATATATAGTTTATGTATGTGAGTGTATAGATAGGTCAGTATAGGTTTGTGTGTGCTGGGTTTACTTGGAAGGGTTGAAGGTTGGAAGGTCTTTTTTCAACCCTATGTAACTATGTAACTGTATATCAGTTCCTTTGGGACATAGAGGTGATAGCCTCAGTAGAAATGAACTCATAAACATAAGAAAACATATGTTATTTTTTAAAGTTGCTCAAAGTTCATTGAGAATAAGTGAGTATAGAAAAAAAATATGAAAAATACAATTTTCTATGAGACCTATGATGGCAGTCAAGATAGGCCAAATGTCTATTAGCTGCCATTCATATCAATGCTGACAGTCAGTTTTTGATGGTTGAACACTAGCCCCATATGTAATAAAGGCAATACATTTGCTCATGTGCAGTAACCTATAACAAACAATAAGAAGCGTGTTTTAAACAGGTGATCAGTAAATGCTACCTGCTGATTGGTTGCTTTTGGTGAATGGTGAAGGTTTTATTATATAGCCCAGTGCTGTCCAACCTCTGTGGTACCAAGACCTGGAATTTTTCTGGCCAACATGGTGAAGGGCCGATAATTACAGCCGGTTTTGCCCACTCCCCTTTTTTAAACTGCACCCACCTCAAATCACACTCATGTTATCACAAGAGCTTTTAAAACAATGGTAGTGCAGCAAAAACCCAAATGGTTGGTGCTCACTGTAGGGATATCACCCTTTATTCATATGTGAAAGAATTATGTTATGTCATATTTAGACATACCCTTAAATCTATATGCCGCCTCCTCACCTGTGGATAGCACAGCAACCCCCAACACATAATTACACACCTTAGGAACCATATAATGACTATTTCCAACTGCTAACAAACTCCCAGAACAAACCCCTGCCAGTTTCACCTCCCACAGGCAGCATAGGACAGGTAGAGTATGACACACACAGGAAGCATAGGTCAGGCAAAGAATGGCACACACAGGCAGGGTAGGGCAAGCAGAGTATGGCACACACAGGCAGGGTAGGGCAGGCAGAGTATGGCACACACAGGCAGGGTAGGGCAGGCAGAGTTTGGCACACACTCAGTATAGGGCAGGCAGAGTTTGGCACACACAGGCAGTATAGGGCAGGCAGAGTTTGGCCTGCCCTATGCTGCTTGTGTGCCATATTCTACTTGCCCTACCCTGCCTGTGTGTGCCATACTCTGCCTGCCCTATGCTGCCTTTGTGTGCAATACTCTACCTGCCCTATGCTGCCTGTGTGTACCATACTCTGCCTGCCCTATGCTGCTTGTGTGTGCCATATTCTGCCTGCCTACCCTGCCTGTGTGTGCCATACTCTGCCTGCCCTATGCTGCCTGTGTGTGCCATACTCTGCCTACCTACCCTGCCTGTGTGTGCCATACTCTGCCTGCCCTATGCTGGCACTAAAAGGTGTGAACAGTACAGGGTATTACATGTAGAAATAATACAGGGGTTTAGAGGTGTGAACAATGCAGGGGCCAGTTAATCTCAGTACTGATACCATTTAAAGCTTACACAAAGGTAAGTAGTTACAGCAGCCAGACAGGTGGGGGCCACACAGAGGGGGGCCGCCAGTTGGACAGCACTGACATAGCCCCATTCGAGTTTAGTTTAACAGTATTAGCTGTTTTTTAGCATTTTTATAAATAATTAAGGTTTTCTTAATAACTTGGGAGTTAGGGTGCTTATTCACTGTGTATTGCTTTTTTTTTTTTTACCACAAAATGCATAGCTTTCCAGTAGACTGTAATTGCAACAATATACAATGTATATTCTAAAAACAATACTTTACATTGAATAAATTACATATTTTGTAAGTTAAAAATGTAACTAAAAAGAAATTCTCTATAGATTTGTACCTCTTCGATTAATTTGTACTTGACTGCAGCAGCACGTAGAAATGTGTGCAGAGTGCAAGGCACCCAATTCCGCCTCCTCTTCAAACACCTGAATGCAGCTCCTCCCAGGGTGCCTCCTCCCTGCCATTCATAGCCACACAGGTATAACAGCTGCAGCTCTTGCACAGCTACACTGAAACACAACCGTGAATGAAC
Organism: Xenopus tropicalis; assembly: GCF_000004195.4. NCBI lineage: Eukaryota > Metazoa > Chordata > Amphibia > Anura > Pipidae > Xenopus > Xenopus tropicalis. Next base: position 121,160,611 of record NC_030677.2, on the reverse strand, counting down.
AGAATGTTCACACTTTGATCCCACTAAACCATACGCTGAATTTATCTTCACCATGCTTTAAGGTAAGTGAGTCCATAACAAAGTGGCTATTCATTAGAGCAAACTTTTGCAAAGTTCTAACCGCAGTAATGTGGTATTTCTAATACTTCCGAATGCAAAGGTTAGTCATTATCTTTATGATCTGGGTGAAAAGACAGGTGGATGCAACCCTTTGAAAATCCGTGATTACATTTTTTAGACAAAAACTTCCTATTTAGGGATTTAAAAAGAAAAAAAACTATTATATATATATATATATTATATACTTATAATATATATATATTATATACTATATAATATACTGCTTGTAGTATTATTGTGTTACAGTTAGAAAACATATTTCTTTAAAATGCTGTTTTATAATATATAGATTTAAGTGAAGTATTTGTGTGTGGGGGGCAGAAAACTGAAACTAGCAAGGTGTAATATAAGTTCATTGAAGTGCACATATTATCAAGCTTAAAAATACATACCTGCAGATCATATTTCAGTCAAATGTCTACTGAATATCTAACGCCACAGGATTATGTATCACAGCACCTTTGAGTCCTGAGAAATGTGCCGCCATTTTTCAGGTGTCCACATGTGTATTACAATGGAGGAGTATAAAATAATTAATTGTTTCTGATATGGATCATTAAAAATTATTTTTTTACTAGGACTGTTTTAAATAGATGCCAGTAAAATTGTCCATGCGTTAAGCTCAAACAGGCCTCTCTGTTAACACTTTACTGTATATTATTCAGGAATTATTTCCATAACACAGTCCATGGGACAGATTTATCAAATGTGAAATTCACCCACTTTCTATTTATTCCTATGGGATTTTTAGAATTGTATTTTAGTGGTAAACTCTAACTTGCACCCATTGATAAATACACTTCTAAAAATTCCATAAGGATGAATAGAAAGAGGGTGATTTTTTTATATCTGCCCCTAAAACAGATTAATTGTAAACACTGAAAATTGTGATTCTTCTTATTTTTATTAAATGCTTTGAGAAAAGTCTTTATGGTGCAAAATGCGGATAGCACTACATCATGGGATAAAAGAACCTGATGGTTATATACAAAGCATGGGTCAATATTTTGAGAAGCAAATATAGGGCTAGTAGATATCCATATCAACAAACAGAAATGCAAACTGCATGGAGTGGTTTCTGATTATGAATAGAAAATAAACACATTGCTCTAAAATTGTTCACATTTTTCCTTAGTCTCTGTCCAGTGATGTTATAATTTGCTAAATAGATGATAGGCAGATGATAGATAGATAGATAGAAGATAGATAGAGTGCCCAGGTGCAGCTCCTGAGTGAATTGAACCACACATATATAAATAATAGGCTGCACTTCCAGGACAACAAACTTTTATTTGTCAACATTCCAGTCCAGGTTCATGGAACTTTTTTAAGACTTAAGGTCTCAGAACCTGGACCAAAACGTTAAAGAATAATACAGGGTTTTGTAAAAGTCCTGGGGTGCACCCTGTAATAATTATATACAGGTATGGATCCTGTGAATGTTTGGGACCAGGGGTTTTCTGAATAAGGGGTCTTTCGATAATCTGGACCTTCACACCTTAAGGAGCAGATTTATCAAAATGTAAAAGAGTTTATAGCTTAATACATAAAACCTCACCTACATTCTATTCATTCAAGTTAAAGTTCACCTTTTGATAAATAGGCTTATAAAAACCCCATAGGAATGAATAGAATGTGGGTCAGTTTTTTATGTATTACTCACATTTTGATAAATGTGCCTCTAAGTCTACTAAAAATCATGTAAACATTAATTAAACTCAGTTGGATTGTTTTGTTTCCAATAAGGATTAATTATACTTTGCTTAGGATCAAGTACAAAGTACTGTTTTATTATTACAGAGAAAAGGAGATCATTTTTAAAAAGAGACAACTTTCCCATAATCAAGACTTTCTGGATAACAGATACCATACCTATAATATATATATATATATATATACAGCAGCGAAGAGATCCGCACTCACAGGACTTATAGAATTAATCTGGTGTTTATCGAGAAGACTAACGTTTCGGCTACCTCAGTAGCCTTTTTCAAAGTGACCTTTGAAAAAGGCTACTGAGGTAGCCGAAACGTTAGTCTTCTCAATAAACACCAGATTAATTCTATAAGTCCTGTGAGTGCGGATCTCTTCGCTGCTGTATCTAATTCTTCACTTGGACCTGCACCCAGGCTATTGTGACCCGATTGACGTGAGTGCCGGCTCTCTCCTGATGCATATATATATATATATATATACCATTTCTAACTGTTGTTAAGCTTAAACATAGCCACTAAGTCAAAAATGGCTTTCCTACTGCCACGGTGCCAATGAGCTACTGGGTATAACAATGAGAATTATAATAACAAAAGGCTTGTAAAATAAGAAGATATATTCCTTGTTCCTAAACAGAAGTAGATGAAAAGGCAAATACCAACAAATAAGGATGCAATGTTTATTAATAAATTTGAGAAAGTATGTTACACTTTATTTAGTATTAGGGGCAGATTTACTGACATACAAGAACAATTTTCTATATAATGCTATATAGTCTATATAATTTTCTATACTACAGTATTATTTTATGGCAAGTAACAGTGAATACATTCTCCCTCTAGATTGATAACCCATATAAGGACATTTCTCCTACTGCAAGATAATCTTAGCTTCCTTTTTCATCATAATTTTGATAGCATGCTGCAAAACCTGTGAAAATGTTTTGAAAATAGCTGGAAAATATACATTTACAAATAACATGGAAAACATTTTGAAAATATCTTTTTTTTTTTAATATATTTGACTTTAAATAAATAGCAAAACAGATTTGAACACAATTTTTATTTAGATTCCACCAGGAAATTTCTTGGTGAAATTAAGTAAATCTGCAGATATGTAGAAAAGGCTTTACTTTTTTACTTTTTGCTTTAAGAAACATAGATTTAGAAAAGAAAATTGCTTTTTATTAACCATTTGTTTGTCCTGGCTAATGCTTTAGGTAATGTTCATGTTTTTAGAGTGTAAAAGCTTACCTGTGCCAGGATCTAAAATCAATATATTAATAAGAAATGGGAGACAGAACTGCTTAAAGTTTAACATTTTACTTTTATCATAAACCATTTACAATGTGCAAACATAGCTCCTATTAATCAGCTTTCTGATTCAGCACAAGATATTATACTTGGTGTATTTTTCTAAATCAAGCACAATAGTGTGTGTGGCAAAATCATTATCTGCAAATGCTTGTATTTTATTCATTGTAAGCATGTAAAACCACCATAAAAATGGTGGGCATAAAAAATAAACAAATGCCAAATTATTTTCTGTTATAAAAGTTACTTTAGTATTTTTTAACATTTTTTAACCAGCAAATACAAAGGCCTAAATGTTATTAATTTTAATAATAATTATACTGTAAGTGTTTATTCAGTAGCGCTACCATGTAAAAAATCAAACTCAAAAATCATATTTAACAAAGCTATACTGTTTGCTGCAGTGATACATTTTGCTACATTGGTTTTATTGCATTAATGAGACTATTCGGTATGTAGCTACCCATAGAGAATGGTTTGGGGTCTTTCTCTCTTATAAAATGTATTAAAGATACATGTAGTTTTTTCTAACTGTGCTAATAAAAAAAGCCCACAGCCATTTTGCTATGTAAATGCCATGATAAAAAAGCCACGTGTGATCTTGCGCCCACAAGAATACAGTTTTACTACCCCAATAAGCAGTTAAAGGCTGAAACAATGAATTATTACTGATTCGTCATTTTAGGGAAGGTAGTACAGCAGAAAAAGACTTTGGGGCAATGTTATACAGTTCAGTTTCAACAGTTTGTCTTTGACTTTGTGCACCTGAGAAATTATCTGTAAATGATGGGGAAATGTCAAGCATCTTCTATGCATTTCTATTATATTAATTTAGTGCAATGCTGGAAAATTTTACTATTTTTATAATTAGTGATTGTGAAGAAAAATAAAGGGGGAGGGGATAATAGTAAAAATCTGGATTGTCAAAAAAAAAAAATATATATTTTAAACACATTAAGCCTAGAAATAGTTTCATGCTGGCTGGTAACCCTCATATTTTTAAGAAAAGACCCTCTACCAAAGGAGCTAGATTTTAAGCACTCAAATGCAGCATGTTTGGTCTCATTTCTCATATTCATATCCATTTATGCTTTTATAATTTATAATTAATTTGTTTCTGTCTTACACTGTTTGTGATTTACCCAGTTTATGGTTAAGGTACTTTAGAATATGTTGCATAGTTATAAATGTTTGCATTTTACCTTTATGGATAAATACCTGCTGTGTTTATGTGTGTGTGATTGGCATGCATACGTAAAAGCACAAATATATTTACTGGTACTGAAAAAGACAAAGTTTGCTTTATGTTAGAAGAAGATTGGTTGATGATCAGTTATAAAGACTGACATAAATCAAATATATTACTGCATTCATAGCCTTGTCCTAAAGCAGATTTTTTTATTTATTGCACCAATTAATTCACCTTTCGTTGTTCTTACAAAATAAATAAAATAATCATAGCTTATTATAGACTGAAGTGGGGCATGTGTGATCACTGCAGAATCAGTAAATATAGATTAACAGGATGAAAAAAAGACAGACAGATAGACAGATAGATATAATAGATGATAGATACAGTAGATGATAGATAGATAGATGATCACTAGACAGGTATATGATAAAGGCAAATCATATTAATATTTATACAAGGAAATTATCTTTGTGATATTTTCCCAATAAAACATTTGCTGTAATACTAGCAATATTAGAAAATGTTTGCAAGAAAATTTTTTTTCTTTTCCCTATTTAGAGTCCCCTATAAAAACAGACTTTGGGATTTGTTAATATTTGTTATCTAAATCAATAGCTACAACCTAGAGAAGAGCTATAAAACCTATGCTGTGCAAAATATAATTGTGAAAAAAATTATTTCTAAAAAATGGGAAATTAGTCAGTTGCTGCATACGTATAAGTATGTATATTACATAATGATATGTTTACTCATTATATATATATATATTATGTATATAATACATTCATATTTATTTAATAAGTTAAGGAATATGGATAAAAAGCAGAGTTAGACTAGACTTATTTCATAAACTGGAATCATCTGAAATAAATAATCATGGCAGAAAAAACATCGAGAAGCCCTTTTGTATCATTTACCTGTTTCTAAAGAACACTTGTTAATAGTGTAGTAGGCAGCGCATTTCATTTTCTCTACATTTTTAGGCTTTAAAAAAAAAAAAGAGATATCAACATCCGGATGAATTATTTTTTTTTCCTGGTTTTATCTTCCACCAAGACAAATGACTTGGGACAGTGCACATAATGGGGATCCTATGGTTTAACACCTCTTGCAATAGTTTTCCTCATGTGATTTAATGCTTCACAAGCCATAGACCTTCTTCAAGGATAACAAACAGAGCAGTGAGTTGCACAAAAAACACCAACATTTTAAGACAATTGTCGTGGCAACTTAAATAAACAAAAGCAATATGTACATGTGCAAATACAGGTATGGGATTCGTTATCCACATTTACAGAATGTGTAATAAAAATTTCCATTTTCTTTGTGATAATAAAACAGTACCTTGTACTTGATCGTTAATTATAAAGATATAATTAATGCTTATTAGAGGCAAAAACATCCTATTGGTTTATCTAATGTGTAAATTATTTTTTAGCGGACATATTACAGAAATTACAGAAAGACCCCTAATCTGGAAAACGCCGAGGTCGCAAGCACTCTGGTACCCAGGTCCCAAACCTGAATAAGATAATTTACAAAAATATTATAACTTTAAATAATGATATCTTTATTAAATGCCTATTTTAAAGAAAAAAAAACTCATTAATTTTGGTTGATTTGATGTTTCTCTATAATGGCAGGATGCCACATTCTACTTAATTAAGCACATATTCTTTTCTGATTGCAAAACAATGCAGTTTTTTTAAGAGATGGTGCTCTAAATTATACAAATAAAAACATATTTGGAAAACCCCAAGACCTGAAAATTCCAGGCAATATATCCCATACCTCTACATAAAATATTATTAATATGCTTGTATTTGAAACAGATACATCTATAATATGTCACAGCTATGAAACATAGTTGAATTTGAATTATTATTTTAGAAAAGCTTGGATTTTACAAAATGCCACATTTATTATGCTTAGATTGAAGGGGAATTAAACACATTTTAACCAAATTTTACACATATTTTGTTGGACTAGTCATCACAGTATACTCAAAAATATCATCATATATTTAAACATGTTAGGTGGTTCACCCTTATGTTAACTTTAAGTATGTTACAGAATGTCCTATTGCTAGCAACTTTGCAACACGTACTCAGATAAACTCAAGTGTGATGCTAGCTGAAGCTAAAGCTGTTAACACATGGGTTGGGAATGTCAGGTCAAAGTTTAGAAGTTTAAAAGTTATAACTATACAGCATATAACAAATAGGGGACTGCTAATGCCATGATAACGCGCGCAGTGGAAAGAAAAAAATGTGTTGACACCAGAAGAACTGAGTGGGCCAGGGGATGTTTAACCACTACCGATACAGACAAATAGAAGCATATTGGGGTCATTTATAACATTTGCGCAGCACAGAATTATTCTCACAGTGAAGATATTTGCCCTGCCCGTGTTTATATTTATAAAGCTGAACAAGACAGGTGCATTTAATGTGCAAACATAATTGCATAATTTTTATTTGCAGTGCGAATGTCCTTAAAGAGAGTTACGCCACAACCTATTGCTTAGTATTGCAAACCAGTGCAGTTTGCAATACTAATCCCTATATTGGAACTAGCAGGAGCCCTGCCCATCTCATATATGCAGCATGAATTGGGTAAGATATGATTGATAGACCAGAAGCCCAGATAGCAGTATCCACAGCATGTGGGTATATGACTGTAAGCAGCAGTCCCCAAATTTCATAATAAGTAATATATTATAACCTGGTGGGATAAACAACCTCCTGCCCCAACGGAAATGATATCAAACCAATGCATGAGATAACATCACTGGACCCCCAGAAACACAAATCAGTGAATACATGAGTTAAATTTAAAGAAAATAATAAAGCAAGTTGTCAGAGTAAAGAGATGTATTTGTTAAAATATATATATGCCCAAAGCACTGAATACAATCCAGATTGGGTAGATTGGGTAGTGCCATAATCTAATACATCCAAGAATGGTAGAATGGTATATCTTTGAGAGCCATCAGGCCATAGACCTGAGCCTGAGCCCAGAGACCACGGTCAGAAAACCGCATACTTACACCAACATACAGGTGTTCGTTGTGAACAAATACATTGTGTATATTTAATTTAAGTGCTGATTTAATAATGTTTTGAGTGTTTACAATCGGTTACATGCTCTGTAGGGTTAATGGGTGTGGTCTTGAGTTTCAAATGTGCTTTGGTAGTTATTTATTGTTTGGGGCTTGATAAAGGAACATGAGGCTCCAACTTTGTGTATATAGATACATTGCCAAAACAATTTTTGTATTGTGCTTTTGCCAATGTACTTTTTTATGGTGTACAAGCCAATTTTTTTTTGTATGCCTTATAAGCCTGCCACAATGGGCTATGCTTATTGTAACCTGTTGTATAGCTGTGCTACTCTTTATTGATTTTTTTATATAACTAAATGTACCCTTTATGATGTACCATGTTTTAAAAAAATGTTTGTTTAGGATTTTTTAGATCTGACCATAAACAATTTTTCACCTTAAAAAAATAATGGTGCAGCATCTTTTATACTGTAACTGCTAGTCCTTTGGGGAGGGTATTGCTGCAATTACATCCACCTACAAAGAGCTTTTTTTATGCTGATTGTTGCATTTTTTGAAAGACTATAGGTGTCATTTATGATAACCCCAGACCTGGGGAAATGGCTACATGTGCAACTCACGCCAGATAAGAAATCCTGCACAAAGTGTACTGCGCAGAGGGTGCAGGCCCACTTCTTACTGCCTGCCATAGGGGTCTTCTTCATCTTCTGCTCCCTAACTTACAATCTATCATACATGAGTTATGGGATGGAAGGACACCTATGTCCCCTATCACCCCCTGTCTACCCCTCTTAAATAGAGTGCATTTAGACATTTTTCAATTTACGGGATAAGTTGTCTGTGCTCCTAAGCAAAGCACACAGACCTCCATGAATGTTGTACCCGTGGAAGTTTTTGGGGGTGTATTTAAAGTTGATATCATGCCAAATTAAATGAACAATTTTATTATACCCTGACATACAGTACTTTAACCATTACTTGTCCATTAGCATACTAGCTACCGAGTTATTTACAGGTATAGGGTCTATTATCTGGAATGATTGGGACCTGGAGTTTTCCGGACAAGGGAAACCATACTTTAAGTATCATCATACTTTAAGTCTTATAAAAACATTTGAACATTAAATAAACCCAGAGGATTATTTTTCCATCATTAAGGAAAATACCCTTTCACTTGATCCTAACTAAGCAGCATTAATCCATATTGGTGGAAAAATAATCCTTCTGGCATTATTTAATGCTTATATGTTTTTAGAAGACTTAAAGTATAGGGGAAAAGAATCATAAAAAATGTTAAATTATTCACTTACAATGGAATCTGTAGGAGATGCCTTTCCCATAATTCTGAGCTTTCTGGATATCTGGTAACCAGAGATCCCATACCTGTATAGTTGTTTGCTTGTGTGCACAATAATATCACATTAATTATAATAGTTTTAAGGGCAAATATCATATTTCCAGTGTTACACATGGCTATTCTCAAAGTAAGGGCATTAAGGGAATTTTACTTGGTTATGCCTAAGAGATGTCTAGTGATCAAAACAAGATCAAAAAATCCAAATGCCTTTCTCCTAATTGTTTGATGTCAGGGCATTTATCATGGGAATCTACTTGTTGCTTCTGGTGTCACGACACCAAGGGCTTTTACAGTCTGGCAGGGCCCCTGGCAGGGTCAAGTGAGAACCAAGGGTGAAGCTGAGCTTGGAAACAGGCAGGGCAGTTACTTGGCAAACAGAAACACTTTATGAAGGCATAGGCAGGGTTACCAAAGCAAGCCAAAGTAGGGGCTAACAGTCTCAGAGTCCAAATACTGGCAGATAAACAAGGCAAGCAGCATAAAAGCAAGGTCAAACAAGACAAATTCCAGAATTTTAGGATCAGTAATTCTATCAGCAGGAAGACCTACCTCGAACAGAGTGACCAGCAGGAAGGCCAAATGAAGGACAAGGTAGGGTACCACTGGTGTTTTAGGGCTTTTAGTTTTGAGTTTCATCTTGTAACCAGAAATCCCTGTTTCTGGCCTTGTGTGCTGGTCCTGGCTCAATGAAGTCATCTCCACAAGTGCAAACTTCACATTCATGAGAAATGCAAGAATCTAAATAAACATATAGAAATGTGCCTTTATTTCGGATCTATGCTATCCTCACCATATTTAGTGCTCTCACAGTTTCACTTTGGACTGGTAACTATATTGTCATCAGAATGATTTTCTTTAAACTTGAAAAGTCTGGTCATCTCAACTAATTATAATACTTATCTCACTAAAAACCTTGAAGGGCCAGGGGTGTTAAGGTATTTTACTAGCATTTTGACATGTATGTGAAGATTTGGGCATGCATGTGTTTTTTTAGAGCTATTAGTACTCTTGGTTATCGGAATAGTCATATGGGGCTCTATGGTGCTGTAGTTTAACTTCCAGAGATTAAATACTGGTAAATGCCACCTATGACTTTAAATAATACTTAATGGGAATTATTCCTTTTATAACAACCTAAAAATTATAATTGATTTAATTACTGTTTTATCAAAGCACATATAAAAACGTCTACCATATCTTTAGATGTCTAGGTTGAATGCAAGCTGCTATTATTGTTATCCCTCACAGGCTGTTACACATGGGGACATTTATAGCAGCTATGAACTAGAAATGTTTACTTTATTAGGCATATTGTCATTTCTGTTTAGCTATACAATCTTTTGTGTACATTTTCCTAAATAATGCAGAACATATTGGTGCAAGTTACATTTTGAAACCTTGCAAGGTCAGTTTCATAAGCCCAATGATTCATTGTTTTGGGATGCCTAGGAAATCCCTTGGCATTTTGTTTACTGCGCTTGCATTGCCAGCAAACTTCATTGCACTCTTAGAAAATATAAACGATAAAGTTATCTAAGTGCCAAGATGAGTCATGGAGGGTGGAGTACAATGCCACAAATATCACTATTGCCCTACATTATCTTTCTCTGATGCAAAAGAGAGAACTTCTCTCCTCAGCCTCAGGCAACTGTAGATGTGTCAGGGTTCACATGAACATTTTGTTGGACTCAGTATAGCATGGTTAGAGTTTAAACGACTTTTAAACAATTAGGACCCAAACAAAGCATCAAGAATGGAGTGCAAGGATTTGGAACATCAGTAATTACTTTCTTTAACAGATATCAACATGTTCAGCAGTGTCTGGTGTAGGGGTGGCAAAACCACTTATGTAATTAAGGATATATACTGTATATGAAATAAGCCTAAGGGTTGCATAGATGGTACTATTGCACACAACATATTTAAAGAAAAAACAATGTCCCCAGAATGAATACATAACTGACAGTTTTAAATCGGAATTATACACTGGAAACAAATAGCTTTCTGTCATACTGGTGCTTTGTCTTCTGCACCACGTAATCATTTAAACCCATAGGTGTAAGGGTATTCCATTTTCTAATCCACATGGCCTCACGTTGTACAAGTAGTTTATGAATATTATTATTAGCCTATGTGGGACAGTGAAAGAAGCATAAAAGAGCATAGAGGTAACATTAGGAACTACAAAGCAAGAAGCCCCACAGGGTCATGACATTTTGCTCCTTGTTACCATAATCAGATACAGTTGAAATGGCTAGAACTTGAACAGGTTAAGCTACCTAAAAGAGGAGGTAATATTCATAGACTATTTTTACAACGTGAAAAAAGTGTTACTACTGCATCATCATGAAAAAAGTGTTTCTTGATCAAAGCATTGGTTTTACAGGCTGATACTCCTCTGCTGAAGCTTTTTATAAAGGAGAGATCTTCAGGGTCAATACACATTTAATTAGGTAAAAGACAACCGTTAAAGGTTTGTTCTATAAATGTAGACTTTTTGTCATTCTACTACATATTGAGGGTTACTGTTGTTTTAAAAGTTTTTTTTAAAATTCTTTTTCAGGCATAACCAAGGTATAAACCTGTTGTAGCTGGATTTATTGCTTTTCTTAAAGTGATACTGACACCTAAAAATATATACACTTTTTAAACGTGTTTTACCTTTTTATTTGTAACTGGTTATAAATATCTTGTGCAAAAAAATGCCCATGGTGAATAGATTACCAGTATCATCCACTATACTATAGTTCAACAGCGCAGCCATGTTTGTTTTTTCAGTAATCAATTGCTGCCTTTGAAAACCTTTTGAAAAAGGCAGCCAATCAGAATCTCAGGTGCTTACCCCATAGCAATGATCTTTCTTGCTTTAAGTTTCGGTGATGTCATCAAGTAAGAGCTTAACAGCTGATACTGGCGACAGACCACGTGAAAGCTAATATATAGCGTGTCCTCTTCAGGTCCTCTCTTTTTTCTTCCATGAACCATTTGACCTACTTATGATCTTTTCTGCATCTTTTTCTTCTTTTGATCATGACCCCTATGAAATTCAGTATCCACTGGCTGTCCTGCTCAATATTGATTGGCTGCCCCTCTGTAGGGCAGTGGTCTAAGGTTTGGGAATTAGGTGCCCCTTAGAGCATCATGGAGTAAATCAGCTGGGGCTGCTGAACTTCCAGTGGGATCGTAATAAAAGGAAAAGAAAGAGAAATTATAAAAAGTAGGTCACATGTTTCATAGACGCACCGAACAACATTGATTTACAGTAAGGAAAAAATTGTAAAGATAGATATGCCTAGTTCTGGTGACATAACTCAAGAGAAAATTAATGGATAGGTTGGGCAGTGGCAGTTGGGTTCACAGAACAGTCATGTTTGATAAGTTAAGGTAACTATTTCTAACAGAAGGAAAAGTTTGAATAAAAATTGTTCAGCATAACCTGAACTGGCCCACCAGGATACCAGGAAAACTCCCAGTCAGTGGGCCCTACTGCCCCTGGCCATTTGGCCTGTTTCATTATCATTACCTATTTCTGAATGGAAAGAAAGAGAAGAAAGAATAGATGCTAGCATGTAAAAGAAAGAGACTAGGAGAATAGGTTTAGTGAGGAAGTGGTTTAGTGAGGAAAGGAGGAAAAATAATTTGGAGAGTGGATCTATGGTTTTCTTTTGGTCACTATCACTTTAAGCACTCCCTAGGGAAAATTTACCAAAGCCCAGGGAAATAAGTACAAGAGCACCAAGTGGTGAAAAAAAGCATACCCCTTGGTGCTCATTCAGCAAGGATTTTCCCCATGGTCTGGCTGCGGGCTGGAATGGCCACATGATAGTAATTCTACAGTAAATGGAGACTGCAACTTCAAGGGGTGCAGGGTAGCCCTGGTACATTCTGCATCTGAATGACATGCTAGTTAGGAGGCTGAGGGGAGAAGCCATTATTCCTTTAGGATGCCTAATCCTGACATCAGTGATATTTCACATTGGTATGAAAACCCAAAAAGAGACATGATAGCCAATAAGAGATATGGCCAATTCATCAAAGCTTAAGGTAATATTTTTTCCCCAATGAAAAATAAGCAAATAATTTCAGGAAATTAAATCTGCCAAGAGCCATTCAGTCCGAACTGAAAAAGTATTTGCTGGAAAAAGTTGCAGAAAAGTTGCGAAACTGCAACTTTTTCTAATTGTTGCACCAAAACCTCTACTTTTTAAAATTGTCTCTCTAAAGTTTTGAAGCAAAGAAGGATCCTACAGGAAAGGGAAGTAACATCTGTCATTGACTTCTACGTGATCTCAGCATGGCGAAATGTCAAATTCGGCTTTTTAGCTGCTTTGTTGCAAAGTAAATCTTGAAAAAGTCGCAACTTTTTTTCAGCGACTTTTAGAATTCAAAAAAACGAAAGAAAAAAAATAATACGAACATTAGTTAATGGCCCTCTATGTAAATATTTGGTTTGCGTAGTACTTTCCATACTTTCCTGACTTACCTTTTATAGTGGGTATTGTAAGGTTCAGAGGTTTAGGATAAATTTGGGGAATTTGGGAAAAATCATTTTGCATTCAAAATGTGATGTTTTTCTTTAAATGTAGGTCCCCTGGTTTCAGGGACACTAAATAAATCATTTTAGTGAGCACTGTATACATACTGTATCTGGAAATCATTTTTTTCTAGATGTTAAAGTGAATATAGTTTAATAGAGATCTTCAAAAATATGCATAAGTTCTTTAAACACAGGTATTTTGATTCTATAGCTGCTACAGCCAGAGGCTCAGGTGGCGGATGTGCAAACTTTTGCATGCTAGAATTATTATGAATGCACGTTGTAGCCTAACAAAAGGGTTGAATGAATTTCACTGAGAAATTTTCTGGTGCAATCATGGGAAAAATTACAGACACATAAACTTCTCAAATGCTTTGCTTTATTCTGCCTATTAAGCATAATGCAGATGCAAATGAACATATTATTGTATAGTCTATAGACAAGCTTAGAATGTGCTATTCCCCCACTCATATTGCCTACATAATATCAGGCCATGCCTCTGGTCCCTATACTCTTTCCCTAAATCTAGTTTAATTTAAGATGATCATTTGTTATGACAAAAAACCCAAGCACTTTATTAGAGATATTACTGAAAATGATTGAAAGTTCAAGATGTAAGGGGTAAATTACAAACTGCAAGGTAGGGTGCAAGGTGCAAATAAATTAGACCCTTTGACCACCAATGTTTAATAATAAAATTGCAGCACCCTCAATGCTGTTATCTGACAGGAATAACGACTTGCTGCCCCTGGTGCCTATGCTTGGCATAGCAATCTCAATACAGAAGTGAAAGAATGCAGATTGCAAAAGACATTAGGCAGCCTTGTCACTTTGAATGACAGAATAACAGATGAGGACCACACTTGTCAATTATCTAGATTTGACTAGACTAGAGCTGGTCAGAAGCAGCAGGCAAGGTGAATCTCAGAACAGAGAAAGAACCGCGATCTTTTAAAAATGGTATAACATTTTTAATGGATCATACTTAAAAACTTAAACTATTTAAGAATTATTAATTTCATGATTTTTCCCCTTTATAACCTATAACAGGGGTCCCCAACCTTTCTTGCTCGTGAGCCACAGTCAAATGTAAAAAGACTTGGAGAGCAACACAAGCACTATAAACGTTCATGGAGGTGCCAAATAAGGGCTGTGATTGGCTATTAGGCAGCCTCTATGCACACTATCAGCTTACAGGGGGCTTTATTTGGTAGTAAATCTTGTTTTTATTCAACCAAAACGTGCCCCCAAGTCAGGAATTGAAAAATAAACTACCTGGTTTGGGGGCACTGAGAGCAACACCCAAGGGGTTGGTGAGCAACATGTTGCCCCCGAGCCACTGGTTGGAGATCACTGACCTATAACAACCAGTTAGCAATTTGCTTCTACTGCAGGTATAGGACCTGGTACAGGTTTTCCATATTAGGGGTCTTTCCGTAATTTGGATCTCCAAAACTGAAATCATGTAAATATTAAAGGGGAACTCTACCCAAACACAACTTCAAGCAACTTTGCAATATACATCTATTAAACAATTTGCAGCCTTTTCATGATTTGTAATGTAATAATATGGTTTAGAACAGTTACCTAAGCCTGGCCCCCTGTTCTCCTGCTGATCTGGCTGACTACTTTGAGACTCAAATCAAATCTTACATTAGTTGACTGTCCTCAGCCTGCATACTCCAAATCCCTGCACACATGATGTCAATAGGGAAATGCCATCACAGTGCAATGCTTTGTGGGTTATGTAGCTCCTGCATGCTGCCTGCAAGCTGTGGAGAAATTGTTACAATTTAAAACAACAATGTTTTAGTCCCTCCTCCCCTGTCATGGTTTCAAATGATGCTGCAGCAAAATGAAAAACTGTTTTGCAGCTAGACTTCAGCATATCAAAATGGTATTTATTGATTCTTTTTGAGTGACCAGATCACAGTGATAGGTATATTAGGGGTTTCTGTGTTGAGTGGGGCTCTTTAACAAACTTTGGTTTGAAAGCTGGAGTTCACTTTTAAATAAACCCAATAGGATTGTTTTCCTTCTAATAAGGATTATTTATATCTTAGTTAGGATCAAGTACTGATTACAGAGAGAAAAGAAACATGTATGTACTGAATGATTTGATGGAGTAAACGAAAATATTTGATTGTTTGTTATGAAGTATGACTGGCCATACCAAATGGCAGCCAAAATGGATCAAATTCTACGGTACACACATGTATATTTGTTGTAGTCAAAACAAATAAACCCACTTATTTAAAGATATAAGATATTTGTCACAAACAAAATTACCCACACATGGTTTGCTGTTAACATCTATGATTTTTTTTGTTTTTTTTTTTAGTCTCGTCTTTCTACTCATGGCATCGATATCCCTGAAAATGTGAATGGGCTTCTTAAATCAACCTAGTTCTAGAGAGGAGGCAAGATGTTGGCATAGCTGTTGCATCTGAAACCAGTTGTGCCAACCTATTGCCATCTTTCTTGTCTACCAGCACCAGAGAACTTGCACAACAAGCATTATAAATTACCATGTATTATTCAGTTGATTTTAATATATTTACCGTACCAATCTTTATTTGACACTGTGGGAGAAGAAAAGAAAGCCTTGCAAGGGCAAGGAGTAAATTGAGCAATTACTAATGCTTTCAGAAAGGGTTTCCTGGGTTGTATAATTAATAAGTGATTCAGAAGTGACAGCATTCAAACACAAATGGAAGGGAAACTTGCAGCATTTGCAAATTGCAGTGGCTGCAACAAAGTATGTTCTCACAATTACTCTGGAGTCCTGGGATAAAACATTATGGCTAAAAATGGCTAAAAGTCCATCAAGTTCAAGTGAACCCAGGATAAGGGGTATTTTCTCCATGGTTCTCCATACTTTGAGTCTACTACAAAATCATTTAAACATTGAATAAACCCAAAAGGATTGTTTTGCTTCCAATAAGAGAAAAAAGGAAATCTTTTAAAAAAATTTAATTTGTAAACATTTTAATGTTTAAGTGTATGGGAGACGGCCATCCCATGATTTGGAGCTTTCTGGATAATGGGTTTGCAGATAACAAATCCTATTCCTGTGCATATGATTTCTATGGCACACGGTAAAGGTGACCATGCATGGGTCGATTTCAGCTGACAATATTGGTCCTTTAGACAAATTCAGCGTCTTATCTGCCTGTGTATGAGTACCACCAATGGGCCTACCCAACCCAGATCTTGCCTAAAATTGCCCAGATCTTGAACGGGCAGGTTTGGATCAGGGACCACATTGGATCATTGATGTGGTCCCTGATAATTTGATCAAATTGGCTCTATATCGCCCCATATTGGGAGAAGATCCACTTGCTTGGAAACCTCGCCAAACGAGCGGATTTTACAGTGTAGGGCCACCTTAAAGGACAATGAAAGGTTAATATAAATTAAAAGTAAGTCTAAAGGCATTCTTTTTAAGTACTTACTGCATATCTAAATTCCCAGATCCCTGCTTGCTTCTCTGAGATATGGTGCTGGCAGCCTACAGCAGTGTGAAGACTACAGTGACATCACTGAAATCTCTCTGTCCTTCCTGTAGGCTGCCAGCGGCAGCTTTCCTATTCTCTGAGCATGTGTTTAACTTGATCCTGTCTCCTGTCCTGAGCTACACATGCCCACCAGCCAATCAGAAGCGGATCTGGCAGAGGGGGGGAATGAAACACATGTGCAGTATGAAGCAAGGAGGGAAAGGAAGGGAGAATACCTTTTTAGAGATGGCTGCCTGTTCTAGAAAATGTGAAGTAAGTGTGACTGAGTAAATATTTGATTAGGTGAGCAAAAAGTGTGGCGTTTTTACTAAACAATAGGATGACTATTGGGCAGTATGCTTTTTCAATTTTGACTTGCATTCTCCTTTAAGGACAGGACTGCCTTGCACCCATCAGTGCTGAGCTCTGCACCTCTCACCAGGTAGACTCCAGACACAAGCACCTTTGTACCCCTTATTGTTCTTGCACTTGGATTCAGAGTCTCAGTAAATAATCTATATTTATCTGGATAACAGGTTTCGGTATAATGGATGCCATACCATTACCTCCTGTTCTGGGCTTCCGTACCGACCCAAGGCCACACAAGATATGTGCCCCTGAAGATGCACCCAATGCGTTTTTTTTTTTTTGTTGCTGTTTCACTTTACATGTTCTAGGCAGCTGTCAAGTAGCTGAGCTTAGGGACCAACTCAAACTGTTATAGTAACAACAAGGAAAATGGTGAGGGGAAATTGTGAAGAATGCAAAACAGACGGAGAGGAATAATAAAGGCTTATGATAAGGAATTAGATTACTGGCTGAATTCAAAAAATCCAGATTATATTAAAATACCTGAGACTCTTATTTCTTATGTGTCTTATTTTACATTTTAGGTAAACATCATACAGTTTCAACAATGTTCCCTTAGTAAATGTGATTTCTCTATGTATGGGGGGTTATGCCAATTATCTGTCATTATTTCTAGTTTATAGGCATCTTGATTAACATGAAGTGTAAGTAGCAGTAAAAGCTAAAGCTTAAAAATGGTAATTCATCTGAAAAATGATCTTTTACTAAGATGTACATAGCAGTATTGTAATTGTAATTGTAAAACATTTTCTATCACTAGTTTTTTATTTTTTGGAAAAAAAACATGTTAGTGTAATTTCAATCCAACTGAGATATAGAACTCAATCATATTTGGCTTTTATTACCCTGAGCCTGATACTCAGTTAGTAATAGATACACCCCTTAGGGCAGATTTATTAAAAAGCAAGATTATCACGGAAAAACTCACCCACTTTGTATTTATTCCTAGGGAATTTTTAGAATTGTATTTCTCGATGGGTGAAACATAGGGGCACATTTACTAGAACTCTAACATTTCAGAATGTTTTTATTTTTTAAAATTTTTAAAAATTCAAATAAACTAATTTTCACAAATGTCTGACATTTACTGAAAAGTCTGTGTGGGAAAAAGCAGCAAAACTCCAAATTTTTCGAATTGTCGCACCAAAACCTCTATTTCAAAAATCCAAAACCTCTAACGTTAAAGGAAAAGAAAGATCCTCCAGGGAAGGCACATCTGCTATTGACTTCTACATGATGTCAGTAGGTTTTAGTTGTTGAATTGTCAGATTCGGATTTTTAGTCATTTGGTGCATAGTAAAGCTTAAAAAATTTGAGACTTTTTTTTTGTCTGCGATTTTTAGTGCTAAAAACTCCAAATCATAAAAAAATCCAACCATTTGTCAATGGCCTCCATAGAGTTCACCATTTGATAAAAAATGCTTTTATAAGATCCCATAGCAATGAATACAAAATAGGTGAGTTTCTCTGTGATAAATCTGTGTTTGTTTTCTTTATTATTTGCATTTTTTGTTTTGTAACTGTTGCATGTGGAATGTACACAGCTATCTTGTTGCTAATTATTCTAGAAACCAGGCAAAAGTTTAAAAATCAGAGACAGAAAAAGAATAGAAAGATATGGAAAAAAAAATAATAATACAACCGAAGCCAATGAATCTGTTTGTGGTTATTGAGGTCAGTTTCCCTGACCCTATGGCTAATTAGCTATAACAGGTACATTTTCACAAATCTCTTACCAAAGGGTGAGGGCCATGACCAAATGGCACTGAAAAAATCTGAAAACTACTGCATTAAGGGACTCTTCCATCACATCCTCCCTTATGGCAAAGAACCATTTTGCAATGAATTAGTTAATTTAGAATATCACTGTTGTGAAATATCTATTGAGACTTTGAAACTTGGCAAATGCATTAAACTTAGAACAGAGCCTACACCAACGCACCAACATCTTATCATTATGTGAATATAGAAAACAATGTTCATTTTTACTTAGAAATATGTTAATAGAATTTATGACTGCTGTGGCAGTCGTGGGTCCTCCATACAACTCCTGTCACCATAAAAAGGCTGTGTGCAACAGTTTATCCTGTGTTATTTCTATGCCTTCACATGTGTCTCTAGAACTCAGTTATACTTGCAGTTATACAGCAGTATGAGAGGATCCTATTCCTTTTGATTTATCTAGTATTACATGTGTCCTAAAATCTATCATTCTAAAGAATGGTTTACAATTAGATATAACTACCCCAGTTAGATAGATGGGATACATCTATAAAAAATGAATTCATGTTTATATGGGGATTGTGGACATTCTGAAGATATATGGCTATCATTTGGTCCTCATTGTAATGTTCTGTTGATACTAATATATCAAATGATTAGGCTCTAATCATTAGCTGTATGAATCCAAATGCCGGAACAGCTCGCAAGCAAAAATACAGCCATTTGTTTATTATGAAGTGTTCTTATTGTGGGTTTTACAAACCTTCTTGGCCTGGAAAAAGTAATTATAAATTCATTTTTGGAATTCATTGTTTCTTTTGTTTACCTTTCACCATGTAGATTGGTAGATCTCATAAGCAACACTCTCTTTAGGCTAAGGGTACAAGGCACAACCTCGCTTCTTTCTGCTTTCAGAGAGAAGCCAATGCAGTGCCATCTGCTCCAGCTTGTCTCTTAAATGACAGACATGGCGTTCCCATGTGTTGCAGTGCAGTGACAAGGTGGAGCAAATGGGAGAGGCACATCAACTTCTATCCACCTGCAAAAAAACACAGGCTGAGAGAATCCAGGGCTGCGCTTTGTGTGCCTTTAGTTCTTCTTGTCCAGATTTTTAACACTAATTTACAATAATTAAAAAATAAAAGAAGAAGAAGAACACTGAAAAAGTGCACCAGACTGGGGTACTTTCCTTGAGCATCACACTGACATCTCTGTTAATGTCCTAGCATTCCTCTGCATAGTCCTGGATAGAGCTCATGTGCAAAAAAGTAAAAATCTGAACTTTAACTGTGGGCTATCTAGACAGAGAACAGAATTGCTGGAATAGCAAATGGTTATACAATGCTAAAAGGATTGTACCCTGGGGTCTAAAATAAGCAATTACATCCAGCAGGAGGTGTCTGACACATTGGCACCCCCTAATGAATTTGACTGGACGAAGGCATTTGTTTCAATTCATATATATATATATATATATATATATAAACTTCCAAGTAAATGCCGGCACGTATAGATAAGTTGCTGTTGCCTGGGTGCAGGTCCAAATAATGTTGAAGGTGCTTGAGAGAGGGTCAGCACTCACAGGACTTATACAAACAAATTATTTTATTAAAGAGGAGACTACTACAGTCTCCTCTTTAATAAAATAATTTGTTTGTATAAGTCCTGTGAGTGCTGACCCTCTCTCAAGCACCTTCAACTATATATATACTGTATATATATATATATATATATATATATATATATATATTTAGGAGAAAGAAAGAAAGAAAGAAAGAAAGAAAGAAAGAAAGAAAGAAAGAAAGAAAGAAAGAAAGAAAGAAAGAAAGAAAGAAAGAAAGAAAAAAAATCTATACATTTAGTATAAATATTGTAATTCAGTTACTTTATTTGTTCAGTCACTGAAACAAGTATGGATGAAATATAAAACACTGCTTTCGATCCTGCTTTGCTAAATACATTTTAGATTAAATTTGTTAGTTTGTGGGAATCCTTGAATATTTGCTTCACAATCATTTAGATGTGATTTAAAATGTAACACACAAAAACGGCATAGTTAACTTCAAACAGAAGATGGCAGCAAATTTCTATAAACACTGTCAATTAAATCTGGAGCACGGCATAGAACAATTATTATTGAATATATAGCTTTCTAATGAAAAATAAATACTGTATTTATAAACACGAATAAAATATTATAATATAGGATTTTTTTCACCCTTTATGGTCCAACTAATGTTTAATAAATGCCCACCAATTTTTGAAAACTTTGTTCTATTTCACTTTTGGGCATTGCCTGTGGTACTTTTAGTTTTTTCAGGACTCCATAACATTTTTAAATTTGCCATCATTGTGTGTAATTCTATTTCTTTAACAATATACACTTAAATATATAAATATTTAAATATTAAAATATCTTTATATTGTATAAAGTATTGTATAAAGTATTTCAAGTATACCAGTAGCAATAAAATGTGGGTTAAAAATGTGACAGGGGTCTTTGAAAAAGCAGTTATACTTATTGTCACACAAGTCACAAGTCACACAAGTTACAGGACCAACTCTGTAAATGTGCTCATGGAGCTCAAGCAATAGTCAAAGACTTGTACAGGCTTTAGTACTTAAGTGAATACTAAAGCCTAAATAAAGCAGTAGGGCTTATGTTTAGGGCTCCTTTACCAGCCCAAGACAACCATAGCAGTGAAGATTTGTGCCTCTGAAATTGCCCCCCGTAGCCCCAGAATAAGGTTGATTAGTAATTAATACAGATAATTATTACATGGCAGCTCAGATATTAGTGCAGGTAGCATCTGAATTTAATAATCAGCTCTGTAGCATCATCTTATATGGCAGACAACCCTTATTTTCTGCTTGATTATTTGCAACGACCCCTAAGCTTAGCTTCTCAACAGCTGCTCACTGAGCATGTGAGTGTCACAGACACTTTCCAAGATGGGGAGCTCCTGTAACAAGTTTGAAGTCCTGGATCATTACTGCTATTGACATGCTGAAACTGTAGGCTGGTGTAGTAAGCACAGAATATAAAAAATTACATGTTTAGCCTTCACACTTTACTCTTTCAGCCTATTGATTTTCTACACTATCTGACAATTTAAGATCAAAGCATTAACCTTAATGTCTTGGGTCAATACTTTTTCTGCTCAAAATAAACTGTTAACTGTTTCAAGCAAAAAGAAACTAGTCCTCCGGGAATATTTATGAGACATATAAGAAGTGTAATGCTGCAGTATAGCAATTTGTAACAGTTTATAATGTGCTTATATTCAAAGCTGCCATCAGAAACGCTGGGGCCCCATACAAGTAATTTATATGGGGCCACCTATGAACACAAGCAGGGCACTGGGCAGTGAGTGTGGCAGTGAGTGACACATGGGGAATGGCACATAGGTGAAAACCCTATTATGACCGGCATTACATGAGGGAAGGAGACAGACACTGGCATATGGGCAGAAACAGAAGGAGCTGTGACAGGCATATATGGGGATAGGAGAGAGGGCAGTGGTAAGAAATGAAAATGGCAATTGGAATCATGAAAAAGGCAGTAACTAACACGTTGTAGTTGGATGAGAGTGACAAATAGGGAGAGGAGAAAAAGAGCTAAAATCAGCAAATGGGTGGCAATGGTGGCACATAGGGAGAGAGGAAACCTACTGAGATTGGCGCATTGGATATGGAGATAATGGTGTATCTGACAGATAGGGTAGGTGGATATTGGCACTTGGGGTTGTAGAGAATGATGAATGGGAAAAGGGGTAAAAGGTGTAGGACTTATAAAAGTCATGGAGAGAATGGCATTTACCAAGAGAGAGGGAATGACACTTAGGGGCCCGCTGTTTACGATCGTTCGATACGAAAATTTTATGACTTTTGGATCACCAATACGATATTATTGTGACTATTCTGATTTTTTCATAAGTATTTTGCTTGATATTTGAGATCATCAGAAATTATCGTATCTAATCCGAATTTTTCCCATTTCGGGATTCAAACTCGTACTTTGATGAATGTGCCCCAAAGAGTGGCACACAGGAGTGAGAGAGTAGATAAAAAAACCTGACGGTGCTGTAAATGGTGCTTAGGGGATGAGGAGTATAGAGGAGTATGGAATAGAGAATGGTAGATGGGGAGGGCAACTGGGAGAAAGGCAGAGAAGTGCTGCACTTATGTGGATTAGCCGGAACCCCCAGTGAGCTGCAGATTTGGAAAGAGAGGATGGAAGCTCTGGTGCCTGCATGTTCTTTCCCCTGCATGTTTTTTCTGTTGTCCAGAATGTTTGGGACTTAGGGTTTTCTAGATGAGGGATCTTTCCATAATTTAGATCTTCATACTTTGTGTACAAACTGGGTAGAATAATTAATGCAGGGATGGGGCCCATTTTTCAGAATTCTCAGGGCCTGGGGTTTTCCGGATGAAAGATCTTTCCATAATTTGGATTTCCATACTTTGTCCACTATAAAAATCATTTAAACATTAAATGCGCCCAACAGGAATTATTTGATTAAAATGCAGCCTATGGGAACTTTCTGGATAATGGGTTTCCGGATAACCGATTCTATACCTGTAATTATGCTTCACATGCTTTATTCAGAAATATAGCTGAAAAGTTGCATTCGCTGCTGGGAACACTTTTTACCTCATTTTTTATTGCCTATTAAACTGTGTGCATATAATAATTTATTTGCTGTAATATTGAAAAAAAATGTAAAAGGAAAGGTTGGTAGCTTTTGGATGTTATTGTTACCTGTTATTTATACAGCACTGACACATTTTACAAAGATTATACGTCCTATTGGATATTCCAGTCTAAGGCCCCTATAACATTTGTACAGAACAAGGTTAATTATTTAACAGAAGCCAGTTAACCTGCCTGTATGTTTTGTTTTTGGATGTTGATAAAGAGACCCTTAAGTGAATGCATGGAATTCTTTTTCTTTGGAAAAATCAATTTGGGAATGTCTGAAATAAATTCTCCTATTACTACTACTTATTATTATGTTCTACAACTATTTATAGTACAACCAAGCTTTGCTAATTGACAGTTGCATTGTGCAGGCACTGGATTCACCAAAGTGCTATTATAGCACTGACCTACAAAGAGCTCATGACTCCAGTCTGTACATCCATTCACATAATGTATAAAGTAATGTCATTAACATGAAATGATGAAGTATCAAGGTTTCTCAGCTCACAGTTCTGAAAATTCCAATCAATAAGTTTTGTTTGAGGACAAGGGAAGCATTTTTGTTGGTGGATGCTGGTTGGCTAGGATGCCTGCCTGCACAATGTTAGATATTCTGTATATTCTTCTGTCACCTGCCCCATTACCTTCTATTTTCCCAGACTGCTTCAGTGCTGAAGAGGCAAATTTGGACAGTTTGAAAGGGAACCTATCATCCTAAGAAATAATTCAAACTCCTATTTAATTTTGTTAGTCGGGCAAAATAAATTTTACTTACAGTAAATAAATGACTTAAATATTTTTTATTTTCTTCTTTTGGAATCCACAATCACAGCAAGCAGGTGGCAGCCATTTTGTGAAAGCTGTTATCAAGGCTGCAAAATCCCAAAATTACGGGGCTGATTTACTAACCCACGAATCCGACCCGAATTGGAAAAGTTCCGACTTGAAAACGAACATTTTGCGACTTTTTCGTATGTTTTGTGATTTTTTCGGATTCTGTACGAATTTTTCGTTACCAATACGATTTTTGCGTAAAAACGCGAGTTTTTCGTATCCATTACGAAAGTTGCGTAAAAAGTTGCGCATTTTTCGTAGCGTTAAAACTTACGCGAAAAGTTGCGCATTTTTCGTAGCGTTAAAACTTAACGCTACGAAAAATGCGCAACTTTTTGCGTAAGTTTTAACGCTACGCAAAATGCGCAACTTTTTACGCAACTTTCGTAATGGATAGGAAAACTCGCGTTTTTACGCAAAAATCGTATTGGATCCGAAAAATTTGTAAAGAATCCGAAAAAATCGCAAAACATACGAAAAAATCGCAAAGTACCGATCATTACGAAAAAAACGCAATCGGACTCCATTCGACCCGTTCGTGGGTAAGTAAATCAGCCCCTACGTGTATGCACCACAAGAAGGACCTGACACATGTTCCCATGCACAGGCCACAAAATTATAGACAGTGGGAAGGGAGGGGAAATATCAGAAGAGAAATAACATCTAGGAAGTGCAGAAATGAAAGTGAATTGCTAAGATTTTTAAATGTGTTTAAAAGAGGAATGGATGTATAACTGAATAAAATAATTTGATATTTCATTTGTAACGGACTTAATTGTACAGCTTTCTATGTCTAGATGACACGTTCCCCTTTAAACACCTAAACTAGGACATTTTAAACACACTGAACAGTTACTTTATGGAACTAACTGACCTAGAAATGTGGATTCATTCTTTTAGAACTGAGCTATTTACTTGAAAGAACAAATTGTATAATATCCAACTAATAATTCTGTAGTACATCCCATTGGGTTCCTGGCTTTTCCCTAGACATGAGTGTAGGTTAGCTGTTCTGCTGACTGCTGCTGTATTCAGTTAATGGATTGTCAAATCTTTATAAAATAGCATTATTTAGTTATGTGTTTTGTCCTATTAAACAAAATTTTGGTGAAAAAGAATTTATAAAAATCGCAAAGAGGCAAATTTTATTTGGAGTGATAAAAAGCAGATCTCTGATGACTAGTTAAGCTAAGCAGTAGGCAATAAAAGCTGCTTGATTGTTTTTTAGGTATAAAAGCTTCCTGCATTGTTCCAAAAGGCATTTTTTCCTGCCAATAAAAGACAGTACATTTAGAACACACACAAATGAAAAAAATAAACATCAGCTTGTTGTTTATTCATCTGATAGTTTTTAGATTGAAACTGCATGTTAGATACTTGCGGTCTTGCTTGAAATGAGGTTTGCATGACTTTTCAATCGCTTGATATCTGTTTCATGTCCATCTAAATGTCCAGAGTTTCCTTCTTTAGTATCATGGAAATACAGCATGTAGACATTAACTGTGGGGTAGAGTATGTATTAATGTATAATCCCCCCCAACCACTTTCCATCTGCAATAAGTAGCTGTCTTTGTGCTACTTGCTTTTGTTGCTACATGGGATTTGGGAGGGTGCCGATTCCTCCAGCAGTGTGCACCGAGCGTTTAATTTTTGGAGTGCTTGAGTGTGCAGAAAGGGTCTCTGTTGTTTGTGCTCACTTGGACCAGTTTCTCGCCCCCTTTTGGGCTCACACACTGAGCCTATGACTACTGCATTTTAAAATACACTTGGCCTCTCTACAAAAGTTAACTCTGTTGCTGTAGAGTTTAATGAGGGTGGCACCTCCGCCATTCGTAGAAATCAAAAGGATCTCCAGCACATGGTTTCAATGCTCAGGGGCGGATCAGACTAAGGGGCCCTGTCACTGAAATGTTGTGTTGTTTGGCTTGGCACAAATAGTCACAGGGGATATCTCTGATTGAGCATTTAAAGCATTTGCTGGACTTCCTTTTGATCCCTACAACTACTGCCACAATTGGCTGTTTCTTTACATGCATTTATTTGAAGCTTATCCAATCCCACCTGCTCCTTTTTCACAGTGGAACAAGGTGAGGAAGGTGTTCATTACACTGTGAGCTTAAAGATCCACCTAAAGGCTCACAGTGTATGGGGTATTATTAAAGGCAGGGAGGACCAGAAATTATATGTGACAACAGATTCTGGTACCAGTATTAAATGTACATTTACAAATGCAAGAAGCTTGACTGGTAAAATGGGAGAGCTGAAGCTAACAGTACTGAATGAGAAATATGAAGTCATTGGCATTGCTTAAACATTGCTGAACAAGTCACATGACTGGGAAGTTAATGTAGAAGGCTATACTTTCTAATGGACAGGGTAAATAGGAAAACCTATGTCTGTATGCTAAGCAGGAATTTAAACCCAGTATAAGGCAAGAATAATTGTGGACAACGAGAGGGCTTAATTCTAATAGGTCAAATGTTTCACAGATTGTAATAAAGCAAATTAATTGTAGACGTATGCTACAGAATCCCTAACAGCTTAGCTCATGTTGCAAATAAAAAAGATTGCTAGTTCAGGGTTCCGTGTTTGGTCCACTTTTATTTAATTTGTTCATTAATGTTTGGGGGTTGGCAGATGGGACAAAACTATACAGGCCAATTAGTTCTATTCAAGATGTAGAATCATTGTAGCAGAATCTGGACAAACTGGCCTTATCTTAAATATGCAGCACAGTTTTGGTTTCTATTGCTCAAAAGGGATATTATTGGAACAGAGAAAGTCTAAGGAAGAGGGACTAAACTGGTAGCGTATGGAAACTTTTAGTTATGAGGAAAGGCTTTCCAAGCTGGGATGGTTTAGGCTGTAGCAGCGGCTATGATAACTATAATTTAAAAACAGTATAAGGTTACCATACAATGAACTCTGATCAGGCCTGGATTTGTGGAGAGGCCACAAAGGCCCGGGCCTAGGGCAGCAGGAATTTAGGGGCGGTATGCCGCCCCGCCCAACTAAATTTTTAAATTTTGCCCCCATACGGAGCAATGGGGACCTCTCCCCACTGCTCCGTATGTTAGTTCTGGTTGCGCATGCGCACTCGCTGCCGCACGGGGGGGGGTTTGAGAGTTCGCACAAGCGCGCTCGGGGAAGAGGGGAGGGGCGGCCTAGGGGCGCATGGAGTACAAATCCGTTGCTGACTCTGATGCTTTATTTCGCAGTCAGTCCTTAAAGCAGGCATAAGGACATCAATTGAGATTAGAAGAAGGAAAGAAGCTTTCATATTTTTTATTTTTTCCTTACTAGATAGTTGATCCAGGGACTAGTCTGATTAACATTTTGTCAAGAAGGAATAAAAGTGTCCAGTGAATGCCCTTAAAGGAGAAGGAAAGGCAAAGTCACTGAGGGTGCTAAAATGTTAGGCACCCCCAAGTGACTTAAATCGCTTACCTTATACCCCGGGCTGGTGCCCCTGTTAGGAGAAAACAACACCAGCCCGGGTACCTGGAGTGATGCGCTTTCTCCTTCCTGCTTCGTTTCACTGCGGCTACATGATAGGCGCATGCGCAGTAGAGTGAAAAGCCGACTTCTCTGTTTAAGTTCGGCTTTTCACTCTACTGCGCATGCGCACACGAAGCAGGAAGGAGGAAGCGCTCACTACAGGTGCCCCGGGCTGGTGCTGATCTCTCTGAACAGGGGCACCAGCCCGGGGTAAAAGGTATGCGATTCAAGTCACTTGGGGGTCCCTAACATTTTGGCACCCCCAAGTGACTTTGCCCTTCCTTCTCCTTTAATAAAGTCCTTAAAAGAGTGTTTTTATATAAGTTCATCAATTCAATTAAGGTACTGCCGATTACCAAATAAACTTTATACATTTTTATTGAACATCTGGATATGGTATGTTCTTCGATCACACCTCCTTAGTGAGGTCATTGATTACATCACTTCCTTTGAATGTGTTCTGTCCTCACTATGTATTACATATCTCCCAACATTTTTAAAACGGTAAAAGGGACAAAAACAAATGCAGCGCACAGCGCGGCAGATTTTTGACCATGCCCATTTTTGCAACCACAGCCCTAAATACCACTCCCATTTGACTAAAATTGGCAGGTTATTTAAAGTTTACTTTTAATTAAATTAGTATCTTTTTTAGCTTCAGTGCAGGAAATCAAAGGGAAATGAGGGACTTTTCATTAAGAATCCAGGACTGTGGGTTGAGCTGTCAAAAGAGGGACTGTCCCGCAAAAATCAGAACAATTGGGAGGCATGGTGTTACCCTGAGGTAGTGTGTAGTTTGATATACAGCTAGACTCCTTCCTTCATCAGTTCACTGAGACAGATTGGTAGGCTTCAGTTTATGAAACTGGGGAAAACAGAAAATATGGCAGCATTTACTATACAACTTAACATCACAGCAAAGTACAGTTAACAAAACACTATGGTTCATATGATGTAAATAGTGCAGAAAGAGATGCATCGGAGTGGGAGTAATTACTGATAGCAGTACCATAAGGTGACTGCACATAAATCATAAATGGGAATAAAGGCATGAACAAGAAAAATATCTGCTTGTGTTAATAACCTACCAATGATGCTTCACAGGGCTGTATGGGGTAGGATTTATGCAGATTGTATTTTATGCTGTTAACACTGCTAAAATGGCAGCTATTATGATGCTTTTCTTGCATTACACATGGTCAAACGGTAAAGTATGGTAAGCTGAAAATTACATTTTTTAAAACAATCACAAGTTAAACATTAAGAAACCACTAGGTGGTGCAATAAAACAATGCTGGAGGCATAACAGAATGTATAACTAAGTTGTTATGCACTGTTGGTGGTTACACTTGAAACATTTTGTGTAATTAAAGCACTTTTCCTCAGCAAGTACTGTAGTGTGGCTCTCTCTCAGTGGCGTTGTACAGGTATAAGCATTTACAGTTGCAGGTTTCACACCTATGATGGGGTTGTACATTGAGATTGAGAGCTTGCTTTTTAACCCTGGACAGCATAGGTAAATTTACCTTATCTAGTTTTTAAACTAGATAAAACTGTGTAGAGGGTGCTAGAGTGCCCCCTGTATGTGGCATTATGATTCCATGAGCACATGCCTGCGATTAAGGGTGGGAGCACTCAAAACATGCCAGACTGTTGTCCCTTATTGTGTAAACTTGAAATGTTCTGGCAATTTTCTAGTAAAGTTGCCTTCCTTTTATTGCAAAAGTTGCTTGTTCTGTTATGCATAAAACATATTCTGAAACTAGCTTTGCAATAATAATATGTGTGACATATTAGCAGCGTTATATCATGGAAACTGGGCTGTGGCCATTCCCAAGATTGCAACCCAAGGATACGTAATCTGTGTTAATATAAAAAGATAGTTAACAGCACTCTTCCAAAAAGGCTTAAGGTCCCAGAAGGCAATCCACTGTTTCTAATAGACTGGTGTTTACCTGATGCTCCTACTTTAGTGTATATGCAATAGGTCACTGGGCTTGCATGCAGTATATTCCACTGGGCCCTTAGTCTATCCTCCAAACCAGATGGTGCCTTCGTTTTGCCAAAAATCCATTGATCATAACTTCATTCCATGTTAATTCTTTAACTGTGGGTAACAAATGACTACAATTGTTATTGCAATTTAAAATGAACTGCCTGTACTTTTCAATTTACATAACATCTAGTGGGAACCCTGACATTTAAAGTAATATTTGACAGTTTTGAGGGACAGAGTGTGAAATCAATGGCATAAAGCAAAATCACCACTGTTTCCAATTGGCTGGGTGGAGGTAAAAAAATCAAATAGGTTTTTGTCAAGCAACAAGAACTATTACGTTGGGTAATGCAGATTAGACCAGCCAATAGCCGTACACATAATTAACAACTCTTTTCTCATATTCACTGTTTTTGTTGTTTGTTTTTTTTGTATTATGGCATTTTACACTTTTCCAGGGATCAGCACTGTGCATTGCATGTGCTACATTAAGTGATTCATGATTTAGGGTCAGATTTATTAAATATCAAATCCAGTATTCCAATATTTTTCACATTTAGTAACACTTTCCTAACTGCTGGGAACATTTCCCTGAGTGTCAGGACAGTGTTGTAATAAACTGACAGTGCTCTGAGCAGTAGAGCATATTCACATAAAGTAGGTGTTGGAGTGTTAATAAATCAGGTGCAAGGTTTTCAGATCTCATTGCTTGAATCAGATTTGTAATATAGCCATTCCTTATTTATATCAGTGGATTTATCCATCAGGTTTTATAGGATGTGAAAATGTATTTCTTGAAACTATAAAAGGAACATGTAATAAATGTCATCAAATTGAGTGAAAGTTGGCAAATGTTATTGAACTTATGTGTGTGAACTTGTATATTTTTTACATTTTCCCCATAACTGTAGGGCTGAAAAGACAAACTTTGTATATTGGGTCAAGTTTCCCATCATAATCAGATTTATTATAAATGTTCTGCCATGTATGAAAAATACAGGATCCATTATCTGGGTTTTTTTGTTGCACAAATGCAAAATTTGTCGCAAATCCATTAGAAATACATATTACATTTAGAAATACATAATACATATTAAATACATATTACATTTTAGAATATGTATATTGTTAGAAGCCCATTTATCAACATTATGATTTTCATGGGTTTAGAGGTTCTTGAAACCAAAAATAAACTCATTTCTACTAAAAGCACGAATGTCTAGTCATTTATTAAAACATCTGAATAAAAAAAAGCAGAAATTAAAGTGTGGAATGAAAATTAAAATAACACGAAAACGGTTATGTATTAGTGTTTGAAAAATGCAAAAAGGGACAAACGCAGCAAGAATATTTGACCATGCCCACTTTTGTGAACATAACCCCCTAAATACCACTCCCATTTTACAACATTTTGCAGGTTGAATAAAGTTTGAACACATTTCTGCAGGTTTTGAGGTCTTGTTTTACATGTTATTACAGTTTTGCAAATGAAGGTGAAATTGCCCTTTAAGATGCAGGTCTCAATTTCCCCAAGAGACCTGTTTAGCTTATTAGTTTCAATTGTATCTCAATGCGGGTGTTGCCTGTTGAGTGTTCTGGGCTATGCCCTCTTATCTAATTAAGTTTGAGAACCTTTGTATCTTTTTTGGCGTTCAGGGCAGGAGATCAAAGGAAAATGAGGGGCTTTTCAATAAGAATCAGGGCAGGTATGTCCCACAAGAATCAGGGCAGGTATGCTTTAACAAAGGGAATTTTTTATGCAACCGACAGTGGAAAAGTGCAACTGTGAAGTAATAAGTAAAGGTGCTTGCTTTTCCTTTCCTGAGACCAACAAAGTGACAAAATTAAATAATTATTAAATAAAATTGCTCGGGACCTGGGGTTTTCCAGATAAGGGGCATTTCCATAATTCTTTCCATAATTCAGATACCTACCTTAAGTCTGCTGATAAAATTATTTAAACAGTAATCAAACCCAATAGGATTGTTTTGGCTCCAATAAGGATTAATTATATCTTAGTTGGGATCAAGTACAAGGTGCTGATTTATTATTACAGAGAAAAAGGAAATCATTTTTAAAAATGTGAATTATTTAATTAAAATGGAGCCTATGGCAGATCGCCTTTCCATAATTCACAGCTTTCTGGATAATGGTTTTCCATATATCATTAAAAATCCAGATGAAATCAATTGTTGTATCCCTATTCTTGAGCTAAATGCTTATATATTTTTATGTAAAATACAGAAGATGATGAGGATATTTCAGGTGCTGTTTTCAAAAGTGGAAAGCACCTCCCCCAATTAGGATTATAAAAAATCAATGGCCTGTCTGTTTGTCTGTCTGTCTGCCAGTGTGTTTCTCACTGCATTAGATGTGAGACACAAATACAGAAAACAGAAAGTTATCTCTAATGGCCTTGTAATAAATTTGTGGGACACTGAGAGGATTTATAAAGTTTTTGATAGATGTAGTAAAATGTTTTCTTACATGGCTTAAATTCTGACCAGAATAGAATAGCTTTGTGGAAAATGTATTTTTATACTGTCTGGTTATTGGATTTTTAGCGATAATATCCTGTTTGCATGAAAAAACAATGCCTTTTTTATATAAATGTTAAGTCCATTTACATATTCTAAAGAAGGGATAATAGCAATAAATCCTTTGATGATTATGAAAGATTATTTCCCATTTATATTAAAATGCAGTGTAGCAGTTTTTCTCTCTGTTTAGAAGATGCACTTTCTCAGATTAGATATTTGTATTTCGGTTTTGTACCAGCCTGCAAACTGCTTGAACTTTTAAAGGAGACATATCATATAAAAATTATGAATGTACCAGTGAATTATACCCCTCTAAATATAGAAGGATTTTGCTTAAAAAAATTGTGTTTCAAATTTATTTATTGAGAAATTCCACCAAAACCCCATTAATCCCGCCCATCTGTTTAACTTCCAGCTGGTTGAATTCTCTGGATGTGCAGGGGAGCCGGCGACTCTCGGTACACTGCACTGTAGGATAGGAACCAATCAGCAGCTAGGCTGACCTGATAGGGAACTGAAGCTTGTCTTTGCTTATGTGAGTGCAAGGCTGTGATTGGCTATCCCCCTCCTGCTGTGCTTCTGGCAGGGACTGTTAGGACACGCCCACCCTTCCTTTAAAACACGGACAGAGAACTTATAGGATCTATAGGGAGCTCCAATAAAGGGGCCGTTTTTACAGACAGGATTCATTTTAGCCCAAAGTGAAACCAGCACCATATATTATTTATAATTACCTAGAAAATTAGGCTTTTTTCCATCACAAACTTTACGCAATGCTTGCACTGATTTCACAGAGAGAAGCAGCATTTTCATTAAAGTACTCTGAAAAACTGTGGAAAAGCCAAAAATGAATAATAAGGGTCATCTGTAAATGCAAGTGCAAGTTCAGCACAAATGTTTCATGTATGGAAGCCATTTATTACTTGCATCCTAATGCTCTTCTAGTGCCATTGTATACTTTCTTCTGCTGAGTCATGCTCAGGTACACATACTGATGCTTGGCAATACTGCAGCTACCACCACCTTGAATGTGTTGGTAATTCCAGGGTTCCCACAGTGGTTTATGCCAATAGCCACAGCAGACTTGCTGCAAAAGATGCTAATGAAGTGACACAGCTAACATTTTATTCTGGAATTATAGGGGAAAATGCTGCTGGGTTAAAAAAGGATTGTGATTAATGTCTGAAAAATTGCACATTGCACTGTGTTGGTAAATGAACATTAACATGCCATATTGATTAATACTGTTTATCTTCATTTTCACATACACAGATAATACATATTAACCAAAGTGCAATCCTGCATATTAAAATGTTACAGTCCAGGAATCGTTTAATTGAATGACAAACAGGTTAAAGTGCTGAGTTTATTTATCAAAAAGTCAATATAGTGTTTTCCACAGTTTGCCAGAGGGGGACTCCTGAGATCTTTATTCACTTGTATTTGATTTTTAGGGGCATGTTTATCAAAGGGTGAAAATAGAATTTGCTGTCTTTTAACCTACTAATATGCCCCCAAAACTTAACCCATTAATTTAATTAAAAATGAACCTATTAATATGCTCCCAAAAAAATCTATAAGGGTGAATAAAGAGCTGTTTCCTTCTGGCAACCTGAAGTGAGCTGGTTTCACCCCCAGTGCCCCCATATTTCTTGCATTTCTTGGTATTGTCCACGGATACAAACTGAAAAGTAATACAGTTTTAAGAAACAGATGTACTCTTTTCCAGTAGTCCAAACCTTCTGCTGATCCAAGCAGTGCTTACTTATGTATAACAAGCATTATGTATATGATGAATGCTCCTTTTGCACAATGAGTATGTAGGACGGTAAAGGTTTTTCCAACCTTAAATTCTGTTTCCCCAGGAGGGTTTCAGGACAGCTACATATGGGCTTGTATTACAGTTGGGAGAAGGAGTGTTTCCCATTCCTAGGTTAAAGGATTTCCTGGCAATGCAGTAAGTGGCCAGAGGGTATCAGGATTCACTTAATCTTAAAAAAAAAAAAGAGAGAGAGCACGATGTGCTCTGTTTTATTGGTCCCGCACTTTCTGCAGGAAGTGGTGTTCTGGGAGCCTGGGACAGTAATAGGTTCCAGTAGGAACCTAGGATAGTTTTGAAATAGCTTGCTCTAGGGGTAAGAGGCAGGATCAGAGGGTTGGTTAGTAGAGCAGCCAAAGGCTCCAACAAGGAGACCGAAAAAGGGGTTAGTACCCTGCTGTGACAAGACCACCAGTATAGTTACATAGTTACATAGTTACATAGGGTTGAAAAAAGACCTGTGTCCATCAAGTTCAACCCATCCAAGTAAACCCAGCACACCTAACCCACACCTACCAATCTATACACTCACATACATAAACTATAAATACAACCACTAGTACTAACTGTAGATATTAGTATCACAATAGCCTTGGATATTCTGATTGATCAAGAACTCATCCAGGCCCCTCTTAAAGGCATTAACAGAATCTGCCATTACCACATCACTAGGAAGGTCATTCCATAACCTCACTGCCCTCACCGTGAAAAACCACCTACGCTGCTTCAAATGGAAGCTCCGTTCCTCTAATCTAAAGGGGTGACCTCTGGTGCGTTGATTGTTTTTATGGGAAAAAAGAACATCCCCCAACTGCCTATAATCCCCTCTAATGTACTTGTACAGAGTAATCATGTCCCCTCGCAAGCACCTCTTTTCCAGAGAAAACAACCCCAACCTCGACAGTCTAACCTCATAGTTTAAATCTTCCATCCCCTTAACCAGTTTAGTTGCACGTCTCTGCACTCTCTCCAGCTCATTAATATCCTTCTTAAGGACTGGAGCCCAAAACTGCACTGCATACTCAAGGTGAGGCCTTACCAGGGACCTATAAAGGGGCAAAATTATGTTCTCATCCCTTGAGTCAATGCCCTTTTTTATACAAGACAGCACTTTATTTGCTTTAGTAGCCACAGAATGACACTGCCTGGAATTAGACAACTTGTTATCAACAAAAACCCCTAGATCCTTCTCCATTAAGGATACCCCCAACACACTACCATTCAGTAGATATAGTATAGGAACTCAAGTGGTGAGGCTCAGGGTCACAGAAATCCTTGAAGTGTGGGACCACTGTGAGTTCTGCCTAGCACTGGGGATTGTCTCAACAAGGCAGTTCGTACTACCTGTGGGTTCTTGTGAACACTACAACTGGGATTGTGTGAATAAACCTTATGTATTATAAGTATCTGAAACATTTACAGTCAGTCAGCACCACTAAGTGAGATTGTGAACTATTCCATCAATAAAGAGTTACAATTTGTTTTTCAAGAACCACTGGCTCCCAAGTTATTTGAGAGATTAAGTTCTATGTGTAACAGTAGAGTAAGAGCCCACCTGAGGGGGAGTATATGCATGTAACAGGAGTTGCTGGGAGTTGGACCCAATCTGATCAGGTCTGAGGTATACCAGCTGTGATAATTGTGATCTTGGGTTCTCTCTGTTCCAAAATACCTGTTACAAGGAGTTTAAGGGAACACACTGAAAACAAACCAAGTACATTTTCCTTCTGAATAAACCACAAAAAACAGTTTTTCTTGGTACATAACAGATTCTGCTCTGAATTTTGTAAATGCTAAATCTCTATCTGATAATTTCTCTGCAGGGAAAGTAAATGGCAGATCCTATGTAAAACATATCAGAAACTGCTTCCATGGTCACCAAACTATAAACAAGCATCCCCACTGTGAGAGGCCTGGTGGAATGTACAAAACTGAGGTGACTGTTTTCAGGTTGTAGTGGCAGTTACCATAGAAACAGGCAGACATGAAGGGAAACACCACTACGTCTGCAATGTGACGTTTTGCCATTTACCATTTGGCCAACATCTGTTTATGACTCTGTATCTTGCACGCAAGCAGCTACTTTGTCCTTTTGCAAGCAATTTTGTTTTCTTTTCTGGTACACACCTAATGTGTGGGCGGAAATCTGTGTCACAGGTAGTATTTCTCCCTGCACTTTGCTCACAACGCTGCAATACAGTACATAACTACGGACGCTATAAATATATGACGTGTGTGTCTGAAACTTATCTGTACATTAAAGATTTTCCTCTCATTTGAAAGTGTATTTCTATGTATTTCTATGTATTTATGTATTATAAATGAATAATAAATATGTTTGCTACTTGCAGTGCACTGTGGATTACATATAATGATAGGCTGCCCCCCTTGGTAAAATGAACCACTAGTAGTTACAGTTTTCCAAGAAAGAATAGAAATCTGGCATCAGATCTAAGCAGGTTATTCTGGATAGTAAAGAAATACTCAGGCAGCTCTTGGCAGCCATGCTGGCAATCTATTCCATAGTCAATGACACTTTTTAATTGAAAATCCATCTCCAGTGATCTTATTATCAAGGGGCATGCTGTGTGTTTCCTAAGAAGATGTGAATCATGCTTCGACTTGGAAGCATTTGGGGTTTAATCAGTGAATCACGTAGTCTTGCAGATTGCAGTGCAAAAATATTTAAGATATTTGTATATTGACCGTAACATCAGAAAAACAATGATTAACAAAAAGATAAGTGTAACAAAATGATTAGCTTAAGTCTGTTATTAACTACAGACGTGATTAGGTTTAAAGGTAAAATATACCTCCATTTATTACATAAACCAATTTAGTGGGCCCTGTATAGAAAAGGTGCATAAACACTTTCTAAACTTCCACAAATTAAAAGGAAATATAGTGATAGTCTGTCTATGTGCTTACTGGGACAAGTTTATCATCCCCTCTTAGGGCTCTGGTACACGGGGAGATTAGTCGCCCGCGGCAAAACTCCCTGCTTGCGGGCGACTAATCTCCCCGAGTTGCCTTCCCCCTGCCATCCCACCGGCGAACATGTAAGTCGCCGGCGGGATGGCAGACGCGGCGGCGCGATTTCGCGCAAATCGACGAAAAAGACTCGCAAGGCTTTCGGCGATTTCCCGAAATCGCCCCGCCGCGTCTGCCATCCCGCCGGCGACTTACATGTTCGTCGGTGGGATGGCAGGGGGAAGGCAACTCGGGGAGATTAGTCGCCCGCGAGCAGGGAGTTTTTCCGCGGGCGACTAATCTCCCCGTGTACCAGAGCCCTTAGGCTCACAGAGTGATCAATCCCCTCCTTCATCTTATTCCATTGTGAAGTGATAGATTCTGGGATTGAAGTCCCTCTGTTTTTCAGTGAATCAGTACTCCACCCACAATGGAAAGTAGTAAATTTCCAAAAGTTATCACTTCACAATGGAAAAAGATGGGGTATGGGTTGTATTACATTATGAGTCTAAGAGGGTTTGTAGGAGTGTCTTGGTTTTTCTTTGGAATCAGATATGTCTGTGGAAAAAGACAGGAAAGCCCTGGAGCTATAAGCGCAGGGGCTGCATGACAAGGTATCCGAATGACCAGCAGCCAGATTATACTGGTTTATGTTTAGAGATTGGCAGAACCAGGTGCAACTGGGATTAGGTGAGAAGGAAAGAGTTAAGGCAGGAGAAAGCTGGCCTGGGAGGCGGAGAAAGAGAGGGATGTGATGTCAGAAAAAGAAGCACTTGCTTCCTTATCTTCTGAGCAGGTAGAAAAAACCCACCCACCCTCTCGCCATGAGCGTCAGGAAGGAATTCTTTCCCTCTTGAGGCATAATTGGCACAGGCTTCGGGTTACCTTCCTCTAGATCAAAATAGTGGATATATAATAACGTATTTTAAGTTATTTCTCACAGCAGCGGTAGGACCTTGCCAGAGTACTGCACAGGTAATTTTAGCAGAGGGAGAAAGGAGGTTCTCCTGTGAATGTACAGTGGATTGATAGATACAGACGCTACTACTGCTTGTGTTAGGTGACAGCCTGCTTGGATTTCCTATCATTGAGACACTGCAGATCCAGGACCAGCAGCTGGGCTGCTTAACTTCTCTTATGGTTGGTGATGCAGCTCCTGCTGGTATCAGAGTTTGGTGCCAATCTCTGTAGGTAAAGGCAGTCTAACACTCATTTAAGTCTTCAGCAAGGACCGGAAGGAATTATGGCTTTAGAATATTGCCTTGGGTTAGGCTGGCAAGGTACTATTTATTTGATAAAATGTGAATAAATGCTGTGGCCATTTTCTCCACTTCTCTCACCTGGTGTTTCATTAAGATATGTAACAAGGGGGTTCAGTGGGGTGCCTCAAGGCAAAGGGTCAATTGAGGAGCCCCCTTGTCAAGTACATTTATATGTATTTTGGAAGTTTATACAGTGTTTTTGACACCTCACTGAAAAGTACATTATGTAGCTTGGTAATCAACTCACCAGCCAGCTAAAACAAAAAAAATTTTTTTTATTAAGATACTTAGTTTTAGTTACTATGTAGTTACTATGTGAGGAAAATGGAAATTAATAACGCTGAATGTTCAGACACAATCACCGAGGGCCACATAAAACAGCCATACGGCCGGCAGGCCTTGTGTTTGACATGTGATTTTGTCAGTGGAGGATTATGTAATAAATAGTGATAAGTTTGCTACTTGTCTAGTAATGCATATTAATCAATGAGTAGCATTTATTGGTCAGCTGTTTGAACGCAAACACCTGATTGGTTCCTTTTGGTTTCTTTTAGATGTGTGCAAACTTTAGAACTTTTATTACATTACCCCAATGTAAAGACAAAATAATTCAGCTCCAAAGGGAGGTTACCATGAATTCTCTATGGTAAAAGTATTGCTTATTTTCAAATCACAAAAGTTCAACATGTCATAAAGTTTGTCTGATTCAGGGCTCAGTCCTTCTGCCAGATGGTTAGTTAAAACAATTAATGGTTTAAAAACAACTAACTTGCAATTTTTCTTTTCATCTCTCGCCAGCATTGTCCCCATCTGCCGACGCAACAAAACATTTGGCACCACCCACAATAGAACAGCAAAAAATACACTGCAATGCTTTTGAATGAAAAATCTTCAATAAATTGTATGCTTATCTTTCCGAACAGCAGGGAGCAACCTATATCTTTTTTCATGTAAAAAGTAATACTTTCCTTTTTTAAAAAAATATTTGACAGAAAGTTCTTGGTATCAAAATTGTACCTTTTCTTGAAGAGCCATCTCTATACAGACTACAAAAGCCTGTGCGCAAGTGAGCTCAGCCTAATCACATAATTATACTTCACTACTGAATGTCAGGAAAAAAATACTGCAAATACTTTTGAAAAAATGCCATGTATGTATATTTGTATAGCCAGTACTTGTTTTTAAAATATCATTCTGCATTCTTACAAAATTAAGCAACATTGTAGTACCTTAAAAGTAAATTAACAAATTCAGCTTTAACCTCACTTTCACCTCAAGATATATTATAACTATTTTGATCTAAAGATTGTAATATATCTACAGTTTATAGTATAACATCATGTTGAACATATTACTATATGACTGTACAGCACAGGCTGATGTACCTGACCCAACACATTCAAATTTAGGTTCACGAGTTCTTGTCTAACAACATTATTTTACCAGTTTTTTCACACATCCTGTCATAAAAGTAGGTCAGTCTTCATAAAATCTGCTTTTTTTCTTTTTTCTGCTTGCCGTTGGCTGTGCTGGATTTCATTGGACAGCAGGTGGCACCAAAATACAGAGCAAGCTTGTGAGAACTGTGGGTTTTGTTTCTGTCTTGTCTCTTACTGGTGCTTTGTATGCAAACTGTGAGAGTGACTATACCATTTAGTATTTGAAATTTGAACTCCCCTGAGCATATATAGTCACTGCAGGGCCTGCAAAAAATGAGGGCTAACTCTGACCTGTGAATATTACTCTTAGCTGTACATCGGTACATTTTTAGAAGGTGGGAACCATGGTGTTTTCCACTGATGTCAATAGCGAGTGGTCTGTTTTAAGTAAGCAGAAATCTGTTCATGGCAGAATTATTTGCCTTCCTTATCTGTCTCTTTCCAGCTTTCAAATGGGGGGGCACCTACTCCTGCAGCCAAAAACTGCTCTGTGATGGTACAGCTTTATTGTTACTTTTTATAACTTATCTTTCTATTAGGCCCTCTCCTATTCATATTCCTGTCTCTCATTCAGACAGCAGTGACCAAATAGCTGCTAAAATACCAAAATGGAGAGCTGCTGAACAAAAAGCTAAATAGCTAAAAAAACATAAAAAAATGTAAAATGAAGACCAACTGTCTCGGAATATCAATGTCTACATTAAAGTTAAATTAAAGATGAACTATACATTTAACAACTTTTCCGCCCCTGGAAAAAAACAATTGCATTTGCAAAGTTGTGTAACTGTCTAAGCTCATTGTATGTCACCATCCAATTAAAACTTCTATTACAACCTTCCCATATAGCATTAACTTCTCCTATGACACACCTGAAGTATATAAAGTGCATAATTACTTGGTGTTCTGCTACCTACAATATAAGCCTCAGATCTTTACAATAATCCATATAATCCTTTCTTTTCTTTTTAAAGTACAGGTTACCATGGTTATTTAAAGTGGATTTAAATATACTTTCTAATTCAGTGTCCATTTCATTGCTGTAATGCAAAATACGTTTATTATAGACACTGTATATAACTTTTGGTTGAATTAATTTGCTATATTGACATCTATTATTGATGAAGACACAATAATAGTGTAAACCAAATATTGCCACTTTAACGCCATGCATATTTATATAGGTATGTAATGAATTTTGATGTGAAGCCAAGTGACAAATGGCAGCATAAAAATAAAAAGTAGTACCTGTATTAGTGTGAAACAAACCCATGTGAAATATATTTTTAAATGCCCTTGATTTTGCCAGATTGTTTCTGGGATAAGGGTGCATGCTTTAATTTACACATACATCTTAAAAAGCAATATACTTATTTGAAAACAAGCATTTTCAGCAACATTGTGTAAAATATGCAAGTATATATGTGTGTGCCTCCCGGAGTTTAAAAAATAAATGTTTACTTTTCTGTTGATTAATATCAAGGTACTTCCACCAGATTTTTCATTTCAAGTTATTGCTTATATTGGCAGCAAATGTGCAAATATTTTTGCATGGCATTTTGTTCACAATTCCATTAGATGACTGGATTCTGAGACTGTGTTGCTGTTAGACAAATGTCTCTCTATATCTGGAACTTTGCTATGAGTTAAAAGATCCCATCACAATGAAAGCTATGTGGGGGATATTTGGGGTAAGTGTGTATTTGTTTCTCTGGATATTAGTGATTTCCTGACCAGTACTTTTACCTAACCCACCTCTTCTCAGGCCACGCCTGATGCAATCTTCAGTGGCTTAGTAACTAGAAGTGATGAGCAAATTTTTTCACCAGGCATGGATTTGCAGCGAATTTCCGCATTTTGGGAAACTCAGCGCCAAAAAATTAGTCGCGTGGATTTTTTTTTGTTGCGCGTCAAAAAATGGTGCGGGCGCGTAAAAAAAGCGTGGTTGCGTCAAAAAAGGAGCAGACACGTCAAAAAGTGTGGGTGGCAAAAAATGTGACCAATGCTTTTCGCAAATTTTTCACCGTTTTGCGAATTTTATGGCAAAGCAAAACGGGACAGATTCGCTCATCACTAGTAACTAGAAAAAGGCTGAAGAAGTAGTGAAAGTTGAAAACCAGCAGGAGGCCTTGTGACATGTTTGGCCCGTAACCTGTCCGGTGGCTAACGTGTCTGCCCATGACACCCTTGAGATACATGGGCTTTGCACAACTATTGGATAGCCTAGTAACTATAACAGGGTTTTTTATTTGTGTGTAACTCTTGCTCCCTGTTTTTTGTAACTGCAACTTGAGGTGGAAGCCTTAAATACAGTATTCATAGCATATCTCCTACATCCTCTCTTGTCTTATGACTGATAATAACGTGGCATGGAAAATTTTCAGTGGTGAACATTCTGTAATTACGTTTGGGCTACCTATTTAGATAGTACAGCTGGACCTTTTACAGATGGTTTTGATCCCCTGTAAGATTGGGGCTTGAACATAATCTCTATGCAAAACATTGTAATGCCTTTTCTAAAATCATAATGACTGCATTAAAAACACCTCTGATTGGTTCATTTATGTAGTCTTATTTAAGTGTGTTCATTTCCAAAGCATAACTGACTGATATTATTCTCATCATTGGGCTTTTTAACAAACACAATGCAGTATAAACCATAAGTGGATATTTCTAATAAAATAAATGTGGAATAGGTCCAAGATTAAGGATAAATATTCCTGTAACTCCCCTATACCGCCTAACAGTTTTATGTGTTCACCTTTCAGACATGATTTGCTACTGCTTGTGTGCACTTGTTGCTTTTGTTCTTTTTTAGCCAACATATATTCTACACCTGCGTTATGTGCCAATATACAGTATAAGCAGGAGAGAAAAAGTGTTTAATATGCCCTTCTTTTTGGAGGGCATAACATTGCTACAAGCAGACTCTCTGCTTCTCTCATGTTGCCTGGGGGCCAAATACTTTGAGATACATTTTGTGGCATTGAAGTCCTTTTTAATTATATTGTTTAATATTGGCACCCTGTTGTCTAGCCAAGTTTGAAGACATGGTGTTTTTTATGCATATTGTCTTGAGGGGGAATCATAAGGAGTGAATCACTTTGAAGCTGCTCATGACAACAGTTCCCTTTTTTTTTTTACAAAGAAAATAATTGAATACCCCAAAACAATTAGGGCACAATAAACTTGTAAATCACAATTTCACAAAGAAAAAAATATTGCTTTGCTGGATTTTTCTATGAAGTAGCAGCTCAGAGCTACAAAGATATTGTAATTTCATATTGCCTCCAGAATATAAAAGTTTAAACAAGATATAATGTTTTAATTAGAGTTGGTTTCTAATAGAGGTATGAGTTCCCTTATCCAGAAACCTGCTATTCAGAGAGCTCAGAATTACAGGAGGCCATATTTAGCAAATAATTTTAATTTCTTTTTTAAACAATATTCCTTTTTCCCTATTATTATAAAATAGTACCTTTTATTAATAGTAACTATGTTGCATGGATCCATATTGGGTTGTAAAACAATTCTATTTATTTAATGTTTAAATAATTTATAGCAGACTTAGGGCATTG
This sequence comes from Xenopus tropicalis, assembly GCF_000004195.4. NCBI lineage: Eukaryota > Metazoa > Chordata > Amphibia > Anura > Pipidae > Xenopus > Xenopus tropicalis. Next base: position 121,117,092 of record NC_030677.2, on the reverse strand, counting down.
TGTTCCTAATTACAGAAAGATCCCTTATCTGGAAACCCCAGGCCCCATGCACATTCATTCTCAAGAAAAAGGGATACTCCTTTGAGGACAGCAATGTGCATGTTTTGGACCAAGAAGACAGATGGTTTGAAAGAAGTGTGAAAGAGGTCATTTATGCCAATCTGGAAAAACCATCCCTGAAGAGAGCAGGGTGCCTGCGACACCACTTGTCAGCAACTTACAATGCCGCTTTGACATCCTTACCTCAGCAGTTTCACAACATTTACACCTACATTTACACCAACATTAACACCTGCCTCAAAAAAAAAATCACGGTACCATTGTTACTGGATCACACTTTCACACATCACCTAACTGAATAAGCTCCATGGAACTTTGTAATTGGATGTCTGTGACCGCACTGTACTTAAGGGTTTAAATTCTCTATTGCTATGTTGAACTGAAGAAGCTGCTCAGATGAGTGTTGAAACATGTTCAAGAAAACTCAAAAAGTCCAGTTGCTGTAGATTTTATTCTACTAGATACTGTATATCATGACCTGGATGAATGAGAATCTTCATAGACATATTCGCAGACAGTTGGCTTTAATTCAGTTGTAGGGGGATAAAGGGTTTGTTAACCCTTTATTTAGGTATGTCCCTGTGGAAGGTTATGGACAGCTAAAATCTGGTCCTGAATTACATTTGTATGGGGGAGTTAGGCTCAAAGACAGAGAGATCCTTGGAGCATGGTTCCACTGTGAGCTCTGCCTAGTGCTGAGGATTTTTTTTTTTTTTTATTGACAATTTTTTTGCATATACAAGGTTAACAGTCACGCTTTTCATTATATCTAGATGTATAGTGCTGAGGATTTTTTGAACAAGGCAATGGTTTTTTGCTCTGGGGTACTGTGAACACTATATCTGAAAAGTAAGAGTAACAGTGATGGAAGTATATAAAGTAACTGTAAAGTGATTAATGCCTGATAAAGCTATTTAGTGAATTAAGAGTTTCATTTTTTTTTCTTTAAACCACTGGTGTCCAAGGTTTTTGAAAGATTAAGTTCTTTGTATGGAATCAGTGTGGTGAACCCATCCTCTAATAGTACACCTGAGAGGAAAAAGTCTGTGTAACATCTGCTTTACAGAGAGTTGCTACTGTTCAAAGCCTGGGTGAGACCTATTACAGGACTAGTAGTAGGTTGTTCTAAAAGTGTTTGGCTTTCACCAAACGTAACGCTTTTCATTCAAGCCAAAAAGTTTTATTTTGGTCTCATTTATCTCATTATTTTTTACCATTCTTCTAATAGACTTCTGACACGGGCAAACTGTAGATGGGCTGCAATGGTCTTTTTGGATAATAGTGGTGATAATAATAGTGGTGATAATAATAGTGGTTTGTTCATTAACCTCATGATGGTGGCTCATGAAGCTCCTTAGACATTAGTCTGAGGTTAGCCAAGTAATTAACCCTTTTCTTGACCTGTAATACAAGACCTGGTTGACTAAAGCAGGGGCCCCCAATCGCTGGGTCGCGGACCGGTACCGGGCCATGTACTGCATGGGATTGGGCCACCTGCGTTCCCCTAAGCGGCAAGCGTCGAACAATTCAGGACGTAAAACAAACGCGTTGCACAACTGGAGCACCCACCCCCCCCCCCCCCCCCCGGTCCGGTCTGGTCCATGGAAGAATTTTCCTGGTAGTAACCGGTCCATGGCGCAAAAAAGTTTGGTGACCCCTGGCCTAAAGAACCTATCTAGGTTGTGTAATATGTTATTGTTAATGTCTCTGTTAAGTTGTCCCACGGCTGTACAGCAATAGTTTCTTTGTACATTTTCTGAAAAGCCACTGTGTATAATGATTCAACATTAAGTGCCCTCTGTATAATACGCCTAAATAGCTCTGGTGATAGTGCTGTGTAAAATTAGGACTACATAGTGCTACTAAAAATTATATATAATAGAGCAAAACATATATAAATAAGTTATGAAATAAAGTTTTGTATTGCAGCAATTTCCTTTGTATCCTGGCATGGCCCCAGCACAGCTTGTCACTTTGGGTTACATATGCACTGTGCTTGGAGACAACTATGTGAATGCTTACGATCAGACCTGCAGATGTATGTACTGGCATGTTTCATTCAACTGAGTTTTGATGAAAACTATCACTACATTCCAACTACATCCAGAATGGAACTACAGTATTCCTCTTTTCATTTAATTAATAGTAATGAAAAGCTTTTTTTTTCATAAACATACATATTTGCCAGGTCCTATCTTTCTCCACTGCAACATAAAAGCATTTAACTATTAAACAGATAGTGATCTCTAACTGCATTTTAAGGTATCAGATAAGAAACACAGTAATTATAAATGTCCTATTATGTAAAAGACCACATACATTGTAAATGATTCCCGTTTTTCTTCTTTAAACAGGAACTAGAGATCAGAAATATCTCATTTCCATTTTGAGACTACCGTGTTTGCACCATGGATACTGCAGCATATAAAGTAGACAAAACAGCAAATATTACATATGTATAGAAATAATAAAGGTACAGCTGATTTGAGATGCCAGTCTGATGGGCACAACTGTCTCTGTGATATCAGTACAATACTAATTAACAATTAATTTAACCCACAATACTATATTTACAAACACCCTAAAGACTGACATATTAGCATGGATTCACTACAGGAGCAGTGTGTTAAGGCGTTGTTCACCTTTGAGTTAACTTTTAGTATGATGTAGTCAATAATATTCTAAGACAATTTGTAGTTGGTCTTTATTTTTTATTATTTATAGTTTTTTAATTATTTCACTTTTTGTCCAGCATCTCTCCAGTTTGGCATTTCAGCAGCTATTTGGTTGCTGGGGTCCAAATTATCTGAGCAACAATGGAGTTATTTGAATGGGAGACTGATATATGGATAGGAGAGGACATGCATAGAAAAAAGTCATAAAAAGTAACAACATCAATAAAATTGTAGCCTCACAGAGCTATATTTTCTTGGCTTTTGGGGTCAGTGACACCCATTTGAAAGCTGGAAAGAGAAGAATGCAAATAATTCAAAAATGATCAAAAATAAATAATGAAGACCAACTGAAAAGTTGCTCAGAATTGGCTGTTTTATAACATACTAAAAGGTCAACCATCCCTTTAAGGGGTTGTTTGCAGCGTGTAAAGGGGTTACCACGCAGGTTGTACTGAAATCTCGCATTTTACAATACTAAGTTAGCCAATATAAGGTATCCCTTTTTCTATAGTTTTGTGTTTTTTGGTTAACATGGTACAACAGGCCCTGATATTTTTAAGTGCACAGAGGCCCAAACAGCCCCCCACCAGCTCACTAAATAGGAACTGTCTCTGGCATCTTACAGCAGCCCCTCTGGCATTTGCCAGAACCCACAGATTGCCTCTGCATCAAAAAGTGCTCAGTTCGGAACAGGAAAGCAGCCTGTGCGTAAAACCAAATGGAAATGCAAGGTGCTCATTTTTACCTTTAATAAATGTGGTTTTATGTGCAAATGACTGCAGTCTGCATCAACACAACTACACTTGCGGATGTAAATGGCCCTACTGTATTGTAGCACAGCTATCCTGCAGGAAGAATAGCCAAGCTTCAATATCTTTGTATCACCCCCACACCAGCCAACTTGAATGGTGGTCCTAGGCCTTAACAATGGCTATTTGTTCTGGAGACCTCTTCTTATAAAAGCTACAGCGGGGGAGAATCAGCCCGTGCATACAACCATGCAGGAATGTTACTGGAGGTAAATAGTTAGGGACATTGTGACACGTTTACCTTGATGTGTTATAATAGTTAGGAAATCTTATAATCATAACCATGTAAATAATAGCCCCTGGTTTTAAAAATGTATGCACTTCCCTAGACAAAATTATTCATAAAACAGGGGACCAGGGAATGTGCATTAATAAACACCCTAATTAGTATGAGGGCCAGATTTGGCTAGATCAGTCACACATGTAAGACTGCACAGCGCTGCTTACCCTTGTGGCGCTTTATAAATTAAGTTATACATACATACATACATACACAGGCGCATACAGTTTATAGACAGATAGCATACTATTTGGATGATGGTTGGCACTTTCATAAAGTTAAAAATGGTGGTATTTTGAGTTCTTTTTCAGCAAGCCACAATGATCTTGGTTGATGTCTTTTACCAACAGCACCTATATTGTAGTGTCACCCACTGTGACCTACAGCACTTATATTTGCCTATTTGTGTCTGTAAGTTACCCTCCCACTTAGATTGTAAACTCTATGGGGCAGGGACCTCCATCCTCTTGTGTCTTTGAGTCTTAACTTATTGCAACTGTATCTTGTATTTATTTGTGTTTATTGTAATACAGGTATCGGACCCCTTATCCGGAAACCCATTATCCAGAAAGCTCCGAATTACGGAAAGCCCGTCTCCCATAGACTCCATTTTAATCAAATAATTCAGAATTTTTAAACTGATTTCCTTTTTCTCTGTAGTAATAAAACAGAACCTTATAATTGATCACAACTAAGCTATAAATAATCCCTATTGGATGCAAAACAATCCTATTTGGGTTAATTAATGTTTTACTGATTTTTTAGCAGACTTAAGGTATGGAGATCCAAATTACAGAAAGATCCCTTATCCGGAATACCCTTGGTCCCGAGCATTCTGGATAACGGGTCCTATACCTGTACTTTGTATTTATCTATTATGTGAATAACTCCCTGTTTGTATTAATGTATTCGTCTGTACAGCGCAGCGTACATAAGTAGCGCTTTATAAATAAAGTTAAACATACATACGTACCAACAGAATCATGAGCTGGTCAACAAGGTCATGGTCATAAATTCTGCTCAGCAGTAGTAATTAACCTTACAGTTTAGAAGCAAAAGCTGTTGTTTAGGACACTGTGATTATATTTGCAATGTATTTTTCCTTCCAGGATGTGCATTGCAGCGCGGCCATGCATACACACGTACACACATACACGTGCATTCTTCTGTTTATAACTATTTACTATTTGAATCTGATTTTAACATTTGCAGATGGGTTTTGAAATTCAGCCAGGTTATCATAGCAACTAAAATCTATAGAAACAGAACAAATAAAACCCCTTTTAATCCAGCAAATCCGAGTTTGCTGTTTTGGCTTTCACATTTTCATTTTGGCAGCTTTCTCTAGATTTCACTATGTGACTAATACACAACTCAGTTTACATTTCACCCATTTTTTAAGCAAACAATTCTTGAAAATAAGTCTGTAATAAATATATATGCTTCATTTTGATTACTCCCATTCTGTGGCATGTCAGTAATCACAATAGGTCTGTGACTTCTATACAAATGATGTTGAAAATTGTGTAAAGAATTATTGATTGCCTCATAATTTTGCTTAACGCGAAAATATATCTAAAGTACAATATGCTCCCAGCTGAAAGAACATTTGGTACTGTTCATAAGCACATTTTTAGACATCATGGGCATCATTTATGTAGCATGTGGGGAGGTAAGGGAGATAATGGAGGTAGGACTTTATCGGGAGATCTCTGTACAATTGCAAGCAGCTTCATAGCTGTGCCATAGCAAGCCAAGGGTGGCATGAGTTGACTACTGTTCTCCAGTTGGCAATTTGCTGGGAGAGATCAGATGATTACTTTGTATCAGTGAAACTTTGACCAGTAAAAAAAGGGCGACTCCCCCCAATCTGCTTGCAGTACATATGAAGAAACATCCATGCATTATACCGGCATTTAGTAATAGGAATCATTAATACAACTCTTAAGCTGGCAGCTTTGGCATCCAAAATAGCAAGCAGGTATAGGATCTATTTTCTGGAATGCTTAGGACCTGGGGTTTTCCAGATAAGGGATCTTTCTGGAATTTGGATCACCATACCCCAATAGAATTATTTGGTCGCCAATATGGATTCATGCATAAAGGCAGAACTACATGGGAGATTTTGCTGAATATCACAAGATCAAAAGATCTTGCATTTTCATCTGACATGTTATAGTTTGATGGAATTTTGTCTCTCATCTGTAGAGTATAGACCTAATGGAAATCTCCCATGTAGTTATGACTAGGCCAGTTGGGTTTAGTCATTAACTGTCTTCAAAAGATGCTTATGTATTTTGCAGTAATGTCACTTGGGTCAAGACTGAGCTACTTACATCTTACAAGTCTCTGGAACTATTAATTATTGATTGGTGTGATTTAATTCCAATGGTCCTTGGATCTTGATTCTGTCTAAACCATGTAACCGATAGCATATGAGTGTAACTGTAAACTTTCTGTAATTTGTTTATCAATGCACATGTTTGACATCAATTCAGTTTAGAATACAGTAAAACCTCAAATTTACATACTCTGATTTTAAGTTTTCCTGTGTTTTGCATTTTTGGTGGTCCCACCTATATATAATGCATAATGCATTTCCCTGATTTGACACCATTTTTTTCTGGACCCTTGAAAAAAACTAAACTTGCAAGTTTACAGATCAGTGATTTAAGGCTGATAATTCTTGATCACAAATGATCCCCAGTATTGTACCTTGGAAAAACTGTTCTTGGAAAAACAGTACAGGTATGGGATCTATTAAAACCTGGGGTTTTCTGGATGTCTATACTTTGTGTGCTAAAAAATTATTTCAAGGAGAAGGAAAGGCAAAATCACTTGGGGGTGTCAAAATGTTAGGCACCCCCAAGTGACTTTAATTGCTTACATTGTACCCCGGGCTGGTGCCCCTGTTAGGAGAAAACAGCACCAGCCCGGGGTACCTGGAGCGATACGCTTCCTCCTTCCGGCTTCCCTTTCCGAAAATGCCAGAGGTCGGCGCATGCGCAATAGAGTGAAAAGCCGACTTTTCTGTTAAAGAGATACTGACAGCAGAAATAAAATCATTTTTTACATCTATCATAACATTGTCTTTGCAAGAACTTTATCATTTTGCCATAAAAGTATTTGCCTGATGTGTTTACATTACCTGTCTGATCCCCTGTGTTCCTCTATAATGGGGCTGCCATATTTGTCTGTTAGCATTAGAAGCTACAGTATAAGTGACAGGCTTAGAAGGGACAGTCAGGTTGGCAAAACAGTCAGGTTTAGGAACTTCAACAATTACTTACAAAACCAGACCTGTCAGCGAAAAACCGTCAGCACGACCTATAGGTAACTTTTTACGTATATTCATATTTTTTTCGTGTCCGTATCACTTTAAAGTTCGGCTTTTCACTTTACTGTGCATGCGCACCGCAGGGAACCAGGAAGGAGGAAGCGATCGCTGCTACCCCGGGCTGGTGCTGTTCTCTCCCAACAGGGGCACCAGCCCGGGGTAAAAGGTAGGCGATTAAAGTCACTTGGGGGTGCCTAACATTTTGGCACCCCCAAGTGACTTTGCCTTTCCTTCTCCTTTAAACATTAAATAAACTGAATAGGATTGTTTTGCCACTAATATGTATTCATGCATCTTAGTTAGGAGGAAGTAGAAGGTTCTGTTTCATTATTTCATGGCCTTCCCATGATTCTAACCTTTTTTTGGATAACAGGTTTCTGGACAAGGGATCCCGTACCATAGAAAAGGACTGCAATTTTAAAAGAAAAAAATACAGTAAATGGTTTAGTAAAAACCCTTTTTGCATGTGAAACACAGTATAAGGTAGCAGCTGATCTGTGTTGCTGTAGGAATTTTTTCACTAGGTAACAAAATATTTGCAACAGTCCCAAGGATGAGCCAGCAAATCTTTCTAAGCAATAGTAAAATGTAATTTTGCCTGAAGTCACAGTATTTGATTTCTTTTAGGAGGGGATTTGTCATCCCTGCAAAAGATTTTTTACACATTGGATGATGGAACATTCACTTGGTAACACTTCCAAATAAATGCTTGCAAAGGCAATCAGTTATATAAATACTGCATTTGGCTGACATTAAACTGCAAGTTCATTGTAAACTTTTGTGTCGGTTGTAGCCATTTATGCTAGATATAAAATGCCATTGCTAGAATAAAATCAGCATTTTGTTTGTATTTGAAGATTGTTTTAATCATTTTCTTTCTATCTTGCCTGTCTCTCCAATCATGAATTCTGGTTATAGTGTCAGTAATACTAAAAAAAATCTATAAATATATAGGGGCCGATTCACTAAAGGCAGATAACGCTTTTTGTGCATTCGATATGCATCTTAACGCATGTGAAATGACTTTGATGAATCGGGACTTAATTATCACATGCTTTTTTTCTGCGTTAAAAAGCATGTGATAATTAAGTCCCGATTCATCAAAGTAATTTCGCATGTGTTAAGATGCATATCGAATGCACAAAAAAATCGCAATGTGTTATTTACCTCGCATGCATTAATTCTCGCATAGAAATAATACTAACGCATGATTCACAAGCGTTAAACACCCTAAGTATTGCATTACCCCTACTTGGGGTAGGCGGTACTTAAAGAAAATTGTGGTTTGTGAGCTTTTGGCAACACAACATGGACTTTGCAGTGGGATTTTTTCAAGTCTGTGTTGGCCCTAGAGTGATGCAGCCTCCAGTTTTCAGGGAAATGGTAATTTTCAGAACAGTAGTTTTCCGAAAGTAATGGTTACGTGCGTAAAATCATGGGCTAATATAGCATGCGGCAAAATATATCACGCGCAGCGGGAAATAATGCAAGAAAAACACTCATCGCGAGTTAAATAATGCAAAGAACATAGTGTCTTAATTATGACGCATGTCCTTTTAGTGAATTGAGCGTTAAGATGCAAAAAATAAGAAGCGATAACATTTTTAACACATGCTATATATAGCGCTTGTTTTATTGACCTTTAGTGAATCGGCCCCATAGTATCTGTAAATAGCAGCAAAATGATCCTCTCAGAATTCCAAAGGGGACAGAATTTGATGCCTTTCTTATAGGGTTGTTTTTCATAAAAAAAAACTACTACCCTTTTGCCTGTATCAAAATTGTGTTGCCAGTCTTTAGTACAGAATATATGCAGTAGTGTGTTGTACTGTGCTACCTGCAGCACTTGCAGTTTACAGAGGTCTAGCAACAGACACATAGGACACAGTGACTGCTAGAAGGCTACTGGCTGATGGTTAATATACAAAAATAGATACAAAATAGGTGATTTTGTTAGAGGGCCATTAACCTTTAGATTTCTCACTGTCTTTATACACAAGTATCTATCCATGTACTTTTCTCTCTCTGAGTAAGATTAATGTGCAGGAAGTTCTTGTATCCCTGTACCTCTAAGTATGATTATTATTGTAGCAGACAGACATTATTACATTTCACGTCCATCCTCTTTTATGCGAATTCCCCACCCTACATTAGCAGAAAGACAATTTAATCCTCTTACTTGCAAAATATGTGAAAACCAAAGCAGAGAAGACAGAAACCTGCCTGCACCCACAAGTATAACTGGTATCAAGTTAGTATTTCTAAGGATGAATTAGGAGCGATTCAGCTTACTCTATTAGCTTAATCTTTCTAATCCTAAAATGTTGTCATATGTTTGCTGTGCCAATCACATTGTTTTTATACCACTTGTAGAACTGGTTTATCATAAGGTTTCCGTTCAATAACATGGACTGGTTATACTAACACAAATAACTGACTCAAAATCACAGTGTTTCAGATCAAAGCATGGTGTATACAATGGGAAAGGAAAGGGGATTAGTTTATTACCTGAGATCTCAAGATCTGTCTACCTATAGGTCCTACAGCCTAGTCTACTACCAGGAATGTGTAACTAGTGTAGGGGAGGTTCTTTTGGAACCTCAGAACAGAGAGCTCCTGGTTCAAAAAATGAGGTTATTCCAGAGCAAGGCTGATTAATAGCAGTGTTGAATCATGGGACTTCTTTAATAATGGCATTATTGTAGATAATTCTTTTGGTAAATTATTTAGGTAGAGATTTAGTTTTGTATCTACAAATGATATAATAAGAATTAGAGTGAACTTTAGTCCCAATGTTCTGTTGGTTGGGAGTGAATCCTCACTTGGAGGGCATAGTGGAAATCAAAGCTTGTAGAATGTTTGCAAAGCAAGTGGTTCCCAAACTGTGACTGGAGAATCTAAGCCTAAAGGTCAGTTTGGAAGAGATTTTGGTAGAATGCCTTTTTGCTCTCCAGAAGCCAAGTTTGAACTTTAAAGTGATAATAGAAGTGACCACCATATTACTACAGGAGATATTCTGGATGTCTAAATGGTTGTTCCAGCAATATTCTAATCTATGTGAATCCTTGTTATAAGCTAAGTTCAATTACCAAATGTGGGTTTTCCAAAGGGGATTTGAAATAAAAAAGGTCAATAATTACTGCAGTACAATTATATACAGAATATAGGGTGTATTCCGATTAATAGTACATTTATTCTGTAATTGGGAGATGGTGTAGGGCAATCGAAAATTATTAAAATATCAAACAGGGCTTAACTAACTCTAATGGTTTCCTATTGATCTTGATAATGGCATGTATACTGTACATGTCTGTACATAGGTCTGCACTGATTTCTAACAGATCTAATCTTTTGTCAGCCCGGCAAAGCAATTGCAGCAATACATCAATACATACTCTACCTATACACACACACGTGCATACACACATACAAAGAATGATTTAAAATGTTCTTTAATAAGAAAATATATACATATATTGAGCTTAACATTGTTTTACTTTAATTTGCTTGGTAATTATTGCTGTAAGCTTTTTAAAATGTTTGTATTACCTAACAACCAAATATTTGGCATCTGCGGCAGACATTCTTTGGACAACAACAAGTGTTGACACAATTTTGAGGTTTTGGCCTATGAATGGTAAAGATAGTACGCTTAATCCCTGATCAAGTGTTAGACAGCTAAGGCAGATGAGTAGGAGTTATAACTGTACCTACATAGAAACTTCATGTTTTTCCTAGCTATAGAATTCTTGAGGGGGGATTGGGACTATAAGTAACGTGAAGTGCTTTTATCACATATTGCCCATGATGGATTTATTGTAACACAGCTCTGTAAATATTGTTCTACAATGTGATTTATATTATATGATAAGGTAACTCATTGAGATGTACTGATTGCATTTTCAAACAATTTGCAATAGTTTGTAATGATTAAATTACATTTGTGTAGAAGTGTTCTCATACACTAGTATTTCTGTATAAAAATGTTTATTATCAAGTAGTGTACTACTGTAAAAAGAAAATGACAGTAATTTTTCCGCTTGGTCAGGATACAAATTCCCATGAAATATATAGTTCAATTTGAAAATACATTTTTGTATGGTGTTTACCATAACAATTGATCAGCAGGTAGCATTTACTGGTCACTTGCTTAACAGCAAATATTTTATTGCTTGCTATGGGTTTCTGGGCAAACTTAGTGCCTTTTATTACATACAGTATGCGGTTTTATGTGTTTTTTCTTGTTTTTCAGTGTGCTGTGGATCTTGCAGTCTCTGAATTTTACCCGGGATTAATTACCTAGCAACCAGTTAGAAGTCTAGAAAGAAGAAAAACTAAGAATGACAATAGTGTTTAAATCCTGTATTTGGTTGCAGTCAGTCAGCATTTAAGTTGCGGCCTGTAAAGAGGCAGAATAAAAACACTAAAAAGACTGAACATATAAAGATGAAAAATGAAGACGACTTGACACATTTCCAAGAATAGAACATTGTAACTAGGCTAAATAATCACTTAATAGATGGCTAAATAATTTAAATAGAGGCATAGGATCTATCTTTTGGAATGCTTGAGACCTACCCCGTCTCCTAAAAATCATTTAAACGTTAAATAAACCAGGCAGGATTGTTTTGCCACCAATATGGATTTACTTAGCTTAGTTGGGATCAAGTACAAGTACTGTTTTATTATTACAATGAAAAAAGAAAACATTTAAAAAATTAGAATTATCCCTATGGGAGACAGCCTTCCTGTAATTCAGAACTTTTAGGATAACAGGTTTCCTGATAAGGGATCCCATTCTTGCACAGGTATAGGACTCTTTATCCCAAAAGCTCGGGACCAAGGGTCTTCCGGATAAGAGAAAGAGAACTTTTGCTGCTTAGGTGGTTTGTTGATCACAGAAAGTTTCATGTAGGGGAGGGAAAATACACATAAAAGTTTAAAACAAAGTTTACAGATGCAACAGGCTTTAATGGTGCACTGTGGCTAAACTCACATGTTGCATAGGAATGCCATTCACTACACTGGTAAAAATGGTTTGTTGTTGCATGGTATTAATACAAAAAGCACCATTAAAACAGTTTTTTTTGTAAATAGACTGTATTCTACAGAGACTATAGCAGATTTACCAAAGATCAAATATAAAATCTTGTTGGCTTCAATCAATAGCCACACTAATAGGCCCCATTTAAATCTGCAGACACAGTGAGCAGCTTGTGCTTTTCCCCGCAGTGAGTTTCCTCCAAAACCATTTTTTATTAAAGGTACTTGCATCCAAATGTGCTGAGTTCAGTATCGATCAGTCCTTCCTGCCTTCTGCTCCGAATGGAACGCTGCTGCTGCTCTTGACACACGGCACTGTGCAAGTTTTCTCAACAACTAACACATATAGACACAGCATGCTTCAGCCAAACAAATTGGATAAAGATGTCAATTGCAGGCCGAACACTGGAAGTGATACCAGGCAGACTGCAAAGATGTTCGCCACAATTTGGTCAATTTGCAATGAAGTATATGCGTAGTTGCAGTTGCACCACACCAACACAGATGACTCTTACACAGCACAATTGCATCCAGTTCAACACTCATATTGCACTTGCAATGAGACATACATTCTGGGAAAAAAATAGTGCATTGTGGGACAAAACATGGCAATTGCATTTGAAATTGCACTTAGTTCACTGCGTCTATGTAAGTGAAGGCACCCTCATATCAATATTCATGATATCTACTTTCCTGGAAGTGAGAACATGCTGTGCTTTCCAGGAAGATCTATTGAAGGCCATTAAAACGTGATTGATTCATATGAAATCAATCGTTGCATTAATATATCTTATTGACCATTGGGAAACACTTATTCCAAAGGCAAAGCTGTAGGAAATATAGCAAGCTTTTAGATCACATCATCTTTGAGCAGACACAACCCGTAAGAGCTATGTAAGGAATCTCTTCAAAGCTACAGTACATTTAAAGAAAGGTAGTTGAGAAAATGAATAATACCTACCTTGCATTTGCTTCAAGGAATCTCTGGAATGCAATGTTTTTACTCAATTTAAAATTTCTAATGTGGTTCTTCCAGAGAAAGCAGGTGTCACTGGGTAAAGATGCAAAGTTTGCCACTGGTCTAGTAACCCATGGCTTTCAATCAGCATGTAGGATACACTGATATACAGGCCCTAATGGAACACCCGCACACCAATCGGATAAGCCTCAAATGTTGAGCAGATGTGCCAAATCTGCTGAATCCACATCTTACCACACCATCAATGCTGCACAGGTTCCCAAGTTGAAGACCCATCATCAGCAACAACCCCAATGTCACTTGCTGAACCAACCCTAGCAGAGTTAGTGCAACTGCTGAGGACTAATCATGCCTCAGGCTTACATCGGCTAGATGAGCTAAAATTGACTTTAATATTGTCAAACAAGACATGCAAAACCTAAGAAACAGGACACAACAATAAAAGACATATTTTAGATCAGGAAAGATATAACATACATTTTACAGACTAAAATGGAGTATACTGTATGAAAAATATCTGCCTTGCAAACCCATGCAGAACACCAGCACCTGGCTCGATCATCACTAGATTGTTAAACCATAAGAACAGAGAAGCAATTCTACATGATTTCCTGGATTCTCATTTGAAGGGTGCAACCAAAGGCTAAAGTTTAATGGTGAAAAAGCAAAACTCAGGTAACTACAACTCTCATACTCCATGGCTTTCCCTGCACGCCTGAGGGTTGTCAAAGATAGTAAAGCCCACTTCAAAACCCCAGAGGACACCATCCAATGGCTTACGACCAACCTCGCCCATTTACTTCCCTTAGGATCTCTGAGACAATTAAGGCCAAATGACAAAGTTACAAACTCAAATAAAACTCGGACACTCTAATATCTCAAATTGAAAATATGGCTTGACTTTGCCTAGGACAACTCCCAATGTCTTCTGTAGAAACTTGCAAGCTATTACATTAAAGTTGTGGGGTATTAAGTGCAAGTTTTTGCACTTAATAAATACAAGGCATTCAATTTTTTGGAACCATACTTTGAATTCGGGTTTTTAGAGCAAAAAAATTGCTTTCTGCCCTTACCAGTACTAGGATAGATTAACTTTTTTAAAGTGACACTGCTTCCCATATTATGTTACCTGTTCAGACAGGTCCCTACAATTATCTTCTTCTGGTTCTTCTGAAAGGCATAATCTCTTACTACCATCCTATACTGGGGTAACTCAGGCCCCAAAATATCCCTGACCAAACTGCCAAACCCAGTGAGTTCCAGAGGCCTAGCAGCTCCTAACCTCAGCTTGTATAACCTTGTTTCAAAGCTTGTCACAATTTGGTGGTGGGCATTACCCAGTACCACCAATGTTGGCACAACTATTGAAGGACAAATAATCAGCTTTTATGAAGGGCTCAAACACCTGTTATAAAAAGATCCTAGAGGACACAAAGGACTAACCCCACTTATGCTCCCCACAGCCCACACATGGAGAACAATTCTAAAAATATTTTCTAATAATATTTTCTAAGAGCACAGCCCACTGCTCTAAACATATGCTATTATGGCACAATCTACAACCCCCCCCCCCACTTAAAAACCCATCCTTGAACCCCTTATGTTAAATACCTGGGAGGCATACTGGAACAAGAAACAATCTCCCCTTTTGATACACTCAAGATTAAATTCTAACTACCAAACACTATGTACCATGTACCAAATCTGCCATGCCTTCCAAGCCCAGTTTGGCCACTATTAGCCACTATTGGCCACTATTAGATCTCAGGCCCCTGCAACTGAAAGACATGATATTCACATGATTCCAAATCTAACAAAACCAATTTCTCAATTTTATCGTCTACTGAACACCCCTCTTGCAACCCCTGAAGAAAAGCTATTTTCACCAGAAACCTGGGAAGAAATACTAGATAGCCACCTCAAATTTCTGATAAGCATGAAGGATAAAATTATCCAATTCTATTATTAGAGGTTACCTGTCAAACCCTAGCATTTATAATCCTAATGGACCCCCTAATTTTCCTGTTAAATCTGGTCTCAGAAACCGCCCCAACGAGGGCAGAGAATGCACTCCTGGTAATTGTTTTCATTTCAACCAAAGCCTTATAGCGATGACCTGGAAATCCCCCAAGAAATCCCCCAAGAACCACACAGTGGAAAAATGCAGTAAACTCTAGGGTTCCTATGTATAGATTAACATACATACCCACAAAGAGGCTGCCCTTAAATATTGTAACTGTGGCTCCAAGAGCACCTCTCAGAAGCTGATTTTTTTGGAACAAATATGAAAAATTCAGATAAAGAACCCCTCCCATTTTAAACCCACCCTCCTCAACACCCCCTTCCCCAAGCAGTAGCAAGAAGGGAACCCTTCATACAAAACACAAGAACATGGGAATGGGACATTTTTTATTGACAAAGTTATAAGGTTACAATAGACAATAATAACCAGTACTCCCTATCTATAGAACAATGTGTTTCACCATTGCCCTACCTTAACACCTCTGGTTCAGCTATCATTTCATATTATACTATGTCTTGCTGTCCATACTGTTGTTGTTCAAGTTTTCAAGTGTTCAACAGTTTTACATTACATGCTATAAAACAATAAAAATTAGTTGTTAAAAAAAGTATAATGGAATAGAATGATTTTACTTTTGAATGTCTGGGCAGATTAGTTCATTATTAACACTAAACAGTAAGGGCCCGATTCACTAAAGTCCGAAATAAGGAGTGCTATTTATAGCATGCGTTAAAAATCTTATCACTTCTTATTTTTCGCTCGATTCACTAAAAGGACACTTGTCATAATTAAGAAGCGATGTTCTTGGCGTTATTTATCTTGCGACGACATATTTTCAAGCAATATATTACGCAGCGCACAACATATTACGCAGCACTTTGCTTGAAAATATGTCGTCGCAAGATAAATAACGCCAAGAACATCGCTTCTTAATTATGACAAGTGTCCTTTTAGTGAATCGAGCGAAAAATAAGAAGTGATAAGATTTTTAACGCATGCTATAAATAGCACTCCTTATTTCGGACTTTAGTGAATCGGGCCCTAAGTGTCCTTTTAATAAAGATTTGATATTGAGCTAATTAATTGAGCAACATGGTGAGCACAATGTAGGTTGCTCCATCTGTACATTAAGCCAGGCCATTTTGGATGCATTTAAAGAAGAAAAAAATAAATTCTGACAAGCTATTATAGCAAATCAGTTGAGCAATATAAATCTTGTTTTCACTCACTTAATTCCTCAAATGTAACATTATTTAGCCATAACATCAGGCAAAACTCAAAATGTGATGTAGTTTTCTAGCACAGCTGAATGCCTATACGTGTAATTCCATATCAGTAACTATGACACCAGCATTGTGATTCTGATTACAGTGCAGATATGCATCCGAACAATACAGTATCTCTATGGTGAAGTAAACATGCCAAACACCTGACTAATATGACACCATTATATTATATTTTGGCAGCAAATGGGAATTGGTTTGGCTGAATTAGAGTTTAGAAAAATTTAAGCTAATAGATGATCCAATAATAAATGATCCAATAATACATTTTATAGGTTACATGTTTAAATACACAGAGCTATATTTTAGCTAATATCTCAGCAGTAAGGCCACCTTATACAACCTGGTCCTTGGATATTTCATCAGCATAAGAATAAAGCAATAGCTGTTAGCCTGAGAGGTATCTGGCACAAATAAACAAACTCGTCTGCAGAGAGTTAATAAATAGATGACTAACCACAAGGTGATAGGATGCATAATTCCCCCTGTCAAGTTCTGTACTTGTTGTTAACTCCTGGGAAATACCTATTCCAATGTCCATACTGTGCCAGAAATTTAATCATAACAGTTTCACTTAAGATAGCTTAATTCCTTCCAGATTTCTTATTTTATCAACATCTTCAAAAGATTAAGCAGCCAGATTCTTTTTTTCCTTAAACTTTATTTCAAGCACATGTTATCCAGAAATGTCCCGTATCGTGATGGTTTAAGCAGCCAGTTAATAAATGTTATAATTTGATGATTGAAAGACTATAGGACCAATTTATCAACCCTTGTTAATACAACATTTTAGATTTAACTATTTATTTCCTGTGCTAGAACAAATCTTTTCTTTCTGCATTTGCATAGTGGAACAGGTATTTGGGCAGGTGGTAGTGCTTAGCAAAACTGGCACCCCATAGAGCAGAATGGCATTCTGATACATTGACCCAGGTATCAGCTTTGCTAAATGTTTCAGTTTGTTAAAAACTTTGTGTAACCCTTTTTTTACCGTACTACTGTAGAATCAGATCAAGCTCTTTTTTCTTGGCTGTTTACCTGTATTTGGAATCCAGTAGCCTGGCCCTATCTGCATGAAAGATACTGGGAAGTGGGCACTGAGGAGTGACCTCAGGGGAATTCCACTAGTAAAAATAAAACACACACAGTTTGTGGCAACAAAGATTAACTTTATGTAAAAGTAACAATATACAATGGACAATATAATTGACAATCCTACCCTGGGGACATGTAAGAACCTATCTGTCTCATTAGCAGATAAAACACACTGACTATTTACTTAGCACAGTCCTTTTTAGGGCTCTGGCCTCGCAAGGCTTTTTCGACAATTTGCCGAAATCACGCCGCCGTGTGTGCCATCCCACCGGCGACTTACATTTTAGCCGGTGGGATGGCAACTGATGGCAACTCGGGGAGATTAGTTGCCCTGCGAACAGGGAGATTTGTTGCGGGCGACTAATCTACCCGTGTGCCAGAGCCCTTAATATCACAGTCCCACATTTTACTCTGGTGGGTTTTAAATGATGCACAGTTCAGTTCAATGCAAACTTCTCAAGAGCTCTTATACCCCAGATAGTGCTACCTGCCCCAAAGTACCTCTCCCTTTGGATCAGGCAGTTGCTCCCATGTAGCAGGCTCATGAAAAACACCTGTCCTACAGGGGACACACGAGGATGGCAACAGGCATCCACAGCAACTGAACAGAACAATCTTTCTCTATTGGGGTTGAGCTCAAAGCTGTCCCAAGCTGAGAACACCGCAGCCCTAAATGTTACTGGCAGCTCTTTCACTTCTTCCTGCTTCTCTGGGTCTGTCTTTGGCTGGTTGCTGCAGCAAGGCTCCTTTTCCCAGAAGTGCACTGGGGCTCCCAGCCAATCAGATTTCTCTCCAGTATGTAAATGGGCTGGACAATTTCACAGACAGAAAAACAGAGGACAGGGTTCTCTCATCCCCTAGATTTGTTTTCAGGAAAATGTTCCTAAATGAGGACTGGTCCATCAGTTGTTTTGCTGGCATGACTTTTACTTCCAAAGTGCTACCAAATACAGCACTATGACCCCAGACACAAGCCCCTTGAGCTGGATTGAAAACCTGGTGCTAGGTGCAGAGCATAGTACCAGGGGGTTTCTTAATTGTTATTTATTTATTATTTTGTTTCTTTATTTATATAGTGCTGACCCATTTTCATAGAGCTTTACAGAGATTATACATCATTCACATTAGTCCCTGACCCAGAGGAGCTTAAAACCTAAGGTCCCATCACATTCACACACTATGGTCAATTTAGTCAGAAACCAATCAACCCACCTGTATGTTTTTGAGGTGTGGGAGGAAACCCACCCAGATACCGAGAGAATAAAGAAGCTCCCTCCAGATAGTGCCCTGAACTCAGGATCTTAGTGCTGCAAGTGCTCCCAGTGCTGCAAGGCAAAAGTAATACCCACTGAGCCACTGTGCTGCCCAGAGGGCTACTATTCAATTGGCTGGGAGGCGGAAGAAAGGTCTGAGGCCTGCTGGGAGCCCCAGAGGACATCTGAGAATAGAGAGCACTGAAATATATAAAGAAAGCGTGGAAGGACTGGGGCGCAAATTCCCTCCGTGCACATAAGGGGTTAAGTCACTGTCTTCCGGGGAAAGAACAGTCTCCTTTCTCACCCCTCCCCTCTGCTGCCTGTCAGCTCCCGCGCAGCGTCTCTCCCCCACCTCCTGCAGTCACACGGAGCGGCATCCCCCTGCCCCCCTCCCTGTTTAAGCACATTTATCTTGTGACTCTTAATTACGCAATTTCTCTCAGCTGCATGATATATGTTTCTTTTCAGGTACTGTTTTTAAAAAAAAAATAAAAATTAAAAAAAAAAAATATATATATATATAGAAATCTTTAACGAATAGGCCGCTCCACCCAGGACTTATGTTAAACAAAAAGGTTTATTTGTAGAATATAACAAACACTGACATTTCGGCAGGTGAAACCCAAAATTACAGGAGGGCATAAATAAATAAAACTAAATTTTAATTTTTTTTTTTTTTTTTGCTTGCACCCAGAAGCACCGAAACTGCTCAGGTGCAGGCACACGCAGCCGATATCCACCAACTAACGAAAAGTCTTGCATTAATTGGTACTTATACACAGGTTCCTGGAGCCCTACCCTATGTGATTAAGTAGATGCTGCTACTATTAACTTTTGAACAAGAGTGGCAGGTATTTAAAGGAGAAGGAAACTCATTGTAGCTTTTTTGTGAGAGATTATGGCTGTATTTACATAGACCTTTCTGATAAAGTTTATTTAGTTTTTACCTTTCCTTCTCCTTTAAAGATTTCAAACAGACTGTTCACTGATTATTTTTTTTTTCTGGGGATCACATGTCCTTTAATTAGAGTGACATAGTGGGACATGGTATATCTGTAGGTTGCTCCACCTGTACAATCAGCCAGTTAATGGTACATGCATTCAAAGGAGAAAAAACTAAAATATGACAAGCTATTTTAGCAAATCAGTTGAGTAATATAAATCTTGTTTTTACTCAATTCGATAAATGTAAAAAATTTTAGTCAGGCAAAAAACTGTGATGGAGTTTTATTGTACAGCTGAATGCTTATACTTGTAATTTCATATCAGTAACTATGGCACCAGCACCAGGGATTCTGACTGCAGTGCAGATATTTATTAGAACAATACAGTATCTCTATGGTAAAGTAAACATGCCAAACACCTGACTAATATGACATCATTAAATTATATTTTGGCAGCAAATGGGAATTGGTTTGGCTGAATTAGAGTTTTGAAAAATCTTGCATTTAAGCTTATAGATGATCCAGTGATCACTTCTGTCTGTCATAATTGTCTCCACTGGGTTAATCCACATATTCCATCTCTCTATACTGGCTGCACCCTATGTAGATCTCCTCACTGGATACCTATTTCCTCTTAAATCTTAATCTTCTCTGATCTTTCTTTATAGTGAATTTTGAATTTCATTTTCACCTCTTTTTAACACAGCAGGAATGCACATATGATAGATATAAGTCAACTGATATACAGATTTCAGAAACATCTCTTCCTGTTCTTGGCTACAGGATACAGTGTTTATTTCACCTTTGTCCATTAGAACAGTGCTGTCCAACCTCTGTTGTACCGAGGGCCGGAATTTTTCCGACCTACGTGGTGGAGGGCCGATAATGGAAGCCAGTTTTGACCACTCCCCTTTTTGAAGCCGCACCCACTTGAAACCACACCCATGTTATCACATGACCATACCCATATTAATGGTTGTAGTACAGCAAAAACCTGCCATACTCTGCCTGCCCTACCCTGCCTGTGTCTACCATACTCTGCCTTCCCTACCCTGCCTGTGTCTGCCATACTCTGCCTTCCCTACCCTGCCTGCGTGTTCCATACTTTCACTGTGTGTGCCATTCTTGGCTGGTTTGTGCCATACTTGGCCTGTGTGTGCCATGCTCTGCCTGCCCTACCCTGCCTGTGTCTGCCATGCTCTGCCTTCCCTACCCTGCCTGCGTGTGCCATACTTTCACTGTGTTTGCCATTCTTGGCTGGTTTGTGCCATACTTGGCCTGTGTGTGCCATACTCTGCCTTCCCTACCCTGCCTGTGTGTGCCATACTCTGCTTTCCCTATGATGCCTGTGTGTATGGCACACACAGGCAGCCTACAGTGACACAATGCTGGCACTGCTCCTACAGTCTGCACAATAACTATATATTAAAAAACTTTTTAATTGAAGTACCACCTCAGTATATGTTCTTTTTGTAGTGTGCAGGGATTATTTGTGGGTTTCTACTGCTCCTGAGGTGTGAACAGGGGAACAATATGGGTGATTACAGCCTGAGCCTGAGGTGTGAACACTGCACGGGGGGGAACAATGCAGAGATTAAAAGGTGTGAACAACACAGGGGATTACATATTTAAACAATACAGCCTGATTACAGCCTGAATCTGAGGTGAGAACCATGCAGGGGGGGGCAGTTAATCTCAGTACTGATACCATTTAAAGCTTACACAAGAGTAAGCCATCAAAGCAGCCAGACAGGTGGGGGGCCACACAGAGGGGGGTCGAGGGCCGCATGCGGCCCGCGGGCCGCCAGTTGGACAGCACTGCATTAGAATCATCATTGCTTGAAAAGGACATCCCCAGCTCTTGTTGGCCTGACAGCAAACAAAGTGTGTACACCCAGCTCCATGCAAGGATCTTATATCCTGTTGGCAGCTTTCATCAGCCCCTGTATGGCCAGCTTAACACTAACAGCAATGGTTCTCATAGTGGTTGTCTTTGACAAACTGGGGATTTTTACAATAATTTTATTTCCTATCAATTAAGCAACCCTTGATTGTTAAAGGAGAAGGAAAGGCTAAGTCACTTGGGGGTGCCAAAATTTTAGGCACCCCCAAGTGACTTTAATCGCTTACCTTGTACCCCAGGCTTGTGCCCCTGTTAGGAGAAAACCGCACCAGCCTGGGGCACCTGTAGCGCAGTGCTTCCTTCTTCCTTCCATTGTCAAAATCCCTGGGCCGGCACATGCACAGTAGAGTGAAAAGCCGGCTGCAGCTACCCCGGGCTGGTGCAGTTCTCTCCTAACAGGGGCTCCTGTTATTTTTATTTTTACTATCCCTTTCTTGTTTTGATTCATTCTGCTGGCTGGCAAGACACCAGAGGAAAGGGTTTTATGTATAGCCCAATAAAATAGCTTGGTTAAGCAGCCCTCAACTGTCTGAAAAATAGCAGCAGTATGTGAGAATAAATGTTTCAGTTGTTGATTCTGACTGCTACACATAAAAAAGGTCCCACTTGGTGCCAGTTCCAGCATTGCTATTCATAAAAGTTGCATTCTCTGGGTCCTGAGTGCTTCATCGCAGTCTAAACCTGAATTTTGATTTTGTTCCTGAGTCATTTGTCTTCTTATAGTTCTAGTGTTTTCAGTCCAGCCTGCTATGCTCCACTACCTTAATCCAGCTTCCTCTGTATTCAGCATACCGAGTATAGAAGCTGCCTTGTTCCTGCTCCAGCTTGCCTTGTACAAACCATTTTTTTTACTTTGCTTACTTTTACAGACTTTTTAGCACAATTCTTATGTATCCAGCTCATTCTGCTTCAAAATGTTCGTTTCAGTAAATGGCAAAAAAATCCTTGTTCCTAACCCAGTTCCAGTTTGCAGCTACATGTCCTTCTGGTTACCCTGCTACATTATCTATTTTCACAGGGGTTGCCAGGGCTGGAACTAGGGATAGGCAGATGCCTAGGGGCACAATAGTGTGGAGGGGGGGGGGGGGGTGCTAGGCACTACCTTATCTGTCTGCACACCTCTAGTTTAGGCTCTTGTCCCCACACTGCCTGCCCATTAGGCCCCCCCCCTGCAATCTCTGCATCATCGCTGCATGTGTAAATGCTCATTCACATACACGTGCAGGATGTAGGGGGGAAGGCTATTTGGCCCAGCACTGGGGGAAAACACCATAACTTGAATACTAAGTCATGGCCGAGCAGTGAAAGGCTTATCCCCGAAAGAAAAGCAGTTCCCAAACTTGCTCTGAATCTCAGGGTTTTAGCTAATGTAGTTTATGTACCTTTTCCTATTCTAACTAGTGATGAGCAAATCTGTCCCGTTTCGCCTCGCCATAAAATTTGTGAAACGCATTTGTTGCAAGACTTTTTTGTTGCCCGCGTCTTTTTTGGCGCAACAAATTTTTCCACTGAGAATTTTCACTGAAGTTTTGCGAAACAATTCACCAGTGGCGAAATGCGAAAATTTGCTGCGAATCCATGCCTGGCGAAAAGATTCCCTCATCACTAATTCCAACATACTGATTTATTATTTTTTCAACACTCTAATTTCCAGGGAAAAAACACAATAATTCAACAACTTGGTAGGTAGTCTAGTTGTAACTGCATTGATCTGCATCTCGAGGATTTTTTATGCATTTTTTCTGCATCACTGAAACTTTAGTAAGAATTCAGCATCAATCAATTTACCTTGACATTTACCAAAAGCTGAGGCCGTGGAGTTTTTGTCTAAGAATTTTCTGTTCATCCTTTGATAAATAAGCCTCAAATTTTTAAATTGATGCTGAAAACATTTGACAAACGTATGCAGGTCCCATGGCCCTAAATTTCAGCTGTGCAAGTATAAAGAGATCAAGTAGAACATTCATATTCCAAATGTTTTATTTATGATAATCACCAAATTTTCAAATATTTGGATGCTTTGGAATTCCAATATTGTCCTTGTATACTTACAATTTTGAATTCAGTTCAACAGATGCAAACAAATTAATTCTATGTTGTAATAACTCAACTTTATTTCAATATTAAAATAATTAATATTGTTATAAGAGTGCTATTTTTCAGCAGATGCAAGCTATGTTATTATTTGTGTCAGTGTTTTTGCCATGTCAAAATTCCAAGTCTTTGGGAGGTCCCAGTACATCAAAACAGGCACAAAAAACGTGTCAATTCAAAAGAAAGCCACACAATTTAATAGCTTTAAATGCAATGGAACAGACACAATAGTTGTTTTAAAATGCAAAAGAATGCTGAAAGTCAGGCCTATATTTTGTCAATCAAAAACTTGAAAGGTTATTGTCTGTGTATTTTTAGACTAAACATTCTAACCTTCAAAATCCTTCACATGCATGTTATGTGAAAGAGATTGGAAGCATGGTATTAATTGGGGGGTGGCGAGGGGATATGGGAAGAATTCCAGGTTTCAAAAATATGAAATATACTGCCCTCTTCTTGGATTAGGTTCAGTTTGTATTTAACAAATGTTCTGCAAGTTTAATCCAAAAAGCAAATGCTGCCAAGTGAAGATTACTTAATCATTCAAATACTATTCAGCTATTTGTTTTCACTCATAATGTTAACCAGAGGAAATTGCTTTGTCCAAGTCCACCATGAGTTCTCATTATCAAGCTGCGAAATGACAGCACATTTAATATAGCAGAGCTGGTAGTTCAGTATAACCACATGTATTTTTCTGTTTGTATTTATACACTGTGCATATTTTTGCTTTCTTTTAATGAACAACAGGCATGAAAGAACAGCCATTCCGCTGTAGCGCTACTCTCATAAAAATAAAAACTTCAGTTTGAAATTTAAACTTAAAGAACAGATGCACGTTAGCTAACCAGAAAGCACTGCAAAGTGACATGTAAAAAAATAAAAAGGTCATTTGAGGACAAACCATGGTTGAGTTCTCTATAGCTAAAAAAATATGTGCCAAATTCTAGCTGGTTTGCAAACACATTTGAGTCACATTTTAATAGATGAATAAACTAGGAAAAGGGCTATTAGGAAAGAAGGAACTAACAAAGAGGGAAATCATTAAAGCCTGTGTGCAATAGCAACTATCCTGCTGTGAACACTGTCTCTACACTGTCTGCATCTAGATCTCTTTCCTGACTGCTCCTTTCCGTCCTGTTTCCCCCATTCCTATCAACTCCTAAGCTGCCTATCGTGGACATGCCAACCTTCTCTTCCCCTGACATCCACCCCTGGGTAGACTTCTGGGGTGCTGATCTTATGTCTATCTATATTAATCCACTAGTCGACACAAAGACTGCCCCTTAGTGGATGCTTCACCCAGGATCTTTTTTAATCTTGACAGGTTTTTGAAAGATCACATGTCAAAGAAACCTGACTGTTGCCCTAGATCCCAAATAATTCTCGACCCAGCTTTATTGACAATGACTATAAACCTTCACTCAAAACCTACTGAACTCAGGAGTCATTCCCCTAATTTTCAGTTATGTCAGCGGAGCCTGCCCCACACCCCTGCCTGTTGTGCTGCTATTATCCCTCAATACGCTTGCAGTGTTGCTCATAAAAATTTACGATGTAAATGTGAAATTTCTATTCCACGTACATAGACATTATACAAGAAAGCATGGCAAATAAATGGTGGTCATTTTTGTATTAAGCTTAAAAGATATGGACCAACTTCTGGAAGGTTTTGGTGAAATGTATCCATCTATTCTGTCCTGAAAAATTGCACCCAGTCTGCCTATTAATACAGCGAAACCATGGAGCTACTGCCACCTTGGCAATAGGCAATGTAGGCAAGGTGGCAATAGTTTCAAGGTTGCCTGCATCAATGGGTGTCATGCACAGATGACATTTTGATGCAGCCTGCCAGAAAAGACAACATCTCGACATTGCATGTTTTTAGCACAATTGCGTTCGATTCACATTGAAGCACATGTTAAACTGAATGTGTGTTTTAATGCATCAGATACAGTTATGCCGAGCTGGACCCCTGACAGACACAATGATGGTGGAATCAAAGGAAATGTTGCATTGTGGGTAAAAAACATGATGCACAAGTGCACTTGTGGTCTTAAATGAGCCCTTTAGTTTAAACAATGATCAAACCAGAATGCAAAAACAGGGGGAAGGAAGAAACAAATACAAAAAAACTTAATTCACGTAACAAATGCAATAAACCCATTAATTTACCACAAGGCCAATAAATAGGGTTCATATTGGAAATGATTACCAAGCAAGTTGTTCCACACCAAGACAGAACAATGCAATCATGATGTTGAATCCTGGACTGCCATGTTCTCAAGCACAACAATTGCCTATAAGGAATTGTAGGGGTGCTTTCAGACAGTTGCTGCAAAGGTGAAATAGTAAGATGCTTTCATTTTATTGGCGCCAAATATTAATTAGATGTAAAAAAAAACTATTGGAATTGTAGCCGGGTTTAACAGACATGCCCAGTGATTGCTCATCCCTGCCAACTAAGCAACGTTGGGGAACTGATTCTTAACTAAGCGCTCAACTAATTCATTTATCAAAATTTGTGGTGTAAGAGAAGTTTCGGGATCCAGTAAGAGAAACATGAGGATCTCTTAATTAATTCATCCTACCACGCACAAGAAAAGT
This sequence comes from Xenopus tropicalis, assembly GCF_000004195.4. Taxonomy (NCBI): domain Eukaryota; kingdom Metazoa; phylum Chordata; class Amphibia; order Anura; family Pipidae; genus Xenopus; species Xenopus tropicalis. The sequence goes on along the minus strand of NC_030677.2, from coordinate 121,090,704 downwards.
ATAAGGTTTCCCTATAAGAGAACGGTACAAGAATTTGCTTATCCTGACACAACCCAACCCACATACGATGGAAGTTGGGACATTTTATTTATTTAGTTTTTCATTATCAGGCTGCTGTTTATAACAACAAATAAGAGTGTGCCTCCATGGCCAAATTGCATGGCAGCATCAATGGTATGACTGTGAGATGCATATGTTAAAAATGGCTGGTACAGTACTTTGTCAGCTCACCATCTATCACTGACAATTGAATCACACCCAGGTTTGAAAAACAAACTTGTATTGCTAACAAATTGCCCAATGAAATCTGTATAACATTCTGTACCTACTTTATGATTCATTCTTTAGGTATGGTTAATCTGGAGGAACAATAACTGATTTTTCCTTAACACGTTTTGGCAAACATTTTATTTCCCTTGGATGTACTGTATCTAAAGCCTTTGTCATATTTATCACTTACGTGCAGAAAACCTGGCATTAAATTGTTTTATGTGTATGCTTTAAATATATTTTGTCTGACTAATCTACATCATTTAAATTACTATTTTTTTGCATCAACATTTTAGTTGTTTATGATTTAAATTTTTTTACTGTGGTTAGTTTTTAAGATGAATTAACTTGTTTAGATAAAAGAAAAAAAAAGTAAAATGAATATAAAAAGAAAACAGCCATTTTCCTTGTTCACGTGGATTGATGGTATGTTTCTGTCTGACATGTATGTAGTCAACTTTTCCATAACTAACTGAATGCTAAGATCCTAAAGAACAGTTTCCTAAAGAGTTTAAAGAAAAACTATACCCCCATGAGCCACCATTTTGTGATGGACCATGTGCTCCCTCAGAGATCAGCTGACAAGAAATAAGCTCTAACTATAACAGGAAGAAGTGAGAGTAAAAGACAGAACTTTGTCCAATCATTGGCTGATATGACCTAACATGTATGTATGTCCTTGGTTTGTTTGTGTGCACTGTGCACCGTATGATCCCAGGGGATGGCCCTTAATACTTATAATGACAATTTTCTATTTAAGACCATATCCAATAGACTCTATTTTAATCAAATAATTAAAATTTTAAAAAATGTATTCCCTTTTTCTCTTTATTATTAAAATGGTACCTTGTACTTGATTCCAGCTAAGATATAAATAATTCTCATTTAAGGCAAATCAACCCTTTTAAGTTTAGTTAGTGTTTAAATTATTTTTTGGTAGAATTAATCGTCAAGATCCAAATTATGGAAAGACTCCTTATCCTAATAACCACAAGGCCCAAAAATTCTGAAAAAATGTATATTTTTATGAAAGTGGTTTATTTAGATGAAGCAGGGTTTTACATATGGGCTGTTGTATATATTGTATTTTTATAGAGACCTACATTTTGCCAATATGTCTGTTCCTTAGTTGCAAAATCAATAGCTTTATTAACACCGCCAGTATCCCAAAGCCTCAGTTAGGAAAGGAGGGTATTATATTTATTTGGGAAGGCTGCCAATAGAAGGCTTTCCATTGGTGAGATTATAATTATAAATGGATGTATAGCAGTTAGTTTATTTTTAGGGAAGCCTACATCTTCCTATATTTTCACTTTTCTTCTGTGCCTTTAGTCACTTGGGTAGTACTAAATCAGAGCCAAATTACAAGTATTAGGATTAGGTGGCTACAGAAGCTTGGTGTCAGCAGCCACTGTGTGGTACAAGTGCTATGGTACTTGAGAGAGATGCTAATGAGTTTACTGAGAGGCACAGAACAAATGGAGAAGGGGAGTAGTTAGTGTGAAGCAAGAGAAAACAATTGATAGCAAGGGTTGGAAATAGTCAAAAGGAAGCAGATAGGAGACTATGGAAGTTGGTATAGAAAAGATGCAGAGAAAAGGTAAATAATATAATGTGAGTAACAAGTCCTACATCTAGTTTAAATTGTGATCACTCATGTTTCCTCTTTACTTAGTGCTGGAAAGTGTTTTGAAAAATTTGAGATCCAATGTAAAATTGAAATAAACTGAAGTAGACAAATGTTTGGCTTTATTTTCTCTTCTAAATAAACATATGTATTTGGAGCCTGCATCTTTTCTTCCAGCAGTACAACAAGCAGCAAATAAAGAAAATTGTTTACTGTTATAAAAATATTATAAATACTAATCAGGGAATGTGTTACAAGCCCTAAATGGAATACAAATAAAAAGAAGAATAACATTTTTAAATATAATATTGTCATAACATCGTACGTTTAAATTTTGTGCAGGGCTTTTTTTAATAAGCTTTTCAGATGAGGCATATTAGATGTTGACTTGTCTTGTGGGACAGTGTCTCTTATCCTGAGAGAATATCTAGAATCTCTGCCACAAAGAATAGTTAGGTTATTTGTTTGCCAGAAAGGAAGTAGAAATCATCATGGAAGCAATAAATAACTCAGCAGTATGTAAAACAGTTTGTTCCAAACCTAGACTCCTTAATGCACAAGGACAGATGGGTTGACTAGGGGGTGCCAATATGTTAGGCACCCTCCTTGAATCCAATTGTAAAGTATTTTCCCCAGGCTGGTGCTCATTTTAGAAAAATACTGCACTGGCCTGGGGAAAGAAATAGCAGAGTGCTGCACCACTGTTTTACTTACTTTTGCCAGGCATCCCTAGTGCTGATAGGCTCTCTTGCATGCACAGAAAAAATTATACTCATTTGAGCACACAGGGTTGTAATAGGGTAGAATGGGGGCGCAGTGCTCTGCTAATTATTTTCAAATGTAGCATTATTAAAAATATAGTAATTGGGTTAAGCATTAGAGAACTGGTAAATGGACATGGAGTGTAAAATATATTATATGTGTAAGGTGAATTGATTAGTTACTCCATGTTGGCTATTACAACAACCATTATGTGAGATATAATTCAGTGTTTGCATTGAGCCACTCACTCCTGTGAGATGACAGTTCTAGTGCACACAAAAGAAATGTATTGCTACACAACTTACAAATAATTAGAGTGAATCCTATATATCTCTAGGGGAGATCACTTTAGACAGCGAAAGGGTGTGCTTGGGGTGGACTGTAGGGCAATTGAATGTTTCATTTCCCGGTCAGCTCTCGCCTTCCCTAGCACCAGGTTTTCTTTCAGCGCTATATTCTGGGTTGCTGTGGGTGGGACTTGGGCCACACACAATCATCTCTGTTTTCCGCAGAAGTATGATAGCAATAAAACCCAAGTCTTGTTTTATATGACAGTCAGTAAAAGAAATTAATGGATGCATGGTAAAAATATAACTCTCTCTAAATAAAATATCACAGCAGTTTCCCATGAACGATAGTTCCCTTTAAATGTGGAAGACTGTTGTCAAAACCAGTTATAAATTAACTTGGCTTTAATTTTATGATCCGGAGATTCAAACAGACAAGTTAAGTGTGCTAAATAACAACTAATGCTTCTAGATACATACACATGCATACACAACCTGACAGCTCTCAAGCAACAACTTGTCTCAGCCTTTCGTGCAGTGCAGGTAAAATGCCCTGATCAGAAATATTTCACAATGACATAATGTCTGCTCAGATTTTCCCAACATGCAAACCCACCAAAAATATAGATTATCTGTAATTTAATATTTTCATGTTTTTAGAAGATTGAAAGCACATACAGATTTGTATATACTCGTATGAAATAAGACATGAAACATCATCTTACTTTATTAAACTTTTACTGATATATACATATATTCAGGCATATGACTTGTTATCCAGAATGCTCGGGACCTCAGGTTTTCCAAATAAGGGATCTTTATGTAATTTGGATCTCCATATTTTGTGTAAACATTAATTAAACCCAATAGGATTGTTTTGCCTCCATTAAGGATTAATTATATCTTTGTTGGGATCAGTTTTATTATTCAAAGAAGGGCTCACTGCCCTAATGTAATAATTTTTATTAAAATAAAAATGCCATTTCAGAAATGTGGTGATTATTCGCTCATCAAATGACAAGTCCATAAAGGCCAATACGTTTCATCAATGGCTGTGACTTCCTCGGGGCAAACAATCAATGGTGAATAAATGAAAACATGACCAGTATCTATTGTATTCTGTTGCATAGGCAAGACCCTAACACTAAAATACTCCCCACACACACATGTGTATATTTTTACAGATGGTCACAGACTTGTAGATATGGGTATTTTTGGTAACAAAACAAAGAAATCTCTCTCATTTTCTCTGCCTTTGTCTATTTTGTTTTATTTCCTATCTATCTTTGCTCTCTCTCCTTTTCTCTCTATATCTTTCTACCTGCTTTATTGACCATTTGCAAAATCTGGGTGCTCTAAATTCAATGATCATTGAAGTTATAATGAGAAAAAAAAGTTGCAATTTTTTACTTCAGTTGGAAAATGTCCCTCTCTATGGGGAATAAGGTAGCTGTAGGCAACCAGAGAAGTAACCACCATGCACACATCAGCAGGCCTTGTTGTAATATTTGATAAAACTTTTTTAACGATGGTAGAATGTCCCATAAGTATAATGATAGGATAGGCCCTAGATTAAGCACAGAGGAGAGTATGTAGGCATCAGTGAGCCATAGATGCAAGCAGGTTCATCAATAAAAGAAGCGCTTCACATGTTAATTTCTTCAGTACTGATTTTTTTACCTGGTGTATTAAAAAAAAAGTTTATATTTCTCTTGAATAAATGTAAGTAGGCACATGTCAGGATACACAGGATACTGAGATTAGAGACTGACAGGCATATTAACTAAGCATTGTATGGAATGTGTAGGTATAAGCAGAAAAACAGGTTAGACACAACTGGCTATGTGTGTAGACTGAAATGTGATGTATGCACGTTTCCATAGTACTTGCAGTATAATATTACTGCTGGAAGGAAAAGAAGTGGAAGGGACCAAATTATAGTTAGGAGCATTTTATTTTGGCAGTTTAGCAAAAGGCTCTAGCATCTGCGTTAGTTATGCATAGTGAGTATGGAAAAACATACTAAAATATCAGGGCAAGAATGTAACTGCATAGATAAGTCACTTCCTTACTTATATGTGTGTAGGTTTTTTCCTTCTGTCAGGTTGGCTTACTAATAAAATCATACTAATGAGCTGAAAAAAGACAGCCCTGTGAAAGTGTACTTCTCCAGCCTTCTGTTTATATATGCTAACCACAGGCTTGCAGACTTATGAGTTTCTCTACATATGTAAAAAAAACCTTTTGAGGCCTTCTCTGGCTTTGCCAAAGTAGAGGAAACACCATGGAATAAACAACACATTTGTGTGTATTTTGCTCTGCTGAAGTCTAGAATGAACAAATAGACAAAATAAATAGAGTTCCCCTGACTACCAATAACACAGGCTTGTGTGCAATATACAAAGTGGAAACAAATAAAAGTGTCATACATTTCAAACAAATCACTTCAAAGAAAGCAAAATATGATTTCATGTATAAGAAAGTCAAGTGAGACATTTTTTAGAGAAGCTCATTTCCAATAGTTCATCTGACAGACATTTTGTAGGATATTTCTATAGGGGGGTTCCCTGCCCTTATCAACCCCTGGCTCCCTTAAGCTGGCCATACATGAACTGATATTATTGTACAAAATGAGGTTTTGAGTAAAGGCAAGTGTTTAGGGCTGAATCATCAGATGGGGTTAAAATTCCTATTTTTTCTACCTCCATTGTCAGGGAACACGAAGTGGAGAATTTCTTGTGGAGACAATTGACTCTCCCCTACAGCTTCCACTACCCGTACCCCTGAAAATGAACACAGGGGAGGGTTAGGAGAAAAGGCAGGGAGGCCGTAAACGTAAGGCAGGCTCAAGGTCACAAACAGGCAGAGGTCATGGGCAGGCGGCAGGCAGAATCGAAGTCAGTAGGCAGGCAAAGGTTCTTTAGGCAGGCAGCAGACAAGGCAGAATCGGAATCAGGCGAGAAGGGTCTTGGGCTGGCAGCAGACAGGAGCACGGAACCAAAATCAGTAAGCGGAAGGTCAGCAACAGGAAATCCAAAACAGCAAGAAACAGGCTAGTTAACCAGGCAAAGCCGCAGACAACACAGCACTGGAGGGAGCGTTTGGCGGCTTGAAATACCCGCCCAGCGTACGCCGAATTCGCGCCATCAGTGCGTCGCAGACGTGCGTGCGCATTGACGCGCACGCACGCTTTGACGTATGGGTGCGTTTTGACGCATGCGCGTCTTTGGGCGCGTATACGCGACTTGGTGCCCGCGCGTCTTGACGCACGCGCGCAACGTCCTGCGGACAACGGGACGCGCGCGCACACGCCGGGGAACGCGCGAGACCGGGCCACACGGGTGAGTACCCTGACAGTGCCCCCTCCCAAGGAACGTCCTCTGGACGTAAAAAGGCTTCTCTGGATGTTGCCTGTGAAATTTGTATAATAGTCTTGAAGCGTGAACATTATCAGCTGGTTCCCAAGAATCCTCTTCTGGACCGAAACCTTTCCATCGTATCAGATATTGAACATGACCTCTGCGATAGCGAGAATTCAAAATATCTTCGACCTCGAATTCCTCATTCCCATCCACCGAAATAGGCAAAGGAGGTTCCCCCTTTCGTTCGGGAAAAGGATTGGGTATAACTGGTCTAAGAAGAGCTGCGTGAAAAACGGGGTGAATTCTATATGTAGATGGAAGTTTTAGTTTAAATGTTACTTCATTAATCTTTTGTAAAATAGAAAAAGGACCCACAAACTTCATGCCTAATTTCTTAGTAGGTACAGGTAATTTAAGGTTGAGAGTAGAGAGCCATACCTTATCCCCGATCTTGAATTCTGGATCCTTCTTACGATGTTTATCTGCATAGAATTTGAAATTTTGTTGAGCTTTCTTAATGGATTCCTGTAGAATGGGAATGTTGTTGGCCAGAAATTTAAGTCTTTGTTCAAGTGCTGGAAAAGGATTATCAGTGGGAAAATCCGGGAGCAGGGCCGGATGGAATCCTGAATTGGCAAAAAACGGGGACTGATTTGTGGAAGAATGTTTAGAGTTATTGAAAGAAAATTCGGCCATAGGTAGAAGGGAAGCCCAATTGTCCTGAAGAAAGGAGGAAAAACATCGCAAATATTGTTCTAAAGCTTGATTAGTTCGTTCCGTTTGACCATTTGTTTGTGGGTGAAAAGCCGTAGATAGAGCTAATTTTATCCCAAGGGTAGAACAGAGGGATCTCCACAACCTAGAAGTAAATTGTGGGCCTCGGTCAGAAACAATCTCTTGAGGTAACCCATGCAATCTAACAATCTCTTTTAGGAAAATATCAGCAGTTTGTGCAGCTGAGGGTAATTTAGACAATGGAATAAAATGTGCCATCTTTGTGAGTCTATCCACCACAACCAAAATTGTATTAAATCCTGAGGACTTTGGTAATTCCACAATAAAGTCAAGGGAAATTGAACTCCATGGACGTTCAGGGATTTGAAGAGGATGCAAAAGTCCAACCGGAAGAGCATGGGGAACCTTGGAGCGGGCACAGGTTTCGCAGGAGGAAACAAAAAGTTTACAGTCACGAACAATACCTGGCCACCAAAAAAATCTCTGCGCCAAATCAACAGTCTTATGAATCCCATTATGGCCAGCTAAAGGTTGATCGTGTATCAGTTTTAGGGCCAACAGACGAAGAGATGAAGGAATAAAAATTTGTTTGTTCTTAAAAACTAAACTTTCCTTTATAGTGGGCACAAACTGAGCAGGATATTCAGAAACAGCCGAATTGAAACATGATTTTAGCTGAGCAATAAAATCGCTTTGAATGAGCAAAAAATTATTGGACTGAAGAATAGTATCATCGGAAATTTCTTTAGGAGTGTGGCTTGAGAAAATTCTTGAGAGAGCATCAGCTTTTCCATTCTTAGACCCGGGACGGTAAGTAATGTGGAAATTAAACCTGGAGAAAAACAAGGCCCAACGTGCTTGCCTAGGATTCAGTCTTTTCGCAGAGCTGAGGTATTCAAGGTTTTTATGGTCAGAGAAAATAATAAAAGGATGATTAGCACCTTCCAAAAAATGTCTCCATTCCTCCAGAGCTAATTTAATGGCTAACAATTCTCTATCGCCCACATCATAGTTGACTTCAGCGGCATTCATCTTCCTAGAAAAAAAAGCCACAGGATGGAGGGAATTTTTTGGGTCTTTTCTTTGAGACAAAATTGCTCCCACCGCAGAATCTGAGGCATCGACTTCTAGGAAAAAAGGCAGAGATGGGTCTGGATGAAGTAAAATAGGAGCCGAAGTAAAATGAGATTTAAGTTCATCAAAGGATCTTTGAGCTTCAACAGACCAAACAAATTTGTTCTTGGAACTAGTTAGATCAGTAAGAGGCCGGATGATCCGAGAAAAATTTTTAATAAATTTTCGATAAAAATTAGAAAACCCAATAAATCTTTGAACTGCTTTTCGATCAACAGGAACTGGCCAATTGATAATAGTTTCGACCTTCTTTGGATCCATAAGAATACCTTTATTCGAGATCTTAAAACCTAGAAAGTCAATTTTTTCCTTTTCAAATTCACATTTCTCAATCTTAGCGAAAAGCTGGTGAGTGCGCAATCTAGAGAGCACTTTACGCATATGTGATCGATGTTCTTCCAAGGAATTTGAAAAAATTAAAATGTCGTCCAGGTAAACAATAACAAAAATATCGAGAAAGTCCCTGAAAATGTCATTAACAAAATGCTGAAAAGTTGCTGGTGCGTTGCATAAACCGAAAGGCATAACTAAATATTCAAAATGTCCATAACGTGTTCGGAAAGCTGTCTTCCATTCGTCTCCCTCTCTGATCCTTACCAAATTATAGGCTCCTCTAAGGTCAAGCTTGGAAAAAATCTTGGCAGTGCGTAAGTTTTGAAAAAGTTCTGGGATGAGGGGTAGAGGATAGCGGTTCTTAATTGTGTTCTTGTTTAACTCCCTGTAGTCAATGCAAGGTCTGAGGGAGCCATCCTTTTTTTCAACGAAGAAGATTCCAGCTCCCGCTGGAGACGTGGAAGGTCTAATGAAGCCTTTCCTGAGGTTTTCTTCAATGTAATCTTTTAAAACTTTTAACTCAGGTTCCGATAAGGGATAAATCCTGCCAAAAGGAATGGAAGCACCAGAGAGCAAGTCTATAGGGCAGTCATAAACCCGATGAGGAGGCAAAAAATCAATCCCTTTTTCATCGAAAACATCATGGAACTCTTGATAGATGGAGGGAAGACTGGATACGATATTAGGTGAGTGTGAAGATAAAGAGAAAATCGTCTTATTAAGAGATGCAAAACAATTGCTAACACAAAACCTGGATTTGTACAGGATCTTTCCAGAGGACCAATTTATTTCTGGATTGTGTTTAGACAACCATGAGAGACCCAAAATAACAGGAAACAGAGGAGAACTTATAACATCAAAGATAATATCTTCCGTATGGCCTTGGTCAGAAGTAACCCTTACAGGGACAGTCTCGTATGTAACTGGACCGGAGGTGGAAGTAGATCCATCTGCAAGTTTGACTGTCCAAGGTTGAGACTTAGATCGGAGAGGAATCTGATGGACTTTAATAAAGTCTTTGTCCACAAAACAACTGCATGCTCCGGAATCAACAATAGCAGATACGTTAATCCTTCTTTCTTGGAACTGTAGAGACAGAGACAAAGTTAAATACGTGTCCATAGTAGAAAGACTTGTATTACGGAGTGCAGACGAGGATCTCTTACCCTCAGGACGAGTGGGACAAGAACGTAGAAGGTGACCAGCCTCACCACAATAGAGACAGAGGTTTAAGCGGCGTCTCCTAACCCGTTCCTCAGCAGACAGGGAAGGACGTAGAAGACCAATTTGCATAGGTTCAGCCTCCTCAGGACCAGTCGAAGAAGAAGAAGAGGCCTTAGGCATAAACCAAACAGGAGGTGCAAGTCCAGCTCTCTCTTGCCGTCGTTCTCTTAATCGCCTGTCAATCTGAATGACCAGAGATACGAGATCATCCAAGGCTTCAGGAATACCGACACGGGCCAATTCATCTTTTAAGGATTCCGACAGACCCAAACGTAGCTGATGTTTTAAGGCAAAATCATTCCATTGTGTGTCAATAGCCCAACGTCTAAATTCTGCAATATAATCTTCCACAGGACGTTTACCTTGGCGCAGGGAACGAAGAGCAGATTCAGCTGTGGATTGGCGTTTAGGGTCGTCATAGAGAGTGGACATCGTATGAAAAAAGGTATTACAGTCATTGAGAATGGCACTTTGCTGTTCCAGATGACGGTGGGCCCAAGCTTGGGGTTCACCCCTAAGGAGGGAAATAACTACTCCCACTTTAACTTGTTCGTTGGCGTATGTTTGAGGCTTAAGGGAGAACAACAAACGACAACTGTTCATAAAAGAGCGATATTGACTTCTGTCCCCAGAGAAAAAGTCAGGCATAGGAACCTTGGGCTCAGGGGTCCTTAAGGTGTGGACGTTAGCAGCATCAGCAGCAGCTGCCCCTTCCCGAACCGATGGAGCACTACCTGAAGGAAGTTCTGGAGGAGGAGCAATCGGATTTGCTAGAACTTGGGTTTGAAGTTGTTGGTACCCCGTCTGTAATTCCTGGACAGCTTGAGTCAAAGCAGACAGTTGTTGTGAAATAAGGTCGAGGGGAGACTCATCTCCAGAATTCTCCATAATGGCTGTGTTGTACTGTCAGGGAACACGAAGTGGAGAATTTCTTGTGGAGACAATTGACTCTCCCCTACAGCTTCCACTACCCGTACCCCTGAAAATGAACACAGGGGAGGGTTAGGAGAAAAGGCAGGGAGGCCGTAAACGTAAGGCAGGCTCAAGGTCACAAACAGGCAGAGGTCATGGGCAGGCGGCAGGCAGAATCGAAGTCAGTAGGCAGGCAAAGGTTCTTTAGGCAGGCAGCAGACAAGGCAGAATCGGAATCAGGCGAGAAGGGTCTTGGGCTGGCAGCAGACAGGAGCACGGAACCAAAATCAGTAAGCGGAAGGTCAGCAACAGGAAATCCAAAACAGCAAGAAACAGGCTAGTTAACCAGGCAAAGCCGCAGACAACACAGCACTGGAGGGAGCGTTTGGCGGCTTGAAATACCCGCCCAGCGTACGCCGAATTCGCGCCATCAGTGCGTCGCAGACGTGCGTGCGCATTGACGCGCACGCACGCTTTGACGTATGGGTGCGTTTTGACGCATGCGCGTCTTTGGGCGCGTATACGTGACTTGGTGCCCGCGCGTCTTGACGCACGCGCGCAACGTCCTGCGGACAACGGGACGCGCGCGCACACGCCGGGGAACGCGCGAGACCGGGCCACACGGGTGAGTACCCTGACATCCATATCTGACAATTCAGTCCTAAACGTTAGTGGAGGGTACGAGCGATCTTTCCAGCGACCAATGGAAATTGGTATGTTTTTGGCCACCTTTACAGACTCACTTTACTTTTCCATCACCTGTGCCAACCTCCTTTGTGTTAGAATTCAATAACAAAGATAAATATGACATAGGAGCCAGGAAATATCGATCTACATCTATATATATACACACATATATAGTATATTTCTGCTGGTAATTGACACTACAGCAAATTGGAGCACTAACTAATCTACCTAACTAAGCAGATTTGCTCATTTGGCAAGGTCACCTAATGAGCAAATCTTTCCCCTTGAGGAGGGTGATATCAGATTGATCAGATAATTTGCCAAACACATCAGATCAATCAGATCAATCAGATCACATTAATGGTATACAGGCCATCGGACTGCATCAACAAGCAGATGCGGGTTTTTTAAACATGCCTGATCTACAGTACATCTAGCTGATTTTTGCCAATATATCAGTCAGGTAGGCCAGGATTAGGACCCATAGACAGGATGATAGGCTGATAAATCAGTTCTTTTAGATAAGTATGCTCTCTGAGCAAGATGTAAAACAGTTAGGAACTTTCAGTAGGTCCTTTACAGGTGACTTCTGAGCTTGGAAGATAGTAAGGACGCAAATTTAAGGTCAGCAAAAACACTTGTGTTCTATGAAAGATGTAACCGCATATTTAAAGGACATGGAAAGGCAAAGTCACTTGGGGGTGCCAAAATTTTAGGCACCCCCAAGGGACTTTAATCTTCTACCTATTACCCCGGGCTGGTGCCCCGTTGGGAGAGTAGTTGGCTTTTCACTCTACTGCGCATGCGCCTACCACATAGTCGCAGCTTAACAAAGCCGGAAGGAGGAAGCGCATCGCCCCAGGTACCCAAGGCTGGTGCTCTTTTCTCCTAACGGGGCACCAGCCCGGGGTACGAGGTAAGCGATTAAAGTCACTTGGGGTTGCCTAACATTTTGGCACCCCCAAGTGACTTTGCCTTTCCTTGTCCTTTAATAGAAGGTACTATTTTTGCCAAAGTGCAGTAACATAGATAAGCAGTGGCATACAGAACATATAGAGGCAGGAAGTTTGGACAGAGTTGGCCAGTAAATGTACAGGTGGTAACTGTACAAAGAAAAGTTCAAGGTTCTGAAGATGGTCAATAAGACTGGGTCTTAGTAAAGAAAAGAACTGTAGGTTTATGGAATTTGAGACTGGAACTGATGCCTGAAAGTAAGCTAGGTTTGGTTGCAGGGCAACTGAGAAAACAAGAAGGAAAGGGAGTGGTATCAAGAATAAGGCTTGGTGCAGGGAATAGGGACAATTTGTGGACTCTTTGATGACAAACAGGGGGGGCGGCTAAAGAATTATTGTAGCCATCTTTGAAGGTGATGTGATTATGTGAGTAGGTCACAAAAAAGTAGTACCCAGAACTACAGAGGAGCATAGGATTTTGAAAAGTTATTAGAACTTAATTGCAACTAAAGATGTTTGGTTATCTTTTAAATAATACATGGAAATTGCTCAAGGATATACTTACACATTTATTATAATTATATTTTGTACAGTATTTCTTACCAAATCATCCAATTGTGTTTATGTATTGTGTCCTGCAAGCGGAAACCAGAATGTTATTTCAGCTGGTTTACCCAGTGTGACAAGTGACTGCTGCCAATGTCTTTGAAGGCAAATTGCATTTAATGAAAACGAACACCTTTTATTTCTGGTGATGCTCCGATATCAGTCAAAAACATGCTTTAGTTTATGTTTTACATAATTACTCCCTGCATTGCTACATCAAGTCTGATGCAATTAATACACCAATATTTAGTTTGGTACATTACCTTTATTATTTTGTAACAATAAATAAATGGTTGCTTATATTAGAGGTGGTTCTGCATTCCTGTGGGAGCATGGTTAAGAAGAATTATTTACCATACTGAATATGTGGGTATTGTCATCATTAAAGGAGAAGGAAAGGCTAATAAAGAGTTAATCTCAAGCTGCGGTAGTGCCCTTAAGTCTCCCTATATTTCTCCCGTTCAGATGATCAGAAGCCTCATAGGAAAAAAAAACGCTACGCTGAAATGCCTCGTTCCTGCACCAAGACCGGTGTACATGCACAGTTTGTAAGACTATGAGGAAGCTTCCTTCTGATTGGCTCAGATCCACATTCCTAAGGGGGGAAGGGATTCTTGAGGGAGGGGGGAGCAGGATAGGGGGAGAACTCAGTGCAGCGTTTCTGTGAGTGCTTATGGCTGTATTTACATAGATCTTTCTGATAAAGCTTACTTAGTTTTTACCTCTCCTTCTCCTTTAAGAAGTGAAAACTTGAGCAAATGTCCTGTGTGGTTTGTCAGTGACCTTATAAACTGGGGATGGTGAGGGGCAGGGGCATGGCTTCCATGAGGCAAGTTGAGAAACTCACCTCAAATGGAAGCACCCCACAAGTTACGAGGAATGGCAAAAATCCGCTACTGCAAAAATTTGGGATCTTCTAGTACAGAGAGTGCAACTGGCCCAAAGCTCCTAAGGGTAAGCACAGGGGGCAGCATAAGAAAGTCAGCTGCAGGGCAGTCAGGGGCCTAGAAACTTACATGGTGAGAGGTGTTAATAGGATGTCCATTCATACAAGTGTCCATTTCAAAAAGTCCCATCCAACTTCAGGTGAGCAGAAAAGTAGTATCCAGTGAAAATAAAATTAAGCCCATAATCCGCATTCTGTACAATAAGTCCATTTCAGTGTATTTGAATTCCCAACTGAATATATGAATAAAATATTAGAAGCATTTTTTACTTACATATTGACATTATTTGTTCATATCTTGAGTCTGGATGTCTACATCAAAACACCAGTCAACCCAAGAGCAAAAACTGCCAAAAAAAAGAAAAGGAAAAATGACATGCACCTAATAATGTGGCCAGTGCACATTTAACAAACAGCAACCAAAAGTCTAGTCCAAATTTGCTTTAATAGTCATAAGGCTGCACAGCATTTGACATAAAATAGTGTAGATCTTGGACTTTAGTTGCTCTTTAACTTGGGAAAAATGTTATAAAAGTCATAAACGTTTTCAGTTAGAAGTTTTATTACATACACAGTGCACTGGCGTGAACTATAAAATTTGCGATCTTTCTTCCACTGTCAGAAGTGGTCGCTAAACAGTTTCTGGGTTCCCAAAAGCTATATTAAGTTTGCACAAAGGAACATTTGGTCGTGCAGAGGTATACATTTTAACATTGTAAATATTTTCCCTGGTTTACCGACTTTTATTACATTTCCCCGCATGAGTCTACCATTAATGCAGAAGGGATGTTTTTTTTTTTTTTTTTTTAAAGTAGTGCAAAATGCAAGGTCCAAATAATCTGCACAATGTGCTATGTTTTTTATCTGCAATGCAACATTCTCTCCCAGGATCCCATCATTTTTGCTACTGCAGTAGTTAGGGACAGATCCTCAAACAAATATTTACAAATACTTATGGCACACTGACTTAACGTGGCCATGCACCTACACACCATTCATTTGCTTATAATTCAATTGACACTACATGGGAAGTATCTATAGGCCCAATAAACAAAGAGTCCTTTAGGTTTATACTTACAAAAACAACCAATACAAGAGGTAAAGAGGACCCTGCCCAAAAAAGCTTACAATCTAAAAAGACCTAGAGTGTCTTCATGTTTTGTGTAAACGATGGCTGCCTTTGCAGTCCAGAGAATGGAGAAGGTCTATGACTGGCAGAAGTTACGGCAAATAAAAATATTACTAGGCTCTATAGCATAAGATAGTAATAAATACATTAATCATTTAACTAGGATGGTATAATGAAAATAAAAGGCAGAATTGTGCAATAATTAAGCACATGTGCCTACTTGCATTTGTTAATCCTTGGCCTGTGTCGCAATATGCTAGCTGTGCCTGCTTTGCAGAATAGGGGTGCAAGTACCAAGGTGCATCAATTCTAGGGATGCATTTATGTGTTGAGACAATAGGTGAATCTGCTGACTTACGAACTGTTTTACCAAATGTGCACAAGTTTTTTGGTTGAATAGACCAAATCTGGAGGTAGCTGAATTGACAGATCTAGTATAAGTTGAATTGCTAACAATTTCTTGTGCAAACACTTGAATGAATGCAAGGTAACAATCAACATTTTGGGTCAACAGCTACGTTCTAGTAAATGAGCAATTAAAACCCAAGCACATTAGGCGCACTCTAATGCTTCCTGAAATGAAGGACCAGGTAGGATTTCTTGCTTCATACAGCTAAAAACTGGCAAGGCAGTAAAACCAGCCGACGTGTATGTGTTCCAGTTCCCTCTAGCAGAGAATGTGGCCAGGAAAAACAGATTCCAGTTTAAATCCCACAGAGTATGCCAAGTACATTGCCATTTAGTGTAGTTGTGAATGCTAAATTTGTACAAAATAGGTTGCTTTCAGGTCTGACTATCTTTAATCCACCACATCACAAAAAGCACTATAAATAGCAAACACTATAATGTATTATAGTTGCTCATAGTTGTTGTTTTTCAGGCAGCTTTTTGGGGTTATGTGATAAAAGGTACAAAGATCATAACCAAATGTCACTTGGAGGCAGATTTCTCAGTTTTACAAAGTGACACCTACTGGTAGAGGGTAGAAGGTTCTTGCAGTCTTTCTGGGTAAATTGTTGTCAAGGTAAATAGGATGATAATGAGACAGAACAGATGGTATGTACAGTCTTAGATCAAGCCTAGGTAGCTGGTTGGACAGGCTGAAGTCAAGAAAGACAGCTGAATGAGTCGGGAGGCAGGTCAAGATGAGAAACCAAGAAACAAAGGGCAAAACCAAGACAAATACCAGCAGGAGGATAACAATCAAGTCAAGCCAGGACTCACCCCATGGTATCTTTAAGTAACTACATGGGAGTAAGTATGCTAATAGGGGCATATTTATTATAGTGTGTAAGCCAACATAACTGGTGATTTTGCCTTTAGCAACCAATCAGCAATTACATTTGAAGTTAGAAAACAAAAGAAAAGATCTGATGGGCAACATCACTGGGGTAATGTTGGCTTACACACTATAATAAATATGTCCCATAATGTACCTGCACCATTGTGTAAGTATGTATGTATTTGCCTTTACTAGTTGAATATTATACTAACCACTAAACTTATCTTCTTGACTCCTATTTTTGAATTCCTGTATTTCTGTATTTTATTTTATTTTGTTTTACTTATTTGTTTTTTTTGTACATTGGCAGGTCTATTATTATGGTATACTGTTTATTTCTAAATTGCACTGCTTACATAGCAAATAATTCACTCTACCATTTAAAACTGTATTCTTAAACCAATAAATGTTTTTTTTTATCTGTAATATTGGTGTATTGGCAGCCATCTCAGTGCATTGTGCCTGAGTCTGAGCTTTCAAAAGGAGCCAGCGCTACAACTGCTTTCAGGTAACCTATTGTTTCTCCTACTCCCATGTAACTAAAGGAGTCCCAAACTGGACTTGCATTTCTTACTATTGAGTGCTATTCTGATAACTACTGGGATCTGCTTTCAATGCAGGATTCTGCTGGAGAAGCTCTATTAACTGATGTGTTTTGAAAAAACCATGTCTTCTCATGACAATATTACTTTAAAAATGTGTGTCTAAATAAATATATAATTTCCGCCGGTAAAAATTATTATTCGTCTAAAATAACATACTTGTAAAATGCTATTAATATGCTACATTAATAGTTATTAATGAGCTGATTACAGCCCAAAGACATTCACAGATGTACTAAAAAATCAACTCTCAACACTCTCTTGTCTGGTAGTGATTATGCTATCAAAATGGCAAATTTTGCTGCATAATCCATAGTGATTTAGACAAGAAAACCTTTGTCCATTACAGCAAAGCTTCCTTCATTATATTCCTCATCTTTAATCAATTACAGATGTAGTTCTAACACTGTTAGTAAGAGAGAGGCATGTGGCAGCTACAAAACTTGATGCACGAAGGCTCTTTTCAAAAGTTGGAATGTTCTTACCCATCTGTCAAATGCTGTTACCCAAGGTACCTATTCAGTACACTCTGTGCAATGTTATCCAATTTAGAAAAAGAACAGCAAAGTTAAGTTGAGCAGATTTAATTTTATTACAAACTCTTAAAATACATTCTGAAAGGCTGCAGGCAACAGCTGATTGGTTTCTATTGATTGCTACATTTATACTAATATACACCTACAGTATTTTAATAGATAAAGAACACCGTGGGGGACATTTACTAAGCAGCTATGAGATAAAGTCGAATTTTTTCTTACTTCTAGATAATTTCGAGATGTACAAGTGGGTTTTCACCAGAACTTGATTTTTTCGTTATTATTCACAGAAAAGTTCGAGTTTTTTTTTAAATAATGCCCATAATTTGTGATTTATTAATGTTTAGTTAACTTTTTTTTGTAAAATGAAAATTCAGCAGGTTAGATTTGTCGAGTACCATTGAGTCCTATGGAGGCTTAGAATAGCAGAAAAATAGAATAGTCAGTGACAGGCTGTCCTTGACACATTTTCAAGGACAAGTTAATCACCTCATTGTTCTCAGTTTCACCCAGTTCAAGGAGAACTTAACCCCTTCATTGTTTAGGGCTCTGGCACACGGGGGAGATTAGTCCCCCGCGACAAAACTCCCTGGCGGGTCATGGCGACTCGGGGAGATTAGTCGCCCGCGAACAGGGAGTTTTGTCGCAGGCGACTAATCTCCCCCGTGTGCCAGAGCCCTTACTATTTCACACTTTTCAATGGGAATTAATGCCAACATTTTTTTTCAGTTTCACCCAATTTAAAGTGAAACTTATTATTGTTTTCCAAGAATGATCGCCAATGCTCCTAAAATTGCTGCTGGAGCAATTCCTGTTTGGGAAAAATAAAGAGGATTCATGGAAAGGATTGTCTGTTTAAATTTGTGTATGTTAGTTATATACTTAAGGGGATTTGCCATTGGTATAAGCATCCCCTAATACTGTAGTTAATTATTTTTTGTAAAAAAGTTTTAATATTTTATATTGACAAATGATTTGTGAGTCAGTTACCTCAGGCCCAACATAATCGTAAGAAGAAAATAATAAAGACTATTTGTGAAGCAGATTTAAGATGTTTTGTAAATCCTTTATAATAGTTCCAGTTTTGGGGGAAAATTTATCAAAATGTGAGTTTAGAGCTTAAAAAATATGTTTTCAAAAATTCCCAGATGAAATAATTATGAATGTATATTTGGCACAGACATACAGTACCCGATTCCACAGACTGAAATGAAAACCATGATACTCTTTCTGTGCTGCAGAAACCAGCTCCCTCAACCCCCTTTGGCTTAGTTCTAGGGGCACATTTACTAAATTTTTTTTTTTTTGCCTTGAAAGTCGTATGAACTCGGTATGGTATAAATCGAATTAAACTCGATCATTGCTGTATTTATAAAATGTCAGGACAATGCTTGAATTGGTTGCGAATTATGGGAGTTATTTTCGAATTGTTCTGGGAATAATAACAAAAAAATTAAGCTCTGGTGAAAATCCACGAAAATTATCTAGAAGTAAGAAAAAATCAGACTTTCTTTCACAATTGCTTAGTAAATGTAGCTTCTATTGTTAAGTCATGGATTCTGTAACTTAAATCCCTTTGCTTTCCAGAGAATCTGTGCACCACCCACTATGGAGAGCAGTGGAAGGCCCAGAATCCATTAATTTACAATAGAACAGGGAAGAGGGGGGGGTTACATTGACCCTATTTGCATTGACCCCAGAGGGATTATAGAAAATGGTTTGTCAGAGTAACATTTTTTTTTATCAGTAGCCTGGGGGGGGGGGGGGGCAGTAACAGCAAATTAATGCAGCACAGTCAGACTATTGTGATTTTCTTTTTAATCTGTGGTATACAGTATATGGGGGGGTATATTTTCCCAATAAAATAATATGTGAAATACAAGAACCTAACCCTTTCTTAAATAATACTAAACCTTACAGTTATAGGACACAAGTAAATCTGTTCACTTGGGTAAATCACTGCTTTTATAGTCTAGCAATTGTGAGTCATGTGCAGACATTAAAGTTATTTGGCTTCCATCATAGCAGAATTGCCGTGGGAAGAGGATAATGCTGTTAACCAAATGTGAGTGGAGAAAATAATTTACTGCAAAAAAATCAGTAATAGTAGGTTGTATAAATTAAATCTTTATGATTAAATGTTTACTATGGGATTATACTGAATGATGTCCAGAAGGATTTGTAGTTATGTTGTGAAATCAAATGTCAAGGTGTTTTCCAAATAAAACAATATAAGAGGGATTTTTTTACAACTGTAAAAAGAGCTTGACAGATATATAGCAATAGTGAACATATATAAAGAAAATAGAATAAGAAACTAAATATAACACATCTTGTATTTTTAAATTAGTGGGACCACACACACAATGCACTCATATACTAATACATACACATACATACGTTCATTCCGTCACCACATGCATACATATACATACCATGCATGCTAAAGGGGCTGCCACAGGTCGTTGTAAATCATAGTTAAGAAATAGCTTAACAGTCACTGATTGAAGATATTCATAAAAGGTGCAAGAATGCAGAATGATTATTTTTCTACAGTTCATGAAACTCCCAATGTGACGTCTGATATCCTTGCATTTTCATGAGGAATCCATAATTTCTTAAATACACAAGGTTCAGTGTGTCATACAGTACAAATGGCATTAATAAGCAAAAACTATAGAGAAATATTATGCAAGCTATTAATGCTTCTGTGAGGCTTCACGGCTTAAATTTCAGTCTGTAATCAGGAAAACTATGGAACATCAAGGAAAACCCCCACATGTGTCCCCAGTGAATTTAAAGGGATTCTGTCATAATTTTTATGGTGTACTTTTTATTTCCAGACTACATTGTTTACATAGCAAATAATTTTATTTTTGTCAATGCTACACATAACTGCTTTCAGGTAACCTATTGTTTCTCCGGAGTCACAAGCCGGACTTCGATTTCTTACTATTGAGTGCTATTCTGAAATCTACTGGAAGTTGCCATCTTGCTACATTTCTATTGTTTTGCTGATCGGCTTCTGGGGGGGGGTGGGAAGGGAGGGGGTGATATTGTTCCAAGTTGCACTAAAGTGGTTTATCAGAGCACAAGTCACATGGCTGTGGCACCCTGGGAAATGAAGAATATGGCTAGTCCCATGTGAAATTGCACTTTAGAAAAACAGATCTCAATGCAGGATTCTGCTGGAGAAGCTCTATTTAACTGATGCATTTTGAAAAAAAAAACGTTTCCCATGACAGTATTGCTTTAAACACTTTATTGCTGGTGACTAGTGATAAGGGAATTTGTGAACAAAGTGAAGTCAATGGGTGTTTCTTCACAGTGACTTTTTAATGACAACTTGCAAAAAAATTTTGACTAAATTTTGCACTGGGTTTGCAAAAATATCCAGCAATGACAAAATGCTGAATTTTGGCTTTCATAGGAAACAGACACTTTGCCAGCTAAAACTTGCCGAGATCATGTAGCAGTCAATAGCAGGTTTCCCTTTCCTGAAAGATCCTTTTTTTACCTCAAAACTTTAGAGGTTTTGGATTTGTGACGTCGGTTTTTGTGTGACAATTTGAAAAATTCGAGTTTTCGGGGAGACAACTGCAAAAAGTCACAGTTTCTGCAATTTTTTCCCTCTCATACTATTCCAGTTCAGATTTTTTTGTAAACATCAGACATTGGTAGAAATTTGTTTATTTACATTTTTAAAAATATGAAAAATTTTAGAGTAAATTAGCCCCTTGATTTTTTTAAGAACTAAATGCTTAACATACACAGTAAATCCATTAAAGAAATCCCTTTTGTTCATAGTAGTCTCAATTGAATGTGCTGTATTCTTGAATTTAGTCTGTTCTGGTTGAAACAGTTCTAAACTACAGTCAACAACATCTCTAATTTTTTAAATTTAAATTGTTGGGGTGTACAGTGTTGAAAGAAATGGCTTTTACTCAGGAAACACATTTTTTTGTAGAACCAATGCTTACCAAAACAGTTGGATGTACTATCTTGCAATTAAAGTTGTATTATTTCCTTTCTAAACTTAACAGTGCCCAGGTGCTCAGCTAAAATGAAAAAGCTGATTATATACAGTATTAGGCAAATTTCTAGTGCTGCCAATCACTATTTCCGTAGATAAAATGAAAGAGTGACCTTCAAACACTTTCCCCTTTCTTCTATTCCCAGTTTATCCTTGTGCTTTGCCTTGTCACTAAAATACCATGTTAGCCTTTGGCAATACTTTCCACTGTCAATCACTATTGCATAGCAAATGGCACAGAAGGAAAAAAGCACGAAATGAAACTTGATTACCTTGTCATGAATCAGCACAAAATGCTGGTGAAATTGTTAAAAGTTAATGAAATACAGTATCAGAATATAGACATAGAGACATAGAGGTCATAGAAGAGAGAAGGGCAGGCAGAAAATAAAAATAAAAATCAAATGGTCAAAACAAATTCACATTTAATATAGATAATAAAGAGCAAGCAGCATTTACACGTTGGAACTGACTTTTTTTCTTGAATATTGTGTTTGCCACCTATAATTCTCTTAACCAGTCAAAGTTAAAAAGTCATATATAATTTGTTACAAATTATTAGCGATGAGCAAATCTGTCCCGTTGCACTTCACCATAAAATTCACGAGACGGCAGAAAAATTTGCAAAACAGCGAAAAATTAGCGAAGCTGCAAAAATTCTCGAAACGCATTTGTCGCACAATTTTTTTGCCGCCCGCGTCTTTTTTGACGCACATGATTTTTTTTGTTGCCTGTGCTTTTTTGACGCCACCGCACCCTTTTTTGACACAACTGCACCGAATTTTGATGTGACCACGCCCAATTTTATGTGCAATGAAATTTTTTTGCACACTCCAAATTTTTGCCTAATACTACATATAGGGTCTGATTTACTAATCCGCGAATCCGAATCCTGAATGGGAAAAAATCGGATTGGAAACGAACATTTTGCGACTTTTTCATATTTTTTGCGATTTTGCCGTAGCGACTTTTTCATGAATTGACGCGACTTTTTTGTAGCCGTTACGACTTGCGCAAATTGTCGTGACTTTTTACAAAAAAAAAACGCATTCGGACGCTTTTGATCCGTTCGTGGATTAGTAAATTGGCCCCATAGTGATTAATGAAAATTCTGCATTTTGCCATTGGATAATTTTTTCACAAAACTGCCGCAAAATTTTTCACCATTTTTTTAAGCAGCTTCACAATTTTTCCGGCGTAGAGAAATAGGACAGATTCACTCATCGCTAGCTACATATGACTGCTACAAACAAATACATTTGATTCAGGAAAGCCACTGGCAGCTATTAGATAGTAAGTGGTATTAAAAGTCAAAGGACATGCTAGTCTATAAATTGCAGGGGTTTGAATTTGATTTGCAGTGGTTCAGTGGATATAATATTGCTTTGGGATTAATGTTAATCTAGAATCTACTTTAACTGCAAGGGATCAAATCTTCTATTTAAATGGGTATGGGATGATAAAAAGATGCAGTAGCAACCATATAATGATTGCCTTCTAACCATTATATGAATTAAAGCATATTTGATCAATAAAATAAATTAGAAAGGGCAAGAATAACGCTGTTATAGCTTTTTGTTTGCATTTCAAATTTTGTCAAGAAAGCTGAGTAAAGCATCACAATTACATAAAGAAATAACTTAATTTGCTACTTTGCTAAATTTGATCTGCCCCAGTAATGTAAGGCATTCAATATATGCCCAGAGAAGTTATCCTCATTACCCAGATGGTTAGAGGGACTCAACACAGCAATAATGATGTAAATTGGTTATCTTTCCAGAGATAAAGATCTCATGATGGCATGAATAAGTACATTAGGCATATTATGTGGGGCATTAATAGACTAGATACAATCTAACTGTTAAATGTCTGTTGTACTATAAGAGACAACAGTTACAAAATAATATTTACAATACAAGATGTGCTGGTTGAGCATATGGCAATGGCCTAAACTTGAGAGGCAAAAAAAGTAAAGTTCAGATGAGAGTAACTGTAAGTTATTATTTTATTGAGTTTTAAAAAAGCAGAAAAGCAAAAGGCAGGCTAGTTGAAAGACAAGGAAATCCGATTCATTGTGGGGGGGGGTACAAAAAAGTTAGTCAAAAACTGTACTGGCCCAGGAAAAATGTAAAGCAGCATTGCATGGCACTCTGCATATAAACAAGCCTAAATCTGCCCTAGGGACTCCTGGGAAAGGTAAAATGGTGGCACAGTGGTGTGCTACTTTGTTTCCCTGGTCAAGTGGATTTTTTTTTCTTAAAAGGAGCATGGGTGATATTGGATTCACTGGAGGAGTAAGGTGGGCTCTTTTTGACTAATAGTCAATATATTGTTTCCAATTTAGTTTCATGAACATTTCCATGAATAATGCTACCTCCTATAAAAGGATATTTGAAGTTCTTTTAGGCACGGCCCCTTTTGCATTGGTTAGTTATTGTATTTTGGGATGTAATCTGTATGCTCAATGAATACAGCCAACAGTTCAACAGTTCATCCGTGCAAAATAGTTTCATAACTGCACATCAAAGTAGTGTTTGCTAATATAAAAGTGAATGTTCTTTTATTCTTCAGAAACAATTGCACAACATAAGTAATAAATCATGTAATAAGTAGATCAATATGATTAAAAATACGTTGAGACAATTTTGCTACTTCTGACTTAATTAAGTCAGAACATCTGACTGATGTTCTAAATGTATTTAAATTTCATACAAAAAGTATTAGTTTCTGCCATGAAACATACATGTATAGTAAACATTACTGGGAAATTTTGTAAAGCTAATTATCACAATGCTGCTGAAGGGCTTAGCAATTTGAGAAGAAAATCCACAATAGAACTCAGAAATTAGGAAATCCATCTTTACAACCTTGTCTGAACTCTTTAAAGTTACCAGTTCTCAATTTGTTTATGTCAACATTGTCAGTGCCAGAGGTGATTCTAATAACTTACATGTAAGCCATAAAGGCATAGGGACATATTTACAAAATGTCAATTCATTATGCTCCCAGAGGCTTTATCATTATTTTAAGTAAATACAGTAACGCATGTCTGATATATTCATTTGAACTTTGAGTTAGATTAAGATAAATGACAAACATTAGTAAATATGCTGCTTAAAGACAGAGAAAACATCTTATTGGACACCTGAACAACAGACTTACACTTGGTCCCCCAAAAGTGAGTTCACAGATTTACTTCCCATTGCAACCCAGGTAATTCCATCTCTTTCTCAATGCAAAAGGAGAATATACAGAGGTATAGTTTGCTTTAGTTGTTGCTCTTATCTTTCATCGTATGTTAATGACACAGTAGTATCCTTTAATATGAAACATGATCTTATCTTTCTGACTTTGTTATTTACTGTGCTGTAGAAATCAGAATTAAGGTGTGTCTGCAATCTATTCAATATTGTTCTTGAGACACTTGCTATTCTTCAGATCTCAGGCCTATCTTGCCAGAAGCAATGTCTCAGAGCTCACATCATTAAATAGACTGAAACAGGCTATCATCAGATGGGTAGGGGGTGTAAGCTTGACAGCTAAGGACATTTTGTGCCTTTCATATTAATAATGCTAATGAAATTCTTTTTGTTCTTTTTCTGCAGGCAGAATTAAATTAGTTCTTAGTTAAATCATTTTCTTAAACATTTTCAGTCGTTTAACATAAAATCACTGAATCAACAGTTAAGCCTGTGTACATATCTATTCTTGTTTTTTGTGATCCCTCTCCATAAAGGGCAACAATATACTGTATATTTAACACTGTTCTGTTCTGGCCTAGTCTAGGTACTGGAATACTGATGAGGGATTTTTTTTCACCAGGCATGGATTTGCAGCGAAATTCCATTTTGCCATTGGTTTGCAGCAAAAAACTGTGGTCACATAAAAAAGGCACGGTCACAACAATATAAACGTGGTCGCCCCCAAAAAAGTTTTGCACATCAAAAAAGTTGTTCGCCACCCACGTTTCACAGATTTTTTGCCGTTTCACAAAGTTTTCCGTAGTTTTGCTAATTTTCTGGCAAAGTGAGACAGATTTGCTCATCACTATGCTGGAAGGGTGTAGCATGATGTTTCAATGGGCTTGAAACACTGCAAAAGTGGAAGGAGAAGGCAGGCGCAGCAGATATCTGCCAAGTAATGCAAGACTTTTTTTGCCTGACTATTTTTTGTTGGCAGATATCGGCTGCATGTGCCTGCACCTGTGTGGATTCAATGCTTCTGGGTGCAGGTACAACAAGAAGATTTTTTAAGTGTAGAGGCAGATTGTCAGCCTGTGCTTATCTGCAGGCTGATAATCCACCTTGTGTGACCTTGCCCTTAACTAGAATTGTAAACATTGATAATGGTCAAAGACCATTTTCATTTTATAGCACATTTTATAGCTTCTTCCATAACTATAGCGTCCACACTTAAGGTGGCCATACACGCACCGATATTATCGTACGAAACCTCGTTTCGTACGATAATCGGTGCGTGTATGGCATGTCAGCGAGCCGACCGATATCTCAGGAAGCTGCTGAAATCGGTCGGCTCGCCGATCGGCCAAGTTAGAAAATTTTGATCGGGCGCCATAGAAGGCGCCTGACCAAAATTCTCCCTTCAGAGCTGAATCGGCAGAAGGAGGTAGAAATCCTATTGTTTCTACCTTCTTACCTGCCGATTCAGCCCTGAATGGTGTGTGGCGGATCTGACAATGTTTCGTGCGACCGACGGTCGTACGAAACATCGTGAGATCGCCACGTGTATGGCCAGCTTTAGCTAGATCAGCATGCTAACTGGAAAAGGGTGCAACTCCAATGTCTTTTCCTTGAAACTTCTGCATCTATTTTGGCAAAGAAGCACAGGACAGCTTATATCAATTTAGACATGGCTATCCAGTAACTACCTAGGAGTCATTGGATTCTATGTGACTATATAGTCCCTGCTGCAAGGTGCAGAGTGGAGCAGTGTTGTCTGCAAAGTATCCCTGTATTTAAGGCCAGCCATATGCAGAAGTAAGCAAGGGATCGTCTGCTCCTTGCAGCCCACGGTGGGTTGCTCCAGGGTGCCACCCACCATCCATCCCTTCTGAATGCAGCATTTCTGAATGGCAATAGTGTTGCATTGCAACTATTTTTTTATGCTTGACAAGCTCCCTTACTTCTTAAATCAGGCATTAACTTCTATAATAGTATGACAGTTATAAAGAATAATAATGCCTTCACTTAAGTAATTTAATTCACTAGCTTTGTGCAACATGAAATGTGAAAACAATTTGAACATTGTGTATAAATAAAGTTACATTGAAGGGAAAGTCACAATTGCACACTATATATAGGAGAATTATGCAAAAAAAAAAAAAAACCATAACCCAACATAAATAAAGCAAAAGCAAAAGACCAGAGAGATAAAGAAAGATGAAAAGTACAAAAACAGAAGGCTAGTATCAAAATTTAAGATGTTCATGGAAAGATGTAGGTTGGCCATGTCCTAAAGCGAATAATAAAAACACAAAATACATAAAATAACAAAAGAAGATTTCAATGCATAAAAAGAGATATATTACCCTTACAAAATTATTTGTATAAAGTATAATATACATAATCATTTTTGTCCCCATTTAATCTTTGCAAGGTCATGCCTGTGTAGTCTGATGATTTCTATAAGCAATTATCTATGTTTTTACAAGCTTGTTAATTTTAAAAAAAATGATGTTGCACGTCAGATTATCACATTTTCTGCCACTGTTTTGAACCTGTCAGTCAAACACAAGTTAGGTACAGGAATGGCCACCATCTTGATAAGGTTCCTTACATTATCAAAAGTATCCTGTCAATCTGCATATATGGAAAGTCTTGGTTCAATAAAATTTGAAGAGCACTTTAATGGGCAAATAAATAAACTAAAACTTTTGTTTCGTTTGAGTTTTATTATCTGTATTTCTGACATTTAACAATAGATTCTCATTGCTGTTGGTTTATTGTGTGGGTATCACTTTGCCATATGAACATCTGTCTATACTCACCTTTGCACCTACCCTTTCCTGTTTCCTATTGAAGTTATTATGGAGGTTCTTTCATAGGATTTTGATGTTGCCAACTGTGGTTGCTGCTTAATTATGTACTAGGACATCCAATGGCAAATCTCCTGTTTTAAACTTGATGCTCTTTTTTTCTAAAAATACTTTTACGAGCTCAGGGTTTCTAACAAAAATAATACATATAATGCCAACACCAGCGCACTGCTGTTTTTATATTTCTAGTTCAAGTGGGGTATTAACCCTCTTTCATTTTTTTTCTGCATTTTAGACAAATTTTGTATTTTATCTAATGCACATAAACTAGGCACTAACTACCTGGATAATGCTTCAGTTAAAAAAAATTACTTCAGCTTAGATGTATGTATGTATGTATGACTTTATTTATAAAGCGCCACAAGGGTACTCAGCGCTGTACAATCATACAAAATTACACACAGGGAGGATGAGTGATATAATAAATAAATACAATAAATATATATATATATATATATATATATATATAAATGCACAGGGAATAAGTGCCATGTGGTATGAGTCAGGTAGGAAGGAGGTCCCTGCCCCGTAGAGCTTACAATCTAAGGGGCTGATTTACTAACCCACGAATCCGACCCGAATTGGAAAAGTTCCGACTTGAAAACGAACATTTTGCGACTTTTTCGTATGTTTTGCGATTTTTTCGGATTCTGTACGAATTTTTCGTTACCAATACGATTTTTGCGTAAAAACGCGAGTTTTTCGTATCCATTACGAAAGTTGCGTAAAAAGTTGCGCATTTTTCGTAGCGTTAAAACTTAACGCTACGAAAAATGCGCAACTTTTCGCGTAAGTTTTAACGCTACGCAAAATGCGCAACTTTTTACGCAACTTTCGTAATGGATAGGAAAACTCGCGTTTTTACGCAAAAATCGTATTGGATCCGAAAAATTCGTAAAGAATCCGAAAAAATCGCAAAACATACGAAAAAGTCGCAAAGTACCGATCATTACGAAAAAAACGCAATCGGACTCCATTCGACCCGTTCGTGGGTAAGTAAATCAGCCCCTAAGTGTAAGATAATTTATTCTGTTAGCTTTAATGCTTTTCTACTGCATGAAGAACAACATGTTTTTATTAACTTTCCATAATGCAGAGAGCTATATTAAGAGAATGGCACATGTTACAGCAAAAAAAAAAAGAGGGATTAATGGGGACATGAGATAGGCATGTTTATTTGAAGCAGCTTAGGTAGTTTTTCACAGTGAGGGCAGGGAGGGTGTGTAATACCCTGCTGGGTGATGTTGTGATGGCAGATTCTATTAATGCCTTTAAACAAGCATAATATTCAAGGCTGCAGTGGTCTTAAGATCTACAGTTAGTTTAGTACAGGTATTGGTATAGATAGGTCTATGTAATACATTTGCACTGGGTTGTATTTGGAGAGGTTGAACATAACGGACTTTGGCCTTTTTCCAACCCAAATTAAATGTGTATATAATAAAACGATATAGTGAGTAATGTACCCTCTATTGTAAAATATACGGATCTTAAAAATCACCAAAAAGTTCTATGCCATATATAGGCATAAAACCAAAACCTACTGCTTTTATACAGGTCATGGAACTCTGAGGTAACTTCTGATAGCCTCACATTTAACTGTATTAAAAATATATATATTGTTCTTGGTGGTTAGGGAGGCCTGAACTGGCATCTGGAAACTTGGGCAAATCTAATCCAGAGGGGCTGCGATTAAGCTGCTTTAGACCAGTGTTTTATATTAGACTTGTTGTTCAAAAAGGAAATTCAGAGATCTATAAAGTGTAACATTAAACATAATACATTAACACAAAACATCATTTTCATAATTAGTAGCTTTCAAAAAATCTTCTAGATCAACCCTGGACTTAAATTATAAAATGAAAAGGAAATCCAGGGATACCCTGTAGGATTTATGAATGCTGTTTTAGGTGGATTGTGGCATTTGCTGACCTGGAAACACCTGGCACTTATGGAGTGCGTGCACTAATGTTTATGCTACATGATTAGTACTTTGATACCTTACATATGGGGAAAAAAGGTATGAGCAGTTGAACATGGGAGAAAACAGTAGAAAATTTGTCTTTAGTTGACGGTAAGGAACACTTTAGTATTTCCCACCAAAAAACATCATGATGAACATAAAGTTAGATCAAGTGCTGGTTTATCCATGTATTGCATGGTCAACTACAAAAAAATGAACTGTTTAAAAGAGTAACTCATATGGAAAAGAAAAAAAGAAATTTGAGAAAAAAATAATACTCAAATGGTCTTGGTGTAAACTCCCTGGCAAAGTCTTGTTTTGCCTTAAAACAATGTATAAATATAGTAAAAGGGAAAGTATATAAAAATGGATTAAAATTGGATTAAATTTTGTACCTGTATATTACCCATGCACATGTTCTGCCAAATAAAATAAAGAATAAATATATCGTAATACAGTCAAAATATGCTGATCCCATAGTTGCTATGGGTTTACCCCCATCATTTTCTCTAATTAGCTTTACAGAATGTTGTCTTTTCTTTTTTAATTTTGCTTGAGAAAGATACATCATAATCAGGATAGTCTGCTGTGTATATTAGGGTAAGGTCACATGGGCGTACTGTCAGCCTGCAGATATCCTAAACTGTAGGCAGATTATTGCTCTACAGTTAAAACATAGTATTCAATTAGCGATATAGAGATGTCACCCTTATTTATTTATTTAGCTCCCTAATACATTCACACACACTATGGTCGATTTAGTCAGACGCCAGTTAACCTGCCTGTATGTTTTTGGAGTGTGAGAGGAAACTGGAGTACCCGGAGGAAACCTATGCAGACATGGGGGAGAACATACAAAGTCCTTTCATTTCTTGAATGTAAAAATTCTTGAAAGCTATATAGAGAATAATAAAAGAAATACAGATTAATCTTTGAATAATTCACAGTGTAACATAATTCCATGGCATAAGCAGGTGCAAAAGATGGTAGATGTAGATTTCATGTTTTTGCACAACACAATCTGCTTGTATATGGTTGCAAAGTAATATTTTGACAGCTACACATGGGTCTTCTCAAGCCTATTACATAACTTCAAAAGAAACATTTTATACTAGAGATTAAACTCTGATAGAAAATATGGTAGTTTGCCATATCTGACTGCTATAGTAAGAAATTCCCATTGTAAATGGAATATGATATTTTTCAACTACTCCTGTAGGCAAGTTCAACTTACTGTTTAGTGAATAACTAATAAGGATGTCTTTGTCAGTCTTAAAAAAACATGATTTAGAGGATCACATTTCTAATAAGAAAGACCTTATTGATATAGTATTACACTCCAAACTGAATTTCTTTGATACTCTTCTTGTGTACAGAAAAGCCTTGAGTAGGGAAAATTTAGCTAGAGGCCTAGTTCAAGCACACAGAAAAGAATTGATCAGTGCAAAGATTAATCCAACACCAACATCATAATTGAGCTAAATTCTGCATATTATTCCTCCTAACTATTTAACAGTTACATACTGGAAATAAATAGGAAACCAGTAGTAGTAATTTACAAACCATAAACAGTAAAAAAAATAGAAACCAACC
Source organism: Xenopus tropicalis (assembly GCF_000004195.4). Classification (NCBI taxonomy): domain Eukaryota; kingdom Metazoa; phylum Chordata; class Amphibia; order Anura; family Pipidae; genus Xenopus; species Xenopus tropicalis. The sequence continues at coordinate 121,059,673 of NC_030677.2, read as the reverse complement.
GAAGAGTCCATCTGTAACGTACTAGAAGTTACTTTAAAGGTGAACTTCTCCCTTAAGCCCCAACAATGAAACAAAAGTAAGATACAGTTATGGAATCTGTTATACAGAATGCTCAGGACCTGGGGCTAAGGGGTCTTTCCATAATTTGGATTGCCTTACTTTGTCATTGAAACATTAATAGGATTGTTTTGCCTCCAATAAACATTAATTATATCTTAGTTAGGATCAAGAACAAGGTACAGTTTAATTATTATAAAGAAAAAGCAAATTATTACTAAAAATTTGAATTACCTGATTAAAATGGAGTCTATGGGAGATGGCCTTCCTGTAATTCCGAGCTTTCTGGATAATGTCTTTCCAGGTAATGGATCCCATACATGTGCAAAGCTTATTGACTAAAAGTATTCATCAGTTTTGGTTTACAATGGATTTTTAGCAGATGGTGGCCTACACCATCTATTAAAATTGTGTTGGATTTGATGCTGTAACTTGTAGTTTGCAAGGCTGTAGCACACAATATGAAATCTGCCCCCGCTGGTTGCATCCTCCACACCCCCCCAGGGGCCCCCATTGCACCCCCCTAACCCCCTACAGGAGCCCCCGCCATCTGCCCGATGTCCTACCCTGAGCGTGCATAAGTAAAAGGCATCAGGGGAGAACAGCAGCAGTTGGGGGAGCAGCGACAGGGATGGGGTCTGGGCGGCATGAGCCCCCTAGGGCGGAGGCCCACTGGGTTTTTTTCACGGTGTCCCGGCGGCCCAGTCCGACCCTGGTAAAAGTCACACGGATCTGGGTATTTTTGTATGTATATATATATATATACACAAAGTCTGAAAGTTCAAGCACACCAAACAAAAAAACATTAAAATATTTATATGTATATATATATATATATATATATATATATATATGGCACTGGCTAATAAACTCAAATCTACAAAAGCCTTTTTTATGATAGATTAAGTTATATAACTTGTTATGCAGATTTTTTATCATCAGTGGATAAAAAATAACACATAAATCCTAGATCAGAATACAAAAAAACTAAAATGTGAATTACAGCAAGACAAAAATGCTATAAAAAGTATATATATCTGACATAGATCCATGTTGTTAGAGAGGAGCATGGCTGCATCTGGATCAAATAAAGCAATGATCTTTTATGTCCCTGACATTATGCTTCATTTTTGTGTGGGCAGGATTATAGGTCACATAAAGCTCAGATGATTAAATTATAACCATGAACATTTTCAAGACCTATGTAATTAAGAATAACTGTGCTCAACAAATGCATATTTGCTGTTCCTTACATAGTTCGTCCTGTTTCTTTCTCTTCTGGGATCTGTACAAACTGATATGCCCTTAATGAACCCTCTCCCAATGTTATTTGTATAATTAAGTCACTCAGAAGCAGATGGTTAGACAACCTTTTCTTGCTACTTTGCCACAATCGACTACACAAATATTTTCTCTGTCAGAGAAACACAGGCTTTTTTGGTACAGTGTACCATGATAAACGATTCAAAGCTTATTAGTTGTCTGCATGGCTTATTTACTAAACAACATATAGTTGTTTAGATTTCGTGCTGCTGAACATCTTTCCTATTGAGAAAACCTAAATGTAATCACAATTAGTTAAGTTAAGACTCCTTACAATTGTATAACAGACAAAAGTGCTTTGATTTTCAGAATGCTTATGTTGGGACTGATTATGGTGACACTCCAATAATGTGTAGTAAGTTGTGATATTTTAGAATTGCGCAGTTTTTTATGGAAATTGGAGCACTTGAGCAAAAACTGATGATCATTCAAAATTTTGTGTGCTCTGTTTTTTTGATCTTGCTGTGCTGTGTGTTACTAGAGAAAAAGTGGTCCTGTATTATTTATAAGTTTATTATTCTAAGTTGTAAATAATAGTATACAGTGCATTGTAAACGAGTATTTAGCACATTAACACACACAAGAAACACAGAGCAGCATAGAGATAATACCACCATATGTAATAAATGGCACTATTTTTCCCAGGAGCAGTAACCCATAGCGACCAATAAGATTGGGCAGGCGTGGCACCAGGATAAATTCCAGTGGGCCCTGCCAGCTCAGACCTGCTGCTTATGCTGCTGCAAAATAGTGATGTGGTGGGCACAGGCATTGACAAGGGAAACTAAAAACTACAAGGCACAGTTTGTAGGCACTTGTTGGGGAGTGGGGTTTGCAGCTGGTGGATTTGTAATGGTTTGGGGGCCTCCATGGCGGGTGGGGGATCCCCTGACACCCCAGTTCAACACTGTTTGTAACAGCCATGTGCCATGAAGATTCCCTTGCCATAGTTCCCAGCTTTTGCTTTGGCATGTATAGACTTACCATGGTGACCCATTTCTGTCCTTCTATCTGTTATATACAATGTTCTAACCTTATGCCACAGACTGCCGATTAGAAACAAAAGCACTGGCACTCAGGAGCTACAGTACAGGGTACTTCCGCAATAAAGATTTCTAAAGGGCTAGTCCCGTTTGTAGCTCCTGAGTGCCAGTGCTTTTGTTTCTAATTGGAATTTTGGGAGGGTGCCAATCCCTATTTTCCCTATTTTGGAGAGCTAAGGGTGTGCGAAAAAGGTCTTCTGTTCGTCTACAGACTGCCGATTAACCAAGGATTATTGGGTTGTTACATTAGTAAGATACCAAGTTTTTTTTTAAAATTTTTTTGGGACCCCACAGTGAAGTAAATAAATATGTACTTTGTTTGTAACCACTACACAAATATTCTGTTTATATGCACATTATGCCACCAATATGTTTACACCCAAATGTGCATATTTTATAGTATTATTTGGGGACTTTTTATTTTCTTCCTGATATTTCATGAAAGGAAACGTACTACTTTTACAGGGCAGAGGTACGAATGATAGCTATATTTCACTCAAATGAACCATAAAAGATCTCTGTATGTAGAGATTGTCTACATAATGAGAATGTACATGGAGGAAAGCATATGTTACATGGAATGTCCTGATATGACATCTCTCCAAAAAAGGTCATGTCATTATAAGCAAGTGTGTAAGTAAATGTGAGGGAGGAGTGCCTCTAATAAATCCCTCTGCGTGAAGGGTGTAAAACATTTTTCAGCTCAGTTTGTAGTATCTAGAGGGGGAAATCTATTCTGCTAAATTCTGGACTCAAACCAAATAATGATGGTTCTGGAACACATATAAGTATGTGTTGTCCATACCTAAGGCAGTAATTAAAATAGCAATGACTTCATTCAAACCTTCCTATGAGATTCTTTTACTTGGGCTGTGCTTTATTCACCATAAAAACATCTGTGCATATCAGCATATTATAACACTAAATAGCCTTCATATTTCTGACACACGTTTCCATGACAATGTTGTCATTTTTATGTTTAAAATAATGGTGTATAAATATTACCATAAAATATGACAGATTCTACAACCCGTGAAAGAAGCGCAATATAACTTTTTCCCAAGATGCAGAATGCTTCTATTCATTTCATTACTGCTGAGCATGTATTTATTTATTTTTAAGGATGCAAAAAATGTTGGGTGGGTTGATATTTGAGATCATAATACAATTTATTCTTTAGCAACTGGTGTGTCAAGAAAATATTTTTCCAAGATACTTTCTGCTCATAAACATGGCAAACGCATTCTGCTAATTTGCAATGGTAGCTGTATTCAGTGGCATTGTGTATTTTTAAAGTGGAACCTTTGAAACCATTGCAAATGAATGACTTAGCAAAATGTTGAACAGAATAAAGTCACAATAAAATTCACAAAGGTTACAGCAAACCTAGCAACTAAGTGCAACCTTGTAAGGAGGTGAAATATAGGTGGCACCAACCCTTAAGAGGTTGTCTCGTAAGAGATGCCCCTACAGGAGCCTATATAAGGCAATGCAAGAACCAGGAACTTCTTCATTGACCTAATAACATTATAGGCAAGACAGACAGTTGATGCCAGACCAGCTGGTAGGCTGCACCCTGCTAGGACTAGGTAAGTTAGGAGGTCAGTAGCAGGCTCGCTTCAGAGGTGAGTAGTAGCTGTGCTAGTCAGTAAGGGCAGCCTGGGCCCCAACAAGGAGTTAGTGATATGGGGTATGACCCTGGGCAACTGGCTACCAGACCCACAGGAGGTATAATGAGACAGCTTGGCCGGAACTTGTGCACTGAATGCTGGACAAGACAGAGAAGTAGGGAGAAATTTTAATTGGGGGAGTAGGCTCACTTAATGCCTAATGTGATATTACGGCAACTAGTCAAACCCCTTTCCCCCTACAAGTTGAAAGCCTTTACTGGTCTGCCTAAAAGAAAACATGTGAGTGGTTTCTACAAGCTACTAGGCTCACGGAATTTTAGTCTGTTTATTCTTTTCTCTGTAAGAGTATACAAACAAATTTGTACTAGTGAAAATTACATCTGAGATATCTAAATCGTGGCTTCCATGGACCCTCTGTAGTGCTTAACAGCTGTGTAATGGACTGCTTGTTCTACAGTTTCACCCTTGAATAATCCACTTATCAACCAGTTAGTCAATCCTGCTTCTAATTACACAATTAATCAGTAAGAAATAGATGCTATTCACACTTAGAAATCTTAGCAATATAGTAATATAAGATAGGAGCTAAAAACGATATAAAGCAGATTAGCAAAGTAAAGTGCTAAACTGTACATATAATACACATCCATTAATATTATTCACAGAACATTTTAACTCCCATACACAGCCAACTGCTTGCATACATCACTAATAAGCATGTAGAGTGAGGGTCCACAGCAACTGAGTATAACAGATACATGCAATAGGGAGGGGTAAACACAAAAACATTGTGAATAACCAAATTTTATTTCAAGGATCTTTTCTGTTTATATCCAATGATGATAGCCAGAAGAGTGCTTGTGTGGAAAATGACATGTTAATTGAATTATAAGAATGCATTATTTGTAAAATGTTACAGACATAAGGGTTTCCAGATAAGACATATTTCTTTAAAACTCCTAAAATGTTAGAGTTAGATATTAAACAATTGTTTTTCCATTTTGAAATTGCTGCAGTTCCATAAATTTCAGAGAACAGAGACACTCCCATAAATACAGTGGTACACGGTACAAGGCAGTGGGGATGAGTGGGTGCACATAGGAGTCCCCACTCCCCTCACCCCATTTGTCTTTATTTTACATAATCAGACACAGAACATGACAGTCCATACTAAGGATGCAACAATATGCCTCACACATAGGAATGGACCCAGGATGGATCATTACAGACAATATTGTTTGGTTCCTCCCTAAAAAAATGTGCAAATTTGTGGAAAAAGTCACAAAATGGCAACATTTTGACAAAATTTCACCAAAGGCATTGGCATCAATGGCATGTTTTCTTATGTCAAATGCACTGTAGTCAATGGGTGTTTTATACTGCTGAAAAAAATGAAGGTTATAATAATAAGGTTGGTGTCTTTTGTTTTTTTTTCTGGCAAAACTCCAATAATGCCACTGACATTTTTACCATGCCAAAAAAAAAAAAAAGCATTATTTTGTTGAAATAAAATACATGCCAAATTCTAGCTAAGATTCACAAAAATATATGCTGGTAGAAATTTTGTTGCAAAGCTATCACACAAAAATATGCCCTAATTCTAAAAAACATCATATGTGCTCCTGTGGTGACCTAGCACACAAATCTAAACTGTATCATGAAATAAAATATTGCTGTTAGATAGTTCTTTCTCCATACTTACACTCCACCAGGTGTGGTATCATGCAGAATATCTGTGGGTTCACCTACCTCTATCCTTTGCAGATGGTTGTATATTCCCAGAAATGACTCTCTAATCATCCACCCTCAAATCCACTCTAAGTGCTCAAAGCACATTATTTTGTATTCCCAACCCCAAATTTCCAATAACAACTAAATCATATCACCCTTATCCTACAACCCTCTAATCCCTACTTGACAATAGAAATGAATCTCAAGGATTGATGTTTGTGACAATTCTTGTTGAAATCATATGGTTCATATCTGTGATCTGCACCTCATGCTGGATTATTAATTCAATAAATAAGCACTTGCACCTTAAATCGCACCTTAATTTAAGGGGAGCTCAATACTAATTGCCTTGAGCATGGTGTAAATGTAGGGCTCCCAGTGCACCTAGTGGCTAATTACATTTTTTGGGTTAAACCACCACGTAGATTACTCAGTTGTCATATAGTATGATATCAAAATCCTATATAGTGGTAAAAAGATTATTATTTTTACATATTTTTGAGTCAAATCAGTCAAAGATACTTTGTCACTATTTTGTATACGCTGCAAAACTCGAAAGTAAACTGGTATTTGCCTTGTAATTCTGAACTAAAATAATAATAATAATATGTACAAGAATACTACTACCACTCCACTTCACTATTATTGCTCTTAGATGGGACATGTGCCTTGGTGTGTGACCCATATTAAATATGGATCTATTTTCCTTAGGTCTGGTATTTATGGTATTTAACATGCTACATGCATTAACTGGCAATATTTTTGTTTCAAAGGATCGGGCACAGCTACTATACACTTGCAAAATTAACAGGAATAGTGTTTAAATAGTTTCCCATAGGGTCAAAATGACATGAAATGGAAAGAAAGACAGAACTAAAAGGAGTACTGTCAGGTAAATCCCTTTGCTCCCTCAATTATTCTCGTCTAGTAGGGAGCCATATGTGTTATGATTTGCACTTGACCTTTAATTATAGGGTAATACTGTATGCTACAATCAAACATCTAACAAACTGAGTAGTGCATGCAGTATAATTAGTTGGAAGAAGATTATTGTATTCTGTCAACCCAACTCCTGCTATGTTTCAAGAAAGAGAAAATCAGAAAATGAAGGTAGGTTGAATCTGAGTACCTTGAAAGATAATTGTTTATTCACAAAGGGATTGAATTTGGCAGTATATTTCCTAACTTTATGTAGCTACAACCCCAAAGAGGTAAAAGGGTCAGGTATTACCTCATTTGTTGGTGCAGCTGCTGAGTCCTGAAGTCACTGGACATGTCTGGTTTACTTCTGTCACAGCAGCTCATTTATCCATACGATTCATATGAGACCCACAGAGCATTGTAGAAAATAGGGTGAAAAGGCTTGAATCAAACAGCAAAAAGATTTACCTGCTGCTGTGAATGAAGGAAAACAGGTCCATTGTGATAGTCTGCAAATCTTTCTTGCACTGATGAGATTAACTTCTTAAGGGGAGTTTTCAACAGAGCCCAAGCAAATTTATTAGGCACTAGAGCTAAAAAGGAAAAAAAAAAAGCTTACCAATTCTAGGCATGCCGGCATGCCTGTTTATAAGTAACTGGGAAATGCTTTGTGCATGCATTTTTCAGTTTTAACATTAGACTTGACAGGTACAAAACTGATACCTAAAATCCATCCTAAAAGTCTGTTCTTGTGGTATTAAGGTTTTGGCAGTATATTCTGAGTCACACATGATTTTACTAAATAAATTTGATGGTTCATTACATAATGTTTCTTAGAGTACCCTTTTCTACAATCCATGTTCCTTTCCTAAAATGCCCCAATTTCAACACCTTAGCATCCCAAAAATTCACTGCAGATACAAGAATATCTTCCACTGAGGATAATGTCTACTAGTGCTGTTCAGTCATTTGCTCTTATCTAACCCTATAAAGTTTGCCTTCCAATTTTACCCTTTTATCAAACATTGAGTTGATATACACGTAGTGCTGTTTAGATGTGCTGATCTAGAAGAATGTTTCAGACGAAAATAGGCTATCGTTCCCATCATGCTTTCACCACTGATAATACAGTATGTTTGAATATGCTATGGGTCTGTAGCACAGTGGAAATATGGTTAGTACTGTTGCCTTGCACCACTGGGGTCCTAGATTTCATTCCATTCCAGCAAGTGGTTTATATGCTCTTCCTGTACTTGCAGGAACTTCCTCTAGGTACTCTGATTTCCTAAACATGGAAGAATAAGAACAGCACTCACATATATCATTTAGACTCCTTGCCCTTTATTTCAGGCTACAATTTGACTTGTAAAGTAGATTCAACATTTTGGGTGGTAGAACCATCCTTCATCAGGAATAATTACCTGTACACACAATCTTGGTGATAAATATTATGAGCATAAACCCACACAATTCAGATGGATTCTTCTCAATGTTATAAGGTCTTTTTAAAGTCAGTACCTGTGTAAACTAAAAATCCCATAATGATTTATAAACCAGCATTAGAATATTACTTCCAAAGTTCTTTAACCAGAAAATGTCTCCAATCAGTAGTGAAGCTTTGGTATTGTGCAATTGTGTCTATTCAAACAGGACAAGGGCTACATTTCCTATGATCTTTTACCAAAATCACCCTACAAAGGAAAGTGCAATAAAAGGCTTATAATTAAAAGCAACTTCAACAAATATCTTTACCTAACACGAGTCAAAAATGACTTGTGCAGGCACATGCAACATATTTCAGCCCGAAACTGCGTACTCAAGCAGTTTCAAGCTGAAATACACAGCGTGTGCTTGCACTCGGTCCAATTCTTCTGGGGTGCAAACGCAACTTTCAGATTCTTCATGCAAAGGGGCAGATTCTCAGCCTGCTTTTATCTGAAGTCCGAGAAAGACCAGTGTCCATCAAGTTCAAACCCTTTAAATGAACACCAGGGAGCATATTGGTGCACAGTGTCAGAGAAAACTCTAGAGCAGTGATCCCCAACCAGTTGCTTGCAAACAACATGTTGCTCACCAAGCCCTTTGACGTTTTTTAATTGCATAAAGACCATGGGATGTATGTATTAATATTGTATACAACCAATCAGATCTTTGTTTTTGTAGTTGACTGTTCAAATCGAATTGCTGACTGGTTAATAAATACTGTGTACTGCCAAACAGAGCCTTCTGTAGTCTGACAGTCCATATTGGTCTAGCAAATAATTAATCACAGCCCTTCTTAGTTACCTTCTAGGAACTTTTTTCATGCTTGCATTGCTCCCCAACTTTTTATATTTAAATGTTGCTCACAGGTAAAAAAGTTTGGAGACCCCTTCTTCACAGGGATGGTATATTTCTTCTAGAATGCTTTACGAGACCCAGCATATGAGGAGAATAACAAAGGTTGTATACATTCAATCAACTATCACAGGTTCCATGATATAAGGACTTAGGGGGTTTTGTAATGAAAGGCACTAAGTTTGCCCCAGTGCAGTAACCCATAGCAACCTATCAGCAGGTAGAATTTACTGGTCACCTGTTTAAAAGCAAACATCTTATTGGTTGCAATGAGTTACTGCTACTGGGCAATCTTAGTTCCTTTTATTACATATGGGGGTAACTGTCTAAGTGGGGCTTTGCTGCAGGGGGAAAGTCCAGTGTAGCAAATCTGCCAGTGAAACAGTTAATGAACAAAATCTGCGAGTTTCTTTTACTTTTGTTATGCACTGTTACAATTTACTTCTCTCTTCAAAACTTCCGTTGTGAATAAAAAAGACAGATTTCTGTTTATAGTTACCCTGGATGTTGCTGTAATTTACTTTCAGAAGTTATTGCCAAGGCTACCATTTCAGTGAATTCCTACAATACATACAGATTAGTGATGAGCGAGTCTGTCCTGTTTCGCTTTTCCAAAAAATTCACAAAACGACCAAAAATTTGCAAAATGCGTTTGTTGCAGATATCGCATTACTTTTTTTTACTTGTGCGGCAGTTTTTTACATACATGTGACAATTTTTTACATGCGTGACTTTTTCCCTCACTCTAAATACTTTAAAGTCTATTGGCGTTTTTCTCTGCAAATTTTTTGTTGCAGCGAATTTTTACGAAGCAGTTTCATGAAAAAATTCACTGATGGTGAAATGCGAAATTTCACCACAGATCCATGCCTGGCAGAAAAATTTGCTCATCGCTAATACACATACTTAGACAGACCTATAAATACACTCACATAAACTAAATATACCAATACATATACTAACTGTAGATCTTAACATTACAATAGCCTTGGATATTACACTTGTTTCAGAAATCATCCAAGCCACTCTTAAAAGAATTAATAGGATCTGCCATTACAACATCACTCTAGTTCTGTTCCTCTAGTCTAAGAGGCATTGATATCTTTTATGGGAGGAAAGATCCCCTGCTGTATGTCTATAATCCCCTCTAAGACTGTGGAGACTTGTTCCCTCCCATTATCACTCTTGCCCCATTGCACCTAGCTGACAAAAGACGCAATGACACCATTGTGTGGGTGGAGTTCGGCCACAGCTTTATTATCAAATACAACGTCCAAAATTAGTCCTTGCCATGTATATTCAAACTTTTCCAAACAATAAACCATTTTGTTAACGAATGCCGGCCCACTGCAGTGGGCATGTAGAAGCCATAAGACAACATCAGTACTTAAATGGCCAAGGACTACCCCCCGCCATTTGCTGTGACAAACCACAAATTTATATTGATATGATGATTTTTTTTAATTTTATTTTTATAAACAGAGTGTGCTTAAACAGGGAGGGTGGGAGGGGGATGCCGCTCGGTGGAATCCAGGAAGCAGAGTGGCGGCAGCAGAGCGGGAATGCAGGCACAGAGGAGGGAGGAGGAGCGAGCGAGGGGGGGCTGCCCTTTCCTGACTGCACTGGTAAGTTAACCCCTTCCAAGCACGGAGGGAACTGGGCCACAGCTGGCTCCACAGTCCCTCCGCGCTTTCATTATTTATTTCAGCGCTCTCTATGAACTTGTACAGAGTAATCATTTCCCCTCATAAGCAATTATTTTCCATAGAAAACAACCCCAGCCATGACAGTCTAACCTCATAGCTTAAATCTTCCACCCCCTTTACCAGTTTAGTTGCACATCTCTGCACTCTCTCCAGCTCATTAATATTATTCTTAAGGACTGGAGCCCAAAACTGCACCGCATACTCAAGGTGGGGCCTTACCACTGGTTCATAAAGAGATAAAACTATAATTCTTCCCTCAATGCCCACATATGACACACATATCTATTTAGTTAGCAGTGTGTAAAACACACACACACATACTGCCAGGTAGAAAGTAGAAGGTAACATAACTGATTCCTATGTTATGAAAGTCTGCAATATTATTTAAACTGATTTTATTAATACAAATCCTTTAAGTCAAGTTATTTTGTGTATTTGGTAGTCTTTTAATGACCAATTTATGATCTGAATTAGGAAAACATTCTGCTGATCATTTTACAGTGTCCTGGGGAAAATTATCTGATCATCACTTTTGTGCAGAACAATTCAAGTAGTGCAAAAAAAGAAAGTGACATTTTTAAAGCAGACACATTTTATTGGTAATAATGTGTGAAACCTGGCAATGGGAATCGCATCGGCCTATTTCATTCCAAAAAAGAATGGTGGAGATAAAAGCTAAATCCTTTTGGGATTTTTTCTGCTATACCAATTTACCTGTATCACATACATCCATAATTAATTTACAATAATTACTGTTAGATAGGTGAAATATCATAAAACTATCAAATACAGTGAAATCTCAATTTTACATCCATAAGTTTTCCCACATTTTACCTTTTTTTGTGGTCCCACCAATATATAATGCATAATGCATTTCCACTATTTTCATTTTCCTGAATTTTACACTTTATTTTTAAAATGAGGCTTCTACTGTACTTATATTAATATACATTTGATAAAAATAGCAAACTTGAGTTGTACTCAGATTGCTCAAAAATGAATAGGAATTGAGTGGGAACTCCACTGTGCTGCTCTGCTTTTTTAGCTCAGGTTTTCAAATAGGAGCACATGCTACATTCTACATGCTATGTGTGGAAGGAAAGGTAAGGAGGACCGATGGAAGGCAGTTAAGGGGGGCTATTGTAGGTAGGGGGGTTTAGTTGTTCTTTAACAAAGATATATGCTAGAAATTCTTCACATGTTATAGGTTTGTGTACCAGCCCAAAGCAACCACAACAGTTAACAATTAATAGCTGTGCCTCTGAATATACCCCAAATAATTCCCCATTTTTTTCTGCTGATTCACTGCACATGCTCTGTGCTGCTGTCAGTTACCTGAACGTAGAAACCAACTCACTGTATACATATAGAATAGAAAATTTCACCATGGTCAGTTTCGCGATAAAATTCTGCGTTGCGCAGACAAAACCGGACAAAAAATTTGCTACACATGGAAAAATAAACGCGGCAACAAAAGACAAAAAAGTACCCATGTGTTAGCCCATATAGGGGTTTCCTTGAGTTTGCATGAAGAGTGACCCCTCATATAACAGGTGATGTGGAGGTCACACTATACCATGAACTCACACACATGTATCACCAATACTCATAGACTCTGTTGTAGTTTGCGTCATGACATGACATTGCATGACAAAAAAAAATTTGAGAAAAAGAGTCCCATAGACTTAAATACGTTTCGTTAAATTTTGCACTCTTTTTACAAAATTTCGCACAGTTTTGTGAATTTTTGGGCAAAGCGAAACACAGCAGTTTTGCTTATCACTAGTCTTAGTACAAGGCTGATTAGTAAATAATTCAAATGCTCATTACATGGCAGGTCGAAAACCAATTAAATGTGCATCAGAATTTAATAAGTAACCCCGTAGCCAGTTTGTGACTGGCAGACCTTATTTTTTGCTTGATGATTTGTGACAGCCCTTAGGCTTTCTCAACAGCTGCCTACATTACACTGAGCATGTGACCGTCACTGACACTCCTAACAGAACTGACTTAGGGGCCCTGAATCATTACTGTTGTGGAGATTCTGAAACTTTTGGCTGGTGCAGTAGTTCAGTAGCTCAGTATATAAAATGACATTTCTAGCTATATTTGTTTTTAGGGGTTACTTCTTTAAACATTTAAAAACCCAACAGGAACTTTTGCCACAACAATGATGTATCCTTGCTTAGCAACTTTTGTGCAAAAAATATCATTATAAAGGGGGAAGAATCATTATAAAAATAACAATTGTTTGCTTCAGTAGATCTCTATTCAGAGATCTTGTGATAATGGATTTTATTTTGTCTTGCTTGCTTCCCTGAGGGTTCTGCTGAAGGCAGCTTTGGCATGCTGGGCATAGTTGGTTAACAAAGTCCAATAGGGTGCAGGTTGGTGAAAATGCCTTTCATTGTTATACCCCTGCTCAAAATTGTTAGTATAAAATGAGTCTAGCAAGCCACAGTCTGTCACCAAGAGTTTTGCCATGCTACATAGTATACAGAATTCTGCAATACAATACTAATTTTTTAAGAGCCACTTCAGTTGCCTTTAAAGTTAATATAAAAAACTATCCACATAGCAAAATGATTTCTCCTGAGAAAAAAAATCCAAACAGTTCATATTTTACCTTGTTGGTAGGCAAAAGCATGCCATAATAATATCACAATTTAATTTTAAAACATAGAGTGAGTTTTGAATTAATGGATGCAGAAAAATGTAATTTTTCCCATAGCGACTAAATATAGCATCCATTGTTTAGTATTACTTCTAGTGCTCTCTGCATATTCCATTAAATAGAAGTACTGTACTTGGCTTTATACATCTTTCAGCCTTTGTGAATGTGTTAACTATACCTAGCCAAACTTTTCACCTGCGGAATTCAGCATGTAAAATACAGACATTTTCCTTGTGAAATATCTAAAGAGGAAATGCCAGACTATGCACTAAAACCTAAAACTTCAGATCAAATACATTTACAATAACCAAAATGCAAAAGCTAACATTTAAATGTTGATTTTCTGTTCAATAAATACAATTGTATTCATGCTACATGTTGACCTTAGCAAACCTCTAATGTTTTTATGACACAGGTCCATCCTCTCATTGTATTTATTATGTGTGTATTTGTGTATTTTCTTTATAATTGTACACATGGCCAAAAAAATTAATTAATAAACATTTTAAAAAATAAACAAATATGAAGGGGCTTCCTATTTCCTTTACTCTGAGAAAAAGAAGCTCATGATTTTTTGGGGGGTTGGCTGGCCACCCTTACTTATTTTTAATAAAGAAAATATTACAAATACTGAACACATTGTTAAGGGCTCGTGTATGTGAAAAGTCAATTTCCTTAGCTGATTACATATATAAACTGTATTAACAATTAGTGGGAAAGTCACAGAATAATAATGTTCTGCGTACATTTACATATTAAATCAGCGATGAGCCTCTTGTCTTAAAAAACATGTACTTGTTTACAAGCTACTGAAGTAGAGGATGAGATTCTTATTGGACAACCCCCCCCATTGTAGGTATTGCCAACACTACTTTGGGTATGGTACTGGGGAGCTGTTTTCCCATAAAGCAGGAAATAAGTTCTATTCTTTATCAAGAAACCTTCTTTCATAATAAACCAGACATCTACCGCAATATAAAATTACAAGTCAGAGTCACATTGCTGTTTCACAACATATGCAAATAGTATGTAAATAAACAAACAATACAGGAATGTTTGTGAAAATGAATGAATAAACATGCCCCATCAGGAAATTTTCACATTTCAGTTTGTTTCTATTTGAGAATACGCCAGCACTTTGACTCACACGTATTGCTACAGGCATATTTAATTTGGCACTTTGAAAACCTTGTGCTGACACGTAAAGCTATCATTATAATGCAATACATACATTTCCCGTGGTTATATTCTTGTTCTAAACTGGTATTTAGCTATAATTTATGCTTTGTGAATGCCATAGCATATATATGATATAAAACTGTTGTCATCCTTATATAAATAAATGATAAAATGTTAAAGGTAAATATTGCCCTCTATTTTTATATGTGCTGTTGTGCTTTACTTTCCTTAGTAGGTAAATTTAGCATTTAAGTCAAATAACCAAGGCTTTATCATATAGACTATATAATGACTCTATATGATGACTGAAAGAATAGGCTTTTCTTGTTTCATTCTCTAGGAAGCTTGGAAAGGGCTTGGGCATGGCATGCTGTTGCTATTGGTCAGTGGATATATAGTGAATATATTTTGTTTATAAGTTATTTGTTTTGATGCTTTTGTATCATTGCTTTTAATTTACCTAATAAACAAACATATATCAGGACACTGTGCTTTACAGGTAAATATTTATACACTGGGCCCTTAAAAGGATGCAACACCATATATGTAAAATACTTTCGGAAAGTTATCTTACATTCTTTGAGTACTTTCTCTCAGTTTCTGCAACTTCAAAGCTGTTTTTAACACAAAAATGTCTCAGTGACTTTGTGGTTCAATAAAATAATCCTGTTACGTGGTATCACTTATGAAAGAGCAAAAACCATATGATGGGCTAGTACTGGGTATTGTTTCAGCTGCACATTATAAAAAGGGCTTATATATTCTCTCTCCTTATCTTTAGAAAACATTGATGACCTCCATACACTTTTCAAAAGCTTCTTATATTACAAAACCTAGAGACCCCATGCTACACTGGAGACATTTAGCATTGAATTACTGTCTACATAAATTAAAGATGGCAAATGGAAAAGACACTTGACCCCTTAATGTATCCATAATATGAATTTCCAGTATACATATGCAATTCCATCACATAACTTGATATTAGACAAGAAAAAAAAGCTCTAAGATTTTTTATTCTATACTTTGGCATTAAAGCATGTAGGTTAAAAAAATCAGTAATTTCCCATACAAGAAAGTGACATTGCTGTTTGTATGTGCAGCATGCGTGTGTATATATAAATATATATATATATATATATACACAAGTTACGGCAGCACTCGCCTCCAAAAATAATATATAGAGTGTACTGGTGCACTGCCTCAGAAAGAGAATTCCATTTACTCCTTCACATACAAGAAACAACAAGAAAAGGCGGCATTCAAAACTTTTGAGTGCCGCCTTTTCTTGTTGTTTTATATATATATATATATATATATATAAAAATCATTCGAAAGTAGGCCGCTCCACACAGGACTTATGGTGAACAAAAAAAAATTTTATTTGTAGAATATAACAATTACTGACGTTTCGGCTGGCGTTCCAGCCTTTCTCAAAGTTACAAATCTACAAGTGCAGTGAACCTAAATACAACAAGTGGCGGGAAACAAAGACTGTGATGGGGGCGTGACGTGGTGAATGACTGACAAGTAAGACTCAACATTACAAAGAACAAAATCAAACGAAAAATAACGAATAAAATTTAAACATAAAAAATAAAAAGTAGAAAATCAAGGTTACTCGTTTGATATTATTCGTTATTTTATGTTTAAATTTCTACTTTTTATTTTTTATGTTTAAATTTTATTCGTTATTTTTCGTTTGATTTTGTTCTTTGTAATGTTGAGTCTTACTTGTCAGTCATTCACCACGTCACGCCCCCATCACAGTCTTTGTTTCCCGCCACTTGTTGTATTTAGGTTCACTGCACTTGTAGATTTGTAACTTTGAGAAAGGCTGGAACGCCAGCCGAAACGTCAGTAATTGTTATATTCTACAAATAAAATTTTTTTTGTTCACCATAAGTCCTGTGTGGAGCGGCCTACTTTCGAATAATTTTTGTACATATACATGAGGACTGCACCCAGGCAAGTTTAACTTTGAAAATCGTGAGTGCCTACCCTATGGATTCTGTTCGCTATATATATATATATATATATAACAACAAGAAAAGGCGGCACTCAAAAGTTTTGAATGCCGCCTTTTCTTGTTGTTTTTTGTATGTGAAGGATCAGGATGACGATCCGGTATGGATCGAAACGCGTAGACATTTGTGTCTAAATATTCCCTTGGAGTGCTTTCTGCGAGACTTTATACTATTTTATGGTCAGCACCCGGTCATTGGCGTTTTTGTTTGGTGAGTGCCGATTCTTTGAACAATATATATATATATTATATATATATATATATATATATATATATAATGTATTGTGCAATAAAACAATACATTCATAGAACAGAGGTCAGTAACATGCTTAGTAGCTACAAAGAGGCAAGAGGAGAGAGATTCTGTTTAGTGATATAGTGATATTTTTTTTTTGCCAGGCATGGATTTGCAGCAAAATTCTACAATCAGCAGCACTTGCACCTTCCCTCAAGGGTGCAAATCATTCTATGTGTTTTTTACTTTTGTTTTACTTCTTAAAAACAAAACTTCCCTAAGACTCCTCTGACCCACCTTGCTCTCCATGTAGTTATTCAAATACAGTTGTAAGAGGACAGTCCTGTGATAAGCATTCCCATTACTGCAATTCCATAGAATGCTATGCTATTACTTGTCTTGTTCCACTGTAATCAAACTTCAGAAAGGTGAATCTAACACTTTTTTTAGTTTCCTTTCTTTGGTGGTGATCCCTTGAAACCAAGGAGAGAGTAGACCGTTCTCAGTGGAGGATCCTCTCGCATCAGTTGGGCCACCAGCTCTGATGGATTATGTTATATTGTGCAGTTGTGCTTTGAGAATCCATATTTATGCTAGATGAATAACAGCTCCTGTTATGGTTTATCCCCCACTGTATATAACATGCTGAAAATACGTGGGTTGATCAACACTTCAAAGGTAGGTCTATGTTTAAACCCCTTAATAACACTGTCCCACTGCACCCTCTAGTTCTCTAAAGACGATGACTAATAATCTAATTACATATGCAAGAGAATTCACCAGTAGAATGCTGTGTAGCTCCCCATATACCTTTATTTATTTATTTATTTATATATTTATAATATGTTGCAGGGAGTTGTTGTTCAGCAACTGCAATGAACAACACTGTGAGTTGCCTGGTGTTTCTTTCTTCAGTACGTAACATAGCAATCAAATATACAAGCTATAAAGATGACTAGTGAGCAGCATATTCCTTTGCTGGGGGAGTGGGTTAATATTTGCTTATAATGTTTTTAAGCAAATGGAAAAAATGTAAAATAACGTGTGACATTTGGATCCAGGATCACTACTTTCCAAATATGAAAAGATGCTTGGTAACAATACAAAGTATAGTAATCTAGAATTTCCAGCAAAACTTTGGTTAATGTGGATAATGGCAGTTCCCAAAAAGCAATGAAAAGTTACTTTTTGAAGTAACCCATATAGTATGTGTGTTTACCATACCAACTCTTTGTATGGAGGCACAAAAACTCACTCCCACAAACATTTTCCATTCTTTTTACATGCAAGATTCAGGTGGGCTAATTCCGTGAAATCTGAAATGACAGTTCAAAAGAGACATCTATTGCTAACTGCAACTGACTGAATATTCTTGAATAACCCTATTTTGCACGCCTGCCGGTGGAGAAATTGCTTGGAAAGCATTGTTTGCTCAGAAGTATAGCTCCTGTGCCATATGCTCAATGGTAGGATTATGATGTCACATCAATAATTACATAGCAAACACAACATACAGTGGAAATATGAAAAAGAAACTGCAAAGTTTGTTGCTTAGCAGCAGCAAATATGTAACTGGAAACCCTAACGCCTCTTCCACAGATGTCTTGCTTGTCCGAGGGCCAACAGTTGTTTCAGTTTCAATTTATGCCTTTTTATTTCACCACTTAGTATAGCTGATGGTTAGCAATAAGCAAGCCATCAAAATATCACCTTTGGCATGATTGATTTTCATGTGATTTTTATAGTCCATATGTGTCATTTCATGCAGTTGGGAAACACATTTCGCTTGCATATCATGAAGAGCAGGGCTCACTTTCCTGTACACATCGGATATAAAACCAGGAATTTATAGCAGGAAAACTTAGCCTCTTAACATTCCTGAAATAGGCATTTTATGTCTGCACAGCTGAGGCCTTTCAATGACTTCAGCATTTTCACATTTACTGTGTATACACATCATGTAGAATATATATATCTGTTTCTAAAGTTGAGAGTAAAGAAAATACAAAACAGGGTGGTCTCATCTAGGATTAACTTCATGCACATTGTATTACATTTATTCAGTGTGCATGAAATGAATTATATTTAATTATTTCTGTATGGAGCACCCATAATATGCCAAATAGAAGAGGATCAATCCTTACTTTAAAGGGATTTAAACTCTGCTATTTAACCCTAGGTTAATCAAATGTTGCTGGACTACAATGCTATATCATTAAGGGTTAAAGTAAGCTGTGAACTGCTGTGAACTGTAGTACAGCAATATAAGGTCTGGATTCTTAAAGTACATATAAGCAACTGCTATTCAAACCCTTTTTATTAAAATACTATTCAACTAAAAATCACAATATTGTTCCTTAACATTTCATCTAGAAGTATTCGTATAAGAACCCAACACTGATGTTGCTGGACTACAGCTCTCATGCTTTAACCCTTGATCACATTTGTATGCTGTGAATGATAGTCAAGCAGCATATGGGTAAGGCACAGTTAACATTATACACCTAAGTCACTTTGTTTTGTAAATGCTTCTTATGCCAGATTCCAAATCCATCATCAGGCGGACTCCTGCCACCCCACAACAGGCCTCCAGATACTGGAGATAACAGGCCTCCAGAAATAACACACAATTTATGGGCAGGAGAAGGGATGACTACTTACCTCCCCACTCCCACCCAACTTCAAGGGGACAGTCTCAGGTCTCTTTATTCCTAAACAAAGTTTACTAGATAGTTTACATTACCTTTAAAGCAACCATGCGGGGCTCATTTGCTAGCACCAGACAAAGTTATCTCATTGCAGTAACCCCGTAGCATCCGGTCAGAAAAAGCAATTTGCTGTTTAACTGCACTAAGAAATTGCTTCCTAGTGTATATATAAAATTAAAAAAAAAATCCAAGCATATTTAATGTGATAGGATCCTCCAATTAGAATCCGTCCTGTACCTCTGGCCTCCCTGTTCTGTGTTCATTTAAATATCTCTGAAAACATTGTATCTCTTTTACAAAGTGCTAAGGGCTAAACAGATTTTGTGGGTCAGATTTTATCTGTTCTTGCAATGCAACAACACGCAACAGCATAAGATTTTGTAGGATCTTACAAAATCTGAATCTGTTATGAAATGTTGTATCAGATAAAGTAGCATGTTTTCTTTTGTTCATGCATCTACATCCGACAGTCAATGTATTTCAATGTATTTCTTTCCAACACCTTCAGTTTTTATCTTTGGATGCAGCATGCTGTGGCTTCCTTCCAGTAGGCCTGTCGGGTGGCAATCCTTTCATGTAGTTTGCACATCAGATTTCTCATTATATTTTGACTCACATCACTAAACTGCGTAGAGAGATAGCCAAAGCAATGATTTCTGCTTCACATTAGAAAATGTAAGTATATATATATACTATATATATATAAAACAGGCACTCACGTCTAAAGCAAAAATAGAAATGGCTGGGTAGTCCAGTATAATGTTGAAGGAAAGTTCCGTACTCACAGGACTTAATACCTGTGAATTTCTTATCGCTGCACAGGATAATAAATGTATTTGTTCATAATAAGTCCTGTGAGTGCGGTACATTCCTTCAACATTATATACATATATGTTATAACTGTTATGTGTATCTGCACTGTTGCAATGAAGTACAGGTATGGTACCTGTAATCCAGAATGCTCAGGGCTTTTTGCCGCCCCTGGTAACTTGCCAGGCACTACCACTTGAGGCAGCTACACCCCTGGTCCAGTGGAGAATTACAATCAGAAATTGTGTGTATGCTAAAAGTACTAACAAAATTACTGTTTGTTGGACAAGAGAACTTATATAATGATAAAGAAAACCATAATTAAGGGCTTCTATCACCCTAAAGCTGCTTCCCCAACCAGAAGTGCTAAAAGTACTAACAAAAGTACTGTTTGTTGGACAAGAGAACTTATATAATGATAAAGAAAACCATAATTATGGGCTTCTATCACCCTAAAGCTGCTTCCCCCACGAGAGATGTGGGCTAATAAAGTCTGCACTCAGATTGGCGGAAACAATAGTCTTTTTTAAAAAAAATATCCCCCTACAGTGTTAGGCTGCCCACACTGGGAGGGAGCTCCCGGTTTGGGTAGTCATGTTGTGGTACTCACATGTGCATAACGAGCGAGTGCCGCAACTTAGACTGTTAGATTGTCACGGTTGGGTTTGTTTTCGCTTGCGAGGGAACATGATTACTCTGTACAAGTACATTAGAGGGTATTATAGGCAGATAGGGAATGTTCTTCAATATAGTCAACAGTCAGTATAGGTTTGTGTGTGCTGGGTTTACTTGGAAGGGTTGAACTTGATGGACTCTGGTCTTTTTTCAACCCTATGTAACTATGTAACTTGCTCATAATGCACATGCGTGTGATGTAGGAGGGTGGGTCGCATCCACCACTCCTACATCACACACATGAGCATGATGAGCCATGATGTAATTTCTACCAGCTAACACCGAAACAGTATTATACATGCCTATCTGATGTTTGGAATAGAGGGTCTATTATCCGGAATTCTTGGGACCTTTTCTTAATGTGAAGCACCATTCTTAAAGGCTACATAAAAATGTTTAGACATAAAAATAAAACATATATTTGCCACCAACATGGTTTGTGCATCTTAGTCACCATCAAGCACATGGACAATCATGTGAACTAAAGTCTTATAACTACAGAGTTCGGGAGCACAGGGAGGAGAGCACACTAAACTTTTATAAATATAAGAAACTGCATTAAGGTTTCATTATTATGGGAACTATACTTGTTTTTTTTAGGTGGAAACATTTGTGCTCTTGTGGTTTTGTTTAGTTGGTCATAGCTCTAAAAGACTTAATCGCTTACCATGGCAACTTATCCAGGCTGCATGAAAACCATAGGGATACAGATATTTTCAATTTAAAATTAATTTTATAGACACCTGTAGCTGGAAAAAAAAATCAGGTTTAAATAAATAAAGAATGATTAAGAAGAGACTCTGTGGAACTGTGACTGTTCCTATTTTTTAATAGTACTTCCAATTTCAGACACATAGAACTCTATCAAATACATAACAAAATACCCTTTAATAGCTGGTATTGCCTATTAAAATCAATTTTTTCTTTGGTACAATATCATTGATACAAACAGGATTAGATCAGTCTATAAGGAAAAATTACAGTGTGAACTAATCCTCTGTAGCAACCTGTTCTCATGCAGCCTGACTGCTATTTTCCTTTCTAAGCTTTCTTTAAATGTCATTTTTTTTAAATTAAAAAAAGTCATAGAAACAGTTCAAGAACATTAAAAATAAAAAAAAGAACTCGGCATATGTATTACACTTTGAATAATGCATGTATTCTCTTATAGTGTGGAATTTCCTGCCTGCTGACTCCACTACATCAAGGTCTGAAAAAGTATTTAACGTAAATGAAATTATTTTGTACTGGATAAAAATATTATATTGTAATATAGAGTGATAAAATGAGTTATTGGTATTACACATGACATTCTTATAGTGACCAATTTCCAAAAACTGATCCACTTGTAATGATTTTATTAAATCAAGTCAACAACGGGGATTTGACATGTCTAGGAAAATATTGTAAATGTATTTCAACTATATCCATAGTTATTAAATTGCACATGATGCAAGGCATTTTGTAATGTGAACAAATGCACTATTGTGTGACAAATTATATTGTAGCTTTTGTGGGAGACTGCAGGCAGACTTGTAGATAGAAAGTCTAACAATCTTTGTTCTTGATTTTTGTTCTTTTTGAAATACCTGTGCTGTGTGGTTTTTTTTTTTTAATATTAAATGATTTCACATACCCCAAATTTCCTATTATTATTATTATTATTATTATTATTATTATTATTATTATTATTATTATTATTAAATTGTACATTGCTGAAAATCATTTGGGGGAAATGTTTTATTTCAACAGTTTTGATTCAGAGCTGTGATAAATAATTGGTTTGTTATTTCTGGGTGATACTTCATTATAAGGTATTGCAAATGGAAATTACTAATTAAAAGGTTTATAAATTAACAGCTGTAGTTCCATCTCCCAGTGCTAGTGTAAGGTCATGTTTGGTACCAAAGAGGAAATACAGTATTAATATTTGAATTGGCATAAGATGCGAGGGATTTGGGAGTATACCAGGGATAATATAAGCATATTGTATGTGCCCTTAATAAATGTAAAGGACATGTAAACCCCCCACAAAAAATCTTTACCTGCCATTCCTGGTGTTCAAAAGTTAATAGTAAGGCTGCAGCATCCTCTTGGGATCCCACCTGGGATTCCTTCTCCTCCTCTAACCCACTTAACCCTCTCCCTCAGTACCTGACGTTGGCTCTGGGCTTACTGAGCATGCTCAGTTCTTCTAAACTCAGGTCACCAAACATACCCTCCAGTACAGCAGCCAATGAAGAGATAGCACTGCTGGTTTCTATAAAAAAATCTGCTCTATCTGTGCACTCTGCTGGAGAAACATGTTTTTTCTCCTAATGTAAATGCTACTGAAGATGTGTGAGAGGGAAAAAGCCAGGTAAAAAGCTGCTGTTTGTTTTTGGAAAGTATGATGGTGCTGGTGAATGGAGAGTGTATGTGATCCAAAGAAAATAGTGCCTATTGTGAAAGATCTATTGGAGATAAGCCTCATGGTTGCAAATATGGGATCCATTATCCAGAAAGCTCTAAATTACAGGAAGGCCGTCTCCTATAGACTCCAAATAATTCAAATTTTTTTAATGTTTTCATTTTTCTCTGTAATAAAACAGTACCATGTACTTAATATAAAATATCTGAGATAAATTAATCTTTACTAGAACAATTGGGTATAATTGGGTATTATTTTTAAGTACATACATAGTAACATAGTAAGTTAGGTTGAAAAAAGACGTCACATTTAACCATAATGCCTATATATAACCTGCCTAACTGCTAGTTGATCCAGAGGCAAAACACCCCATCTGAAGCCTCTCTAATTTGCTGCAGAGGGGAAAAAATTCCTTCCTGACTCCAAGATGGCAATCGGACCAGTCCCTGGATCAACTTGTACTAAGAGCTATCTCCCAAAACCCTGTATTCCCTCACTTGCTAAAAAGCTATCCAATTCCTTTTTAAAGCTATATAATGTATCAGCCAGCACAACTGATTCGGGGAGGGAATTCCACAACTTCACAGCTCTCACAGTAAAAAATCCTTTCCGAATATTTAAATGGAACCTCCCTTCTTCTAAATGGAGTGGGTGCCCTCGCGTCCGTTGGAAGGACCTACTGGTAAATAAAGCATTAGAGAGGCTATTATATGATCCCCTTATTTATTTATACATAATATAGGAATGGAGAGAGCTAGCACCGTCCTCACTAACTATACACATTCAAATTGTAGCCATCTACACTCCTATCTTGAAGTTGTATGAAATGGAGTGAGAACACTGAGGTAACGTGCAACTGAAGTAAAATTATACAGAAAAAAAGAAAAGAGAGAAATACAAGGAGACACCCAAACAGGTGGTCCCTGTCTAGACTTCAGAATTGTTGCACCATTAACCCCAAAGAAAGAGAAAAGAGGTAAAAATTATAATCAGGTAATTCACTTGATCAGGACATTAAAACTTAACCTTTATTGGTAAAAATTAAAAAGGTGAAGTATATCTTAGAATAATCCCCATTAAAAATCGCCTGGGGTGATATTCAATTAAAGTACAAACTATGAGGTATTATAAGGCTGCTCAGAGTTAACCTGCCTCATTCAATTCACTAAATTGTTACAGCTTAAAAAATAACTATTGTATCAAACACTCTCCAAGGACTCCTTGACAAAGCTCCTCGTGAAGGGGCGAAACGCGCGTCGGGCTTGTAGGGGGGTGGAGCGGGTGTTGATGCGGGGCTCTGGGTTTGGAAGGGTGGGCTGATTTGTTTGCACGACTGATGTGCATTTTATAAGCGGGGGTGCCTCAATGTAAAAAACGGGAGGTTTGGCTGCAACATTGAGCTACCTGTACTCAATCTATGGTGGGGTGGTGGGCACAGAAAACGGCTGAATTCCAGCCTATAGCTGAAAGAGTTCTGTACTTTAACACAGCTATGACGGGGTCTGAATCCCCTACCCTGTCTCAGCAGTTAATATAGCTCATAAGGAAACTGGACTCGAGTTCTCCTTGTTTGGCAACAATTTTGCAACAATTGTTGCCGGCGTTTTTTTTTGCAATCTCTCCTTGGCTGCCTCTATAGGACTGTGGATTTGTGGAGAGTGTTTGATACAATAGTTATTTTTTAAGCCAGTGTTATGGGTAGGGCATGGCTACAAGTAGGTCTGGCCACAGTAGGTGCAGAAGAGCATAAACTATACAGCTGTGGCCAAGTTCCACCAGGGCCAAACTAAACCAGCATTCCTGCCTTCCATTCCCCCTCCTGCTTAGTCAACCTAGTGCCTCTCATGATTTTATTTGCATTCTACACTACCAGCAACAAACAGTTGACGGCAGTGCTCAGCTGCCTTCCTGATGACAAAGAGATACCATTTGATATTAGTGTCAGGAAGGAAGTCCTGTCTCCAAGGTATAATGAGTGCAAAGTGATCATAAGGATGGAAGGCAGTTGAGCACTTCTTTTAAGAATTTGTTTCTGGTAGTGTAGAATGTAAATAAAATCATTGTTGGCAGTTGGTGGTTTATATAGGCAAGAATGCTTACTGGTGGTGGTAGGACACAGGTTCCAAAAGCAGAAAAGGGTGGGGGGGGGCCAAATTCACAATTTATACCAATCTTAGCTGCCCAATTCCTATTTGCTTTTCTAGATACACTGGGGATCTTGTCAGAAGTGTGAACGCTTATTACTGTTGTAAATATTAGTGGAACTATAGCTAAAACAGCAATATTTTCATATATTTGCATCAAGTCTGAAACATATTGTAGTTCGTTAAAAAAGAGTTTGGCTTCACCATCTGGCATAGAGGCTGTTCCACCCTTTTCCCTAGAGAAATGAACAGTGTGCTGTTCCAGATGTGCACATTACTGTTGCTCCTTCCTTATCTAAGTGGGGTTAATTAAAAATAAATAAAAAACTGGAATATGCACAGAATATGTGAAAAATGTAGGATAGATATTTTTTTAAAAGGACAGTGTCAACACATGGTTACCCACTGCCTGTCTTTACAAAAACTTAAATAGTACTGTGCAGGCAAATATTTATATATGTCAAGAGATGAATGACCAACTTTAAGCAGTTAAATTAAAATTTGCAATGTATTACATATCATATAAAGAATATTATAAAGAATATTACATTGGCAAATGCAAATTGTTGTTCATCTACAAAAAAAATCTGCATTTATGACTTTTATTACATTCACCTCAGTGGCTAAATCAGTCCCAGCAGACAAAGAGTAATTGTAAACACACCTCTAGGGGCAGATTTACTAATGCACGAAAGTCGTAACGGCTACAAAAAAGTTGCGACAATTCGCGAAAGTCGTAACGGCTAAGAAAAAGTCGCGACGGCAACGGAAAAATCGAAAAAAATACAAAAAAGTCGCAAAATGTTCGTTCCAATCCGTTTTTTTCCCAATCGGGATTCGGATTCGTGGATTAGTAAATCTGCCCCCAAGTCTTAAACCTGTCACATTTTGCATTCATTATGACTATAATCTCTTCCATAAAGCAAGGACTGTCATTTGGCTAAACAGGAAACAGACAGTGAAATAAATAGCAGGCAATACATGGTCTGAACAAGTATGAGAAAAAAAAATCATCCACTCCTTGTTTCCAGGCATAATGAGACAGTTGTATTTTGCCAACACTATCCCTTTAATAGAGAGCCACAATTACAGTAACGATTGGCAGAAAATTCACAGTCTTCCTCATTTATAGAGAAAAAAAGTCATAGCTATTCTAAGTACATCACCACTCACAAAAATGAAAAATACTGGTTGATTTAGTGATTAAGTATTTAGTTGATTGGTTTATTTATTTAGTTCTGGGGAAATTTATGTGATTTCTGAGATATGTCTGATGATGTTGATGCTTCCTGCCTTTAAAAAAAATCCTGATCCTGACAATGCACTATGCAGGGAACTAAAAGAAAGAAAGTGCTTTCAGCATCTACTGTATGTACCAAATATGCTGCATTGGTCAATGCATTTCAAGCACATTGTATACACTACTGTACATAAGGCAACGATTGTACATTAACATGCAAAGCAAAAAAAAAACAAAACTGCGGATTTGAACATCTGGATAAAATATAAAAGGAGGTTTCTGCAACTAAGTTTGGGCCTGAATGTAGGAATTTTCCAAGTAAACATAACACCAGTGTGTTTGTAGAGCTATTTTTGCAAGAGATACAACAAAGCTAAAGTGGTACTTATTATTAGGTTTTGTGTTTTCATTGGTCATTAAAGATAAGGTCTAGTTTTAAACATGTGAATGTTTTAAGAATATATAATATTAACTTTGTCCCTTCCTGACAAGACTTATGTCACATACTAGACAAAAATAACTAGCCTGCCACATCCACTGCAAAATGCTATTAAGCAATCCATGTCTCAATGTGCATAAAGAAATTTGGGTTTAGCGGGGAGAAGGCAGCTTTGTGTTAGAAACCACTGGCAGGAAATTAAGCTCATTTTACAAAGTTCCTATTATCAGTTTCTTAAAATGTCAGAAGCACAATTTATCCTAAATATATTTTTGTTCTAGTCGCTGAAGAAAAAAAGTTTATGAATAGATTTATTGTGTGTGTTGCATTGCAATATTACAGAAAACAAGCACAAAGTAATGGAAGGCTGAAAAAATATGTGAATGCACAGAAGAATATAGGATACTTGTAAGTCTTACACAGAGAAAAGCAAGTCCGGTTAACCGGTTAAAGTTATCTCACTGTGAAATAAAATCGCTATGTCATTATGTTATACAGTATATGTGTATTACAGCCAAACTTCACAAGGACATAAGACAGAGGGCCTCATGTATTATGTTAGGTGCAACTACTAGGCATGGAACTGTACCTAGTGCCAATATTTCCTTGTACCTAATGTCAGTGCACCTGTAAATGAGTCACTTGTGCAGATCATAGAGGAAAAAGGGATATGTAATTGTCTAGCTATGTCGTGCCGAGAATAATAACAGGTTCCATTTACTAACAACAGGAACACGTTTGCTCCCATACTGTGGTTGCTGTAATAACATTGAATATGTTGGAAAAAGCCATGGTAAACTGCACTCATTTCTTCACCCAGTGCTTTGCTCTGTTGAAATCTAAGGCTGAAGAATTCCAAATGTACTCTACTAGATGTTGCTTGACTACAGCGCCCTTTGACAACCAACATGAACTGCAACATCCCTCAAGATTTGTAAAAATTGTATAACCCTAACTATAATGTGTAATGTTGTAAGGATTGAAGCCTCTCAGCTGCTGCTGAAATATTATTCATCAGACCAATGGAAGATGCATTTAATGCAGGCCAAAGAGGACACCATACCATCTCAAGGGAGTGTGTATACAGTATATTTTCCTTAGAACAAGATGCAAAAGTTGCTTCCCTTTGACATAAGTGTAAAGAACTACACAGATAATAACTGCACTCTCACTGGGCATATGCTCTGGTGACCCTCAGTTATGTCAGTAGGAATATAAATGAATAAGACACACTTACAGCTTAAAATCCTGCAGCAATAAGAGAGGATTGCAGATATGGTTTTAACCATTTATACTACATATTATATACAAAATCTTGACAGGGGCAGCATCAATTTGACAGGCCCCTCGCAAAACCACAAGCTCCTCACCCCTTTTTAAGATAGCATACTAGTCAACATGGACACTTTGGGTGAAAAAGGCTGCAGCAGGTTTATAAACACATTCACATAAATAACAACCAACATATATACACTTCAGTTAAGTGTAAAGCAATGTAAACAATGACATTTATATAATATTTAACAATTAACTTCATTGTAACATCTGGTAGCCGCTGAGAGCTGCAAACCATTCTAAAGGTGGCCACACACGTGGCGATCCGCCACTAACCTTCAGGGCTGAAACAGGCAGATAAGGAGGTAGAAACAATAGGATTTCTACCTCCTTCTGCCGATTCAGCCCTGAAGGCAGATTTTGCTCAGGCGCCTTCTATGGCACCCGATCAAAATCTTTTGACCTGGCCGATCAGCAGCCTCCTGCGATATTGGTCGACTCGCCGACTTGCCATACATGCACTGAGGTTTCATATGATATTATCGGTGCGTGTATGGCCAGCTTAACAAAGAGTGAGGGGCCTGCCTGTTGTCCCTCCTAGACGCGGCTTTCTTCCCTAACTCACACCCCTTCCACCAGGCCCCTTCCCTACTCTACTACCTGTTTTCTCTGTTCAATGTAAAAGATGCTCCTTCACTTCCTTCCTTTTTTTAACCCTTCCAAACAGGCAACCCAACAAACTTCAAAACCCATCATTTCTAACACATCACTTTCCTCGTATTCCTGTTTTGTCCCTGTCGTTCCCAGTTCCTGGCTCCCTCCTCTCTAGAATTCTTTACATGAAGTGCCTAGGTCTCAGTCCAGCTCAGCACCATATAGCCAATAACAAAAGAGCTACAATGCCACCCAAAAGCATATTGTATATACAAAAACCACCCACACAGGAGTTCTATAGTTCTTGAATAGCAAAATACAATCAGATTAATTCTCCTCATTTACACAAAGGTACTGAGTGGTGATTTACAGCCAGTACATCTTCCTCACACCATAATCTTGAGGAATACAGTACACATATGGGCTCTATTATTCAGAATGCTCAGGATCTAGGTTTTTCCGGAAAAGGGTGTTTTTTTGTGTAATTTGGATTATTGTACCTTAAATCTACTTATAAACATTAAAATGTTAAGCAAACCCAACAGAATTATTGTGGCAGCAATATGGACTCATGCAGCGTAGTTACTATTAAGTATAAAGTGCCGCTTTATAATTACAGAGAAAAAATAGTTTTGCAAAATTAGAATTATTTCCTTAAAATAGGCTGTATAAGAGATGGCCTCTCCATAATTCAAAGCTTGCGAGATATCAGGTTTTCTAGACCTGTATAACAAAGGTATACTGTGTGGCAAGGAAAGGGGTTAAACACTCAAAATGTTAAATGAAAAGTATATTGTACAATTACAACGTATGTATGTAAGCCCATTCAGTAAGGGTACACAGACTTTTACTATGCACTGAGGGAATTTGAAACCTCTTTATGGAAAATATCATTTGTTTTGCATGTCATTTGAAAACATTACTTAATCACGAGTTTGCTTCTAAGTATTTCCAGTTAATCAACTAATGGAAAAAAAACAGTTCTGAAAACAGAGAATGCATTTGTAACCTTCCAAAATCAGGTCACATTCCACCTCGGCTGTTCTTGCCATCTCCAACCCCATGTACAATATAACAAGTATCTGAACTTAAATTACCTAATTTTTTTTTTCTACTTTAACAAAATGCCTTGTTTTTGCAACATTACTAAAGGAGCACTTCTGTTAGTTGTGCAAACAGTTAAGCATCTGGAATTCATCTCAGTGACAGACGTACAACTCCATGTAGACATATGCAAACAATTGGTTTAATAGAAAGATGCACTTAAGGAAAGCTATCAAAAAAGCTAATATTCTAAACAAATATCTCCGCTAATGTCATGAACATAATGAATTTCATTTAAATACAAGGATATGTGCTTTTTTGCCCTAACTGAACAGAGAAGGAGAAGTTTGATGGATGCTTTGCACATGTTTTTGATTGCTTAAGAATACTTCAGTGTACTGTAAGATCAATTTGTCTTCCTATAAGTTTTAGTCTGTCTGACTGCATGAAGAACCATTGGCCTGGGTACAATGATGGCTGCAGTGGTTAATTTACTTCAATGATTTGAACAATTAACAATCTATATTTAAGTGACAAATGATGAATATTGAAGAAACACAATGATTTCCATGATTTTCACAAGTCCTAAGGTTATTAAAAGGTAAAACAAAACAAGCATGATCATTTGCCCAGTAGGGCTGTTCCTTTATTCCTTTATAATAAATGAAAGGGGAGTTTTTCTGTAGGATAAATATCAGTAGTATATAGAAGAGAACACCAATATGTATATAAGTAGTTCTGTGATTATATAAAAATGCAAAGAATTAGGATGTCTAATACCCCTATCAATTACATTAGAAGGTAAACTATTTTTTATAATTCATACCTCATGTACCTCTTAGCCATGACATTTTGTATGCACTATTCTTAGTTTGAAGTTTCTGTATACCACATATTTTATTTAATTACAAGGGTGCTTTAGCCATGATGCAAGGTGAGAACCTTTATAAGTGGCAGAAAAAATGCCTCTGCAAACATTAAGAACCAAATTCTCATGTTTTTAAAGAAGAAACTCAGTTCTTCCATTGCAGAAAGTGCTATTCCTATCTCTGCACCAGCAGGGCAGCCCTGGGGGGTGGCAGGTGCCCCAGAGCTGAGCAAAATGTTTTGGCAGATATGGGTTCTCTGTGAAATTCCACATTTCAAGATTTTTTTGAGAAATCACAGCAACATCTAGTACAATGACTTTTGCAGCAAAAAAAAAGAAGATCTTTGACAACGTATTTTCAGCACAAGAAATGCATTTTGCATGAAAAAAACAGTGAAAAACACAGACTGACTTTAATGTACTTCATGTATGTATGTATATCTTTATTTATAAAGCGCTACTTATGTACGCAGCGCTGTACAGTAGAATAAATGTTAACAAATTTTTCTATGGATTTTTAACTTTTTTTGTCTAACAAAACAGTACATAATTGCTCAACACTAGTAGTAATTCACATATGCATTCGTATTAATGTAATTTTGTTTATCTGTCCACGAGTATGTGGGAGATACCGTAAGATGCTTCAAATTGTTTGCAAAAAGTTTCAAGTTTCATACATATTGTCAAAAGAGCTAAGATTTGCGGTTTGTTGTTTGAAGTATGAAGATATATTTACCCATTTTGAATTCTTCAAAGTCTGTATTTGCTAAAAATATAAGATTTTGTGGGGTAATTTTATTGTTAGCAGCTTTTGTAGTAAATAAACTGCAGAGAGTAAGCTTTGTTTAAGAGCTAAACTGTTAGTTTGCTCTATTTATATTTTGAGTTCTCTAGAAGCCACATATATTTAGCACTGCATGAATATGCAGTATTTATTTACTCAGAAGCTTAAGGCTTTTATAATTCAGAATCTTGTCTTTGTACTCTAGAATGTGGGTACAAATATTTTTTTCCAAAATTCACATATCAACTTAAAAGTCAAATAAAGTACCGCAAGTCAAAAAAAAGTACCGCAAGTCATTCAGCCCTTGCTTGTGCCAGTTCATTTCCCTACATACTGTGCTGCTACGTGGAAATGTGGATTGACAAAGGCATACAATATTATTTAGCAACCACAAAAATTAGTCACCTTTAAATTATAAATGCCTACCTTTGATGTCAGAATCAGCCTTTGATAAATTAAATGATAGAAATCCAGTTTAAACAGGGAATCCTGTTGCAGAGTTGCAGAGGCATTCCATGAACACACAGTCAAAAGGCCACACAGTTCATGTGCTTTTATATGGGTTCTAAAACCCTAAGTTGATGCCTGATTTCCTTTTAAGTATGCAAATTCCAATTAATCATGTGACACAGGAAAACTACAATTAGTGATACATAGATGTGCCTCCAAAGGAGCCCAACCAATTGCTCTCTGAGCTTGCTAAAAGTACATATATTTTGTTCATTCACGTTAAAATTATAATTTGGGGTAAAATGGAAAGTAGCCCTTTTCTAAGGAAAAAAACAATGGATCATACAACAGATTTCAGCTAGCCATCTATCAACAGTATATACAATGCAAAATAGTAATTCTCCACCTTAGTTCCATATGTCATTATATTGCATATAGTCTCATTCTATTAATTAAACACCTGCCCTTACACCTATATCCACTACTCAGATTTCATGTTTATTAAATATAATTTTTTTACTTATGAGTGTAGCATCCCTTCTACTACTCTCTAAATACTTAATGTGAGGCCTAACTTGGGACCTATAAAGAAACAAGGTGAGGCCTTACTTGGGACCTATAAAGAAACAAGGTGAGGCCTTACTTGGGACCTATAAAGGAACAAGGTGAGGCCTTACTTGGGACCTATAAAAAAAAACAAGGTGAGGCCTAACTTGGGACCTATAAAGAAACAAGGTGAGGCCTTACTTGGGACCTATAAAGGAACAAGGTGAGGCCTTACTTGGGACCTATAAAGGAACAAGGTGAGGCCTTACTTGGGACCTATAAAGGAACAAGGTGAGGCCTTACTTGGGACCTATAAAGGAACAAGGTGAGGCCTTACTTGGGACCTATAAAGGAACAAGGTGAGGCCTTACTTGGGACTTATAAAGGAACAAGGTGAGGCCTTACTTGGGACTTATAAAGGAACAAGGTGAGGCCTTACTTGGGACCTATAAAGGAACAAGGTGAGGCCTTACTTGGGACCTATAAAGGAACAAGTGAGGCCTTACTTGGGACCTATAAAGAAACAAGGTGAGGCCTTACTTGGGACCTATAAAGAAACAAGGTGAGGCCTTACTTGGGACCTACAGTATAAAAGAACTTATAAAAAACAAAATTGTGTTTTCTTCTGTTAAGTTAATGCGCTTTTTTATGCAAGACAGTAGTTTTTTTCTGTAGTAGCCACTGCCTAGAGTTACATAGCTTGTTATCCACAAAAATTCACAGACCCTTCTCAATTAAAGGAATAGTAAAACTTAAAAATTCATTCAATACCTCTACCCTGCACAATGTTTATAATTTTAAGTGCGAAAATAATAAAGGTTCTTTTCCCACTGTCTCAAAAAGGCAATAGGGCGACCCTATGTGCATACTCCACAGCAGCTCCTGACATCACCTTTTCAAACCGGAAGTCTTTTGCTGCGGCTCTGTGGAGGATTTGGAATTGGCAGCATTGGTTGCTCAGCCATGATCTAGTTTTACAAATGCTGTGAGCAGCAAAGGCAGCACCCAAAAGAGCCATAAATCCACACTGTCATTGTGCTCATTCCTTTGTCTCATTCCTTCGCTGCTCACAACACGTATAACAGTAAATCACAGCAAAGAAAATTATGCTGTCAACGCACACACTGGGGGCCATTTATAAATTTTGTGCATTGTGGAATTATTTGCATAGTAAACATATTTGCTCTGCCTGTGTTTATATTTATAAAGCTGGACAAAACTGGTGCATTTAATGCACAAACATAATTGCTACATTTTTATTCGCAGTGCGCATGTCCTTAAAGCTTTGCAAATTGAGAATATTTATGCGCACACTCTGCGTCGGAGTTACGCCACAACTTAAAAAATATCTGCTAATTGTGAATTTATATTCGCAAAGAGAAAATCAGCACTATATTGCGCATAATAAACGCACAAAGAGGGCATGCTCATGCAAAATCGCAATCTCATTTACAATTTTTTTTGCGCAATTTCACTGCATTTCAAAAAAAAAAAAAAAAAAAGCCGGGCCCAGCAGTGCAAAATTTAAGCGTTTAGGGGAAACCATGTGCAAACAACCACTTGCAAAAGAAATGCGCTGCGCAAACTTTATAAATGACCCAAAAGAAACTTTATAAATGACCCCCACCCTGTCCTGAATCCTTAATGGCAGAATGTAAAATTAAAATAAGGGATTTACTTGGGGTTGGAAATCTTTAGTAAAGCTGCAGGAAGAGACTTCTGGTTTAAGGAGCTGCCGTGGCGTGCGCACATCGCCTTTTTGAGACAGCAGGAGGAGGACTTCTGTTATGGTTTTTTTGCATTTAAGCACTTCTAATACTAAACATAGTGCAGGGTAGAGGTAATTTTATAGAGGCATTGAATAACTTATTATTAACTTAATTAAAAGTAAATCATTTTAGTGTTAGTTTTCCTTTAGGGAAGCCCCCAACAGACTACCATTATGGGGCTGATTCACTAATCCACGAATCCGAATGGGAAAAATTCGGATTGGAAACGAACATTTTGCGACTTTTTCGTATTTTTTGCCCTTTTTTTCGTCGCTGTTACGACTTTTTTGTAAATGGTCGCGACTTTTTCATAGCCGTTACAATTTGCTCGTATATTGTCGAGACTTTTTCGTATTGAGCGCTCGTAAACGGCAGGCAAAACTTTCAGACTTTGCATGATTTTGGAAGCCTCCCATAGGACTCAATGGCACTCTGCAGCTCCAACCTGGCCCAAGGAAAG
This sequence comes from Xenopus tropicalis, assembly GCF_000004195.4. NCBI lineage: Eukaryota > Metazoa > Chordata > Amphibia > Anura > Pipidae > Xenopus > Xenopus tropicalis. Next base: position 121,024,534 of record NC_030677.2, on the reverse strand, counting down.
TCACGATACTGAAGCTTGAATGAATCCGAAACTTTCGTACTCTGCGCGATGGCTATGAAAGTCGTAACGCTACGAAAAAGTTGCGGCAATTTACGAAAAAAGTAACGGCTACGAAAAAGTCGGGACAATTTATGAAAAAATCACAAAATACCGATCATTACGAAAAAAAACGCATTCGGACGCTTTTAGTAAAATTAGTAAATGTGCCCCTTTTAAGTGTATAATTCACATTTATGTTATTTCTACCAATTATGCAAGGATAATGGGCTGCCTCTCCCTTGCATATATTAAAAACAAAATTCCTAGATTACCCCAAATCAAATTGTGATACCTGATCCCTCTTTCAGCCAAGTAAATAATGTCACAGTGCAAAGGGGCATGCCATCCCTATATATGCAGCACCAACACACAGAATCTTTATTTTATACATAGATTGCTATTGCTCTAATAATATAAGTAAAGTTTTTACATTCAAGTACATAAATTGCATGTTTTTGCTCATGGTAAATCGCCTTCCTCTGGCCTTAGCAACACTTCTTTTAAAGTGGTGCTGACAGACCACATGTAACTATTTCCATATTTAATTGATCAGCTAAAGTGGCTCAGTGTGTATGGAAATGGAATGCTACTTGAAGTCACATCAAATAAAGGCACCAAAAGTGTGTGAATTTTAATTTGTGTGTCTTTTATAGTAAAATAATATCTTGGATCACTTTCAAAGTACAACTTGGCTAACAACATATTTTTGTTTGTGATTTAGATGCTTGCATAGACCAGACAGGCCATATTATGAGGAAATCTAATACCTAATTAGGTCAAATATACAATAAACACAGTAGTAAAATGCATGTATGCTTGAGAAAAACAAATGTGGGTAAAGATGATTGGTGACCATGGTCCCAAAAAGGAAACAAGCAAGGCTGCTGCAGATGTGTGAGTTTTCTGCCAAACCACCAATTCCATAACTTTAGTGCTAACCGCACTACAGGTTTCATTTACATGCTCTGGTGCTTTGTCATCCACTTTCAGGCCAAATATTTATTTCTTTGCATGACTTGTATGAATGTTATGAAGCCACTCCCAATAGACTCTATGGTCAGATTAAGACACCCTAGAGAATGCACATGGGCACATGCCTACACTGTAATTTGTGTTTGCCCATGATTTTCTTTTAAATAATTTAGTGATGGAGCACAACTAAGATTTTTTTTTTCACCCATTAGGAATAAAGCCAATGTTGTTTTACATAGCATATCTCTCAGATATGCAAGGTATGGAGTGGCAGGAGTATGCAGTGGCCCCATCAGGGTCCTGTCCTTACTGCCCGCTCTAAGAGCAGCACACCCCTGGGCACAAGAGCTCTGAAAATGAGCATTAAGGTGTGCACTCTTGCACTGAGGGACTGAGGGCTCTATAGTTTTTACTGAATATAATAAATGTAAAAGAATAAGTAAGCTTTTTATTTTAAAATCCCCTAAAATTACTGTATACAGCCCCCAGAATAACATACCTTTTAATCTGCATGCAGATTTAATTTGTTTCTCTATTACAAACAGCTGTTCTGCAGCTCTTTTAATGACTTCCTTGTCTAATGTGAAGCTCCGTCCCTTTTGCTTTCTAAGCACTGCTTCTCTCTCTCCAACTACGAAGTCCTCAAAGAGGTGCCTACTGGGCATGCTTACTGCTTTTGCTTCCAATTAAAATCAGAAATCAGACATATGCAGTAGGCACCTTTGAGTTCATCACTTAGAGGGAGGAGTGCACAGAAAGCAAGGGGGTGGAGTTTGTGTTAGACTAGGAAGTAACAAAAAGAGCTGTAGTTGAACTAGGCTGTAATTGAGAAGCAAAATAAATCTGGATGCAGGGAGAAAGCTATGCTATTATGGGGGCTGTACAGAGTAATTTTAGAGATTTAAAATAAGGTTTACATATTTTTTAAATTTTAATTTGGATTAATTAATAAATAATTTTCATGGTGGGTAGGTGTCAGTTAATAATTGGCCTGGTAGAACCCTGTTTTCCTGTTTTTTTTTTTTTTTTATAAAATAATTCTTATTTCATCTCCTTCAAACAGATAACTATTCATAATGGTACACCCATTTGTTTTCATTATACTTTTGTGATTTTTGCTTAGTTTTTTACTATTTCTCTTTTTTTCTCTCTTTTATATGTCTTTTTTTTTTTGTTCTACTTAGGTTAAAAACACAGCTTCAGACAAAACAACTTTGCATTTAAGCCCTTAGAAATGTGCTAAATATGATGGCCAAGTTTTCAGCTTTATTACTAAACCACGTTAAGACAGAAATGAAGATAATTAAATGAGCTTAATTTTGAATTGCTCACTAGTCTTATGTGTATTACATCAACTACGTAGCTTTAGGATGAGATCAGCTGATTGCCACAAGCATTTTTTAGACATTTTTTATCTGACACAACAGATTTTGGCATGTATGGTAATGGGGAATATGATATACTGATAATGTAGTGATAGGCCACCTGACAATATGTTGGTCATTATTTTAACTTAATAAACCTTACTTTGCTGAATGAGGTGTATGCTGAATGGACTTACATTTCAAAAGTGTACCAGTTTCCCATGCTGCGTTCTGGACTAACCAAAACCATTAAATTACCTATAATGAAAATATTTATACTGCTTTATGCTTTTATGATTACAATCTAAATGATTTCTAATATCGATAATTTAACATTAATTTCTTGGTAGCAGCAAGCATTATTTTCCATACAGTTACAATTACATCATAATAGTTCATTTACTACAGACAGGGGTGCAAATGCTGGAATGTGCCCATACTAATAGACACAAGGAGGCAGGTTTCAAGTACAGGGCTTACACCTTGCACTTGCAAGCATTCTTACTTGCATGGCCTGAATGATACACAAGTAGGGGTGTGTATATAGGGCTCGCATAAGAACCTTAATGTGCTGGCCACATGCACAGACCTTAATATTCAGCAGCAAGATGCCCTTAATTGCATGTACTTTGCTGTGTAAATATGTAAAAATTATTTAAAATATATAATCAATGTATGTTTATGTAAGCAGTACATTTAAAATAAATAAATATATATATATATATAATACATTATGAGCATTTATTTTCAGTGAAGGCAATCATACAGGTATATGCATCCATGAAATGCAACTTCTCCAAACCCTTCTTACCCAATATGAAATGCCGCTGAGCCAATATTATATATTTTAAAATATACCCAATGTACCTTGAGACTCATTTTGCATGCTTTGAAGCAGTTATCCTTTGAAGTGTCACTCAAAATGTAAATTAAACTCAATTTGAAAACATGTAATTATATGTCAGGTAAAGTTGTTTATGGCAAAGAACACTACTTCCTATGTTCTGGAATAATACATAATACATGGCCTATTTTTTCAGGAAAACTGCCACAGCAAGTTATTCCTGTTACTCTGACATGAATTTATCTGTCAAAGTAGGTCACAATGCTCTTATGACCGTTGCTGTCTCCACCCCCTCATTTCCCATAGCAAAATCCTAGCATTTCTGTAGCATGTACATACAATACCTAGGCATATCAACCAGTGACTTGCTGGGGGTTTTTCCAGTGGCGAATTACTTCTCTCATTGATGTGAAATACTTAAACTGAAAGAGCTTTTATTAGTCTATGGGAATATGAGTTTTTTTTTATTAAGAACCTCTCTCTTGCACAAAGAGGACTCTATTCCCAAAGGTCCACTTTATGTTTAAGCTAGACTTCATTAGTAAAGTAAATATTTTGTAGATGAAATCAAGGCTAGTTCAAGGACAAAGAAACTAAGGTTGACTATACTTGTCAATGGTGCCTGTCAACGCGGACATTCCAGACTGATGCAAAAGCATATTGGTCTGTCTATGTGGCCACCCCCACCAAGACTAATATCTGGTTGCTTCAGGCTGGCTGGAAAATAACACTGGGGAGGATTACATTGGCCTGTAGATGCAGTCTTCTTTATTTTGTTGTGTCTATATGCCCCTAATGTAATACAATCTTTAGTCCAGGGGTCAAACTATAGTCCCATCAGCCCCAGCTAGCCCTACTAACAACACAATTTGGTTGCTAAATTTAGCCTGCTTCCTGGTGACCACATCAAATGAACAACTGTTGGAAAGAGTCCTCTTATTAGAAATGGACTTTACTGTTTTGATACAGTACATTTGCCAAAACATTTGACTGCATTAGGGAACTTCAGATTTTGTAGCTATTTCTACCACAACATTTTGAAAAAAATGTTTTACTTCTGAATCAAATTTGAATCTTAAATGGTGATCTGATAATTTTTCAACTCAAATTAGGCAGATAGTGCAGTATGGAACATGGAAATGTAAAATATATGTTGCCAGAGGTTGAAGGGTTGAACTAAAACTAAAACTTATTTCTGTAACACCTGTCAATTTGTTTAATCTAACAAGCTAACAACGATTGGACATTTGTGTATAATGCAGGGCCAGAACTAGGGCAAAGCAGGAGAGGCACATGCCTAGGGCACAATGGTGGTGGTGGGGGATGCTAGGCACGTACATCTTTTGACACCTAACCCTAGTCCTGGCACTTGTGACAGCTCTTGTTCATGTGCTTGGTTGTCCATGGTCACATGTGTACACAAACAGACAAAAGCAATGGCAGGGGCGCAGTGGCCAGACCAGGTGGCCTAGGGCATCTTGATGGCTTGTCCTGGCACTGATATAATGCAGGGTTGGATATTTTCTGTTTATTGGCCATATTCAAAAAGCAGTGAAGATGGTTAACATTTGGCATTGCAAAACTCTTTTCCATACTGTAACAATTCATTATCCAAATGAAAAGAGCTTTTCCCAAATTGGTAGTCTTCCCACTAACTTGCAATGCATCAATTTTAATGCAATTCTCATTCATTTTAGAGCCTTAAAGGGGACTAAACACCCACACAAATAAACACAGTGCTCTGCTAAGCACTTTTGCTGATTACAATACTTTTTTTTTATTTTAGTTTTTATTATATGAGAAATTTCACTCATATAAGCTAACAAGCTGACAATGAGATATGCAGCAGGGCATAAAAGAGATGCTTCTTACATTAGTACAGGTATAGTACCTGTTATTTCGACAACCATTATCGAAAACATTAGAAAGGCTATCTCCCACAGACTCCATTTTGAACATATTCTAATTTTTATAAATCATTTCCTTTTTCTCTGTAACAGTCCCTAGTATCTGATAACTAAGATATAACCAACCCTTATTGGTGTCAAGGCAACCCTATTGGGTCTATTTAATGTTTAAATGGCTTTTAGTATACTTAACGTATGGAGATCCAAATTACAGAAAGATCAGTTATCCAGAACACCTTCGGTCCCAAGCATTCAGAATAACAGGTCCAGTACCTGTATAGTAAGCCTCAGATAGGAGGCCGGCCGGTGCAGCCAGATAGAACAGCAGGAGGCACTATCAGCTTACCTTAGCAGATGCTAATCTATTAAAATAATTTGATTATATTAACTAAATAGTGCAATCTATTTAAGCAATATACAGAGAATACATGTAATATGAAATAAAGATAAACAACACAACAAAACAACCAAAAAAAACTGCTCAGTTTTACTAACCCACTGTCACATAATATATCTGGCTTTATAAGATTAAATCAGCAGCCGGGATTGGGGAGTTTTTGTTTTAAACACAACTTTAAAGCAGACTTCAAAAATTCACTGCAATTATTTCATTAATGGTGAAAACTAAATTTAAAAAAGTGGCATGTTTTCTCAAATACAGAAATTCTATCATTTTCGCCACTATGTTTTATAGTTGAAACTGTGGTTTTTATTGCTGTGGTTGTAAAAACCCACAGACCCAAAAAAGAACTGGCAAACGATATATGTCTTTTGGGTTTCACAAAACTCCAAAGGAAGAACAAATTAGGTTGATTCACAGACCTGGATTTCCTATGATTCATGTTTAGTTTTCATTGCTGCAAAAAGCAGCAAGGCATGAGAGTTACACAACCCAGAGATGCTTTAATAAATAGGCGAAAAAGGCATTTGCCAAGAGCCCACCAGCATAGAAGTTCACCATCAGCCATTATAGCTTATTATAGCCATTATAGATTATATCAGCCCAATAACTTTTGAATGACAATTACAGTTATATTGTACTACCTTTTTTTTTAACTTTTCTTCTGGATCACAATGAGATAAGGCTGGAATGTCTGATTATACCCCTTAAGCACACAGGTCAGGATGATTTAATACATTCTGAGTTCTAGAAAAAATGCATACATTTGGCCCTGCATCATGGGTAGATCCAGTAAAATATAATTTTTTAACCTTGTTTCAAAGATTCAAGGGCTCATTTATGGCCACAAGTATAGTTTCAGCCACACAATTAACACAGTTCTTGTGCAAATCAATCCCATAAATAATAGGTTCTCTGCACTTGGAGTGAGTGGCACCTAGGGCAAACATCTATATGCAAGGAGCGGCTTTTTACTCAAGTACATTTAATAAATGGTATTTTTTTGCACAAGGACTGTGGGCAAATTAGTGCAACCACAAGGAATGAATTTCATGGATATGAGACTCTAAAACCATTTGTACACCTTAGTTATTTGCTAATGATTCTCATACTACTCCCATATTGCCATTGTGTACCATCCAACTGTATTAATCTTAATGTGACAACACTAGTGCAATTATGTATTTTGATGTTTGTACTTACGCATAAAAGGAATGATATATTTAGGTTATGTTACATTTATACATAATACTTTTGAAACAATAAAGCACAGGATGGAAATTTATATAACTATTGCAATTTTCCACTTAATTAAAACAAACAACAAACAGATCTTCATTTCTTGTCTTTCTGACTTTCCACAGCAATCTCACTCTACATCAGTGTCATAACTTATGTGGTTTCCATTTCTTTACAAAGCATTTTTGGTCTGTCATCATTCCATTCTAATTGTATTTTTTGTTCTCTGCCAAACCAATGTACAATCTGAAATTGTTCTACATTATCTCAATAGTTCCCTTATAAAAACCAGAGAAAAAGAGTCTGTTTCTTCTCTGTTACAAAATTACTCTTCATATACGTGAGAACCCCTTGTTCAGCATTTAGATCGTTGCGAAAGAGGAGTATCACATCGAATTCATCAGCTGTCAGTATGTAAATGTGGAAAATAACAATAAGCCAATTATGGATAAATTAGCATCATAACTTGGATGATAACCATGATCAAACTCTATATAATCACAATTTGGCAGTCTTCATAAATATTTATTGTTAAGAAATTCAAGAATCATTGTCTTAAACCACACTGTTGGCAAATTCAGAGTCTTAACAAGGTTGATTAATTAGCTTCTATTCAACCCAGTAAAAGGCTACAGTTTGATTTTAACTAAACGAGTAGATGTGATATCTGTTAGAAATCCTCTACTAATAAAGCAGAGTTTAGAGTTTCTTGGATTTTCTTAACCCAAAACTCTAGCATGCACCATAGCACTCATTTATGAAGTATAAGGGCAACTTAATCACATTCTACCATGTCAAGGCCAAAGGACACTTCTCTATTCTTTTTCTCCTGGGCACATCTTCTGCTTACCTGCTGCCTGGGTTTTATCTTTGACCTGTCCCTTCTCTAATCATATTAATGCCAATGCTAAAACCTGCTGCTTTTTTCTCCCCAATATTGCCAAGATATGCCCCCTTTTCACAAATAATTGCTAAAACACTAATCCATGCCCTTATCCTATCCTGTTTAGATTACTGTAATCTCCTACTAACTGGTCTCCCAGACTCCCCCTTTTTCCCTTACAATTAATCTTAAACTCATTTGTTAGGATCCTCCTGCTTTCTTCTAAGAGGGAACCTGCTCAGCTCCAAGTAAAATCTTTAGCATGGCTGCCTGTTAAGCAAAGGATAGTGTACAAAATACTTTTGCAAACTTTCAAAACCCTTCAGTCCTTTGCTCCTTGCTATATTTCTTCACTTATCTCACTGTATGGCCCTGGCCATCTCCTCTGCTCCTCTCAGCACCCACTGCCCATCCATCTTTATTTATAAAGCTTTCTGCCTTGCTGCTCCTTAGCTCAGGAATTCCATCCCTGAATTCCTCCAAAAGGAACAATTCCTCAATCCCTTTTAGAAAAAGATTCTACCTTCTGAACGCTAGAGAATTATTTAATGATTTTTTCTAGTTCTAGACTTAAGGGCCAACCCCCAAACCTTGTGCTCTTTTACCCTTCAATTTGTGCCTGTATGTTTACTCACCCACTTAGATTGTAAGCCCTACAGGGCAGCGACTTCCTTCCTACTTTGTCTCATACCTTATGGCATTTAATCTGTGTATTTATACTTTTTCATTTATTATAATATATGCCTTACCTGTGTGTATTATTGTACATTGTAAGATTATATAGTGCTGTGGATTCTTGTATCACTCTCTAAATAAAGTTATACAAACATATACATATATACATACGTTTGTAACCCACAATGCAGTGTTATTTCAAAGAATTCCAGTGTAATTCAGGGGCAAATTTGCAGCCATGTTCTGATGTGATTGATTAGGTAGAAGAAGAAGACCCGGACTGGAAATCTGAGGAACTGCTGTAAGATGTCATAGACAGTCACTATTTAGTGGGCTGGTGGGGCTGTTTGGGCCTCTGTGCACCTGGTACATCAGGGCCTATCTCCTCAAGGCATGTTTTACTTCAAGAGCTCCCGTTTGCCTATGCACCTAGTACTTTGCATCTTGCACTTACAACAGCAGAATGGATGCAACCAGCAATGTAGTGCAAGCAAGTATAAAGGAGCAAGCATTGACACCAGTTCCTTTGTGAAGAGTGTACAATAAAGTATTTTTCCCCATAAGACCAGCATCATTGCTACCTCGAGTGAATGCATCAGACACAATTTCTGCAAATGTGTTAAAATAAATGCAGCAGACTGAGCAGTTAGATGCAAATTATCTACAGTTCAGGTTGGCATCAGGCATTCAGCATTGATATGATGCCTGGGCAGATTCTTTACACAAGTTCACTGTGTCGATTGATACAGGATGCTGTGGGAACCTGCAGCTACTGCCACCTTCCAGGGTGGTGGAAGGATCAGGATTCCTTTGTGCCGGTAGGTGCACATGCGTACAACTTTTGGAACTAACATACTGTATAGGCATTCAGCACAACTATATGGAGGTAAAGGGAGTGGCCGTAGGTGCAAGTATCTTTGGCATTTTTATGAAGTTTTCTTGTTCAACAACTGTAGCCATTTTATGTAACTACAACTGCACTTGCATGTTATAAATTACCCCTAATGTGTTTCCTTTGATACATACTTGACCCATAAGGCCTTGTTGAATTTATATTTATAAGTGCTTGCTTCCAGAAAGAGCATAGCAAAGAGCCGTTATGCACATTCTGCTTTTCTCTAGTTGCTTACTCCCCCACTATGCCCATGCCACTATGCTAGTACCCCCACCATTCCTGCATAGTCAATAGTTGGAAATACTGGTCTTTGTAATTCAGCAAAAAAAAAAACTACAAGGCTACATGAATACAATAGTGAGGAACTCTGGCATTAAGCCAGCTATCCTCCACCACCCGGAGAAATTATTCTTTATATACAAATACTGCTGCTACTTTAACAAGCCAGCTAAAGGCTATTTTATAAAGTTCTTTCATTTTGGAATATTGTGTGTATGCCTGTATTACCTGTCTGGTTTGAACATTAAACAAATCATTGCATACATAAATAACATACTTAATGGAAAAACTTTGGCACCACACACCATCTGCATGTTTCTTGTTTAATGTGCCTTCTTCTGGTTGCGATGTCTTTTGCAAATTAAAGAGCCCAGGCACCAGAGTAACCACAAACCCTCCATAAACTATTCTGAGGTCATACTGCGATCTGTAATTTAATGTTTTATTTAAAGGATGCCAAAAAGTGCTGCCATGGGATAGATATAAATATGGCATGTTCCTCAGATTCTCTGCATCCTTTTATCTTTAGGGTTACTAAATCAAGATGCACTGTTCTGCATTTGGTGTGTATATATATATATATATATTTCAAGCACCTCTCTGAAACTGAAAGAGATTAGGTGCATTTGAAATAGAGGTGGTTTAAAGATGCTCTAAAAAAAACTGGTAATCTTCAAAAGTATTAATGAGCAGGATACTTACTGCTCAGCAAATACTACCAAAAAGATAGGCTTTTTTTGCAATTGCCAATGTTACTTTATATACATCCCACCAATTTCCTGTAACTTTAGTGATATAAACGGAATGCTTTCTAATGCAATTACATTAGACTGTTGTAGAGGTAATAGTGCTTGAAGGGCAATTTTCTAAATATTTTAAAGAAATAAATATGAGTCTTGGGGAAACTACCTTTTTAAAACACTATCTATATGGCTCCCCTCCTCCAGTTAAGGTGCATTTATATGAAGGACAGTCTATCCCTCCCAGAATTCCTTTTCCTGATGCATTTACTTACTTGCAAAGTGGGGCATATTGAGAACTTGAAAGTAATACATAATTGCAGATTAGGTAATTCAATGCTGGACATCCAGGGCACACTGTACTAGCTTTAAACCTCTTTTTTTCCTTTCATTTAAAGTAACCATATTCACTACAGAGATGATATTTAAATATCTTGCTTTATCACAACCTGTAAAGCAAGACAGTTTTCAGCAAAGAATGAACTTTAACCCTGCCCATCAGCAGCTGAATTGTTCGGAATCTTGCATGATTTTTTTTTTTAAATTTAAATTTTGTATTTTTGGATCCATACAGGCTATATACAGGGATTTATTATAATATCGGAATTTCCTTTTCTCTAAAGATAAGTATAGAGGTATATTTCAGGGTATAACTTGAATGTCAAGCAATAACCAAAACTGGTTTTCTTGCTTTGATTACTATTTAAGTTTTCACTTTGTCATCAATGGTTCTCTGAAAGGCTTGTATCTGTATAAAAAGTTTATATTTTGATGTTACCCAGAAATACAGCCCTAGAGAAGGCTAGTATACCAGTCATGGTATATATTTCTGTTCCTGCAACAGCAAATTGGTTTACTTCATTTGCATTTCCATTGTACATTACGTTTAAATGGAATGAATCCTGTCCTCTAGAGGGCCTAAGTGTTTCAGTTTTGGTATGGTGGCCTCTGCCTTATAACTTTCCAACATGAATAAAATTTGCTTAATGGACATTGCTAATTGTATATCTTCAGGTGGACATGTCCTTCTAGTTCAACATATGTATTTTAACATAAACACCCTGGGGCCAGTTCATATTAGATACTAATGTTTATTTTACACACCAGATGTGCATATTGATCAATTATGTATGTGATGTTTCCGCTTGAAGAGCCTGTAATAAAAAACTTACATTCACATAGCAAAGGTTGTGTTCCTGCATACAAACCTATAAAAAGATTTCTTGTATCTTAACATGGAATGTAAAAAGACTATATATGTATATATATGTATATATTTGTTTGTACAGTTTTGCAGATAGGGCCAGTACTCTCTAGATAAGCATATATATATATATATATATATATATATATATATATATATATATTTGCAGAAGGTGAAGAATTATGTAAGAGTTTACACATGTGTATGTTTTCTCATACTGTCTATATTGCAGAATACCTAGCCTTTCCATAGCATTCCCACATTCACAAACCAATAAAAAACACTCACTGTTTACATCAGGCATCACATCCAAAATGGTGGAGTCCATGGCTGCCAAGTGGGTTGTGACACCGGCATGGTAACATCAACACACAGATGCATGGCGTCATCACATTGTGCCTGCCATGAAAATTCAAAATAAATACGCCCTAAGGACCAGAATACACTGCCCAAGTGTAGGTTCTACTCCTGAGTGTTCCTGGGTGCGTTATAATTCCTATTTGACTGATTTGACCTTCCAATTTGACTCCTGACTACAATTTACAGCCCCTGCCCATATCTTTTGCCTGGAAATGATTACAAACATTCTTAACCCAGTGGTTACTGCATTATTTCCCCAGTGGTTACTGGATTTTTTCCTGCTAAGCCTGTGCACCAGCTTCCTCCTTGGTCCCGGCTCCAAACTGTAAGATATTAGGCTCTGAAACATGCACATTATCAATGGACACATATAAATAAATAAAACACAGTGTTGTATGATTTTTAGGAGAGACAAACAATATCTGCAGTTACAGAAAAAAATTCGAGAGAGAATACTTAAAGGAGAAGGAAAGGTAAAAACTAAGTAAGCTTTATCAGAAAGGTCTATGTAAATACTGCCATAAGCACTTACAGTAATGCTGCACTGAGTCCTCTATAAAAAGAAACACAGGATTTCTTGTCTACTTTTTTGTAAACATGATGTTCCAGTGTCTGACTTCCTCTCTCAGAAACATGCTTAATTCCTGAGGCCAGAGTCTGCGCAGTTAACTCCTCTCTCCTGCTCCCTCCTCCCACTAGAATTCTAAGAATTCCCTCCTATAGGAATTTGTGATCTCAGCTATAAAGGCTAAACTGCAGGAAGGAAGCTACTTAAAATGGAAGCTGCTATCTTAAGCAAACGGAGAAAGCTTCTAAAGCTGTTTACTCAGGTATGGTAATGGTTTCTGCAGAATAAATATATTGTTCTAGGTGGCACTAATGTGGCAAATCTATTGGCAGTAAAATGCCAAAATGACTTTCCTTCTCCTTTAAGATCAATTCTATCAAATATTCTAGTATGATACAGCAGTAATGTATCACCAAGAGAATATTATAGTATATTAGAAAGTATAAGACAGGAGCTTTCAGGACCTCTGCTTATTCATCTATTGCTAAACTACAGCATTTTTGACAACAGAAACTTTAATTGTGATATTACTCATTATAAAGAATAACATAATTGAAGCCATAATTTAGAAGGAATAAATACAGAGATAATTAGCTAGCAGTCTTTCATCTGTTGCTGATAGCAGTCCTATGACTCTCTTTTAACTAAAGGCAGTCCAATTTTAGGGTTGTAGATTGAGCATCTGATATTAGATGTAGCTGTGCTAGAATGCTGTGACCTTTATGAATCTATAAGGCAGAAGTCCAACAGAGTTCCTACAAGAAACACAGATTAATGCTGTGCTAATATATAGATAATATATATATATTTAAAAAGTATTTTAGAAAACTATTAAAGGGGACCTGTCACATTAAGAAATAATTCCAAATTGTTTTCTATTGTGGTTGTCAAGCAAAATAAACTTTACTTACACTATATAAATTATTTTAATCTTAGTTTCTTCAGCCTTGGAATTCACAATTGCAGCAAGTAGGCAGTGGCCATTTTGTGGACACTGTTATCAGAGCAGGCACTGCATTCTGCCAATATCTTGTTTCTGTGCCAGTATGGGGGGACCTGGTGCCCATGTCCATGCACTGGTTACACAATTACATGGTGAGGAGGGAGGGGGAATGTGAGGAGTGCAGCAACATCTAAAAAGTTCTGAATTGAAAGTGAAAGTAACTGTCTGCCACACCTCTATGCCTAAGGCATAGAGGCGGGGCAGACAATATATGACTGACAGCTGGGATTTTGAAATGCTTTTATAAAGGGTATGGATGTGGTAATAAAAAACGATTTTGGGTTTCATGTTTAATTTGAAAAGAGCTTTTATTATACAGATTTTTATGTCTGGGTGACAGGTCCACTTTAAGGAATATTAAAAGTCATCTCAAATTTCTAGGCTTATATAGTCATTTCTGAATTCCATGTTCCTTCAACTGCAATTTCATATTTCTTAAATCTGTAATATTGTGTAATATAATCATTTAAACTTATAAGAATATAGTGTTTGGGGGTCTGGAAAGGTAAAAGAACAAATGAAGGTGCCACACATGGAATGTCTAGCAAGCCCAATTTACTTTAGTTCATTTCAGTTCTCTCTTACCCTTATGTAATGAAATGCAACAAGTTTGCCTAAATGCAACAAACCATAGCAGTTAATGACATTTACTTTTAAAAACGTGACCAGTAAATACTATACTTGTAGCAGGCTTAAATAAACCCTTTAGCTTTAATCCCTATCTCTACCAAATTTAAGCAGTAGGATGTGGTTAAAGACTATGTAGTGGGGTTACTGAATATAGCATACCTGTCATATAGCATCTCTAATGAATGTACTATGGTGTGTGGTGATTGCTTTAGCAACATATATTTGGCTACAAGGACATCTGGTCCAGTGTATAAGGATAGGTAAGTTTATGGGTTCAACTCTATGGGACAATTTGTTTAGGTGGGTCAGATTTTGTCTGATCTTGTCATGCAACACCATGCAATGTCACACCAGCACTAGATTGTGTAGGATCCTACAAAATCTTAACTCCACAGCTGTATTTTAAAGTAGGATCAGATAAAGTTGGATAGAGTGTTTTGTTCCTGCATCTCAATCCGAATGTCTGTCAGACACCATCAGATTTTATCTTGTCAGATGAAGACACAGCATGACCCAGTGTTTCCTTCTGACAGGCATGTTGTATTGGATCGCAATCCTTTCATATAGTTTACACACATCAGATTTCCCCATCAGTTCCATTATATTTCAACCCATGGGACTACATCCAACTTTCCAGAGGCGTTCTGTTGATCCAACACTGTCTTACAAAATCTCCCATCGAGTTTAGCTCTATAGGCTGTCCACTTATGGCCAATCACCATATTTCACAATCATTACAACTGATGTTATGTGCAAGGATCTCTTTTGCCACATAAATGTATTAAGTATCTGAGGTAACATTTTCTGTGAAACTTGTAAAGAACATACTCTGTTAGATGCTGTCAGAATTGGCTTTATAATTAGTAAAGAAAGTGAGCATGTTACAGAAAGCACCATTCTCCTTTTTTAACTTGTCTATCAGATCCTTCTGTGTATATACCCAATAGCTATGCATCTCTTAGGGGTGTAAATATTAACACAGTAGACACTGGTCTACAAGTTAGAAAACAAAAGCAAAGATCTGATTGGTTGCTATGGGCAACATCACCAGTGAAGTCCATCTCCAGTGTTATTAAATAACAGTGTTATTAAAATATAATGCCAGATTTAGAAACAGGGGCAAGGTTTGTGACCGTTTTGACAAATCTGAAGTAAGTTCTTCACCACAAGAAGAAAAACTCCACATTGTGGATAAAAACATGCTAGTTTTTTGATAATAGTTTGCACTTTGCTCTATTTTTATAATAATCATAGTAATTGTTAGCTTTTCACTGTTTCTTAAGCCAGCATTCATGCTAATTCGGGAATGGTGTTCTGGCACTGTAAATGAATTCATCACTAACAAACATAGCTGTAGTTAATAATATTGCAATGCAATGGGTGAAGCAGGAAACCATATTTAAATTTTAAATATTTTTGACATGGGTTACTAATTAAATGCTTAAATGTTAATAATGCATTCTGAAGTTTATCGGAAAATCTATGGTATTGTTCACAGATTAAACAGGGAAGCAATACTCCTACCCTGTTTGTGTTCACAAAAGATTGTAGCAGGGAATAGTACACAAACCACTATTCAACTCGCCAGTAGTTCACAGCTGTGTTTGTTAACACTAATAGTATAAGATACAAGGAAGTCTCTTTGTGACTGTTATACTGTAATTTGCTTTGAAAGAAAAAGTCCAACACAAACAATGTGTACTGTAAATAACTCCAAATAAGAGCATACTTGCCATATTAAAGGAACAGTAACACCAAAAAATTCAAGTGTATAAAAGAAATTCCAATATAATGTACTGCTGCTCTGCACTGGTACAACTGGGGTGTTTGCCTCAGAAACACTACTATGGTTTATATAAAGAATGCCGCTGTGTAGCCATGGGGGCAGCCATTCAAAGGAGAAAAGGCACAGGCACTTAGCAGATAACAGATAAAACACTATTGTATTCTACAGAACTTATCCGTTATCTGCTATGTAACCTGTGCCTTTTCTCCTTTATTCCAGCTTGAATGGCTGCCCCCAGGGCTACACAGCAGCTTATTATATAAACTATAGTAGAGTTACTGTAGCAAACACACAACTTTTACCAGTGCAGGGCAACAGTGCATTATATTTCTTTACTTTAAATCTCTTTAATTTTTTGGTCTTACTGTTCCTTTAAATGATAAAAAAGCCAAGTCTGCCCACCACTGCCTAGACAGAGGTGGGGATGGACCATGCCTTCCAAACAAAGCATGGGATAATTGGTGATCCTGTGGGGTAGGAGAGATTGTAGCATTTTTAAAATCAACGTGTCACCAAAACAACTAGCACTCACACCTGCACAAGTGCATTTAACCACCTTGCACTGAATCCTATTTCTATTAATAGTTTTGACCTTTAGGGGCACATTTATTAAAGTACGGCAGGTACGAAATACAAAAAATTTGTATTTGGTCATACTGTGCGTATTTTCTGCGACAATTTTGTACCTCATTCATTCAAGTTTCGGTATCGTAACTTTCCTTGGGCCAGGTTGGAGCTGCAGAGTGCCATTGAGTCCTATGGGAGGCTTCCAAAATCATGCACAGAATGATCAAAGTCGGAAAGGTTTTCCTGCTGTTTGATATGAAAATTTTGTGACTTGCAGATCTCCAATACGATATTATTGTGACTTTTCCGATTTTTTCAGAAGCATTTTTGTGATATTTGCGATCATCAGAAATAATCGTATCTAATCCGAATTTTTCCCATTTCCGGATTCAAACTCGTACTTTCTTGAATGTCCCCCTTAATGTTAGCTTTGCACGTGTTCAAAGATTAAATGCTTGATATACACCATTATATATATATATATATATATATATATATATATATATATATATATATATATATATATATATATATATATATATATATTATATATTATATATACAGGTATTATGTAATAAAATATATATATATATTATTATATAATGTTAAAATATTACAGGGGTCATTTACAAAAAGTGAGCAAAGTGCAAATTCAGATGCCACTTACCAACATACCATACCCAGAATGTTTTTTCCTAGCTTAAAGGGAATGTTCACCTTCAGACAAAAAACATTTTGTAATCTTTATTATCTTTATTATTTAAAATATTTAGTTTTGAAGTTACAGACCAAAATCAGCACTGCTAAAACTCTCTCTCCTCTCCTCTGCTCTGTTCTCCCTCTTTGGAAGGGATCGCCAACTTGCATTCTGCCCTAACAGGAAGTTGACACTGAACTGGTTACTGTGCATGCCTTCCCTCTCCTACTTTATTTGCATTTTATTGATCTGTTTGGATGAATCTTGCCAGCCAATGGTATCAATAATATGTATGTATATCTTTATTTATAAAGCATTACTTATGTACGCAGCGCTGTACAGTAGAATACATTAATACAAACAGGGTGTTAATAAGATAATAGATAAATACAAAGTATAATAATAAATACAGATAAATACAGCTGCAATAAGTTAAGAGTCGAGGACACAAGAGGAAGGAGGTCCCTGCCCCGTAGAGCTTACAATCTATATGGGAGGGGTAACTAACAGAGACATATGCAAATGAAGCAGGAGAGGGAAGGCATGCTGCAGACTGAATCAATAAATGAAGCAGACTTGTGACTAAAGAATCACATACAGACATAATTTTAACAGTGAGCTGGAAATGATCCCTTTTCAACACAGTTTGTCAAACTACGCGTGCAAATATGCACATTTTGACACATAAAGCACAAATACATCAGGTGCAACTCCTTGTTTGTGGCTTCTGTTAAAGGGGATGCTCACCTTTAGACAATAGTCCCAATTTGAACAGTCCCTGTCAGAGAAAAACATTTAACCCTTTTACTGCCAGCCATTTTGGTCAAAGCGGAACTTGTATTGCCAGACAGTTTTTGAACATTTTGCACTGTTTCACTTTAGGGGCCTTTCCTCGGGGGGACTTTTAGTTTACCAAGGAAAACAATATATCGTTTTTTTCAGAACAACCTAAGCTTTCAAAATATGGTAGAATTTTTGTGTAATTCCAATTCTGTAACAAGATATAGGCTTCTAAATGTCTAAAAATGCAAAAAAAATCAAATTTTCCATAATATAATCACACATACTAGAAACAAAAATTATTTTATGCACGAATATACAACTGATTTGGAAAGTCCCATGTCTCCTGAACGTGCCAATACCAAATATATATAGTTTTATGGAGATTTCTCACTTGTATAGGTCAAAAACTCCCAGCAGTACACTACCAAATTCCCAAAGCACTGCTCCAAAAAAACTGCATACTTTGGATTTCAAGGCCAAAATTCCACTAACAGAAGGTTTATCCCAGAAAATTGTACATTTTTGGAAAGAACAGATTCTGGGGAATACAGAATAGGCACAACTGTCTGTCTACTCCAAACTATCAAGTCGCAATGCTTTCCTAAAGTTATTGGTTTTTATCAAAATTTGTGATTTTTTTTAAAAATCGCTTCAAAGCTTCTAGTCTATAGTATCTTATCTCCTACAGGTCATAAAGTAACCAAATAAAACACCCTAAATATGAATGCCTGGGGTCCACTGAACAGTTTGATGCCCAATATGTATAGGTTTACCTAAGTATGTGGCATGTAGGGGCCCCAATGTGAACATACCCCATATGAACTGTCATTTCTGTCATTTCAGCTTCTGCAAAATCAACACATTTACATCATTATATGTGGGATGAAGCTAGTAAAAAGTACGCTCACCCCAGAAAGTCATATATTTTTGGAAAGTACACATTCCCCCGAATCTAAAATGGGTACCCATGTCTTTCTACTCCAAAGTACCAAGCCGCACAGCTTTTCTAAAGTTAGCAATTTTGATGACATTTCCAAAAATCCCCTCAAAGCTTCCACTTTGAAGCATCTTATCTCCCACATAGCATTAGGTACCAAGATAAAACACCCTGAATTTGAACGCCAGGGGTCCACTGAACAGTTTGATGCCCAATATGTATAGGTTTACCTAAGTATGTGGCATGTAGGGGCCCCAATGTGAACATACCCCCATATGAACTGTCATTTCTGTCATTTCAGCTCCTGCAAAATCAACACATTTACATTATTATATGTGGGATAAAGCTACAAAAAAGTACGCTCACCCCAGAAAGTCATATATTTTTGGAAAGTACACATTCCCCCGAATCTAAAATGGGTACCCATGTCTTTCTACTCCAAAGTACCAAGCCGCACAGCTTTTCTAAAGTTAGCAATTTTGATGACATTTCCAAAAATCCCCTCAAAGCTTCCAATTTGAAGCATCTTATCTCCCACATAGCATTAGGTACCAAGATAAAACACCCTGAATTTGAACACCAGGGGTCCACTGAACAGTTTGATGCCCAATATGTATAGGTTTACCCAAGTATGTGGCATGTAGGGGCCCGAATGTGAACATACCCCCATATATACTGTCATTTCTGTCATTTCAGCTTCTGCAAAATCAACACATTTACATCATTATATGTGGGATAAAGCTAGTAAAAAGTATGCTCACCCCAGAAAGTCATATATTTTTGGAAAGTACACATTCCCCCGAATCTAAAATGGGTACCTATGTCTTTCTACTCCAAAGTACCAAGCCGCACAGCTTTTCTAAAGTTAGCAATTTTGATGACATTTCCAAAAATCCCCTCAAAGCTTCCACTTTGAAGCATCTTATCTCCCACATAGCATTAGGTACCAAGATAAAACACCCTGAATTTGAACGCCAGGGGTCCACTAAACAGTTTGATGCCCAATATGTATAGGTTTACCTAAGTATGTGGCATGTAGGGGCCCCAATGTGAACATACCCCCATATGAACTGTCATTTCTGTCATTTCAGCTCCTGCAAAATCAACACATTTACATTATTATATGTGAGATAAAGCTACAAAAAAGTACGCTCACCCCAGAAAGTCATATATTTTTGGAAAGTACACATTCCCCCGAATCTAAAATGGGTACCCATGTCTTTCTACTCCAAAGTACCAAGCCGCACAGCTTTTCTAAAGTTAGCAATTTTGATGACATTTCCAAAAATCCCCTCAAAGCTTCCACTTTGAAGCATCTTATCTCCCACATAGCATTAGGTACCAAGATAAAACACCCTGAATTTGAACACCAGGGGTCCACTGAACAGTTTGATGCCCAATATGTATAGGTTTACCCAAGTATGTGGCATGTAGGGGCCCGAATGTGAACATACCCCCATATATACTGTCATTTCTGTCATTTCAGCTCCTGCAAAATCAACACATTTACATCATTATATGTGAGATAAAGCTACAAAAAAGTACGCTCACCCCAGAAAGTCATATATTTTTGGAAAGTACACATTCCCCCGAATCTAAAATGGGTACCCATGTCTTTCTACTCCAAAGTACCAAGCCGCACAGCTTTTCTAAAGTTAGCAATTTTGATGACATTTCCAAAAATCCCCTCAAAGCTTCCACTTTGCAGCATCTTATCTCCCACATAGCATTAGGTACCAAGATAAAACACCCTGAATTTGAACACCAGGGGTCCACTGAACAGTTTGATGCCCAATATGTATAGGTTTACCCAAGTATGTGGCATGTAGGGGCCCGAATGTGAACATACCCCCATATATACTGTCATTTCTATCATTTCAGCTCCTGCAAAATCAACACATTTACATCATTATATGTGAGATAAAGCTACAAAAAAGTACGCTCACCCCAGAAAGCCATATATTTTTGGAAAGTACACATTCCCCCGAATCTAAAATGGGTACCCATGTCTTTCTACTCCAAAGTACCAAGCAGCACAGCTTTTCTAAAGTTAGCAATTTTGATGACATTTCCAAAAATCCCCTCAAAGCTTCCATTTTGAAGCATCTTATCTCCCACATAGCATTAGGTACCAAGATAAAACACCCTGAATTTGAACGCCAGGGGTCCACTGAACAGTTTGATGCCCAATATGTATAGGTTTACCTAAGTATGTGGCATGTAGGGGCCCCAATGTGAACATACCCCCATATATACTGTCATTTCTGTCATTTCAGCTCATGCAAAATCAACACATTTACATCATTATATGTGGGATAAAGCTACAAAAAAGTACGCTCACCCCAGAAAGTCATATATTTTTGGAAAGTACACATTCCCCCGAATCTAAAATGGGTACCCATGTCTTTCTACTCCAAAGTACCAAGCCGCACAGCTTTTCTAAAGTTAGCAATTTTGATGACATTTCCAAAAATCCCCTCAAAGCTTCCACTTTGCAGCATCTTATCTCCCACATAGTGTTAGGTACCAAGATAAAACACCCTAAATTTGAACGCCAGGGGTCCACTGAACAGTTTGATGCCCAATATGTATAGGTTTACCTAAGTATGTGGCATGTAGGGGCCCCAATGGGAACATACCCCCATATGATCTATCATTTCAGCTCCTGCAAAATCAACACATTTACATCCTTTATGTGGGATAATGCTACAAAAAAAGTACATTCACCCCAGAAAGCCATATATTTTTGGAAAATACACATCCCCCCGAATCTATAATGGGTAAATATTTCTTATTGCTACAAAGTACCAAGCTGTAAAGCTTTCCTAAGTTTGCAGATTTATATGACATTTTCGAAAATCGCATAAAAATGTTGCAATTTGCCGCATTTATCTCTCACAATTTCTTGATAAAGATCAGATAAAGACAAATCACCCCAAAAAGGAACACCGGAGGTCTACTGAACAGTTTGATGCCCAATATGCATAGATATACCAAAGTCTGCGGTATGTACTGAACCCAAAATGAAAATAGCGCATAAGGATTTCTCGCCTGCCAGCTCAGCTTTTGCACACAGAGCCCCCTGTCAGTGTATTATGTGCCAAAACTTCCCCTAACCATACAGTGACCCCCACAAAACCATATATTTTTGGAAAGTACACATTCTGACAAATCCAACAAGGGTAAAGAGTCCTTTCTACACCAAAGTACCAATCTGCAGAGCTTTCCTAAAGTTATTGGTTTTTATGACATTTCAGAAAATCGCCTAAAAATGTTGCAATTTGTCGCATTTATCTCACACAATTTCTTGCGTACAAAGGCAAGTCACCCCAAATAGGAACACCAGAGGCCTACTGAACAGTTTGATGCCCAATATGCATAGATATACCAAAGTCTGCAGTATGTACTGAACCCTAAATGAAAATAGCGCATAAGGATTTCTCGCCTGCCAGCTCAGCTTTTGCACACAGAGCCCCCTGTCAGTGTATTATGTGCCAAAACTTTCCCTAACTATACAGAGACCCCCACAAAACCATATATTTTTGGAAAGTACACATTCTGACAAATCCAACAAAGGTAAAGAGTCCTTTCTACACCAAAGTACCAAGCCGCAAAGCTTTCCTAAAGTTATCGGTTTTTATGACATTTCAGAAAATCGCCTAAAAATGTTGCAATTTGCCGCATTTATCTCACACAATTTCTTGCGTACAAAGGCAAGTCACCCCAAATAGGAACACCAGAGGCCTACTGAACAGTTTGATGCCCAATATGCATAGATATACCAAAGTCTGCGGTATGTACTGAACCCTAAATGAAAATAGCGCATAAGGATTTCTCGCCTGCCAGCTCAGCTTTTGCACACAGAGCCCCCTGTCAGTGTATTATGTGCCAAAACTTCCCCTAACTATACAGATCCCCCACAAAACCATATATTTTTGGAAAGTACACATTCTGACAAATCCAACAAGGGTAAAGAGTCCTTTCTACACCAAAGTACCAATCTGCAGAGCTTTCCTAAAGTTATTGGTTTTTATGACATTTCAGAAAATTGCCTAAAAATGTTGCAATTTGTCACATTTATCTCACACAATTTCTTGCGTACAAAGGCAAATCACCCCCAATAGGAACACCAGAGGCCTACTGAACAGTTTGATGCCCAATATGCATAGATATACCAAAGTCTGCGGTATGTACTGAACCCTAAATGAAAATAGCGCATAAGGATTTCTCGCCTGCCAGCTCAGCTTTTGCACACAGAGCCCCCTGTCAGTGTATTATGTGCCAAAACTTCCCCTAACTATACAGATCCCCCACAAAACCATATATTTTTGGAAAGTACACATTCTGACAAATCCAACAAGGGTAAAGAGTCCTTTCTACACCAAAGTACCAATCTGCAGAGCTTTCCTAAAGTTATTGGTTTTTATGACATTTCAGAAAATTGCCTAAAAATGTTGCAATTTGTCGTATTTATCTCACACAATTTCTTGCGTACAAAGGCAAGTCACCCCAAATAGGAACACCAGAGGCCTACTGAACAGTTTGATGCCCAATATGCATAGATATACCAAAGTCTGCAGTATGTACTGAACCCTAAATGAAAATAGCGCATAAGGATTTCTCGCCTGCCAGCTCAGCTTTTGCACACAGAGCCCCCTGTCAGTGTATTATGTGCCAAAACTTCCCCTAACTATACAGAGACCCCCACAAAACCATATATTTTTGGAAAGTACACATTCTGACAAATCCAACAAGGGTAAAGAGTCCTTTCTACACCAAAGTACCAAGCCGCAAAGCTTTCCTAAAGTTATCGGTTTTTATGAGATTTCAGAAAATCGCCTAAAAATGTTGCAATTTGCCGCATTTATCTCACACAATTTCTTGCGTACAAAGGCAAGTCACCCCAAATAGGAACACCAGAGGCCTACTGAACAGTTTGATGCCCAATATGCATAGATATACCAAAGTCTGCGGTATGTACTGAACCCTAAATGAAAATAGCGCATAAGGATTTCTCGCCTGCCAGCTCAGCTTTTGCACACAGAGCCCCGTCAGTGTATTATGTGCAGTAACCCCCCCCTAACTATACAGTGACCCCCAGAAAACCATATATTTTTGGAAAGTACACATTCTGATGAATTCAAAATAGGTAAAGTTATTTTTGTACACCAAAGTTACACCTGGCAAAGCTACGCTAAAAACAGATCAGGAACACTTATATAGGGATAAAATGTGATAAAACCACAAAAATTGTGCAAATCAGTGAAACAACAAAATAAGTTACATGACAGTGTAATTAGTGGCCAGAATATCTGATCCAATAGTTACGCTGTCAAAATAAACAGTTTTTAGGTAAAAGAAAATAAAAACAAAGTGGTAATATGAAAAAAAAAAAAAAAAAAAGCAAAACAAAAAAAAACCAAAGTGTTTGTGTATACATGTGTGTACATGTGTAAAAGTTGTGTGATAGTGTGTAAGTGTGTATATGAGTGTAAATAAGTGTATAAAAGTGTGAAAAATGAAAAAAAAAAAATAAATAAATAAAATAAAAAAATGCTAAAATGTGTGCTGTAAGTGTGTGTAAATGTATGTAAGTGTGTATAAATGTATGTAAATGTGTGTATAAGTGTGTAAAAGTGTGTAAATGCAATAAAAAAAAAAAGTCCTTACCTGTTCCTGAAGACCGATCGCCTCCTTCGTCATTTGGGCCGGCGCTGGGGGAGAGGGAGGAAGCAGGAAGCAGCAGATGCGATGCGATCGCATCTGCTGCTTCCTGGAGGGTCCTGCGAGCGATCGGTTCGCAGGACCCTGATGACAGCCCCCCTGGCACATTGCCCAGGGGGGCTGTCATTGTTAGAAGCCCTCTGCAGCGGCGGCACATGCCGCCGCTGCAGAGGGCAGCGCTTAAACGCCAACGACGTATGAGACACGTCGTTGGCGTTTAAGCCCTTTTACTGCCAGCACGTATGCCATACGTGCTTGGCAGTAAAAGAGTTAAAGGAGAAGGAAAGTCTAAGTCACTTGGGGGTGCCAAAATGTTAGGCACCCCCAAGTGACTTAAATCGCTTACCTTTTACCCCGGGCTGGTGCCCCTGTACGGAGAGAACAGCACCAGCCCGGGGTAGCAGTGATAGCTTCCTTCTTCCTGATCTCGCGTGCACGTATGCGCAGTAGAGTGAAAAGCTGAACTTTAACAGAGAAGTCGGCTTTTCACTTTACTGCGCATGAGCCGGTCCCAGGAATTTGCCGGCAAAACGAAGCAGGAAGCACTCGCTACAGGTACCCCGGGCTGGTGCTGTTTTCTCCTAACAGGGGCACCAGCCCGGGGTAAAAGGTAAGCGATTAAAGTCACTTGGGGGTGCCTAACATTTTGGAACCCTCAAGTGACTTAGACTTTCCTTGTCCTTTAAATCATTGTAAGTCATTTTTAGTATTCAAAATGTTTAGTTTTGAAGCTACAGGCCTGCATCAGCGCTGCTAAAACTCTCACCGATCTGCTCTCTGCTCTCTCTGTATGAGATATCCCAGATCAGGGCTTGGCAGGTAGCCAAATAAAGGTTCTGCGCAGGAACCCTGGACTCAATGGCAGCTTGAGGGTGGTGGTAGCTCCGGGGTTCCCATGCATCCCTAGATGCACTTGTACACAAATAGAATAGGAGGCAGAACAGATACACTGGTGCCAAACGCAATTCTAGAGTGAAAGGTGAAAGGGAGTCTTTGGACTCAAGTACCTTTAATAAATGGCATCAATGCACACGACTGTGCCCATTTTTGCTCAATGACAACTGCAGTTTTAAATGAGCCCTTTGCTGATTATCTTCTGATAAATGCAGAGCTGCCCACTTTTGCGTGTTTTTGATGGTTCATTTCAATGCAACAAATCATGAACTTAAAAACAACATTATGAAAAGCATTTTATGGAGCATGAATTGTTGTTTTTATGTGTTTTTAGAGCAATCTGTCCAATCCACAAATCCTTAATCATTGTCTTATTTAGCAAATTGCTGACAAAAATCAATTTGCCTTTTATTAATTGTTATTAAACAAAGCAAAGCAGTGGTTATCTGACCATGTCCCCAGCTTACTCAGGGTAGAATTATTTCTGTGTGAAATGCAAACAGATTAATGTGCTTCTCATATATTGCAAAAATCAATACCTTCTTCAAAAATATAGTCACTACAGAAAATAATTTTCAATTAAACATTTTAAATTATTTACCCATTTCGTTGAAAAAGACTTTTATTTCAAGAGCAGAGAAATGCATTATAAGTTTAATTTTCTTGTAACTTTGTTCACTTTTTTGTTTTGAACAACAGTAAATGTGCCTATTAATGATAAAGTACAAATTATAGGAATTCGTTTGTATAAACAGTAGACGGTTTAAGGTCACCATAAGCAATGTATAGCTGAAAAGCCACCATTTAAAACTTTGGAGACCTATGTTATTTAAAATGTTTTTACTACTATTTCAAAATATCCAGTTAATTTATGGCTCCCAAGTAAATCTATAAGGTCACTTTTTCATAGAGTTTATAAGCTACACCTATGACATGATGCATTTTCAGCCTCAAATATATAGCCTATTATATAGCTTAATATATTCAGCCTCCATATATCCATAATGGTATAGAAAAGATTTTCACTGATGCATTGTTGTTGTTGAAAGAATAGCAGGGCATGCACAGCCTTTGCCCCGGCTGAGATATGTAACTGTCTCTAGGCTCCAATGGTATCTTCCAGCCTTTGCCTAGATTGTGATATGTAACTGTCCCTGCGCTGCAATGGTTTCTTCCAGCATTTGCCCAGGCTGAGATATGTAACTGTCTCTAGGCTGCAATGGTATCTTCCAGCTTTTGACTAGGCTGAGTTATATAACTGTCCCTGGGCTGCAATGGTATCTTCCAGCCTTTGCCCAGGCTGAGATATGTAACTGTCTCTAGGCTTCAATGGCATCTTCCAGCCTTTGCCTAGGCTGAGATATGTAACTGTCTCTAGGCTGCAATGGTATCTTCCAGCCTCTGCCCAGGCTGAGATATATAACTATCTCTAGGCTGCAATAGTATCTTCCAGCCTTTACCCAGGCTGAGATATATAACTGTCCCTGCACTGCAATGGTATCTTCCAGCCTTTTACCAGGCTGAGATATGTAACTGTCTCTAGGCTGCAATGGTATCTTCCAGCTTTGTCTAGGCTGAGATATGTCACTGTCCCTGCGCTGCAATGGTATCTTCCAGCCTCTGCCCAGGCTGAGATATGTAACTGTCTCTAGGCTGCAATGGTATCTTCCAGCCTCTGCCCAGGCTGAGATATGTAACTGTCTCTAGGCTGCAATGGTATCTTCCAGCCTTTGCCCAGGCTGAGATATATAACTGTCCCTGCGCTGCAATGGTACCTTCCAGCCTTTTCCTAGCCTGGGATATGTCACTGTCTCTAGGCTGCAATAGTATCTTCCAGCCTTTGCCCAGGCTGAGATACTGTATTTAGCATTTTGCATCTTGATAATATTCTATAAATCTTTGTCATTTCCAGCAGTGATAAAATCAGTATTAGGAAAAGTCACCTTTTTAAATTAAAAAAGAAACTTAATACATGGTCAGCATTTGCAAATAACGTGTCCAAAAACAGTTTTGTGTATGGATATATAGCCCACCATCCTTCAAGTTGATACACATAGATGCTTATGGAGCTTTTAAATAACTATAAACCAAGCTGATTTATGTGTCACTGCTGCACTTTTAACTTTATACATGTAATACAATATTTTATACAATAATACACAGCACATATAAGTATTGCTGACATTCATTAGGGAATAATTTACATTTTACTGAAAACAAAAGTATTTTCTTCTGTTCTATTACATTCAAAACATTAAATAGTAATAGTAATGAAAAGTTTTATACAGCGAATAATAACTGCATAAGAGTATTTCATCAGAACAAATCAATAAAGCATGATTCCAATTGGAAATCTTTTATTAAGCGCTGGCTGTTTTAAAATGCTTTCACATGTACTATTTGTGCCTTGTGATACAGTTATGTTTAAAGACAATAAAAAATAAATGAATAAAAATCATGCTTGAGTGCATTTGATTTTATTTATATTACTTTATTCATACACCCAGTTATTTTCTCTTAAATAAGCTATATTTTTTAACTGCATATCTTAAATATAAAACAATGAGCAGGCCAAATACAAATTAATAACAGATGTTCCATTTTGAGTGTTTACTAATAATGCTCTTCCTGTCCTTCTGTTCTTCATTTCTAAATTAAAATCAACACAAACAAGCAATGGTGAACAGTCTCCTGTCCTGCTATTCCTGCTGCCATGTATTGCCCGAGTTTTCATTCATAAGAAGCATATATTAATATTATAGACCTGATGGATGTCAGTTAGGAGCAGATTTAATTATATGCATATTGCAGATTTAATCATGCATATATAGACAGAAATGTGTCTAAAAAACAATTGCAAATGGGGTGACTGCCCTGCTATAATTACATACTGAGGGTGTACAGTATACAGGTATCGGACCCCTTATCCGGAAACCCGTTATCCAGAAAGCTCCGAATTACGGAATGGCCGTCTCCCATAGACTCCATTTTAATCAAATAATTCAGAATTTTAAAACTGATTTCCTTTTTCTATGTAGAAATAAAACAGAACCTTGTAATTGATTCCAACTAAGATATAATTAATCCTTATTGGATGCAACACAATCCTATTGGGTTTAATTTATGTTTTATTGATTTTTTAGTAGACTTAAGGTATTGAGATCCAAATTACGGAAAGACCCCTTATCCGGAATACCCTTGGTCCCGAGCATTCTGGATAATGGGTCCTATACCTGTACTATGATACAATAAATGTATCATAGTTATGACACTACCTGAATTAGCAACACTCATCTGCTAATTACATCATGATCTAGCAACCTTAATCTGGATAGGGTCTATGGGCCCACTACCCAAATAGGATATAGTGCCAAACCTCAATGAGAGAAATTGAGCATAGAGGCGTCGACTTCTGTTCCATGCCCACCACCAACCACACCTCAGAACCAACTAAATATATGGCCCGTGCTCTCTCCTTAATAATAATATATAGCCCATCTAGCTACATTTAGGTCGTGATTTATCAGTGTTTAAATTCACATTTTTTCTACAATTCGAAATATGGTTCAAATACTCAGATGTTCAATATTAAGTAGAAAAAAATCTGAAAACTTGAATGTAAAAGCTTGTGAGTTTATGTAGAAATTAATGGGAGTTGTCCTAGAAAAAATCAAGCCATTTTTTTTGGGGGGGGGGGGTTGAGTTTGTAAACTCACAAATTCAAGGTTTTCGAGTTTATTCATTTGATCAAGTTTTTCATATTCTGATTTTTTTTGAATAAATAAATAAACATTCAAGTTGTTTTTAAATGTGCATTTTATTGAAATAGAAAAAACTCAAAAATTAAAAAAATTGGAAAAATGATAAATAAGCCCATTATTATGGTAGAATGTAATGTTCAATGTTCATGTTCAGATGTTCAAATGCTGATACAAGGAGTTGGAATAAATATTATAGGTGGAAGAGCTGGAGAAAAGGAAAATCTTCACATGTAACAAGAACTCTTACCACAAGTAAGCTCTAGGCTGGAGTGGCGAGAAAAAAAATGACACTAAGGTGACGAGATAATGTATGCCACGTAAAAGAGAAGGACAGGCATTTTGATATTTTAATGCCAATAGATTATCCACATCAATGCCACCTAGAACACTATATTTATTCTGCAGAAAGCTTTACCATACCCGACTAAACAGCCCTAGACGCTCCATATGTTTGCTTAAGATAGCAGCTGCCATTTTAGCTTGGTCTCAGTAGCTTCCGTGATGAAGCTCTAGCAGCTGGTAGCTCAGATCACACATTCTGATGGGAGGGGGCGTGAATTCTTATGGGAGGGAGTGCAGGAGAAGGGAGAGAGGAGAGAGCTTCCGGGAATGAAGTCTGATACCGAAGAACATGTTTACACAAGAAATCCTGTTTTTCTTTTGATAGAGGACTCAGTGAAGCTTTTCTGTGAGTGCTTATGGCTGTATTTACATAGACCTTTCTGATAAAGCTTACTTAGTTTTTACCTTTCCTTCTCCTTTAAACCATAAAATTAATCCCATATACCAATATTTTTCAAACTTTTTGGGTTATATCTAATGATGAGCAAATATTTTCACCAGGCATGGATTCACAGCAAATTAGTGCATTTCACCATTGAGAAATTGTTTCTTGAAACTGCAGTGAAATTTCACTGCGAAAATTCATGGTCGCTTTAAAATAGCCACGGTCATGTAAAAAGAAGGGCACAGTCCCATTAAGAAAAGGCGTGGTCACGCTAAAATAGCCAAGGTCGCATCAAAAAAGGCTGTGGTCATGTGAAAATAGGTGCAGTCGCATAAAAAAAATGCACACATGTTTTGCAAATTTTTCACCATTTTTCCATGGTTTCACAAATTTTTCTGTGAACTGAAAAGGGTCAGTTTAGCTCATTACTAGTTATATCTTCCCTTTTCTGGTTCTACATTTGCCCATTGAACCTTTTACCTTGTTAGAAGCCTTGTTTACCAAATAAATGTCATATCACCTCCAGTCTAACCCTGACTGGACTGCAAGGATTATATGGGAGATCATAAAAGACATTTATACTCTTTATGCTCTATATGACAAAGGCACTAAAGGATTTGCAAAAGACATTTACCATGTGTGATAGACAGTAAATACAAGCCCAGTATTTCTGAGTCTCTGGTAAAGCAAAGAAGAATGTGGACACCAATGGATACCATCGTAAGCTTAGTAGCTGAAAGAGAAGCAAAAATTATCTTTAAAAATGTCACCATCGAGAAGAATTTATAAAATATGTCTTATATAGGCATTTCCTAATTTGTGTGTTTCAAGTACTTCTTGAACATAATTTTTGCTCCCCTTTAATATCAGTGTTTGCATCTGTGTCATTCTTAATCAGCTTTGATTAAGAAATACGAGATTGTGACAGGTTGCCTGCCAAACCATCAGTGGTAATGTTTAAGTACAGATCCTGTAGATAATGAGCAAACAGCATCTCAATCCTTTGACAAATGTTGACCAGGAAAGATTTTGATAACTGGGAAATTGCATTAATTCTTTTGTTCATGAATACAGTAGAGCCGGAATATAAGACTCTATTTATATAGGGTTAGAGAGACTGGGGGTATATTTACATTAACCCCTGCTAGTACATTAATCAAGGGTCATTTGTTTTTTTAAATAAACAGAAGAACAAAAAAATGTGATTTGTAAAGCAAGTGTGTGCATTTTTAAGGTATGCTTGTATAAGGTATGCAAATGGCTGCTATGTTGAACTATCATTCTTATTTAATAGTTATTTTGCTGTGGACAAAAGGAACTAAATGTGTAAGATTAGTCATATTGTAGTGCTAAAGGATTATAAATTATCAGGAGGGTGAAGATTATTATATCTGTGTTTATTTCTGTGAGTATTAAAGGCTTGGTGTGTATGAACTGTGGTCCTATTCATTGAACGGTCCACAGGTGGAGGGCAGATCAGAAATCAAGTACCTGACACTTAAGGCTGATGCCACACATGGAGTTTTTACGCTGCGTATTTTCTAATTCTCTCAGTGGCTGAAAAACGCCCGATATCATCATCCATAGAAATAGCTTGAAAAGACTCGAAGCAAACCACACAATGCGGAAATACGCTAGAAAACGCCTTAGCACGGATTTTTCAAGCGTAGGCTGAAATACGCCAGTATTTGCAAAACAAGCTATTCCTATGTATACGCAAAGGCAGCTGCCAGACCTAGCGGAAATATGCAGCGTTTTTTGCTATTTCGCACTATTAGCACCATGGAAACGGGATTTGCTTACGTCACCAGTACTAGGCTGAAAAACGCCATAGACAGGGGCTGTGTGGCTTGTGCAGCGTTTTTAGGCTGAGAAAAAACGCACCGTAAAAATGCCACATGTGGCATCAGCCTAAGGGCACATTTACTAAGCAATTATGAGATAAAGTCAGATTTTTTCTTACTTCTAGATAATTTCGAGATTAAGGGGCACATTTACTAATATTTTTTTTTTTTTCTGGCCTTGAAAGTTGTATGAGCTCGGCATGGTATAAATTCGAATTATACTTAATCATTGCTGTATTTAGAAAATGTCATGATAATGAATCGTTGAATCGTTTGTATGAAAATTTCGAGTTTACATTCGAAAATCACAAGTTTTTTGAGTTGAAAGCATTGTTAAAACTTTGCGCTCAAAGCATTGGCGCTCATTCTTGGAAAACAATAATGTGTTTAAGTTTCACTTGAAGCCGGGTGAAACTGAAAACAATGATGGGACTAATTTTCCCTTGAAAAGTGTGAAATAGAAAACCATGAGGGGATTAAGTTCCCCTTGAAGCTAGGTAAAACTGAAAACAATGAGGGGATTCATTTGTCCATGAAAATGTGTCAAGGACAGGCTGTCACTGACTATTCTATTCTTCTGCTATTCTAAGGGGCAGATTTACTAATCCACGAACGGACCGAAAGCAGGCAAACGCGTTTTTTCGTAATGATAGGTATCTTTGCGACTTTTTAGTCGCCGTTGCGACTTTTTCGTATGTCCCGCGATTTTTTGGTCGTTGTTGCGACTTTTTCGTATATTTTCCGCGACTTTTTCGACAGCGTTGTGAAAAAATCGGATTGGTTTTTCCGCCATTTACTATCACTCAATACGAAAAAATCGCGATGGCGACGAAAAAGTCACGCAAAATACGATAAAGTTGCGACGGCGACGAAAAAGTCGCGACAAATTGGAAAAATCACGACGGCAACGATTTTTCCATTTCGGGATTCGGATTTGTGGGTTAGTAAATCTGCCCCTAAGCCTCCATAGGACTTGACAGATCAAACCTGCCGAATTTTTATTTGACAAAAAAAGCTAACTAAACATTAATTAATTAATTATGGGAGTTATTTTCAATTGTTTTTGGGAACAATAAGAAAAAATGAGTTTTGGTGAAAACCCATTCATGAACCTCTAAATTATCTAGAAATAAGAAAAAATATGACTTTATCTCAAAATTGCTTAGTAAATGTGCCCCTAGGTAACATCACAAGTTCTGTCCTCTGCTTTCAATAAAAGTATAATCCAGACACTACTGAATTCACGTTTGGTCAATAGGAGCCCCATTTAATGCAGGTTCAAGGTGGTTATGCCCCATCTAAAAAATTCACACCAAGTAGAACACAGGTATTGGGGAAAAGGCTATTTTGCTTCTGAGCATTTTATCATTTCTATTCATTCATTTTGAGCATTTAAGCTGCATTCTGCTAAAAGCATCCATTCTAAAGTGGTCATACTCCTTTTAAATATAGAGATTTTTCATTATTTTAATAAAAGTGGTTCACCTTTCTGTTAACTTTTAGTATGTTATAGAATGGCCATGTATAAGCAACTTCTCAATTGGTCTTAATTATTTATTTTTTATAGCATTTAAATTGTATGTCTTCTTCTTCTAACCCTTTTCCAACTTTCAAATGGGAGTCACTGACCCCAGCAGCCCAAATAATTGCTCTGCGAGGCTACAATTTTATTGTTATTGTTACTTTTTATTATTTATTTTTCTATTTGGGTCCTCTCCTATAAATCCTTTATATCTCTCATTCAAACCACTTCCTGGTTGCTAAGGAAATGTGAACCATAACAACCAGATAACTGCTGATATTCCAAACTGGAGAGCTGCTGAACAAAAAGTGAGATAGTTAAAAAACCACAAATAGTAAATGAAGACCAATTGCAAATTGTTTCAGAAGATGAACAACCCCTTTAATGATCCAAAGTATAGGCACAAGGCTTATATGTTATATCAAAAAAATATATAAGAAATCTTCTAGCATGCACAACACTAAGGGGCTGATTTACTAACCCACGAATCCGACCCGAATTGGAAAAGTTCCGACTTGAAAACGAACATTTTGCGACTTTTTCGTATGTTTTGCGATTTTTTCGGATTCTTTACGAATTTTTCGTTACCAATACGATTTTTGCGTAAAAACGCGAGTTTTTCGTATCCATTACGAAAGTTGCGTAAAAAGTTGCGCATTTTTCGTAGCGTTAAAACTTAACGCTACGAAAAATGCGCAACTTTTCGCGTAAGTTTTAACGCTACGAAAAATGCGCAACTTTTTACGCAACTTTCGTAATGGATATGAAAAACTCGCGTTTTTACGCAAAAATCGTATTGGTAATGAAAAATTCGTAAAGAATCCGAAAAAATCGCAAAACATACGAAAAAATCGCAAAATACCGATCATTACGAAAAAAACGCAATCGGACTCATTTCGACCCGTTCGTGGGTAAGTAAATCAGCCCCTAAATGTAGCTGGGAGGGTTCCTGGAGCAATAACATGCTAGGCAGATGTTTGGAACAGAACACTAAACATTGGATATAACAGTAATCCCCTATATAAGTGACACAAGAAAATTAAAACATTTATGTTTAGGCTGTTATTCAGTTGCCACTAGACAGCAATTTCCAGCATTCATAAGCAACTCATGGTTGTATCTGGGAGTATCTAGGAGTTTTAGATCAGCTACTGAGGAGACGTCTAGTACATGCAAAGGTACACTCACAGAGATATTTGCACACAAGTAAATGGCAATGGACATACAGTATATGTTATTAGTTATGAGTTTTACTGGGAGACAAATACATGTATGCTTCAAACCATATATATATATATATATTGAAAAAAAGACCAGCAACACCGGATCTATTGCAAACAATTAATTATATATTGAAAAATACATGAACAGCCAACGTTACGTTTTGGTCCCCGTCGGGACCTTCCTCAAGGCATATATATATATATATATATAAAATGTGTGTATAGAGAGCACTCACAGCATTATAGTGTAGAAAAAGTCCATTTATTTAGTCACCGCATCAACGTGTTTCGATCCCCACAGGATCGTCATCAGGATCCTGGGGATCAAAACACGTTGATGCGGTGACTAAATACATGGACTTTTTCTACACTATAATGCTGTGAGTGCTCTCTATACGCGCATTTTGTATTTTTTGGTCAGCACCCGGCGAGTGCCTTTGATGTGGTGACATGAGTAAGTGTGGACATGTAAGCAAAGGGCAGTCCTACAAGGGAAACTATTGAACCTTAATGAAAATTTAATGTAACCTTTCCCTTAAAAGCTATACTCCTGAACACGGTTTTATGATACATAAAACAGTTCATACATAAAACATCTGCTTTTGAATAAACCGTTTTCATAAAACTATACTTTTCTAGTAGTATGTGTCATTGAGTAATCCTAAATAGAAAATTGCCATTTTATGTGCCCTCCCCTCTAGTTTGTCCAATCCACAGGGCATGCAAACAAACCAAACACATACAGTACATGTTAGATTACATTACCAATGATTTGAAAGCACTTAGGGCAATTAAAACAAACATCTGATTGGTTGCCATGGGTTACTGCCCTGGTGCAAATTTGCCTAGTGTTTATAAATGACTTTCATTGTCTTTTACGCCGTCTTCCTGTTACAGTTAGAGCTGTATTTTTTCCTGTCAGGTGATCTCCGAGGAAATACACAGACTATCACAAAATGGTGAACTATGCAAAATGGCAATATTTACCAATATTAGAGGACGCTGAAATGCCTAAAGAAAGCGCTGAGGGACTGGGGAGCCAATCTGTACTTGATTCCCTCCAGCAAGCAAGGAGTTAATGAGCTTAGCCTTTGGGCAGGAAGAAATGCAGCGGTACTCACCCCCTCCCCTTTTTGCCTGTCAGCCCTTCTCTGCAGTGTCTCACTCTGCACGCACGGAGCAGCATCTCCCTCCCCCCCTCCCTGTTTAAGAGCAAGTAGCTGGTAACCATAGTTCGGTAAGTTCTGCCAATTGCATTTTCTTTGCAGGCTCACTTTATGCAAAAAAAAAAAAAAAAAAGTTTTTCAAAGACTTATATATATATACCTGTATATACATGTTACATTTCTGTTTGTCACAACAAATGGCGGGGGATAGTCCTTGGCCATTTAATCTCTGGTGGTGTTTGATGGTTTTCACATGCCCACTGCATTTGCAGTGGCCGGCATTCGTTATAAACAGTTATAAAAAAAATGTTGTTGCGATGGTTGGTAAAGTTTGTAATACATGGCAAGGACTATTTTCTCTGATGTTGGATTTCTGTAATAAAGCTGTGGCCGAACTCCACCCACAAAAGCTATGGTGTCATTGTGTTTTCTTGGCTAGGCGTTACATCGAGGGGACAAGTTTGGTAGGGAGGGAATAAGTCTCCACAGTCAAAAATTCCAATTTGGTAAGATTCTTTAATATATCACTTTTTAGGATATCAATTATCTATTGGTTAAGTATTCATTCTGGTGGTATAGTTTTCCTTTAAAGTAAGTTAAAGCCATCTGAAATTTTCCTAAAACAATCACGCTAGTCTTTAGTATAAGCTTCAGATATCAGTCTCTCCTTATGCATCTCTGGTTTTTTTTTAAACAACTTTAATACATTGTCTAGGGCAACAGTCAAATTCTGACTATGACTTTTGCATGAAGAGAGACAGATTGCTGAGATGCTGAGATACTTGATTACTTAAGAAATGGTACAGATTGATTTAGAATGTTTTCAGCTTATTTTCAGTTTATATGATATTTTCATTTTAGGAGATCAATATGTTGCCAATGACAGGCAATTTACTAGTCATTTTATGTTCAGCGTTTAGCTGATTAAAACCTAACCACACTTGACATATTTCTATTAATCAACTTGTAATAGTGTTACCTTTTTCTGCCCCCAGATAAAATAAAACTGATGGTTAATAGTGATAAAAAGCCAGCGTAATTTGGTATCTTCCAAAAAAGCAATGTTCTTTTCAGTTACTAGAAAGAAACAGAGGGATGGGTGTTTTTTAAGGTCATATTAGACCAGATGGTTCGTGTTGATTGTCCAGAAAAGGCAACACCCAAAGGCATTACTTCTTAGTACTGACCAACTGAGGAATCACACATTTGGAGTTTTATCCTAAAGTCACAGAAACATTTTAGTAGGTCCATGGCCAAATACATGTCCAAACACAACTTTGTAACTAATATTTTTTTTTGTTTAAAAATTGAACAGTGACATTTGGCAATAAAAATGCTATTATATAATTTCAGTAAAAAAAATAGAAAACACATGACTGAAAATTAGAAAATGATAACAATAGGTTACTCTTAATATCTTAACTTGGAGCCAAGGCATATCTGTAAAAATGACATCATATTCTAAAATTATTTTGATCCCCACTGACGGTAATCAAAAGTCAAAATCAAATCTTGGAAACAAAGAAAGAAAAGGTGGTGCTGTTAAGGGAATAACATTGAACTGCATTTCAGTTATTTTACCACACGTTCTTCCATGTAACATCTGTGATTTTACGTGATTTGATAAATGGCTTTGGTGTGAATATGTAGGCCCCATAGGTAACCCAACCAACAGTGTGTGATCTGAGTAATGTTATCTGATAATAATCTGTTCAGAAACTAATTGCACATGCTTAAAGTCTATCTGATGGGATAGAAAACATTGGTTTGGGAAAATTATTTTGGGTTAAAGATAAAGGTTACAGTTAGGGAACTAATTAATCACTTGCCACTTTACTCATAGAGAAGATTTTAATTATTTTTATGGGTGCGGCCCAGCACCATTCCAGTTTTTTGTGAAATGGTGGTGTTTTTAAATGACAAATAGGTTTTAAATGCTTAAATAAAAATTATGTTTTAGTGTGCAAAGACAGGAAACTTTGGGGCAACTGACCCCATACCTGAACTGGTCCTTTGTTCTAAGGTAAAGGATACTTGTATGGTGCATCCTATCATATTAGATATATTCTTTCAGTTTATATGTGTGTAGTAGGACTTGCTGGTGGGTTGGGGTGTTATCATTCTATTAAGTCTCCAATATAACTGAAACGTGGCAAGATTCCCAATAGCATATAGCCTAGCTCTTGATTTTTTTACTTCTGTTGCCAACCAGTGAAGAATAGTTGTCAGAATCCCATTTTATAACATTAGAGCCTTCCGACTACTATCAATAGAATTACATAAATCTCATGGGCATGAAAAATGCCCATGTGGAAGGTTTTCCACTTTTATTTGCTGTATGAGAGTCAGGAGGAAACAGTTAAATTATATTCGTAGATAAATTTCCACTCAGATACATTTGTTAATCTTAATATTTGGAGATACATCTGTTCGTTTCTTCCCACAGCATATGTCAAAAATATCTTTTGAATATTTTGACTTTATTTATTTATGGCAATATTACATATAAACAAGCCCCTGGATTAGGCCAGCAAATTCTGAAGAGGTCTATAAAACACATTGCCATTTCTAATTCTAATTTGACACGTTACTGGAAGGCACTCTGATCTTGAGTGGTGGAATAATTTTGGCAGACTTGGAAGACCATAAATATTGTTAATTTAGTCTTTGTTAAGCCTCCATCATCCATAAAGAAAAGCATAAATAGAACATCAGCTAAAATGACAAATATGAGGATAATAAAAGTAGCCGCTCATGGCAGCTGAGACATGTCCATTCTGACTATTCCAAATGAAAATCCCTCATTAAAGGGACTTCTAATGTCCAAGTCCATCTGATGTATTTTACACTGGTTAGTTAGGGAATACTAATATAATAAACCACATTTTATAAAATAAAATACAAAAGATAAAACGTACTTTTGTATGAAATTCCCTCTGTTCTGAGCTTTGCTATGATCAGCTGGAGTTGCAACTGGCTTTTCCGCCTATTTCCACTCCCACTCTGAGGCAACCCTGCTTATGTGTCATGATAAACAGTAATAAGTTTGGCTTTTTTTGCCAGTAGTGATTTTAACACATGGAGGTACACATATGTATTTGTACCCATACAGTACATACATCTGACAGTTAGTGATCAGCAATTTTTTTTTACCACAGTGAACTGGGTCAAAAATATATTTTGCAAGACAATGTTTTGAAGAAAAAAATTGCCAAAGAAACGCAAGACAAATGCAACAAAAAAAGATGTCTATTGACTATAATGCATTTGGAGTAAAAAAAAAAATTTGAGAAAAAATGCCCATTGACTTAATTGCATTTAGGCTGATGCCACACCAGGCGTAGGGCTGATTTTTTCGGCAACGCTTGCCGAAAATTCAGCCCTACGCCTGCTACTTGTGCCTGCACCCGAATGAATGGAATACGCTCGGGTGCAGGCACATGTAGCCGATATACGCACGAAAACGCGAGAGAATGCAAAGTCTCGCGTTTTCTTGTGTATATCGGCTACTTGTGCCTTCACCCGAGCGTATCCCATTCATTCGGGTGCAGGCACAAGTAGCAGGCGTAGGGCTGAATTTTCGGCAAGCGTTTTTCCGCTTGCCGAAAAAATCAGCCCTACGCCTGGTGTGGCATCAGCCTTAGAGTAGTTTTTCTGATGTTCCCTACTAGAACTAAGGTTTGGACACTTTACACTGTACATAGAACAACAATCTGTGCAATCTGCCAAGCTGTTGACTTAAAGTTCAGAAAGGGAAGAGGACCTGTTATTCAAAATGCTTGGGACCCGGGGTTTGCTGGATATCGGTACATAAAGCACAAAAAAAAATCACCAGCACTCATTCGAACCCATGCTGTGCCATTGACCAGCTGCTAAAAGCAGCCTTGCGTCAGCACCTTGCCCTAAAGCTGGCCATACATGCAACGATAATATCATACGAAACCTCATTTCGTACGATATTCCGTGCGTGTATGGCAAGTCGAGTGATATCGCAGGAGGCTGCTGATATCGGTCGACTCGCCGTTCGGGCGGGTTAAAAGATTTTGATCAGGTGCCATAGAAGGCGCCTGAGCAAAATCTGCCTTCAGGGCTGAATCAGCAAAAGAAGGTAGAAATCCTATGGCGGATTGAACGATCTTTTGTGCAACCGATGGTTGCATGAAAGATCAAAAATCGCCACGTGTGTGGCCACCTTAACCCAGATTCTTGAGTTGACCAGCTGCTAGAATTGCTAAAAAGTAATTATTTGTATACAAAAAGGAGGAGAAACATTGCCAGTGCATGGTTTGCCTTTAAAAATACATTTTACAAAAAATGAGGTGAATACAAGACTTTAGCCAGTGGGGTCTTTCTGCAATTTTCTTTTGGGAGAATGTAATAAAAGTCATAAATTGAAAAATATTGCACACAAATAAGAATAAAAATGTACATATCGCAATGTAATATTGTTTATTAGACTGTTATTGCATTACAAATTTTAATTGTGCATTGCAAACTTCTTAGGGCATGCTTGAAGGCGGTGTAATCTTTTGGAGCAAATGTAAAAACTTGTTGATTAAGAAGTTTTAGCACATACACTGCACACTGTCACAAACTATAAAATTCACAAACTTTCTTCCACTGTTGGAAATGGTCGCTAAACAGTTTTTGAGTTCACAAAGCCCATATTACATTCATGCAAAGGCAAATGTGTTCGCAAAGAGGCATACATTTTAGCGTTGCGAATAATTTTTCCGTTACTGACTTTTATTACATTCCCCCCTAACTCTGCTAAGAAATGATTTAAACATGAAATGAAATCAATAGGATTGTTTTATTATTACAGAAAAAAAGATAATCATTTTTAAAAATTTTAAATTATTTGATTAAAGTGTAGGAGATGGCCTTCCCACAATTTGGAGCTTTCTGAATGACAGTTTTCCAGAAAAGGGATTCCATACCTGTATTATGTAAGAGACATTCTCAGAATATTACAAAATCCTATAGGAGTTCATTAAATGCATATAAACACTAGGCCAAAGAACACTGAGTTGACTTCTGCTATCCTAACACAATTTAGAAGATAATTATTGACTTTAATACACAATATACTACTTTATGTATAAAAATTTGCAAAGCTGCTGAAAAATTTGAGGTACGGAGAAAGAATTGAAAAACGCGGATACCACGCAACTTTTTTGTTGCAGTAACTTTTTCTGATGTGATCACAATTTTTTTGCCAAATTTTTGCAGCTGCTTCACAAAAAAAATCTGCCAATGGCAAAATGCAGAATTTTGCAGTGAAACCATGCCTGGTGAAAAATTTTGCTCATCACTACTTGAAACTTAAGGGCCAGTGCCCAAACCTTTGTGCACTTGGACGTCCTATTTCTTCCTATAGGTTATCCATGCACTTAGACTGTAAACTCTATGGGGCAGGGACTTCCTTCTTATTGTGTCTCTTACCATATGGCACTTAATATTTGCATATTTATAACTATTTATTTATTATTTATTATAATACTTGTCTTCCCTGTGTGTAATTTTATATATTATAAAATTGTGCAGTGCGGTGTATCACAGTAGTGCTTTATAAATGAAGTTATACATACCTACACATATATACATAGCTGCAGTAGAAAGCAATCACGGCTCCAATTGTTCAAAAGTATCAAAAAAGTTTTATTGCTCCACACTCACATCGACGCGTTTCGATCCACAAGGGACCGTCGTCAGGGACCTACACATATATAATTTATAGTTGAGGTATGAGATCCTGTATGTGATCAATTGATTTTCATTTCCAGAATTTACACAATTGCTTCAGTGCAGCTGTATAAGCAATAACTAGCACCAGTGTATATGGAAATTTTATCAAAGATCTTCCATCTGTAACTATTTTCTTGGCTACTCTTGTATTCAGTATACATTACCATACTGTATCTATTTGCTGGACACAAAAGAAAATGTGTTTATACTGTCGTATTCTTTAGCTGTCTTTTTATGATTTATTTCTCAAATTGTTGCCAAGTTGGCATGCCTAGCCTTACAGAAAGTATTGTAAAACATCCAATACAACTGTAGTAAAACATTCAGAGCAGATTAGAAACAGACTTCACAGATTTGAATATATGTTTTTTATATATATATATATATATATACATACATACATACATACGTACGTATGTATATACATATATATATATATATATATAATATATATATATATATAGAATGAGAGAGAGAGATCCCCATTTAAAATCAGGGGATGAGCCCAGTCTGTCATGAACATCATGTCCAAGGCAGAAAACACACAAGAAACAGCACGCTTGACAAACGCTCCTGAACCCACACAAATCCTTTAACAGAAATAGAGAAACTTTACCATACTGTATGTATGAGAACAATCTACATCCTCCATATTTCCAGGGATGGAAGGACATAACTCAATGATTAATCTATTCAAATATTCAAGTAATTAAAGACGATTTAAATGGACTTTTAATCTAATGCAGAAGTGCCACCCCCAAGCCCAGATATCCTAAGGATGTATAATATTCGAAGACCTCCTTTCTATTTAAAACTGCAGTGTACAACTACAGAGAAAAGGATCTTCTCCCATTTAGCTGAGGCTTATGTAAGTGGTGGCCCTGTTCTACACTGGACCTAGTGTGGGACAAGCAAGGAACAAGCAGAGGAAAATAGGGCTACATGAATGGTTGTGCAGCTACAAATATAAGGAGTTTGAATGAGACCTTTATAACATAGAGGTAACGTATTTTATAGGAAGCAATAGTATTCAGATGTGATGCTGCATCATCAATACTGCAACTAATACCATTATTGGAGCTATGTGCAAAAGTCTTGTTTCTCTTTTAACGATACTTTAAACTACTGCAAAGTCTGCAACAACTCATCGACACTTAAAGTTAAACCAGATGTATTCTTGGACATTAGACTGTATACTGTAATTTCATTTTTTGTCGATCACTAATACTTTGCAGTTTTGTTACAATGGATTTCAGATAATACCATATATCATCAAGGCTGTCATCAGTGATACATTGCTATGTTGTTATCAGTGATATCAGAGATCATTAGTCAAGCAACATATCACACAATGAAACACCAAAAAAGAAATAAGCCACTAAAGTGTAGTTGAAGCTTTCAGTAAGTTTAGTTCAATTTACATATTTAAAGCATTTGGGAAATTTACAGACTGATTTAGATATATAAAAGAATTAAACAATTAATAGTGATATTCTCTATTTGTCCATTGTGAAGATCTGCACCTACCTCTTAATGAAGTATGATTGATGGATAATGGATAGACAGACATGATCCAAGGGGATCATTTACAACTATAAAAGCAGTTGTGGTACCGTAGACTTCCTTGAAGTCAGCAGCACCCATAAGCCACAAGAGTGGCTCATGTCACTCTTATGCTAAACAATGGAAATGATGACAACCATCTGCACAACTATATCTGGTAACTGCAAAAATGCTGGAATTCTGTAAAAAAAAACACTTCATTGTTGGTAAAAACATAAAAATTATATCTGAAAGTGCAGTTGCATTTAAAGTAAGTAAATTGTCCCTAAAAAAAGAAATTGGTGGTTTAGAGATAGATAAATGGTATCATGGTAGATAGGACTGGGGGGAGCATCAACTGATTTTTACTTCATACACATAATGAGCAAGCTGTGCCACTATTTACACCCACATGCATCAGCCCCTACATGGTAGCATACAGTGCATCAAGACTAAAAAATAGCATTGACATTATACAGTATTATTGTTTCCTTTAAACAGAGTTGAGGATCTATTTTCCAGTACCTCCTGCGGGGGAAACAATTTTAGTAAGACAGGCAAACTTTACCTTTACATATGTAGACATAACCTGCTAAGGGAATTCTGGAATTACTGGCAGTTCCAGACTGTGTGGTGCATATTCTATATACTTGTTGTG
Organism: Xenopus tropicalis; assembly: GCF_000004195.4. Classification (NCBI taxonomy): domain Eukaryota; kingdom Metazoa; phylum Chordata; class Amphibia; order Anura; family Pipidae; genus Xenopus; species Xenopus tropicalis. The sequence continues at coordinate 120,980,953 of NC_030677.2, read as the reverse complement.
CTGCTATAGTGGGTCTTCACATAGCATTAGGGGTAGTTTGAGAATATTGTACTATATGCTCAATACAGGGTTATGGCTGTGGCCCTGCATGCTGTATAACATACAAGTAGAGGGTATATAAGGGAAATGATCTGTTAATGCTACACCTCCTCTGATGAAGTACCCAATGGTGTAAAATGCATAAGAAGGGTGGAGTATGGGGGCCAAGTGGCACTGGGATGCACCTGTGTGATGTTTGGTATAGTATGGTTAGTTTTTTTAATTTTTGTAAATAATTGGAACCATTAAATTTTGCATGTTTCACTGTTAAATTAGTTGGTCATTAATGCATTTATACTCAGGACCTTAACAGTGAGAGACACTAGATGGTCTCTTTCTCTGTCTAGTATTTATTGTTCATGAGTTCAGAATGCAAGGAAGAATTACCTACGAATTCAAATTGTTAGCAATATGTAAATGGATGAAAAGCTTAGCCAACACTAATGGTTATCAGGAACACTAAGGGGCTGATTTACTAACCCACGAATCCGACCCGAATTGGAAAAGTTCCGACTTGAAAACGAACATTTTGCGACTTTTTCGTATGTTTTGCGATTTTTTCGGATTCTGTACGAATTTTTCGTTACCAATACGATTTTTGCGTAAAAACGCGAGTTTTTCGTATCCATTACGAAAGTTGCGTAAAAAGTTGCGCATTTTTCGTAGCGTTAAAACTTACGCGAAAAGTTGCGCATTTTTCGCGTAAGTTTTAACGCTACGAAAAATGCGCAACTTTTTACGCAACTTTCGTAATGGATAGGAAAACTCGCGTTTTTACGCAAAAATCGTATTGGTAACGAAAAATTCGTAAAGAATCCGAAAAAATCGCAAAACATACGAAAAAATCGCAAAATACCGATCATTACGAAAAAAACGCAATCGGACTCCATTCGACCCGTTCGTGGGTAAGTAAATCAGCCCCTAAAGGTTATCAGAAAGGTACTTGTGTCCATACATACCCCTTTGTAACTTTTGGGAGCACCAATGTGTCCCTTTGGCCTGCCCTGATGAACTGCATGCATTGCATACAGGAAAACCTGGAATTATCATCAGCCTAATGGAAAAAAATCCAGGGTGCCTTTAGCTGCTTGCAACAATAGCCACAACTGACTTGCACAAGGTGACCCAAATTCTAATGCCATTATTTATATACTAATGCAGTATTGGAAGTGATGCCAATGGAAAACATTTACCAGGGTGTACACTTTCTTGGCACTAATATCCAGGGCCACACTGCGGCACTAGCAGAACCTCTGCTAAGTGGGAGCTTTTAGGGTTTAATGTTAAGGACCTCTACCAGGTACTGATGGGCATGCAACTCCATGGGGAGCAGTGATTATTATATCCAGTGTAATAGACAATAAACCACACAATATGCATAGGTAGTAAATTGTAATATATTAGCCATTAGAACTAATAATGTCAACACATAGAATATTAAGGCATATAACTGTCACCCCTTGCATGGCAATGTCCAAGACAAGGCCTTTTAAGAATGCTGATTGTATACACAATGGGTCTGCGAGAATGTACTGCTGGTTTGCAAGGTAGTGCGAGCAGAGTTATGTGTTGCAACACCAGATTATGCACCCGGTGTGTGTAAAAGCAAAGATTCTCACAAACTCCCAGTAACAGTGAAAGTGAAAAGTGAAAATAATTCCTGTGAATCAGAGAAGGTGCAGAGAAGCAGTCTGGCAGCTTTATTCCACACTGAGTTGGAGATGCTGGGGTAGAGAAAGGCTTCCTAATATCAGTGGCGTAGCGAGGGGGGTGCCGAGGGGGCCATGGCCCCGGGCGGCGTATCAGAAGGGGCGGCGGCGGCTCCTTCTCTCTTACAGGCAACAGGCGCTTCTATAAGGTTGCGCCCGTGCGTATGACATCACACGTCAGCGACGAGGCGCAACCTTATAGAAGCGCCTGTTGCCTGTAAGAGAGAAGGAGCCGCCGCCGATGGTCTGTTGGGGGTATGTACTATGGGGGAAATTGGGGGCACTGTGTGGGGGCTACTGTCTATGGGGAAATTGGGGCACTTTCCATGGGGGGGGCCAGGTCTTTGTGGGGTATTGTGTATGGGGGCACTTCCTATTGGGGGCACTGTGTATGGGGCAATTGGGGCTCTGTGTATGAGGGCACTTTCTATTGGGGGGCAAGGTCTTTGGGGGGTATTGTCTATGGGGACACTGTGTATGGGGCAATTGGGGCACTGTGTATGGGGGCACTTCCTATTGGGGGCACTTTGTATGGGGCAATTGGGGGCACTGTTTATGGGGGCACTTTCTATTGGGGGAACTGTGTATGGGGCAATTGGGGCTCTGTGTATGAGGGCACTTTCTATTGGGGGGCAAGGTCTTTGGGGGGTATTGTCTATGGGGACACTGTGTATGGGGCAATTGGGGCACTGTGTATGGGGGCACTTCCTATTGGGGGCACTTTGTATGGGGCAATTGGGGGCACTGTTTATGGGGGCACTTTCTATTGGGGGAACTGTGTATGGGGCAATTGGGGCACTGTGTATGGGGGCACTTTCTGTGGGGGGGCAAGGTCTTTGGGGGGTACTGTCTATGGGGGAACTGTGTATGGGGAAATTGGGGCACTGTGTATGGGGGCACTTCCTATTGGGGGCACTGTCTAAGGGCAATTGGGGGCACTGTGTGGAGGGGGCTGTCTATGGGGACACTGTGTATGGGGCAATTGGAGGCACTGTCTATGGGGAAATTGGGGCACTTTCTATGGGCAATTGGAGGCAATGTGTGTGGGGGGCACTGTGTATGGGGCAATTGGGGGCACTGTGTATGGGGGTACTGTCTATGGGGCAGTTGTATGGGGGGACCGTGGCCAGAATAGCGTTAGGGGGGCCTGGCCAGCATAGTGTTAGGGGGCACTGTGGTAGGGTGACCCTAATACTTTTTATGTCTGTGTGTCCTGTACTGATGGGAGGGGCCCCGTGATTTCTGATGGCGGCCCTGCCACCATGGGCAGCCACGGACGCACAGCTGAATCCACTTTTGACAATTATGACATGCGCACTGCATTTCAAATTCAATCAAAAAAAAAAAAAATTTAATGCTGCTTTTTTTATTTTGTCTATTTTTTTTAAGAATAACTAAATAGAGGGGCGGCAAATTTCCGGTCGGCCCCAGGCGACGAAAGCCCACGCTACGCCACTGCCTAATATCCTAAGGAGATCCACTGCATGTGTCACAGAGGCTGATGGGTAATCCACAATCCAGATCCAGTGTAAACATTGGCAACTCACTAATGGGCTGAAAGCCTAACTATCTTACAGAAATCACACCCTTAGCAATAGCTCAGGCCGGATGCATTAGTCCCATTCACTATGTGGCTGAGTGGGAAGGATTAACGACCTCTGTTCTGGCTATGGGGTTCCCTATATGGGTAAATGTGCTACATGGAAACCCCTAGCTCCCTACTTGTACAGATAAGCAGCAACACTCACAGGAGAGATGGAGGAATCTCAGGCAGGAATCTCAGTACTGTTGTGCAGAGTTGTTGCTTTCCTTCTTCTTTCTTTCTGGAAAAGATCTGCCTTAATATATTTTTGGCTCCAAAAAAAAAATGTCAGGAGCAAGTCCCTCCTGCTGACTGGGCCACGCTGTGACTGATACCTGTCTCACTGCAGTACAATCAGCAGCCATGTTTTTGGTAGTCCCAGATTTTAAGCAACAGGGTAGTGTATTCAGGGAAAGGTAAGCAACTTCCTACAGGAGGAGAGGGGGGAGTGAGGGAGACACTGCATTAAAAGGACCTGTCACCTAAACATAAAAAAAGCTGTACAGTTAAAGTCCTTTGCAAATGAAACATAAAACTCAAATTCTTTTGTTTAAAAATACATCCAATCCATTCCTGTTATAAACGCATTTCAAAATCTCAGCTGTCAGTCATACAATGCCTCCCCCACCTTTATGCCTCAGGCACAGAAATCACTTTCACTTTCATTTCTGAACCTCTCTAGATATAATTTTTCCCCATATTCCCCCTCCCTTCCCACTGTCTATAGTTTTGTATCCAATGCATGGGAACATGCGTCAGGTCCTTATACATACACCTGATTTTGAAATTTTGCAAACTATGCCATAATAACAACTTCCACAAAATGGCTGCCATTTGCTTATTGTGATTGAAGATTCCAAAAGAAGAAAATAAACAATATTTAAGTAATTTGGTTAGTGTAAGTAAAGTTTATTTTGCCCAACTAGCAAAATGACCCTTCCAGTGTTGTGCAAAATGAAAAGCAGGTGTTGTGCTCAGATCTGTTTGTGAAACAACTGTTTTGACCACAAACAACTGATTTATTTTGCATTTTTATTAACTGCAAGCTTTTTGGTAAAACTGAAATACTGTAGGTGAAGTTGTGATGAAACATTAAAAAAAATTGTGAAGCCACAAAGATATTTAGTGACTCATCTACGGCTGGAGAAAAAATATTGTTTTGTTTGCCCCAACATGCAGTGTATGCAGTAACACTAAACTATCTTGTCACTATTTTGTGACAAAAAGAAAAGATCAGACAGGTCTCAAAAACCTATATGCACCTATATGTTTACATTTGCAATAAAGAATCGGAACAGTAGTGCAGTGTGAACTACACATTTTCTCTGTGATTTTTTTCCACCTATGGCTTTTATTACATTTCTCTATATTTTTTTCTAGTCAACATGACTCCAGGGACAATTTAACAAAGCAGACTACTACCTCATAATTTCAGGGTTTGGCATAAATATGCCCTGGACTTTTATCATATGATAGAATAATATGTCTATGTGCCCATGATATACTGTACAAAGCAGGTTGCATAAAGCAAAAGTGGTGGAGGGCCTTCTTTGCTGCCCAAGGGTTAAAGCTCGACACTGACCTAAAGTAAGCTTGAATTCACATAATGGAAAAAGAAGCAAACAAAGAAATGAGAGCAAGGCGGATATCCCAAGTGGAGGGGAATCTGAGCATAATTGGAGCCAGAAACTGCTGATAGCAACATCAGAACTTATTACACCCATGAGGTTATATACCGTAAGAAGCACAGCTTTGCTGCACGTGCAGGTTATGACGGCCAGGACGAAACAATATTTAAAATGTACACATGCGATGACAGAACCAAAATATTTGTTGGCACATTCTGCAGGAGTTTGTTGCCTAGAACACAGTTCCCAAATAAACATTGGCTTTAATTTCAGGGATCATGCTTTTCAATCAAATTCACTGTTCAAACATTACTCAAATAGGTAAAAGCAATACTTTGTTACGTTGATATGCACTTTACCATAGAAAGCACACATACACATGCAAGAAATATACCAAAACACTTTTCAATTTTTCCTCAATCAGAATCATGCCTATTCGCAATGCATCACTCATGCTGCTCTAATCTAATGCATATATAGAGAGAGATAACTGAACATTTTTGTTGCTGATATTACATTGTAATAAAACATAAGAGGTAGGGATATAGTGCTGTATAAGTGTCCAGAGCTATAAGAAATATATTTAATTCTTCCTATGAGAAACCTACCTTACTTGTGTACACATGATATACACTGTGTTATTTGAGATATAAAAATTACGCCACATTTATTTGGTGCAGTGGTGCCAACGTTTACATAAATAATTAAATGCAATATTAAACATTCATTACCACATAGCAGAAGTGTCCCTTTGCACCTGAACACTTATTTACTTATCCCCTTTGACATGTATGTTACATTGGGTAGAAAAAGTGATAGCATAGCTGCCTGAAGTTTTAACAAATGTTGTACTGAACATCTAAGCAGCACAAAACCATCTTGATTTCAATGTAATATCTTCATTCAAATGCTAAACAGTAATTGGAAGTCTAAAAGTAGACTGAAAAAAGTGTAAAAAATATGCCAACTGCTGGGGGGGCCCGGCAGGCACGAATTGAACCCCCGCTGTACCAGGAGTCTCCTGCAGCTGGCCCCAGCCGTAAGCTGCTGACCAGCCGCTTAAAGGAACAGTAACACCAAAAAATGAAAGTGTATAAAAGTAACTAAAATATAATGTGCTGCTGCCCTGCACTGGTAAAAGTTGTGTGTTTACTTCAGAAAGTCTACTATAATTTATATAAATAAGCTGCTATGTAGCCATGGAGGCAGCAATTCAAAGGAGAAAAGGCACAGGCACATAGCAGATAACAGATAAAACACTATTGTATTCTACAGAACTTGTCTGTTATTTGCTATATAACCTGTGCCTTTTCTCCTTTCTTCCAGCTTGAATGGCTGCCCCCGTGGCTACACAGCAGCTTATTATATAAATTATAGTAGTGTTACTGTAGCAAACACACCAGTTTTACCAGCGCAGGGCAACAGTGCATTATATTTTTATTACTTGAAAGCTCTTTAATTTTTTGGTGTTACTGTTCCTTTAACTCACCAAATTTATCTCCAGACTAAGCTGTCAGATGTTGCCAACCGCCAAATAAAAGCTGTGACAATAAAGAACCTAGGCATGAGATAAACATAAACAGAACATATGACAATAATAACAAATTGAAACTTGAAAAAGGGGTGGGTGGGCGGGAAACTTTTTTAAGTTGTAGAACTTTCTTCCCTGACAGGAATCACTTTTCTTCTGGCATGAGGTACTGGAGGAGGGATGCTGATAGGTTCAGGGGTTGCCTAGAAACCAGGAACGCTCCCAGCTCACTGGCCGGCAGCCATGGCCCACCACCCCCCACTTTGGGTGGTCGCTGGGCAGGCTTGGCTGCCAAAAGGCCAGATGAGCTGGGAGTGCCGCTCAAACCTCGTAATAACGACACAACAACATTTGTGTGGATAAATTAGCGGCCACAGCTTTTATTAAACATATGTATGAAAAAACACCATTAACAAAATATGCCAACTGCCGGGGGGCCCGGCAGGCACGAATTGAACCCCCGCTGTACCAGGAGTCTCCTGCAGCTGGCCTCAGCCGTAAGCTGCTGACCAGCCGCTTAACTCATCAAATTTATCTCCAGACTACGCTGTCAGATGTTGCCAACCGCCACCACCAATTCGGCTACTCCTAGCCGGATTGGTGCCCCAACATCGACAGCGCTGTTTCAATGCCCGATTGGAGGTTCATATTAAATATATCTAATCCAATTGGGTTAAGGTGCACCCCATCATTTCGAAGTAGGTGTGGGCCATCTTGTTCCATTTCCCTGTGTCTAACAACTACCCCACCTGTGGCATTAACAAAAGCTGAAACGGCCATATTGAGCTTTCTCCTGCACCTCTCCATGGATCTGGACAAACTGGGGAAATGCTCCAGATCCTGCCTAATGGTATGTATGAGGTCCACATTCTTGCCCATCCCCATATCGTTCCCCCCCGCATGGATAACTATTACCTTGGGGCCTGGTGTTATCCTTTGAAGCTGAAGAAATTCCGGTAAAATCTGTTGCCACAAAAGACCCCTAATGCCCCTCCAACGTACTCGTACTGTGTTGTCAGGGAGACCAAGCTGTCTGCCGTAACTGCGGATGGATGCCCGTCTCGCTGCCCAATAAACATAAGAATGGCCCAAGATCCAAACTGTAGCTTGGGGCGCACCTGGGGGTAAAAAATTACAACAAATGAGGGCGTACGTAAAGCTGGAATCTCCTGGATTCCCATCTGCCTATGTGCTTGACTTCTTCCTCACCAAGCCCATGCCTGCAAGCCTCGGTTGCCGCCCCTATCCGGAAGGAATGGGTGTGGAAGGAGAAAGGGGCTATGCCCAGTGTTTTCAGGGTTAATCGAAAAATGGCTAGGAACTGAAATCGTGTCAGTGGGGTTCCATCAGCATGGAGTAGTAACGGACCAGGTATACCCGGTCTCAAAGCCAAGTATTGGCGGGCCAAACTTACTGGGCAGGCCTCACCCCTTGTCGCACACAGTGTGACCATTCGCCCTTTTCCCTGTTGGTCAGTTTTTGACCGCCTGAGCAGTATAACTAAGGAACTGTCACCAATGTGCACATCGGAAAACCGAATCCCACTCGGCCTGTTTTTAGATGGGGATACTAACTCCCCGATGCGAAAGGCCCCGAAAAAGGCAATAGAAAAGGCTAAGCGGAACAGATGTGATTCATATGCTGAATGGCAAACAGTATGCACTGAGGAGATTAGCTGGGACAACATGTGAAAGCTAATTGGGCGCCTAACATCCCTGCCCTTAACACTGCATTTCCAACCCTTCAGTACTTTTTTAAACACAAATTCCTTTGTGACATCCTTCCACTGGAACAGCTGGAAAAGGAAGGATATTGCAGCCAAGTTCCTTTCTGCTGTACTGCCAGTTACTCCCATAGACTTGAGAGCCCGCAGGTAAGCAAAGGTAGCTACTGTTCGACCGGTGTGACTTTGTATTCCCCTCTCCCTGTCAGCGGTCGATAACCAATCCCTCCAGACTTTGGTATAAGCCCGCCATGTAGAGGGTGCTAATGACCTGGATATATATTCTACAAATTCCTGGAAGCAATGTCCCACAAGTGTGATGGTACCTGATGACCCCTCTGTGATGCGTTTGGAGCAAGCCTCCAGAACTCCATGAACTGAAACCGGGAGAGAGAGTCAGCAATACTGTTTTTAACACCCGGCACATGCTGGGCCTTAAACCATATGTTTAAACGAAGGCATTGTAGGACAAGAGCCCGTAACAATTCCAGTACTGGCGGGGATGAGGAAGTTTGGCGGTTAATAACATGTACTACACTTTGGTTATCACACCAAAAAGTAACCCGCCTGTTGCTAAGTGACTCCCCCCATAGGAAGGATGCTACGAGGATTGGGAATAGTTCTAGGAATGTCAGGTTCCTTAAGAGGTCAGATCCCTCCCAAGTCTTGGGCCACCTTTCTGCACACCATTCACCCTGGAAAAAGGCCCCCAGGCCCACGCTTGATGCAGCATCAGTAAATAACTCAATGTCAGGGCTGTCCACTGCTGCCGCTTGCCAACAGGTCATGCCATTGTATTCCGCCAAGAAGGACTGCCACAGCATTAAATCCTCCCGGTGGTTCTTGGAGATGCGGATATAATGGTGGGGGGCTTTAACGCCCACCGTGGCCATAGACAGGCGCCGGCAGAAGGCTCTGCCCATGGGCATGACCTTACATGCAAAAACCATGTGCCCTAATAATGTCTGGACCTGTTTTAGGGTAAGCTTCCTAGCTGTAACTGCTCTATCAATCAGGCGGCTCAGTGCTTCCAGCTTGTCCTTGGGGGGCTAAAAGATCATCATTTCAGTGTCAATTTGGATACCCAGGAATGTGATAACTGTCACTGGCCCCTCCGTTTTGTCTTCTGCAACGGGGAAGCCAATGAAAGCCATAAGGTCCCTGAATGACCTCAATAAGTCGGCGCACTAATCTGACTTGGCCGGGCCAACAAATAAAAAATCATCCAGATAGTGTAGGAGTGACTTGCAAGCCGTTTCTTGCGCAACCATCCATTCCAGGAATGTGCTAAACAACTCAAAGTAATAACAGGATATGGAGCATCCCATCGGTAAACACATGTCAACGAAGTTATAGCCCCCAAAGGTGCAGCCTAACAAGTGGAAACAGTCCGGGTGCACCGGTAACAAACGGAAGGCCGATTCAATGTCAGACTTTGCCATGAGTGCCCCCCTTCCAGCCTCCCTGACCAACTCAAGGGCCTTGTCGAATGAGGTGTACTGGACCCTGGATTCATCCCTGTCAATCCTGTCATTCACTGATGACCCTTTGGGAAATGACAGGTGATGGATCATGCGGAACTTGCCTGGCTCCTTCTTGGGGACTAGGCCCAAGGGGGAGACCCTGAGGTTGTGAAAGGGAGGATCTGGGAAGGGGCCAGCCATGCGGCTGAGTTGAACCTCCTTACTAAGTTTTTCCCAGACAATGTGCTCGCTATCCTGAACTGACCTCAAGTTGTCAGCGTTGGAAGGTAGGTCTGAAGGGGTGAATGGGATCCAGAATCCTCTAAGGAAGCCCTCCCTAAGGATCAGGGCCTCTCTCTTATTGGGGTAGCTTTTTAGCCACTGCTCCATCCTTAGGACGCTCACTGGCGTCCTCGCCCTTAGCGGTAGCTGTCTGGGCTGCCTTTGCCGCTCCGGCCTTGGCTTTTTTGAAACACCTAACTGCTGGGTGCATTCCGCCACAAAAGGAGCATTCGTGTCGAAAACGACACGTCGAATACCATCTGCAGTGGCTTTCGTTGTATAGCCAACATAAGCCTTTTTTATTGGCAGCGGTAGCTGCTGCTCCTGAAGCATCAGATGGTGTCTGCGCGCTACGGGGGTGCCCGGGAAATGGCTGCACAGGCCTATTGGGGGTCATGATCAGAAGCCATAAATTCATGTCTTGACAATCCCAACGCATGTGTGACCTCGCCGCCATCCTGCGCCTAAACTGCTCATCATATCGCAACCAGCAGTTGCTGCTATAAATCTTATACGCTGACCAAATAAGGTCAAGATAGCAGAACAGCGGGGCCCCGTGTTCAGGAAACTTCTCACACAAAACGCTAGCATATATGGTGAAGGCTTGCAGCCAATTCCCAAAGGTTTTTGGTAGCGCATTCTTTGCTTTTTCCTCCCCCTCCGCCATCCTGCGGAACGGCTTATCTAACGAATCCTTCTCGGGAGGTAAAATAGCAAAGAAATCAATGAACTGGCCTGCCCAAATTTTTTCTTTTGTTGCTTGATCTAAATGGATCCCCAAGGGCGCGGACTCGCATAACTGATAGAGGTTCCGCGGCCCTGGGTAGGCTATGTTAGAATGCATGGATAGCGCAGAACTTAAAGTAGAAGCCTGGGGTGCCCAGCTAACGTCAGAGGATATGCCACTACCCTGATCTGTGTGCAACCTATACAAAATCATACGGAGCATGTGGTAAATGTTACCCTCTGCAGTGTTACCCCCGCTGTCACCCCAGGCCTGAGCCATATACTCACGCTGTTGGACCATGGGAGAAAGTTCGGGGAGTCCATCAAGACCCTCGGGGCACCGTTCTTCTGCCCGTGCATATGGAGGGGTTGAGGCCCTGAAATCCTCTTCTGCCAGGTGGCTCCCCTGCTGTGAAGCTGAATAGGGGCGATCCTGGGCCGTTTACCTGCCCTTTTCCTTCCCCCAGCTGGACTTGGGCTGAGGCGGGTGGGCGGCCGGGATCTGCGGCCCTTGGACCCCGTGGCTGCTGTCACTGCCTCGGTCCTTGGTACCTCAGGTGTGCTGGCTGCTTCAAGGGCTTGACGTAGCCAAGTCCCTCCATCTCTCATGACTGCTTCCTTCACCCTGGCTAGAAGGGCATCGATTTCCGGACCACCAGACATGTCTGTGAGTATGTTTAAACTTTTTTAAGTTGTGGAACTTTCTTCCCTGACAGGAATCACTTTTCTTCTGGCATGAGGTACTGGAGGAGGGATGCTGATAGGTTCAGGGGTTGCCTAGAAACCAGGAACGCTCCCAGCTCACTGGCCGGCAGCCATGGCCCACCACCCCCCACTTTGGGTGGTCGCTGGGCAGGCTTTCTGGTTATTAATAGCAGCCATGTAGTAGATTGAACAGCAGAGTGTCATGAATGATAAATAATAAAATATAGTTATCATTACCTAATTACTTTGCTATTAAAGGACATGTAAAGTCTATTTCACTGGAGGGTACAAAAAGATTAGGCACCCTCCAGTGAAAGAGATTGCTAAGTTTTTTCCCCTGGTCAGTCGGTGCTCCTGTTAGAGGGAAACTGCACCAAACTGTCGAAAAAACGGTGTCTGCATTACCTTCCAACTGGTGTTCCCTTGCACCAATCCCTGTTGGCGCATGTGTAGTAGAGTAAACCTGTGCAACCTACGCTACTGTGCATGCGCAGAACGACAAACACCAAAGCGATGATATCAGGTAATGAGATGCCGCCACAGTGCTTAGGTAGTTTTTCTATGGGCCCATGCAGTTTTTTTCTAACAGGAGAACTGGCCCAAGAAAAGCTTAGCAATCTATGTCATTGGGGGTGCCCAGCATTTTGGCACCCCCTAGTAAAACAGATGTTTCAAGTCCCTTAATCAGACAACATTCTACAGTTAAACTTGGAATCAGTCAGGGTGAAAATAAAAAGAAAAGAATAAGAAATAACAGTTAAGATGGCTTCAGTCTACAACATGCCCAAAATACACAAAGGTAGCACCATGCAGTACACAGTACATTATTTTATTTTATTCCCCAGCTCCCCAAAAAAACAGGCATTCATTGCTACTGTTGAGACATCTTTCATGTCTCACCACATGGTGACCATAACCATGAAATGCCATACTCCAGCCACAAAACTGACCCTCATTCCTCCACGCTGCACAAATCTTCACACCACCCTTCCCATGTCTCTGTCCTGGTCCTTGCTTTCAGTAATATTCTCTTTCAGGTGTCAGATTCCATTATTGTACCTTCTCCCTGTACCTTCTCTCCTTTCAACCCTCTGGTGCCCTCATCCTTCTCCATGCTGCCTCCAGGAATATGCCAGATATGCCAGCCTCTGGTGTTCAATAGAGATAGGACTCCTGAGCCTTGACAACCGAGACAGATCACAGGGAGGGAGCAGAATAGATTACAGTAAGTCTCACATACATTTGTTTTTTAGGTGACAACTAACATAGCGAAAAGCATGTGCAGTATATGGAAATTGCCGAAGGATGTCCTAAAATGGGCCCTGTTCAAAATAAAGTCTAATACCTCCCTGGGATGCAAACCCTGCAGCCTCCTTGCTTGTGTCCTGCAGCCTTCTCGCTTGTGTGAACAGACATATTTTTTGGGTTGTAATATATCATATGTTTTAGATTCAAAAAATTCATACATATGAAAAAAAAAAGAACAATGAGTTACTTCTTATTCTGGATAAAACTATGAGGGTCACGTCCTCCAGCAGGCAATGGCAGTTCACAGCACTTCCCATTTGAATCAAAGTGACCCACAGACAATGCAGCCTCGGGAAAAGCTCTGGACAACAAAATGTTCCATAATCACTTCTGTGTTCTTAAAACAAGGCAGTTTATGGAGTGTGTGCACTTCAAAAAAATAGAAATTTGTATCTAGGTCACAAGCTAATGCTTTTTTTTACTTTTGGAAATTACTTTGGCAATATGTACAAAATTCAGTGGAAAATCTCACTATTAGTTGTTTGAAACCAAGCCACACATACAGTACAACAATTGCTGTTATATCCAGCAGCAAATATTTCTTTGGTGGGTAGGGACACCTCGCCCAGAAACTGGTGCATATTGGATATTTCTTTATAATGTTTAGAAGAGTTTCACAATTTTGTAGCTTTTAAATTGCAACACCAGTAATTATTAGAGACCCCAAAACAATTGTTTAAATATTTGTAGAATATATGTCTTAAAGAAGCTATATACTGTAGAATCACAATATAATTATTGTTTTTGATGCTTAGCATGGATAATGGTACAATTGTTCTATAAATAAAATTCAGCAATTGCAGAAATAGGGAGCATGGAGCAGAATACACAGATAAGGTGGAATGTATGATCTTGCAATCTTTGGGTCACTACATGTTAGGATATGTTGGAACTCGGAGTTCAGCAAAAATAAGTTAAGCCTGGTGGAGAAATAGTGTTTTGATCTACTTGTAAGTAACATTTGACAAATGTTATGGCCCCACGTGGGTCACAGCACATTGCTTTGTTCCAAAACTTTGGTAACTGGGTTGGACTACTATCTTTAAACATTTGTAATATTACTGAAATCTAAAACTTACTGTCTATTTATAGCTTCTGGCCTACATAGGAAATTAGGGATTATGAATGTAACCATGATATAAAGAATATTTTTAAATGGATATAAGGAAATACAAATCTGTAATGGCTTCCATAATGTGCATTTTTAGAACTGTGAGCAAACTTTGTGAAATAAGCCAAGACTAATATAATAAATCTAATCCTGCTTTTTCCTCAATACGAACTATAAAGAGCCCCACAAAGTAGTAAAACCTGTAGGAAACTGAAAAAGAACTTTCTCTTCCTTCCAAATAATACATTCAGTGAGTTCCTGCCTACCCCTAGCCTGCGTTAACTTGGCAATGACTCCACCCATGCACACGCAGTGGGGGGGAGGTGCAGGGGCGAGGTTGCCCTGCCTGCCTGTGCATCATCCATTTTTTGCCGCTAAGACAGCCTCTATCCTCAATTCTTCTGTGAAGGTTTTTCCCCATCAACATTGTTGCTGGGATTTGCTTCTATTTATTTGTAAGAAGTTGTTCACTATTGTTGGGGATCAGGTCTGGTTTGCAGTGGTGTTCTAATTCACCCAACAGACATCCATTTAGGTTGAGGGCAGGGATCTGAGCAGGTCAGTCAAGTTCTTCCACTCCCATCTCAGCAAACCAATACTGTACAGGCTTCACTTTGTACATGGGGGTATTATCATGCTGAATCAGGAAAGAGCCTCCCCCACTGTTACCAAGTTGGAAGAACAGAATTGTCAAAAATGTCATTGTATGGTGTAGTGGCACCTGTGTCAGCAGTGATGGTGTGGCTTTAATATAAGCAATAAGAAGTGTGTCCACAAACTGCACATATAATGTACTGACTTTGCAGGTTTCCATTGGTGTTGAAATCAACTATTTATAAAATTCATAAAAAGGTTTCTGAAAAAGTGTGAGCAATAGTAAAATTAAAATGGAAAAGTTACTGATATTATTGAAATGAGAAGACTTATGACAAGTCAGGAATACAACTTAAGGTCTGCTCAGATTGCAAACACATTGCATTTAAGTTAAATGCATTTAGTTAAGCCCTTCTAGTCCTTTCTTACGTGACCTGGGAACCATAACTGTAATCCTATTTTTATTATGACTTTCAGCAGATTACCAATGGATTTTGAGACTTTAAAAATGATATATATATTTTAGCCATTCAAGCTAAAAAAAAAAAAAAGGAGGAAAGGCACAGATAACAGACAAACTCTGTAGAAAACAATGGTGTTTTATCTGTTATCTGGTACATAACCTGTGCCTTTTTTTTCTTTTTTTTCTAGCTTGAATGGCTGCCCCCCCATGGCTACACAGCAGCTTATTTATATAAACTATAGTAAGGCAAACACACAATTTTTACCACTGCAGTGTAACAGTACATTTTATTTTAATTACTTTAAAATACTTTCATTTTTTTGGTGTTACTGTTCCTTTAAAATAATGTTTTCCATACTTAGCAACCATCCCAAATTTGCTGAAAAAGGCTAACATTTGGATATTTACCTGCCCCAACCTTTGAAAAGTATCTTTCATAACATAATTACATATGCAGGAGCATTCTCTAATCAAAATCATTTACACTACTGCAACTGTAACTGACATACTGGGAGTACCAGCAATTTTAGCTATAATTAATATTACACTACAATTAAACTTCACAAAGGCAGATATAGTGCTACCCAGGATATTGGAATCAAAAGCATTCATGGACAGGGAAGGTGGGGCAGGTAGTGTTCTTAAAGAATATTTCACTACATCTATATGACACAACACAGACTTATCCAAAGATCTTAAACTTACCTTTATAAGGTACTCCTTACTCTAGCCTGTCCAGCAGTAAGGTTTGCCCCTCATGCTATGTCTTGGTTTTTAATGATCTTTCCACCTCCAGCCACTTTGGCTGACCTATATATATAATAATTGCTAAGGTTTATCTGAAATGAACCTTTTACATATATTAATGTTTTCACACATGTGTATTACGTATATAAAACAATCACATTTTGCCATGATTCCCAGTCTTGAGAAATAGACATATTTATTTCTGTTGATGTTTCTGCCTTTGGTCGCTGAAATATTTTTCCAGATGAATAACAACTTCATTTTTTTTCATAGCAGTAGGCAATCTAGTGTGTTTATGTTCTTTTTCATGGAACGTTTTTGTCATAAGTCTGAATAGATCCAGACAGGAAAATGAGACTTGTCCTACAATTCTCATATGAGACACTCATTCCGTGGACTGTTGCTTTCATTTTCTACATAGTAAACTTTCCCCAGTGTTTCAGTTATTGGATGTTTTAGAAAACATTCAGAAGCTATTAGCAGACATTAGAACTAACACTTAGCATGGAATTTTATATAATATTCTAGTTAATGCTAGTTAAATTGACAGGTGTCAAGCTTTATTTTCACTATAAACATATATAAATGCTAGTGAAAGTGGATGCTAGCTGCAACCTAGAGACATATTCTTGCAGCTGCAAAGAATGCATAGGCAGCTATGTACCACTCATTTGCAATAGAGTTTCTAGATACCACATATGGCATAAGTTCCCAAAATGTATGGCTTCCCACCAGGGAGCCAGATAAGAAGATGGTGGTTAAGCCTCAAAAGCAATTTGGGTAAGATTTGGCATCAATGCTTATTTGTTGCCTTACATATTTCTGGTTGTATAACAAGGTTACTTTTACATTAATGTTTCTATATACCCCTATTCATAATCAAGTGGAGCCAGTGAGCATGACAGAGAAATGAATGCTTAATTGTTGTCTTGCAAACCTTGATTCCTCCTGGAATTAAAGTTCCTGTTACTTTATGTTCAACTACGTTACACTGGCCAAGGTATGAAATATCAAATAACCCCCAAACTCTTTGTTAGCAAAAGAGTTATATGTATGAATGCCCAGCAATGCCATTTTTCAAGGATTTTAGAAGAGACTTTTATCTACAGAATATAGAATATGTTTACAAATATTAATAGTTATAAGCTATAAAAGCACTGCACTCCAAGGGGGGGGGGGTGTAATAAGAGTGGGAAAAAAGCCATAAACAAGTGTAAAAATGTACAGTTTGCCATGTAGTATTCTGCATTAGACTTAGGCAAACCTTGCATCTTGTATTACCCCATAAGTCTATACTAGCATTTTGAAGAGAAAAAGTTCTGCTACAGAAAGCAGCCAATGCATTATCTGTTACTATAAAACATTGATACAATACATCCTGGGAAACTTGTAAGTTAGTAAGTATTAGAAAGAAACCAAACAGGCTTATACAGTAGATGTTAAATATGTCAATTTAAGCAGTACATTTCTATCTTCCAAGTAAAAAAACTGAGATTTGAGTTGCTTTCTCAAAAGTGCTTGGCAATAAAGTTATAGAATTTGTCCAATATCACTTCATTAATTGGGTTTCAACAAAACTCTGTTCTCTTGGCTCTCAAGCCTTTCTCTCCCACTCAGATACATAACATATACAGGATATACACAATATGTGCTATTTTATTTTTTTACAAACGTGATCGCATGCTTCCCTCAGTGAAGTATGTTTGTTTCCAAAATATACCAAGTTGTATAAAAAAAACTGTGGAAATTGCATTCAGCTAGAAATAGTATGATTTATTTATTTTTTCTTTTACCTGAACATAGTAATTTAGAATTGAAATCCCTTTTGGCTCATTTAGCATGCATAATTCCCATCTACTGAAAAACCTCAAACTCATTTTATTGTTTACTTTTTCAGAGACTATATAATTTCATGTCAGATCCTAAGGAATCTTTTGTATGTACTGTATCTATGAGTTTTATTATACAGCCCATAGACTCAGAATAGAGTCTGATGCTTCAGCTAAAATCCTTTTCTATCATGTTAGCTGAGCAAACTGAACATTATTTAAACTATATGTTTTGTTTTGTTAATGTTAATGTTTGCAGTGGTGTTAAACAAAGTTTTGAATCACCCCAATATCTTGTGTATGCTCCATAATGGGGAACCTGATGCCCATGCACAGGCTACACAATTGTAGACCTTGAGGAGGAAGGGGGAATGTAAGGAATGCAGTGGCATCAAGGATGTGATGAATGGAAAGTGAAAGGAAATGACTGCTCCGGCTTTATGCCTGAGGCATAGACAGGGCAAGCAACACATGAATCATAAACAAAAGCAAAAATGTACAGTTTGCCATGTAGTATTCTTCATTAGACTCTGGCAAAATTTGCATCTTTTATTACATTCCTCCACAAGCCTATACAAGCATTTTGAAGAGAAAAAGTTCTGCTACAGAAAGCAGCCCATGCATTATCTGTTGCTATAAAACATTGATTCAATACATCCTTGGAAACTTGTAAGTTAGAAAGTATTAGAAAGAAACCAAGCAGGCTTATACAATAGATGTTTAATATGTCAATTAAACAAAACATTGCTTACAAGTCAAAATCTTACTGAGAGGCTATGTAGTTCTAATATACTGTCGTTAACTGAAGGTCATTCTGTTATTTAATTTTGCACTTTATTTCTGGATAGTATATGCATACCTACATAAGATCATTTTGGAATGTTCCTACAGAGATAGCTATACTTTAAGAAGGAGTAAGGAGATGGCATATAATACATAATATATATATATATATATATATGCACCATGGCTAAATCGTCAGTGGGGTAACAAGGCCAATGCATGTGGGCGATTTGCAGCCTGTGGATAAACATAGGCCAAGAATCTGCCCCTACACTGACATCAACCTTCTTCCTTGCCTGTGCCCAGAATTATTGCATTGACCCAGAGGCTGGGCACATGGTAGATTTTGGCACAGAATTTAATTCTTGCACGTCTCCGTGAGAATCCACCATTTGTGGTATTAGCCTAAAGCCTACAAACATAAACAGCTCACAGTTCCTTTCTTGTGTATATTTATATGCCGTTTGCAACCCTATATGTGTAGAATTAAGACCATTTGGTTATATATCTGTGCAGCCCATGACAGAACAACATCTGCAAATTGTAGTATAGTCAGATAGAGCAGATAACAATCATTTATACTGTTTAAATTAAAAAGAATGTTTTATTTGGTCCAACAAAAGAAGGGAAAAAACAGCATGCAAATCATAATATATCAGAGCTGGAGTGTTTTTAAAGTTGCTTGGACAGAATACTAACAGACAAAAAATATATTGACATCACTTTAGAACTGGATCACTGCCCAATGAACACCAATGGGACAGCAGCTTGTTTCAATCAAGTTCCTAACAGAAATTCTGCGAGCTACTTCATACCGTGGAATACTCTTTGGCAGAAACAAAAAATGTCATGTTTTTAACTGTTCCTGCCTTGCAATTTAAATGACCACCCTGCCTGCTTGATAGAAATTTCCTTGTGGAGAGTAAATGACATCAAACCCTGACATGTAGTTGTCATTATATTTTACTATTGCATTGTTCGTAGGAATGTCACTCAACAAGCATTCAGCTATCCAAAGAGCACATGAGTCTGCAGGAGACAGATTAAATAGGAAGGTCAGACATGCTGTGTGATCTATTTATTACAATTATTTACATTTAGAAGCCAGAACACTATTTTTATTGGTTCAGCATTTCATGTAGCTGAAACCGTGGGAATTATATTCACCATTAACTCCCTTAGCTTGCTTTAACCGAGAAATGTTCTAGAGATGTGTGTTTAATATTTTCCATGTTTTACCCTTTTGGCTTGCTGTAAAGGTTTATTTTTCATGTATTATTCTTGACCATAGATGTTTTATGGCATTCATTGCTTAATTATTAATTTTACTCTTTTCTTTTAATTTTTATATAGTCTTTTTAATATACTTAACATAAAACTCCCTTTCAGATCAGCTGGACTTAAAAAATCTATAATTATTGCAGTTTTCTACCTTCAAAGAGCACCTCAATCATTTTTTTCTATAAGGCCCTTGTGAAAAAAGATGGGATTAATCAATGTTCTCTATATATACTTTCAAAACAGGGTTTTTAAGTTACAAATTTATGATCATAAAATTGACAACCCACCAATGCTGTGGAATGTGGAACCAATGCTATGGTCTTGGCAATGTCTCTCCTATCAAAAATAATGGCAGGGGAGGACTAAGCCCTGTTTTGAAATCAATGCTCATGCCAGGAGACACTTATTCCAAGAAATGCTACCAAGCAGGGAGGTGCCAGCCTTTGATAATATGACCGGATGTAAACAGTTAGGACCACCATATGGGGTTTACCTTGACTTGGTATGGTGGCTTTCCAATTTTATGATTAACTTTGGACCTAAAAGCTCCTGTTTTGAAAGTATGCATGCTTGCATAGGTACTAAATGACTACTGAAATCATTTAAAGATTATTCGGGCAGATCAGTTGCACTGCCAGTATACTTATATATTTTTACTTATCCTTGGAGTGCTCCCTCAACCCCCCTTTTTTCGTATCCTTGTAAATAAAAATAAAAAACGTTAGTATGCAAAAGCACTGTCAACATTGACAAAAATCAGCCATTTTCTGAGCAAATGCCACAATTTGAAATTTAACTGCAAGACTTGCCATACAAGAGATTTGGAAGGCTCTATAAAATTATGATTCTTAAAGTAACTACTGTTATTTTACAACATAAGTTTAGTAAACACAGGTTCCTAGGCAGTAGCTCTGTTGTTGAATATTTTCTTTATAAGGTACCCAGCTAATAGCAAAGCAGGCCTCAGAGCAAAAGCCCAAATTGAAGCTACAACAAAGCGCTACAACATTCCATGTATTATTAGATACTGTCCTGGAATACAGAATTGTCAAAAAACATAAACATGGAACCTCTGGACTCCACTGGAGACATTATGTAAATTTGTACCTAACAAGGAGACAAATTTCAAATCTTTCAACTTATAGTGGAAGTTTATGATGTTTAACTTTTCCTTCAAAAGATAAAATATATGATACTGAATAGAACACTGCTGTTGAATAAGTTGGCTTTAGTATCAGTTTTTTTTTTTACAAAAGAACACACTGGTGCAGTTGTTGTAGGAGCTATCCAAATGCTTGAGAGTTTTCCCACAGCTGGTTGTATTGTCAGTATATGTAAAAACACATTATAGCAGACAACACAAATCAGCAAAATAGTTTTCATTAAGAAAAAACAAAAAAAACTTTGTTGACTTAAAAGAAAAAGGAAGACAGAAAAGCAGAGGGAGAGACTGAATCCACTATAGTTATGTAAAATCAAAATAATGTATTTATGCTAATGTGAATGTACAGCTTCGCCCCCTCACTAAATCTGCATGAGAAGAGTCCAGACACTTGAGACTCTTGACTTGGGTTTGCATTTCCAGGCTTTTTAATAGTCCCCTGTTGGCTTTGCAGCTGTTATGGAACCTCTTGGCATCACAGCTGCTGCAGTAACTTTTGCTATATCTAATGAGAAGTGGAACTGCAAATAAGAAATTATTAACAAAAGTTATTATAAACCCCAGGTAGGGTCAACGCAAACCAAATCTAACTAAATCAAGGTTCCGTGACAACTGTACTACATTGTTAATAGTTCTTTTCTTATTTGTGCTAGATGTTTTATAGTTCCCACAACAACATTATCAAGGATTTTGTTATCACTACCAGACCAACCTTCAAACCTATGGATAAGCTAATGAAGAAAAATCATATCTCTTCTTTATCTGCTATGGTTGTCATAGGTCAAGGAAAGAGTTAAGAGGATTTATTTGGGGACAATCCAAAAAAGGGTAACAGTTTTCAAGTAAACTATTAGAAATGGCCCAGCAGTAATTGTAAAGAGACATGTAGCCTTTTTCTATATTTTCAAAAATTGCATTCCTGTCAGTACCTGGTGTTTAAAAAATTTTCTTACATGAACAAATATAAAGAGCTGGAGAGAGTGCAGAGATGTGCATCTAAACTATGAGGTAACAACGCTACCATGTTAAGTAATATTTAAGTAGTTTGTATAGTTGCTACATCACATGGTTTCTGTGCACCATGGTGCATTAAAAGTTAACAATACCAAATAATGATGAACAAAACATTTCTGTTTCAATCTGCCAATAAATTTGTGAAACAGTAGGAAAATAAGTAAAAATAATGGAGAAAATTGCATAATGGTGACTTTTTTCCAGTCAATGGGAAGGCAAAATCACATTGCAGCTAAGGCAGTTTTAGCTCTTCAATAGATAACCTACTTTTCACTATGCTACAACTGTTCTTTATGGGACAAAAAGGCTGCCATGTTACTAATGTCTTACAAACACAGTGCCCAGACAGCTACTTAGAAAAACAGGGAAAGGAATGGGCTCTGATTGCATTAGCACATAATAACAATGAAGACTGCATTTTTTAAAAAAACAAATGCTGAAATTCTACCGTGGATTCATGAACATTTGCATTACTGCCAATTTGCAAAACCGTGGGCAAAAAAGTTTGCTCATCCCTAGACCAAATCATTTATTAAAAATAGACAAACCCCAAAACAATTATTTGTATATATTATTTATATTAATTTTTAAGCCATCTAACCATAGGCATCTTAAATCCAGCAGTTTCTGGTCACAAGATTGCACTTTGTATCTAAATTAGTTGCTAAATAGCCTTGCAAGATATTTACATTTATCATGTTTTAAAGTGGTGGGGTGGCTTTACTTCTTAAATGCAACATAGACACATCACTTGTAGAGACTGAAACTGTGTCCTGTGATTAAATATGCGTACACCTTTTGTTTTAACTAGATGTACCTGAGCATACTTTCAGATTTTATATAGAAATGACAACATTATTGGCATTGTCAGAATTTTAAAAGAATTCATTATACACGGAATTTTGCCAAGGGGAGCTCCTAGATTTATTGAGGTGATCTAGACACATAATATAGAATCAAAGGTTTAGGGACAATAGTATGACATCATAGGAGGTGCTAAATGTTTGACAATGCTTTTGTTGCCTTGAAGCCTTACTATACTAATCTACTAATCATTACATGATAATTCTAGATCAGATTTTTGTATGACAACTATCATTTGAACCTAGGTTTGATTTCAAGTAAAACAATATCTCCAATGAGTTTGTATGTTCTTCCCATGTTTGCATGTTTCCTCCAGGTAACCCCACACTCCAAAAATATACAGACAGGGCTCCTGATAAAATTGACCATAGTTTCTGTAAATGTTATAGGGTATTAAATTCACGCTAGTGATGATCTCTAAAAGCACTGGGTATATGCCAGCACTACATAAAAAAGGATAATGGTCAGTTATATCAGTCCCTGTCCCAGTGGATTTAAAGTAATGAAATATCCTTCCCTACAAAAATATAAAACAACTCCTTGGAAAGTATAAAATGTCCTTTTCTGAATATTATTTTTATTATTTGACATTTTTTTTATAGCTCATAGTTTATTACTCCTCTTCATCTGTCTAAGCCAACATTTTTATATGTAGTTATTTTAGCTCAAATATGCAAACTAATGTAGTTCATGGTTAGTAATGATATGCAAGATAAGCAAAATATATGATGATATGATTCTGTTAACTTGGCCAATTTTAATTTCATGCTGGTAAGAAATACTCCTGTGCATTATGTCTCTCCTTTAGAATTCTTCAAGAAATAAAACATTTCTCTCCTAATATTAAAGAAATAAAACAATATTAGAAAGGAATTAAGGAATCATCTATAGGTGCAGTGCAATGTTTGAAGAGCAAAATTCAGAGAGATATAATGTTAAAGCATTGCGATACCTCAGGGTTGATTGTTTGGAAATGCCAAGGCTTAGCCCATGTGTGGCCAACTGTATTCCCTATTTAAATCAATTTATGTGTGTTGTTTTTTGCAAAAGAATATTTGTCAGTCTCTGAAAAGGTACAGTATGCCATACGATTCAATCATCAAGCATGATCTTTTTGTTTTTAGCCAACACTACAGAATTAAGCCAATTGCTCTGTTTTATCTGGATAGGGGTGTTTTATTTGTGTTTAAATGAAAGAACCTGCCCCTCTTATCAACCAAGAAATGACAGAATGCTATGCACATCAGGAAAATTCGAATTTGTTGGTTTATACAGTTGCCATTAATTACCATGTAATAAGGTATCTTAAGCTATTACATACATATAGATGTATTGCTTTTGATTAATGCTCTCTCTGATCTGAATACCTAACGTCAACAAAATTAACAGTTAGGAGAAAATGTAAAACTTTGAAAAAAAATTGAGGAACCACTAGAAGTTAGGACAAGCCAACAAGCATTTTGTTTCGCATGGCCATAAATGCTTTTTAAAAACAGACACACAGCACTGCTTTAGAACAAATTGAAAAGATTAAGCATCACTTCAGGAATTCTGGATACAACAAAAAGCAGCAGGTGGAAGGAAGCGAAACAATATGGGAATAGAATAGAGTAATACATTACCAGTCAGCAGTATTATATGACAAAACAACAATTATGACAGATTTACTTTCAAAACAATAAGCATTTAAGAAGAGGGTAGATTAATCCAACTGTAACTTTGGAGTAAGGGGAGATTGGTCTTACTGAATTTAAAGAGGCAGTTTTCTCTTAATTTAGATAAATCTAGAGGTCAAGATTTGGTGGGTTCAGGTCCTTTGGTCTATCAAGTACCACTAGCCTGGAGGATACTTTTAGGTAACCAAACTGTGCTTTGACCACTTGACCCAGTCATCCTAAGACATATGCCTAGCAAGGCAGCCTGGTTAGTTGAGATAGACAAATGTTTTTTTCTTGGATGGAGCTCTAAAACTGGGCTGCAATCTTTATCATAGTTGTGAACGGAAAGTTGAAGCAATGTGTTTTGGGTGAACATGGTGCATTCCAATAAATGCATGATATGCCATGTTAAACAGAGACTTATGAAAAGTTATAACTCAAACCACAACCACATTGTTTTTCTCATGTTATAAAGAATTTGTGAAAATATACTCCAGGCTCAAGTTGGCATTAAGCCTTGGTTATCTATGAACATAGATGAACAAACATTGATATGCAGTAATCCTTTACAGCATATGACTGCTGAATTGATGGTCCTTGAACATTTAAGTATAAATTACTCAATATAGTGCAAGCCTTATCATAAAGATCTATCACTAGGTAAAATGCAAGTCAGACGTTTATCCCCTGCCAATGAAAATTTCTTTTAATTTGGCCTTTGACAAAGCCCTATCAGTGGGTAAAACCCATGTCAGGATTTTCTCACTTGCCAACCAAAATTTCTTTTAATCAGTGGAACTGGTTCCAGGTTTACACATTTTTCTGATGCGGTTGTAATTGTCAGTACAGCTAATCATTGATGGGAAATTGAAAAAATTGTCTATGATAGC
This sequence comes from Xenopus tropicalis, assembly GCF_000004195.4. Classification (NCBI taxonomy): domain Eukaryota; kingdom Metazoa; phylum Chordata; class Amphibia; order Anura; family Pipidae; genus Xenopus; species Xenopus tropicalis. The sequence continues at coordinate 120,955,861 of NC_030677.2, read as the reverse complement.
AAATGGTTTAAGAGCTAGATGGACACCAGGCAAGTTTAGTGTTCATATGGTGTCCTGTATACACTAATGGTCAGGTAGGGATAAAGGGGCACTTTTGTGCACCTGAATCTTTGTTACATAGTTACATAGTTACATAGGGTTGAAAAAAGACCAGTGTCCATCAAGTTCAACCCATCCAAGTAAACCCAGCATACCTAACCCACACCTACCAATCTATACACTCACATTGTTGTCCTAGGTTCAACCAAAGCCTTACTAATATATAGGCACCCAAGGGTTTTTGGGGCAGCCCTTGGTTGCCCATATGGAAGGTGTATATATGGGTATCCTTCATTTTTTTTTCCTTTTGTGAATGTAAAAAACTAACCCTTTGCTTGTATGTCAGTATATCCTTTAGTGGCACCAAACAGCAGATAGGAAAAAAAAAATATTACCAGAAGCATTTCAATGAAATTCTAAAACAAAATTTCATTGCAGTCAACTGGAAAATCTGAAAATGTATCAGGAGATAACATTTTCTCATTTTATTAAGTAGGGCCCAAAGATTGAAACAAAAAAATTGTTGTAAATATAAATCACATGCAAACAAATGTATATGTACATTTATGTATATTATTTTTTTTATTTGTATAAAATAAATATGTTTAAATAATTATATTTATTTATACAGTGGTACCTATGTGCACTGCACTGTACAGCAGAACAGTCAATTAATAGAACAAACAGGGGTCATTAAAATAATAAATACAAATAAATACAAAATATAGTTACATTAAAGGTTAAGTACTAAGTGTTAAAGAGACAAGGGGAATGAGGCCTTTGTCCCATAAAGCTTACAATCTAATGTTCAGTTAAATGTAATGTGTCATGTATAAAAATTATTAAAATAATACCCAGTATTGTGATTCAATAAATATAAATTACATATAAATGAATAGCATCTTTTAGCAAAGCAAATAAATGCGCAAAGGTTTTATTTTTAATATGAATATGTTTTATATTTATATGAATAATTTATATCACAGGTTTGGAACTTGCCAGTCAGGTTTGTCACTTGACACATATCACAGAAGAGTCACGCAATCTTAGACCTGACAGCACACTGGATATGTAGACAGACCCAGACACATTATCTGGCAGATCGAATCACATGGTATGAATAAAGCAGCCGTTATATAACACATGCTACTGAAGCATTTTTTAAAAGTATTTATGTAACAGCTCACTGACGAAGCAGAAGAAATACAAAATATATTAAATACATTTTAATAAACTCCACAAAAAAAACATTTTTCTATTTTTCTTTCCATACAACGATTTAATTATAGCATTGTTTCCAATTCCTAAAACTTTGATTTTGTTTTAAAGTCTAAAACTGACCATTCCTAGATGTGGCTGACCCATTTTGAACACTCTGTTGGGGTATGTACTGTAAGTGCAAGCTGGGAGGGGAGATTTAACAGATCATCCTATGGTCCCATCAGCTAGTAGTTACTCTATCCAAACTCACAGGTTTATCATCCACTCCTCCCCACAGTTCCACTAAACAGAATAATAATATTTTGCCACCCCTCATATAAGTACAAATAGGTCAATGTCCAGCTCATCAGTCAGGCAGTTAACCCATAGGTCAGCTGGGCAAATTTAATACAGTAACTTGGTGGTTATGGGAACTACTTTTTTTGTGATTTTACCATTTCTTATGCTATAATTAAATACTCCATATGAAAAAAGAACTTGGGTTCTTTATCGCCAGGTACATGTTATCACCTTATCCCCCCAACAAAAGCTAGATGGCAGGGTTCATAACTCTGTGAGGGAGGATTTAATCATTGCTATAGTAAAATCTAGAATAGATAAAAATATTAATATGCTGCACTCCCTAGTTATGCCACTCTTATATTTTGGTGTATTCTAACACAAAAAAGAACTCCATCCAAGTTATGGTCAAGCTGGTGGTGGGGTTTATCTAGAACAGATAAAAATATGAATATTCTGCACTCCCTAATTATGTCACCCTTATATTTTGGTTTATTCTGACACAAAAATGAACACCATCCAAGTTATGCTCAAGTTGGTTGTGGGGTTTCTTTTGTTTTTTTTAGGGATGCACTGAACCCACTTTTTTGGGTTCGGCCCAACCCCCAAACCCACCCTGATGGATTTGGGCGAATAACAATCCTAATTAGGATTCGGTATCGGCTGAAATCGAACCCCGCCCAAAAAGGCCAAATCCTGGCCGAATACTGAACTGAATCCTGGATTCGGTGCATCCCTAGTTTTTTTCCCACTTCTCACTCCTTCTCATGAAATGTTCAAATTCCTACAAATGTTGACTGGATCAAACAAAAGGATATTTTGGTTGGGTTTGCAGAAAAATTAAAAAAAACATTAAAAAATTCAATATATCTACATTGTGCTAAAAATGTCCTAAAATGATAGCATACACCCTACAATCTAAAACAATTATTAATTATTTAATTATTGAAAAAGAATACTTGTGACTTACAGTATAGTGGATGCTTAACCATTACAGACACAGATACATTACAGACTCTGGCACATATATATTATAATACATATTTGCACATGTGCAGTCACCCATAGCAACCAATTAATATATTTTTTTAGCCAGCTGCAACGAAAGCAAACATTTTATTGGTTGCCATGGGATATTGCTCAGGTGCAAATGTGTCCCCCAGTGTTTATAAATGATCCTCAATAATAGTCCTGACTAAGGTTTGAGCATCTAGGTCTTATTAATGTGTTCGTGTAATATACCAGTTGTGTCTTCCCTGACCAGCTGCAGTGCAGGCTGGTTGACTGTAAGGGGGCATGACTTTTTTATTATATCATTATTTTTCAAAGCAGTAGCTTAATTAACTGTACAGAACTGTTTTTCAGACTTTAGTCTAGTACCTGTGGGGTAACACCTGAAAACACTGGTATATATTTGCTGCTAACACCAATTTATTTTTACATTTATCGCCCTCCATCCAACAGAGCATGCAGATCCCATTCTGTAAAAATTCACTCCTTTAAACGTGGGAAACATATAGAAAATTCCACACTAGTGAATCAAGTGGATTAAGGAGTGCATGCCATTTCTCTTTCAGTTGATGTTCGTTCACACCCCAAGCTACGGGTTTCGGGGTGCTGCACCTGGGCCACCACTTGTCTTTGGTGAGTTCTTTTTTACCAATAGTTTTGCTGAGAATGTTTTGAAGTCATGTGTAAGAGGTAGAGGGTCCGGACTTTGAACACCCGGACCACCTGAGTTACCAAGTGAGCCACCGTTACATTACTTGTAAATAAGTTTTGGAGGAGAGCCTGGGGGTTTATACACCCGGGCTCACACTGATTAATGGTGAGCCGTTAAAAAGGGCTTTAGAAAGTCTTTTTTAAGAAGGTTTACTCCTCCAGTTGCCATAAAACTGAGCCCCCTTTTTTTTAATTAAGATTGCTGGTGTGACCTAACATGTATGTGTGCCCTTGTTGTGTTTGTGTGCACTGTGAATCGTATGATCCCAGTGGGCATCCCTTAGTACTTAAAATGGCAATTTTCTATTTAGAATAATCCAAAGTCACATACGACTAAACCAGTATCTCTTTATGAAAATGGTTTATTTAGATGAATCAGGGTTTTACAAATGAGCTGCTTTATGCAATATATTTTTAGACAGACCTACACTGTGGGTATAGTTTTCTTTACTATAACTTTATCGTTAGGCAGATGTTTGCCACCTCTGCCTGAATTCTGCATGAAGCAATTTTAAAGACTTAAGAACAGTGTGAAAATCTCCTATCTATCCCTTTCCTAAACAAAAAGAAGATTACACAGCAGTTTTAAGACAGATAAAATAATAAAAAAGGCTCTCTTGTATAACACTAAACTCATAGAACAATTTAAAAAAGTAATCAAGCATGTTGAAAATCAGTATTATGGGGTGACAGTAATCCTATAAGTGTATCCCAACATTGTCTAGTGAGATGAAATTCCAATGCAGCTTAAGAAATTTTGCTTTAGGGGCATTTTGGCTGTTTCATCATTGCATTTCATAAGCCACAAGCTTTCCTTTGTCAACTAGTTGCAATTCTGGGTTTTCCAGTGGAGATATAGTGAATATTGTCGCTATCAAACCCAAGTGCCATTGCCCTGCAGTGGTTGTGGTAACTTGTTTACTGATCTTATCACTTTCTGTTTAATTTGTGTGCCTCTTTGACTTTTTGTAGCTTTCAGTTTATACATAGAACTATGGATTTACTGCAATTACATGTATTTGTATTAATATATCATTAAAATGTCATTATAGCTATATGTCGCTTTGTATGTTGTATATTATATATAAAAAGATAAAAAGGATAAACTATGTTACACTTAATATCTTGGAAAATATTTGTACTGCATATTTTTGTCACTTTATTTTTGAATGTCTGTGGGTGTCATAGACAAATGCAGTAGATCTGCTTTCTACAGCAGGTTATTCAAGTTAAAAATGACAGTAAAGATTGTTTTTCACAATCTTGTGTACAGCTGAGTACTAAAAATAAAAATACTTTGATCTAGGAAATATTTTTTTTTGGTGCTTTGGACCTTAAGAACAGCCTTGGTACAAGGGCAGAAGAAGAATAGAATGACAAAGGCATAAGGGAAGTGAATAGGCTTTTTAGCAGCATAGAGCATCCCTTCCCAATCCTGAAAGTAGCCTTCATGTAATTTAGGGTGTTTTATCGCAGCAATGCATTTGAATGGTTGTAGAATGGGGCCCAGCATTAAGACTTTTCCTTCGGGTGGATGTCAGGAGAAAAGTTGGACTTGGGTATTTGTCTCCAATTGCCCATCCAGTGTGAAAGCTGAGGGTGGTTAGCATGAGTAATTTTCTAATAGGTAAGCAGTCCTGTTTTCTGCAGTTTTCATAATGTTGTATAAATAGCATTACAGTATGTGTGCATAGTTGCCTATGCATTTTCTCAATAAACCTTGACCCATTCTTTGCAAAATTGAGTCATTATTGTGATTTGGGGAGTTGGTAATGAAATAAAAAGTTTTCATTAACCCATAGCAGCCATGATCAAGAAGTAGGAGGTAGTATTTCCTGGTGTCATGATTGAAAGAAAACATCTAATTGGTTGCTGTGGGTTACTAGACCTACTGCAACCCATATATCTTATTATGATTACCCTTAGGTAAATAGCCATCTTTGTTTTTTTTTGGTTGAAAGGACAGGTTTGGGGACTTTGATTGACCATATGGTAGAAACCAAGTAAAAGGTATTTCTATTAACAGACTAGGGGGCACATTTACTAATCCACGAATCTGAATCACGAATGGGAAAAAATCGGATTGGAAATGAAAATTTCTGAAGATCGCAAATATCACGAAAATGCTTACGAAAAAATCGTATTAGTCACGAAAATATCGTATTGGCAATCTGAAAGTCACGAAATTTTCGTACCGAACAATTGTAAACAGTGGTAAAACCTTAACGATTTTTTCGTGCAAACGTCCGAAAAAGTCGTGCGGCGTACGAAAAAGTCGTCCGGACGCCCGAAAAAGTCGGCGAAAATACGCTCGGAGCATTCGAATGAACGCTCGAGCATTCGTGCCTTTGTAAATGTGCCCCTAGGACTCACACAAGGGGATAGTTTTTTCTTTATTTTTAGAGCTTTGCCTATTACAGTAGCCAAAATGGTTAGAACATCCCCCAGAAATTAGGCATTTAAATATATTTAAAAAGACCATCTTGTCACAAACCTTGACCTCTAATGCCTATAAGCAGGACTTTAAGTCATATGGAAATCTGTTATTCTGAACTGAATTGCTTAGCATTAGCAGCACCATTATTGTGCATGGATTCAATTAACAGTGGTTGCCTAATGTAAGAATTTGCTTTGATAGGGATTTGAGAAATGCAATTGAATAGTATTTCTTGTTAAGACCTGCTTCAGTTTAAAATGCCCAGGACCACTATTTCTTATAACTGGTGACTTTTTCAAAGCATCACTACTCTTATAAGCAGCTATGGTAAATAAAGCAGATAGCTGAACTCTCTGCAACTCTGAAAACTGAATAGTGCCTTACAGTGGTTTCCATAAAAGTGGACGATGCTGAAATAAAATATTACATACATACCCAGGCAGGTTGTTTGGTAATTACAAAAGGGGGGGGGGGGATACTATTTGTGTATGTGTTTTTAAATAACTATTTACTGTATTTTCTAATGAAGCTATTGTCAAGTACATTTCTATCAAAATGACATATCCGGCTGCTAAATCAAATATTTAGGTTGTTTGCAGTTATGAAAGATATTCTTTACTTAAACTTGCAAAGCAGTTACGTTTGTCATTTGGTACCTTTGACTAAAGCATATGAAAATCTACAAATTTTGTTAACAGCTTCAAATTGTATATATAATTGGGCACACACATAAAAAAGAACCCCAAATTGCATAGAGGATATTCAGCTTCATGCTGTTTCATGTCCCTTGCACAAATACGCATTTAAAATGATCTTAAAAAGAAAATTTCCCTTCAGTGAGCTTTAATTTGTCATTATGAATGCGGACTTTGTATTTCAGCCTCATATGAAGCAAAGCATGATGTTACATTATGAGTCAAGTAATTGCTAATCTTCCATGGCATTTAGCACTGTAATTATACTGTTTTAATTAGAACAACCTTTCATAAGCAAATATGCATTGTGCTTTACAAGCTTTCAGAATTGCTCACCAAGCTTACAATACTTGTTAAACTGCAAATCAGGTTGAGACTTGGAAAAGCAATGGCAGTAATTACTCCCCAAAATGGAACCCAAGAGCTTGATATACCAGTGTGAGCTAATGATTCACAGCCATAAACCTTACCCATAAAATGCAGCTAAGAGTTGTTACTAAGATTGGGAAGGGAAAATCAAGAAAAAAATACTGTTCTGTAACATTAAAGAATTAGTGTATTATGTAACAAAATGGTAGAAAAAGAAAACAGGAATCTGATATACTTACTTGTATGTACTTGTATCTAAGATTATAATAAAGAAAGTAGATGGAGGAAAAGAATAAGAAGATTAAAATGTTAAATATAAATACCTGTTCACGGTGTCCGTATGTAATGTTTTGAACACACATCATTTTTATAGAATACATTTCTGTTTTTTTTTACTTTTCATTTTTTCAACTATCCTCATAAACTTGCACAGTGCTCATAAAATGATTTAACAAGTGGGTCTTTACTTGTAAAGTGCTTTATGACTGCTGCTATATAATTGGACAAGGAAATACCTGATTGCCACACAGTGGAAAATACAGTGTGTTCTAACAAAATAGACAAATATGCACGTGCATACAAGCATGGACTGTAGTAGCAGCTCCAGCTCATTGAGTGATAGTTGGTCTGTGTATTTAAATACTATCTATATATTCACTGATGTCTGGCCCATATGATAATGTGTACAATGGGTAATATATAAGTCAACGCAAATTCAATGTGCCAATAAGTTAGGCCCAGTGAATTTATATCACTTACCTTAGACCCTGGGCTTGTGCTCCTATTTGCTAAATAGTTCACCAAACCAGGGGACCAGTCCCATGAGCAGCGCACCTCTATCTCTGCCAATGTCCCACCAACCCTCTGCTCTATCCTGAATAGCAGGCATGTGCAGTAGTGTAAAAATCCAAACTTCAATGTTAATGCACATACAGACTGTAGTAGAACAGAAAAGAGGATTGCAGGGACATCAACAGAGATGGCAATACTCAAGGTTTAGTAACCTGGTTGGGTGCATTCAGCCAAACACATTGGCTTCCCATAGTGAATTTGACTTGACTTGTCCTTTAAATGACATTATGCTAACAAATTAATGCATTTCTAAAATAATATTTTTCATAAGAATTTAATTCCTAAGTAAAACAGAGCTACTCCCGTGACTGGGGGCTTCTACATTTAATGCTTTCCTGTTATAAGGAAAAGAAACGATTGTTGCCTACTGGGGGAAACTTTTTAGTGTCTGTACCTTGCATGAGAAAGCATGGCTGCTTACAGCAACATGAATAAACACCAATAAACAGTAAGTTTAATTGTACCTTGCCTTACATATATTTTAACTTAAAATAAAATAAGCAAACCAAATAATAGGAAGGCACATACACAGGTATTGTATATACAAGTGCATTTGCTTTTCTTTAGTTCTGCATATACTAAATCTTATCCAATGACACCGAATGAAGAAAAGATGTGTGACACTACACATATTCAGTATGTGTCAAAAATCTGCAATTTTTTTATGTTTTATAATATGTATTTCCTGCTTTATGGTTAAATTTAATAAATAAGATAAATATATTACTTTGTATGTTCATATATACTTACTCACCCGGGTTAATGTGTATTTCAGGGGATGGCTTTATACTAGTGGCTGGCAACAAAAAAGGCCCAGTAAGCAGTACATTTGTTTTCTGCGCAGGTGTCCTTCTTATAGAGAATGTATGCTAATTATAATTATATGTGGGCACCCTTTTTAATAAAACAAAAATATTGCAACAGACTTTGCATCACCAGCTATAAATCTAAACAGTGACTGATGATTTGATATATAGAACTAGTGTTGGCTCCATTTGTTAGCTTTATTATTAGTGAATTATGTCTTCTTGTGCCAAGTTTTTTTTTTAATAGATATTATAGGATATTCTACAGAGAACAGAAGGTACTGAAAACAAGTTCCTACAAAAACTGACACATGAACACGAGATAGCAAGCGGTGGGAACATTTGCTACCCATTTTAAATAAGCTAAATCCGTCTAATGTTTTCATTGCAGTAATATTTAACCCTATAATCTGCATTGGAATAGTAGAATCACTCACATAGTAACAGAAAATATACAAACAGCAAATTAAATGCTTCTGCTAAACATACTTTTTACCTATTTAATTTACAAAAAATCTGAGGTTTTTGTTATTTCTGAAACTAAACTGGCCAAACAGAGAAACTGAAGCTACTCCATGTTTGGTTCTTGCAAGGTAGATAATAAGATGTGGAACAAGGGAGTATACTGCCCCTATAAATGACAAGTTGGGACTTCTACGGTGCATTAAGGGCTATGAGAAACATGACACTTCTCCACAATTCAGAAGGTTTAAGAACTGGAAGCATCCAACACAGGAGCTTTTCAACCCCAAAGCTTTCAAGTTGGAACTTTCACGTGTGCCATCATCCTTTTTTGCTTGCCTTTTATAACTGATTAACATCTCTGAATACATAAATTGTTTCATAGCAGAATATATTTCCCATAACCTGTCATTAAAGAAGAGATATGATTTTTATTTCTGATATTTAATCAAAAGCAGATGTGTTAATATGCCTGGGAAAAAGAAGAAAAAAGGAAAAAATGGAATATCCCAGACAACTAAAGCTTAACAAAAACATAGACTAGAATTGCTGCATATTATGTTTTGGGGTCCTGTACCAACCCAAAGCAACCACTGCCCTTTAGCAACAAAGATATGTTCCCCTGAAGATACCCCAGTAGCTCCCAATCTTCTTTTCTGCTGATTCACTACAGAGGATGTGCAGGTCAGGAAAACATCAACCCACACCCAACCCTAACCCACAAAACGTTGTCATTCAATGGACCTGCACCCAACCTGTACCCATGTCTCCCCGCTCTGTATGCTACTTCTGCGTGCGCCTTAGGTTCCAAGACAAGAAATCTTTGGAAAAATAGAAACCAAATAGTCTGACCAACACCCAACCCTAACCTGTAATGGGCGCCCAAATTTCAGCCCTAATCCTGTGGGCTAATCCTCTGCGCTGTTTAGTTAGTTTCTATGTCAGACAAACTTCATTTTCTGTTTGTTGGTTTTATGGTTTGTAATGACCCCCTAAGTTTAGCTTCACAACAGCTGCCCAGAGCATACTGAGCATGTGCAGTATTTCTGACACTTAAAATATGGCCTAACAGAATCCAAGATGGGGAGCTCCTATGCACAGCCTTGAGTGCCTGGATCATTAATGCTATAGAGATGCTGAACCTCAAGGCTGGTTCAGTGAGTTCAGCATTTATAGCCATATTCATTTTTAGGGTTTAGTTCTCCTTCATGGTGCAGTAGAAGTAAAGATGAATGTTTTGTGTATTAACTTCACAAGCTGCAATACTGTCAATATTCACCAATTTATCTTTATGTTATACATTGTGCAGACAAATTTTGCCACTTTGTATTGTGGGGGTTCACTCGCTGGTAGGCTGCAAATGAGGCAACTTCACACACCAAGACCGGTGTAAGGGCTTCCTGCCCGCGTTTATTTTTCAGCGGCTGCAGAAGTTTCCCCTCGCAGGGGGTATAAAACAACAGTTTGAACAGAAATATCAAGCCTCCTGGCTAACACAAAAATAAATGCTTCTCTTTCTCCTGAAGCTGAGCAAATCCAGCAGCGTGTCTCTCTCTCACACACACACAGGCTCATCAGCTCTCTTGCACAGCTTCAGGTGTACTACAAATAGGCCTAGGGCCTCCTGAAAAACCTGGCCTATCGATTTGGGAATCCACCCACCCTGCTCTTGCAGATTCCCAGTAAGACCAGCCCCGGATCAACAATTTAAAAACTGCAGAGAAACAAAGTGTTTCTATGCCCCAAAACACTGCTGGTCTCACCTCAGTAAAAATGTCTGAGAATCCGTGGCCCAACATACATGTTGTCAATCACTTTTCCCCAGGAAACCGGGGACCTTTTTGTCACCATACCACATATCCCCCCCCTCTGCTCAAGCCCGTGGGGCTGAGCACAGCATGCCATCAACGAATATACCCTGGAGAGAGCATCTGCATTACCTTGCAACTTTCCAGGTCTATGTTCCACTGAGAACTTAAAATTCTGAAGCGACAAGAACCACCTGGTGACCCTGGCATTCTTTTCCCTATTTTGGGCCATCCATTTAAGTGGGGCATGGTCGGTGATAAGTTTGAACTGCCTCCCTAAGAGATAATATCTCAGGCTCTCCAATGCCCACTTGATGGCCAGACACTCCCTCTCAACAATGGCATACCTGCATTCAGCGGGGGTTAGTTTCCTACTTAGGTATGCTACCGGGTGTTCTTCCCCATTCACCACTTGTGACAGAACAGCCCCCAACCCAACCTCAGAGGCATCAGTCTGTACAAGGAACTCTTTCTTGAAATTAGGAGCTATCAGCACAGGGTATCTGCACAAGGATGCCTTCAGGTTTAGAAAAGCTTCCTCTGCCTCTGGGGTCCATGTAACTGCTCCAGCTTTACTCCCTTTTGTGAGGTCAGTAAGTGGGGATGCTAGGGAGGCAAAATTGGGGACAAATCTCCTGTAATACCCCACTATCCCAAGAAAAGCCCTCACTTGCTTCTTGGAATTGGGCCGGGGCCACTGCTGAATACCCTCAATTTTGGACACCTGGGGCTTGACTACCCCTCTTCCAATAACATACCCCAAATAGCGGGCCTCTTCTAACCCCATGGCACACTTTTTGGGGTTTGCTGTCAGACCAGCCTTCCAGATAGAGTCAAGGACCGCTTGTACCCGAGGCAAATGACTTTCCCAGTCCGGGCTAAAGATAACCACATCGTCCAGGTAGGCTGAAGCATAGCCTCTGTGTGGTTTGAGAATGCGATCCATCATTCTCTGAAACGTGGCTGGGGCCCCATGTAAGCCAAACGGTAAGCGTTTATATTGCCACTGCCCCTCAGGAGTGGAAAAGGCCGTCTTCTCTTTTGCCCCTTCGGTGAGGGGTACCTGCCAATACCCCTTGGTAAGATCTAGAGTGGTGATGTATCGGGCCTGTCCTAGCCTTTCAATCAACTCATCTACCCGGGGCATTGGATATGCATCAAACTTGCTGACCTCATTTAACTTTCTGAAGTCATTGCAAAATCGGATGCTACCATCCGGTTTTGGGACAAGGACAATGGGGCTGGACCAGTCACTATGGGACTCCTCAATTACGTCCAGCTCCAACATCTTTTTAATCTCCTCTGCGACTGCCTGGCGTCGGGCCTCGGGTATCCTATAAGGTCTGACATTGACTTTAACCCCAGGTCCAGTTATAATGTCATGTTTTATTATCTCAGTAAGCCCAGGCTGGTCTGAGAATATTTGTCTATTCCTGACCAGGAATTCTCTCATTTCCTGCTTCTGACTGTTAGTGAGGGTCTCAGCCACTTTTACCTCAGGCACATGAGGGATTTCTACCTCTACAGCTGTAGAATAGGCTGACAGGGCTTCCCTATCTTTCCAGGACTTAATTAAGTTCACATGATAGAGCTGCTCCTTCTTACGCCTGTCTGGTTGGGACACCTTATAATTAACTTCCCCTATGCGCTCTATAATCTCGTAAGGGCCCTGCCATTTGGCCAGGAACTTACTTTCTACTGTAGGAACCAACACTAACACCCTGTCCCCAGGCTGGAAAGTTCGGACACGAGCCGATCTATTATATATCCGGCTTTGAGCTTCCTGGGCCTGAAGCATATGCTCTCTCACAAGGGGCATGACCATTGCAAGACGGTCTTGCATGTCTGCAACATGCTCTACCACACTTTTGTATGGGGTGGATTCAGATTCCCATGTCTCCTTTGCCACGTCCAACAGCCCTCGTGGGTGGCGCCCATATAACAACTCGAAGGGGGAAAACCCCGTAGAGGCCTGTGGGACTTCTCTAATGGCAAACATAAGATAGGGAAGTAAACAATCCCAATTCCTCCCATCTTTATCAACCACTTTTTTTAACATCCCCTTGAGGGTCTTGTTGAACCTTTCTACCAACCCGTCAGTTTGGGGATGATAAACAGATGTGCGTAACTGTTTGATTTGGAGAAACTTGCACAATTCCTTCATTACTCTAGACATGAAGGGAGTCCCCTGATCTGTAAGTATCTCTTTTGGAATTCCCATACGGGTGAACATGTGGAACAGCTCTCGGGCAATGGTTTTTGAGGAGGTGTTCCTTAAGGGAACAGCCTCTGGATACCGAGTGGCATAGTCCATGACTACCAAAATGTACTGATGCCCCCTAGCAGATTTTATTAGTGGCCCTACCAAGTCCATTGCAATACGCTCAAATGGAATTTCAATTACTGGCAATGGGACTAACGGGCTGCGAAAATGGGGCATTGGAGCAGATTTCTGACACTCTGGGCAGGATTCACAATGGCTCTTTATATCTGCATGTACCCCCGGCCAAAAGAACCGCTGTAACACTCGGTCTTTGGTTTTCTCATATGCTAGGTGGCCACCTAGTGGATGAGAATGGGCCAGATTGAGAACCGTTCTCCTATATGGCTGGGGAACCACTAGCTGTTCCACAATCTCCCCTCGAATCTTATCCACATAGTAAAGCAAGTCATTTTGTACAACAAGGTGAGGAAATACACAATCTACACCAGGATTTTCTGTGTTCTCATTATTAATGGTGACATTTTCCCAAGCTTTAGTAAGGGTTGGGTCCCTTAGCTGGGCGGTTCCAAAGTTATCGCGGGAGACCTCTAGCTCAGGCATGCTAGGTTCCTCAACAGTCTCCGCAGTTGCTTCAGATTCGCCAACTAATACAGCTAAGGGAAACAACTCATTTTCTTCTGACCCCTCATCAGTACCATTTACAATAACATCTGAGACGAGTGGTCCCACTTTCTCTCCCCCAGACATTGTACTGTCATTAACAGTCCCTGTAGAAGGATCCAGTTCAATTGGGTGGAGTCTCCCCACCCCATGCTCAGTCTCCGGAACCTGTTCCTGGCACAGTTCTCGAAATAAGGGGAAGTCTCTGCCCAAAATTACACTGTGCAGGAGTATGGGAGACACTGCCACTTCATGGCACACAGTCCCTGCGGGGGTCACAAAAGTCACTAGGGCCCTAGGGTATTTCTTACAGTCCCCGTGTACACACACCACTCCCACTTGACGCTGGGTTAAAGGACAGTCTTTCAGGAGCTGTGTGTTTACCAGTGTGACTAAGCTACCTGTGTCTAACAGTGCATTCACAGTGCGCTTACCAATCTGGACGACACAAGTAGGTACCTCAGGATCTGCAACAAGACCTGGTCGAGCGAACAGAGACAACTTCCTGTCTGTTCCACACTCCATGGGTTCTGGATCAGCTGGGCAGTTGGGGGCAATATGTCCCCACTCTCGGCACCTCCAGCACTGGGGAGCTCTGCGGGTCTGGCGTGGGCTGTCTACGCGAGATCTTCCTCTTGTTGACTCTGAACCTGGGTTCCCGGGGTCCTCTGTGCTGGGCTTCTCCACTGTAGCCGACTTCTTGGGTAGGACAACTGCAGACAGCCTCTTCGGGGTGGACACCGCCCGGGTAGTGAAGTCCTCAGCAGCGAGGTATCGCTCCACCAGTTCCACCAACTGGTCTGCTGTATTTGGGTCAGACTGGCTCACCCACCGCCGTAATTCTGTGGGAAGGGCTCTCAGGTATCGGTCCATTGTGACCCTTTCCACTACCTGAGGTCCGGAAAGCAAGTCTGGCTGCAGCCAACGTTTCACTAGGTTAATGAGATCATACATCTGGGAACGCGGTGACCCCTTAACCTTAAAGTCCCAACTGTGGACCCGCTGGGCCCTCACAGAGGTGGTTACCCCCAGTCTCCGCAGGATTTCAGCCTTCAGCTTGTCATAGTCCTTGGCGTCCTCGGAGGACAGATCATAAAAAGCTTTCTGGGCATCCCCCACTAGTAGTGGTGCAACAATCATCGCCCACTGCTCCTTCGACCAGGCTTGCTGCTCTGCTGTCCTCTCAAAAGTACAGAGGAAAGCCTCCACATCATCTTGCCCAGTCATTCTCTGCAGGAGGTTGCTGCCTGGGATGGAGCGATGCACTCCCGGGGCCACAGCAGCATCCCCAGAGACCTTGGCTGTCAGCTGTTTTACCAGCTCAACTTGCAACTGCCGGTCTTTCTCTGCAGCCTGTGCCAGGGCTGTAATCTGGGCTTCCAACAAACGATTTGCCTCCTGCTGGTTGGCATTAGACTGCTGCTGGTTGGCGTTAGACTGCTGCTGTAGCACCAGGCTCTCCTGGTGGGCCCTTTGTAAGGTAGCCGTGCTCTCCTGGTGGGCCCTTTGTAAGGTAGCCGTGCTCTCCTGGTGGGCCCTTTGTAAGGCAACCGTGGATTGCAGCAAGGCCTTGAGGACATCCTCCATATTATAGCTTTTATGTGCAGTGTCCCTTTAAATATCACTTATACGATATACAGTCCACACAATTCCCACAGGAGACTTACTGTGGTCAGGCGACTCCCGCGTGTGGCAATCGTTGCCCGCATCCGAAACACCAATTGTGGGGGTTCACTCGCTGGTAGGCTGCAAATGAGGCAACTTCACACACCAAGACCGGTGTAAGGGCTTCCTGCCCGCGTTTATTTTTCAGCGGCTGCAGAAGTTTCCCCTCGCAGGGGGTATAAAACAACAGTTTGAACAGAAATATCAAGCCTCCTGGCTAACACAAAAATAAATGCTTCTCTTTCTCCTGAAGCTGAGCAAATCCAGCAGCGTGTCTCTCTCTCACACACACACAGGCTCATCAGCTCTCTTGCACAGCTTCAGGTGTACTACAAATAGGCCTAGGGCCTCCTGAAAAACCTGGCCTATCGATTTGGGAATCCACCCACCCTGCTCTTGCAGATTCCCAGTAAGACCAGCCCCGGATCAACAATTTAAAAACTGCAGAGAAACAAAGTGTTTCTATGCCCCAAAACACTGCTGGTCTCACCTCAGTAAAAATGTCTGAGAATCCGTGGCCCAACATACATGTTGTCAATCACTTTTCCCCAGGAAACCGGGGACCTTTTTGTCACCATACCACAGTATGGAGAAAATATACTGGAAATTGACCACTTTTCTCTTGCAACAGTGTACTTCTGATTTTTAATAAATATGAGAAATTTTTTGAAAATACACTTGACGTATTCAGTCGAACTTTAGTAAATATGCTTAATCCTTCCACTTGTTTTCACATGAGGCAAATAATGTGAAAATGCCCCCTGATATTTTTTTTCATTTGCAGAATGCCCCATGGGTTTTCATAGTTTTGTTCCATTGGCATTGCCATTGCTATTTGAAGCACTGATTTATTTCATTTATAGGTCATTGTTCTGTACATGTAATGTGAAAGAGTGTGGGAAAATGATTTACTTTGGACAGCACTGCAACATTCTTTGATGTGGATTAATTCTGTACACCTTTCAAAATAATAGATCCGTGAGAAGTTCCAAAAATGTATATTTAAATTCAGGATTACAAGAACAAGTGTCTACAATGTACTAGACTTTGTCGGTTCAAGAATTTATGGGATCATTTCTGGCATCTTTACAGCAGCTATGTTTTTTTTAGACTACATGTCAGTTATAGCTCTGAGTCAGAAATAAATTTTACATATATAAATATATATATATAATCCTTTTAAGGGAAAATGACATTTTGAAAACATTTTGTTATAGACATCCTTATTTGTGATTTTATGTCGTCTTTCGGCTATGTTGCTGAAACTACTGAAAATACTACAAAAAAAACCCCACACTGTACTGACAGCACTGCATTGAAACATAATTGGTTTGGGATCAGTGCAGGTAGCAACCAGAATTATCGTGCAATGAGTCTCATAGGTCTCTTAAGTTCTGTATTTCTCCTCGCTTAACACCATCCTTCATGTTTTGTTCAGAGCATAACCAATGCATTTATAGCTACCAGTGTAGAAAAAACCTTTTACCTAATAAATATGGTAGGCTGTCCACTTATTTCTGTGATCCTATTACGTGTACTACTTGAGCACTATTATAAATGTTTAATGCAGTCGTTCAGACATGTTGACTTTTTGGGGGGATACTTGCAGTGGTCTGATTGTGATACAAATCAGATTGTGGCAAAAATTAGAAAATATCATAATGTTACTTTTGTGCAAATGCCACTGAAACAGTTTTTTCAATGTAGGTTCATGGTTTATTTACAGGGATGTTCACCTTTAGTATGTTATAGAATGTACTAATCTTAGCAACTCTACAATTGGACTTCATTATGTATTTTTTTTACAGTTCTTAAATTATTTGCTATCTTTTATGTCTACATCTTTCCAGCGCTTACATTGTTACTTTTTACTCCTTTCTTTCTATTTAGTCCCTCTTCTATTCTGAAATTCCAAACTGGAGAGCTGCTCAACAAAAATCTAAATAACCGAAAAAATACAAAAAAGTACAAAATGAAAACCCCTTGCAAATTGTCTCAGAATATCAATGTCTACATCATACTAAAAGTTAAGTTCAAGGAGAACATCCCCTTTAAAGGTTCAATAAACTTACAGTACTGATTTTAGCAGAAATTAAACATTTTAAGCTCAGTTTCTGGGACTGATTTATCAGTAATGGGCAAATTTGTACATTGCAGTTAACCATAACAACCAATCGGCCAGATGCAGGTAGAACAATGAAAGCAAACATTTGTCTGGTTGCCATGTGTTACTGCCCAGGTGCCAATTTGCCCAGTGTTGATAAATGAGCTTAAGTAGTAATGTGGAAATATTCTTTGAAATATTCTTTGTAATATTGAGTAACTTGTTAGCAATTACAATAGATATATATGCATGAGTGGAATTAAAGAGGCAATCATAGTCACATTGCAATAAAACAAATATAATGTCCATTTACCTATTTAGTCTTTATGAATAATTAAATAGAAATAGCTGCAACCATGGATCACATGAAATATTTTAATATTACCTGCGTTTATAAAATGCTTCTATTTGCCATGTTTCATGTACTAATGTCTGCCACTCCATGTCAGGGGGTGTGGTTGTTTGTAAAGTTGACGATTTAGGGAGTTCAGTAAATGAATTTAGACAGTTCAAGTAGTATGGGTATAGAACCCATTATGCAGAATTCTCAGGGAATTCCAGATAAGGGATCTTTCCATAATTTGGATCTTCATACCTTAAGTCTACTAAAAAAGCAAAAAAACATGAATTAAACCCAATAGAATGCCTTTGCCTTTGCTTATACTCGAGTCAAGTAGGGTCACTGCTGGAGTACTTGCTGCACGTGTTCACGTACTTGCCGCCG
Organism: Xenopus tropicalis; assembly: GCF_000004195.4. Taxonomy (NCBI): domain Eukaryota; kingdom Metazoa; phylum Chordata; class Amphibia; order Anura; family Pipidae; genus Xenopus; species Xenopus tropicalis. Next base: position 120,937,794 of record NC_030677.2, on the reverse strand, counting down.
TGTTCACATCACACGCTAGGCCCCCCCGCGCACGGGGGGGCAGTGTGTGCGTGCTCGGTCGGCGCAGGGGGGTGGTGCGCGCGGCGCGACTGCCAGAGTGTGTATAAAATAGCAGATGGGCTATACTGCTTGAAGAACTTCAGATATTACAGAGAAATTGTATCATAATCTTTGTTTGCTCCTTCCCTCTCCAAGTAACTGGCCTGACCTCTACAATTTCAGTAAAAAATGGAGTGATGATAATGGAATCTTTCCTTTCACATGTACGTAATAATAGAGATATATCGGGGCTGGTAGTAAGGGAGAAGGAGTATAAAATCGCAGCATTTGCGGATGATTTACTGTTTTTTATAACAAAACCACGGTTATCATTACCAAACTTATTGGCCCTTATTAATCAATTCAGAAGCGTTCTAACTTTAAAATTAATCTGGGGAAATCAGAGGTGTTAAACATCAATTTACCAGAACAGGTAAAAGGCATGTTAGCAAAAGAGTTCCCCTTTCAATGGGCTTCACAGAGTATAAAGTATCTGGGTATAGAGATACCCATGGTGTTAAACAAATTGTACCAACTGAATTTTCCACTGTTAATTGATAAGCTCCAAAAGCAATTTAATATGTGGAGTAATCTGGGTTTATCCTGGTTTGGGAAGATCCAAGCAATAAAGATGACAATCATGCCACAGATACTTTATTTTATACAGATGATACCAATAAAGGTTCCTAAAATATTCTTTAAAGAAGTGAAATCACTAATTTCAAAGTTCATATGGGAAGATAAATCACCTAGACTAAGATACAGAATTTTAACCCTTCCAAAAAATAAGGGAGGGTTAGCCGTACCTGATACTTACTTGTATTATTTGGCAGTCCCTTTAGGGAGAACAATGTACTGGCATCTAAAGGAAACAGGAAAAGATTGGGTAGAATTAGAACAATCAGTAAGTTCTATTCCTCTGAGAAACCTACTGTGGAGTAGAAAGTATAAAGCTGAAAGCGCATTAGATAAACATCCTACAATTACAGCAACCTTAGACATTTGGTATAGTTGTAGATCTCAGTTTAAACTTATGTCAGAATTCCCAATTTTACAACCCTTAACACAGAACCCAGATTTTGTTCCTAGTCTTGATCCCAAAGCATTTTTTCACTGGAGTACTTATAATAACAGAGAAACTAGGGTATCGGATTTTTATAAAAATGGTAAAATAATCTCATTGTCGAATATTCAGGAACGGTGGGGGAATCATCCTAGGGATCAATGGTGCTATTTTCAACTTTATCATTTTTTAACTAAAGATAAAGCATTACTAGTACTGCATGGGAAATCCTGTTAGGTAAGCAACAAATTCCTGATAAAATGCTTTCGACCATATATAAAATTATTCTTGGTAACCAGGAACATGAATCGTTAAAATATTTTGATGCCTGGGAAAAGGAGATGGGTATGCCTATTCCCCCAATAATAAGACAAAAGATTTTGCAGAATATTCACAAAGCATCAAGAGCATCTAGAATAAGAGAGATGCTGTTTAAACTTATTACAAGATGGTATTATGTTACAGAGAAAATGCATGTAATGTTTCCAACCTTATCAGAGTTATGCTGGAGGTGTAATAAGGAAATAGGCTCTTTTAAGCATATCTGGTTCACTTGTATAGAAATGAGAGGATATTGGTCCAAGATCTGTACTACAATTGGTAAAGTTACGGGTACTAGAATATTAAGCACTGATTTAATGTGTTTATTATTTTATTTTGATGATAAGGAAAATAGTGTATTAACAGATAAATTAACTTTACACCTTCTGAATGCGGCTAAAGCTTTGATTCCCAGAGCCTGGAAAAATACTAAACCACCTTCATATTCGGAGTGGATAAATTTAGTAGAGGAATCTAGGAAACTGGAAGAAATAACTCATTTAATACAAAGTAAAGTTGCACAGTATAGGGCAACGTGGTCACCTTGGTTGAAATTGAATAATATACTGTTTTAAACTAAGCATTTGTGTTCTGTGATGATGCTGTATATGATGTTATGTATAGTATTTATTGGTTGAGAGGTTTATAAACTGTAATGTAACTTGATGTAAGCCCTTGGAGATATATATTTTGGTGGACTGGATGAGATAGGAATGTCCTACCTTTGTTTTGCTTAGCCCTATTTTCTTTTTCTTTTCCCTTCCCTTTTCTTCTTTTTGTATCCTTATTTTCTTTGGGAAAAATGATAAAGATTGTTAAAAAAAAAAAATGGAGTGAGCTATGGAAGTACCCACAGATTGCCACAGCAAGCCCCTGTCACAGCATTTTATGTGCCCCAGCTCTTTGATATGGCACAAGAAGATGTATAAAATTTGCCTATACCGCTATACCACCGCTATAATGGAAATACTTGTCTACTTGTTTAAAAAGGAATTAGAAAGAACTGGCTTCAGGGTGCCCATGGACTTGCACTGAAGGGGGATCTGGGCCACACCACAGGAACGCAGATGGTAATGGATGCTGTTAGTTGAAGATCTTATCTCAGGCCGATGCTTTAACACAATTTAAATTGGTGCTATTTTCCTTGTATATTTAGTGCGTGCATGATCGGATGATTTACCTGTACAACCTTGCATGTGGTTATCTTATGTTGGATGCACCTCATTTTCCAGCCCACACCTTGTGTTTATTAATATGGCAGTCATGTAAGCACTTGTGAGTGTCCTTTTATTAAATAATTTGATTATTGAAACTTAGCAGTAGCAGCTGCATTTCCCACCCTAGGCTTATACTCGAGTCAATAAGTTTTTCCAGTTTTCTTAGGTATAATTAGGTACCTCGAGTTATATTCGGATCAGCTTATACTCGAGTATATACGGTACTTGTTTTATCATTACTGGGAAAATGGAAATTAGTTTTAAAAATCTAAATTATTTGATTAAAATGAAGTCTTTGGGAGATGGACATTCAGTAATTTGTAGCTTTCAGGATAACTGGTTTCCAGATAACAGATCCCATACTTGTACAGTTGTTCAGTAAGGTTTGATAACCGGGTAAGTCCATAGCATGTGGAAGAGTTTCATATCTTCGATGCCAGTGACATTTAGGAGATTTTATAGAATACAGTTTACTAAGGCACCAAGGGGTCAGGTAAATTCTCTAAAAATGTATATGTTGCTGGTTTCGTTGACATATAGGACATAGGTGATGACTCATGGCAAGTGCTACATACTGGGAGGGGGTATTTAACATATTGTACATGTTGTAGCTTTGGATACATTTTGGTCAGCTTTGTCTTAGTACATTGCATATTTAATACATGATATGGATCATACTCCTTCATATTCATGTTGCCTTATGTGTTGAGTCTCTGCAATATAGTATACAATGCAGAGTCCATTCAGAGGCAGGTAGATCAAATTGTTGTTGCAGTTCCTGAAATTGTTTGACTACATTATTTATTATTTGTAGGCAGTCAATTCCACATGGGACATACGTAGTAGAGTTACTGAGGCTAATAAATTCCAGGATATCTTGATTATTCCAGATAGGGTTACATTGGATAAAGTCTTTGAACCTAATCAGGACCTTTGATGTTCAGCAGAGCAGGGGTGGTAAAGCAATAAAAGGCACTGTAATATTTCATTATTTTGTTTTATTACAATATATTGCATTAATTTTACTAACTAGGCACCTTGTGCCTTAACTAAAAAGTGGAATTTTTGCTTTTAAAGAATTTCAAATAGCACAATAGTGCCCAAAAATAGCTAAAAATACATGCAAACTAGGTCCTGGCTTAAATGTTAGTTATCTGCCACTATTTTATCTAGTACTGTAGAGAGAAGTTTATCTGGATTTGCTGATGATCATCTTTTAGTGCTTTCATGCAATGTACATCGGTCTGTACAGATATGACGTATGCCAAAGTTTTGCTTTATCGTTAGCAGCATAGTTATCTATCAGGTTGTGAAAGTCTTTGTCTTAAATAACTGTCCTTATAAAGATAATGGGCAACTACTAAGCATTCAACACAAAATGATTGATAATATTAGTAAGTGTGCATATATGCATTTGCAATTGGCATCAATAGGTATTACTGCACAGCTGAAATGTATCTTCAGGCAATGTATACAGTATGCAATACAGGTGAGGGGTATGCAGAAAGGCCTTTTATTAGAACGAGAGTCACAATAGAGCCATAAATCCATCTTAAGACTTATTTCAGAAGACGTTACTAAGAGGTGCTTATATGTAATATGCATTCACTTAAAGAACTAAGATATTTCGAAACTGATGGAACAATTAAATAGCATTTGTGAAGTGTATGAGAATAAATGAGGTAGAACATGTATTATTACTGAGAACATAACATTTTGTTGGATCTATTTTGTAAGTGGTAATGTTAACCACACCCTTGTGATCCAGTGAAGTGAGATTCTTGCTGCGTGACTCATAAGACACAGTTCGTACTAATAGTACAAAGAGTAGCCAATGGAGATTAGGTTCACTTTTGCATACATTGCTCTGTTTCTTCTTCATTCTTAAAGTAACCATTAAAAAAACAATAAACAAAAAAACAAAGATAAAAGAAAAGGTAAAGCTAATGGCACATGGTTGTTATTGGAGAAGAGCTGACCTGTTGCCTTTCACACTTCAAAGGTCTGTGCACTGACAGCCACAGGAAATTGATAAGGAGTTACTGCATTTGTAGGAAGATTTTAGGTCATGCTATTTGCTAGGGTCATAGAGTCCTTCTACAGAACAAGAATAACATTTCTAGTATTGCTAGTGCAATACTTGTGAGGGACCAAAGCAGCTTGTCCAGAGGTGATAAAGTTAGCAGAAGCCTTTATCAGGGGAACATGTCCCAAAGGAGATGTCCATGCTAAAGTCTCACCAAAGAACAGTGGCAAAGGTTTATAATAGAGAATAACGAGGGCTGCAGCTAACAAATAATGCAGGGGGAGACCTCCATTTGTATGTCTGCCCCTTATGGAAAAACTGGAAAATCTTGCAGCCACTAGTATTTACAGATGCCCTTTAGGAGCCATGAGCTTCTGTGCCCTAAGTAATTGCCTGGGTCAAAAACTGCACTTGTGCAGACTAATAAGACAATATATAGGACATTTTGTGCATTCAAGCTACAACAGGGATTGTTTGTCCATGTATTGCAATATATTAAAGATGGGAATAATTGGCACTACAACATGGAGCTGGCCACTGCTCCTGTATAAACTATAGCAAAATGGGAAAGTTGTGCTCAACCACTAAACAATTTTAAACCATTAGGCGGGATGCAATAAGGCTGTGATCACACCATTTATAAAGGGGGAGGCATTTTTAATCCACATGTCCTATATATATTGATAATGGGTGAGTGCTGAGAACCTCCTATCTTTGTAAGTTTCTGGTTACACACTTCATTGCACATCCACCTAATGGTTTAACATTTTTAAGGGGTGAGCACAACTTTCCATTTTTTTGCTATACCCCTGCGTGGGATACAAGACTGATGGAAGAGCAACTTTGGCAGGCTAAAGAGTACTCAAGATTGAGGCCTTGGGATAAGGGCAGGCAGCAGTATTTAAATCCAGTATTTAAATTAGCAAAAGATCAGGCAAGTAGCAAAGACCAAAGTTCAAGTTTCAGTAAGTGGTCAGGACAGGCATCAGATAGCAGAAATATGGAAAACAAACATAGGTTGGAACCACAAAATCAGCCACACAAGGAGTTGAAGGTGCTGCAACACAACAAACACCAGTCTGGCTGCAGGGAATAATATATGTAGGGACCCATAGGGTTAATGTGCCCCTATGGCTTTAAACCCTACAATTCCTTAGTTTATGCTGTTACTGGGCAAAGACCCATGTATCTAGTTTATCCTTTGCACTTATGCCTTATTGGTTATTTGGTTGACCACTCCCTTTGCACTGTAATATAGTGTTTAGCAAAGAGGTGTGTCTTCCTCTTTGGCTGCCTCTTTGTCTCAGGCGAAGGTCCACTGAGCCCCACAGGGCCCCAGTAAAGCCAGCCTACCCTAGAGAATCCATCTTATCTCTAGAGAAGTCAGGGACAGGGACCCCATGAATGAGGAATAGCAAGCATAGAAGAACACCTTAATAGCACCCTCTAGGAGAGTGGGCTAGTTAGCTATAGATAGTAAGAGCAGTTTCTGGCTCCAACGAGGAGGTTAGCTGAAAGTACCTTTCCATACAGGCACTGTTGCCTCAGCATAGGGCCATGGTTAAGACACAGGAGACAGGCAGTATCTAAACCCTGATCCACAGTTGGCTGGAGGACTCTTAAAGCTAGAGGTATTCAACCTGAGGACTGAGGTATCTTACCAGACTGCCCTCCATTGTGGTGCTGTGCTGACAGATGCTTTACCCTGCCCGACCTCTTTATGAGAAGGGATAAACCGGTGTCATCCTCTCTTCTATCCTTAGATGTGTTAAGGCTATTTCCTCTGTGTGAGTATTGATTTCCCTGCACTACTACTAATTTGTCTTGGACAATAAACAGTTAAAGTTTGATTTGCAAGAACTCCTGGCATCCATTCCATCATTTATCTGAGCTTTGCACTACAGTGCAGTGGGAGGTATAGTTCTGCAACATCCTTCATAAGCATCTTCCATATAGCGAAGGCCCATCCTGTTGCATCAGTCACATGTACCCCCATGCTCTATTACTAGTTGGACATATTTGACTATTACAGCCAAATAAGGGTTATATATACATATGTACATGTGTCTGCATGAGGTTGTAAATGAAACAAAGGTGACCAAACATAAACCCTTGACTAATTAACAACATCTTTTGGAGACTTACAGAATGTTTGCAGAAGATGAACTTTACTTATCTCACACATATACATCAGCGAGTGGCAGTATTAACACAATATATTGACATGACATGAGTATCTTGCCAAGATTATTCTTTCCATATAAAATGTTTAGTGTTAACTGTTTAATTTAAAAAATCAGATCCTTTACACTCCTTATAGTACAGTATATGGAAAAGAAATCATCTCATACCCTGTTTCCTTCTCTTAATAAAGCAATTATACACATCCAGATTGCATTCCATCGTTGTAAACACAAATGAATGCTAGTAAAATGAATGTTTGGAAAAGAAGCCATGTATTTTCCATGCTTACCAACTGCTGAATCCAAATTCATGCACAATAGTATGCTGTACAATGTAATATGATATTATACATTTAAAATTGCAATGTTGAATTACAAATCCATACAAATAAATACAAATATATAAGTACATCTCATCTCAGTGTAACTGGTTTTCTAGTTGCTTGTTTAAACAAGTGCTTATTAATTTTATCAGAGTGTATCTTATTAAATCATATGCTTTATGGTTTCTATTAATGCATATCATGGAAGTTTTGTTCCTGTATAGTAATGAGTAATTAACAATATTTCTTCATTAAAAAGTTGGTCTTTTTTCTTTAATTACTGTATTCAATTCAATTCAAATATATTCAATCTTATCCTCACTTATAAATTCAGTGCTTTATATAGTACAGATGTTTGGCAAATAGAATATAGAGAAGGAAACAAAAGGTAGGGTGCAATATACTGTTCTAATAAAATTGCATTTGTTTTGATTGTTTTTTCCTAAATTTGTTTTACTCATCTTTTTTTAAAAAGCATAATCACATTTTGGTATGTACATTGTTCTATATGCTTTCCTAAGGCTATATAAATCTTGTCATTAGCAAAAATCAGAAACATGCACTTTCATATGACAGCAATTTAGCTGTAAGTTGTGCTAGCCTTCTGAAACAAAACAAGTAGATTTTTTTTAAAATCCCAGATGAATTATGATGCCAAATATTGCCAGATGTTCACTAGAATTATACATGCCTTGGTATATTGCTACACTTAAAAGTCTAACATAATGGTGGATCAGTTAGATGAGTAAGGAGTCAGGGTCTAGTTACGCAAAAACTTAATGTACCATGGCGCTGTTCATTCTTCACAACACTTTAAACTGTAAGAATACAGCGTGTTCTTCCCATTCTAGACAATTAATTTCTGATTACTGTCTTTAAACAGCACCTCTGAACTTAAATTGGCAGAATAGCAAAGGTGTTATATCTCTTAAACCCATAGCTTTTGGCTGCAATAATCTGAATATAAGGGGCCCATTTATCAAAGTACGATCCAAATACAAAAAAATCATATTATTTCTACGTTTTCGTACTGTGCATATTTTTTGCAACTTTTTAGTTAATTTGCGCAACTTTTTCATACTGTGCAGCAAAAAGCGCAACAATTTGTTAGACAAAATCCTCTTTTAGTAAATTCTCTTTTACTAAATGTTTTGTTAATTATCTATTTTTATGTGGTTTTTACTGACAAACCAATTCTATTATTTCTGCCATCAACCAACTACACCCTGTTACAAATTATTATGCAAATGATATTTTTCTCATTTACCAAAATAATTGATGTAAATAACAGTCAGCATAATTCTTATGTTATCAACTATTAGGAGTACGATTCAAATTTTATTGAACAAACCTCCTAATGATAACAGTATTTTTTTAAGAATAAAAAATTTACAATGCACTGTTCCAAATTCTATTTAAGTGTCACAAAGATTAGATTTTTTGGTTTTCAATTAAAATTGTGGATGGCATTGTGTCTCAATGCCTTGGACAAGGTATGAAAACAGATATTTCACGAAAACTTAAGCGTGATGATCGCACTATTAAGAGATTTGTGACTGATTTAGAGCACAGAGGTGTTCGTGCAGATAAAGGCACATTGAGGAAGATTTCTGCCAGATCCATGCATCGGATCAAGAGAGCAGCTGCTAAAATGCCATTACATAGCAGCAAACAGATATTTGAAGCTGCTGGTGCCTCTGGAGTCCCACGGACATCAAGGTGTAGAGTTCTCCAGAGTCTTGCAACTGTGCATAAACCTTCTATTCACCCACCACTAACCAATGCTCACAAGCAGAAACAGCTGCATTGGGCAGAGAAATAGATGGACACTCATTTTCAAACAGTCCTGTTCACTGATGAGTGCCGCGCAATGGTTGGTGGAAGGCCACCATCTTCCAACAAGGCTGCAACGTCAGCAAGGAGGTGGTGGAGTCATGTTTTGGACCAGAATCATGGGAAGAGAGCTGGTCGGCCCCTTTAGGGTCCCCGAAGGTGTAAAGATGACCTCTGCAAAGTATGTGGAGTTTCTGACTGACCACTTTCTTCCCTGGTACAGAAGGAAGAACTATGCTTTCCGTAATAAAATCATCTTCATGCATTGCAATGCACCATCTCATGCTGCAAAGAATACCTCTGCATCAATGGCTGCTATGGGGATAAAAGGAGAGAAAGTCATGGTGTGGCCTCCATCCTCCCCTGACCTCAATCCTATTGAGAAGCTTTGGAGCATCCTCAAGCAAAAGATCTATGAGGGTGGGAGGCAGTTTACATCCAAACAGCAGCTCTGGGAGGCTATTCTGACATCTTGCAAACAAATTCAAGCAGAAACTGTCCAAAAGCTCACAAGTTCACTGGATGCAAGACTTGTGAAGCTGCAAATAAGGGGTGCTATGTTAAAATGTAACGTGACCTGTTAAAATGTTTAAAAAGTTAAAATGTTGTTTAAAGTTTGATTGAAATAGCTTTTGATTTCAGTAAATATGCTGCAAACACAACAAATGAAAATTTTCAGTTCTTTACAACCTATAAAGTGTTTTGAAACTTAGGGGTGATTCATTAAAACACGAGTTCGAATCCCGAATGGGATAAATTCGGACTGGATACGAAAATTTCTGAAGATCGCAAATATCACGATTATGCTTAAGAAAAAATCTTATTAGTCACAAAAATATCGTATTGGCGATCCGAAAGTCATGAAATTTTCATACCGAATGATCGTAAAATGCAGGAAAACCTTTCCGACTTTGATCCTTTTGTGTATGATTTTGGAAGCCTCCCATAGGAATCAATGGCACTGTGCAGCTCCAACCTGGCCCAAGGAAAGTCACCATACCGAAGCTTGAAGGAATCCGAATCTTTCGTACTCAGCGCGACAATACGATTTTGTAGCGAAATTTTTGTTGCAAAGTACGGAAAATTCGCGGCGGCAGAGAAAAATCATGCAAAGTACAAAATTGTCGCAAAAAAAAACGCATTCGGACGCATTCGGAACGTTCGTGCATTAATAAATCTCCCCCTAAGTGTGTGTAATAATTTGGAACAGTGCATTGTAAGTTTTTTATTCTTAAAAAAAATACTGTTATCATTAGGAGGTTTGTTCAATAAAATTTAAACTGTACTCTTAATAGTTGATAACATGAGAATTATGCTGACTGTTATTTACATCAGTTATTTTGGTAAATGAGAAAAATATAATTTGCATAATAATTTGGAACAGGGTGTAGTTCATTTTTTTTATACCCATAAGTCAAAATACAGATTGAAATAAAGCCAAATGAGAGGAGGTTTGTTTCAGGTCAAAGCTCAGGGATGAGTTTAAAAATTACAATAAACTTTATGGTACAATAAAAGGACAGATAAGATGAGACTATACAAAAACTTCAGTAAGATGAAATATTATAAGTTACATGTAGGAATAATAAGAACCAAAGATCCCAGTTCTGTATTCAGTACAGGGAATATGATTCATTTCCTCTGTCTGTAAGTGAGGGGTATGGAATCTATCAAATGGATCTTTATTTTAAATTCGCACAAAGGCCTGTATTTTATTATATATTCTAGATTTATCACCAAATTTAAATCAGATAAGGCTTGTATAATAGAACAGACTGATATATTTTTAAAATAAGTCTAAACCCAGCCAAATATGTGCAAATAAATACTAGCCAGAAGAATTAGCTATTTAAGGCTACATGAAACTGCTTAAAGTTATAAATTGCCTATTCTGATGTACTGTATATACAGAAATTTATATTCTATTAAGAATTCATATTCTTAATAGAATATTCATTTTTTGCCCTTGCCGATTTGTGCATGGCTAAAAACATGGCAATAAATGAGCTGTTTAGCTCAACAAAACTACACAAACTAACACCAGTACTTCATATTATTTAGATGTTCTGGAACTATTCATAATAGTCATTTGAGACTTGAAGCAAGGTGGTTATAATACATATTTACTGCTTGCTAACATGTTTTATATGTTATGGCATGAATGCTTGCTATAGAAGTCAATGTCCTACAGTACATTCACTTTCATCTGATTCATTAAGAACTCTACTGTTTCATTATATATTTTATACAGGGACTACATTTTACCTGCAGCTTGTTTGCTTTCAAGGTTAAAACTCCCAAATGGTTGCCCTTTATTGGCTCCACTGGGATCACCTGACTAGATGACTAGGTAGCTGGAAAAGATGGAAGCTACAACATGGACATGGCTTCTGCTACTATAGTAAAAAAATGAAAAGTTGTGCTCACCACTAAATTTGAAACCTTTAGGCAAGGGTACATTTTGTCTCTTGTGTTTTGTCTCTTGCTAGTTGTAGTTTGTCACAACTTCTGTGGTGATACATGTCATGGGATATTGGACATCACAACTAATGATGATGATTTCCATGTATTCACATTGACCTAGACTTTGGTACTGTACTTGGTGTCTGATTACACTTCTGATTTGACCTTGTAAATAGCATAATGCATGGGGTTGAGTGGAAACTTGTGACAAAAAATAAAGTAAGGATGTGAGATATTGGCCTATATTACATTCAATTAGAAATACTTTTCATGCCTTATAATATGAACCAAAGGCGAGCCGAGTTGGCCAGGCACCCAAGGTGAACATCAGTTTGAAGAGAAATGGCACGCACTCCTTGGTCCACTAAAACTTGTCTTTATTGTAGAGATCTTTAAAACAAAAAGGCACCCAAGGTGACCTGGCCACCTTGCCACCCCACTCTCCATCTGTGTGTGTATGCACACAAAGAAAAGTGTGAATGTGCAGTAACACTGCAGGAGGCCATTGCGGCGCAGCGACAAACAGCTGCCGGGGGTAAGGGGGTGATGTTTAAGGGTGGGCAGAAGAGGTATCTGTGTGGCGCTCCCTTATCTTTGTGCCCTGGGCAGGTGCCTCTTCTACTCTATTTCTGGCTCTAATGTGAATGGTCCATTGAAGTCACTGAAATCTATAGAAACGTTTTTCTTACTGAATTGAATCAGTTAATAAAAGAAGTATGTTGAAATTCTAAACTGAACATTAAAACATTTGTGCAAACCTCCATCAAAAAAGGGAAAATCTACTAGTTAAAGTTCAACCCAACCAAGGGCTAAAGTATAGTGAACTTGAAATCAGAAAAGTCGTTGGCATATATTTTGTGTATTAAACAAATGGACCTGTTGACATAGGTGGAAGCTAGTTGCTATCAAGCAGATATGTATCATTTATGACACATAGCACAAAGCTATACTACAGGTGCAACACTTTTGTGCAATAGGAGATTTGTTCAGAATTAATAAGTGGTTGGCAATGTAACTGAGTTTCACTCCTAGATATGTGAGATATTGGCCAGATAGAATTACAGTTTCCTTGCTAGCTACCCAGGGTGAGCACAGTGCTTCTTATCAATAGTCAAACACCGCAAGCGGCCAAATTTATACGTGAGTGAGATATAGTGCCATTTTATTGTGCAGGCTTAGTATTAAGGTGATTAAATGACTGTACTTTCAGGTAGCTATTAAACTTATAAAACAAAGGCAAGTCCTGACTTCTAGTTACTGTTTCCTTTATATGCATAAAGAAAAAAGTCAAAAGAATTTAATGAAATGCTGCCAATGTTTGACAAACAAGAACAAAAATAGTAAGATGTGCAAGCAGAATTAAACAATATATCATAAACTAAACATGTTAGCTTCTGTGCTGGCATGGATACCTGTTAAACAAGTGATGATCTATAAAGTTACACATTTTTTCTATCCATAAATAAAGCTGTTTCTACAACACAGACTTTTTTCTCCATGATGTTGTTCTCTATGGATACATTTAATTAAACTTTGAAATCATAAGTTTTAAAAAAAAGCTTTAGTATTACCCCCTCCCATGTCTCAGCATGATTAAAGGGAACTTACTACAGGTCTTCTATAGCTGTGCTGCTCCACTCATATGTCACTGAAATACAGTTCCTAACATTTTGCAGCATATGATCAATGGTTAAGGAATGATGGAAGTTGTAATCCATCAAACGCTTGAATAGATGTTTAAAGCAATACTGCATCATAAATTCCTCCAGTGCTAGTGGCCCAGCTGAGGCAGAATCATCCTACAGCGGGAATCCTGCCTGTTGTTACACTTGACTTTCTCTTCTTTGTTTAAGGCATTAACCATATTTTATCTAGCACTGAACACCTAAATATCACTATATCCATCCCTCTGATGGTTGATTACAGTGGGGGGAAATCTACAGAACTAACATCACTATTAGATTTGCATCTGTAATTAGGATTATGAGAGATTCAGTGAGAGTATATATTCCCTTTATAGTGACCATGACATCATCAAAAGTTTTGCATTATCCTATGGTTCAGGAAAGGGAAATGTAAGACAATGTAGTTGTGAAATAAAACAAGCTATTGCTCCTTGGAAAATGGCGGCTTTACCCATGATGGCTAAACCATTCCAGCTGTGGTCACTACAACAGGGCAGATGTCGCCAAATTATTACTAATACTACTACTTCTCCTTGGTGGAGCACAGGACTTTTTCTCACAAGCCATGACTATCTTATACCTCTGTGTAGCACTTTAACAGGATGCCAATTTGTCACTTGCTAGATTCACAGGGTCTCAGTATCACTGCTTCTCTAAGGAATAGTTATCTTGGGGTCTGACAACTTGTTCACAGATATTGAGTTCTATCTGTACTTCAGGCCCTCAGGGCAGACAAACATCCTGCTATGGTGAAGTCCAGAAAGGGACTGAGCTCATGTCCCCCTTCACTTTTTATACAGTAGGGAACAAGGAATTGATATAATACCCCTAGGCCAATAGGGAATATTTCCCTTGACCAGGGACTTTCCGCTTGTAATGGGTTTTTCTATCATTGTTTTAACACAATCCACATATAAATTTTACATTCTACATATAAGGGAAAGCTAGTGCAGTCTGTCGAATGTGTCGAATGAATACTCAATAGCCCTTTTAACATATGTGTTTTGATACATAGCTGTTAATAAAATGGCTTGTCTTGTTACAGTTCAAATTAAAATAATACAATCTTTTCTACATTTTTCTTTAATATCCATGTGCTGCAGGAAATAGTCATGAATGCCACACAGTCTGTCCAAGAGAAAAAAATGTATTCAATAAAATAACCAAGAAGAATCCCTCATCAAACTGATTCACTGGGAAATATAATCTTGGGAGACTGTCAAGTAGCACTGTTGGCAACTTGTCAGTTTACTGCACTAAACTGAATTGAGCCCATTATTATATACTCAAGAAAATGCCAGTGAATTATTCCCAAATTAAGGGGTCGCATTATAATCTTCTGATATACTGGTTCTTTGTAACTCCTTGTTAAATGCCATAAAGAGTATATTTACAGTCAGCTTTAAATAACTCTTCTTTTGGGTTTAGCGATCTTAAGAAAAGCTAGAATAGATTCATTCAGTTTCCACTTTATTCTATACTTTCCAGTTTTGATTATGTTTAAACTATATGTGGCTGGGTTCTTAACCAGTACCAGTGTAATAGAAAGCAGAAAGCAAATCCTGTATAATCAATGCCACAAAATAATGATTTGGCTGACATTGGAAACCATGTGCTGTTTCCACATATTGCAATAAGTCATTTTCTGTGTAGGAAAAACAGCATTTTCACTGCTCATATTATCATTCTGTAGTCTGTCCCTTGGTGATGGATGGATGAATAGGTATCATTTATTTATGCTTTGTATTCAGAAATATTATAGGAAAACCAGTTTTATGGACTGATCTGGTGTGCGCTACAAACTCTGATATCTTAGAAAGTGAAGTCCAACTGTTTACAATACGTATCCATTTTGCTTGTATTACTGGATAAGAAAACAATGTGGATTAAAAACAGAAGGGAAAACTGCAACCATTTACTTACATAATTCTAAATTGTTTTATGTAAATTCTCCTTCTTTGAGATTACATTTAAGATAACTGTACAAGGAAAATAAGTTAAACCA
Organism: Xenopus tropicalis; assembly: GCF_000004195.4. Taxonomy (NCBI): domain Eukaryota; kingdom Metazoa; phylum Chordata; class Amphibia; order Anura; family Pipidae; genus Xenopus; species Xenopus tropicalis. The sequence goes on along the minus strand of NC_030677.2, from coordinate 120,922,636 downwards.
CATGTTATTTTGAATACAGTCCTGCATAGTTTTGAATCTCGCTTCACTATTACTGATATTTAAAATACAATGGGCCCGATTCGCTAAAGTCCGAAATAAGGAGTGCTATTTATAGCATGCGTTAAAAATCTTATCACTTCTTATTTTTCGCTCGATTCACTAAAAGGACACTTGTCATAATTAAGCAGCGATGTTCTTGGTGTTATTTATCTTGCGACGACATATTTTCAAGCAACATATTACGCAGAGCACAACATATTACGCAGCACGTTGCTTGAAAATATGTTGTCGCAAGATAAATAACTCCAAGAACATCGCTTCTTAATTATGACAAGTGTCCTTTTAGTGAATCGAGCGAAAAATAAGAAGTGATAGGTAGGAAGCTGGCATGGGGCAGGGATTTACAGGAGAGTGCAGGAATGGTGCAGAGTGGCAAGCTTGCCCAGCCCACTGCCGTGTCATCCTTATGCTGTGACATGGGCTTGTTAATTAGGCTTTTAATGAGTCAATAGTTTTCCTTGTCCTTTATGTTTTACTTGTGGCAAAGCAAACAGGCAAGAGTACAATGGCAGTGGGAACATGCATTACCTATACAAGCAAAAATTGCCTAAAGCTGGCCATCGGTCGCACGAAACATCGTCAGATCCGCCACACACCATTCAGGGCTGAATCGGCAGGTAAGGAGGTAGAAACAATAGGATTTCTACCTCCTTCTGCCGATTCAGCGCAGAAGGGAGATTTTGGTCAGGCACCTTTTATGGCGCCCGATCAAAATTTTCAAACTGGTCTGATCGGCGAGTCGGCCGATATCAGCAGCTTCCTGCGATATCAGTCGACTCGCCGACATACCATACACACACCGAATATCGTATGAAACGAGGTTTCGTACGATATTATCGGTGCGTGTATGGCCACCTTAAAACTGTCAGAAAACTTTAGCAAATACTGTGCTAATAGTACATATTATTTTGAGTAACGAATACATACTTTAGTTGTTGATGAATTCTTTCTTTTAATATATGTTTTCAATAATATATCTCTTGTTAACAGCATATGTTAATATATCAAGTAGATAAACCAGAGGTACTGGAACTGATAAATGATAACTCTGAGACTTGTTTCAGATTCTAACATATTTCAGTTCATATGTGGTAAGGACTTACAGATTCATTTGCAGGGAAATTTGATCTGGAGGTACTGAGATGTTTTGCTAACTCTGTTATCATTTATTTACTACAGAAAAAGTCACTAGGGAACAGATACAAGGTAAACTTTCCAGTTCTCAACATATCTATCCATACACAGAGATCTCCACCAGCTGTAGGGTATGTAACCTTAGTTGCCCTGCTTTTGTCTGTTATTCTCAGCACTCTCTGTTATACCACAGAATAGGGAATTGTAGCTAATGTTTGCTCTAGAGTTAGTTAAATGATCATTTAAGAATCCCCAAGCCGTGGAGGTATTTACAAAATATAATTCTAAAATAGCACAGATGGCTATTATGTATTATGTATGCAGCAAATTTGCTGTTAAAAAAACAACTAAATCTTTTAAACAAACAATAAAAAAAAAGACTGTTGTAGATATTTCCCATTATGGCGATGGGAAAGAGGTGGTCCCTCAGACCTGTTTTAAACTTTCCTATGCCTTTTCCTATTGTGTTTTCTATATGACAGTTACTGCTTAGATATCTTATTTCTCTATGAAGAAGTAAAATTATGCTTTGTCCACTCACTGATGTTTGAGCTGCAGCCTAATGAAATAATGATAATCTTTTGGCATGCTTTTCAACTTAACAGCAAACTATTGAATTTGTTTTCACCCGATATACACAAAGTTTATCAATATTGGTGTTATGCCACTCTATTAACCAATAGTATAAACATTTAGGCACAATCAAAATGTTAAAAACAATATTTTTCTTGGTAATTTTTAAAAGTTAAATGCTGAGACAAAATGCCATGAACTGTATGATGATCTGTGTGGTTATGGCAAACAAACATTTTGAAGTGATTCTTTAGCCACAAATATACTACCTTCAAAGTGGCAATAGCTTTAAGGTTCCCCAGCATCAATAGGCACACTTCCAAAAGTGGCTTTAGACACAAGTACTTTAAATGAATGGTATCATTCATTCATAGTGGATCAACCGTGTCCATTGAGTCCATGAGTAATTACACTGCGGCTGAAGTTGTAAATGAGTCTAAAGCTGGCCATACACAGTAAGATCTGCTCGATGAGTGGATCTTCTCCTGATATGCCCAACTATGGGTGGGCGACATTGGGCTAATTTAATCGTTGGACCCCAGGGCCAAATGATCAAATTAAAATGACGGGTATAGGCACCGTCGGTTTGGGGACCACATAGATGAGCCAATGCAGTCCTTGATCTGATGGAAAAATCAAACCTGCTCGATTGAGATCTGGCTGATTTCAGGCCAGATGTCGGTTGGGGAGGTGCATCATTTGTGCCCATACATGGGCAGATAAGCTGCCGAATCTGTCTAAGGGCTCTGGCACACAGGGAGATTAGTCGCCCGCGACAAATCTCCCGTGTCTCAGGCGACTAATCTCCCCGGATTGCCATCCCACCGGCGAAAATGTAAATCGCCGGTGGGATGGCATACGCGGCGGCATGATTTCAGTGAAACCGCGTAAGTTGCCTCGAGAGGAAACTTGTGCGATTTCAGTGAAATCGCGCCGCTGCTTATGCCATCCCACCGGCGATGTACATCTTCGCCGGTGGGATGGCAATCTGGGGAAATTAGTCGCCCGCGACAAATCTCCCTGTTTGCGGGCAACTAATCTCCCCGAATTGCCATCCCACCGGCAACAATGTAAGTCACCGGTGGGATAGCACACGCTGCGCAGGCGATTTTGTCAAATCGCCGAAGTTGCCGCCGCGTGTGCCATCCCACCGGCGACTTACATTGTCGCCAGTGGGATGGCAACTGATGGCAACTCGGGGAGATTAATCGCCCACGAACAGGGAGATTTGTCGCGGGCGACTAATCTCCCCGTGTGCCAGAGCCCTAAAGGGCCAATGAATGGAACATATCAGAGAACTGTCTCAGCACACTGATAATCACCTATAAACATAAATGTGGAATTGCCTCTAAACATGGATGGGCACTGTTTTCAAGAATAATGAGTTGTGAGTAAATATTTGCCTGTGTGCCATAACAACAGTAAGGTTAAGTCGAGTTTAGTTATTGCCTTAGTACTATTGTACATAGATATTGGTTTCTTTGATGTGGACAATTACATAAAACATAATACATGTAAAAAAATGAAGCAATAATATTTACAAAATAAAATTATATAAGGATTCATAGAGGTGTAAAGTAGGATAAAACAAAATTAATTTCCTTGCTTCCTACTGTATGGTTCCTTGGTGATACAGTAGTTATGGTCACACTGTGGTGTAATTTAGTTTATGTTTGCTACTTGGTTACCTTGTGATCTGTCTGAGATGTCTGACAAGGCTGCATGTTGATGTTGGCTAATTATGTGTGTTTGTGTCAGTGTGGTTTCCTCGATCACTGGCTGAGGATGGCACCACTAGGTTGTGAGCTTCCCCATACATGATAATATCAACCACTAGTTGTCTATAGGATGTCTCATCATCACTTCCCTGGATAAGACTTACTACTGTGGTATAATCTAAAACTAAAAGTAATTTTACAGGTACCATAGTTGGGGCTAAGGACAGAACCCTTATGGCATTCCTGTTTTCAGGGAGACAGTGGAAGAGATATTCCATTTAATTTTGACAGACTAGGGCCTGTTTGTCAAGATCTAGAACCCATAGTATTCTGTGGAGACCAATGTCCTTCAGTTTAATATATGTTTTGTGTTTGTATTAATTTCTGACCTGTTGTTCAAGAAGAGCATCTGTGTGTATGTAATGGGTTCTTCCGGGTGTCGTAGGACTTAGGGGCACATTTAAGATTGCTCAAGCCTTCATGTGAGTTAAAACACAAAACACTTCAGTTAATAGAACTTCTCCAGCAGAATCCTGCATTAAAATCTGTTTTTCAAAAACACAAACAGATTTTTTTTTATATTTAAATTTGAAATGTCACATGAGGCTAGCCATATTCTTCATTTCCCAGGGTATCATGGCCATGTGACCTGTGCTCTGATAAACTTCAGTCACACTTTACTGCTGAGCTGCAAGATGGAATGATATCACCTCCCCACCCCTCCTCCAGCAGCTGATCAGCAGAACAATGGGAAGGTAGCAAGATAGCAGCTCCCAGTAGATATCAGAATAGCACTCAATAGTAAGGAAGCCAAGTCTGGCTTGGGACTCTGACTTTCTTACTCGTGAGCCACAGTCAAATGTAAAAAGACTTGGAGAGCAACACAAGCATCATAAAAGTTCATGGAGGGGCCAAATAAGGGCTAAGATTGGCTATTAGGCAGCCTCTATGCACACTATCAGCTTACAGGAGGCTTTATGTGGTAGTAAATGTTGTTTGTATTTAACCAAAACTTGCCACCAAGTCAGGAATTCAATGATAACTACCTGTTTTGGGGGCACTGAGAGCAACATCCAAGGGTGAGCAACGCTTTGCTCGCGAGCCACTGGTTGGGGACCACTGGGTTACCTGAAAGCAGTTCTAATGTGCAGCACTGGCTCTGATATCTGAAAGCTCAGACTCAGGCACAGTGCACTGAGATGGCTGCCTATACACTAATATTACAACTAAAAAAAAAATACATTTGTTTTTTCAAGAATAACATTTTAAATGGTTGAGTGAATTATTAGCTATGTAAACAGTGTAATTAAGAAATAAAAAATACAACATAAAAATCATGACAGTATCCCTAAGGGGGATCCCTAAGGGGGTGTGCTTAGGTACTAGGTAGCTAAAGGACTGAATCCAAGTATGAGCTTTATGACAAATGGACATATAAATGTACAAGTATGTATACCTTACTTGTTTACTTGGCTTTATTCCATGTTTGATTGGTTAATATATATATATATATATATATATTAACCAATCAAACATGGAATAAAGCCAAGTAAACAAATATATATATATATATTTATAGGCATACTAATTCATTTATGTAAAATAAGTATGAACATCTTCATTTTTAGGATTAAGAAGCCTTCAGTTCTTTTGGTTGGTAGTCAATAGACATTGTTGTAAAGATGTGTTTATTAAATATAAGTAGTCCTTGAATTAAAGGCCAAAATATATGGACAGAGAGGGTATTATGACTTTATCCTCACTGACAAAATGTCTCTTAGACTGATGAAACAAGGGGTGCTTTGTTGCCCACAGGAAATCCTCTCCCATGGACAACAAAATACTCCAAAATACCTGTGCTCTGGAATGAATATAAACTGTTGCTGGAAGAACATGCATTGTGTAATCATGCAAAGTGGCCTTCCAGGGCAATTTCCTATGATTAAGTGATACATATGTTTTACCCACAGACAATTATATTAATTCCAGTGCAAGTGAGATTTCTTCTGTTGCGCTTAAGACTATACAAATTTTACAATGTGTTTCTGCTTCAGTAAAATGTAATAGACAGTAGGGGTAAATAAATGGCTTTTGTTAGAATCCTTCTAGGCTATAGGCAGATGGGCAATTTGTCAGCTATTGGATAAATAAAGATGAAGACTAGTGCCACTTTGTGTGGAAAGTGACAGGAATGAATAAGATTCATCTGTTGGAGTTCACATAGTAAAGCCCCACTGTGGGCAGTGACAGGTGGTTCTCACTCATTTTTGCCACTACACACACAGGCCATCTTTAGGTGGGATTACCTGCCTGTATCCTCCCTCTGTAAAGTGCAGTGGAAGACTATGGAGCCATATAAATAATACTAATAAAATAACATTCAGAAGATATTTCCCTCTGAACAAAATATACTGGAGAAGGAAACAATTGTTTTAGTGTGTTGTTATACCAGTGCCATCTGTTTTATATTTTATGAAGTTTGTTAATGTCAGTTACCAGTCTCCCCATTATTGTTTATTTTCTCATTGATTAAGTGAAATGCTACCTTTTGACGTAAATCGGTTAATACCTGAATTAAAACCATTCTGTTAACCTGTGCATCTAAAATGAACTTGATGAAGATATGCAGCCCTGTTTTGGGCTTTAAACCATACAAAATAATGAAACATTTTCTCAGTGTCTTTAGCCTTAATGATGACAAACTAGTCACTAGTAAAACACAGATGGAGCATGAAATAGCACTTCATCAATGCTAAACCTCTTGCTGTACATAATCTAACACTCAATAAAGCAATACAGGAATTTATGAAACCTACAGAGTGACATAATTTATACTGACGAATGCAGCCTGCTAACAAAATGAAAATCATTTACACACATTACCAGTCATTGTGCAGAACTCATCAGGGCCTACAGTGTAGTTATTAGCATATGTCCCATGATAGAAAAAGATCTCAAGTTCTTAGACAGTGCATGGACCCCAACTGTTTAAACAATCCTTCGGTTTATTTATATAGGAGTTGCTGTTTCATTTAACTACTTGGTTAACCCATGCAGTTGTTACCAAGCCTTGTACATACTTTAGACAGTTGACAATATAGACTGTCAACAATACAGAAAATTTGTTATTCAATTTATGCCAATGCCTGTTGCCTTGTTTTGCCAATCTTGCTTGTAAATCTTAGCAGATAGACTTATTTACACAGGCGGGTCTGAAGGAAGCATTTGAAGGTTTACATGGAAAGGGCAGCAAACTCCAGAGACAAGCAAACACTTATAAGAAATATTGTATAAGGAAATGGGGTGAGGTGAAGAGATCTACACATCAGTTGATCTGAACAATTTAGGCACCACACACAGAGCCAAATTGGAAGCATCATATTGCTAGTCTTCAGAGAACCTGATGTCATGTGTAAGATGAAATATTGCTTGACATTGTTTTTTCAAGTATTATAGTTGATATTGTTTAGAAGGTTGCAATGTCCTACAGAGATCTGTTAGCAAAGTCTGCATCAACGAAACAAAAAAACAGGATTTTCAAAACTGCCTAATACATAATTTTCAGATTGTGGTCAGACCTCCTCAGAGCCCCAAACGCAATCCAATAAGTTGCCAACTAGGTTAAGAGGGGCTGATCCAGCAGGTTTCATTGGGCCATGTATTACATTTCAGTAATCTGAGTGGGAAATAATAAGAGATATGTGTTTTGACTCTTTCTCGGTTATTGGAGCGGTACATTCAAGTAATATGTTTAGATCAGGGTGGCAGCATTTGGCAAGGCTTTAAATGGGGTATGGAAAGAGAGAGCAGAGTAAAAAAATGCCTCCTTTACAGTAAACCTGTGTAGTTTGGGCTGGGGGAGATGGTGGTGGAAATATAATAGAATTTGCTTTTGTTGGGGCTGAGTTTTAGGAAGGGCTGTGACATGCAGTAGGAGATAGCAAACAATCACTTTGTGACTTGGGTTAGTGGAGAAGGTAATATATCTGGAGACTTATGGGAGAATATAATAAAATTCACAAACAGAAACAATTGTGCTCAAATAAGAAGAAATCTCATTTCGCAATGTAATATTTTTCATTACACTTTTATTTGAACATTGCAAAGATTTTCTTGAAGATGGAGTTAATTTTAACGGGAAAATTACGACTTTCTTATTAAGAAGTTATGTTACATTCACTGTGCATTTGTGCAAACAAAAAAGTTTGGAATAAATGCAAAGGGTTTTATAACCTTTTTTGTTTTTGTCTTGCAAATCAAAAATTTGTCACAAAATGCCATTTAGGTCTCCTTGCAACTATTTTTTCCATTAGTCATACATATTACTTTCCCTCGTTAGAGCCACAAAAATCAAGGTAAGACCAAATAAAGAGTAATGTCACTTTTGCCAATAGAGTATAATACAACTAGGAGCAGTGAGCAATCAACTGTATCAAAAACTAGAAGTTCACAGACTACTTAGTGGTGGTAGTTTCTGTTAACGTTTTTGGTGGAAACCAGAGATAGTCACGTATGGGATTGAAAGAGATATTTGCACCAGGTAAGTGTAGCCTTTTCAACATTTTGGAAGTAGGAAACCTGGATAGTAGGTGATAGGAGATTTGGATTAAGATCAAGGATGGTTGTATTAGTGCTTCTTTTAATCTGGGTGAAAGAATGCCTATTCAGAAGAATTAAAGAGTGGCCTTGGTATAAAAATAGCAAAAAAACACTCACTCACTGCAATGTACTGATTATTGCCAATCCAACTTCTGTCCAACTTTCTCTTTAACTTTAATTTTCAATATTTGTTCTTAAAGGAGAACTAAACCCTAAAATGAATATCGCTAGAAATGACATATCTTATATACTAAACTGGCTGCACTAGCCTAAAGTCTCAGCATCTCTATAGCAGTGATAATATACTGTAGGTCTTTATAATTGTCACAGGAGCTCCTCATCTTGGATTCTGTTAGAGCCTGTCTGAGACTCAGTCTCAGTGTGCTCAGTGTGCTTTAATCACCTGTTGAGAAGCTGAGCTTAGGGGTCATTGCAAAGGAGAAAATTATGTTTGTCTGTCATATAAGCTGATGCTACAGGTCTGTATATTCAATTCTGATGCAATTGCCCTGGTTTCAGAGCTGCCAAGTAATGTGAATCTGAATGAATTACTATTAGGCCTTTTACTGTTACATTTATATTCCATATATACAGTATATTTTGAGCCGGTCCCTAAGCTCGGTCAGTGACAGCAGCACAGAGCATGTGCAGGGAATCAGCAGAAAAGAAGCTGGGGAGCTACTGGGGCATCTTCAGAGGCACTAAAGGGCTGTAGTTGCCTTGGGCTGGTACAGAAGCCCAAAACATAATCTACAACATTTCTTTAGTTAGGCTTTATTTTTCCTTCAATTTCTTTACATTTCTGTACTAGGAATTTCCTTCTCTTCCAAGTGTACAAACATTTGCCTTGCATGATTTCATAAACACTGTCACTGAGGAAAGTTTCAGTACAATTCCTCACTCCAAAGCACATGATTATATACTTGCACAAAATTTCTAGTGTGACTTTGCTTTTAATGCTAAATTTAGAATCACTTTTCATCTCACATTTCATCATGTTTTCCTTAAATTACACATTTTCATCTGCATTTCATGCATAGTGTATAATCAGGGAAGTGCTGCACAGTTATTAATCTATCGTTCCCATCTCATTTTTACTTTAACACATTACATCTGTCATCAACTTTCATCCACTTTTAATTGCATTAATTATTATTTCACTTTACAGGAAGTGATCCCAAGCATCATTTCGAATATAAACAAGTGATAAACAGTTCAAAACTGTGAAAGATGATAAAATTAGATACATTTTAGTTGACAACACTGAAGTTAGACAATAAATTAAACCAGAATATGAAACTTACATTTGTCTCCTTTTTATGGGACAGAGATACCGTATCATTATTTATTTCTGTTTTAATACATGTACATACATATACCTGTCAATTATCCTCCCATATGAGAATCATTTTATGTTCTTACTTATTTTCAGTGATCTATTCCCCTTCCCTCCTTCACTACAGTAAATCGCCTGTATAACGGACTTAATCTTTTTTGTATTTTGAATTCTTCTTCAAGGCATTTCTGTTTGGCTCTGTGGTTATCTCTGATCTATTTTGTTGTGGGTTACTAACACATATGTGAAATCTGTTGCACTGTACCCAAAGTGAAAGTGCAGAGTGATGTTTTTAATATGTATAAAATACAAAGTTAGTGTTGATATTTCATCCTTTCTGCATTACATATACAGGAAGTGGATCTATTATCCAAAATGCTTGCAACCTGGGATCTTTCAGTAATTTTGACCACCCAAGCTTAGGTCTGCAAAAAAATGCTGTATACAATACAAGATTGGAATCCATTATCTGGAAACCCATTATCCAAAATCCTTAATCAAATCACATTTCCTTTTTCTCTGTAATAGTAGAACAGTAGCTTGTACTTGATCCTAACAAAGATATAATTAATCTGTATTGGAGGCAATACAGTCCTAGTGGGGTTATTTAAATCATGTTTTACTATACGAAAGGTATGGAATCCAAATTATACAAAGACCCCTTATCCAGAAAACCCCAGGTCCTGAGCATTCTGTAAAACAATAAGTTATTATTGTTTTTGATACAGTGATTAGTAGCTGCTAGTGATGAGCGAATCTGTCCCGTTTCGGTTCACCTGAAAATTTGCGAAACAACAGGAAAATGCAAAACTTTTTGACGCACTTGCCGTTTTTGTTGCATGCGTTGGTTCTTATGCAACCGTGCCCAATCTGAGACGCCTGCAACTTTTTTTGATGCCCGTCAAATTATGGAATCCAAATTATACAAAGACCCCTTATCCAGAAAACCCCCGGTCCTAAGCATTCTGTAAAACAGGTCCCATACCTGTAATATTGTTTGCCACCAATATGGATAAATACAGCTCAGTTGGGATCAAGTACAAGCTGCCATTTTATTATTACAGTGAAAAAGAAAATTATTTTTATAAACTATTCACGTAAAATTGACTATAGGAAATAGCTCTCAGAGCATTCTGCATAATGGGTTTCTGGATATGGGATCCCATACCTGTAATTATTTACAGGGTGTTGTTTTCATTACGTTGGAAAGTTTATTTGCTGTTTTGCTGTTTTGTGTTTCCAGTGCCAGAGACTGGAGAAATGACTGTACAAACATTAACATTTTTATATGCTTTTCCATCCCACAAATTTTAGGAATAATTATCTGTTTTGAAGATATGGTTAAACTGAAAATAACACTGGCAGAAGCAATTACCCTTTTATTGCCATATGAAGATTTAAATTGCATATACTGTATGTTCTGTACTGCTATAAGGAAAATCCTACACTGACTTTGAGGAAGATTTACTAAAACTCGAATTTTTCTACGACTTGGTGCATGAGAACTGCGACTTTTTCGAAAAACCAACATAAAAAATCCAAAATCCTCTAAAGTTTCAAAGCGAAGAAATATGATCAGGGAAAGGGAAGGGACATCTACCATTGGCTTCTACATGATCTCAACAAGTTTTAGCTGGTGAATTGTCGGATTAGGAATTTTAGCAGTTTTGTGGCATATCAAATCTCATAAAAATTTCTGCAACTTTTAGCAAAGACAAATGGAGCGATCAGCCACCGCAATTTTTGAAAAACTAATTGCCACAACTAATCCCAGCGATGGCTAATTCCATACAGGAATGTAAAAGTCACCGCGAAATGTGACGTGCAGGACAAGTTATTATTGTTTTTGATACAGTGATTAGTAGCTGCTAGTGATGAGCGAATCTGTCCCGTTTCGGTTCACCTGAAAATTAGCAAAACGACAGGAAAATGCACAACTTGCCATTTTTGTTGCATGCGTTGGTTTTTATGCAACCGTGCCCAATCTGAGATGCCTGCAACTAATTGCAGCAACTAATCACCTCATTTTTTGCCCTTATATATTGGGCCAGGTCCAATTCAGTGAGAAAAAGGTTTATCACTCTATTGAAGTCTACTGGAAAAAACTGAAACTGAATTTAGAAAAAAGGTTTTTTCTTCTCGAATTGAATCTCATCATTTAGTTTTGACATGTTAACCCATCAGATAACATTTTCTAATTTAATTGAATCTGGCCCATTGTTATAGTTCTCCATGTGTGGCAAAATGTCACTGCATGTGAATGGTTCTTTATAAAATACTGTGCCTCTGCTAAGGATTGGTTGTTTGTGGCATTTAATCTGATTGTGTCATTTTTCTGCATTATGTGGGCTCTCCAGGACAAATAAAAAATAAAGCAAGCTGATAAATATATAGATGAAAAAGGAACCAGAAAATAAATCTGAATTTCTACCTCTTATTTAAAAAATATTTATTACATTTATTTTTTTGGGAAGTAACAGCATTGCGATTTGCTGGCATGAAAAAGAACAAAGCAACAAGCACACACGACTCCCAAGTAATGGATATTTAAATGGAAATAGTGCTCCAAGCCACATGGCAACCCATATCAAAGGGTTCCCTCCAGCATAGTATTAAATCTAGGTATTTATTCCTATTTAAAATGTTAAATTTGATTAGAAAATGAAAGAGACACTAATGCCAAAGTACATTTTGTAACGCTGACAAAGACATGTGTAAATGTTCCAGCACCTTGTGCTTAGTAGGCTAGTCTTGATGCCCAGAAAGCTACAATGTAATAAAAAAATGTATTCTTATGGGCCAAGGTGCAAATTGAAAAATATACACAAGCATACCTGTTTTTTCATATATGGGATGCCTTATTTAGAAACCCATTACCCAGAAAGCTTTGAATTACTGAAAGAGTCCATTTTAAGCAAATAATTCTAATTTTTAAAAACAATTTCCTTTTTCTCTGTAATAATAAAACAGTATAGGCAAAACAATCCTAAAGAGTTTATTTAATTTTAAATAATAGAAGGTATGGTAATCCAATTTACAGATAGATCCCAAGTCCCTAGGGATCATTTCCTATTAGAGTATGCTAGTCAGGTATTTTTAGTAGGGTAAGCTTATATGAAATGAATTTTTAGGAATGTTCAAGGCTGCTCCTACCATAAGAAACCTTACTTCAGGGGTCAGTGTTAGCATATGTCACCAACAGCAAACTCTTCACCAGCATACACCCCCAATAATGTGCCTCATTTCATTACATGCCAAACGATAGGAGCAGGCAACCAATAGGGGCTTATTATTCTACCTTGCTGAGAAAAGCTAATTACTAACTGGTTGCTATGGGTCATTGCCCAGGTGCAAGTTTAACCAGGCTTGTTAAAGGAGCCTCACTATATGCCAACTGCTTACTGGTGTATTCCAAGTTTAGGTCCTACCTTGCTTGACACCTTTGTTTTGTTTTGTTTTAAAAGCCTTTTTATTAGATTCACATGCACCAAAAGGAACGCATGTGGGGAACACATCACTACCATACACATGCACCATTGACCAAAAGCTGAGAGCTAGGGGTTGGGGGCCACTGTTTGTTGGGGTGGGTTTTAGGGGGACCTGACCATTTAACGTCATTCAAGGGGCACAGTTTATTTTTTTAATTAAAGATGGGCAGTGTACTTTAAAATCACTGAACTGGTGATATCACAACCATAAACACATCCAGAGAATCACACTGTCTATCAGCTTACAGGTCATGGAGAACTGTGAGGAACTTCAGGTTGAGTAGTATTATTTCAATATTTATCTTCTTGGTGTAACATAAAAATCAAGTTCACAAGAGCACAAAGACCTGGAAAATAGGCTTTTACATGTATATAGAATAATAAAAGAGGTAAAAATATAACAGCTCCCATAAAACCTACTTAATTAGAGTGCTGAATTCTAAATCATAGATCTAAATTAACTGGGGCTACAAATTCGACAAATAAATGCAAAGACACAAGATCTTGCAGTTATATCAAGAGCTGCTAACTGACAAAGCCACAAGCGATATGCCTAATAAATAATGTTCCAAAGAATTAGCTCTGAATAGAATTTAGTTAGAGAAGGTGTATACGTAACCTATTAATGCAGCCTCTTGATAGCTGATTTCTTCTTTCAACTTTTTTTCTGGCATGTATTCAGAATTTCATTTAGAAACACTAAATTATCTGCCTTGCCTGGTGAAAAATGAAATAATGTGGAGAGTGTCAATATTTGAATAGTTATGTGGCAATCATTAACAGATTCTTGTTTATCCATGTAAGGGTCTTTCATTCTGAAAAATCATTATTGCAAGACAGCCATTCTTCTGTGTAAAACATGATCTAGTGCTCTGGCCAAGACAATTGTTTTCCATGAAAGTAATTAAATGCTTATTTCAAACATAGTTTAAAGACTGCTGTTCTCTACAATGAATTCATGTCAGCTCATATCAACTCATTCTAATGGTTTTGGCCGAAACACTTAAGCTCACCGAAAAGAGCAAAAGAAAATGAGCAGCAGAGGTTACAACTTGCATTACTGTATAATCTAAATCAGAGATCCCCAACCAGTAGCTCACGAGTAACATGTTGCTCACCAACCTGCTGGATGTTGCTCCCAGTGGCCTCAAAGCAGGTGGCTATTTTTGAATTCCTGGTTTAAATGCAAGCTTTAGTTGCATCAAAACCATAAGCACTGCCAATTGCTGCACATGCATTAATGCACAAATGCAGTTGCAAATGCGCTCCAGTATAACTGCATTTTCGGTTGCAAGCCCAGAAAGTTATTCCTACCCCAAAAGTATAAGTAGAAAATAATTGAAAATTAACAATTATCATCAAAGTTTGGAACTGGTTAACTACATGAACCCCTATCAAATCATTTTTCTACTAAAGAAGAACCTCTTTCAGTACTCATTGTTTATCCATTTTCCCACCTCATTTTCTTCTTTTACCCAATCTAAATGTCTAATCCTACAACCTGACATCTGAAAACATTTAAAGATTTCATAGTCGAAAATCCAAAGCACTTACCCTAAAACCCTCTGGAAATTTTTTTTCTGGGAAATTCTTTACTGACGTAGCAACAGTGGCAGTGACGGATTTGTTACTTGTGAGAAAAGCACTTGGCAACAGTACAGACAGAGTAACTAAACATTTTTGAAACCCCTAAAGAATTTTGACTTTGCATTGGATTCCATATGTTTAACACTTCTACTATCAATGAGGCATGGGAAGCATTGACAGAGTTACTAATACAACTACCCAAGCAATTTATACTGCCACCCACCACTGTGGGTACAATGTGGCAACAATGGGTAAGAAGACACACACACAATCACTTTTTCTTACCATTTAAATGCTGCCCAACTACAACTAATTTGTTTGTCCCAAAGTCCCACTTCCGAACAACTCCACAAATGATTGTTCAATTCCAAGATTCCTAAACACAAGGACTTCAATACAGATTAATAAAATCCATCCCAACCAGCAACAATCAACAAGAGACTGACATATTTTGTATTTTTTTAGGCCCTTTAAGTCAGATACCACAAATTAATATGAAGGAAACTGACTCCATTAAAAAAATAAACCATGCAATATGTGTTTATGCTTGGTACATTTAGCCAACGTTGTATGTGTTGTATCACGGCCAGTGGAGTCTAAGATATCAGTAGCTTTTGTATTTTAATTGCACTTCTCTTCATATTAAGACAGTTTTGTTGGAAATGTCCTAGCATGACATGCACCATGCTTGCTACAGTATCCACAGTGTTTATATTGGTATTGATAATATGCCACAAAACACGTGGCAGATATGTTTATAATAATAGCAGCCATGTTTATGTTACTGTGATTAGTTTGAAGCAGTTTTAATGGCACTAGTATAAAACATATAAATGTTAAGCTGATGTAATGTGTTTGACATAAATATGAAGGTTGCTAAGTATTGTTATTTTAGATGGAGTTAAAACACAAGGAAACTGAGGAAAATGTAACATATGGAACCCATTTTAGTTGTGTGTTTATGATTAGAGATGGGGAATACTGTAGTTAGTTTCCGACGATTTTATTCAGTATATTGGAGTAACTGTTGGAATATAGTGCTGGATTCTGTCTCACTCTAACTCCTTTCCTCTCTTTTTTTCTCTATCAACTCTTTCTTAATTCATCTAAATATCAAGCTATAGGGTTCATCTCAGACTTCCTTGCTTAGATCTAGGCAGCAGGGTCATTAAGTGGAATCCACAGAGGGAGAAAATAACTAGCTGATAGTTGGCATGTCAGTAGCTGACTACTTTGCGGAGCTATTATTGTATGTGTACAGTATACTAGATTCTAGATTTTTATCATATGTAGCCCTTCCTGGGGCAGAATGCATGAACTGAATTCCTCCCTGACATTTCACACAGTTTTTTCAACTTATCAGTTTACAGCCTTTATAAGACTGAAGGGTTTACTTACTAAAGGGGGGAAGATGCAAGTTGCAAAAATTATGTTGCTAGCACAATTAACTTTTCTCCTGACATGAATTATTGGCAAGGCTGTTATGTTAGGGACATCACCTTCAAGCACCTTACTTGTTTACAATTTGTTAGACGCTAGAAGTAGGACCTGTAAGCTTAAGGCACAACTGGAACCCTTACCCTGTACTTAGTACCAGTTGCTCTGCCCAGGGACTTGGTGAAAGTGCTATGCAATGTGCACTATAATGTAGCAACACTGCTTCATAATGCTTTTATGCAACTTTATATGGCAAACAACTCACTTGTTATTTTTTTAAGGTTATGTTCTTATATTGTAATTTTTCATTTTAAAGTGGATGGAGCTTTGGGCAGAGTTAATGGTTGACTGTGAATAATTGAATGTAAATCTGCACTACATTTTGCTGGTTTAATAGGTTGTTTTCTAAAAGGTGGTTATAAATACAGTTGTACAAAATGACTAAAGAATAAGGATGTAGTTAAATAGCCAACTTGGACTGAACAAATACAAGATTCCATTCATTTCAATCCCTCCAAAGATAGCCAAGAGGTTGGGCCAAATTATGATAATCCAATTATTCAGTCACCAGGCTAATGGCTGGAAACTACGGTAACTCACCAGTAGAGGAGTGCATTAATTTACTGATGTGGTCCTTGTCCAACTGGATTTTTGGCAAGGCATCGGTCTGGCAGGCCACTAAAGGCCCCATACAGGGCCCAGAATTCTGTTGACTGAATCTGAAGAGACTCAAGTCATTTGCTTTTAGCAAGCCCTTTATTTCCAGCTTAATTAATCAATAATCTTTTGACATATTAGTATGTAAAAAGATTATCATATAATGTAGATATCTATAGCAGTGCTGTCCAACTTCTTTAGAATTATATTACATCATATTAAGACATACCCTTAAATCTATATGACTCCTCCTCCCCTGTGGGTAGCATAGCAACCCCCAGCGCATACCTTAGGGACCATTTAATGACTATATCCAACCTGCCCTACCCTGCCTGTGTGTGCCATACTCTGCCTGCCCTATGTTGCCTGTGTGTGCCTTACTCTGCCTGCCCTATGCTGCCTGTGTATGCCATAATCTACCTGCCCTTCCCTGCCTGTGTGTGCCATACTCTGCCTGCCCTATGCTACCTGTGTGTGCCCTATGCTGTCTGTGCATGCCATACTCTGCCTGCCCTATTCTGTCTATGTGTGCCATACTCTGCCTGCACTATGCTGCCTGTGTGTGCCTTACTCTGCCTGCCCTATGCTGCCTGTGTGTGCCATAATCTACCTGCCCTTCCCTGCCGGTGTGTGCCATACTCTGCCTGCCCTATGCTACCTGTGTGTGCCATACTCTGCCTGCCCTATGCTGTCTGTGTGTGCCATACTCTGCCTGCCCTATGCTGTCTGTGTGTGCCATACTCTGCCTGCCCTATTCTGTCTATGTGTGCCATACTCTGCCTGTCCTATGCTGCCTGTGTGTGCTATAATATACCTGTCCTACCCTGCCTGTGCGTGCCATACTCTGCCTGCCCTACCCTGTCTGTGTGTGCCATGCTCTGTCTGCCCTATGCTGTCTGTGTGTGTGCCATAGGTCAGGCAGTACATACAGTGACACAATGCTGACACTGCTTCTACAGCCTGCCTGAGGTGTGAACCGATGAACAATGTGGGGTTTACATTCTGAGCCTGAGGTGTGAACAATGCAGGGGTTAAACAATGCAGAGATTAATCAGTGGGATTACATATTTAAACAATACATGGGATTACAGCCTGAATCTGAGGTGTGAGCAATGCAGGGGTCCAGGTAATCTTAGTACTGATACCATCAAATCTTACACAATGGTAAGCCATCAAAGCAGCCAGACAGGTGGGAGGCCACAAAAAGGAGGGTTGCGGGCCGCCAGTTAGACAGCACTGATCTATAGTATGCAGAGCACTGATTTAAAGTAGATATTAGGATCCATTTTGGCCCTTGTGGCCCTTCATGTGTAATATTGGAATAAGTATCCTTTTCTACATTATCACTAGCTTATATTGTTAATGTCACTATATATAAATATATATATATATATATATATATATATTTCTGTTTGTAAATTGGGTTCTGTCCCTGTCAGACACACCGCATTTTCTGACAGCAAAGACTGCATCAGTTTGAACAGATTTTGCCCCATGTGTAAAGTAATTGACTTGAATGTGACTGTCACTGCACACCCGGGGCAAATTTTAGTCAGAAAGTGCTACATTCTACATAAGGCAGAAGTTGGCCATTGAAGCCATGGGTGATAGGGGCCCTTAGCTTGTCTGCACAGCTTCTGGGTAAGTTATACTTTCTTTTCGCCATTCAAACACAGGAGAATAATAAGCATATTCCCCGGTTGCCATTCAAGCACAGGAGAATAATAAACATATTTCCTGGATATATAACCATGCTGCCCCTGTCACAACTTTATGGAAGTAGAAGGCAAATCCGACAATGGCAAAGTTCCTATTTGATATGCAATGTTACTATACTTTCCACTGGAAAAAACACTTTAATCATGCATGACACAATATGGGCTCAGAGCCAATACTATATGAAGATGGCCTGGAGATAGATAGAGTCCTTAAGTGATCTCTTGTTATAACATTTCTTCAAAAATAGCCAGCATTCTGTACATACTGCATCTTTGGCAGCAAAACCTGTTCATAATAAGATACAAATGCGTCTATGTTCATGTTGGGTGACAAATGATAAACTTGGAAACATAATTTCACACAAGGCGTGAAAGCATGAGATATCAGTTCTAGATCTTAGCAACATCTAAGCAGACGCTGTGTCTGACCATGAATACAATATGCAGGAAAAAATATTCTAGCTTATAAACCCTTTTGTTTCAGACCAAAAAAAAATTACATAAGAATAATACACATAACCCAGCTAGAAGTTCAGGATTCCAGTGTCAGTACATAAAACAATACACACATAGGATAGTTAACAACAAAAAAGGTGCCCTAAGTACTATAGGATAATTTATTAACACTATGCAAATTTGCCCATGGGCAGTAACCCATGGCAACCAATGAAATTGTTGCATTTATTGTTCTACCTGCAGCTGGCTGAAAAAAAGCCAATCACTGATTGGTTGCTATGGGTTACTGAGTACTATTCTAGTACAATAATAGTAAGCTTTTTGTGAAGGGTTGTTTGGAACATTTACTGTCATTCTCTGTAAAATAGGAGTCATTTACAATTTCTGTTGCAGAATTGTAACATGTCCCTGATTTGGAAAGCAGAGATCTGCAGCCGCCCAAAGTACATAACACTGCCTGTGTTCGACTAATGAGGGGAAGGCACATAGGCATCCTCCCTCCCACCTACCTGTCCCTGTGTGTCTCCTTCCTTCTGTGTAACTTTTACATGTATATTGTTCTTTTGGTGTATATAAGGCATATGCTAAGTACAGATTAACAAGAGTCATATGTGAGGTTGTCTGTGGGAGACTGCAGATGTAGGAATCCATATGTAAAGGATGGAAATAGTTACCAGCTAGAAACACTGTAATTTTACTGCACTGTATTTATTAGATGTGATACTAAGGAGATGTCCACAAGCATTTCTAACTAATATACCCACATTTGTTACAAGCAGCCAGCCAAGCCAAAGAAAAAAAGAAAAAATAGATAGTTGGAAAATAAAAAGTAAAGCTTGGTGCCTCTGTAAGATTCTGTACAGGATGAGATAAATATAATACCCAAATGGCAATGGAATCCATGCACCCTTTAAAATGATGTAGGGTAAAACATAAGTATAAAATGTATCTAATAACCATTTCTACCTTTGGTCGGTGTAGGCATCAAGACTACATTCTTTAAAAGACATATCCACCCAAAAAATAATTTTTACATTTTTCTTAAATAAAAGAAAACATAAAGCAACTTTGTAATATACATTCATTACAGATTTGTAATGGATTATTTGCATATATAATTGCTATTAAAAAGCAGTGTTTGTTCTTTTCTGTTCTCTGATTTGCTGGCTCTGACTTTTCTAACAATGTATCACAAGGCAGCAGTTTGACAGACCTGTCTTGCTGGAGGAGACTGGGTTTTGCTACATTGTTTAAATAGCCATAACCAGCCATACTTCAGCTACTGCTGATTTCAATAGCAATTGCCTTTACAAATAACTTTTAAAGCACTAACATTTTCAATAAATTCATATTGGGAAGTTGCTTAGAATTTTATTTTCTTTACTGGGCTTGACATGTCCTTTAAAGTAGAAGGAAAGCTACTGAGGCAGTTCATTGCCAATAGATTATTCACAATAGTCATATATTTATTCTGTAGAATGCTTTACCATACCTGAGTAAACAGCCCTAGAAGCCCCCTCTGTTTGTTTAAAATAGCAGCTGCCATATTAGCTTGGTGTGATGTAACTTCCCTTTCCTCTTGCTTTAAATCTCTGCCTGGCTGGTAGTTCTGGGCTCAGACTACAGCAGGGAGGGGAGGAGAGAGGAGAGAGAAGGAAGGGGGAGATGGAGAGGGGAACAAGTTGCGCAGGTTAATTGAATTAGTGAAGGTAACTGTGCTTTACAGGGTTTAAAAGCTCCAGTTCTCAATCACAGTGAACACCCCGCCATAGGTGTTTAATACTGAAAGGCACTGAGAGAGAGCGCCACAATGCAGTGCTTGCTAAAATGTGCTTTATTTACACAACATGTTTCGAGCACTGAGATGCTTTATCAAGTGTAATCCCCCAATAGTGTACACCACCCATTTATACACTCACAGAAAGTGATGCAATCAGTGACCTCATTCCGGAGGTGTGACCAAAAACTCTTATCATGTTCAGTGATACATAGTATGTAGCAGGTGTCCTATAAGTGTCCCTAATAGAGTCCTAAATACAGTCTTTACATAAAGTTCATCTGTAAACTTAAGGTAATGCCAATTGCTGGCCTACCACAGATATCACCTGAAAAATAAGTCTCATTCTGCCACAAAACGTATCGCAGGGTAAGGAGAAAACCCATATCTCAAACATAAAAACATGGAAAAATATAGAAAATTGCCCCAATATTCTTACCATTACCTGTTCTTCTAGTGTACATATTCAGGTAAATTCTATTTTCATTTCATAATGGGGCAACTATTCATCTGGAAAGAAAAAGGTTCATGTTAGTATACACATCAATATATTTTATTACATGCTCAGAGAAAACATTTTATACTCCAGCCATCATTCATACCCTTTGGATGCTGTGCAGGTTAATGCTTGTGCCCTGGGGGGTTAAGCTGAGAGAAGGAAGTCTAATACTGGAACTCAAAAGTACACAATAGAAGCAAGGAAATGCAGTGTTTCTTTTCTTTTTTTTTTACAGAGAACTCAGAGAAGCACTTCTGGCTGTATTTACATATTTCTGATAAAGCTTACTTAGTTTTTACCTGTTTTTCTCCTTTAAGACTGGGGTGGAGGGTTACCCATTGTCCCTTACTTTACCAAGTCATATGACATATAAAATTCCTTTCAGCGCCATGGCTCTCCTCCATTACCTGAGGCCACAGCAGAGCTTACTAATATTTTGAAAAATAATTTCCTTTTTTTTTTTTTCTTGTACAGGTATGGGATCCCTTATCCGGAAACCCGATATCCAGAAAGCTCCGAATTACAGAAAGCCTGTCTCCCATAGACCCAATTTTAATCAAATAATTCAGATTTTGAAAATTGATTTCCTTTTTCTCTGTAAAAATAAAACAGTGCTTTGTATTTGATCCCAACTAAGATATAATGAATCCTTACTGGATGTAAAATAATCCTATTGGGTTTTTTAATTAATGTTTTATTGATTTCTTAGTAGACTTAAGGTATGAAGATCCAAATTACGGAAAGACCCCTTATCCGGAATACTATTGGTCCCGAGCATTCTGGATAACAGGTCCTAAACCTGTATTCCCTCCATCCAAAAAATGGATGCACAATTGCACAATTTTTGCACAAAATATGTGCTATATTCTATCCTCTGCTGAGCAAGACTTTCCTATAGACGGCCATTATAAGAAAATATATTTTGTCAGAATGTTGCATTGCAATTCACATTTCAGTAAAGAAAATATATGCATATGTGAATATATGAAACACTATTCTTCCTCAAAGGTATAACATTAGTATTATTAGACCCAAGAAGAGTTAGCAGGTAGCAGATACCAAAAGTTGTAAAAAATTACCTAGAACCTAGAAAGCGATGCTTACTAGAACCTAGAACCTAGAAAGCGATGCTTACTGGCTTCTTTACTAAAAAATAATATTAATATGTTCTCGTAATAGCTATTTCATTAACCAAAAAATGCAAAAATGTGTTTGTTCAGCTTTTCTTTTTTTTTTTTTTAACCCAGGTAAGTCAAGGTGAGGAGGTGAGAAAGCACACTTCATCTTCCATAAATACAGCAAGTAGGTATTTTTGTCATCTTTTTCCTTACACCATTATTTCAGCCAAGATCCTATAACCTAGAAGAATAACTTCTGAAACCAGTTCACGCCAGAAAAACTGTTGCTTAGGTCACAATGCAATAGATACTGAAGTGGCAAGGCAAACAGTTGAAAAGGTTAATGCAGTTTACGTTTAATTTAAAAAAAAAACTGGGTAATCATCAAATGGATTAAAAGAGTTTGAGTCTGAGTTTTCTTGCTGAACCACAGTTTTTCACAGCTTTAATTAGAATAGATGTATATAAAAGTTTACAGTGTTTCAATATATGTGCAGCTGTTAGTGATAACATGGAAGTAATGACGTTTGAATGATGCAACAGAATATGTTGATTGTCATTAGATATAGAACCTTGAGATTAAGGAATCCATGTCACAGGCCTGGACTGAGATTCAAAATAGGAATAGGCCCTGGCATTTTATGTACACAAAGGCCCAATCAGCCCCCACCAGCCCAATAAATAGTGTCTATGGGATTTTACTGCAGCTCCTCTGGCATTTGCCTGAATCCACAGATTGCCAGTCTAGGCCATTCAACATCCTTCCCTTTCAAGTATTAAAAATTGCAAGATTCTATTGCCCCACATAAGTACATAGTGCATGACAAAAACATGATCAAGGTGTAAAATAAATACCATTTGCAAAAGGGCCTATACAGTTAGTTAAAGATAAGGAACATATATCAGTGTTTTGAAGCATGTAAAACAACTTCAAGATATATTTATAGACATATTTATTCGTTAAGGAGAAGGAAAGGTAAAAACTAAGTCCTCTATCAAAAGAAACACAAGATTTCTTGTCTTCTTTTGTGTATACATGTACTTTGGCATATGACTTTCTCTCTCAGAAAAATCCTTCATTCCCAGGGCCAGAGTCTGAGCAGCTCTCTCCTCTAACCCTTCTCCTGCTCCCCCTTCCTATAAGAATTTACTCCCCCTCCCAGAATGTGTGATCGGTGCTACCAACAGCTAGAGCTGCAGCAAGAAGCTACAGAGACCAAGCTAAAATGACAGCTAATATCTTAAACAAAGGGAGGGAGATTCTAGGGCTATTTACTCAGGTATGGTAAAGCTTTCTGCAGAATAAGTACAGTGCTCTAGCTTGCACTAAGGTGGCTAATCTATTGGCAGTAAAATGCTAAAATTACTTTCCTTCTCCTTTAAGCAATAATATGGCATGCCCTAATACATAGTGCAGGTATGATATCTGTAAACCAGAAAGTTTCAAATTACAGGAAGGCTATCTCTCATAGACCCCCTTTTAATCAAATAATTCAAATTTTTTAGATAATTTCCTTTTTCTCTGTAATAATAAAACAGTACCTTGTACTTGATCCAAGCTAAGATATAATTAATCCTTATTGGGGGCAAAATATTTATACTGTGTTTAATACATATTAAAATGATTTTTTTAGTAGAGTTAAGATACGGAGATCAAAATTATGGAAACATCTCTTATGCAGAAAACACCAGGTCCCTTGCATTCCAGATAACAGGTTCCATGCTTGTACTGAAAGAAAGAATTTCAGAATAGATTTAAAATTGAATAAAATATTTAAATATGCAGGGAAATATGCAAAACAAACACTGGCATGGTGCTCTACTTCAACATTTCCCATTTTCCTTTGGCAATGCACCAGACTGAATAATCTCTCCAGTATGTACATTGTACAAGGCATATAAGGTCACTGTGATAATGTGTTTTATGTAAGAAAGATTACAGTATCTTAGAATTTAGTTTCTACTGGGTAACAGCCAGCTTCAAAACATAAGTGCGTGCATTATTATTTTTTAATATCATTATTTCTTTAATTGGCAGTTACTCCTGAAGCACTGAAGGCATTGCAAAACTTTTACAATGTTGCATTTGGTCATGTGCAGAATTTTAGTTTAATTGCTAACCCCAAAATTTGAGCAATAAAGCAAGGGGGCCACTTAAATGTGTTCATATTCCCTGCCACATTTTTATACCCATGATATGCCACTTGTTGACATATGTTGTAAACAGCTTGAAAGTTACTTGCCAATGCCTAACTATATATATATATATATATATATATACATTGAGTAGCACACCATTACAGTATTTGCACAGTAAAGTCAGGACCATTTTCAAGGTAACTTATGCCTTCAAATCAGTCACATGTACACATGTATTGTATATACCCAAAATAATCAATAGCAAAATTAATAGTAAGTGGCATCTAAGTGAAAATTCAATAATGTGACTATTGCAGTAAATGTGGTGCAATGGACCGATGCTATAAAGTGACCAAGGTGTGACCCTAGCAGTGAAGGAATATACAGTATATACACAACAGACACTTTCTTCAAATTAAGGCAATTGATTTAAACACAGGGGGCACTACCTACATACATTTTATAAGTTCCCTTACTACAATGGGCTCCTGTTAGACTACCAGTAAGAAAACGCATATATTTGGGGGTCCCTCCAGTAGTCACAATACTCCTTTGGGGGGCATTTCTCAGCCTCCTGGTTTTGTTCAGTTCCTCAGTGACCCAGACTCTCAGTCTCTTGGTCAAAGGCTCCATTTGCTCTGCTCCTTGCAGTGGCAGGCAGCCCCCCAGCCCCTCAATTAAATACCTTTGCACAGGACAGCCTTCCTGTGGAAAGTCTGTTCCAATATGTGAACTGAAACAATGGAATGGATTGTCTGACCTGCCTGTTTCTTCCAGAACTCTTCAACTTCCAGAACTCTTCAACTTCCAGAACTCTTCAACTTCCAGAACTCTTCAACTTCCAGAACCAGGTAGCAAAACCCTTTAAATAGAGAAAATATTCTCTGTTCAGCAACATCACCCTCAAGCTTATATCTCTCAGTATGTAGAACTTAAAGGGAAACTCACCAATGGACACATTTCTTTGGTCACTCCCTCACAATTCATATGTATATAAAACATATATAAATATGTATAAATATTTAAAAGCAAAAATGACCATATTAAATATAGTATGCAGCATATGAAATATGACATGAGAGTTGCTGTACTCATGCAGAATGTTCATATGCAGGGAATGATATTTCTGCACAGTGCCACAGTATACAGTGTATATTTAAGAAAATATAATGAAGATAAGGGCATTTTTTATTCTTGTTACTAGCCCTGTAAAACACATTATTTAGTAATGGAGTAGTGATGAACAGACCTGTCTACAATCTGTGGGACCTATGGGTTGAACTGATTCTGGTCACAAAAGGGTGCTGCTGTAGTACTTGACTAGGAGGTAGGTTCAGCTTAATCTGTCACTTTAGCCACTGTGCCTGCCCTTGGCTCTTGTTCTCCTTAGTGACAAAATTGGAAAGCCCAAAAATGATGAAAACAGCAGCACACTGGTTGATTTGAAAAAATATGAAACTTTACTTAAGTGCCAAATGCAACCTTTCAGGCTTCAATCCAGCCCTTTATCTAGCCTTGAGGCAGTGGGTACAGTGTGCACCTGGGGCTACAAGAAGCTATTTTCACTGTGTAAGCACATGTTAACTGATTCTATTTGTCTTAAATTGGAAAGCCCCCTCCCACTCTGTGATGTCACCTACTAGCTTGGGTCATGGCAAAAGTCAAGAGAAATGGGCTTGGGTGCAGGTAATGTAAGAGCTGGTTGGGGGTTGCTTAGGGTTGGGTGCAGGTCACAGATTTCATGATCTATGCATTACTCCAATAAAGGGTAGATAGTGATTATCAAATGGTGTTATGAGCCTACTAGAATTTTTTTCCCACTTGTTTTCTTTAGCAATTTTTTTTCATGATTTTTCCCAACTCTTCTTTATCCTTAATCAATCTTACCCCATCTTCAGTTTTCTTTTTCCTAATTCAAAAAACCTCAGCTGTGCAAAGAAATCCCAATCTGGCCAGAGTTTAACAAATTTCTAAAAATTCACAAAAACTGTAACTGAAAAATAGTATGAATTTTGCTAGTCCCCTCCATTTGAGTTCTACATGAATTCCCCAGCTCTTAAATGCTAAGGCGCACACTCATACATAGTACATACAAGTACGACAGGTCCGATTACAAAAAAAAAATATTTTCTCTAAAGTTTACAACTTTTGCATATCTTCTACAATATTTTCGTTAATTTGTGTGACTTTTTCGTACTTTGCGACAATTTCTGCGACAAGATTGTATTTGTTGCAACAAGTATGAAAGTTTTGGATTCATTCAAGCTTCGGTATTGTGACTTTCCTTGGGCCAGGTTGGAGCTGCAGAGTGCCATTGAGTCCTATGGGAGGCTTCCAAAATCATACACAGAAGGTTCAAAGTTAGAAAGGTTTTCCCGCTGTTTACGATTGTTCGGATATGATAATTTTGTGACCTTCGGATCGCCAATCGTTAACGATCATTTTAATACGAAAATTTCGAAACTTTCAGATTGTAAGTACGAAATCTTCGAATTCAAACGAGCGGAATTTTCGTGACTTTTGCAATCATCAGAAATTATTGGATTTTGTGATTCGGATTCGTACTTTAATGAATGTGCCTCTAAGCCTTCAAGTTTTTGCACTTAATAAATCTCAGAAATCTCAGTTTTGAAAAATTCGGGATTGATTATTGTTCTCCGAAGTAGCAAGGAGAGTAAATAGCAACAAAGAGTTTGAATCCAGAATAGCCCATATACAGAATAAAACTACTCAGTTGCTGGAGACATGGGCCATGTGGACACCAAAACCCAACTCAGCCAATACCCCACCAACAAACTCATGGAATACCTAACAAGGCTATGTAATATGTTGATTATGCCTTTTTATGCTGTGGTAATTTGTATGCCCAGTTTATGTTTACTTTATTCTTTTTTTCTGTGATAAAAATGTATGTTACAAGAAAACTATTGTACTGTAGGGCTACAATATTTCTATGAAGACCCTCTTCTATTCATATACTCCCCAACTCTTATTCAAAATAGCGCACCCTAGGCAAATTACACCCTAGCAACCAGAGAGCTCCTGAAATTTCAAATTAGAAAGCTGCTGAAGAAAATGATCAATGATCCAAAAATCACAAATAATAAAAAATTAATTGCAAATTGTCTCAGAATATCAATCTCTGCGTCATACTAATAGTTAATTTAAAGGAACAGTAACACCAAAATATGAAAGTGTTTTATTAAAGTAATTAAAAACTGGTGTATTTGTTACAGCACGCTCCTATAGTCTATATAAATATGCTGCTGTGTAGCCATGGGGGCAGCCATTCAAGCTGGAAAAAAGAAGAAAAGGCACAGGTTACATAGCAGATAACAAATAAACTCTGTAGAATACAATGGCATTTTATCTGTTATCTGCCAAGTAACCTGTGCCTTTTCTGATTTGAATGGCTGCCCCCATGGCTACACAGCAGCTTTACTTATATAAACTATAATAGTCTTTCTGAGGCAAACACCAGTTATACCAGTGCAGGGTAACAGTGCATCATATTGTAATTACTTTAATACGCTTTCATATTTTGATGTTACTGTTCCTTTAAAGGCGTACTTCCTTTAGTAATGAATATAACATTTACTAGAATACATATTTCTTTTCCTGTCTATTACAGATTAAAGTTTAAGATACAATAATAATGGAATGGGTGTGTTTGTTCTTAAAATCTAAGCATCTCCTGTAAAAAAACTTGTTCACCAGTCAGCACACTTCTTTCTATCCCCACTTCATTCTACACAAACATGAATCATCCTGCCTTTATCAAGTCAAAAGAATGTTTGTTTTATGCCTCAACTTTCCTGTGGAGACCTTTTTTTTGTTGTAGATGAACTCTGTTTTCTTTTCCCTTTGACCTAATTGAGAATTTCTATAAAATACACAAGATGAAAACATGTTCACCCCCCCCCCCCCATTTGTCATTGGAAAAAATTACACTCAACTGAAGAACGTCAAGTGTATGTGTTATTTTATGACAAATGTCTGATCCAATTAACTAACGCGGTTCCACATTCTTCAAGCAGGGAATAATGATTGCATAATGATCCCATGTATCTCTGTCAGGCATCCCAATCTGTAACAAGAGCTTAATAGTCCTTGGAGACCCAAGGTTAGAAATAATGGAAATGTTAACTTAATAAGCTAATTCGTTCAGGATTTCAGCAAGGGCAGACACACATATACATATAAATCCAATTCTTCTCCATTTCTGCATTCATAGTAAGTAAGTTTATATTCACTCCCTAGTTAAATTCTGTACGTAAAAAGAAAATGTTGTACGTTAAACTACAACATTTGGTCCTTGGAAAGATTCCAGCACAGTACATTATAAACTTTTTTTTATAATTTTTTCATAAGGATATAGAAGAGATTGCTGTGTCTAAACTAAGTAGCAGTGTTCCTCTGGGATAAATGAGGGAACAGAGAGTACAGGATATACTAAAGGTCTACTAAACTAAAGAAATCAATGCACAATGGAATGCACAGTGGGACAAGAGTCCATCTTCAGAACAAAAGTTACATTGAGGTAAAGGGGAAACTCAGACAGAAATTAACCATGCTATGAGCAATGCTGTGAATACTTGTACTTTGGCACTCTATCTCGCAAGTACAGTTTCATTGAGGTAACCAGGTAGAAAGTAATAAGATAAGCCTGGGTGCTCTGAATGTGGAAGTGGAATTTGTGGCAGTATGAGAGAGGAGCATACTGTTAAACCATCCAAATTCCATCAATTTAGCCTCTGGACTTCTTTTCATTTCTAAACACCTATTCTTAATTCTTATTGGATACACAGGGGCAGATCAGTGTTCATAATTTACTACAATACAAAGTAAAAAATAAAGGCACAAAATGACCAGCAATAAACAAAACACTTACCGAATAGAAGTGGTGTTCCAGGTGCACCAGCCCCAGACCCTCCGCATAGGGTGCGAAAAGCAAAAACCAACAACCACCATGGCCATATAGGCAATCAGGAAACTCCACAGGGGTCACAGAGTAAAAAAGACTTTATTTAATGTTACATTAAAACATCTCCAAAGTCCCTACGCGTTTCATGCCCTAGAGGCACTTAGTCATGGCCTAAATGTGAGCCACAGGAAGTAAATGTTTATATAAAATATTACCAATCAAAAAAGGTTAGAAAAAAAAGTAGAACAAACATATGAGACTCTTAAAGAGACAGTGTCTGTCCCTATTACATAATATACAATACATGCAAAAAGTTAAAAAACAAACAAGCCTTTATAAAAGACTCATGGGAGGGTACAAACAATAACTATAAATGTGAAGTAATATAAAAGCAGATATGTATACATTGTTTATTCAAATTCTGGTACAGGTATAGGACCCGTTATCCAGAATGCTCGGGACCAAGGGTATTCCGGATAAGGGGTCTTTCCGTAATTTGGATCTCCATACCTTAAGTCTACCAAAGAATCAATAAAACTGCAATTAAATCCAATAGGATTGTTTTGCATCCAATAAGGATTATTTGTATCTTAGTTGGGAAATCAGTTTTAAAATTCTGAATTATTTGATTAAAATGGAGTCTATGGGAGACGGGCATTCCATAATTCGGAGCTTTCTGGATAACGGGTTTCCGGATAAGGGATCCCATACCTGTATAAGCATAAACAAAAGGCAATTTCTCCTTAGAGTTCCAGACAGATATGCATCTATTAATAGCACGAGACATTAAATTCTACGTTCATACCTGCCGGTATCCTGGTGTTTAAAGTAAATATACAGAAAACATCACGTTTCAGAACTAATTTGGGCAATTTAATTCACAAACTTGAATTATAACTTCAAATCAAGTACTTATTAAGCTAAAAAAAACTCAAATATAAAAATGTTGGCATCTAAAAGCTTGCAAGGTCATGTAGAAGTTAATGGGAGCTGTCCTAGGCAAAATGTAAACTATTTATTTAATCCAAGTTTTTTTAATTTTTTGAGCTTGTAAACTTACAAATGTGAAGTATTTGAGTTGTTTTCTATTATTTTATCAATTTTTTTTATATTTGGATTTTTTTTAAAAGACAAACATTCAAGTTTTTTTAATTGTAGAAGTAGAAAAAATCCTCTAAACCCTCACAAATTCGAGTTTTGATAAATAGGCCTCCCCATGTTTTTGATATATAAATAAGGACAGATTCTTGGTAGCGACTTAGTTTGAGATTCCATACAGTTTTATTTCTGGGCTTCTCACAATGAATTGTATAAATGTGTTTTTATTAGGGGGGATATTCATCAATAACAACAGTGTTACTGATGGTGTTTATTTATGGTGCTTTGTATATGCCACTAATATTTATGAGCTTTTTTGCAACCTTGCTGAAATCTCTATTTAAAGGGATTCCACACCCTCCCCATTACGGTCGGTTATTTCTTTAGCACATAACTTTAAATCTGGCTTTGCATAAAAACTAACCCACCCCTTTGCAATCCCTCTGTCCCTCCTAAAAAGGGTGTAACCATTTAAATTCACAGCCCAGTCACATGTTTCATCCCACCAGGTCTCAGTATTACCAATTAAATCATAATTTTCAGTAAATGCAATAGACTCAAGCTCTCCTATTTTACCTGACAAGCTCCATGCATTAGCCAGCATGAGGCAGATATTACTACTTCTCCCTCTGATATTAAAGTAACAGAGAGTTAGATGTAAGGTTAATATTAGGCTTTGTAACAGAAGCTCGAAGCTCCTTAGCTGGTAAACTGTATGCCCCCCTCACTCCTACCCCATGACCCTTTGCTAATCCCACTGCCACCTCTACACTAGCTTTCCCATAATACTCTAGCTCACACCCCCCCTTGCCTAGTTTAAACACTCCTCCGGCATCTTAGCCATTCTTTCCCCTAGCATAGTAGACCCCCTTCCATTGAGGTGCAATCTGTCACGGCAATAAAGAATGTACCCCAAAGAAAAGTCAGTCCAGTGCTCTAGGAACCCAAACCCTTCCTTCCTACACCAAGACCAAGACACCACGCATTTAGCTTCTTAACCTCCCACGGTCTCCCAAAACTTGCACGTGGCACAGGCAAAACCTCAGAAAATGACATTTTACATCAGAAATCACCTCTTTAAACTTGAGTGAAAAGAACTTTAAACTGAAATAGTGCAAATGGTATGCGAAGGCAGTGAGGTTGTGGAATGCCCTAGTGGATCATGTTTTGATGACATATTCCATGGCCTGGATGACCTAAATGGGCACATATAATAGATGTTTATAACGCTTGTAATTTAAACTGCAAATAATGAAATTACTGATAAGTCATTTTGTGCTCTAATGTTACAATACTATATTTTACTTTTGGGATTTCTTGTTCTACAAGCAATAAAATTGGAGCTTTTGTTTAAAATACAGTCCCAAACAAATTATCTTCATAAAATTAAGTCTTGTACCAGATCTCAGTTGTCTTGGAATCATAGCACTTTTACAATATTTAGCCAATTTTTGTAACTCCATACTTAATAACACTGGAATACTTTCTTATTCTAATGATTTAGTCCAA
Source organism: Xenopus tropicalis (assembly GCF_000004195.4). Lineage (NCBI taxonomy): Eukaryota > Metazoa > Chordata > Amphibia > Anura > Pipidae > Xenopus > Xenopus tropicalis. The sequence continues at coordinate 120,890,809 of NC_030677.2, read as the reverse complement.
ACAGTCTTGTTCCTTTCAAAAATGTGTCCAAATGTGATTTTTTATTAGGTGACATTTATGCATTGAGGGTCTCCAGCAAAACAATGCAAAGTCTGAAACAGACAACCCACTCACCTGTAATAGCTAAAACCATTTACACTACCTGAGCACAATTTGCAGGTCCCCTAGAAACAAATAAAATATACATGTGTACAGATTATCTGTTATGTGCTATGTAAACTTGTGCCTTAAAAGGCATTGTTTACGCATTTTTCCACAAAATACATTGAAGTCAATGGGCGTTTTTTTTCACTCCAAATGAATTGAACTCAATGGGCATTTTTTCTCATGACAAATGCACTGAAGGCAATGGGTGTTTTGTCTCACTCCAAATACATTAAAGTCAATGAGTATTTTTTTTCTTAAGTTTTTTTTCTCATTCCAAAGGCATGAAAGTCAACTGGCATTTTTTTTTTTCAAGTTATTTCTTACACCAAATGCATTTAAGTAAATGGCCTTAATTTTTGATATATATATATATATCCAAAAAAGACCAGCAACACCAAGTTATATTCCAAAAACAATCAATTGTGTATTAAAAACGCATGAACAGCCTGTGGTTCATGCATTTTTAATGAACCATGATTGTTTTTGGAATATAACTCGGTGTTGCTGGTCTTTTTTGGATATTTAAATCATTTACCTTGCACCTGAGCTAAGAGCTGAAGCAGAGTGCCACCCTGGGTTCGATATATATATATATACTGTATATCTTGTACATATTAAAGGAGAAAGAAAGGTAAAAACTAAGTAGGCTTTATCAGAAAGGTCTATGTACTGTAAATACAGCCATAAGCACTCACAGAAATGCTGCACTAACTTCTCTGAAAAAAGATTTCTTGTGTCTGTAATTCCTGTGCCACAGACACGCAGCTTTCTGTTCTCTGTTCTTTCCTACTCCCCCCTCCCTCAAGAATGCTAAGAACTTGCCCCCCCTTAGGAATGTGGATCTGAGCCAATCAGCAGGAAGCTGACTCATAGGGGCACATTTACTAACCCACGAATCCGAATCCGAATTGGAAAAATTCAGATTGGAAAACGAACATTTTGCGACTTTTTCGTATTTTTTGCGATTTTTTTCGACGCCTTTACGACTTTTCGGAAATTTCACAAGTTTTTCGTAGCCATTACGATGCGCTCGTATCTTGTCGCGACTTTTTCGTATTGAGCGCTCGTAAGTGGTGGGCGAAACTTTCAGACTTAGCATGATTTTGGAAGCCTCCCATAGGACTCAATGGCACCCTGCAGCTCCAACCTGGCCCAAGAAAAGTCACCATACTGAAGCTTGAATGAATCCGAATCTTTCGTACTCGGCGCGAAGGCTACGAAAAAGTCGCGACTTTTCGCGCAAGTAGTAACGCTACGAAAAAATCGCCAGATTTTGCGCAACATTCGGAATGGCAACGAAAAAGTCGCGACAATTCAGCGTTTTTTCTTCCTGTTTTGCTTCTGATCTTCTGAACAGGTGAAATATGGGAAGACTTAAGGGCACTATTGAGACAACTGAAGGTATGCCTGCAGCTTGAGATTAACTCTTTACTAGCCTTTCCTTCTCCTTTAAAGCTACTACATTTAAATTGATTTCCTTACCTATTTTTAAACCATCGCTACCATCACATGTCTTAAACTTTTAACAAATGGTATCCAGGAATGGCTGGATACAAAAAACTGTGGTAATGTACTTTATGTTATTAAAGCCATGTGAAACTGATTTTACCATAGTTACTTTTCTTTCATTATCTGATTAGTGTGCATCTTGTGACAAGCTGTTTCTAACAGTTTCACTAGTCATACTGGGATCATTTTTGTATAGTAGAACCATTTTTTTTATTGAAATATGTGAGTGTTCAGTATAATAAAATGTCCCATATAAATTGGTTTAACCCATTACCATACAATAATACAAATCTGAAATATAATGTGCACAGTAATAAATGGACAGGTCTCACCTCCAAGGCCGTGCTGCTGAACTCCTCAAAGACCAAGACAAATGAATGATTGCATATATCAGTATAATCTAATAGCCACTGTTCTTTCAATCTTCTTTACTTATTGTCCATTGAACTTACCCTACTTTGAAGGAAAAATGTATAAACTAAAACCTTAAAAACTAGGCATTAATTAGATGGAAGTGACTTATAGGTTCTTAGACCTGTCTAAAGTGTACAAATACAAAAATTTTATTATGTAGTTAGAGTTTTAAACATTACAACACCACTATTTTTTGTATCCCAGGTTTAGCAAAAAAATGTCTACACTTTACAAAAATCTGTTGTGTGCTGACCTGGTGAGTGAAAAGGGTTGTTTATCTTCGAGAAATGACAAACTGTATGTGTGCAGAGCAAACTGAAGGCTATTAAGGAAGAAATCTGCAAAACTCACATAACGATATGACTGTGAGTATTGTTGGACACACAAACCATAGAAATAAGTACAACACAACATTTTATATTAAGCACAAAATCAAACTGAGTGCATAAAATGTTTATTTTCTGAGTATGCCATGCACAGGCAGGATATTTTTTACAGACATAGGCATTCATATTTTCTGCACTTCTTATGCGCATTAAAATAAGTTATTAAGATATAAAGATTAAGATATAAAATTCAAACTGTGGGGCTGGCTTCCCAAGGCAAGCTTGGATTGGGGTGGTGGTAGGTTCGGACTAAAGTCTAGCTAGGGGTGGATTTGTGCAGAATGCCTATTTGGTTCCCAAAATGTAACTGAAAGCACATCTTGAAGGTAAATTAAGGTGACATTTGGGGTGAAAACCTATCCAATGTCCTTTATATGTATGAATGTCCATATATGTATGAATGTCCATGTCCATACACCAATGTTGTCCTTTATCTGTAACCTTGCTATGAGCTTAGGGAGCTCTGGCCAAAAGTTAGACCCCCAAGAGAAGTTTGAACTGAAAAAGTCCAACAACCAGCTACATCAGAGTGCAGAGCAAAAAATGTTTACAATTACTGTATATTTTAGGCCTGGAACACAAATGATAGAAATATGAACAATTATCTTAACCTTTTTCTATCTTATTCTTTTATCAAGTGCCTTTCTGTGTTAATGTGAGTTGCTTAATAATGTATTCTACATATAAGACTCTGTAAAGCTATTGACACAAAAACATTTTACTAAACCTCACCAGGTTTACAAAAAAGTTATTTAAAAGGCAAAGATTTTTCATTTTCAGGCTTCATTAAAAAAGCCGTGGAAATGTTTATCGCTTTAAGCAGACCAATATCCTAGTTCCTCTGAAATTTGAATCTGAATGTGTCTTGAAAAAGAATGCATTGTTCCAAATCCAATTTGCTTTAACATAATATAACAGAGGCATTGAAATCCTTGGAAGAAAATGTACTAAAACTTTCCCATAAATGTGATTGCGGTTTTATATCTTGTGTCCTTTTTTTTGTTTCTATCACCCAGATGTTGCATGCTCTGGCCACATGCTTTAATGCTCTAAAAGTTTTATGAGGCAAAACAATATCTAAACAAAGGGACTTTTATATTTCATTTTTGGAACAGTAAATTCTCTTAAAGCATATACACTTATAGTTACAGTATGTGCACACAGAAGGATAAATGATAGATAGATAGATAGATAGATAGATAGATCATAGATAGATAGATAGAATGATAGATAGATAGATAGATAGATAAAAAAAAGGGGAAAGTTGTGCTCAACCACTAAATTTTAAACCATTAGGCGGGGGTGCAATGAGGTTGTGACCACAAAATACATATAAACAACAACAAGAGATCCTCTGCACTCACCCATTATCAATATATATAGGACATTAAGACATTCTGTGCATTGAACTGCCAAGATATACCCTCCCCTTTAAGCAAAACAGGGATTGTTTGTCCATATATTGCAATATACTTCAAGCTGGCCAACTACATCAAAGTCATCCCTTCTGGGCAGTCCTACACTGACTTATGCGATTCATTAAGAATTCTACTGCTTTAATATGCAACTTACTTGCTTTCAAGGTTAAAACCCTTAAAGCTGGGAAGGGTGGGAGTAGTTAAATAAAGGGCAACCATTTGGGGGTTTTAACCTTGAAAACAAGTTGCAGGTAAAACTTAGTCCCTTTGTTAAATGTACTGTATATTGAAATAGTAGAATTCGTAATGTATCCTATAAGTCAGAGTAGGACTGGCCAGAAGGGATGATTGACATAGTTGGCCAGCTTGAAGAATATTGCAATATATAGACAAACAATCCCTGTTTTGCTTAAAGGGGTGGGCATATTTTGGTAGCTTAATGCATAGAATATCTTAATGTCCTATATATTTTGTTAATGGGTGCGTGCAGAGGATCTCCTGTTGTTGTAGATAGATAGATAGATAGATGGTAGATAGATAGATGGATAGATAGATAAATAGATAGATAGAGAGTTTTGACTAGTACTTTAGGATAAGTTACTGCAGGAGGGAGGAAGAAACAGGACAGCAAATCATACACTCACACGGACACCTTGGGTACCATTCATAACTATAGTTTAGTCTAGTCTGGAGAAGAACAATAATTGTGGGAACAGAAAAAAAATTCCATAATACACTGTGTTTCTTCTTCCTTAGAAATGTCAGGTCTGCTTTGGTGATTTGGCTCACTGCTCAAATTTGATGTATGGAATCAAAGGCAAACTGTGTAACTTACCTCTATTCTTTGTAATAGATACAAATGGTGTTATGTAGCATTGTGTTGTCATGGCTAAAAACTGCATGGCAAGCAATTGTGCCAAAATTCCATGTTTACCCCAAATTTCAATCTAATAAGTAATTACTGCCTGTCTACATTAGGGGTAGGTGCACTACAGATTGTGACTAGCCCCTATGTAGACAATGTAGACATGCAGGGATTACTGGTTGGATTGAAATTTGGGGTGAAGGTGGAATTTTGGCACAATTACTTGCCGCACAATTTTAAACCATGAATTGGAATGGCTCATCTTTGGGTTTTTAAATGTTTTTAAGGGCACTATATGTAGTCTTAGTGGCACTGCCACACAGAGTGAGTTCTTGGCATTTGAATAAACAAAGGCAGAGAATCTGCCCCTATGCTCAGGGTGCCTGCACCCTGAGCCACTGCATCAGCCTGGGTGCAGGTATGTGCCAAAATCCACTCCAGCTCTAGGGTGATTTTTGGCCTGCGTTTATCCACAGCCCAAGAATCCAGCCTATGTGGGTGTTTTTAATGGTTTGAATAATAGGAGGATTTAGATTATCTTTAAAGTAACACTTCTTGATAAAACCTTTCCACAGCTTTCAAGTGCCAGTAACCAGTGGTAACAGTCACAAGAGGATCCTTTATAAGAACAACACAGCTTTTTATTCATACTCATGTAGTCAGCTTAAACTGGATGTAAACACTGCTCAACCAAACTTGACCTAGATTTTGCTGGACTACAAATTCCAGCATTTACCAACATTTTATCAGTGGTTTGTGGGTGTTAGGAGCTGTAGTCCAACAACATCAGGGTTGTATTCTTAAAGTAATATTGCACCATAAAACAGCTCTCCAAGGCCTGCAACCATATTAAAATGCAAAAGAATCCTCCAATGAGACACCCACCTAATGAGGATAATTTATTAATAAGTTTTTTTTTTTAAACAATTAATGGTTCTCCTGATTGTTTTTACATATTATTAAAATTATGAAAATACACAACTACACAATAATCTCCATATGTATCATAACAGCAAAAAATAACTTGTTCTTGTCAGCAACATGTTAATTTGTGGATTCTCTTGCATGCCTAAATAGTTTTGGTTTTACTGGCAAATTTAATGTTTTACAACACCTTGGAATATATTTTTCCTAGATGAAACAACTTCAATCACTTCTCGGCCTTTTGTCAAGGGTAAGTTAATGCACAGGGATACACACAGTGATACCAAATATTTAACTGAGAAGGCATGAAGTGATGATCGCAAAGGGGTGTGCCTGCAATGATTTCACTTCCTGCTAGTTCTGCATTCAGAGCTATTCTTGTCAACTTTTTGCTATTTGTTCCTGTTGAGTATTGGCACTAACAGCGGAGGTGCAATGAAAGTAAAAGCTATAAAACTTTTTTCCTGTGATTGATCAATATTTACTTAGTATTGCTAAAATTCTACAATCTGGCTAGCGCTGCACGCAGCCACTTATTTATGATATTTTACTAGTGATGAGCGAATCTGGGCCGTTTTGCTTCGGCGAAAAATTCGCGAATCTTTCCAAAGAAAAGAAAAAATGTTCGCCCGCAGCTATTCTTTTGTCGCGTAGCTATTCTTTTGTCACCCGCGCCTATTCTTTTGTCACACGGCTATTCTTTTGTTGCCCACGGCTACTCTTCTGTTGCGCGTCTATTCTTTTGTTGCGCGGCTATTCTTTTGGGGCAGCTCCAATCTTTTTGGAAGCGCGGCAAATTTTTCCGCAGCGAATTTTTTCATCCGTTTCGCGAAAACAATTCGCCAATGACAAAACGCGGAAATTCGTCGCAAGTCCATGCCTGGCGAAACATTTCGCCCATCACTATATTTTACTTATTTATTTATACATTTTTATATTTTATCTCCATCTGTACATTACTTTATTACTTTTATTTTTGTATTTTTCTGAGGATTCGTAGTTTTGGGTCTTTTCATGAGTCTAGGGGAGAAATGTGTGGCCATTTTTTTCTTCTCATGAAACCTGGCTCAACTTTGGGAGCAAACAACTTGAGACCTCTTCGAAGGGTCATTTGTTATTCTTTCCACTTATTTGCCTTCTGGCTGGAAGGGATAGGACAAAGGGGGTTCTCTACCCTTGAGGCAAAGGTCTGATAATCTATGCCTCCTGTGGGGTTTCTATCTGGGAAGGCTGGGGATAAAAGGATTCACCATTAGGTTGCAGCTAAACATACAGAAATATGCATATTTGGGCCAATCTCTGCTAATTGCGTCTATTTTTACACACTTTACTTTTTGTTATGAACTTTTTGCACTGGGTGAATGAAGCAATGCTAGGAGCTTCTATTTGAAAAAACAAAAAAAAATGCAGTGAAATAATGTTATTCAGCAAGATTTACCGAAACCCATTTATGTGTGCGTGTCAAGTGCGTGGGGAAAAAAATGTATTATACTTTTGACCTTTTGACAGATGTGTATAACTTATGATGGAACTTTTGTGACTAATGGAAAATCATTGTACAGTATGCAAATACTAAATATGTTGATCAGTTTTCCAGGGCAATTATTCATTTATTCTTGCTTTATTTGTATGTGTTTGTGGCCCTGTTTTTCTATTACCATAGAGTTCAGCTCTAAATATAGTTATATATTGCATTTTGGGAAAGTATCATGTATCAGTTGTTTGCATTTAGCTGCAAATCAGTAAATTCTACGTGCATACTACTTGATATCATTAGAATTACTGTATGCCATATGTATGCCAATGATATTAAATATACTTTTCAACCCCCTCATTAACAGTTGAAAGTGAGACTCAGATCTCTGTCTCCTAGCAACCTCCAATTGGATGAAGCAATGCCACCTCAAACTAAACTTAACAAAAACGGAACTGATCTTCTTTCAGCCTAAGCCTGGTCCTACTCCCCCCTTTCCTAGCTCTATTGATGGCATGCTCATTAACCCTGTCAACTCAGAACTTTATCTGAGGGTTCCTCCCTCTTCTTCTCTGACCATTTTAACAACTCTGTCAAAACCTGTCACTTTTTCTTAAGCAATATTGCCAAAAGCCATTTCTTTCTTTCAACTGCAAAAGCTAAGGCACTTATGCATGCTCTCATCCTAACCTGACTAGACTACTGTAACCTGCTATTAAATGGCCTCCCTTACTCCCTACTCTTCCCCCTACTCTTCCCCCTACAGTCTGTACTAAATTCTTCTGCCAGAATTCTCCTCCATAAACAAAGAATTTGTAAACTTACAAAAAAATGTGTTTGATAACATTTAAAGCCCTTCATTCCTCTGCACCTCACTACATCTCTTCCCTTGTGTCTCTATACATTCCTGGCCAACTTTTCTGTTCCTCTGGAGCAATCGCTTGGCTGTATCCCCCACTACTACTGCTGTTTCCTGCCTTAAATATTTCTGCCTTGCCGCTCCTTACATTTGGAATGCCTCCCTGATTTCCTCTGGAAAAAATCCTCCCTCTGTCTCTTTAGAACTAAACTCAAATATTACCTCTTGGGGCACTCACACAGCACCTGAACTGGGAACTGGCACTTATTTTGCACTGTTACCCACTGTAACCTGCAGCACATAATGCCCTCCTATGTGTTTCTGTAAGTTACCCTCCCATTTCATTGTAAGCTCTACAGGGCAGGCACCTCCATCCTCTTGTCTCTTTGACACTTAACTATGTGGAAACCTTAATGCCACTGTATTTATTTGTATTTATTACCATACTTTTTATGTATCTAGTATTGTAATGACACCCTGTTTGTTGTAGTAATTTACTGTTCTGCTGTACAGAGTACGTAAGTAGCGCTATATGAATAAAGATACAAATACATACATACACCAAAGTTTCCCTACATTTTTACATGTCTTCTTTTTGTGCTCTGATTCATTGCTGAACAGCTTTTCATGCAATAGGGCTCATCTATGCTACTCACAAAGGTAAAACACTGGTTGGTTCCACTTTCTAAATAAGGTGGTGAATTGCATAGTACAGGGCACAAGGACAGAAAGTAGCCCTGGTATTAACACTGCATGTGAGAAGGTGTGGTTTCCAGGGTTTCCTTTCATTTTTTGAACTTACACATGCAACAGACTTTCTTTTTCTTTTTTTTGAATCACACATGAATGTTTTTTTCAGGACCACATGCATAGGCTTGTGTAAAATTCTTACCTAAACTGATGCCAGCAAAACACAAATGCACCTTACATACTATTTACCAATGTAAATGTTAATTTGCATCTGCTGGAATTCTGGGGGGAATTTCTGCTTTAGGTAAAATCATGAGAGGTAGGCATGCACATTTTGCACTTGCTTTGTAATTTACCCCTGTTGTAAGCAAGTAAAATGGGTTAATTTTAGACCTAATATGCAAGAGAGACAAAGAAAATTTGTTAGGAAAAAAAAATGATAAGATGGCTTGCTAAATGCCGGCACTGGCTGCTAGTTAGGCACATGCATGGCGCCGCATTGCTTGTGGTAAGCTTATATCCTATGCCTGAATGTTAGCTAACAAACAAATATCCCAGTTTTGGCTTTCGGGATTTATAACATTTAACATACCCATTTGCTATAAAGGTTTCTGGCATAAAATGAAACTGTACAGTAAATTTAATTGCTTTAGATGGTGGCATTACAAAAACATGGACTTGAGCCTAGGCTGCTAGGATTTAGATACTCAACTATTCCAGTGCTATAAAATCATGGAAAATTTGTGGCCTTAAAACTCTGCTCTATAAAGGGAACTTGACTAAGCTGGTGGTTTTTGCTCTAAACAAAACACAGGCTAATACATTACATATGATAGGACAAACAACAGAGCATTGCTTTTTTTAAAAAAAATCGTATTGCCTTTCATGATACAAAGAAATACATTTTGAAGTGTCAAATGTCATGTTCCATGCCACAATTTCATTTCTAATAAATATAAATTACATGAAGGGTGAACTGTGCTCTATAGGTAGAACTTCAAAGTGGAAATTTGAGAGTTGTCTTAAAAATAATTAAAAACCTGCACTGTCTTTGGAGCTTTGGAAAACTCTTTGATCGCGCATAAGGATTATTATGACTTTGATGATTATAAGAAGAGTAAATATTATTATTAATAAGAAGTATCTATAGAGCACATAAATATATATATATATATATATACTGTATATATACACTGATGTACAATAGAAGGGTAGATACTATGGCTACACTTATAGTCTAAACAGAGGCAGGGGTATGAGACACAAGGGGGCACATTTACTAAAGGGAGCATTGTCTTTTTTTGGCGAAAATTCGTCAAAAAGACAAATTCGTTGCACATTCGCTGATTTTCCAAAAAGCAAATATGTTCTTTCACTAGCGAAAACCTCAGCTCTAGAGAATTTTTGGCCAGGCAAATTTTTGCTCAGGCAAAGAGAAGAAAGTTCGGTAATATATAAGGGCAAAATTTTTTATTCATTCCCCTTTTCGCCAAAGTCTATTTCGCCTTGTTCTGACTTGCAAATTGATGAAGCTAGTAAGTGTATCAGTGATGAAATCCAGCATTCCAACAAAAATGTCAGATCCAGCATTAAAACAAATGTGTTTATTCATATTTAAAATGGTATTCTTTATATAAGTTGTAAATGTAAAATATGTTTGACTTGAACTTTTTTTGCTCCTGTATTTTTAATGGCTGTATTGTTAATGGCTGTGCACATGGTTATCTTTAACCCTTCTGTATCCTAATTTGCATACACAAATTAGGATTCGGATTCGGTTTGGTATTTGGCTGAATCTTTTACGAAGGATTCGGGATTCTCACGAATCTGAAAATAGTGAATTCAATGTATCCGTAGTTCATTAGCAGATATTTGTTCAAGAGAGTGAGGAAAAACAACCTTTAATGAACATATTAATATTTTAATTACCTTCAGAGGTGGGGCAGCTCCATCATATCATTCAGCCATAGCTCAATGATAAAAAGATGGAATGTTTTACATCCCAATACAGCATTTTAAAATATAGATATTTTTTCTTAGGCGTTCTGGGTTTTTAAGAATGTAAATAAAGTTTGAGTTTTATTCATTTTCTGACTGATCATGGTGCTTTGCGAGCCACTTTCTTCAGAGATTTGAGTTTGCTCCCTTGGGCTATGGGTTCGGGGCTCCAAGCACCCGAAACAAATTTTGGCATCGGTGAGTGTGTGTATATTTATGTGATCTTCACTGCATGTGTACTAGCATTTGAAATATTTGGCAAGGGACCTGGGGTATATACACCCAGGTCAACACCTGTTTTAGGTAAAGATTTTTGTCTTTAACTTTGATCTCTTTTATAAATTGTCTAATTAAACTGTGTTAGCACACCATATATATAAACTTTACTTAGGTGTATTCTTTGAGGATCTACTGCACATGCTTCATATAGTCTGGGTCCCTTCTCTTCATATCGCTCCACATCCTTTGAAGGATGCAAAGTTCAAACCTGTGCCCAAACTTTTTCCTCGGCCTTCTTTGCAGCCTTCCTATTATGTGCCTTTTGTGTGCCTGCTTCTACTGCACCCAGATGCTTGCCAAAATTCGCACCGGCGAAAGATCAGGAATCAGAAAAATGACAGCTGCAGACTGTGTCCCAGCCTTAGAGGCAATTAGGTGTTCATTATACCAAGGCATATCTGTAAGATGATAATTTGATTAATCACCTTTTTCTTCTCCCACAGTTGCTCTGAAGAACCAGCAAATTGCAAAATGGACAGACTTTATGATTCACTGCAGAAGAAAAAAAGACAGATTTAAACAGTTATATACATTGATCTCATATTTAACATGAGGATATACCACCCCTTTAAATTCTTTTAAATTTTATTTTTGTAGACTATTCCTTTTAATATAATAGTTATGTCTACTGCAGTATTTGTTTTAGAATTTGCTGGGACCCGTAGTTCACAACAAATTCTTAAACAGAAGACCCATTTCTTGTAGCCTTTATTTTGGCTGGAGCAAATTATCTCTTGTAAAACATGACAGATGTCACAACTTTAGCTTAATATTGTTATAGTTTTACAATGTGGTGGGTAGTAGAAGTAATGAAAAGAATATGGACAGCTAGGAAGTTCATGTATTATAATGTTCTATTTAGCCTATTACTTTTCAGAAATGCTTTCATATAGTGCAAGGTCCATTTTAATTCAATCTATGGAGGCAGTACCTTGCACTGGCCTAGGTCAGTGTTGTGTTGCATTGTACTGTGTGGGCCAATTTCCAATATAGATAATAGATTATATCATGTAGTTACACAAAGATTTTTTTACTTGTAGAAGATTGATTGAAAGTAGAGGTGATTGGTTGCTCTAGGGAACTGCACTGGTGCAATTTGACATGTTAATAAATGAGTGCTTTCAAAAACGATGCATCTTAGTAAAGACTATAGAATTATCTAAATGGTAAGTGCAATATGTAAAATATATATGCTGTATACAAAACTGGGGGTTGTGTGAGCACTCCAAGGCTAAGCAAAAATACATAAGTACAACAGAATTGCAACCAATCTGACCTAATTAGCAACAAGCAAACAAATGTAACCATGCCAGCCTTTAATAACATAACTGAAGGTAAATAGTTATGACCACCATATGGGGTTTACCTTGACATGGTATGGTGGCTTGTAAATTTTATGATCATAACTTTGTAACTTAAAACCCCTGTTTTTGAAAATACATGCACTAATACAGGTACTAAATTACTTGATACAGGGGACCAGGGAATATGCATTAATCAATCCCCTCTCTATTGTATGCTTGTAGCTTATTTGGCTAGATCAGTTGTGCTACCATTGTACTTATATATTTTTACTTATCTTGGAGTGCTCTCACAACCCCCTTTTTGTGTTTTATTGTGTATGTAATTTTTATAGTCACAACTCTACACCCCTTGATAAATATATTCAAACTCTACACAGCTCATTCAATACAGTACCTAATACAAGCAGGAAAATCTAAAACAAGCCCAATATTTTTTCTTTCTTCCCACTCTCCAGCAGTTTTCCCTGTTATGTCGAATTACAATAAATGATAACCTTTTGGTAAAGCTGACATGACTAACCTAAATAAGTTGCTGAAGCATGGTGAGTCATTTCTTGTAATTATTAATGAATACTTCCCATACTGTAAGAGGGTTTGCCAGGGGCCTGTTCCCCCTTCAAAGCAAAATTAATGTGTTTTCTTTTTAAGGAAGAATTTATCATGCTTAGTGATAGAAATATATTTTCCTTATGAAATAATCACTCCAGCAATACATGTTTTGCAATAGGTTTTATTGGAAATGTTGGTGGAGTCAGCTTATCTGATGAAATGATATAGGAATTTGTAATGGAGAAAGATTTGGGAATATATAGCAACATAAAGAACTAGTAACACAAAAAAGTAGGAAGCATCAATTGCAACGGTTTTTGTTTAAATTTACAGTATCTTTCAATTTGTATTATTACTGAAAAGGCTATGATAAAAATAAGCAGAATGTCAAATCAATCTTGTTTGCAGGGTAAAAAGTAGGAGGTTTAGCTCTAAACCCCAAAGCAAGGCTGGTCCCGTTATATACTAGTAAATTGCTGTATATTTTCTAGTTTGGTCATCATTGCCGTTCATTTTTATTTAAATGGTTATTATGCTTCCTGGGAACCATTTCTTGTTGAAATTATCTATTTGGCTCTGGGTTGTCATTCATGTTTCTCAAACTGCATTATTTCTTGTTCTTTGATTAGCTGACTTTTTATTGTAATGATTGAGTGTTGCCCATTGGCAAGGAGCAAACATTTAAGCAGCATTTATGAATGTGGTCAATATTGATTTCCTATATGTTGCAGTAGGCATTTCATTTTTGTGCAATAGGAATAATGCAGAATTCTCTGTTTACTTCTTTCAATTGTGAACAAGTGTATCATTGTTACACCAAATGGTCTGATTTTATGGCAGAGTATATGTAATATGGTCCCTCTTGGTAACATCAACTCCAGAACAGATTGGAAAGTACAGGGAAAAATATTGCCACTCTGTTCAGAGTTCTATAGCGTTGAGAATAGATGTTCTAATTGCATTCTTGGATCTTGCAGGATACAGGGAATACAGTAGTAAGTGTGGTGTTATTCCTGAACAGAGAGGGACACTTGCATTTCCTGCCTCTGTAAGCAGTTTATAGATTGTAGAAATCTAAGTTCCTTGCCTGTTACGACAAATAGATAAATAATTCTTCATACTGTTTTTGAGTTGAGTTTTGCGTGTGATTTTGAGGCAGTCTAGGAAATGTTTGATTTGATAATATCTTAACCTGTCTAGTAAGGTAGGAGGGAATTCAGGAACCAGTGCAGTTTTCTCATAACAGGAGCACCAGCCCGGGGTAAAAGGTAAGCAATTACAATCACTGTGGGGGTGCCTAACATTTGGCACCCTCCAGTGATTTTTACGTTTCCTTCTCCTTTAGCAAATGTTTGCATGTTTTAACCCATCCCAAGGTTTTATCGATAATGCAGCTTACTCAAAAAGTGTAGCTCTATTGTCTCTAGGGAGCAAGAAAAGAATATGCAATGGTGGCCTCCTACTGTGCTTCTGGCAGGGACCATTAGGACACGCCCACCCCTCATCCAATAAACAGGCCATTTTTACAGATAGTATTCATTTTTAGACCTAAGTGAAACCAGCACCATATATTATTCATAATTGTCTAAAAGATTAGAGGGTTTTTTCGTTTATCCTATATGTCTCCTTTAAACATGAGCTGTGCTGGGTATGTTTGCACTGCTTACAAAGGATTAAGATGGCTGTTCTTGCATTGCAGAAAATAGACTTATTTTGATACTAGAAACTCCACCAACATTATCATATAACTCATCAACTAAGGATTTCTTTTCATGCACAGATTTTATTTCCACAACAATATAAAAACAACAGATGTAAACTATTCCAGGCATGTAGGAAACCATACACTGTGAATAAATTCTAATCTTTTTGCTCTTTGGATGGATAAGGATTTGTCTTGGCAGCCTTTCCAAAGAACTTCTATTCTTCCCCAGCCAATGTCGGCTTTCATTTTTTTCTTAGAATTTTTATATAGTAAAAACAGGTTTTCCCAGTTTATTATTATTATGTGCACAGCTATTATGACTCAGTGCCCAGGCTTTAACTCAGTTTACAAAGCAGCAGTATACAAAGCGGAGTTTTCAGTACAGCACCTCAGATGCCCCCACTCACTTCATGGCCCATTCACTTGATTAAGCAGCAGAGGATTCTTCAACATATTCTAAGCTGCTGTAGCAACAGCCTGTGTTTAAAAACTTGTAATGTGCCCTGTGAAAAGAAATACAAGTTTATGTAAGAGTGAGTTTTTTGTTGCACATTTTTTCTCCTATCATTTATTACAACATATTCCCATAAAGCCTGACATTTTTATGCTTAAACAGGGCACCTATTTTATATCTGCAGTGTTCTATAATGCTGAGTCTGCCTGCTTATTGGATATTTTCACATTACCCACTTTTGGCAGCTATTGGTCCAGAATATAGCACCCAGATCCAATGTGCTGACATACCTTGTTATAGTGATATTTTCGAATAACACAAAAACATAAAATAATTGAAAGAATGAATAGTGACGAGTGAAGTTTTTCGCCAAGCAAGATTTCAACTAACTTTTAGCATGATGCAGACATTGATATTCTGAGACAATCTGCAATTGCCATTTATTATTTTTTATGGTTTTTTGATTATTTAGTGTTTGTTCAGCAGCTCTCCAGTTTGGTATTTTAGTAGCTATCTGGTTGCTAGGGTCTTATTTCCCCTAGATAAGTATTACAATCTAGGAATAACAATAAAGTTGTAACTTCACAGAGCAACAGTTCTTGACTGCGGGGGTCAAGAGGAAGACAAACAATTTTAAAACTATAAAAACCAGTTAAGATACTGAAGGTTAACTTAAAGGTGAAGCGCTCCTTTACAATAAAATAAAACAAAATGTGCATAGTCTTTAACTGTCCCCCTGAAAAAGCTGCCGATTTTCAATTAAGCACATAAAATCCACTCTCTAAAGCCACTATTCTTTTTAATAAAAATCCATGAGACACCATCTATAATACAATTATTTCCCTTTCAAAGTGATAGAATCTTTATAGAAATGAAGTAGCTTTAATCAACAAATCACTTTGTATGATACAGGTATGGGATCTCTAATCCGGAAAACCTGTTATCCAGAAAGATTTTAATTACAGGAAAGCAATAGAGCTGATTATCAGCAAATGATACTCATTTTTAAAAATGATTTCCCTTTTCTCTGCAATAAAAAAACAGTACCTTGTACTTGGTGGTAACTAAGCTGCATAAATCCATATTGGTGGTAATACAATCTTAATGGGTTTATATGTTTTATATATGTTTTAAATGTCAGCAGATGCGGACGCAGATAAAAGAAAAATCCCTTATCCGGTTAACCCCAGGTCCCGTGCATTTTAGATAATAGGTCCTATAACTGTACTATTAACTTTCAGCAATGACGAAACACTTTAATTGAAGTCCCCCCCCATTTAATGCAAGGCTTGTTCTTTTTTGGGGCTGCATCACTTTACCTTACCATTTTTGAGACATTTACAAACTTTTACTTCCAGGAAAACTTGTTTCAAATAAAGGAGAGCTGAAGCTTAACTAAAGAAATAGTCTAGAAATTTGGTACATTATGTTTTGGGCTTCTGCACCAGCCCAAGGCAACCATAGCCCTTTAGCAGGGAAGATCTGTGCCCCTGAATATGCCCCAGTAGCTCCCTTATTTTCTTTTCTGCTGAATTACTGCACATGCTCTGTGCTGCTGTCATTTACTGAGCTTAGGGACCAACTCACAATATACTGTATATATAGAATATATATGCATTTAATATTTGCCCTTGGTGGTGACCCATAGTGCACTTATCGGTGTCCATCAGAAGTGGCCCATGAGGAAGTTTTGATATCTGAGCTTGTAAAGATGCACCATGTAACAAAGCCTAAACAAATAGCTTTGTTGTTAAGCCATGGTGATATGTAATATGTGATTAGAGAATGTACTAACTTCTTTATGGGAACAAAAGAGGTAGAGCGTAGATTTGAATCTTAAAATGACCAAGAATGCATAAATTCTGGTAATAAGGTGGAGTATAAGAAATTGGGATGAAAGGATTCACTGACAGGATACTAAGTGGGTAGACACCTGATGTGAAGTTTAAAATTAGCAGATACAAATGAACGAATTAATTAATTATACATCTGATACCCTCTAATAAATATGCCCTAGGTCAGAAACGTGCATATTTGTTGGTTAAGCTCATATCTGGGGTTCTGGTTATATTGTTGGAGAAGGACAAAAGGGCTATTCATTGATGGCCATGTCTTTTAGTTGAACAGAAGCATAAAAACAGGAATAGGACAGATAGAAGATTTCAGGAAAAGAATGTAATATACACTAAAGCTTTTACAACAAATGACTTGTCACGGCTGGCCTCTAACAAGTAGTTTATTAGTATAAAACAGTCATTTTAGACTTAATGAAGCAGATTTATCAAAATGTGAGTTTAGATCTTGTAAATATTAGAATAAATATATAAATAGATAGATAGATAGATAAATTAGAATAAATAAATAAATAAATAGAATGGGTGTGAGTTTTTATGTATTGAGCTTTAAACTCACATTTTTATAAATCCGCCCCATTTAAGCCTTCATTTGTGGCACAACTTTTAGTCATGGATGTCCTTTCCTCAAAATATGATTACAGTTACATCAAAACATTGCCATCAGTAGCCCTGAAGTAGATTCAAGAATATATGAAACAGCAAATTATTGTTCACTCCATGGCATCAAATATCAAGCAGAGCATATTAGCATCCATATTTAATTTCAGCCTTCAGAATTTGGGTTACCTGGTTTAGAAGAATCAGGGATCTCAATAATAAGTTAGTTCTGACAGTAAGGCACACAGAAAAATAAAATCTATTAATGCAATGGTTTACACTAAGACAGCTGTGTTACTCAGTTCTTAAAAAAAATTTCTATGTAACTCCCAAAATGCAGATTCAGAGCAGATGGATTGGCAGGTTAAATGCAGAGCAAGAAACATAAAAATGCACCACTGTGGAGAATAGTTAATAAGCACTCTTTATCCTTTATGGTTTCCACCATAATAGACTGGATCCCAAACAGCAGACGTGGATCAGGGAGAAGACTATGTCTAATACCCTTGTCAGCATTGTAGTCACTACACTGAGGCAGCAGCACCTTTAAAGGAGAATACTCCCAACTATTTCTCCTGGTTGGAGCCAGGAAGCTACAAAAGATATCCTGCACTTGTTCATGGGATCTTTGCTCCCCAACTTCACTAGAGATTATGGTTTTCTCTAGGGCTGAACACTTCTGGGTCGGGTGGTAAACTGATGAAGGCCATGAAGGAAGATCCACCACTAACCAACACTATATTAAAGTGTGGCAGGAAGTGGTCATACCTATGGGCCAATAATCATAGCTATATGTTACAAGCAAAATAGATACATTGGCATCTGACCAGTAACAGTAAAATAAGGAAGCTTAGGGATTTAAAGCTATAAACAGTATTTTGTGTGAAAACATCATTGTTCTTATCCAATGTTAACATTAGTACAGACTCTACAAGGGCAGGAATACAACTGAAAGTAAACACTTTGTTTTTATCTAATAATGCAGCAAAAAATAAAAGAACAAACAGTATAGTAGGATAAATATAATAGTGCAAGAAGTAGTAGCAACAGTAAAAATGCATTTTTATTTCCAGTTGCATGTGCATAAGGATCTTTCTAAGAATGGGTAGACATATGTAAACTAAAGGACACTTGTAAATAAAGGACACTTGTAGAAAATAGACAGAAGGGGGTTGCAATTAGAGTAATCCAACAGCTTGCATTGATTAGAAGTGCACATTCCATCCACTAATTTTTTATTCTTGCTATAAGTAGGCATGAATGCTGGGAAAATTATATGGATATAAATTATTACAACAGCACCTATAGACTACTTTGTAATGCATGGTTCAACTTGTGATATGCTCTTTTTGTAATGTCTTATATGCCCTCAACTATTTACTAATACAACATATACTGTTATATGAAGAAAGAAATATAGAACATATGTAGCAATAAATCACAGGTAACACACGGCTGTCATTCTGTTTGCTGTCAGCATGCAGAAGATGCTGGCCTTTATCACAGAGTTATTTATTTTGTAATGAGCTTTGAAGGATTTCCAGGTTAGAGGCTCACTTGCTACACTATTCAACAGCAACTTTTTTTTCCTCTGGGAATTACATCATTCTGTGATTTAATTCCCCTTGACTGTTCTTACATTTTACTCTAGTCTTCAATGTGATTACCCATCTCAAAAAAAGACTGACATAATTGATTTCACAGGGCTCACTTATAAACACTAGTAATTGGTTATGATTGGAGTTAATAGTCTGGCATGAGAACCCCGTGGAAAAGCACATGGAATGGCAGTAAATAGGTTTCATATGTTAAAAAAACAGCATTTGGTATAAATAACTCACATAGGCAAGTGTTTAAGTAGCTTGTTTATTGTGTGTGGATAAAACAAAAATAAAGGAGTGTGTTGAACTACTGGGGAATGTTTTTAATGGTTCCCTGTGGTTACATAATATCTTCCATCTTTTAGGCTGCAGCTCTGATTTTTATCACCCAGTTTACAAGACATTATAGGGGGTTACATATTACAGGTATATGATCCATCATCTAAACGCCTGTTATCCAAAATGTTCTGAATTACAGGAAGGCCATCTCTCATAGACTCCATTTTAATTAAGTTATTCAAATTTTTAAGAATTATTTCTGAATATGGATTCATTATTAGGCTGCAGTTATCCTTTAATCCATCTCTATCCCCATTTACTGGACTCTTTCCACGGGACAAATACGCGATAAATGCTATACATTTTTTTCCAATGAATTAAACAGCAGTGTCACAAATTATTAAAAAAAACTGATTGCTTTCCAAAAATGATATAAAATAGGGATATCAGCCAATAGCCAGTGTGGAAACATTAAACAAATAATTTAAAAAAATTGTAATAACAAAATCCAAATGATGATATAGTGCTGATCCAAGTGTGGATACTTACAAGTAGAACAAATTACATGATGGCATAGTGTCCTGGACATTTCCTAAGTGTGATGTGGCTATTTGTGTGTTTATGTTGTGGGTGTATGGAAACTTTGGAATCCTCCCCTGAGGCATAAGAAGAGATGCGGGACGTATTTTATAGCACTAACAAGCTTCTAAGATATTTCATCATCAGACATGTGTTTGTCAATGCTACATGGGGAGAGAGGAAATTCTGTTCATTGAAATAACAAATTATGAATGATTTGCAGTGTTTGATATATTAAGCAGCCAAGATGTTCATAATTAGGTAATGGAATTTAAAATTAGGAAAGGCTGTGGAAGGTGCTGGGAATTGTGGTGATAAGAGCATACTGGCTAGAAAAGTTTATAAAATAATGGGCATCTCTTATTTATGATATTTTTGGAGAAGCTGAATGCACAATTCTGGAGTATATTCCCAAACAGTGCTGTGCATGTGAAATGGGCGCTTCTACTAAGGCGCCCGAAACTTCCAATACAGTCTTTTCAAAGATTCACTAATTTTTCAGCAAAGCGAAAAGGGACAGATTCGCTCATCACTAATTTTTAGACATGTCTATGAAGATTTTCATTCATCCAGGTCATGGAATATCTAGTATAAATAAATTTAAAGTAACTGGACTTGTTTGGTAATCACTGAAGACGTTTCACTACTCATCCGAGCAGCTTCTTCAGTTCAACTGACTGGTATGGGAAGAGTTACATAGTGCCATTGTGATTGGATTAGTGGAAGAGTATATATGCTGAGGACTTCCCATACCAGTCAGCTGAACTGAAGAAGCTGCTCGGATGAGTAGTGAAACGTTTTCAATGATTACCAAACAAGTCCAGTTGCTTTAGATTTATTTATACTAGATAATTTTTAAACAATTTACTTTCCAGAAAAATGGTTTATGTGCATACCTATAACTGAAACAAGATATGTTTTGTCACATCACATATGCATATATGTTGTAAATGTTCTGTCTTGGCTGCTTTATTATCTTTGTGACAAATTTGCTTAGTGTTTGCTTCTAAAATGCAAAGAGCTGTAATGAACTATCGAACCGTACTAAGTGGTTAGTGTTACCAGACTACATTGTGCTTTATAGAAAATTAAGAACAATTGAGAACATTAAGATCAATTGTATTAATGCCCATTAACTTACTGGTTTATTTCTGGGCCATGGAAGGAAACTATAGCACCCAAGCGTAATCATGGGAAGAACATACCAAGCAAATAGTGTCCTGGTCAGAATCAAACCCAAGACCAAAAGAATTAATAATAGGGACAGAGACGCTCCTGCCATGAGGAAAGTTGAGAACCTTGCCTTTAGGCGACAGTGAGTGGACAGCTACCAGAGCAACAAAAAGTCACATCTGATAACTTTTAGAGCCAAATTTTTGTTTTTTTAAATGGAAATTTGGCTCTGCAACATTTAGTATACCACAATATATTATAAAAGGAAAAATCCAGCAGCTTCAATTTTGAATCCTGTGATTATCAATGGAAAATGTCACTGTTATCACACTTTGAGCCAGATTCAGTGTCTCCTAATTCAATTTTGAATTTCACCACAGGCTTTTACTGAGTTATTATGAGTTACTATTAGACAGAAAGGCTAGTAAAGAGTTAATCTCAAAATGCAGGCATACCTTCAGTTGTCTCAATAGTGGCCTTAAGTTTCCCCATATTTCACCTGTTCAGAACATCTGAAGCCAAACAGGCAGAAAAAACGATAAGCTGGGTCAAGAGGATTCCCATAATGCATCGCTCCTGCATTGACTGTGTGACAGGGACACTGTAGGCGGCACATGCGCTTTGCTGATTTTCATTCATTCAGAAGCAAGAGCTCTCTCTTCACTGACACAGGGACAGGCAGCAGAACAGGCGAGTGGGTACCGGGTAGCGAGCACCGGTGTCGGTGACCGGGGGGGGGGATTGTGGGTGTTTGGTGCGCGGGGGGGCGCGGGGGGGGGGGCGCGGGGGGGGGGGCGCGGGGGGGGGGGCGCGGGTGTTTAGAAATCCAATGTGGCGGCCATTATACTGTGAAGTTAAAAGGAAGTTAAAAGGAAATTTTGGGGAGAAGTTAGTATTTTTTTAAAAAATAAAGTTGGCGATCTGCTACAGGAAAGGGGGCTCTACAACATATTAGGTGCTATAGTAGAAGCCTTTCCTTGCTCTTAAAACTGATTAGTTCATTTGTTCTCATCATGTTAAATCTAGACCTTTGTTTAATAATAGCTAGATGTCTTAAAAAGCGCTAGTTGGATAATTCTTATTGTAGAATTGCTTGCCAATATAACATTGCAATCAAACAGAGGTGGAATATAATGCTTTTTCACTGTGCAGAGTTTAAAAGGGCAATATACCCTCTTGGTCAATGAAAAGTTCTTGTTCTAAACAATCTTTTTGCCTATTATTTTAATCAAATAATGAAAAATCTATGTTTTTTTATGGGTTTTTTTTTTAGTTATTTTAGCTAAACATGGAAAACAGCTAACTGATTCTACTCCTTGTTTGGTCCTAGTGAGCTAGATAATATGATTACTAGTGTACAACCCCCACACTTCCCCATTTATTGTGATAGCTTTTTTATGGGGAATATTTGCACTAGTAATAAAATTATTTGCCTCTCAAAAACCAAACATGCATAAGTTTAATTTGACTGCTTGTACTCTTTGGGCCAAGAATAACTTTTACTGCTTGCTCTCTTTAGTCCAAACCCCTATTAATTGCACTTATATTGCATAAGAGGGTATACCATTCCTTTAAAAACATTTTTAATTTCTTAGGTCATGATTAGTGCAGACAGGGCACACACAGAAGGATCCTCATGCAACAATAGGGCAAAATGTTTAGTGGCAAAAGTTATATTGCAGAGTGTGCTTAAAGTGGACCTGTCACTCAGACATAAAAAGCTGAATAATAAAAGTCTTTGTCAAATTAAACATGAAACCCAAATTCGATTTTTTAATAACACACCCAAACCCATTAAAAATCCCAGCTGTCAATCATATATTGCCTACCCCGCCTCTATGCCTTAGGCATAGAGGTGGGGCAGACAATACCTTTAGCTTTCCGTTCAGCACTTCCTAGATGTCACTGCACATCTCACTTTTCCCCTCCCTCCTCCTCATCTAATTATGTAGCCAGTGCATGGATATGGGCATCTGGTCCTCCAACAAGATTTTGGGGTGATGCAAAGCTTGCCTTACTAACAGTGTCCACATAATGGCGTCTGCCAGCTTGCTGTGTTTGAGTAATTCCAAGACTGAAGGAAACAAGATTTATACTATCTATATGGTGTAAGTGAAGTTTATTTTGCTCAACTAACATGATAGAAAATAATTTGAAGTTATTTCTTAGGGTGACAGGTCCCCTTTAAGGAATACCCTGTAGAACAATTGATATTGGTGGCCTGTCATAATTTATCCCTTAATAATATGCTAAAGGATGCTGGTCCAGAAACATGTGAGTAAAGCAACATTGCTATGGAAGGTTTATTGCCCTTTTAACTATACCAGAAGTTGGGAGATTATTGTGTAGTCTTAACATTACTTTAAAAGGCAAGGAATCTAGATACACAGGTTAATTTATTATAACTTATTATAAATAATTATAATTGACCACTTTTCAGTTAACTATTAGCATGATGTAGAGAGTAATATTCTGAGACAATTTGCAATTGGTCTTCATTTTGTATTATTTGTAGTTTTTTAGTTATATCACTTTTGGTTCAGCATCTATCTAGTTTGGCATTTCAGCAGCTATCTGGTTGCTAGGAACCAAATTACCTTAGCAACCAGGGAGTTATTTGAATGAGAGAATGATATATAAACAGGAGAGGACCTAAGCTGAAAAACAAGGTATAAAAAGTAACAATAACAATAAAATTGTTGCCTTGAGGAACAATAGTTTTGGCTGCTGGGGTCAGTGACCCCCATTTGAAAGCTAGAAAGAGTCAGAAAAAGGAGGTAACTAATGAAAAAAACTATAAATAATAAATAATGAAGACTAATTGAAACATTGCTTAGAACTGTCCATTCTATAACATACTGAAAGTTAACTTAAAGGAACAGTAACACCAAAAAATGAAAGTGTATAAAAGTAACTAAAATATAATGTGCTGCTGCCCTGCACTGGTAAAAGTTGTGTGTTTACTTCAGAAAGTCTACTATAATTTATATAAATAATCTGCTATGTAGCCATGGAGGCAGCCATTCAAAGGAGAAAAGGCACAGGCACATAGCAGATAACAGATAAAACACTATTGTATTCTACAGAACTTATCTGCTATGTAACCTGTGCCTTTTCTCCTTCTTTCCAGCTTGAATGGCTGCCCCCATGGCTACACAGCAGCTTATTATATAAATTATAGTAGTGTTACTGTAGCAAACACACCAGTTTTACCAGTGCAGGGCAACAGTGCATTATATTTTTATTACTTTAAAGATCTTTCATTTTTTGGAGTTACTGTTCCTTTAAAGGTGAACCACCCATTTTAAGCCTTCTTCTTAACTTATTTGTAGCTACAGAAAATTATATTATGTTCTAGATCTACACATTAAACTGTTAATGCTTCAGGGGTTAATATATATTGAAAATAAATACAGTTTTTTGTAACAGCAGTGTGGGTTTGATGTATCAGGTGTACATAAAAAGCATTTCTACAGAAGTCACAGTTCCTCTAATCTGCCCTTTGCAAAGTCATTATAAGTTACCTCATACCATTTTTTCTATGTTTATCTGCATTTTCCAGGAAGAAGCAGTTCAGAAAATGTTACCATGATGACAAACACGAGCATCTTAAGAGTACAAAGCTGACCACCAAATGAAGAAGCTTCAATACAGAGGCTGAAAAACTTCCTTTTTTCAAACTGCACTGAGTAGTGCTAAGATCTTAAAGGAACAGTAACACCAAAAAATGAAAGTGTATAAAAGTAATTACTATATAATGTAATGCTGCCCTGTACTGGTACAACTGGTGTGTTTTCCTTAGAAAGACTACTATAGTTTATATAAATAAAGCTTCTGTGTAGCCATGGGGGCAGCCATTTACAGGAAAAAAGGCACAGGTTACTTAGTAGATAACAGATAAAACCCCATTATATTCTACAAAGCTTATCTGTTATCTGCTATGTGCCTGTGCCTTTTCTCCTTTTTCCCAACTTCAATGGCTGCCCCCATGTTGACATAGCAGCTCATTTATATAAACTATAGTAGCGTTTCTGTTGCAAACTTACCAGTTTTACCAGCACAGGGCAATTGTACATTACATTTTAATTACTTTAAAACACTTTCATTTTTTGGTGTTACTGTTCCTTTAAAGGAACAGTAACACCAAAAAATGAAAGTGTATAAAAATAATTAATATATTATGTACTATTTCCCTGCACTGGTAAAAGTTCTGTGTTTGCTTCATAAACACTACTGCAGTTTATATAAATACCCTGCTGTGTAGCCATGGGGGCAGCCATTTAAATTGAAAAAAGGAGAAAAGGCACAGGTTACTAAACAGATAACAGATAAGTAGCAGATTTCCATTGTATTCTACACAGTTTATCTGTTATCTTCTTATTTAACCTGTGCCTTTTCTCCTTTTTTCAATTTAAATGGCTGCCCCCGTGGCTACACAACAGCTATTTCTATTAACTACAGTAGTCTTTCTGAAGCAAACACACAACTTTTACCAGTGCAGGGCAACAGTACATTATATTTTAATTATTTTAAAAGGTTTTTATTTTTTAGTGTTACTGTTCCTGTTAAGTTTAAGAAATGCTAGGCACTAAGGGTGAAGTGTTACAGGGAAAGTGCATGCTGGTTGAGCACATATTCCATTATGTCAGGAAGTGACATAACTACAGGTGCATCAAGGGCAAGCCAACGTCAGATAATTTAGGAACATGTTAAAGTGGTAATTTATTGGTTTATTTATTTTTTGGAAAACCAAATTGGGTTGATTGCCAATAATTTAAAAATATGTATTATGTTTGCCCTAATGTATCTCTATTGGCATAACTGGTACAGTTTTTGGTTCCAAGTCTTCTTGTGACCACCTGTGTGGTGCGACTAATTAATATATCCATGTGATACTTTAGGCCATTAAATATTTTACATCTAAGGATAATATTTTTTGAAACTCCTATTCTATATTTTCCCAAGTTAAAAAGACAATAGCATGTTTATTTATTCACTAGTGCTTTCTTTTAAAAATGATTTGAGTAGAATCAATTCAAAGGCTTGCCTTAACCATAGCAATGCTGCAAATTCTAACTACCAAGTTTTGCATCCCCAGTGAGACTTGATCCCATGACTCAGTCATTACAGTACCAGTCAGCATTAACTGGCTTCTCATTGGCTGATATCTCTTTAGCATTTAAAGAAAATGCCCTTGAATGACTTCTTGTTTCCCTGTAGCAGAATTATTCTAAGAGCTCCTCCCACAGCTCAGGGACATAGCTATTCTGCACATATACATTATATTTGCAATAAACACATTTTTTGGATTACATTTTTGCCTGCTTTTGCTAATATGTATGACCTTTCCTTAATGTTACCCCTGAATAAACTCCAGCCCACAAATCATAGCCATAGCCCAATTAACTTCTTTGTTTGCCCAATTTACTAGACTCTACAAAACTGATTTTAAGAAAAATGACACGCACTCCTTGGTCCACTAAAACTTGTCTTTATTGTAGAGATCTTAAAACAAAAAGGTCCTAAAGGTCTACAAAATTGATACCACATAAGCAAAGTATCGACCAACTCTACCGCATCTGAATTGACGTCTTTATCATCCTGCTTCTGGCATGCTAGACAGTATCTATTGTCATATTACTTTGTTGTAGTTCAACAGTATGAAAGATCATCTGTGTTTCGTAGAGAGTTCTCCTTATACTTTTATAACAATACATGAATCTTTCTAATTCAGAGCTTAAACCATCAGACTTTTGTGTTGAATGAAATGTATCTGTACTTATCAAGTGTCACAGTTTCCTGTAACCCACTAACATTGTCTCCACTATTGATTAGCAGATGAAACCTAAATTAAAAAAAAAAAAAAGCTTCCTGGATATCTGTTTCTTGACATCCAGTAATCCAGTCAAGTAAACTAATTTTTTTTGTATAAATTTACAAATTGGTACACCAGTCCTTCTGTAAGCATTCTAGAATGCCCACGGCTAAATAACTGAATTAAGGTTATTTCTTAACAAACCCCATGTGTAAATATACACTATATGGCTAAAAGTATGTGGACATCCCTTCAAATTACTGGAATTGGCTATTTAAAGGAACAGTAACACCAAAAAAAAGTGTATGTGCTATGTAACCTGTCTTTTCTCCTTTTAAATGGCTGCCCCCATGGCTATACAGCAGGGTTTATAAATAAACTATAGTAGTCTTTCTGAAACAAGTGCAGGGCACCAGTACATTATAGTTTAATAACTTTCATACATTTCCATTTTTTGGTGTTACTCTTCCTTTAAGGCACAGCCATTATTGCTGATACAGGTGGCACTACATAATACAACAACTGTGCCATCTACTTTAAGTAAGATTCAAGTGAGAAAAATGTATCTTATTGTTTATCATGTGAAGTGTGAAAATATAATGTAAAATTTAAATTAAAATCTGAAATAGAATTAGAAAAGTTTTCTTCTACAACTGTGTCAAATGATCTCTGTGCACAAAGAAATGTCCATACACAGTTAGTTTGCTTAGATGGAGTGGAAGATATTGAATGGGTTGGGAATGAGATGTTTTTCAGTCAGGCGTCCAGATGCTTTTGAGTATGAATGAGTATACATTTAAAGGTATTTACTGTACCCCTGGGTGCAAGTGCTCGAGTGTGTTCCCCTTAGTGCGTGCCCACATCAGGAGGTCCTGATGTGGACTGCACCTCCTACTCCATTTGAAGATGTGCAAGCTAGGGAGCTAATAAGGGGTGGGGGAATGCCTATGTGTCTTCCCCTGCCTCTTGGATTATGCGCAGCCAGGGCCACCATCAGGGGGCACAGCCGTGATACAGTTTTTAAGCACCGGCCCCTTTAAAGCGTTACAGGCCCTCGGTTCATTGGTGGTCAGCGGGTAATTTTATTGGTTGCACCCGTGCATATGCAAGACGTCAGCACGCACGGGGCGCAACCTAATAAAAGAGAAGCTGCAGCGGAGAGATGGGGGACACAGGCAGAGGAAGCAGGCATGCGAGCAGGAGGGGTGGGGGAGGAAGCTGAGGGGAGCTGCATGATGTGAGGATGTTGGGGAGGACGCAGAGGGGAGCTGAAGGATGTTGGGGAGGATGCTAAGGAGAGCTGGAGGATGTTGGGGAGGACGCTGAGGGGAGCAGAAGGATGTTGGGGGGAGCTGGAGGATGTTGGGGAAGATGCTGGGGGGAGCTGGAGGATGTTGGGGAGGACACTGGGGGCAGCTGAAGGATGTTGGGGGGAGCTGGAGGATGCTGCAGTGTGGAGCGGCCCATAGTATGGGGACACTGGGGGAGGACCACCACTGTTTTAGGGGGTCCCTGCCCTGGCACCAATGCAAAACGTAACTGCTGGCTACCAATGTTTTGGGGGGGGGGCCTGGCTTCCAATGTCTGTGTGTCCTTTGCACTGATGGGAGGGGTCTCTGGGGGACAGGCCATTGGAGGACGGGGCGTTGGAGGAGGAGGGGGCCCAGAAAATTGTGTTGTGAGGGGCCCCGTGATTTCTGATGGGGGCCCTGAGCGCAGCCTAGCCCTGCTGATAAAGAAAATTATAAGGAAGACTCTTTCTGTCCTTCAAACTGATCTGGTTTTAGGGACTATATTAGATAATGGCTGCAAATTTCTAATTAGGAAATTAAAACCCTAGGTAAGGTGCTCCTAGTATGGCTACCTCTGAGAAAGGACCTGCTATTCAAGGGCACATATAAATGTGGTTAAACAACGTGTAACCTGCACACATGTGTCCACAGCAAGAATTATACTTCTATCGCTACATAAATTGGGCTACAATAAACGTTCTCTATTTATTTGTAGCAAATAAATGTAGCAAAACAAGTGGGACTGACCTCTAGATTGCTAAAAGAGCACACTCATACTTTTGTATGAAATCAACTGGTTTATTTGTACTTTTGCTTTCTGTGTTGATTCCAATAAGTGTTTGAAGAATATATGTTTTTTCTTTGCTAAATAGCCGGTAACCTGGATTTTTGGCACAGTGTATCAAACAAAATATAGCTTGTGGAAGCGGTGAATCTATGTTAATAAATCGGCTCAGGATTAATGAGAATGTGCACTTGAAACTTAATATATCATAGGTTTAGCCTCAAGAGGAATTGTGGTTCAGGTTCAGTAGGGCTAAAGATAGTAAAAGAAAAAAGAAAGCTTGTTATTTTGAACCAATTCTTATTTATTTTAAAAACACACATTTGCATTTTGCAAGGGAGGAAAACATTTATTTTTGCCTCTACAGCATAATTTTAACTTAAAGGAAGGAGGTTTTCTAAACTGAGGTCTGCAGCATATGGAGCATAGACAAACATGCATAAGCAATAACTGAAAAATGGAAAAACAGAATATTCAATCTCAAGTATATAGTTAAGAGGTAGAATGGACTGGGCCATTTAGTAAGCTTGCTGAAATAATAGAGAATACAGTTTTCACTTTATATTTACTGATTGTTGCATTGTTTTTTTCATTAGAATTTACTCTTTATTTTGGAACAATTTGGTTAACATGATCTTGGTGATTTATATATTTTAGTAATAAGCGAATCTGTTTGGCAATTTTTATTTTTTTTACGTATGTAACTTTTTTTTTATGTGTGCACCTTTTTTCTCACTCTAAGGGGCTGATTTACTAATCCCCAAATCCGAATGGGAAAAAATCGGATTGGAAACGAACATTTTGCGACTTTTTCGTATTTTTGCAATTTTTTCGTCACCATTGCGACCTTTTCGTGAATTGTTGAGACTTTTTCGTAGCCGGTACGACTTGCGCAAATTGTTGCGACTTTTTCATAGCCGTTACGACTTGCACGAATTGTCACAACATTTTACGAAAAAGTCGCAACAGCGACGGAAAAAACGCAAAATTCCGATCATTATGAAAAAAACGCATTTGGACGCTTTCGATCCGTTCGTGGATTAGTAAATCGGCCCCTAAGTATATTAAAGTCAATGGGCATTTTTTCATGATAATTTTTTTGTTGTGGTGAATATTTGCTGCAGTTGCAAGGTGAAATGTGGAATTTCGCTGTCAGTTCATGCCTGGCAAAAAAAATGTGCTCATCGCTACATAGTAACATAGTAAGTTAGGTTGAAAAAAGACATATGTCCATCACGTTCAACCACTAAAGTTTTTAAATGGCACCCTAATAACAAAATCAATACAGGTATGGTACCTGTTATCTAAAATGCACAGACCTGGGGTTTTCAAGATAAGGGGTTGTTCCATAATTTGGATCTCCATACCTTGAGTCTACTAAAAATCATTTAAATATTAATAAACCCAGTAGGATTGTCTTGCATCCAATATGAATTATTTGATTAAAATAGAGTGCATGAGAGATGCCCTTCCCGTCATTCAGAGTTTTATGGATAACAGGATTTGGGATAATGGATCCTGTACCTGTACCAAATATTCAGCATGTCAGGATGTAATAGACTCTTTGATACTTGATCACAGTTTCATGCCTATTCTTCTGCCCAGAGGGCATCAGGCTGTGGATGTAATCTTATTTCAAGTTTATGAACAGTACAGCAATTTATGAAGCAGAAGTTAATGACTGTTTTATAAAAAAAAAATAGTGAATGCAGTGCCAAAATATGTAGTGAATTTTACAAACTTAATAAATGATCCTAAGTTTTTCCAGAGAAGGAGTCTTTAGAGGCAGCAACACTGGCAATAATATTCATCTTATTAGTACATTATGTTTTCCATGTTTTTCAGGATTCATGCTGAGTCTGTGAAATTTGTGAAACAAGTGCCCTTTGATTAGAAATACAATAATATACATAACCAAATGCAACCTATAAGTCTGCATGCCATCCTCATCAATTGGTGCAACATAATCTACAGTCAAAATACCCCTGATTCTTCCTGAATAAGCATAGAGCATGGAGCATAGCTCCAGGTTTGTGAATGGCAAAGTGGCATGGATAAAGCCCTTGCACCTATGTTTCTCGTGCCTACTTCATTGTGTTCTCGTTGCAGCTACTACTGCAGGCGCAGCAAGCTTAGGTACAAGAGAACCCTGACGTTCACAAAACCTGTCAATGACTGACCAGTAAACAAAGAGCTCCCTTTTTGTACTAGGCCTATGTCACTTAATATTTGGGTCTGTGACATCATGCCCAATGACACCATCACACAATGTAGCATAAGGATAATAAACTATGTTGCAACAGAATACTCTACATACAGTAGTTGATTTTCTAACCTCCTTATGTTTGCTATATTTAGAACCTGCAGAAAGTACTAAATAACAGCAGTGATTAAATAGTCTTACATTAACCTTAGTGCTTCTATGCTGCTGGTGTTTTCTATATTCAAGACCTGTAATAATAGAAAAAAAGTGAATCAGTGTCATAGGTATGGTTTTTAACTCCAAAAGTAATTTAGTCCGTCAGGGGTTAAAGTATTCAATCTTTTAATCCTTTTACCCTCAATTTGCAATAGCTTCCTCTGTCTATCACCACCTCTCCTGTCCAATATTGCCTCCTCCAGGACACACCATCTAAGTTGCATAGGGTTATGCTTGTGTTTAGCAAGTGTAAAAATAATGTATGGAATATCTTCTTATTTTTGCACTGAAGGGGCCTTAACATTTGCTGATTCTGTACAAATACAGGTATATCAAGATCTAATTAAATATATTTCAACAGAATCAGCATAAGTTTGGCATCTATCTGTACTTATTTTATGATTTGGTAGTGTAGTAGATATGGGTGCCTCCATGACACCTGGAAGTATGTGACCGCGCACATTTTTGCACACTGCCTATCAAATCATAAATGAGCCCTCTTGTATCTCCTCAACCTTTCTGTGTGATGTGCATCAACTTACCTATTCAAATTATCAGGATTCCACCACTATATGAATGGGGGAGGAAGGTTAGGTATCTACCTTTTTAGTCAAACTGCATTGTAGCTCACATCTCAGATGTGCAAGAAACAGGGCAATGATCTGTTAGTCTGCAGCCTCTGAGCTTGTTAGTCTCAATACATGAACCAAAAATATCTACCGTACCCTTATTAACAGCAGTGCCTCATCAGGACAGCTGGGCGGGCACCATAGGCAACCAGGCTGGCCACTTAGCCCTCCCCGTACAAATGTTCTTTTAACAAGGTGGCGGTGAAAGCGGGACATTAGAGGACAATGATGGTGGAGACACAAGGGTCCAGACTAGGGGTAGGCGACAAACGAGGTACATGTGTAGCACTGCCCCTTTGTTGCACCCTAGGTACACCTCTCTTCTGCCTTCCCCTAGTTCTGGCCCTGCATTAAGGTTTCTCTTCTACAGTGCTAATGAATGAGGTCAAAAATCAATGTTACCATATTCTCACCCTGCACTGTTGTTACAGCTTGCTCGATTTTAAAGGTGCACATTAAAAAAAATACATACAATGATGTAAGTTAAAGAAAAAAGAGGACAGATATGTTGGTTAAATGGAAGATGTGGCTACAGTTCAACTCAGCACTATGCTGCTGGAGGACTAAATCTGGTGATGTGTAATAGGTGTACAGAGCTAGAATAAATAAATACAGGGCGTTTTACATTACTTGAACATCCACTTAGTCCATTTACAAATTGTAAATTGAACTTCTAAATGGGTTATTTGTTTTTGCGTGGCAGGAAAATGTGATTTGATGGAATCTGACATGCAGTATATACCGCACTGATTTAGATAAGGACTAGGTCAACACTGACTTATTTTGTGTAAATGTAAGACAATTTTTTTTTACTAATTTTTGTAATAAAAAATATTATAGAGGGGTGAAACAGTCACCTCTGGAGCAGGTCAGTGCTGGAATGCATAAGCCGTGCAACACTGTGTGTTCCTAAGGCTATTTTTATTAACCTTTGTCTCCATTGTCCCCTCTTTCTGTGTCAAATTCCTTTTTATTTTTTCCATACATTTAGTGCTTCTTTGCATGAAACATTCCTGACCTAGGAGTACTTTTAAGGGTTAATATAAGCAATCTTATTTCATTTAGTTCAAAAAGCACAATTTTTCATCATAATAAACAGGTTAACACCTCAGCTGCATGCACAGAAAAATAAGAATTTTCTTCACCCTAAAAGAAGTTTCAAGAAAAACTCAACCCCAAAAATAATTTTTTGCCTAATCAAAAAAACATAATTCTAAGAAACAAATTTGTAGTGGTTTTTAAGTTATTTGTATATATAACTGCTATTAAAAGCAGCACAGGGCAGCAGACTGACAGACCTGTCTTGCTGGCATTTGTTAAACATGTTAAACCAGGAGTTAAGCAAATGCTGTGTTCCATTGGAATTACATTTACAAATAACTTTTGAACACTAGATAAAGAGTTTATGTTAAAAAAGTAAAGAAATTTAGCCCTTAAACCAGCTTGCTCATTTTAGAGCTGCTCCTTAAGGTCCCCATACACAGGCCGACTATAGCTGCCGATATCAGTCCCTTGGACCGATTCGGCAGCTAATCGGCCCGTGTATGGGGAGAGCAGAGCGGCCTGGCCGACCGATATCTGGCCTGAAATTGGCCAGATCTCGATCAGCCAGGTTAGAAAATCCAGTCGGATCGGGGACCGCATCGGCTCGTTGATGCGGTCCCCGAACCGACTGCCCCATAACCAAAAATGTAATCCGATCATTTGGCCCCAGGGCCAAACGATCGGATTGTTTTTTTTTTTTTAACTAAAAGCTCCCCGATATCGCCCACCCGTAGGTGGGGATATCGGGGGAAGATCCGCTCGCTTGGCGATCTCGACAAGCGAGCGGATCTTACAGTGTATGGGGACCTTTAGTCTAATGTCAGACAGGGCTCTGCCTGCAGATACTGTAAATTCAGGCAGACGGCAGGGAGCAGGGAGTTTTGCCG
Organism: Xenopus tropicalis; assembly: GCF_000004195.4. NCBI lineage: Eukaryota > Metazoa > Chordata > Amphibia > Anura > Pipidae > Xenopus > Xenopus tropicalis. The sequence goes on along the minus strand of NC_030677.2, from coordinate 120,856,879 downwards.
CGGGCGACTAATCTCCCCGTGTACCAGAGCCCTAAACCCAGCCTGACACAATGGCTCCGGGTGCAGGCACAGGGAAGGGCTGATTCTTATCCTGTGTTTATCTACAGGCTGAGAATCAGCCCCATCTGGCAGTAAACAACAAACTTAATGAAGGTTCCTAAAAGTGAAAGTATGGAAAAAAATAGCATTTAACAGATTCACATAAAGAAAAACATTCAGTTGAATAAGCTTTTGAAGCTGCAAAAACTTTATAAACTACTACCCCTACAGACTGTATTACATGTTGCTGCCAGAATTATCCTTCTCTCATCCAAAAGTACAGGTTCCAACCCTGCTGAGTCCTTATCATGGCTTCCCATTAAGGGTTCTGGCACACGGGGAGATTAGTCGCCTGCGACAAAACTCCTTGTTCGCGGGTGACTAATCTCCCCGAGTTGCCTTCACCTGCCATCCCACCGGCGAAAATGTAAGTCGCCGGTGGGATGGCAGGTGAAGGCAACTCGGAGAGATTAGTCGCCCGTGAACAGGGAGTTTTGTCGCGGGCGACTAATCTCCCCGTGTGCCAGAGCCCTAAACAAAGAATAACCTACAAACTATTTCTCACAACCTTTAAAGCCCTCCATTCCTCTGCACCTCTGCACTACATCTCTTTTCTTTTGTCTCCATACTTTCCTGGCCAACTTCTCCACTCCTCTCAAAGCAACCGCTTGGCCACACCACCCACTACTACTGCTGTTTCCTGCCTCAAAACTTTCTGCCTTGCCGCTCCTTATATGTGGAATGCCTTCCCTGAATTCTGCAGTCTCTTCAGAACTAAACTCAAAGACAACCTCTTGGGGTACTCACACAGCACCTGAACTAGGAACTGGCACTTATATTGCAGTGTCACCCACTGTAACCTGCAGCATTAAATACCCTGCTACTTGTGTCTGACAAACAGCCTACAACATTTAATTTACATGATTTCTGTAATAAACTGTTTTCACATTTCAGTTGCTCTTCCAATAAATGTGGAATGTCCATTCTGTGGTTCTCAGACTTTTGTTTTTCTTCCATGCCTACAGCCATAATGCTGTAATATCACTATTGCTGGAGGACCACATATTGGATATCTTTGACATAAATGATAAGATATTCTTAGGCACATTTATCTAAATAGGAGCTAAATGGCACCAGCCCAGTAATCCATAGCAACATACCAAGTTTAACAAATGAATGGATAGATCTGATTGATTGCTTTGCTACATTTATTTGTAAACGAGCCCCTCCAATATATACAGCAGGATCCAAAGCAAATGCAAGAATGCATGTAAAAAGAGTTTTTCTTTTCATATACTTTGAAGATAAATTTCATAATAATTCATAAGCTGTCAGAAAGTTAAAAAAGAGTCTAATGCTTGTGATAGTGACTCACTGGGTCTGTAAGCGCTAAACTGGATTGTTAGTGGTGCAGATGACTAAATGAATGGTGTGACATTAATGGATATGAAACTTATGTTTTGTTACCCATCTGGAAAGGCAGCTGCACACATTGCACAACTATTGCAAATATTACACGAGAACAGCTTCCCTCAAAATACATGAAAACCACATTTCTGTTCTTTTTTTTAATTGTATTCTCAAGATTTAATGATTCCTGTCAGTAGCTTATTCTCAAGTAGACATTCAACAGCCTGGATAAGCACTGCCTTTTATGGAAGTTTATTTAAATTTTAACATTTCAGCTCATGGTTTACAAGTCGTGGTTTATCTCTTGAAAACTGTGAAAATCTACTACTAAATTGGGACATGTGTTCAGGGCAGGGGCACAGAGGGAGATTTGCTGCCTGCAGTATAAATGCGCTATTTCAGATGACAAGCAGGGCCGCCATCAGGGGGCACAGGGGGGACACTTGTCCCGGGCCTGGACGATGGTTGCTTTAAAGGGGGCCCGACCGTGATACAGTTTTTAAAGAACTATGGGCTCTGTCATTGTTGGCCAGAGGGAAATTTGATTGGTTGCACAACCTTATTGGGCGCAACCTTACAAAATTTGCAGATGCACATATAAAGCGGACGCAGACAGAGGAAGTCGCTGGTGGGGGAGTTGGAGGATGCTGTGGGGGGGGGGAGTTGGAGGATGCTGGGGGGCCTTGGCTACCAATGTTTTAGGGGCGCCCTGGCTACCAATGTTTAGGGGGGCTTTGCTACCAATGTTTAGGGGACCCTGGCTACCGATGTCTGTGTGTCCTTTGTACTGATTGGAAGGGCCATTGAGGGGCAGGGCATGGGAGGAGGGGGGCCCAGAAAATTTTGTTGTGAGGGGCCCCATGATTTCTGATGGTGGCCCTGATGACAAGTCTCCTGAAAATGCCATCTCCTTGGCTAACATTTGAATAGTTGCAAGTAAATTAGATGTTACTTGTCTCAATTTTGTATCAACTGAGTTTTTTTTTTATGTATAATTTTTTTCCCACAATGCTCCATCCCAGATTCTCAGGGAAACCAATATTACACCCCAGCTCAGTGGCAGGTATAAGGTACAGTACAAGTTTCCCTTGTGCCCTATAGCACTGTACACTATCACTGTTCCTAATTCACTTATATTCATCTAACTTAAAGAATAAAAAATATTAAATCTAAGTGCGGTTATAGGACAACTGCGTTTTGTATTACATTTTAAAGTGTGTATATATAGCTGTACCTGCAGTCAATAAAAGAGGCCCACAAATTTCATACAAATTATGTCCTTGTTAAAAACAAACCCAAAACTCTATCAATGCATGCCAGAAGGGCTATCAGTGAGTCTTTTGTCTTCATTTGTTCCCAGAGCCATTGCCTAATTCTAGCATTACAAACCTAAGGCCTCCAGGTCATGACAAAACTTTGAACCCTTGAATGTTCATCAAGCTTTTAAATAGCGGGACATGTTGGGATATCAGTTCAACATGCCTAGCCTAGAAAAGCCCTACACAATCAAAACTGGCTGCAGAGTTCTCATTTAAACAGTAATAGTTTCTAGGGTCTTTATGCACTCTGCAACCTATTGCTGGAGAAAATTTCAGTGTTAGGTGAAAAAATCAGACCATCAGGCAGAAGGCTTACCACTTGCCAGAGACAGGCAGTAAGTACAGGGCTCTGTTGTAGAATGGGTTTACCACCACTTGTGTGTTTGAATGAATAAGTTTCAAGTTAACGCCTGGGGGAGGGGTTCCTAAGTGTGCTGTTTATATAGGGCATATAAAGGTCTCTCTTGGCACTTCAGAAAAGTGAAAAGCTGGGCACACGTGCAAAAACATCCCTGCACACCTCCCTGAACTTTAAATTATCGTTATGATATTTTGACCACCCCAGCCCTCTCTAGGTGAATCACAGCATTCCACTTTCCACCCTGCATGTTAAGGTATCTCCGCATCTATAAACTGAATAACACTTTTAGTAAAAACAAATATATGAATTTAATTTTAAACTATTTTTACAGCTACAGTAAATAGATTCTGACTATCTTCTATATGCCTTATAGTGTGAGGTTCAGGCCATTCTATTTATGAATAGCATCTGAACTATGCACCGACAAACAACTTGAGCTTTTTGAAAAGTAAAGATAATTTTAAGAAATATCAATTAAAAAATATGCAGCCTTTTCATGATTTGTAATCTAATAATTGGTTTAGAACAGTTACCTAAGCCTAGCTCCCTGTTCTCCTGCTGATCTGGCTGACTACTTTGAGACTTGAAAAAAATATAACAGTATTTGACTGTCCTCAGCCTGAATCCTCCAAATCCCACAATTCCCTGCGCATGTGATATCACTAAGGAAAGGACAATCACCATCAAAGTGCAATGCATTGTGCGTTATGTACTGTAGTTCCTGCATGCAGTCTTTAAGCTGTTTAGAAGTTACAATTTGCAGCATCAGTGTTTTAGTCCCTCTACCCCTTCCAAGATTTCAAATTATGTAGAATAAGAACTGTTTTGCAGCTGGATTTCAGCATATAAAAATGGTATGTATTAACAGATTACAGTAATAGTTATATTATGGGTTTCTGTGTTGTGTGGGGCTCTTTAACAAATTTTGGTTCAGAAGCCAGAGTTCCCACTTAAATATCAGTGCTGGATGTTCTATAGTAGTAGTTTAGAACACTCAATGAGGAACAGGGATGCCTACTCTGTGCACTGGCTTGACACTTCTGAAAATAAACCAAAAGCTCAGTAACCCTCTTGAAGTTTCCCTAAGAAATAAGGGCAAGCAGCTGAACACAAGCCTGAAGTCATTTAGAGAGTGAGAAGAGAGGCACAAAATGCCAAAGCCTCAAAACAAGCTCCGGCAGGTGTTTCTAATGAACTCCATATTGCTAACATTTTTTTTATCATTCTTTTGAGTTTTAACTTTATTATTGAGAATGTCAAGTTACATAACAATATTGTCATTAATACAGGTATGGGATACATTATCCGGAAACCCATTATCCAGAAAGCTCCGAATTACAGAAAGCCTGTCTCCCATAGACTCCATTTTAATCAAATATTTTTGATTTTTAAAATTGATTTCCTTTTTCTCTGTAATAATAAAACAGTACCTTGTACTTGATCCTGACTAAGATATAATTAATCGTTATTTGTAGCAAAACAATCCTATTGGGTTTAATTATTGTTTTACTAATTTTTTACTAGCCTTATGATATGATATGAAAGACCCCTTATCCGGAATACCCTTGGTCCCGAGCATTCTGGATAATGGGCCCTATACCTGTACATATAATTGTATACAGTTGCATCAATAAACTGGAAAGCCAACCCTTAATTTGAAGTTTCACTGTCTATGGGGCCCCATGGTCCTTATTTATACATATACATATCAAGTAGCTACAATGAAAATGATTTGCTGGAAATAACATAATACCGCACAGACATTACAAACAACCAAATAAAGGTCACAATGGAAAAAGGAAGAGCAGGACCTTGCTTGCAATACATTACAGTCTCATGGTTTAGAGAGCAACTGAAATAGATTATGAGAGATGAGTTCATCATGGTGTGTTGGTTTTAGAGAATGCAAAGCATATAAAAATTGAATCTTAAGGGAGTACTGGACAGAAAGGGAACAGTATAATAGGGCAGGGTGGGTTGAAGTAAGAAGAACACATTGCTTCTAAGCATGGGAAAATGATGAGGTGTGGAAATAGATGCAAACTGTAGAATCAGTGATAGATCCAATATTTTCCTTGTGCAGTGGTACTAGCACAATACACGAGTATTGTAACCAAATAGAGTGTTTGCAGTTCCACATTGTTCCGGTGTAGTTCCAGTGTAGTTGACACATGGTATAGGAATTGATAAGTGCATGCTTGTTTCCCTGCAGATGGAGGGAAGAATTTGTACAATTCTGTGATGAGTATACCCAAATGATTTGGCAAGGGTTTGAAAATGAACTGTAAAAAAGTAGAAGAGTGTCAGAGATAATTGCTATACAGCAAGCATAGTCAGTTAAATTAAAGGTTATATATGTAGCTGTCGATAAATTTGTAATCCTTATTTGCTTGGGCCATGGCATGCCTACAAACCACTCTAAAAGCCCCAATTCGTAATATTATATCTGATAATATACTCCTGAGTGTACCCAAACCCTGCCTGCTTACTGTAATGGGGCTGTTTTTATCTATCTCACCCCCTGTGATGTCATGACTCCGCCTTGTGATGCCACAAAGTATTTTGGTTATAAATGGAAGAAGAGACACAAGACAGTATAGTATATAGAATCAGAGATGATATCAAGAAAAAAATAGGACAAATCAATGCTTCTTTGAAATGAAAAAGAATAGTTGAATGAGAGAGGTTAAAGAGGTGAGTAAAATATACAAATGTACAAACATACACAACCCCAGTGTTTTAATGACAGAGGGTATCTTCACTTGACGTTTAGTGGTGCTAAATAACAAATTATAGTGTATTACTGAAAAGAATAGCAAGTATACTGCACACATATCTTTTTTTTCCATTGTAAAAGTGACATATTGTGGGTTGTACTGAACAGCCATTACAATATCTGGTGCTATCCTTACTTTTTCAAGCTTACTTTTAACATCTCTTCATCCATGGCTGATGCAGCTGTGAGCCTGGGCTTTTAAAGTGATACTGATACATATCTGTAAAAATGTCCAATGTAAAGTCTCACTTTATATATCTCTTTAATTTTGAATGCATATCTAAAACACTTCAAAATACACAAAAGTGTGCCTCAAAATATGTTCATGTTGAGACTTGTTTTAGAAAAATCAAGTAACCTAGCCACACCAAATGTGCAGTGAGATTCAGCTAATAACAGCTAATCAGAATTTATACAATGATATTATATTTACTGTAAGGACTGAACATCTGCAGCATAATATGAACAGTGCGTTCTTTTGTTGGTATTAAAAACATTATCATTCTTTTTCTTAAAAAATAAATGGAGACCACATTTATTTAAATGTGCTGCTCTGAACCCTGTATTTCTCATTAGTCATTAGTCACATCTTCCAGGGTGGATAGTAAGAAAATGTTAGTAAAATATTTTAGCAATGACATTTGTAACGAATACCATGTAAATTAGTGTCTTACCCTGTTTTCATTCTAAAGTTAGTTGTGAACACATAATCAAGCTTAAATTACCAAGTGCTTTTGTAATGTTGATTAAATAAGGCCAGCCAACATTTCATGAGGGCTGAGTTGGAGGACTATGGACATCATACTGCTTTACATTAGATGTCTATAGATGACAGTTAAATTATTTGCAAATACACCAGTAATTGGGCAGCTTAAAATTCCAATTGCAGTAAAAAAAACATGCTGAACAAGCCCCAGAAATAAACATACAATTAGTCTTCCATTAAGCTTTTTAGCCTGTGCAAACAAAGCTCTGAATTAGATATAAAGTGATGTTAAAGCTCATTTACAAATTGAGGCACAAGTGCAAAGTATTAAAATGAAAACAAATTTTGCAAGCTTTAATGCTATTCACAAAGGTACTTTGCCCCTATACATGCTCCTTACAAACCTGCATCGCAGCAAATTTGCATTGGTAAGCTCATACTCTTACACTGGATTTCTGCTGGAAATATTGTATTGTGGGTGAAAACATAAGGATTTTCATCGATTTAAGCACTTTGGACATTGTACTTGCATTTTTTAACAAGCCCTGTAGTTCCAAACCAAAGCCTTTCTTATACTGCCAATGAATAAAAGTGTAAAAACCCCTTTCACAGTGTCAAACTGGGTCACCAAGGGTTCACCAGAAATTCTAAAATCAAGGGCCCAACAGCTGGAGACCTGCAATCTTCTGTTGTTATTGAAAAAAAACTCTGGTATCCCTATGTTTGAGAAGTTCATTGTTCTAAAGCAGTGCTATCCAACTTCTGCGGTGCCGAGGGCCAGAATTTCTCTAGCATACATGGTGGCCGCTAATGGAAGCCAGTTTTGACCACTCCCCTTTTAGAAACCACACCCACTTCAAACCACACCTATTTTATCCCAATGGTGGTAGCACAGCAAAATCCCAAATACTTGGTCCTTACTGTGGGGATATCAACCGTCATTCATATGTGAAAGAATTATGTCATATTAAGATATACCCTTAAATTCCATATGCCTCCTCCTCCCCTGTGTATAGCACAGCAACCTCAGTACATAATTACACACCTTAGGGACCATTTAATGGCTATTTCCAACTGCTAACAAACTCCCACACAAACCCCTGCCAGGTTCACCTCCCACAAGCAGCATATGGCAAGCAGAGTATGGTGCACACACAGGCAGCACTCTGCCTGCCCTACCCTGTGTGTACCATACCCTCCCTGCCCTATGCTGGCTGTGTGTGCCATACTCTGCCTACCCTATGCTCCCTGTGTGTGCCATACACACACAGGCAGCATAGTCCAGGCAGTACCTACGTAGGTACCTACAGTACCTATGCCTGAGGTATGAACAGGTGAACAATAGGGGTGATTACAGCCTGAGCCTGAGGTGTGAACACTGCAGGGGTTGAACAATGCAGGTATTAAAAGGTGTGAACAACACAGTGGATTACATTTTTAAAAAATACAGGAGGATTACAGCCTGAATCTGAGGTAGAACCATGCAGGGGGCCAGTTAATCTCAGTACTGATACCATTTAAATCTTACACAAAGGTAAGCCATCAAAGCAGCCAGACAGGTTGGGGGGCCACACAGAGGGGGGGGCACCAGTTGGACAGCACTGTTCTAAAGTAAGTGATACATTCCTAGTCAAAAAAAAAAGCACCGTTTCTTGCCCACTAAATGCCAGTTCATTATTTTCTATAGGGACAGTTTATTAATAGAGATATCACAGCAATCAGAGTGGCTGCTTTCAAAAAGACACGTCTATGTGGGCAGCTGTGCTCTTCTGCATGTTCTGTTTTTTCGTGTTATTGCTAGAACCAGCTGTGTAAGACCACAGAGCAATGCACTGACACAGAATGCAGAGGATAGCACAGACAAAAAGACAGTGGGGCTCATTTATAACCATTTGCAACCAATAAGTGAATTGATTTTTTTTTTTAGCCAGCTGCAGGTTAAAGAGTAAACATTTTATTGGTTGCCATGGGTTACTGCCCAGATGCAAATTAGCGCAGTCTTTATTATTGAGCCCCAATGTGTAGGCAAAACACCTCCATCCCTGTGCTTTTTACAGTTCATATTATATGGTTGGTTTAGGAATCTGTTAGCTCTGTTAGACTCTGTGGGTAAAGTCCCTGTATCCCAGCAGGCCAGTCTGACATTAAAGGTTCACTTACATAAATATATTCAAAACAGTGAACCTGGCTATAAAATTCTATTAATATATTTATAGAAGCAAATAAATTATCATTCCAAGAACTGAATTTTCCTTCGATTTTGGTCTTTTGGACTCGTATGTGGGCCAGCTTCAAAGTTTTTAAATCTCTGGTACAGGTATGGGACCTGTTATCCAGAATGCTCGGGACCTAGGGTTTTCCGGATAAGGGATCTTTCCATAATTTGGATCTCCATAACTTCCGTCTGCTAAAAATCATTTAAATATTGAATAAACCCAATAGGCTAGTTTTGCCTCTAATAAGGATTAATTATATCTTAGCTGGGGCCAAGTACAAGTTGCTGTTTTATTATTACATAGAAAAGTTGTTTATAATGGAGTCTATGGGAGATGGTCTTTCCGTAATTCGGCACTTTCCGGATAACAGGTTTCCGGATAAGGGATCCCATACCTGTATTAGAATTTTCCTTTTTATTTAACTAATGGACAAACATAGGTAATTATATGGACATGTCACTGACCTGCATCTGTCAGAAAATGTCAAAAGACATTTATACACACCGTGAAATCAACCCTTCGTATTGAAAAAACCTTTACAAAAAGAAAATATAAAGCTGCACCCAACTGGAATTTATATTGTCCCATCTGGTTACCAGGTATACACAGTACATACATACATACATATACAACTTTTATGTACAGGTGTTATGTGTATGCTTTTAGTTTTTGGACCAGCTTCTGCACCTTAGAAGCAGTGAGGTGCTGTACAGCAGATGTAGGTCAGTATTCATTTATTCTCGCTCTAATCAAGCCAAATCAATTATACGTTTTGCCTGATGGACTACATGCTTTAGAAAATACTGCAGGTACTAGTTATAGTTAGTGTTTAGTTGGATCAGCATTTTTTAAACTGGCTAGGAAAATTATACCTAGCTTTGTGGTTTAAATAAACATTCCAGAAGTAAGAAAAAGGTTGCCTAAATGAATAATTCTTCAGTACGGTGGGGTGTTTCCCAGTCAATGTGGACATCGAACTAGATGACACAAATGCACAATTTTATTGTATCTCTAATGTTCAGAACAGTTAATAAAAGCAGCAGGCAGTGCTAAAATGACTACACAAACTGCAGTATTTGCAGAATGATAATAACATTTTACAGCATGAGGTAAATACATATATGCTCATTCTAATCAGTAAATATGTAAGTTTATGGTATCTTGGCTTTGCTTTAGTGTTAACCACCTCACACCTGCTCGACAAAAGCAAAGAGCACGTCTGTGTCAACAGCCACTGCCATGGAATGGTTTATATTAAACAACCAGCCTTCTAACCTGCACATCATTAACCTTACACTACACTTTTATACATATTTATTTGAAATTGTTCAAATAAACATATACCAGCTTCTATAATGATGAGCAAATTAGATCATTTTAGGCAGTCATGTTATCTAATTTTTCCTGTAATCTACTTTTATTACTCAGGCTGGCAGATTTCAGTACATGCACAGTACATGTAAGTATCTCATGAACATAAACATTTGTTCTGACCTACAAAACACCTATATTAGTGCCATTGAAGAAGTGAGCAACCACATAAATTTGGTGAATTTATAGCTAGTAGTACTTTTACACAATCATACACACACATATACACTTGCCTATATACATGCATACAGTATATATACAACTACACATCATTTGATTGCACTGCTTATTACTATTACAATTACTATAATGGAAGGGATCTTATTTGCCTGTGTATGGGATTAATATGATTGCCTTCAGTTTTATTTGGTTGGGGTTATTCAGATATTAATCAGTTACAATGAAAAATCCAATTAGTGATTGGAGCCATTGTTTAGAAAACTGGCAGACCAGTTTCCACTGGCCCTAGCTGATGATATGTTTATTAGCCCAAAGGCTGAAAAATAAGATGGCTGTGATTTGGCCCAAAATTTTGGGGATCTGTTCAAATAATTCCAAATGAAGTCTGATAGACTGATGTCTGCCCTAGTCCTGGAGAAGAGGCACAATAACAAGACTACATTTTTGGCCATAAAATAACAACCTCTGGGTTATTGCATAATCAGCACTGATATACACAGTATATGTATGTGTATGCAATAAACTTAGTTTGGATACATTTTTTCAATGCCTACATTTCGGTTGTGGTGAAAATTGTCTAATGCTGGCAATAAAACACTTGTATACAATCTGGGAAACTGGAGCTCAACATTTTTTTCTGCCCTCTGTAGACAATGTTTAACTCAACAACAGTAATTATCTTTGTAAATAATAAATGTATCCTAGCACTTCAGACAAATTAACTTATGACTGTAAATACATTGATTACACTGATACACTAGAGATACCAGGTCTATTTCAGGCCAGACATAGGAGCAGGATTGAATTACAGAGGGCTAAATCTAGGTTGTAATTACATGCTAAAGCTTTAAACTAAACCCTAAAAGCAAATATTGCTAAAAATGTTGTATTTTATATACTGATCTTACTGAACCAGCCTAGATGTTTGGCATCCCTGTACTAGTAATGATCCAGGACATTATCATTGTGCAGGAGCAGGCCATCTTGGATTTTTTTTTGCCTATTTTGTGTTAGTGACACTTCCATGTTCAGTGTGGTCTGACCTGCTGTTGAGAAGCTAAGCTTAGGGTTCATCAAGCAGAAAAAGAGATTAGCCTGTCATAGAACTAAGGATGAATTATAGCATGGGATCAAGTACAAGGTACAGTACTGTTTTATTATTACAGAGAAAAAAGGAATCATTAAAAATTTGAGTTTAATGGAGTCTATGGAAGATGACCATCCAGTAATTTGGAGCTGTCTGTAAAACAGGTGTTTGGATAACGGATCCCATACCTTTATAGTTGTTAGTTAAGTTTTAGTGCTCCTTTACTTAACTTTTTCACTTTTTTCATACAGTCTTTTTTCTAGTAGTATTGCTGTGCTACGGGATAACCTTCACAATAAAAGGATATATTTATTGCACAGAAATATGGATACATTATTTTTGCAGCTAAAGCATTTCTTTCTGTGATCAGTCCTTGTACGCAATGACACAGGAGTTCTGGGGAAAACGGTGCATTGTGAGAAAAAATGGTAATTATTTCTGCAAGTGCGCTCTATTAAGTACAGGGTTTAATAACACTGCCCTCTGCACTTTGCACCCAATTTTTAATTAAGCACAACTTGCCCTGGTTATGTGTATGGCACAAGTACAAGTTTATGGGGACCGTAACCATAGTACCATATCCATAGTATGTTGTAAATGAGCTTTAATAAAAATATTCTTATTTCCTTGGATTTCTGAAATGTGGGAATAAATTTAACAGGGCCTATAAAAACCATAAACAACTACAGCCTACATCAATATTAACATTTCTGCTTTCCCTTTTTCATTAAAAGCTACAGCAAATGTTGCTCCTCGGTGAGATGCCCAGCTTTTAAGGGTTACTAATCCTGGACAGCAGTCTGACATCACCTCGCCTCTCATGGGCTGATGGGCAGTGCAAGCTTCTCATTTCCTTAATGCTCTGCTTGCTGCTGCTGATTTGCCAGAAACTTGTGTTTACTTTTTTTTAACTCTTTTTTTTTGAGTCCTGATTCATGTCAAGCTGTTTCCCCCCTCTGCCTCCCACCCCTTTCCCATGTTCCCGTACTGAGTTTTTTTAGATGAAGAGCAGCTTGCTATGAAAGAGAAAAAAAATGAGAAAGTAGGGATTTTTCTTTTACTTTTTTTTTAATCATTGATTTTTGAACCATGTGACTGCTGGAAACCTGGCCAGTCTCCACTTCCCCTCCCGACTAAAGAGAAACATTGTTTGGCTGTTGTCTGGTAGGCAGGTCTTTTGAGATGCTACGTAGGAGGATAAAAATAACCAGCATATTTAAAGGCTGCAGTGGAATCCCAGCACAGGCAGAGAGGCAGGTCAGCCATTGAGGCATAATCTCCACTATATGAGCAGGCAGAAGCACACACGCACACAACACCATACGCTCCATTGTGCTCCCAGTGATGCAACAGATTTTTTACATCTGGCAGTTTCCTAATAACACATTAAGACTCCAAAATCCTTCTGAAATGGGAGAGGTAATAAAGTGAAATCCGGAATGTTTGGTTTGTGAAAGCATTTAGGCATTTTCATCTTGTTTTTTTTTTTATATTGCTGTGATAAAAAGCGCTAGAACTACCACCCCAACACATTTGCTAAATGAAATATTATGGAATAACAAGACTATTGAGTTTAAGAAAAAGAAATTGTTAGCACAGCTGTATAAACAAGTGTTTCGTCATTTCGAATATTTTTTTAAAACAAAAAATAAGATTGTATTGACTTACATAAATCACTACTTATCTCAATACATATATCAACAAAATGATGGGCTTTATTAACCCCACCAGATTTTACTAATTCATCCTGACAATCCAAAGCTATCTTGCTTAGCCCTGTATGCAACAGAACAGCAAGAAACATTTCAGTTTAGGGAATTTAATACAAGACATAACCATCCCCAAATGAATAGTAAAATAATGTATATGTCGAGATATGTTTCTGCATTAAATCAAAGCAAAATTAATATTTGAGTAGTGCTGCAGAAAGAGTTACTAAGCAGATTTTTCTTGTTCCTGAATGTATACAATATGGAACAGTTTTACAAAACTTCTACTTCTTATTTAGTTTCTTTTTTTGGGTGGAAAGTAGGATAAACATTTTATATAATTATGATGCTTGGGCGATCCTGTGAAGCAGCAATGCATTCATATTTAAGACTGAATGCCTGAAAGAATTTGAGAAGAGTCAAACAATTGTATTTTTGTTTTATAATACTCAGACATGGTTATTTTAAAAATCCCTACTCTTGTGGTCATTTTAGGTACAGGACTTTTAGAAGAAGGACGAACAGATTGGGGGGATATCCTTGGGCTTCTGTTGGGGAGCTAAGGGATGGCCTCTGAGAGTCAGGGACAGATATAGTGACAAGGTGATGGGTATAGTAACACATCTAGGGATCTAAAGTTTTTAGATACCATAGGGCTGATTCACTAAAGTGCGTTAAAACGAGTGCTATTTATAGCATGCGCTAAAAATTTTATCGCGTCTAATTTTCCGCGTCTTAATGCACGATTCACTAAAAGGATATTTGCATTAATTTGAATAAATCACACTGCAAAGTCCATATTGTATTGCCAAAAGCTCATGAACTGTACTTTTCTATAATTACCACCTGCTCAAGTAGGTGTTAATTTTCGCACAGACTAATGCGATATTTAGCGCGTCTAAGTATTTGTGAATCATGCGTTAGTATTATTTCTGTGTGCTAATTAACGCAATTCGATAAAATTAACGCATGTGGTTGCGCGCTAATTGACGCACGCAATATGCGACTTAACACATGCGATAATACTTTAGCGAATTGCGCTTTTTTTTCTCGTCAATTTTAATGCAAAAAAGCATACGATAACACTTATCGCACTTTAGTGAATCAATGACAGAGGGTTTTTATGTGATTTTATTAAAAACTTCACAAGGGATGGAGATAATGGCAGTTGTTTGAATAGGGACAGTTATAGGTACAGGGATAGAGGTAGAAAGAAAAATAAAAAAATAACTGATAGGTGGTAGTTTGATAAAAATAGGGAAGGGGAGGAACAGTTATAGAGGAGGGAGGTGATAGTGAAAACAGATGCAGAGGAAGGGGTCAAAGGCATGCCCTGTAACCTTCTACTGGCAATAGAAAATAGGGCCCAAGCAATAACAGATGAAGAGACAGCAATGCAATGTCAAATTTAGGTATTAGGAGAATTCACTTGTTCAACATGAAGAGGAGGGTCTAGAAAAAGTACAGGGGAACAAAAGTGCCCAGGAGTCAAGGAGTGGAATGCCTCCACAAGTCTGCCTTCAGGATTATTAGAAAGAACTCTTCTTATGGGGGTGGCTAACAAGGTCAAGCAGCATACCTTAAAACAGATATGCAACATAAGTGGATATGTGCTTATATTGTGCTCCAACAGAATTACATGCAGTAACTTGGTCAAGTGAATGGAGAGTTTACACCATATTATAGATAACTTATAGATGACTTACGTGCTTACAATTTTGCACTAAGTAGCAACTGCTGTGCTAATATGCATGTTAATTAGTAAGCATGTTTTGTAAATTGTGCATAAGTTTCGCTAAGCAATTTCAGGGTGGGGATGGTGTCACATTCAGTGCTAATAATGCCATTAGCATGTGATTTGCCTGGCCCAAGTAAGTAGTCCCTATTGATCCAACCTGTTAGGGGAAGCCTGGAACTGCTTCCATGTCCAGGCTCCAGTTCTAAAGTCAATAATTGCACCTGAGCACTATGTATCAGAGCTCAAATTTCATCCATTTTAGCACATTGTAGGATGGTAAATTATTTGTAGTACACACAAATAATTGGCAAATATTTGATGTTTAATACCTACTGTGAACTTTTTTGCTTTGAACTTGACATGAATTTCTTAGCATCAGTGCTGATGTTGCAGGCTATCCCATGATACACAGCTTACCAGGGATGGTCCTATGGATGAGGAGATACTCTTCAGTCTCAAGGTTATGGGTTGGTTTGTCTAATGACTGTTGTCACATAAATGACATGTATGTCACATCATTTGGCTACTAATGAGTATCTTTAATTTCTAAATTAACTTTGCAAAAAACTTCCCAGTAGAACATTAGTTGTATCATGAGTATGAATCCATTTAATTTATCGTAGTGGCCTTAAATAATAGCTCTACTAATTTTTCCCCTTTGCAGTAATTTTAAGCTATCAAATAGGACTTCATGAAATTTTCATTGGAGGGTCCAAAAGTAGGCCTCTCTTTATATGATATTAATCAGCATCTCAGTATCTTTTTTTTATAACCCAAGAAATATAATCTTGCCAGTTTTCACTTTTATTTTTCTCAGTTCACCACTTTTGTACACATTGTCAGTTCACTATTACTGTAAATATTGCTCAGTTAGCCACTTTTGATTTTTTAGTACCCCCACTTTTCAAGTTTCTGGTCAACATTCTTAGTCTGTTTACAATTCACTCTTTTTTAATCCTCACAATGTAAGGGACAGAGTGCCATGATTTATTGTCTGATTATTTCACTTTGACTAGTATCTGAAGCAAGCTAAATAGTTCACATTTGTACTGAAAGTGAGCAATATTCTGTAATCATTTTCAAAGAACATGGGTTGATTCCAGATAGGATAAATGTTTCCCAGCTATTCTTTAAGTAATTTATCACCTGATATATGTGGAAGCTCTTACAAAATGCAGTCTGAAACAAATGTTGAAATGTGCAGCTGATCGGAGAACATTTTAACATTAAAGGAGAACTAAAGCCTAACAAAGTAGGGCAGAAATCTTGTACATTATGTTTTGTGCTTCTGTAACACAGCCCTTAAGCAGTGAAGATCTGTGCCATTATAGATTCCCCAGCAGGCCCCTATCCTTTTCTGCTGATTCTCTGCACATGCTCTGTGCTGCTGTCAGTTACCTAAAGGTGGCCATACACGTTAAGATCCACTCGCCTGGCGAGGTCGTCAATGAGACAATGCGGTCCCCAATCAGACTAAATTTTTTAACCTGCCCGATCTCAGGCCAGAAGTCAGTCAGGCCTGTAGTTTGTGCCCCTACAGGGGCAGATAAGCTGCCAATATAAGGCTGATTAGTAATTCGGATTCATTCAGATTATTAGTACATGGCAGCTCTGAAACAGGTGTAATTAGCATGGGAATTTAATAATCATCCCTTTAGCCTCAGTTTATATGACAGGCCATCCTCATTTACTGCTTGATAAAATGCGATGACCCCTAAGCTTAGCTTCTTAACAACTGCTCAGAGCACACTGAGCATGTGCAGTGTCACTGACACTTCCAACAAAATCTAGGATGGAGAGCTTCTTTGACAGCTGTGAAGACCTAGATCATTGGTGCTATAGTTATGCTGAGCAATAAGTGTAATATATAAAATATGGCATTTCTAGCCATATTAATTCTTTGGGTTTAGTTCTCTGTGGACCCTGTTTCCTAAAAGGGAGTGACTTGGGGTGGGGTCCGAAAGGCAATTTAGCATCACATTTAGGATGAATGCCTATTTTCTCACCTGTAATCTCAGTCTAAGGGGCAGATTCATCAAAGTACGAGTTTGAATCCCGAAATGGGTAAATTTCAGATTAGATATGATAATTTCTGATGATCGAAAATGTCATGAAAATGCTTTTACGGAAAAATCGTAATAGTAACGATAATATCGTATTGGCGATCCAAAAGTCACAAATTTTCGTAAGCGAACGATTGTGAATGGCAGGAAAACCTTTCTGACTTTGATCCATCTGTGCATGTTTTTTGAAGCCTCCCATAGGACTCAATGGCACTCTGTAGCTCTAACCTGACCCACGCGATAACGCGATAACGAAATAACGAAGCTTTAATGAATCCGAAACTTTCGTACTCGGCTGAACAAATATGATTTTGTTGCACAAATTGTCACGCAAATTGTCACAAGGTACGAAACAGTTGCAAAAAATACGTACAGTACAAAAACTAATATATTTTTGTATTCGGATTCAAATGTCAGTCGAATATGTGAAACTTTAATGGGGGCCCCAGACTTTCTATAAAGCGAATGTACGGCCATTCATATTACATTTATGCCTAGTTCAATTGATACCAACATGTTCCTATAAAAATCAATTGACAAATTCTTGGAAAAAACACAAAATCACCAACATTTATATGTAACCATGTCTTTTTTCCTATAAGAAATGGGGGCTGCTGCTATAATGAAGCACTAAACCTATGACTATCAAATGAAAATATATATTAATGCGCAATGTCCTTAACCCACTTGCCTACAATGCTTAAAATAAGTCTACCCCGTATATTTGATTTTTTTGGTTGGGTTAAGATCGTCTGTAAAAATTGAACATTTTAACCTTAAGAAATTAAACAAATATGCATTATTGGTCAATTACCAATATTTTTTGGTCATGAAAAACATTCAGCAACTTAATAGTTCCCTTGATAAAAATGAAATGCTGAGACATCTGAACAAATTACTTGATTTTTTGGTCAGTAGATATCATGTGGTAGCACATTGTTGTCAGTATAGGGCTAGACTGCAGTACAGATGTAGTATTTGAAACTATATACTATACTAATATATGAGTTTGCCCAAAGAATATCTCATATTACACTGTGTTCATATGTGTTTAGGTAAGAGTCTGATTAATTATAGCTTAATATCAATCTATTTGTTAAAACAGGTTAATTCTATTTGAATGCATTACATAATAAAACTGAACCAGTAAAGATAAATCTACATAAGCACCATGAGACACATGCAGAGGTTGGAACAAGGCTCAGCAGTCTTGGTGGCCACTATGGCCGCAAATATATAAATCTTTCACCAAAAGAGAATTAAAAAGACTGTAGCATGAAGGTGCCATTTCTCAAATACTCATGCAGAGGTAGAGGCTATGTGTTCAGAAAAAGTTAGATTTAGATACTGGAGGCTATAATAATTATATTTGTTTGGTGTTCTAACAAAGGTATTACTTAGACCTGTTTGAAGTTACCTATTGACTATGCATTACATATTATCAATTGCCATATGTAAAACTGTATTGCCACACTTATGAATAAACACTTTCAAGTTTTAATGCTGCTATAACTGACATATGGTCAACAGTATACACACAGTTCACAGAGTTCCACAACTTTAAAAGTTATCTGTAAAAGTGGCTATCAAATAGAATCATCAAGCATATCAGATTTCTCATAATTAAAAATCTTGTGGGAAAGATACTGTATCCTGGGCAGCATCAGTTCTGGCAGCTGTATCACTGGACACTGACCAAGCATTTCTGAAACAAGCACAGAATTAAGGATTCAGCCAAACAGAACAATAGCAAATGTTAATGGTTTCAGTGTGTTCTCAATTTTTATTTTTGTTAACTATACAATGGCTAGCAATAATCAATCTGTTTTTCATGGTTCTGTCATGTATTTGGGCTATTGAATTTCCTTTTTGTAAATAAATAGGTTGGATCATGTGCCATCAGAAATCTCTGCTTTCTGGAGACCTGACCCAAAAGCTCAGTTAACACCATTTTATTTTGTTTACCTGTTCTGGGATTTATTTGCTCTTATTGCAATGAGCTCCATAATGCATGACCTTGAGTTTTTTTGGAAAAGGAATAACTACCGTATATACTCGAGTATAAGCCAATCCGAATATAAGCCGAGGTACCTAATTTTACCTAAGAAAACTGGAAAAACTTATTGACTCGAGTATAAGCCTAGGGTGGGAAATATATATATTTATATATATTTATATTGTTCATTTCTTTTTTATTTCTAGGGATGCACCGAATCCCGGATTTGGTTTGGGATTCGGTCGAATCCCAGCGTTTTTTTAAGGATTCGGTTCTGGCCGGATTTGCGGTCCTGGCCGAACCAAATCCAAATTAGCACATGCTAATTAGAATTCCAAAAGGGTTAAATGGGCAGTGAAAAAAGCAGCGCTTTTTAACCCTTTCCAATCCTAATCCTAAATTAATAAACATGCAATCTGCAATCAATCCCAGCTTTGTCCTAATTTCTTAATATTTATTACATATAAATAACTGGAAAAATTAAACAATCTCAGATAAGCCACACAATTCTGCACATTTCAAAATAAAGCCCATTTTGCTGATTTGGTCAAGTCAAAGCATTTTGTATATATGTATGTATGTATAACTTTATTTAAGTGCTACTTATGTACGCAGCGCTGTATGCAGCTGAACTGTGTTGCTTAAACACTGAAAAGAACTACAAAAAATTGGGTAACATTAACAAAAGTGATTGTACAATTTGGATAATGTTGAAAAAAATTCTAAAAAATGTACATTCCACATAAAAGTGGAAGTTTTACTTTATTATTTCTTGTTAAAAAGGCATTTTAACAAGAATGTCAAGAGAAAAGTGTTGATACATAAGCACACCATTTGAAGTCCAGGAGTGGCCTTAGAACATTAGCATACTGACTACGCCCTTTTTATGTGACTTTTTTTTTTAAACATGGTTTCATAGGTTAGAAATCCAATACAAAGCCATTGTTAATGAATTTTAGTGTTATCCTATTTATGACATATAGCTGTTTTGATAAATTCAGAAAAAATGGTAGATAAAAAGTCTGCTTGTTAATTTTGAGGCAGCTGGACAATCCTGTTAGAAAGTGAAACCAGTTATATTATTTTATCTTTTACAAAGCATGCAGTGTTTTAGATATATATGGGACATTTACATGACCCTTAACAATACCAGGATTGTTTAAATATTTTTTTTTCAGTTATAGGATCTTTCCACTTTTCAATTAAGAAAGGTGGGATTAACAATTAAAATATAATTTTGCATATGTTCTGGTGATTAGAACTGCTAATCTATTGGAGTGTGCCAAAATATTCAGAATCAGAAAGAGTATAACCCGCTGTATAGCTTGTACAAATGTAACACATCCCAGTATAATTCTGCATATGTTTCATGCACTGAGTGTTTGCATAGACTTACAGTGCTTATCCATGCATGATTTCAGTACGGCAGGTCTGTTTGTTTAGGATATTTAATGAATGTATTTCCTTTGACAAGATCTCTCCCAGCTTTTTCTTCAAGACAAAGTAAATTCAATACGTAAGTGCTTTTATAGACACAACAAAGGATGCTTTAGTTTTGTGCATATGTTCGTATATATATATATATATTGATATATAATCAGGTGGGATTTGTGCAGGGGCTTATTTTTAAATAAAAACATTTTTGTAGACCCTGATTACTAATTTTGTACCGTACCACACTAATTGCTATTAACTAAATCGGGGGAAGGAAACATTATGCACTGTAAGTGCCACGCAATGTAAACCCCAGCATCTAAACCCCAGTGCATATATCCTCTGAAACAAACCAAAAAATGGTCAGATTATTATGTCTGCAGGATTTAGGAACTACCAACCAATGTGGGGAAGACATGTTGGTCAGATGTTCCTTCACGACATCCGGCTTTTGCTGTGCATTATGGACTGTAGTGTAGGGAAGCCCATAAACTGCCAGAACTGACCTCTTCATATTGCAAGAGAGCCCGCCAACCTCAGTCTTCACCTACACCCTTTTGGGGCCCTGGAGTTGACAGGGATCCTACATGCGGCCAAGGTTAATTGAATACGCGGTACCAAAGGGATCAGGCAAAGGCAAGGTCAGAGTTAAGCAAAAGTTCAACGGCAGGCAGCAAAGATTTGTAAGTCAGGGACAGGCAAGAGTCAAAACCCAGCAGGAATCAATACAATAAAGACTTTAGCAAGGTTAGAATACACTAAACCAGCTTGGGCACCAAAACAAGTAAAGGAATGCTATTTAAATGTGCTGGAGCGTGTCTGTCCAGGGGGCCTGGGGATCCGTGCGCTTGGAGGTAGAAATGCGTGCCTCTCTTCTGGTGCACCTTACACTCTCTCTGTTGCAGATTTAATGTACAGTTAAAAAGCACAGATACAGGTAAATGTAAAAAGATAGCCACCGCTAACATTCATAGATGTAAACATAACAGGAGCACATCAGAAATTAGGGAACGTTTCATACTTTGGATCTCATTACCTTAAGCCTACTAAAAAAATAATTTAAATATGAATTAAACCCAGTAGGATTGTTTTGCTTCCAGTAAGGATTAATTATACCTTAGTTAGGATCAAGTAAAAGGTACTGTATTACTATTATAGAGAAAAAGGAAATCATTTTCAAGAATTTGAATTATTTGATTAAAATAGAGTCTATGGGAGATAACGGACCCAATACCTGTACTGTATATCATTGTCTAAATCATTGCAGGACTACATACTAGAACTCTCTATCTTTTTTGCCCTAAAGTTGCTGGACTACAAATTCAAGCATTTTTAAAGGTTAAATCATGATAGGAGCTATAGTATAGAGACTACAGGAATTGATTCTTAAAGCAGCATTGTAAAATGTACCATTTAAACCTGGAGTAGTTCAAAAGAGGTAAATTTGGGTCAAGAGAGTTAAAAGCCCTAACTCAATACCTGTCAGTAAAAAGAACAACAGCAGTATTGTGTTTATTACTGAACACATATGACTTCAGTAGAAAATCATTAATTTCTTCCTTTGGGTGGTAAAAAAAAATCTCCCATTGCACACTAATGATTACAAGGAAATTGATTTAAGTTTGGTACTGCTGTATGTACTTTTGTCTTTTTCCCTACCTTGTAAACCAAATAACTACTGTATGGAACAATAAGAACATTTTCCATTTTTATTTAACAAACTACCGGTACAAAATTATACATACCAAGGAACAGAAAGGAATCTTTCTGTAATTTCGATCCCTTAATACCTTAAGTCTACTAAAAAAATGTCAAAATTAAATAAACCCAATAGGATTTTGTGTTATGCAGCTCAGTTACAATCATAAGATAAAAAAATCCCATAAAGGTATCGGACCCCTTATCCGGAAACCCATTATCCAGAAAGTTCCGAATTACGGGAAAGGACATCTCCCATAGACTCCATTTTTTTTGTAACTTACAATTTTTATTGAAAAATTTAGGGGGTACAGAAAAGAAGGGAAGGGTTAGCAATTTCACTTACAAATTACAGTTTACAAATTACAATAAAGCATTTTATACCATTGGTTATATCTTTGTCGTCTGTCGTTCTTATATGTTGTAAGGGATAGGGAAACAATTACAGTAGAAAAAAAAAAAAAAAAAAAAAAAGGGGGGGGGAGATGGGGGGGGCTGTTTAACCGTTAATTAAGGGGAAGTTGAGGCTCCAAGGAGATTTTTCACGTTTATATAGGGATACACAGATCTATATTTGCATTGGCTGTGTAAGTAGGTCCCAAGGTGACCATATCTTTAAGCATTGCGGAGTTCTGTTTTGTAGCCGGGCCAAACTGTATTCAAATTGTTTGATATAGTTAACTTTTTGCTTTACTTCTGAAAGCGAGGGGATAGTGGGGGTCTTCCAATTGGCTGCAATAGAAATGCGGGCCACCGAGAGCACTTGGTTGACTAATTTCTGTGCGTGGTGTGGCAATTGTTTATAGGGCTTACCCAAGAGTAGGGTAGTGATATCTTTTTCTAGGGGTGTGAGCGTGATCTGGCGTATTAGAGCCAATATCTCCTCCCAGTATGGTTGTATCATAGGGCATTGCCAAAAGATATGGGGTAGATCCCCGGGTTGCCCACAACCCCTCCAGCAATTTTGTGTTGTTTCCGGGAACAGTGAATGGAGCTTAACCGGTGTGTAATACCAGAACATAATTATTTTATAAATGTTCTCTTGCTGCTTTACGCATGTGATACCTCGTTTTGTGTTATCCCATATAGATTCCCATTCATTTTCCTCAAGTTCTCTACCTATACAGGTCTCCCATTTACGCATGTAGTTGTGCTTATAGTTTTCTTCTATGAAGGGGTTGACTAATAATTTATAGATAGAGGAGATCAAGCTTTTTTGTGGGAGGCCCTGAGCTGCCAGATGTTCAAAAGGTGTTAGGGGGTCTCTTCTGTCTGTAGGTGGCGTAGGCGTGAAAAAATGTTTTAGCTGAAGGTACTCATACCATTTTAATGTAAGGCCAGGAGCTTTACCGTTCAGGGTCTCCCGTGGGAGAAACCCACCTCTCAAGCGATCTGTCATATCTCTCAGGGTCCATAGACTCCATTTTAATCAAATAATTCACATTTTTAAAAATGGTTTCCTTTTTCTCTGTAATAATGAACTCAGTGATAATCCCAACTAAGATATCATGAATCCTTATTGGAGCCAAAACAATCCTAGTTGGTTTAATTACTGTTTAAATATTTTTTTTAGAAAACTTAAGAGATCCAAATTACGGAAAGCTCCCTTATCCGGAAAACCCCAGGTCCTGAGCATTCTGAATAACGGGTCCTATACCTGTTCCTGTACTAGAATCACAAATAAGATACTCATGTTCTGTCAAAAGATGTTGGGATAAGGCCTGTTATCCAGAATGCTAGGGACCTGGGGTTTTCAGAATAAGGGGTCTTTCCATAATTTGGATCACCATACCTGAATTCTGCTAAAAACCTCTTAAACATTAAAGGGGACCTGTCACCCTAAGAAATTATTTCTAATCCTTTTCTATCATGTTAGTTGAGCAAAAACTTTACTTACACCATATAAATTATTTAATTTTCTTTCCCTACTACAGTCATAGCCAGCAGGCAGCCGCCATTTTGTGAACACTGTTATTAAGGCAAAGCGTATCCCCTCAAAATCGTATGCATTTGCCATCTAGGTGATATCTAGGAAGTGCTGAATGGAAAGTTAAATTGATTGTAATTAAAAATCTAAGCAGTCAAACATATATTGCCTGCCCCGCCTCTAGATATATGATTGACAGCTCAGATTTTTAAATACATTAATAACAGGTATGGGTGATTTAATTAAAAAAAAGAATTTGGGTTTTATGTTTCATTTTTAAAGGACTTTTATTATACAGCTTTTTATGTAGAGGTGACAGGTCCCCATTAAATAGGATTAATTATATCTTAATTGGGATCAAGTACAAGTTACTGTTTAATTATTACACATAAAAGGGAAATTATTTTTAAAAAACTGAAATATCGATTAAAATGGAGTCTGTGGGAGATGGCCTTCCTGTATTTTAAAGCTTTCTAGATAAAGGGATTCTGGACAACAGATCACATACTTGTAGCATAATATTAGGGATAAAGCATGGGACATCAAACTAAAATTGCAAAGTACTTTCAGTATGACAGGAAACAAGATGACTGCCATAACACTAGTACAGATGATTCATATTGGAGTACCCTTTGGTACCATCTAATTTGTTTGAAATGTCCACTTTGAAGAGCTAGGGATGCAAAGGTGTCAGCTTTAGAGAAGTTACATCCCACTTGAATTCTGTGCATGCCATAAACCTGTTCTACTAACCCAGTATAGTTATATGAGCTTCTCCTGGTCTTGACAGGATCACAAGAAAGTCAACCAATCAATGACAGCTTTAACAGAAAATTACAGGCTGAACTTAGCACAAACTGTGGTTAACTAATATTTTCTTAAGCCAAAGTTATAAATAATTCATGAAAGTGTACATAAAAGTCAGGAAATACTATGCAAACAAGGTTCAGCCTGCAGCTAGTATTTTAGGAATGACCTCCAACCAACCTGGACATATATACTCTCATGTGTATTAGACTCCAGTGAGCTTATGAACTTGTCTTCAGCTATTATAAGTTTCTATGAGATTGCCTGTATAGAGGCATTTTTGAGGATTAGGATAGTTTATATTGGATCCTTTTTTTCACTCATGGGATATACCTAACCTCACACACAACCAAACTATAGAACTAACAATGAACGTTTTCTGCATTTTTTATAATGCTAATAAAAAAGATAAAGGTACAGGATATATTATCTGGATTCCGGAATGTTTGAGACCTGGGGTTTTCCGGATAAGGGATGTTTACCATATTTTGCATCACAATACCTTAAGTCTGCTAAAAATATTTTAAAAATTAAATGAAGCCAATAGGATCGTTTTGCTACCAATATGGACTCAGGCAGCTCATTTATCAAGTACAATGTACTTTTTAATTATTACAGGAAAAAGGGAATTCATTTGCAGCAATTAGAATTTTTTGCTTAAAATGGACTCTATGGGTGATGGCCTTCTTGTAATTTTGAGCTTTTTGACTAAAAGTTTTCTGGATAGGGTATACCAGTATATCTAATTTTCTATATGTTTAAAATAAATTCTGTCATTTTCAGTATTTCAGCATTTTCAGTATTTAGTCATTTCACATAAGCTGAATACCAGAGAATTAAGATCATGAACAGAGAAGATCCGTTATTCACAGCACCTTCTCAAGTCAAACTTTTCTTACATAATTCTATAAGTCTGTCTAATTCTATAAGTCCCAATGCCATTGTAAACAAATGTCCATTCAAGTTTTTTATTACATACAACTTTCAGTCACATCCCCTTATTTGCTATTATTTTTTATGTTACCACCAAAATCAGTAAGCCGCAAACAGATCCTTCCTGTATATCTTTCTAGCCTTCTTATCCATCGGTACATTTATGTGAACAGCAGGGCTCTTAGACTTTCCTACAGTCTATCCACTATGCAAACGTTGTTTGCCCTTTAAAAAATAAAGCTTTTAGAACTACATAATGCTGAATAATACCTAAACAAAAATCTTTATTTAGTAGACAAAGCAGTTCCATTGCCACACTACTTTTATGTTTAAACTACTTTTAACTATAATGTAAAACAAAATCATATTATGTGACACTGGTATAAGATGCTTTAATACTCCACAGCCTTAAAGCAGTCCTTTAATTATACAGTAATTAAGTCACAAAAATAGAGTTCAGTCTATCCTATTGTGTTTTCTAATATGAGAATAAACTTTCCTCTTACTGAGATTAAACATTAAGAAAATAAAAGATATTATAATATATTTGTGGTTCCAGATTAAAAAAAAATAAAGTATGACCTGATTTGTGTGTTATATATATATATGTAAATCTCCTATTACGATTAAATCAAATCACTGTTAGTACTAATATTGCAAAATTAGGTTTTTAAGAAATTAAATTTTCATTCCCTGCTTTAGAGCAAACTGTCAAAGAAAACAAGTGACTTAAAACCCTTGTGCCCCTCTGTGTAAAAGAAAAACCCATGTATAGGTCCCTGGTAAGGCCTCACCTTGAGTATGCAGTGCAGTTTTGGGCTCCAGTCCTTAAGAAGGAAATTAATGAGCTGGAGAGAGTGCAGAGATGTGCAACTAAACTGGTTAAGGGGATGGAAGATTTAAACTATGAGGTGAGACTGTCGAGGTTGAGGTTGTTTTCTTTGGAAAAGAGGCGCTTGCGAGGGGACATGATTACTCTGTACAAGTACATTAGAGGGGATTATAGGCAGATGGGGGATGTTCTTTTTTCCCATAAAAACAATCAACGCACCAGAGGTCACCCCTTTAGATTAGAACGGAGCTTCCATTTGAAGCAGCGTAGGTGGTTTTTCACGGTGAGGGCAGTGAGGTTGTGGAATGCCTAGAGATGTGGTAATGGCAGATTCTGTTAATGCCTTTAAGAGGGGCCTGGATCAGTTCTTGAACAATCAGAATATCCAAGGCTATTGTGATACTAATATCTACAGTTAGTACTAGTGGTTGTATTTATAGGTTATGTATGTGAGTGTATAAATTGGTAGGTGTGGGTTAGGTGTGCTGGGTTTACTTGGATGGCTTGATGGACAATGGTCTTTTTTCAACCCTATGTAACTATGTAACTAAAGTATCTTGAAAGACAGGCTATGCAACTGTTTTCTATGTCTTCCCATAAGGCATTGTGCTTTGGTTAAGCTTAAATGTGTTGTGGCTCTCTAATTTTTGCATCCCTTTGAACTCAAGCATATGCACCTACCCATAACTAAAAGTATCCTGAAGACCTGTTGTGCTACTGTGAGATAGGGTATGAGCTGGCCCCTTATATGAGAGGATATATTAGGCATATAATAGGAGTATGCAATGCCTCCACCAGCCAAATGCTGTATTTTCCACTTAACTTACAAACAGATGTCAATTTAAAATTGCCTGATGGATCTTATGTCAATAATTTATTTTTAGGTAGAACTAATGCAGGGAATGTAACAATGTGACCTATTTCTTTGACCATGGGAAAGATTTTGTTTTGGATACATGGTATATGGACAAATGTGTTCATCTAGGTATTTTATTAAAATGGATATTAATATGATGTTGGCCCTCTCTATGTGTTAAAGCAAGGTGGTAAATTGTTTATGAGTATTTTCGTGCTCATCCACAAGACTTTGTGGGAGGAAACAAAACACGCCCTATGTGAGAGCTATGGCACACAGGGTATGTTCTTCACCGTGATGTTTGGAAATTTCCCTGCTGGCTCAAATACATTGGCAGACAACACTCCCTGTGTGCCATTGGTCTACAAAGCAGGCTAGAGAAGAGCTACAGCAGGATGATTAAACTAGGACTGTCCAAGTTCTGGACACATACAGGGAAACATGAGCATACAGAGGGGCTTATTACATAGAAACTCCCCAAAAGTGATATTACTATGTGGAACTGAAGCCAAAAATATTTAATACTAGTTTATGGGTTGTTGGATTAGAGAGTACCAAACCAAATACCTGCCTAGGGCTCTGAAAGGTAGAAATTCTAACAAAATTCCATCCAAAGCTTAGGAATGTGTGATCTGAGCTACCAATGGCTTGAGGTGCAGCAGAAAGCTATGAAGACCAAGCTAAAATGGCAGCTGCTATCTTAAACAAACGGATGGAGCATCTCGGGCTCTTTAGTCAGGTATGGTAAGGCTTTCTGCAGAATAAATATAGTGTTCTAGGTGGCACTAATGTGGCTAATCTATTTGCTGGAAAATGCCAAAATAAATTTCCTTCTTGTTTAAAAAATCAGACTGGGTAATTTATAATCACTGGTAAAATGTGCACATGGGCAGTAACCTATGGCAACCAATCAAATGTTTTCTTTTATTTTTCTATCTGCAGCTGTCTCAAAAAGAACTAATAGTTGATTGACTGCTATGGGCTACTGCCCATGTGCAAATGTTTCCACTGTTTTTAAAGGAGCCCCACTAGTGTTCAAACTAAGAACATTTTATGCACAGCATTTGTTGTTTCATTTCTGTAAGTTTGTCTATAATTATGCAACATATTTGTTGATGTTCATAGATGTGAATCACAATATTATCACAATAATGTTTTTTACAGCTGACCAAAGCAGCTCAAGACAGAAAACTGTCAAACTATCTAGCAAAGGTGCCCTGTTTATTGTAATTTTAGCAAGATCCATTCTACTGCCAATTCCCGTTGTTGGATATTACATGGATGTGTTTCATTATAAACTGGTGTCAGAAATGATTGTGCCTTAATTAGCCAATCCCTAGATTTAAACGGTGTTGTGATATTTAACTATATAGTATACATAGAAATTGACCTTTACTGGGCTTTCTATATTCATAGGCATCACAATAGCCACTTGGTCTGCTCTCTTTATTGTTAATCACTTGATTACACAGACAGACAGACCTCTAAAACATGTAAAGGGTTAAATCACAGTAGCAGGAAAGTCAAGTTCAAGACCTTGGTATCTTAAAAACTGCTGCAATAAAGAAAATCCTATTGAAGCACATATCTATTGTTCACTATTGATATTAAAGAGATCTTTGCCCTCTTGGTCAAACAGGAAACATTAAAATGGAAGGTATGCAGCAAAAAGGAAGGGTGAGGTAGGCTGAACATGTAACTCATAAGGAATTGATAGGTTGCTAGAACTTTCTCTCCTAGGCAATTACAAATGCCTAACATGTTTCTGCCATACTAAAAACATTATAAATAGTAAAAGCCACCAAGAACAAAATATTTGAGTATATATATATATTTTACAACGCGTTAGTTTTTATCACATTATAACTTTGGGTGGGTAACTTATTTTCCCTATTAGTATGTAATAGTTAATGTGTATGAGTATTAAAGTTAATGGTGATATTTATCATCTCAATTTTTAGACATGACATGTGACTTTGTCATGTGTCTTGATAGATTGACTCATATGTGTTTTAAAATTATATTTCACTATGAGCTTTGCCATGTGGCTTACTGCATTGATATATATGGGATATGTCTTAGTCTATGTATTAGCATAAGTTTAGATGAGTATTGAAGTTAATGGTGATATTTATAAATTCAATTTTTAGATATGACATGTGACTTTGTCATGTGTCCTGATAGATTGACTTATATGTGTATAAAAAGTTTAAATATCGAAAAAAGACCAGCAAGACCGGATTTATTGCAAAAAATTTGTTGTATATTAAAAAATGCATGAACACCCAACGTTACGTTTCAGTCCCCATCGGGACCTTTCTCAAGGCACTTTCTCATATGTATATATATGTGTATATGTGTAAGTAAAAAATATATGCAGATCTGGGCAGGCAAAGAGAAAATATACAGCAGATAATAATCAGAAAAAGTCCCTCTTAAGGTCCCCATACACTATAAGGTCTGCTCGCTTGGCCACCTACGGGTGGGCGATATCGGGTAGCAACTTGCTTTAAAAAAAAATAATCCGATCGTTTGGCCCTGGGGCCAAACGATCGGATTGCATTTGCGGCCATGGGCAGTCGGTTCGGGGACCGCATCAGCGAGCTGATGCGGTCCCCGATCCGACTGGATTTTCTAACCTGGCCGATCAATATCTGCCCAATTTCAGGCCAGATATCGGTCGGCCAGGCCGCTCGTTTCTTCCCATACACGGGCCGATTAGCTGCCGAATCGGTCCAAGGGACCGATATCGGCAGCTTCTATCGGCCCGTGTATGGGGGCCTTTACACAGGTCTTTTCAATTAAGTGGGATAAGCAACGGATTATGTAAGTGTAAGGAAAAGTATGCTAGTGTTTGCAGATTACTAAGATTTCAATAGATAGTAAACGTTTTGATAAAAGTAAAACAATGCACATGGTGTGGACAGGTTTTTGTACCAGAAATCCTTTTCCCTATTCTTAGTGACCTTGTACATATTCAGTAAATCACGGCTGACATGTTATATCATACACATCACTAACGTGTATATATACATTAGTGGCACATAATGCTAAACTCAATCTAAAGAATTATTTATATGCCAAGGGTATGCAAAGCCAAATTTCTTCAGCTGCTCAAATTCAGTACAGGTACCATGAATTAGGAACAGTCAGTGGAACGCTGCATTGTACACACAATCATTTCTGTTAGCTGTGCACTGTATTTTCATTAATTATGTTTTTGAATTATTTGCCTTCTTCTTCTGGCTATTTCCAGCTTTCAGATAGGGTTCACTGAGCCTACAATTTTATTGTTAGAGATACGTTTTATTACTTTTTTTTTTATTCGGGCCCTCTCCTATTCATATTCCAGTCTCTCAATCACACCACTCTCTGGTTGCTAACGTAATCTGAACCTTAGCAACCAGAAAGCTCCTAATATTCCATACTAGAGAGCTGCTGAACAAAAAAATTAAATCATTAAAAAAAACAAAAATAAAAAATGGCCAATTTGCCTCAGAATATCACTCTCCACATCATACTAAAACTTAATTCAAAGGTGAACAACCCATTTAAGGTTTATATTACAAACTAATTTTCCATTCCTTTTCTTTCCAGTGATTCTTTTTGTTTACTATTTACCTCGCTAGCAACCATCAAGAATAAGGGTGTAATACTGGACATGAGATCTTGCTGCTGATGTGAAGCCCTAAAATGTATCAGGCCTTCCTGATTCACTGCATGTGCACAAAAATAACCGAAAGGTTAACATGTTTCTGTTATATAAATGCCAAAGTATACAAATAAACTGTGCTGTAAACCCTACCAAGTATACTGTATAAATAGATTGCTCAGTGTCTAAATGGCCTCCACCAATATGGTCAGCATATACTTTAGTTCTCACCGTGCTGTAGTGTAAATCTGAGCAAACAATATTGATACGCTAAAAATACTGGATAACAAAATTAGGAAAATGTTTAGTGCAACCAAAACTCCATTCTAAATGTTACTTTTTGGACTGTACTATTGAGCAATGTGGCTTTAGAGGTCACTGTTTCCTAGGCCACATCATAATTCTGCATAAACCCTACATAACTGTTGGCAGGGCCAGACTGTAACATAGTCCTGAATTGCTGCCTAATGGGTGAAGCTATGCTGCTTTTAAAGGACAAGGAAAGTCAAAATCTATTAAGCTCACTATTCAGTAGTACTACAATTGCTATGTAAAAATGCTATATTTGTGGCCTGCCTAATAAAAGATTTAGGCTGATGCCACACCAGGCGTAGGGCTGATTTTTTCGGCAAGCGGAAAAACGCTTGCCGAAAAATCAGCCCTACGCCTGCTACTTGTGCCTGCACCCGAATGAATGGAATACGCTCGGGTGCAGGCACATGTAGCCGATATACGCACGAAAACGCGCGAGAATGCAAAGTCTCGCGTTTTCTTGCGTATATCGGCTACATGTGCCTGCACCCGAGCGTATTCCATTCATTCGGGTGCAGGCACAAGTAGCAGGCGTAGGGCTGAATTTTCGGCAAGCGTTTTTCCGCTTGCCGAAAAAATCAGCCCTACGCCTGGTGTGGCATGAGCCTTACAGAGATACACTTACTACTTACAACCTACTCGTTTCAGTGTAGTAGTGATGCCCACTTCCTTTCCCTCACTACTCTCTACTGCACATGCTCCAACACCACCCGACTCCCCAC
Source organism: Xenopus tropicalis (assembly GCF_000004195.4). NCBI lineage: Eukaryota > Metazoa > Chordata > Amphibia > Anura > Pipidae > Xenopus > Xenopus tropicalis. Next base: position 120,824,735 of record NC_030677.2, on the reverse strand, counting down.
CCCCCCCCCACTCCGCCTGCCAGTGAACAGACACAGAGAAAAAAGTAAATAGTACATACACGCTCTGCCTGGGGATATTTATTGGCTCTGTACCTGTGGCCAAGATATCATCCAGGTACTCGAACAATAGCAGTTCCGTGATGGTGGGACTTGAGCTTGATAAATTGCACTAAATCCATGGATGTATGAATGTATGGGCAGCTTGTTCAGCAATGACTTCGTAAATTTCATATGCACTCATCATGGTGCGAGCCCAGTCTCAGTTAGTGCTGCCGGGCTGTCTCTAGTAACCTTGCCCTGCAGCTTGCAAGCACAATGCACTCATACACCACCAACCCCCTCCCCCGCTCCGCATCGCACACAGCAAACAAGTGCTGCCGGGCTGTCTCTAGTAAGCTTGCAGCTTGCATGCACAATGCCCCCAGCACCTGCCGTTGTCCTCTTCTTATGGCCCCAGCTTGCCGCTGCAGCCACTTCTTATATAGGAGTCACCATGGCAACCAGACGCCATGGGGAGTGCTCCTGCTTCTGCGCATGCGCTTACAAAGGAACTAGTCGTACAGTCTGTGCAGGAGCGTGGCATTATGGGAATCTTCTCTACCCAGCTCTGCGTTTTTTATTCCTGTTTGGCTTCTGATCATTTGAACTATTGAGACAACTGAAGGTATGCCTGCATTTTGAGATTAACTCTTTACTAGCCTTTCCTTCTCCTTTAAAGTATCAAGAATTAGGAAACATAAGAACAGTTACAGAATAGTCAAGGTTTTTTAACTTACAGTCTTTAGGAATTAATTCCCAATCGCCTCTGTCCATAATTTCCTATACTGGAACTGTAGATAAAACTAGCCACAAGGTATATATGGTGATGAATGAAGCTGGACAACAAAACAGAACTCCAAATTACTACTAGATGCAGATGAAGAGTTAATATTACTTAAACAGCTGTGCTCCAAAATCAGGAGGTTTAAGGAAAACATTAATGTATCAATAGGCCTATGTGTCATTACTGCGTTCCAAAGAAACTGCAAATGTTGCTAATTCTTCAAGATACATACATGGTAGTGCAAGGAGTGCCTATAGAAGCAAGCACCAAGTGTGACTGCACTTGTGGTAAGTACATCACCCTTGCATTGTTTAGTGTGTGGTTGACGCACTGATCAGTAATTTGAAAAATAAAAAATATTTCCTTTAACTCCTACAGAGTTCCACATTGCTTTTACTAAAACACAAGCGGATGTTACCAAACCTCTGAATATCTTTCTTGCTTCTTTGTCTTCTCTCTGGAAATGATCATTTGCAGTGTCAGCCCCAACTACATTTCAGTAGTATAGAACAAAGCCATAATAGGAAAATTAGGTCTAGGCTCTATGCCAAAGCAGCTGTTTTACAGTTAAGAGATTGTTAAAAAAAAAAAAAGTTATTTGGACCTCCTAAACATCTATTAATCATTTTCTATACACTGGACATTGAGACATTTTCTTTAATTTAAGGATTTAGAAATCCTTAAACTAATATATGAGGATTTTCTGGCAAAGGCATCTAATGAGAGGGATGTAACTGAGATGAATAATGATCTTCTGTTGGTGTATTTCATTGCAGATTAATATATTATCATCATAAATTGTGCAGTCAGTATATACCTGATATATAAGGGTTCTTTATGACCTCCAAGGCAGTGTGCAAAGTGCAAAACACAATGCAATGCAATCATTTTTTGTACACTGTCTTCTCATGTTTTAGATTTATGCAGGTCTCATAAGTGAATCTCATCTGTCACTTAGAGCCGTGGCATAAGAGGAGATTAGTTGCTGCGCGACATATCTCCCCTGTCACGGGCAACTAATCTCCCCGAAATGCCATCCCACCCGCTAGTGATTTACATTCTAGCCGGTGGGATGGCATTTCGGGGAGATTAGTCACCCGCGACAAATCTCCCTTGACGCGGGCGACTAATCTCCCCGAAATGCCATCCCACCGGCTAGAATGTAAATAATCTAATCTCCCCGTCTGTCACAGCCCTTAGCCAGTCAGATCTCAAGACTGGCAAGTCTCTGTAAAAGGGTAAACATACTAGATAGATTAAATAGTTTTGCTATTGGCAAACACAAATAAACTACTTTCAATGCCCTTCTACAGGTCATTAAAGGGACAGCACATGCACCTTTTTAACATAATCAATAGGAAAAACAATGTTTTTTTGTTATTTCTGCCATTGAACAAGAAAATTAAACTATTTTAGCACTTTCTGATAAAATTAATTGCTAGTCCACTGAGAAGCTTCTGATAATGAGTCGCTAAATGGCTGGAGTTTAGGAAAGTTAGGGGCTTGTTTGTTCAGGTAGATAAGAAGCTTTAGTTTAATGAAAAAAAATCAATTTGTGCTTTATAATGGCAAAAAAATAATATTTTTTTTATGAGATTAAAAAGAACTGGGAGAATGCATTTTCAACACAAGTTCTATTTATCATACTCATTTTTATCAAAGGGGTTTTAGATGTATACTGGCTCTTTAATCAACAAACTTATTAAGAGCACCGCCAACACCAACAGACTTCAGGTGAAAAAACAAGCATTTTGCTTGTATACGAACTAAAATTGATAAATTACATTATTTACTCATCTTTAAGTCTTCATTAGTACCAGGGTTTGGTTACTCTTTACAGCAAAAGTAAGGCTTTAAACAGTCCTGTACTATATCAACAAAGTTAACTATGCACCTACTATAACAAGTGCCAAGTGTCAGATCATAACATTAAATACATTCGTTTTACAAAATCCATTAGTTAGCATAATACATAAAGAATATGTAAGAATTGCTCAGAGCACTTATACAGCATACCATTTTCTGCCCAGTTAGAAAAAAAAAATAAACTGAAACTTGGAATTACCATGCACAGCTGAGCAAACATTTAGGAAATATAAGCATTAACAAAGTTACCTGTATACATTTTGTAACCTATTTTAACTGAAGAGACAAATGTGCAGATTTATTAAAAATTAAACAACACTTAACCGACAGTCAGGAAAGTGTTAACAAATTAACACATTCATCAAAGTAAATAGCTGTATCAGTTCATTAGAATGTATAAGCAGGCACGCTACAGCTGGACATACAGTATACATACCGATATTATCGTACAAAACAAGGTACGGTGCGTGTATGGTGGCTCTATGAGGTGCCCAATATTGCAGAAGCCTTGGATAACCATTGTCTCATTGATCGAGCGCGGCTGAAGGTGCCCAAGCAAAAGCTGCGTTTAGGGCTAAATCACTAGATAGGGGTAATGATAATGTAATGATACATTAGGGACAAAGTGATTGAGAAAGAAATGAGTGTACAGGGAGGAAGGCTAATAGGTAATATGGTTATAAACTTTTTCCTCCAGCCTGTACAAAATATTTAGGATTAGTCATTTTGATTATTTGGAAATGATTATTAACAAGTTGCTGGACTCCTTGTCATCTGCTTGTTATCTTTATTAAGAAACTTAAGGCCTCATTTATTAATCTCATGGGAGCAACTGCTGTGGATCCCATTAACAATGCACTTGCACCTGTGGGATTTGCCTGGATTGAGCTGAATCTGGTACAAATTCAATGCAATGCAGCTCAGTCCTTGATATGTACCATAGGCAGGCGGTAAGTACAGAGCCCCAGTTTCTTTCTTATAGAGAAAAAACATTTGGATCTTAATAGACGATGCTTTATAAAATTATTTAATACAGCATTCACAATCCTAGTGGCTAGATTATTTCTTCCATTCTAATTTTACCATGTTAAATATCACAATCCTTTAAAGGGGTTGTTCGCCTTGAAATGAACTTTTAGTATGATGGAAAAACTACAAAAAATATCTACAATTATTCAGCTTTTTTCAGCAGCTCTCCAGTTTGGAATTTCAACAGCTATCTGGTTACTAGGGGTTTGCTTGCCATGGCAACCAGGCAGTGGTGTTAATGAAAGACTGAAATATGAATATAAGAGGGACTAAATAGAAAGTATAAAATGTAACAATAAAACTAAAATTGTAGCCTCACAGAGCAATAGTTTCTTGGCAAGGGGGCCAAAAAACTATAACAAATAAATAATGAAGACCAGTTGCAAAGTTGCTAGGAATATACTAAAAGTTATGTTAAAGGAGATCAACACCATCCCCGGCTATAAAAGCCCCATTAACTAGTACTGCCTCAACATCCCCCTTCACCTCTCCCTTATCAGTTAGTCTCTAACTTTAAAAACTGTCCCTATCCAACCTAAAAGAGCAGAGTAGCGCAGCTGCGTACCTGGCAGGCCAGTTAAGGGGGCTTTTATAGCCGGGGAGGGTGTTGTTCTCCTTTAAAGGTGAACCACCGCTTTAACTGCATTCTTTTTTCTACTAATACCATGGAACCCTGAAACCATACAGAAGATGGCTATAAGTCTACTTTCAACAAAGCCGCCTCATTTGATGTCTCTTTCATTTTTAGCCTGCCATAGAGCAAATACCCATCACTACCTTGACTTTTCTTGATCCTGGAATAATTAGTAACATTGTAAACCTTTTTTTAGCCTGGAAGGTACTTTATTAGCTTTACATATAATTAATCTATCTTTTAATGTGCATAAATTATATACAGATGAAAAATAAATATACTCATTTAACATAGCTATGAACAAAAGACAAAGACAAACCAGCTAAAATATTCAGCAGCACAGAGGTTAAAACATGCAGGAGGAAATGGGGATTCCCAGGCAGACATTTCACTATTAGCCTATGCAAACAACATACTGTCAGGAAGGAGCCAAGCTCTTTGGCCAGATATAACCACAGTTATATTACATTTTGTTAGGCTGACTCACAACCAGTTCTAAAAATGTGATTTCATGAGACAAAACATCAATTACCATTCCTGTTTTTGAATTTATGGTTATTTTCTGGCAGTCATTAAGGTATAAGACAACACTGCAGCACACAAGGAGAATAAGATTATTTCACAAAGGTACTGTTTTATAATTACAGGGAATTATTTGCTTATAATGGAGTCTATGGGAGATGACCTTTCCATAATTCGGAATTTTCTGGATAACGGGTTTCCGGATAAGGTATCCCATACCTGTACCACAATTCTGTACATATCCAAAGACCCTGAACTACAAAATTCACAAAGCAAACAATTTCCGTTCTGGAGAGAATTCACCCTGACCTAATATTTCAAGGGAAATCATACATACGTCTAAATAATATATATGTCCACAATAGATGTTCTCTCATTTGCTTGCTTTATCCAGTGTTAAAACTTCACTGAATAAATGTGAAGCATGTTGTTATGGAAATTGATGCACACTGGGAATATCTTTTTATTTGTGCAGAAGAAAAATCTGGGACATATAAATGCTGTTACCAAGTGATCTTGTACAGAAGTCCTTTTGCTACATGAACATTACTGGAAGAACTAGACTAAACAAAAAAAAAAGGGCTTCTCACTAAACAGTTTCTGCTATAAGTGTGTTATGTTCCACCCAGAAAATGATCTGTAAACTGAATAAACGGCCATGCAAAATAACTCCAGGAATTAATAATGCTTTACTTGTTGTTTAACCTGTCAAAAAATAATTAATTCAATTTTTAAAATAGAAAACAAATCCATGACATTTTAGAGTACCATACATTCATTTGAATAAACATAAGAGGTACTCATATGCAAAGAAAAGGTAAAATATTACTTTAGCTAATACATATTTCAGTAAATGCCAAGTATGACTTTTCAAAGTTATAGAAATAAAAAAATGCTCTCTCTATTTGCTAAAGTAAAGGAAAAATGTTAAATGGAAATGTAACTACTATGACATTATTATGTAATATTTTTGCTACATACATAATTAAAAACATGAGAATCTGGGTTTAATTTGAAAACTTCTGAGCTTGTGATAACCACAGGTTTAGTAAGGGGGTTTTGAATGGGGACTCTGCTGCTAATCTAAAATCTTTTGACCTTAAAAAGTAGAATCGGAAATCCATGGAAACAGATTTTTAGACAAAAGGTTATGAAATTAAATCTCTGACTTTATTGCCAGGTGTCAAAAATATTAGCTAATGTGACTGGAATGCTTGTATCAACCCAAACCTCGCAAGAGGGTATTCAGTGGTGTGAATGCTATTATTTCCATATGACACAGTTAATCAACAAAAAAGTCTTCTAAATGAGAAACGGTATTAGGAAGACATTTGGTGTATTCTTTATAACCATTAAGGGACAAACAACTTCACGCTGCACATCATTCAACAAAGCACTGATTCCACTTTAACCATCTGATCCGTGCTTTCAGCTGATGTATTGATTGTAACTTTTTTCCAAGCACTATCATTATAAAGTACCTCCAATAAAGTATATTGAATTATTTCCTGGGCCAAATCAAAATGATCCAATTGTCTGGATCCTGGGGCAATTATTAGATGCTAACATGGGTGTAGACATATCTTTTTAAGGAACACATCAACATGCTGATGCTGTGCTTGTCCAATGAGATTTTTTAAACCTGAGTATATATTTAATTTTTGGCATCCCAAACGTAATTACTGATATAGAGGATTTGAAACCAGTTAGCCCACTGTTATCAAACATGTTGAAGTTACCATGCAATAACTGCTTGGCAATGTTACAAATATGAATGTGAATGCCTACAGAGCATATAAAATTCTTATTGGAAGACCGTATTGCAGCAGTTGGGCCACAGGCCCCATAACATGTGGGAAAAGTTTTATTGTGTAGTGTTGGTTTAATAATCCAACTCAATGATTGCTTAAATACATTTTCCATAATGCTTTAACCCTTTAAGTGCCAAGGGACGTAGATTCTACGTCCCAGGTACCAAGGGACCAAAGTGCCATGGGACGTAGAATCTACGTCCAATGGCACTGTCGGGTTTACAAGCGCTGCGCTCGCTTTTAAAGCAGCGCAGCGCTTGTAAACCCCTCAGATCCCCCTAGGCAACGAGCAAACATAGACATACTCACCGATCCGGGTCCCCGAGCCGCACCGATCGCGTCGCCAGCCAATGACAGCAGTGGACACGCGTTGATGACGTGTCCACTGCTGTCCCTTTAAATAGCGCCGCCTACTGTCGGCTCCCTCACTCCTGCTGCGCACTTCGGACGAGATGGAGCTCCCCTGCTGCCTTCCTGCTGGATTGATCGCCCCTGATCGTCTGCCTGCCTTGGGTAAGCTGAACTACAACTCTCTACCACTGTTTATTTTGCTTATTTCTATCTCAACTGTCTAAAAAATTTTTTTTTTTTTTTTTTTGCATTTTTTCTTCTATCTTTGTCATTATTACACTTTTGTACACATACACACTGATTTACAACTTTCCCAAGCACACACAGACACTTACACACACACTTACACTTACACTTTTTTTTTTTTTTTTTTTTTTTTTTCTTTCTTTCTTTTCTTTTCTTTCTGTCTTTGCTTTCTTTGGCAGTCTTTTTTTTTTACTAAAACTTTATTTCTGATCTTGCTCTATAATTATCTGATTTATTTGGTTGCATTTTAGTGTTTTTTTGGCATTTTCATAATTGATTTCTGTTTTTGAATTATTCTATTGCACTGTAACTTTTTGTATTGCTATTGGGTGCTGAATTTGCAGTGACGTTGGTGGATCCAGGGCTCTGACCACCGATTTCATTGCAATTATTGTTCTTCTGTTGGTTTAGGTGGTTTTATTGGATTTTACGGTGTTTTATCTTTGCATTGTTCTTTATTGTGTGTTTAGTGCCCCCAAAAAGGTTGCTTTTGCAGTGACATTGGTGGATCCAGGGCTCTTACCGATTTCATTGCAACTATTGTTCTTTGATTGCTTTTAGTGGTTTTATTCCATTTGATTTCAGTTGTTCTAGAAAGGTCCAGAGGTGCTAAGATTGTTCTGGTAGTTTCTATTGCCAAGGGTTAGGCTGATGCCACACGAGGCGTAGGGCTGATTTTTTCAGCAAGTGGAAAAACGCTTGCCGAAAATTCAGCCCTACGCCTGCTACTTGTTCCTGCACCCGAATGAATGGGATACGCTCGGGTGCAGGCACGTGTAGCCGATATACGCATGAAAACGCGAGACTTTGCATTCTCACGCGTTTTCATGCGTATATCGGCTACATGTGCCTGCACCCGAGCGTATCCCATTCATTCGGGTGCAGGCAAAAAAAAAGGGGTGCATAGAGTGCAGCCCCAATATTATGCATTTTCAGGTTTGGCGGCCATGTACTTATGTGCAACCAGACATAGGTATCGTTTTATTCAGGGGAACTTGCAGATTGATGGTTAGTAAGTTTTTGGTAGTTGCCATGGAGATTTTGGGGAGAAATCTAGGTTTTTTATCTGGTTTTTCCTTGATTTCTGACCAAAATCTAGGTTTGTATCTGGTTTTTCCTTGATTTCTGACCAAAGCGCTGACTTCTGCAAGGGACTGCGGCCACAATTTTCCATGTAGAAAGAGAAGAGTGGCGTCTCTGAATAGCTGAAGGTGTGCACTTTTCGTAAATATATAGATTGTGGGGGTATCTCACAGGTAGGGGGGGTTAACACTGAAAAACTGCAGGTAGTGCACATAGAGCGCAGCCCCCAAAATTTCAACTGAAATTGCCCTTATGCATTGCCCCTGTTTGGGGGCATTTGGTGGCCACGTCTTTATGTGCACCCATACATATGGGGTATCGTTTTATTCAGGGGAACTTGCAAATTGAGGTTTAGTAAGTTTTTGGTAGTTGCCATGGAGATTTTGGGGAGAAATCTAGGTTTGTATCTGGTTTTTCCTTGATTTCTGACCAAAGCGCTAACTTCTGCAAGGGACTGCGGCCACAATTTTCCATGTAGAAAGAGGAGAGTGGCGTCTCTGAATAGCTGAAGGTGTGCACTTTTCAGAAATATATAGTTTGCGGGGGTTATTTCACAGGTATGGGGGTGTTTAGACTAAATAACTGCAGATAGAGCACAGCCCCCCCTTATGCATTGCCCCTGTTTGGGGGCATTTGGTGGCCACGTCTTTATGTGCACCCATACATATGGGGTATCGTTTTATTCAGGGGAACTTGCAAATTGAGGTTTAGTAAGTTTTTGGTAGTTGCCATGGAGATTTTGGGGAGAAATCTAGGTTTTTATCTGGTTTTTCCTTGATTTCTGACCAAAATCTAGGGTTGTATCTGGTTTTTCCTTGATTTCTGACCAAAGCGCTGACTTCTGCAAGGGACTGCGGCCACAATTTTCCATGTAGAAAGAGAAGAGTGGTGTCTCTGAATAGCTGAAGGTGTGCACTTTTCGTAAATATATAGATTGTGGGGGTATCTCACAGGTAGGGGGGTTATCACTGAAAAACTGCAGGTAGTGCACATAGAGCGCAGCCCCCAAAATTTCAACTGAAATTCCCCTTATGCATTGCCCCTGTTTTGGGGCATTTGGTGGCCACGTCTTTATGTGCACCCATACATATGGGGTATCGTTTTATTCAGGGGAACTTGCAGATTGATGGTTAGTAAGTTTTTGGTAGTTGCCATGGAGATTTTGGGGAGAAATCTAGGTTTGTATCTGGTTTTTCCTTGATTTCTGACCAAAGCGCTAACTTCTGCAAGGGACTGCGGCCACAATTTTCCATGTAGAAAGAGGAGAGTGGCGTCTCTGAATAGCTGAAGGTGTGCACTTTTCAGAAATATATAGTTTGCGGGGGTTATTTCACAGGTATGGGGGTGTTTAGACTAAATAACTGCAGATAGAGCACAGCCCCCCCTTATGCATTGCCCCTGTTTGGGGGCATTTGGTGGCCACGTCTTTATGTGCACCCATACATATGGGGTATCGTTTTATTCAGGGGAACTTGCAAATTGAGGTTTAGTAAGTTTTTGGTAGTTGCCATGGAGATTTTGGGGAGAAATCTAGGTTTTTATCTGGTTTTTCCTTGATTTCTGACCAAAATCTAGTGTTGTATCTGGTTTTTCCTTGATTTCTGACCAAAGCGCTGACTTCTGCAAGGGACTGCGGCCACAATTTTCCATGTAGAAAGAGAAGAGTGGTGTCTCTGAATAGCTGAAGGTGTGCACTTTTCGTAAATATATAGATTGTGGGGGTATCTCACAGGTAGGGGGGGTTATCACTGAAAAACTGCAGGTAGTGCACATAGAGCGCAGCCCCCAAAATTTCAACTGAAATTCCCCTTATGCATTGCCCCTGTTTTGGGGCATTTGGTGGCCACGTCTTTATGTGCACCCATACATATGGGGTATCGTTTTATTCAGGGGAACTTGCAGATTGATGGTTAGTAAGTTTTTGGTAGTTGCCATGGAGATTTTGGGGAGAAATCTAGGTTTGTATCTGGTTTTTCCTTGATTTCTGACCAAAGCGCTAACTTCTGCAAGGGACTGCGGCCACAATTTTCCATGTAGAAAGAGGAGAGTGGCGTCTCTGAATAGCTGAAGGTGTGCACTTTTCAGAAATATATAGTTTGCGGGGGTTATTTCACAGGTATGGGGGTGTTTAGACTAAATAACTGCAGATAGAGCACAGCCCCCCCTTATGCATTGCCCCTGTTTGGGGGCATTTGGTGGCCACGTCTTTATGTGCACCCATACATATGGGGTATCGTTTTATTCAGGGGAACTTGCAAATTGAGGTTTAGTAAGTTTTTGGTAGTTGCCATGGAGATTTTGGGGAGAAATCTAGGTTTTTATCTGGTTTTTCCTTGATTTCTGACCAAAATCTAGTGTTGTATCTGGTTTTTCCTTGATTTCTGACCAAAGCGCTGACTTCTGCAAGGGACTGCGGCCACAATTTTCCATGTAGAAAGAGAAGAGTGGTGTCTCTGAATAGCTGAAGGTGTGCACTTTTCGTAAATATATAGATTGTGGGGGTATCTCACAGGTAGGGGGGGGTTATCACTGAAAAACTGCAGGTAGTGCACATAGAGCGCAGCCCCCAAAATTTCAACTGAAATTCCCCTTATGCATTGCCCCTGTTTTGGGGCATTTGGTGGCCACGTCTTTATGTGCACCCATACATATGGGGTATCGTTTTATTCAGGGGAACTTGCAGATTGATGGTTAGTAAGTTTTTGGTAGTTGCCATGGAGATTTTGGGGAGAAATCTAGGTTTGTATCTGGTTTTTCCTTGATTTCTGACCAAAGCGCTAACTTCTGCAAGGGACTGCGGCCACAATTTTCCATGTAGAAAGAGGAGAGTGGCGTCTCTGAATAGCTGAAGGTGTGCACTTTTCAGAAATATATAGTTTGCGGGGGTTATTTCACAGGTATGGGGGTGTTTAGACTAAATAACTGCAGATAGAGCACAGCCCCCCCTTATGCATTGCCCCTGTTTGGGGGCATTTGGTGGCCACGTCTTTATGTGCACCCATACATATGGGGTATCGTTTTATTCAGGGGAACTTGCAAATTGAGGTTTAGTAAGTTTTTGGTAGTTGCCATGGAGATTTTGGGGAGAAATCTAGGTTTTTATCTGGTTTTTCCTTGATTTCTGACCAAAATCTAGTGTTGTATCTGGTTTTTCCTTGATTTCTGACCAAAGCGCTGACTTCTGCAAGGGACTGCGGCCACAATTTTCCATGTAGAAAGAGAAGAGTGGTGTCTCTGAATAGCTGAAGGTGTGCACTTTTCGTAAATATATAGATTGTGGGGGTATCTCACAGGTAGGGGGGGTTATCACTGAAAAACTGCAGGTAGTGCACATAGAGCACAGCCCCCAAAATTTCAACTGAAATTGCCCTTATGCATTGCCCCTGTTTTGGGGCATTTGGTGGCCACGTCTTTATGTGCACCCATACATATGGGGTATCGTTTTATTCAGGGGAACTTGCAGATTGATGGTTAGTAAGTTTTTGGTAGTTGCCATGGAGATTTTGGGGAGAAATCTAGGTTTGTATCTAGTTTTTCCTTGATTTCTGACCAAAGCGCTGACTTCTGCAAGGGACTGCGGCCACAATTTTCCATGTAGAAAGAGAAGAGTGGTGTCTCTGAATAGCTGAAGGTTTGCACTTTTCGTAAATATATAGATTGTGGGGGTTATCTCACAGGTAGGGGGGGTTAACACTGAAAAACTGCAGGTAGTGCACATAGAGCGCAGCCCCCAAAATTTCAACTGAAATTGCCCTTATGCATTGCCCCTGTTTTGGGGCATTTGGTGGCCACGTCTTTATGTGCACCCATACATATGGGGTATCGTTTTATTCAGGGGAACTTGCAGATTGATGGTTAGTAAGTTTTTGGTAGTTGCCATGGAGATTTTGGGGAGAAATCTAGGTTTTTTATCTGGTTTTTCCTTGATTTCTGACCAAAATCTAGTGTTGTATCTGGTTTTTCCTTGATTTCTGACCAAAGCGCTGACTTCTGCAAGGGACTGCGGCCACAATTTTCCATGTAGAAAGAGAAGAGTGGTGTCTCTGAATAGCTGAAGGTGTGCACTTTTCGTAAATATATAGATTGTGGGGGTATCTCACAGGTAGGGGGGGTTATCACTGAAAAACTGCAGGTAGTGCACATAGAGCGCAGCCCCCAAAATTTCAACTGAAATTCCCCTTATGCATTGCCCCTGTTTTGGGGCATTTGGTGGCCACGTCTTTATGTGCACCCATACATATGGGGTATCGTTTTATTCAGGGGAACTTGCAGATTGATGGTTAGTAAGTTTTTGGTAGTTGCCATGGAGATTTTGGGGAGAAATCTAGGTTTGTATCTAGTTTTTCCTTGATTTCTGACCAAAGCGCTGACTTCTGCAAGGGACTGCGGCCACAATTTTCCATGTAGAAAGAGAAGAGTGGTGTCTCTGAATAGCTGAAGGTTTGCACTTTTCGTAAATATATAGATTGTGGGGGTTATCTCACAGGTAGGGGGGTTAACACTGAAAAACTGCAGGTAGTGCACATAGAGCGCAGCCCCCAAAATTTCAACTGAAATTGCCCTTATGCATTGCCCCTGTTTTGGGGCATTTGGTGGCCACGTCTTTATGTGCACCCATACATATGGGGTATCGTTTTATTCAGGGGAACTTGCAGATTGATGGTTAGTAAGTTTTTGGTAGTTGCCATGGAGATTTTGGGGAGAAATCTAGGTTTGTATCTGGTTTTTCCTTGATTTCTGACCAAAGCGCTAACTTCTGCAAGGGACTGCGGCCACAATTTTCCATGTAGAAAGAGGAGAGTGGCGTCTCTGAATAGCTGAAGGTGTGCACTTTTCAGAAATATATAGTTTGCGGGGGTTATTTCACAGGTAGGGGGGGTTAACACTGAAAAACTGCAGGTAGTGCACATAGAGCGCAGCCCCCAAAATTTCAACTGAAATTGCCCTTATGCATTGCCCCTGTTTTGGGGCATTTGGTGGCCACGTCTTTATGTGCACCCATACATATGGGGTATCGTTTTATTCAGGGGAACTTGCAGATTGATGGTTAGTAAGTTTTTGGTAGTTGCCATGGAGATTTTGGGGAGAAATCTAGGTTTGTATCTAGTTTTTCCTTGATTTCTGACCAAAGCGCTGACTTCTGCAAGGGACTGCGGCCACAATTTTCCATGTAGAAAGAGAAGAGTGGTGTCTCTGAATAGCTGAAGGTTTGCACTTTTCGTAAATATATAGATTGTGGGGGTTATCTCACAGGTAGGGGGGGTTAACACTGAAAAACTGCAGGTAGTGCACATAGAGCGCAGCCCCCAAAATTTCAACTGAAATTGCCCTTATGCATTGCCCCTGTTTTGGGGCATTTGGTGGCCACGTCTTTATGTGCACCCATACATATGGGGTATCGTTTTATTCAGGGGAACTTGCAGATTGATGGTTAGTAAGTTTTTGGTAGTTGCCATGGAGATTTTGGGGAGAAATCTAGGTTTTTTATCTGGTTTTTCCTTGATTTCTGACCAAAGCGCTGACTTCTGCAAGGGACTGCGGCCACAATTTTCCATGTAGAAAGAGGAGAGTGGTGTCTCTGAATAGCTGAAGGTGTGCACTTTTCAGAAATATATAGTTTGTGGGGGTTATTTCACAGGTAGGGGGGGTTAACACTGAAAAACTGCAGGAAGTGCACATAGAGCGCAGCCCCCACATTTTTAGCTGTAATTGCCCTTGTGCATTGCCCCTGCTTTGGAGTGTTTGGTGCCCATGTCTTTATGTGCACCCATACATATGGGGCATCATTTTATTCAGGAGAAGTTTGTCTTTCAAATATGCCTTTGTTAGAAAATTTTTATGAGATTTTTTTTTGTCAAATCCACATTTGATCATGCGTCCAAGTTTACGTTTTAGAAAAAAAAAAAAAATGTCATAAAAAGTTCCAAATTTCACAATGCACTGACAAAAGGTGTTTGGCTTTTGAGTGAAAACTACATTGCACCTAGAAACCTGAAGGTCTGTAGTTTCTAAAGATACCAAACATGAGGGGATATTTTAGATTTACATATAAGTTATGCTGCATTAACTGTTACAAGCGCTTTTCTGCTTTGTTCTGGTGTGATATTGTACTAAGTATTGCCTTAGTTTGGGGGTTACTTCTGGACAGGAACTGTGGGGTACCACCACATATTTGGTATCGTTGGAATTGGGAGTATCAGGGCTTTTACAAACAATAAAAAAAAGTGAGTAAAATTAACTTTTCTATGGAAAAAAACCTCAAAATATACAGAAATTTTTCATAATTTTATTTTTTTTTTACATATTTCACCCAAAATACACATCATATCTCCAGAAAAGTTATAAAATTTGGTATGTATGTCGAAGCCCAATTAGTGACGAAAAAAACGATATATAATTTCCCTAGTTTCGTGGAGGTTTTCCTACCAAAAAACATTGTTAAAGTGAATGAGTACAAAATGCTTAAAAAACGTCTGGCACTGGGGGGAACCGAAATGACGAATTCGGCTGGCACTTAAAGGGTTAACCATTGATAATTTGCTAGATAATGCTTGGAGTTAAAGTTCAGCAACTTTCATTTAAAACAACACTGCTATAAAAGTTAAAAAATATTAACAGCAATTGAACATAATAACAAACAGGCATACAGACAAAAAGCATGTCATTACATGGAGTCACTAGGAATGCTTTAATGAAAACATCAATATTGATTGATGGCCTTCAATGAAGGCTGCTGCCTATCCTGTTTAGGGTCTTAAGTAATCAAATGTGATTTATGGTTTCCCAGACTGGTATTGTTGAAATAATTTTACCTGTATTTAGCTAAACAATGCATGTTTTGAGTGAACTAAAATCCATATAAAAATAAAAACAGGAAGAATGAAATATAATCACTGATAATAGCTTTTGTAGAATGTGTCCTACAATGAAAGGATTATAGGTGTTACTCCATGTTATTTCAAGAATTTACATTTGCTATACAAAGATCAATATATGAATCCATATATAAATGCAGTACATAACAGGACTATTACTATTACTATATCCATAAAATGATTTAATAAAGATAATTACTTCTGCAGTACAGTAAATTAATATTTTGTGCAAAATAGTAAATGAACCTGGGATGCTATTTGTAAACAAATTGTCTATTGCAACTCAGCATGAGAGCTAAATGCTAAAATCTTTTGTCCCACTCATCCCCTCAAAAATAAAAAAAGACCTTTTCCCAGTATACACAAATATGGTACATTCCTCTTTCTCCCTCATGGCCACAGAAATAACATTTCCAAATAGTGACTTTTTGCTAACCCACAGATTGTCAGATGCTATCCAAATATCTCAAATTTACTTCAGTACCTAAGGCTGCCCTTCAGGGTCCTCTAGAGAATGTTACACCCCAACATACCAGATGTGAAATGATGCATATACTGCCACATGGTTCCTAATTGCATTAAATTGAAAGTAGCCAAAATATGATTTCTGTTGTGTAATAAAATGAATTATCTAAATCAAAGTCCCCACCCAAGCTTATTGTAACATACATATATAAAAGATTAGCAATCCTGACCACACAGTCAAGTGTAGGACACTTTTATGCAATGATTTGTAAAGGCCTGTTAATCTGACTTTTTGGAAACTATTTTAATTAATGGGAAACCCCAGAACCCCTACAGCGCACAATGACATCCTTGACAAGTCTTCCTATATTTAACATCACTTTGAGGAATGCCTTTTCCCATTTCAGCATGGTAATGACCCTGTGCACAAAATTACGTCTGCACTGATTTGGTTTGCTGAGAAGGGATTGAAAGATACGTATGGGTGTGGTTTCACTATGGTATAAGACATTTTGGTAAGAAATTTGGCAGCATGGCACTACTTTTTACCCCAGGCGAGTGCATGTTTTTTTTCTAAAAGAAGCACTGGCCCAACGAGAACACCAAGGAGGGGTAACTGACAAACTGCATTCCCCCAATGAATTTGAATGACTTTCCTTGTCCTTTAAAGGACATGTAAATCCCACAAACAAAAATGTAATCAATGAAAAGCCTCTTTGAAATCTTTCAATACCTGGCACTCTGGTTGCTCAAAGGTTTATAATAAGGCTGCAGCATCTCGTTAATCACTTAGATTACCTTCTCCTCTTGTAACCCACTTGGCCCCCTCCCTTAGGAATTTACTTTGGCTGTTGGCTACTGAGCATGCTCAGTTCTTCTCAGCTCATATTACTAAACACGCCCTCCAGTCTATCAGCCAATTAAGAGATAGCATTGCTAGTTCCCATAGAAACTCAGCTCTAGCTATCTGCTCCTTTTTTTTCTCCTAACCTCCTCTCCTCAGTTTAACCATTACAGGGCACAATTGAAGCACAACTTTTTATCAAAGGATGTTTTGCCTGTGGGAGCCTCTATTCTTGCTGAAATTTATGCCGAATAAGGGTCTTTGTGCACGTATGCTGTTTGTAGATTTAAGTGGAACTGATGATGTGTCAGAGGGAAAATGGCCGCCGGGTGAAAGCTGCTATCTGTTTTAGGAAAATGTGATGGTGCTGGCAAACGGAGGGGATATACGCAATACAAATGATGCCATTTGGGTGGGGGAGATGTGCCCAACTTATATACATTGTAAGAAAATGTAGGGTTTACATGTCCTTTAAGGAAAAAATTGATGAACTGCCAGCAGAATTTAAGAAATGGTCATATTAGAATCTCTTAGCTGTGGCAACAAGTTGCTTCTGAGTATGATTCATGTGTCTAGAATCTATAATGGATCCATAAAAACATGATACTAACTGCCCTTGCCACTATAAAACTGATTCATTTACTGAATATGCTGAACTCACAGAACCTGTTTCATCTGAAATACAACCCACACCGCAGCTTTACTTCTGTCTTTCTCTTTTTTTTTCAAATGGCATGAACAAAGTGAATCTATCTTTACAATCTATTAAGAATAAAAACATAAATTTGCACATTTATTTTAACCCTGAGAAACTCAGTTTAGCTGACGAAACATGTTGGTTTATATGATCTTTTTAACAGTCTGGCCAGCTTACTAACATAAGGACAATACACGGACCCACAGCTGTGGGGATTTCTTGCAAACAATCTGAAACCAGAGATGGTACAATTGTGAGAGGCTTTAATTGTCTGATATATTGTGAATGCAATTTTACCTTGATTTTAGTAAAATAATTTTAGAGAATCACACAATGGGTTTGTCCCTGTCTATACTTTTAAATATTTTAGATTTTAAGGATGTATCCCTTACACTAGGAAAACTGGGCCTAGGGTGAAATGTGGACTATGTTGCAAACTTCAGGGGCATTATTAATTATGTTGGCACTGTTTAGACTACATAATGTATTAACTTAAGTATTTACCAATGTAGAGGCTTGGGCAGTCTATATTGTAAACTATTATATTCACTGCATATAAATTAAACAGTTAGCACTTGTTACATTTCTAGTTACTTCATATCCAGTTTTTGTTTTAATATAAAGTAATGATCAGTATTGGCTTTTTTCCTTATCGTATCCCTTAAAACCAGTATCAAGTATTATTTTTAATGACTGGTTACCTGAAGGTTACCTGAAGGAGGTACGTCGCTAAGTGTAGTATATGGGGGCATTCTGGACCAGCACAACTCTTGCATGGTTCTATGTGAAGGACTGCCCCCAGAAAGCATTGGCATCCAATGGAAATGTATCACGGAGCGACTTGCTGGAATAAAAAGTTACTACTTTATTATTAAAAGTATGATATTTGAAAATGATTCTCATCTCACAGAACCATAATGCTCGATGCGTTTCATAGCCATCCTCCACTTTCTCAAAGGTAGTTCAGTCTTTAAAGAAGTACCAAAATGGGTTCCTAAACTTACTAAATAGGGTGAAATGAAACAACACATGTTCACTAGGCATTCAGACACTGCAAGATGCACCTGAATGTGAGGCCTGCTGCGAATAAAAAGCAAGACAGATGCTGGCTGCACTGCAGAGAAATGATCAACACTTTCAAATAGCAGGGAAGCATTGAGCAGTGTTATAGTATGTTTTGTTTGTCTAACCTGGCTAACTTCAGTGAGAAATGACCTGCACCCTCCTTCTCAGCTGTGCAAAACACAGTGCAACACTGTCTATTTCAATGGACAAGATCTGTGTCCGCAGCAGTCAGAACAAGTAAAGCGAAGAGGAGACTGAACTGCATACAATCAGTTTTTTTTAATAAAAACATTACAGTTAATGAGAAGTATATTAGAGAGTTCTCTTTAAGAAAGAAACCTGAAAATCAGATTTTTTTTTCAGATCAACTTTAAAAATGTAATTTTTCATGAAGATAGATATGACTTTGCTTATCAGTTATTAGTTCAGCATGTAAATACCGACATATTAATATGTAGGGACCCATAGGGTTAAGCTCCCTATGGTGTTATCCCTTATCTAATCTTATCTGTACTGTTATAGGGCAGAGCCCTCTACTCTCAGGTTACAGTTATTAGGCTACCCCCTATAGGTTTAGCCCAGGTTGACCACTCCCCTTGGCAGACTATATAGTGTCTTGCACAAGGAAGTGTCTTTCTCTTTTGGCTCCATGCTGTGTTCTGGACAGAGCTCCAATTGAGCCTGGACCGGACATAGGCCCAGAAGCCATCTTGAGCCCTAGGGGACCTCATACCCTAGTGATAAGTCGGGGACGACCCCGTGAACGAGGTAAAGCCAGCACAGTCAGTTTTATTAATAGCACCCTCTAGAAGTGGTGAGCATAGTCAGCTTATTTAGCAAGGGCAGTTAATAGCCCCAACCAGGAGTTGTAAAAGGGTTTAGCCTACCCCGGCTCTGTTGTCGTTCTTTAGGGACTGGTTTTTAGACGCCAGGTACCAGGTTAGGAGCTGTCCCCTAGACCACAGTCGGCCGGAACACTCCCTACTGAAAGGTCTTCATCTCAGGTATCAGCTAATCCTCTGTGCATCCTCCAAGTGGGATATTCTGTTCCTAAAGTGTCACATGTGCTGTATTCCATTGTGACTAATCCTATACTGCTGTGACTGTGAGTATACAGTATACCCTGTTGCACTATTCAACTTGTGCTTAGTCCAATAAATCTGTATTATAGTTATTATAAAGGATCCTCTGGCGTCCATCTTTTACTACTTGCATCACACACCTCAGCTAGTTGTAGTTCAACTACACCCTCGCTCCATCTTAATTCTCCCATATAGCGGAGGCTCACTCCTTTGTATTAAGTGTCGCATGTAACCCATACTCTCCATTACACTACTAGCCTGGATTTGTCCTTAAATAGGCCAAATAGGTGTTACAAAAATATATATATTATATATATATATATATATATATGAACTGCTTACGATCCCACATACATGATAATAATAATATATATATTTATATATATCTGCTAAGCCGAACTCCCTGGACTGTGATACTTTACATTCCTCTCTGTTCCATTGTACTAAACTACACTTCGCAAGAAAAATCACACGAACATAACAAAATTCACATACAGCTCGCACTCTTCTTAATAACACCTGCAATAATTTACCAGTTGTCGCGCTACCTTTGCAACTGCTTTGCTCATAACTTCCGGCAGCGCGCTTGTTACCAAGGGCAACCAACTTGTTTGGGTCTCTAAACACCGAGGGATATTATCAATATATGCAGGCCGCTCCCACCCCTTATCCTTTAGTTGGCGCTAGGGGGCCGCCGTTGTCGTCAGCACTAGGGCAGGGCTTGGCAGCCAGCCGCTCGTCTGACGTCACACCCATAAACCACGCCCGCCCCTCGACTCAAACAAAACACATTCACTGGCGTTGGTTTGATGGGTGTGGAGGGACAGTGAGCGCTTTATTTTATGGGGAAGCCTTCCACAGAGGGCTTCCCTGCTTTTTATTGGCTACCAGCATCCTAACGCCTGCTATGGCTGCTACACAGTACTGAATAAATAAATACATTGTGGCAAATGATTCCTGATTCTTTTAATGCTATACTGCCAATTATGGCTGAGTGCCTGGATATTCTAGGAGTTGTTGTGTACACTAGCTGGCAGAAAGAGAGAAAACTGAACTGTCCTCTACCCCTTCCAGTTCTATATACGCAGTGCACATAGAAGCAACAACTATAAGTTAATGGCCACAGCAAAATAATTTTTGTGCCACCTTAACTTTGGGAATAAAGTATATTTATTAATGATATATATTAACTTATTGTCTGTCAGTGATCATTGTGCCCTCTACACTACCTGGGCCCCAGGGGCAAGGTCTGGCTGCTGTATAACTATGCCCCTTAATGGATATCTTGCATATATCTGTTGACTGAGCATCAAAATTCCCTTCAATCTTGTGTAGGCTGTGTATGTGAAAGAAAAAGATTTCCAGGGCCAGATTTCTGTGCCATGTACTAAGAGGTTGGCACACTTTACTGCCCCACCCCCAGGATCGCATGTACACGCATCATTTGACTTACGCTAGGAGCACAGGGGACGTGCCTAAACTGCAGTGCTACTGGTGTAAGCAACTTCATGTGTGGCTGGGCAGCATGCCACTCCTCAATTTGTGCCGCCCTAGGCCCGGGCCTTTGTGGCCTTGCCACAAATCCGTCCCTATAGATTTCAGTGACCTTTATATATTTTGTACACAGTGATGGTAAGGTCAGTGCAAGTGCAAAAATTTGTAATTGCACCCAATCCATATCCTGCATACAGAGCTGTCAACCCTAGCAGTTAACTTTGGGGGGACCAAAAAATGTATCTCGCTAGCTGGAAGTGACGTTAATATGTGCACATTGAATGCTGAGTGTGTGTTTGTGACTGGAATTTAATGGAGAACTTCGGAAGAAAGAGATAAAATCAGGAGAATGCTATCAGATGGGGGTCCAGCAGAGAGAAGTCCAAATTGATTAATTCCTGAAAAAATAGGTAGGGTTGATAGCTCTGTGGTACATAATTTGCTGGTTGTATTGTAGTCATAAGGCTCCAAAACAATGGAACTGGAACCTCTGGAGTGGAGGTTGGGAGCAGACAGAATGGCACTTAGTGTGAAACTTGTGGGTAATGCCAGTTTGCTTTCCTACATACTCCTAGTCACACATGGTGAAACTGGCAATGAATAAGCCCAGATCTAGAAGTATGCACCTTCCTTGGCTGAAGCCATTTTGAGTAAACTAGGGGTGGGATGGTGCAATTCCAGATAAGTCATCCATTGTGGTTGCTATTTTGTCAAAAATTCAATGAACTTTAACAGTAATATGCACCTTTAATACTGCATCCATGCCTTTGAATATGTCTGAATATGTAAGTGATGTTTGGGTCAGGTAAAACTCAACCTGCACAACCTTAATCCACATCCAAACCTAACCCAAAAAATTATGCTATTGTAGGACATAATCTCAACCCTTACCTGCATCTTTGTATGCTACTTCTGCAAACACCTCTGGTTTCAATTAAAGGCAGGGTCGGACTGGGGTGTGTGTGGCCCATCGGGGCTGCTAACCCAGGGGCCCCTGACTGCCCGTTCACCCAACAGCATCACTTTCCCCCCCAGTATGCATACCTTATACTTTTGTCGCAAACAGGGGAAGGGAAGTCAGTGCCTGGTGAAGACTGGGTCTGGGTTAGTGTTGCCCACCTGTTTTTTTTCCCCATGTCCTGCTGGCCCAGTCTGACCCTGAATACAGGGAATCTTTGGGAGCAGAGAAACAGTACCCTTCCCCAGTCTGACCTGTATCCAACACATGATGGTTGCTCCAATATCAACCCAACCTGTGGGTCAGGACAGCATTGGGGAGAAGAGAAGGAGATTCTGTTCAGGATAGGCAGCCAGTTTATGCCATTATGCACAGCTGAGTATCTGAGCATCACTACACAATCTTCTATCTCTCCAAACAGAGCTGTCAACCTGACAGTACATATGCTGAGGACTTCCCATACCAGTCAGTTGAACTGAAGAAGCTGCTCGGATGAGTAGTGAAATGTCTTCAATGATTACCTAACAAGTCCAGTTGCTTTAGATTTATTTATACTAGATATACCATGACCTGGATGAATGAAAATATTGTCAACCTGACAGCTATGTCAGCCAAGGGAAATGCCAAAAATTTTACCCTACACATGGAAAAGTGACGTCACAGATGTCACGCACACTTCCATTAGTAACATCATGCGCACAAGCAAAGTTGAATATGAAACCGAAAAATTCCACCACGCATACACAAATGCACAGAGCCAGATTTCACTACAGAGCACCTATAGGCCACCTCACTTCTCTTGCCTCTCCCCCGATCACTCGCGTTCTTTTCACTCACATACGGAGCACTGGGGACAGGATGCGCTTAAGTTTTCTGTGTGTCCCGTTCCCAGTGGGAGCAAAATGTACATGTGGATAAATTGATGCCGCCCTAGGCCCAGGCCTTTGTGGCCTTGCCACAAATCTGGGCCTGCAAATGCATCAAGTAAAATCACTGAATGCTTACTGCGCATGCGCACCATAAATTCACCTGAGGACCTCTTGAGACTTAAGAAAAATCGGGAGAATGTTGCTGGGGGATAGAAGAACGGGGGAGAGCCTTCAATATTGGTTAACTTTTAAAGAAACAGGGGGGTGACAGCTCTGTCCACACCCTTCCCATATCAGTTGGTCTCCATCCTCAGGAAGTAATGAAGATAGCAAGGTGGAAACTTCTGTTAGAGGTATGCAACCATCTCTGGAAGTGAATATTTATTTTCCCTGGAAATGTGGCTTGGATGACTGATTTAGAACTGTTTCCACAAATCTGTAACCCTCTCATATCCGAAGTGATGAGGGAAAGCGGACCAAACACTTAAAGAAAACTAGAAAACACGTTGTTATGACAATCTCGTGCAAATGTGCACGTAATATTTAATCACACAGTCGGTACTAAGTGAAACATATGTAGAATCTTGGCCAATGACAACTGCGCATCTCAGCCGGCGCACCCCTTATACTAGTTTTCGGCTCATAAGCAGCACAGGCACAAGCCTGGGCACCGGAACCCTTGACAGGCTGTCAGGAGGCAGGACTTTTAAGAGTGGGAGTGGCAGGGGCGTGATTTGCGGGGGCAGCTTTGGATATCACGTGGAGACAAGCTCCGCCCGTTCAATTTAATGCTTGTCAGGCTGTGAGTGTGTTCACATTTACTTGCAGTAAGCGGGCAGGGGCTGAACGGGGCGCTCGTACGAAAGGAGTCGTGAGCTCTATATGACAAGGAGCCTCCCATGACAAGTGCAGCTGGAGGGAATTCCCTAGCGCAGGTCTGTGTGACAGAGGCAGGGGACTCCGCCAGCTGCCCAGTGCCGTGAAACCCGCAGAGCTGCGCTGTGTCCCGCATAACTCTGCGCATGACGCGCTGCACTTGCTCCTCTTTATTCTCTGCGTCATCTCGTCAGGGGGGCAGCCACTCACCTGCCCTCCACTTGTCTCCGTACAATGCCAACGCTGAAATAAAAGAAAGAAGTGAAGGGAGCCCTTCTTTGGATTGTTTTGGTGACTTCTATACGCTCTTCGTTCGTGCGTCCTATGTGGATTTATCTGTTGCTACTGCGTCAAGCCCCGGACAGGCTCCGCTGACCCTGCCACATTGATGAGGTACGTGGGACTCGTCCTTTCCATTGGCGCCCATCCTGGGACTTCCAGGTGTCAGGGGATTGTGGGAGTTATAGTTCTGCCACAGCTTGGAGGGGTTACGGGTCTGACATCCCATACCTATGGGTGCTGCCCTGTCCTACGGAGCAAAAGTGGACTATCCCTATCCATTCCTGCAGTGACAGGCTTCCCTATGTGCTGGGGCGCAGGTAACTCTTTCCCTTCTGCACATAAACAATTATTCGCATATTGCCTCCAGATCCTCATAGCCATGGACGGCTCTTTCTGCATAATTGTGTCAGGAGCTCCACTTCTGCCTACTGCTGCCTATTTCCACCACTGCCATGGAGTGCTTGCTGCCCTGGATGCGTTTAGATTGAGATTATGATCACGTTTCTTTTATAAAACTGTAGCATATTTCCCTTTGTAAAGTTAACAACAGGTGGTGTAGAAAGGTGTAAGTGCACAGAGGGGAATGGGGCTAGGACAGGGACAGATTCCTGTAGTGGTGGCATTAGGAATTCATTTAGTCATTTAGGGTTTGGCTCTTTATTCTTAGTTATTCCTTAGCAGGACATCTGCGAATGCTAAAGTCAGGGGATGGGTTTGTCAGTGCTGTCAGTATATTCTTGTGACTGTCTTTGTATATTTGCCCAGGCAGCAGCCACCCAGTGAGTGTGATATGGCTCTCAGCAGGACCCTGCTGCCCTCCATCTCAACCTTCACAGCGGGGACCCCAAGCAAGGACAAGGCACTGAGACAGGCAAGTTCAGGCAATGTGAGTATCCTGCTTCATATGAGAATGGCTAGGGACTGAGAGCAGGAGTCTGCAGCAAAAAGCTGTGGTATCACTAAGGATGTAGTTGTTATTCCAGCATTTTCCTGTATGTGCACATATTTTGGAAATGTGCGTTTAAGGGAGGCTGTGTAGACATGAGACCGGTGTTTTAAAGAATACAGCTGTAAAGTAGTGCTTGTCCTATATGCCATTCCAGACATGTCCAAGCCAGCCTACCGCTGATCCTGCCCTTACCATAGATAATGTCATGATTTGTATTCATTTCATG
This sequence comes from Xenopus tropicalis, assembly GCF_000004195.4. Taxonomy (NCBI): domain Eukaryota; kingdom Metazoa; phylum Chordata; class Amphibia; order Anura; family Pipidae; genus Xenopus; species Xenopus tropicalis. The sequence goes on along the minus strand of NC_030677.2, from coordinate 120,799,688 downwards.
TTAAGCATTGTTATCCTATAAATTTTAAAATTTTACAAGCAGGTCCTTTTATTATCCAACTGTTTTATTTGTAATTCTTGTTTAGCCTTAAGAACCATGTTTGTCGTAAAAATAGTGTTGAAGTGTTAAAAGTGTTATAGTGTTGCATAACTTGCTGGTGCTATAAAGATAAATGATGATTTATTCTGGGCATTTTGGCGTTTTTCCACAATGCAAAGAATTTTGTTGTCATAAAGAGTGTTTACAAAGCGAGAGAAACAAATACTTCTTGATATTAAATATGCCTGCCCTAATTCTCTCAGAGCAACAAAACACTTTTAATGCTCAGTTTATGAAATAAATCAACACTAAGTAGTAATTTTGCAATCTGGATCCTAAAATTCCCTGTTTTCCCTTTCAATATAACGCAAATCCTAAATAATAGCTTAGTTAGTTTTATACAGGTTGTATACATTTTTCACATTGAAATATGTGGCAAATAAAAAGATTAGAGCATATTTACCTTATGTTAAGTTTGTGATTATCTGATGCTACTGGTGCATTCTAGTTATCTTATTATTTTTGTTTCTTTATTGCACCCCCCTCCCTCTTTTTATTATTATGCTAACATCCCACAGGGTACAGAGCTTTGCTGTTCACTGTCTGCCTCTTGCTCTTACTCATCTCCTTGTGATAGGGATGAAATGCTGAATAGAAGGGTCTCTGTTTTAGTTTTGTCATAGCAACCAGCTTGTACACAATAATGTTTATTTTCCAGAGTTTGTTTTTGTGTGAATTATATAGTTAAGTGCATATGCTATATAAAGAATATGATGTTTTTAATGAAGAGGTAACTTTTCTATAGTTTATCATCTTACAGTTGTTATGTCACTGCTGTACAATTACAACAGTATTATGTTGAGATGTCACTTATGCATTCTTAGCAATACTTCTCTTTATCTAACTTTGTCTAGGGATATGAGAGGATTTTCCTACAGTATATATTCAATTATTTGTTTAATACGACTCCCATGATCCCCAGAAAGCCAAAGTTTGCTGGGGGTGGCTGGAAGTTGTATCCAAGGTTACACAAAGTCAAAACGGTGGGCAAGCTTAAAAGCTTAAGAGTATATAATGTTAAATTCAGATTACTAAGTGTTTACTTGTACAAGTCATTCATGTATTTAAGGGATATTGCACCACCTACTGTAAACAGGATAAGCAGGACACCTTGCAGTTCTGTCACTTGTGTAAGGCTGTAAGTGCTTTCTGTCTTTTGACTTTTATTGGCACAGATATACTTTGTGATATGTAATATTTACACCAAGGTGGAACATTATCCCTTACTGTACCATATTATATTTGTTTTTCATAATTTTTTCAGATATTTGTGTTTGTAAATAGATCCCCTTTATATGTGTAATAATAAGTTTGTTTTCATTTTGTTATTGTGCTGGTAAACTGTGAATTTCTGAAAAAATACTGTATTCCCAATATTGTCCTTGGTAGCCCACTGGAAAGGCAAAACAGATCAATTTATATAAATGCAGTGTCTGTTTTACCATAGGTCTTAAACAACATTCAAAGCTGTGCAACCATGGTGTTAGCCGCTTAACACCTTTTTCCTTTGCACAAGTTGGCAGAGGACAAAAATGAATCACAAGGCTCTGTTTCCAGTAATGTGCCAATAAGGACTTTAAAAATGCCCAATTACTTTGAAATTAAGGTTTTGTTATTTTGAGACTATAACTAATAATGCTGACTAGCTGACCTTTTGATACAGCTTGTTTTAAAGGTTAACACCCTAATAAACCAGCAATGCATTTAAAGAGTTAGTAGGGGTTACACTGCACTAGTAAAATGGTGTGTTTGCCTCTGATGCTCTAATATAGTTAGTTATGTATATAATGTGTAGCTACGGTGCTGCCGTTTAAGTTCCAGTAGGGCAGGGCCGAAAGATGTTCATTCACAGACAACAAATTAGCTTTTTGAAATACAGTGGTTTAGTTAAGTGGGGATAAACTGGGCTCAGATGTCATTTGGCTCTGTACACAGTAAGATGAAAACATTTCCTAAGTCTGTTGCTGCCAAAGGATATATTTGCAGGTGCTGGACAAATGGATATAGCATTCATGTAAATACATGTTTTCACTTTATGGTTTTATTAAACTTTCATGTGACACTTTATTACTTATTCAAGTTTGAAACCTCTTAAAAAGTTTTGTTGTTTTTATTTTTCACAGAGGTGGAGGGAAGACCCACCCCACATGAAGAGGCATTCTGTGCCTAACCAGTCTCGTGCTTATGATGGTTTGGAGATGGATTCTCCAGCTCTGGTGACTCGAAGGGAACCTGAGGAATTTAATGAGCTTCTGGACTTTGATTTTATCTTGTCCAATTCCCTTATCCACCAAGAGTCCATGACTGTGGGTTCTTCTTCTTCATCTTCGTCGGTCACTGCTTCCTCACCTCCACCTCCTGCCACACTTCCTGATACAATGTCTGCTCTCTCGTCTACCACTTGCAACTTTGTATACCAGGTACGTTGTCCCCAGGAATCATCAGGGGGCACCCTTATGTACAATGCAAGGGATCCTACTATGTCCAGTGCCACTTTCAACCTGGCGGATATAAATGATGTTTCACCTTCAGGGGGTTTTGTGGCTGAACTGATGAGACCTGACTTGGACCCAGTATTTATGCAACAACAGCCACAAGCTAGCTTGCAAGGTAAATTTGTTCTAAAGACAACTGTTAGCATGGGTGATTATGGCCAAACCATCAGTGTTAGGAAAAACAACTCTGGCATAGACAGTCCCTTGTCTTACACTACTCACCAGCTTCCTAGAGTGTGCCAAAAGATCAAGCAGGAACCTTCTTCATCTTGCACTTCAGCATGCCCAATGGATGGACAGGGCCAACAGTCACAAAGCATGCGTGAGTTTCAAGCAGGAAGGGGTCTACCAATTAGGACTAACCAATCTTTGTCCCCAGAAGAGCTGATGGGCAGAGACTGTCATTCTTCCTCTCAGACATTAAGTCATTCTTCATTGCCAATACCTCCAGCCTACCACACCTCTGCCAGTTTTTCCCACTTCACTTCAGATCAGCCGCAGACACAATTGCCTCCAACCCAGCTACAATATCAAGGTCAGTCTTATCTAAATATTTTTGAAGAGCCATTAAACTTGCAACTGTTGAAACAAGAAGTGATGTTGACTCCACCCTCTTCACCTCTAGAGCTTTTGACAACTGGGGGTTGTATACCAGAGGAATCTAAACCCAAGCGGGGTCGAAAATCCTGGCCTAGGAAAAGGACTGCTACTCACACCTGTGAGTATGCAGGTTGCGGAAAGACCTATACCAAGAGTTCTCATTTAAAGGCTCACTTACGAACTCATACAGGTAAGAAATATGTTTGTGAACCTAAATAAAATGCCAAGTACTCTGTTACTTTTCTTAGCATGGTGGGATGAAATAAGTTTGCTTTCTATTTTCTCTACCTTATAGCCTTATTGTTACTGTTGTGGCTTATTATAATTGTAGTTTAAGAAATTATTGTCCCTAAAATGTAAAACTATGACCTATTTAGTTTTTAAAAATGCACTGTTTTCAGGTGTCTTTAATAGACATAGTACTATGTGGATTTCCAGTACTGAGGGCTCCCCGTGATCAGTACTTAAATAAGCTAACAGAATAAGGTATATTTTGCGCTATTCGTTTAAAAACATTCCAAGACTTAACCTTTTTTAGAACTCTTTGCTCAAGCATAAATGTTAATATCTGTCACTTTTTTAAATTTTGGGATACTTTAATTCTCTAGTAACAGCACTTCAGTTACAAGTTAACACTATGAAGGCACAATGTTATTTTGGAAAAAATCTTCTTTATTACATATATTGGCTATCCAAAAGAAAAGCTTTTGCTGTGGTTAAGTAGTTTTCAAAATTGAGTTTTTGAATAATCTATTTTATTATATTTTTCCCTGTTTTCTGGCAAATAGAAGAGGGCTTCAGATAGGGTTTTTTTTTCCTTTCTTTGAACCAGCTACAAGTTGGGTAGAATTTACATAGGTAAAAGGTTGAGCTTAATGGAAATGTGATTTTCTTCAGTGCAACCTCCAATAATATACAACTATGTAACTTGTTATAACTTTGATGTTTTTGCTATAAATCATCATTCTTGAAATTCTTGTACAAAACGAATATACCTGCCATTTGAGTGTCTGGTTTGTTCTTTTGTACTCTGCAGTGATATATTTTACATGCAGCAAGTCTAGAAATTACCATTAGCACTCCAAAGTACCCATTTTAATATTAGCTACATATACCAAAATGTCATCCCTCATATGCAGTGATCTAGATAGTTGATTAAATTTTAGATGAAGTATTTCGCTGTAATAAAATGTTTAATGATGATTGGATGAACCCAAGGGCAGGGAGTCAAGTTTACATTTTTAATTGTGGATCCTTCTGGATCAACTTGGTCCCTGGCCCTGGAGAACTTGGAGGTACTTTCATTGTTAGGTTGTGCTGTTCTCCCGTGTTAAATTGTTTATGTCCCCTTTTTAATATCTGAATAGTAAAAATGGCCAGCACCAGGGTCACAGAATAGGTGCCATTTATAAGTAGTGTTACCTGTGTAGAGCACCTTAGTATTCACACTTATTGTTTCATTTTTAAAAAACGGAGAGTGTGGTTATACAAGAAACCTGTAATTTAAGGTAAACGCTTTAAGGGGAATTAGCAGTATTATAACTTGCAGCAGCACCTCTCAGTTTGTTGACAAGATTTTATTATCTGCAGACTAGAATAGAACAATAGTTTTAATATAAAATTGGTGTTTGAAATAGATTAAACTCTTAATGAAGCAGTAATAGCAAAAACATCCTTTCATACAACTTAGAGCACTCCATGACATGGTAATGCAATGTAGCAATGTGATGCAATCCTAGTACCTGATGCTTAAGGGTCATTACTGGCAGGACAAGGCAAAATTGATAAAGTATCTCATTTTGTTACACTACATATGTTTGAACTATGAGATACTAGGCTATGATGACAAGGCTTAGACTTGGTGACCAGTTGAAGAGCCAGAACAAGTGTTGTGAGGAATGAAGGGTTGTTTTGCACCTGAGAATTGCTCTTTCCCTTATTTTCCTTAGCCTTCTGCCAAAAGTTGTCAGCAAGGAGACTTGTAAATTTATCATTGACTTTCAAGTGGAAAAATTCCCTTCACAAGATTCTGAGGTGTGGTTAATATCTGTGGACGTGAGCCAAGTTTAGAATATGTTTAGCACACATCTGATTCCAGTTTTAGACTCGTAGAATGTATTCACATCAAACAATGAAGGTAAAACTACTTTGATCTTGCGGGACTTTCATATAAAGCCCAAGGGCCCAGTGCACAATATAGCAGAAATATGCTCATTACAAATAATTCAGCTGTCAAGCCACTGATTACTAGGCTTACTGAATTTACTTGTTTAAAAATGGCTACTGATCCTTTGCACTCCCTGCTTGTTACTAGATATGATTTTTCGATTCGGTACTTTTTTTCAGGTTTGAATTGTTTAGCTATAGTTTTTTCTTTATTTCTCATTAAGACCTGATTTAAATATATATTTATAACCTTAATCCTTTCAAATACTGAAACAATTTTATTATAGCTGCAAGAGGGAATTCCATATAAATTTATTTATGGTTGCTCACAACTTTCCCATATTTTTACTCTATTTTTCTGGGTATTGTTAAGTGTTACACACATGGAGTAATTTGTGACTATTGGTGCATCCCTTAACTAAAGGTGTATTCTTTTATGGGGCTTGCAAGATCCTGTGTCCATGCCGGGTTTAGGTGCTTGTGTCACCATGTGCAGGATTTATCTGTTTGCTGTGGCAGGGTATAGTTTAGATTTATGCAACTACTAACTTTCTACTAGACTTTTGGAGAGTCATAAATGTATATAAAATGCGGCCAGCCTTTTTAAAGTAATTAAAATATATAACGTACTGTTGCCCTGCACTGGTAGTTGCTTATTTGCTTTAGAAACACTACTATAGTTTATATATATATATATATATATATATATATATATATATATATATATATATATATATATATATATATATAAGCTGTTGTTTTTCTGTGGGGGAAGTCATTCAGTTGAATTAGGGCTAATTGGCACAGGTTACATAGCAGATAGCAGATTAATGCCGTAGAAAGAGTTTATCTGTTATCTACTATGTAACCTGTGCCTTTTCTTTTTCTCTTCTTTTTTAGTTTTTAATGGCTGCCCCCATACCTCCACAAAGCTTATTTATATAATTATAGTAGCCTTCGTGAAGCAAACACAGAATTTTTACTATTGTAAGGCAATTGTTTATAATATTTAACAACACTTTCGCCTTTTGGTGTTGCTGTTCATTTAATGTTTTGGTTAAAGATGTACTGAACATCCTTTCCTTTTAAAAAATCTAGTCTTTCAGTCACTGTGATATTTGGTCTTGCTTGGCATTTACTAGAATGTGACACAACCATGTTTATAATTTCAGCAGGTTCAGCCAAGACCTTTGTTTTATTTTGTCTGAACTTTTATTAAAAGTCTGCGAATTACCACAGACCTCCTACAGAAAGGCATGTCTTTCATTATCTTAAAGGTTCATATGTTTAAGTAATGCACAGGTTTCAACAAATTCCTCCTTAAAATGTTATGAATGCTGGCATTAGTATCAGAAACAACCAACCAAAAGAATTCCTTCACGCCCAATATTGTTTGATAGGTTGATATCTATCTTCAGAACTGGAAGAATGCAACATTAAAGTGGGATTTTGACTGGATCTTCAAGCATTCTGTGTTCATTAAAAAAAAAAAAATGACTTCAATTTCTTGAAGTTGTTTTCCATGTTTTTTAATTACAACCGTTTGTCTTTGGCTGATTTGGCATTAATAATAGCTGGTTTACTGATATAATGAATAAAATGTTTACATTAAATTCACTCTGCATTCTAGTTTTGTCTCCTAATGTTTTATCTTGTACTTTTAAGGTGAAAAGCCATACCACTGTGATTGGGAAGGATGTGGGTGGAAATTTGCTCGCTCAGATGAACTGACCCGGCACTACAGAAAACACACAGGTCACAGGCCTTTCCAGTGCCAGCGATGTGATCGAGCTTTCTCTAGGTCTGACCACCTTGCTCTGCACATGAAGAGGCACTTCTAAGTACTGCATGTCTTGTACTGCCATGAAATTCAGAGCTTGCGCTATATTTGGGCAAAAGGAATAACACAAGCACTACAAGTTATATAGCTGTATTATGGGACCACTGATATGTAACTTAACATACCATCTATCTTCAGAACTGGAAGAATGCAAACGTTAAAGTGGGATTTTGACTGGATCTTCAAGCATTCCGTGTTCATTTTTATAAAATGACTTGAATCATCAGACTACAACATTGTTATAAGTGACTGGAATGGACATTTTGGTCAACCATTCAAGCTTAGAGGGCAATGCTACAAGTTACCAAATAAGTTTATGTAACTTTTGAGGAATTAATGCAATCCTTCAAGAGAAAAATCACAACTACAAACTTGTATTTTTTCATTCCTAATAATTTCTAACTAATCACAAAAACAGGAAAATTTTCAGGTACAGAATGTTGCTGGAAGGATTGAAATTAGTTAATGGTGCTTACAGACTGAAGCTTTTAATGGTACCAAAATGAAGCCAAAGTTCTCAAACTGCTGCATATCTGACAAGGAAATCTATTTTTGTCTTCCGATATACAAGTATGACCAAAGTCAGGGATAGAAACCTGATTTATTTTGTTAATATATATATATGTATATGCAGACAGTATGTGACGCACTGTGGTTTCTATGTGCAATAATTTGTACTATTTCCAAATATGCCTTAAGCAGAACAAAATGTTTTTCTATATTTGACTTTACATAAAAAATATGTAATATAAAATTAAGCAAACGTCTATTTTGTATATTTGTAAACTATTAAAAATTTACTGTCACAGTTTTTTAATTTACATATTCAGTAAGTTTTGAATAAACGTAGAAATATTTTATATGATGGAGGGAGACAGCTGTCCTTTACAAGGTCTTAACTTTCCTTTGCGATTTTTCTGTTTGCAGTTGTTACATTTTTTTTTCTCTTAGGTTAGATGCCGACCTCATATAGATAATATCACATGGGCAGTGTTGTTTTTGTGATAGACAAAATGAAACAGCAGAGCAGTCTGAGGCAAAGTATTTTAACAAGACTAGCATTTATTGCTCCCCAACCATAAAACTATAAGCTCCAACATCAAAAATGATTTCAGTAGAGACATCAATGACATGTTACTGTCAACCAACAAGCAATCCAGCCCTACTTTGGACAGTGACTGGAGAAGTGCCTCTATTTTTACAGTATAATTTAAATACAGAATTACTTTTACAGTCAGTAGTGACAAATTAACTCTATTTATAAAAGGAACCATTTTATAAAACCTTATTTTATCAATGTTACTCTTTGTCAGAACACTTGTGAATCATATACAACATACCATGTTTCTTTTATATTATTACAGGGAAGTTCCTTATCCTATACATAACTTGAGTGCAGCAGTATTGCATAGTGAACATTGACTATAGTCTACTTTTGTAAAAGGGTATGTGTGACCGACAAAAGGTTAACAGGAATTTTGGCATGATAGTAATGATTTCATTGCTTGACCGAACTATCTAACTATATATGTAACTTGCTGCAGTTACTGCTTATGTTGCATATTGTGTGATATGCCAGTTTTATGCTTTGTTTTATGAATACTGGAGATTGAAACAATCCATCAACAGGGCTTAAACACTTAGCAAAGAATTTCCAGGATAGTCAGTTTTAATTCAAATAATGGAAGTGCCAAAAACAAATGAGTGCCTTCACCTGTACAAATGACGTTTAGAGATTAGTATACAAATTATGTCACAATTTTTTTTCCAGTGTTAACATTTGTATATTGGTTTCCATAAAATCACAGTACAATCATGAATCACAGTTTTTAACTGCACCAGTTTATCCAACACTAACACAGCAATGATGTTTTAGAGCAAAATGTTCCAAACACTTTTCACAAAGGCCTCATATTTATCATAGGCAACAACCAGACCTTACCCATTTGAAATAGCACTGCCAATAATGCATTTAATTTTTGCAAATGCAATTAACATGTGATTAATTTTTATACATTATACTATCTTAGTCTGCCCTGTGATTTTTTTTTACCCACTGGAGCAGATATTACTGCCAAATGCAGAAAACATAGGATTGTGAGATAAGTAATGTATAATGGAACTGCTCTTGCCAAGATTGCTTGAAATATAAAAATGTGGGATTTTTCAATGTACCTGCCAGCATGTTTCACTAAATGTTCATTTTGTGCAAGTGCATACAATTTAAAAAAAAAATGAGTTTTAGTTACAAGCTTATGATCACAATATTGCTAAGCCACCACACCCACATTAATGCAGAGATGACCAATACTTATCGCAAGATAACAAGCTGCAAGGCAACAACCTATGAAAAGATGCAACCAGTGTTTAATAGGACCACCCTATGGGGTTTTGCTTAATATGGTATGGTGGCTTTGAAACATAATTATCATAAACTTGTAATGGACAACCCTTATATTTGAAAATGTATGCATTTGCTTGGGAAAAACAAAAGTTGTGAAACGGATTTATGTGGGTGAGACAAACATGTTATGGTGCAATTTGTCCTTATAGGTGCATAGTTAGATAACCTAAAAGTTGGGGGTAAATACCAGCCAGAATAACTCACCGTGCTTATTTAAGCAATAGATGGCATGAGAAACATCCATAAACTGTTATTGCCCATTGCTCTTTTTTCAAGAAACAAGTTTTTGCCATATAAACTGTTATTATGAATGTTATTTCCAGGGCCAACATTTAGGCTCACTAGTAAAAGCCATTCTGCCACTTGTTATTGAATGGAAAGTTAATTGCTGTAACTGAATGCAAACTACACTCCATATGTTTAAGCTAAAACTTTCATCTGCTGTTGTTTTGATTTTACTGCCATTTATATTTGTTAAAATTGATTTGTAAAGCTGCTATATTTCAGAAACACATCCAATAAATATTGAAAGCCAAAGATGCAAATAAGAAAGAATGAATTGGTATATTTTTTTTTAAATACTTAGTTTTTTGGGGGTTTTTTTGCTGCTTTACAATTAAAGTCACTTTTCTTTGCTTGTATGGGTGAGCAGTTCATGTTGTTTGTGTGACTGTATCATTCTTCTTTCTGGAAAAAAAACAGCAGTCCTGCTTACGTTATAGCAGTCATTCTCCTATTGTTTTGCTACTATTGTGCTGGGACTGGAGCACAGGGGGTTAAGCCTTAGAGGATCTGTGCCACATCTGCATGAACTAATAACTCTTTTATTGTAATTCAGGATACAGCCTTAGGATCATCATTACCTTTTATCTTAAAGGCACATTTACATCATTGCCTGTGACTTACTTATCTATATGAGTGTAAAAGATGAGTAATCTGCAAAGCTTACATATATTTTGAACTTACAATTGCTGACCATAAATGTCTTAAATATGGGCAGCTGAGGACAGAAAATTTTAAGCTTGTATAAATAGCGAAAAATTATTATACATAATGCTAATTATGTGATGAAAGTGTAAATCAAACTATTACTATAAGCCTATATACATATAACAATTTCATCTTCCTTTGCAATGGCGGAAATCTTGGAATGTGTCTATTATACAGATGGAAATTCTACAGCTTTCTTTTTCAGTAAGTGAACTGGACCTGCATCCCCCTCTCCTAGATAAAACGCTCATGCAAAAACCATATTAGCATCGCCCAATGAGATGTATTCCCTCCTAGGTAATGTATCAGTCTCCTTGTTATTGGTTTAAAATTAGAGGAATTCATTTAGACTTTGCCATGCAAGTTATATTATTCATTCTGGATTTCCACATGTGTGTCAGACTCTTTCATAAATTGTGTAGGATTACTTTAAAAAAAGCAATTACCTCAAGGTGCAGCATTTTAACTTTTCAAAAGCGGAGGGCAATGTTCAAGCCCTTGAAAAAAATACTTGACAAGACAACCCTCATAATTATGTTGCCTTTGACATCTAATTGGACTGAACTTACTAAGGCATTAAAGGAAAGTGCAAGCCATTAAAGGAAGCGGCTGTTCTGCCATTAATTGTGCTGTATTTATGTCACAAAACAGGTCTTCAAAGTAAAGCTTAGCATTCAAAAAGTATAATATCCCATATTTACTGAACAAGGCCAAGTTCAACAGTGCCAATGTATTAGTAACCTTGCATTTTGCACAGGGTCAATGGTAGGTGCACAGTATTGACCTTATTGTATCTCTTAGGGCTGCACCTAGCACCTTGACACGAAAAGCACAATGGTGCAAGATAACTTAGACACAACCTCTTTGTGTATTGCATTTTTACATGCGTCTGTGATACTAAATGAGGCCCAAAATAAGAGCATTCCAAGTACATTTTGCTAGGTCTACCTATTTTTACATGCGTTATGTGTCTGTTGTTTATGTTTATGTCAGGAGAGAGGAAAAATTAACACCAAATGAGGAACATTTGTATACCTTTTACTGACCTACTGTTTGTGGTGCATTCTTTATCTGGAGTAGGCTTCTTTATTGGGTCCAATTTTACTCAATATGTACAGTATGTATGCATGTTACATTTTACACTGTAGAAAAGTGCATGTAGGGAGGGTAAGTATTATAATTAATAAATTAGTATAAATAAACAGAGATTAAGTGCCAAGAAGTAAGAGTCACAGTAGAAAGAAAGTCCCTGCCATGTAAAGCCTACAGTCTAAACGATTTTTAATGATGATCATTAATGACCTGGGGATGCCTATTGTAAGCAGTAAATCAGTGATTCTGTGATTTTATGACATGACATAAAATTACATAAAACTATGACATATGGCATAAAACTATGCCATCCACAATTCCTCATCTGTGCAGCATGATCTGGAAGAACTGACACTCTGGGTGGCTAAAGTGTTAATAAATCTCAAATTATGATTTTGGGTTTCAGAAATATACAATCACTTATACTAAGGGGCTGATTTACTAACCCACGAATCTGACCCGAATTGGAAAAGTTCCGACTTGAAAACGAACATTTTGCGACTTTTTCGTATGTTTTGCGATTTTTTCGGCGTCTTTACGAATTTTTCGTTACCAATACGATTTTTGCGTAAAAACGCGAGTTTTTCGTAGCCTTTACGAAAGTTGCGTAAAATCTTGTGCTTTTTCCGTAGCGTTAAAACTTACGCGAAAAGTTGCGCCTTTTTCGTAGCGTTAAAACTTAAAAGGTGCGAAGTTTCGCGTAAGTTTTAACGCTACGAAAAAAGCGCAACTTTTTGTGCAAGTTTTAACGCTACGAAAAATCGCAAGATTTTACACAACTTTCGTAATGGCTACGAAAAACTTGCGTTTTTACGCAAAAATCGTATTGGTAACGAAAAATTCGTAAAGACGCCGAAAAAATCGCAAAAAATACGAAAAAATCGCAAAATACCGATCTTTACGAAAAAAACGCAATCGGACTCATTTCGACCCGTTCGTGGGTTAGTAAATGTGCCCCTAAGTCAGGATAACCGCTTGTTTGTAGCAAGATATACATACTGAGTGTAATAGCTGGAGCCATACTTGAATCCTGAACAATTTGAAGTGCAATCACCCGAGTGCCAAATAATTATAAGGTGGCCAGTGATCTCAACAGGGTAGCATGATTAATATTGCTTAAAAACACTTTGCATTCCACATTCAGTATGTTGATCCCTGTATACTGCCCAGAGAGTCAAAGTGGTTGCAAAGGCTTCATATAACTATCTCACTGCACCCCTTGCATTTCTAATGTAATTGAAAAAAAACTTGATTACAGATGAAAGGATTCACCAAAGTTCCAATTCACAATAATCCTTTAAGCATACAGCCTGATGTTGCTGGACTACAGCTACCTGCACACTTAAACCACTTATAAAAACCACAATAAAATGTTGGTGCCTGCAGAAATTTGTTGTGGGGGGTCACCAGCTGTATTTTTTTTATTTATTATCTAATTTCGTTACTGTTCCCCTCTGCCCATAACCTTATCCGACAGTTCCGCTTGTTATCCCTCCCTTATCGTATCTCTTGTAATTAGCATATGACAGCTGGGAGATTAGGTAGAGTTCTATGCTATCTCAGGTTACTTTGTCTGTGGCCTAAAGGTATGTAGGGTTCTCCTGTATGCATAGGAAAGTGTGTATGCATCGTATCTGGCAGTCATTGCATCACTCCATTTAATACTCACAGATGGGATCGGAGGCATCTTGACAGAAAACAACAAACTACAGTATTAGAATTTTCTGAAAGCAGATATGTATTATAAAAATAAGAATTGTTTTTATTTTTGCCACAATTTTCAAAAGGAGGGCACTGTCACAAAAAGAAATCCTGACATCTGACATCTTAAAACGACAATTGCCTAACCTGCAACTGCACCATATGTCAATGCCACTGAAGTCAACAGGAAGTGATTCTGTACTTTTTGTCGCCTGCCAGCGAAGTTACTAAGCACTAGGTAACTTTGTGCTGTTGCCCTAAATACCTCATCATTGATGTTATTTAACCTGTCATAAATCTACTCTAATCTTTTTTGTAATGTTTGAGGCAACTGTACTGCTGCAGTTTTCTCAGGGGAGAAGCATGGATGACAAAATGGCCTTCCCCAACTGCAGTCTGATACTATTCCAATGCATTACTCAATGATGCTGTCAGACAGATGCTCCTAATAATAGAATACAACTTTATCCAGATAATACAAGGTCCCATACATTCCAGATAAAAGATTCTCACACCTGTACTAACTTTTTACTTTGGGTGCTTGTCAATATATATCAGCGTCAAATAGCACAATGCAGCACAAAAATACAACACAAAAGTTTCTAGGGCCTTCTCATAGACACGAACCACAAAGGTTACTCACAGATAAATTTCATTTCACAGAAAACAACTTCTCTTTCTCAATCAGCTAGCCTACTCAGCCAGATTCCAAATCATCTTTACAAAAATAGGCCTTTTCTCTGATACAGCATTCTTCCCTCCACACACAAAGAGACCAGAAACTCTCCACTTAGACAGACCTCTACCGAGGGCAACAAAACGTATCTAAATCTATTTAGGTCTCTATAAAAAATATCACATGAAACAGTTCATATGTAAAACCCTGCCATTGGTATTGAAGTAGTATATTGCCAACATCATAAAACAGCAAATATGTAAGTTTTGAAGCTGATCATGATAGTCATAGCTGTGCTGGATGATCATGTCCTCCAGGCTTCTCATAGCATTGTTTTGTACAGCCTTGGCCAGATTATCTGTCTCTTTACATGAGAGCAATTTATTCCCAGGGTTTTTAGGGACAATGCAGTATAGAAGAAAGGGAAAAATACCTTTATTATGTTTCTATTATAGTTGGACTAAGCTATATATAGGACAGGACAGACACCTGTTTCATTTGGCTGCTGGCTTCTCGATCTGCATATATCTCTGAATAGGGGAGCACAAAAGAGGAGCTGAAAAACAAAAGCCTGGCTAACAAAGGCACTGCTGAAAAAGAGATGATTATGTACTACAGTTCCATACAAAATATTGCATTAACCTATCCATTTCCACCTTGCTCCAAGGGCTATTGAGGTAATGATACATTTTAAAGTAGGTTGTTCTTCCAGGGTTAAATAAATGAAAAGCCCAGTAGGTATAGTCACTTCCTTTAAAACAAGAACTCTGGGCTTACAATTAACTTTTATTTGTTTGGCAGAGCAGTGGATCCAAGCACAACTTTTGTATTGAGTGAACAATGGCTAAAGTAGATATAAGTAGATATTTATTCACGTACACAAGTGGCATGTTTTTACAAGCAAATAGGGGCATCACAGGGTATCTTGGAATACAGAAAGGATTACTGTATGTACATGTTGATTTTATAGTATATAATATAAAATGGTTGTCAGTACATATAATACTTATAATAAGTTAGCATTTTTTAAAAATGAAAACATATGAGGTTTCAGAAAGCGTCAAACTATGTGCTCCAAAAGGTTACGTATATAGACTGGGTCTCATATCAGTCTCTTATAACAGACCCTTTTATACAGATGAAGTATGAACCAACATGTAAAGTGAGAAAGTATATTAGAGTATGTCAACCTAGAAAAGACATGACTAAAATGGTATGCTCCAAGCAGCTGCGACAAAATATGTTTATAAATATTTTAGTATTTTTCCAGAGCTGGAAAAATTCACGGTGTTAGAATCAATGCCTCTATTACTTTTCTACAGTTTCTCAATCTTGGCAATAAATGGTAGATAAACATATGAAGATAATTAGGGTATATATTACTTTTAATCCAGGTTTGATACAAACCTTATCTAAAAATGATATGTACTGATATTACAGTACAATAAAATAAAAACTTTGATGTGCTGCTCCTAGTGGAAAGTATACAGCATATATGCCTGAGACACTACATAGGCTTTTCTGGTGCTTAGGCTGTAAAAGATACTTGTGTATTATTTTGTAGCTATATAGTGAAATCGATCATGACACCAGAAATTTAAAACCACTGAAAATGTTCTCCATTATCTGCTGGACAACACTTGTTATGCAATACCTTTTCTGTCAGTTATGATGAGATGAAGCAGACAGAAACACAAAACTGGAAATATAATAAAGGCTGTTGGAAATCTGCTTGCTTTCGATGCTTGTTTGTTAAAGATGAATGGATGGAAAGGCATTGCTCAACCAACTGACAAAAGCATATTAAAAAAGAGAAAAAGCTTTTGAGAATGCCTACAGAAGTGTTTGTGTTATTTTCTGGGTTAAAATAATGCGGATATGCAGCAAATAGAAGCACATCAAGCAACTAAATTATAGGACTTCCTTAAGTGTTCTTGCATTGCCATGTTCAAAATCATCGGTTTTCAGTGACAGATTGCCGAGGGTACTTGGAACAATCCAAGTCATTCCTAGAATCTGGATTCCAGCCAAAATGCAGTTTATTGGTCTAGAATTATATATCTTCATTATCTTGTGTTCTATAGACTTTTTGTATACCTCAGTTACATATAAAACAACTCTCTGCTTGTAAAACACCACCATATTTACCCCATCCATGGTTTTCTTTTTTTCATCCCCATCCATGGTTTTCTTTCCCCTAACTGCCTTAATGTGTTTCTCCATAGCCTCAGACACAATCAAGATGATCTCTCATGATGTAGAATCAATATGGGATGCATTATAAACTTCATATGGTTGGCAACCAATCACTCAATAAAGAGGGCCCCAGGCTCTGGACAGCACAGTCCTCATATATGTAGAGAGTGCTGATGAGGATATTAGGACTCGCCATTATATTTATACATTGGTGAATTAGGTAGTAAGAGTAGCTGATCAGTTGTATCAATCTGTATATCAGATGAAAATGACAGATAGTGCCATATATGCACATGGAATAGCACATGGCTATATATAAAATCAGTTTATTTGTTACATGGCGCCACAGGGTTAAATGAAAAAAAGCTACAGTTGGTAGTTTGCTGGATCACAGTTAAAGGAGAACTATGGCCTAACTAAAGAAGTAGGGCAGAATGTTGTATATTATGTTTTGGGCTTCTGCACCAGCCCAAGGCAACCATAGCCCTTTAGCAGGGAAGATCTGCGCCTCTGAAGATGCCCCAGTAGCTCCCCATCTGATTCAATGCACATGCTCTGTGCTGCTGTCAGTTACTGAGCTTAGGAACCAACTCAAAATATATTGCATAAATAGAATATAAATGTAACAGTAAAAGTCTGATTAGTAATTTGTTCGTATTCACATTATATGACAGATCTGAAACCAGGGCAATTGCATTAGAACTGAATAATGTATTACAGACAAACCTCATTTTCTGCTTGATAATCTGCATCAATCCCTAAAGGGTTTAGTTCTCCTTTAAGAAGTTTTATTCCCCAGGTGTGTTAAGGTCCAAACGGGAGAAGGCTAGAAGGGAGACAAGAAAGGTCAAGTGGTTCTCAGAGGTGAGTATAAAAGGCAGCGGAGTGGCAGCGGAACTTATCTGTTTCTTTAAAGGAACAGAACTAGAAGGAATTCCAAAAAAAATTGTAGCAGCTGGAGAAAAAAAATATTGGAGATCTGTTATGTTAACAAAGGTTAGTATAATACTGATACATAAAATCTAATTTTATGCATAACACTGACTAAGAACACAGAACAACATGTTAAGCAGCATGTGAAGTAAGCTAGCAGGCAAGTTAGGTTTAAGGCTACTGAGGTTAGAATTGGTATTGTGATGAGATACAGGTATGGGACCTGTTATCCAGAATGCTTGGGACCTGGGGTTTTCCAGATAAGGGATCTTTCCGTTATTTGGATCTCCATAACATAAGTCTGCTAAAAATAATTTAAATATTGAATAAACCCAATAGGCTTGTTTTGCCTCCAATAAGGATTAATTATATCATAGTTGGGATCAAGTACAAGGTACTGTTTTTTTATTACAGGGAAAAAGGAAATCATTTTTAAAAATTAGAATTATTTGCTTATAATGGAGTCTATGGGAGATGGCCTTTCCATAATTCGGAACTTTCTGGATAACGGGATTACAGATAAGGCATCCCATACCTGTATTGTATTATCGTTAGAGCCGATATAAAGTTGCTGCCTTTGTCCACCCATCTCTGGTTGTGTCTGTGCATATAATAAGTTATCTTTATATTATATTATACATTTAATCTTGAATTAAGAGTTTCTTGGCCCAGTAAATGAAGTAGTATATTAAATCAATGGGGATTTTGAAGGCCCTATAATTATAAGGGGCAACACATCTTTACTGCCTGTGTAATGAAAATTAAATTTATTTCCAAATTACACTGTTTACATAGAAAATAATTTACTCTTCCATTTCAAATGTTATTCTTAAACCAACAAATGTATTTCTTTTATTTGTAATATTGGTGTGTAGGTAGCCATCTAAGTGCATTGTGCCTGAGTCTGAGCTTTCAGAAGGAACCAGCACTACACATTAGACCTGCTTTCAGGTGACCTATTGATTCTCCTACTCACTCTCATGTAACTGGAGAAGTCTCAAGCTGGACTTGGATTTCTTACTATTGAGTGCTATTGTGATATCTACAGGGAGCTGCTATCTTTCTACCTTCCCATTGTTCTGCTGATCTGCTGCTGGGGGGGAAAGGATGGGGGGTGATATCAACTAGCAGCTCAGCAGTAAGGCTGATGCCACACCAGGCGTAGGGCTGATTTTTTCGGCAAGCGGAAAAACGCTTGCCGAAAATTCGGCCCTACGCCTGCTACTTGTGCCTGCACCCGAATGAATGGAATACGCTCGGGTGCAGGCACATGTAGCCGATATACGCAAGAAAACGCGAGACTTTGCATTCTCACGCGTTTTCGTGCGTATATCGGCTACTTGTGCCTTCACCCGAGCGTATTCCATTCATTCGGGTGCAGGCACAAGTAGCAGGCGTAGGGCTGAATTTTCGGCAAGCGTTTTTCCGCCTGGTGTGGCATCAGCCTAAAGTGTGACTGAAGTTTATCAGAGCACAGGTCACATGACTGTGGCACCACGAAGAATATGGCTAGCCCCATGTGAAATTTGAAAATGAAATATAAAAAAATCTGTGCTGGATTCTGCTGGAGAAGCTCTATCAACTGATGCATTTTGAAAAAAAAAATTCCCATTCCAGTATTACTTTAATTAGAAGAAAAGCACAACTTATAAATAAAGTGTATGTTTATTTTAAAGAGATGTCTGACAATACATACCTGACTAATAGGGGTAATGTAATTATAGAAGAACTATTTGCTACATTTCTAGTCACCTATAGTAACCAGTCAACATTTAATGGTCACTGGTTGAAAAGTAAATATATGACTGGTTACAAGGCACAGGCAAAGTCTGTGCCTTTTATTACATTACCTCATTTGGGAGCTCTAGGTGTTTTGTCCGATTTCAAATCTATATGGGTTTGAAAGAGGTTTAAAACAAAATATTTTTTTTATAACCTTGTCATAATTTTGCATAGCTAACAAATGAAGCCAGGACTCCTGGGGGAACACAAATCAGCTGCGATGAAGAGTGATTTGGATTATTAAAAGAAAAACAGCTAATTCTGCCAACTTTTACATTAGTCATGTATTTTGCTTATGTGTTTTAGATCCAGAAAATAAGGTAAAACTAACACAAGATATTCAGGTTTAATTTGAAAACGAGTTCTAAACTCAATGCAAAATGATACGGTACAATAACAACATGCATTGTATGTTTTATATATATATATATATATATATATATATATGTGTGTGTGTGTGTATGTATATATATCCTAAGTTTAAACTCAGCTACATATTAGACAGTTTAGAATAAAACCAGCACGTGGCTCAGAGGGATTAAACTAGTAACTATGCAACTTGCTTTATCCTATGTGCCTTAGACTGTAAGCTTCATAAAATTTATCGAGTAAAAAGTAGTGTTATATAAAACTGATAGCTCTCTATAAGAATAATAGCCTTTACTTGTAGTTATTACTGTTTTGTAGCAAGGCTGTCAAATACTGTTGAGCGTTATTGTTCAGCAAACTGAGACAAAGATCGCTCAGAAATCCATAGCTTATAGAGTTTCTCTTCAATGACAGTGATTTTAACCAAAATCAGCTAAAAAAGTGTCACATAACTCCCCAAAATGATCCTGTTTTTATACACATTACATATATGTGTCTGATTTGTGCCTTAGCTTCTGCACCTAAATCGATAAGCTTTTTTTCCCGATTTAATAGAAAGAGGTTCTCATCTTAGTCAATTAACTTATTTTTATGACATTCTTGTACATGCATCAATTTTACTCTTTAATAATAACATGGCTAAGATGGCATTTTACACTTTAACATTAATTAGAAAGAAAAAGTCCTACAAAGAATTATGAAATGCTTTGATGGTATCAGTTAGTTTGTCTTTAATCCCCATATTGTCCTTAAAGTGGCGTATTGTCCCAAATTAATTTAAGAAGAAAGGGTGTGTGTAACAGAACAAGAAGTGGCTTGTATAATCATTTAGTAGAGATATGTCTGCCAGTGAAGAAAATAACATTTCATTGAATATATGCACTTTATTATTCTAGATATTAACGTTAGAAAGCCAAGGTATATAGCAATCTGCAATTCTTTTCCAATTTCCCAATATCTGTATATTTGTTTTGTTTTTTGTTTTTTTTTTCACCAGAAATGTTTTATAACATTTCCACAATGTAATCATACTGACTACCCTGCTTTGTGAGTAGGCAAGTAATGATTTGCATTCATTGATAGTATTTGATGCATTTCAAATGAGCAAAGACCAAATAGAATTTGGAATAGAATATTTAGTTTCAAATGTTCTTTGTTCTTTCACAGCCTGTCACAGTGTCTTTCTTGATACCTGTAGGCTGTTTATCTACTATTTTTGAGAGGAAAATAAACCTTTTTCTCTCTCTAACCTAAAAAGGGAATTTTCAAAGTACAAAGCTCTTTTCAACTATGCCGGTTTGCATACATTAAATCGGCGGTTTAACATATTTTTCTTTTGTCTCTCAATCTACTATTCAACGATATGAAGGAAATTGCAAAGCCCCTTTGATTCACAAGTCACAAAATTAACAGGTGAAATGCTGAAAATTTTTGCCCTCCAAATTTGCCTTGGGTATCAGCAGATCTGATAAACACACATACAAAACAAAATTGGAGGTGGGCTCCATATTTCATTAAAATACAGTAGTAGGTGCTCACTGCAGGAGTCGTGAGAAACATACAAAAAATATGCATACAGAAGTATGCAAATGTTTCAAGACCCCAAACAGCGCCAGATTTGTGGGCAGGCCACAAAGGCCTGTGGGCCAAGCCACCCACTTGCCACGTCTGAAGTGGGGACTGGGCAAGAGAGTTCTATCGATGGGGAGAGAAGAGGTGTATGCGAGCACCCAGTCAAATGATCAGTGGGGAGAGGGTGTGTGCAAGCGCACGGAGGGGGGAATATGTGAGGGGCCTAGGGACGAGTGGGGTGGCAGGGGCTGCGAAGGGCCTAGGGGGGGCCCTATCTCCCCAAAATATGAAGGGAGTCAGGGTCGGGGGCACTGAAAAGCAGTAGAATTTCAAGAGATTCTGTGCCCAAAAACTAAATTTTTTTTACTAATTGCAATATTGTTACAGCAGTATGTATGTATGTATAACTTTATTTATAAAGCGCGACAAGGGTACGCAGCGCTGTACAGTCTTATGCAGAAAATGTAAAGATTCAGACAGATGCTACTTTAAAGGAAAAGTAACACCAAAAAATAAAAGAGCTTTAAAGTAATAAAAATATAATGCACTGTTGCCCTGCACTAGTAAAATTGGTGTGTTTGCTACAGTAACCCTACTATAATTTATATAATAAGCTGCTGTGTAGCCATGGGGGCAGCCATTTAAGCTGGAAAAAAGGAGAAAAGGCACAGGTTACATAAACACACAACTTTTACCAGTGCAGGGCAGCAGCACATTATATTTTAGTTAGTTTTATACACTTTCCTTTTTTGGTGTTACTGTTCCTTTAATAGCAATTACATTTAATACATTTTAAATCATTAAAAATGTTTAATTGATGTACAAGGTATATTGGAAAGTCGCTTAGAATTACATTTTCTTTGGAAATACAAAAAAAAATGTTTTTTGGGTGGAGGGCACACAAGAAAAGGATGACATCACCATCATCAATAGAATGAGATGCTGCCTAGGAGAGAGTATGGGATAGAGGCATGTTGATGTCTAAATTGTTAATGGGGCTTTATAAATCTACGTTCAGCATAAGGAAAAGAAATAAGGCTTGCCATATGATGTCTGAAACATTTCTCCCTTTCTCCAGTTTCATATGTGTAAGTGGGAAAACACATGAGTCATGTAAGGCTAATGGCACACAGGTGTAAATACATGCAGAGCAGTTCCATGAAATGACTGTATATTCTCCATAGTGAGTTAAGGGGTAAAAAAAAAAAAAGAAGCCATTTACACCAGAAATATTTCTCTCCAAATAGTAGATCAGCTTATTGAAAATAAATCACCCTAAGCACAAATTTGTTATATTCTTTTCATCAATACAAATAAATAGTTTACATGATGATGAAAGGGGTCTTTAAGCTTGTATTTTTTATGTCTCAACACTGCACTGGAGACTGATGTTTGTTTTTAGATACTGGTCTGAGTGAATGTCTTGCATAAGAGTTCTAAATAGCATTGTAATATAACATGCAGATATGTTTCAAAAAGAGGTCATCATAATTTGACTGAATTATGTAAAATATGTAATAGCAAAGTACCTGAAGAACAAGTTTTAGCAAGCCTTAGCAGGAGCTTGATAAACAAGTTTGGTGCATTCAGAACAATACTTAACAAATCCAATTATACATAAGGCATCTAGGATGAATTCAAGAAATGTTTATTTCTCTGCATTGCTGAATAAGCTTTAGCAGATACAAAGCCTTCAAAGGTGCAGTGTACTGTGGCCAGAATCACTGAACAATACCAATTCTTCAGGATGTAAAATTTTCAAAGGCTATTTTTTTAATAGTAATAAAAATTGTTATTCTTGGGTTTGTTTACTGTCTAACAGACTGTCTTTTAGAATTAAATGCATCCCTACCAATGTGCATTGTGCATCAGTACCATCAATACAGCATCTTACATTAAACTGCTCTACAATGAAATTCTGAGAGCAAAGCTAGACTAGATCCTTTTGTAGATGAATCCATATTGCAGCCGCTACTACTGCATGGGGGTTGGGGGGGGGAACTATTGCAAACATTTTACACAAGCAAAGGAAAGGCATAGGGCAAGCCAAAAGAGTAGTAATATTAATAATCAGGCTAAATCACTTGGGGGTGCCAAAATGTTAGGCACCCCTTTAATCGCTTATGTTTTACCCTGGGCTGGTGCCCCTGTTAGGAGAAAACCGCACCAGTCCGGGGTACCTGTAGCGAGCGATTCCTTCTTATTTGTTCCTTCTGTCAGAAAAATCCCTGGGTGGGCGTATGCGCAGTAGAGTGAAAGCCGAACATGCGCAAGCGCATGAACAAGGAAGAGGAGATGCTCGCAGCGATTAAAGTCACTTGGGGGTGACTTAACATTTTGCACCCCCAAGTGACTTAGCCTTTCCTTCTCCTTTAAGTATTCATTCTGAACATAAGAATGGTAAATGACAAGGCACTAGTGCAAGCGATTCAAAATCTGGCACTCCATGCAGAGAGCAGCACCAGGAGAAGCAGCGCGCCACTGTCTTTACCGCCTGGGCCCGGGGGAAGCCTATGCGCTTACTCCACCCCACACTCAATTCTAGGCACAAACTGCAGCTGTTCTGAAATGACATT
The DNA here is from genome assembly GCF_000004195.4 of Xenopus tropicalis. Taxonomy (NCBI): domain Eukaryota; kingdom Metazoa; phylum Chordata; class Amphibia; order Anura; family Pipidae; genus Xenopus; species Xenopus tropicalis. The sequence continues at coordinate 120,776,197 of NC_030677.2, read as the reverse complement.
GTGAATGCCCTCTCGAGTTTTTCTTTAATATTTCTTCCCTACAGTTTGAACACAGGTCTTACACAATGCAGTACTGAAATTCTCTATAATACTGTGACACAGTTCTGTACTGTTGCAGTTACCTCACCTACATTTTGTAAGATTTTTGTCTTTATTGACCAAGATTGACAAGATTTTGCCTATTTTTCCAACTTCACCTTTTCTTTGAATTAACTATTGGATAACTTTATTGGCACACCTCTATAACTCTATTGTCAACCCTATTTATGAAAATAAAACTGAAATATCGTACGTGTGCAAATCCTTTTATGAAGGAGGATAAGAAATTGCTTTTGAACAAAATGAGAAAATAAATCTTGAGTAAATTACTACCCATCAATAATTATGTCACAGCCACTGAAATAATGGCATTTCAGCAATGTTTTACATCTTTGACTAAATTTCCAAAACTATATTTACATTGACTTTGGCATCCCTCCAGTTTAACTTCACACTTTTAAAAACTTAATTTCACCTTTTTGGAAACTAGTGATGTGCAATGAATAAGTCCCTGCACCAGTGGAGCTTACAATCTAAGGTCCTTATAGCATAAACATGCATTTTGGTCAGTTTTACCAGTTAACCTACTTGTATGTTTTTGAAGTGTGGGAGGATATTGGAGCACCCTGAAGAAACCAACACAAGCACAGGGTGCTACGCTCTCCTTGCTAGTGCCCTTAGCTTATAAATGCACTTATATTTTATGTTTGGTTCATTCTGCAGTAATGCTTCCTGCAGTGTAAGGAGAAAGGGGGAACCAGAATGAAAAAACAGTGGTTCTCTAGTTTATTTTTATGACGTAACAATTTTAATTATTAGTTTGAATACAAAAACATTTATCTTGGGATGTGGTTATTCCTAAATTAGTCTTCCTTGGAATCCTCTCAGCAGAACACACAGCAGATCACTAATTAAGCTCTGTGCAAGTTGACAAGAAATTGTCAGCCAGCATGTTTTTACATTTGATGGAATGTGCCTAAAACTCTTTTTATATTTGATCTATATTTAGGAGTTTAGACTTGTATTTCACAGCAGACAAGCCAATGTAACCCTTTATAGGCTAAAAAAAGATAAGTACTCCACACTTTCATTATAATACATATAGAATCAGGAAAGTTTAAAAGTCAATACATAGTCAATGCAATTTATTTTATTACAGATAATTATTGTATTATAAATATGCACTATTTCTTTGCATGGTATGCAAATAAACAACTGATACGAAACCTCCGCTTTCTTTTAGTTCTTATCAGTACAGGTATGGGTCCCCTTATACGGAAACCCGCTATCCAGAAAGTTCCGAATTACGGAAAGGCCATCTCCCATAGACTCCATTATAAGCAAATAATTCTAATTTTTAAAAATGATTTCCTTTTTCTTTGTAATAATAAAACAGTACATTGCACTTGATCACTGGGCAGCAAACTGGAAAATGAGGTTCAATGTTGATAAGTGCAAAGTTATGCACTTTGGTAGAAATAATATAAACGCAAACTATCTACTGAATGGTAGTGTGTTGGGGGTTTCCTTAATGGAGAAGGATCTAGGGGTTTTTGTTGATAACAAGTTGTCTAATGCCAGGCAGTGTCATTCTGTGGCTACTAAAGCAAATAAAGTGCTGTCTTGTATAAAAAAGGGCATTGACTCAAGGGATGAGAACATAATTTTGCCTCTTTATAGGTCCCTGGTAAGTCCTCACCTTGCAGTTTTGGGTTCCAGTCCTTAAGAAGGATATTAATGAGCTGGAGAAAGTGCAAAGACGTGCAACTAAACTGGTTAAGGGGATGGAAGATTTAAGCTATGAGGTGAGACTGTCGAGGTTGGGGTTGTTTTCTCTGGAAAAGAGGCGCTTGCGAGGGGACATGATTACTCTGTACAAGAACATTAGAGGGGATTATAGGCAGTTGGGGGATGTTCTTTTTTCCCATAAAAACAATCAACGCACCAGAGGTCACCCCTTTAGATTAGAGGAAAGGAGCTTCCATTTGAAGCAGCGTAGGTGGTTTTTCACGGTGAGGGCAGTGAGGTTATGGAATGCCCTTCCTAGTGATGTGGTAATGGCAGATTCTGTTAATGCCTTTAAGAGGGGCCTGGATGAGTTCTTGATCAATCAGAATATCCAAGGCTATTGTGATACTAATATCTACAGTTAGTACTAGTGGTTGTATTTATAGTTTATGTATGTGAGTGTATAGATTGGTAGGTGTGGGTTAGGTGTGCTGGGTTTACTTGGATGGGTTGAACTTGATGGACACTGGTCTTTTTTCAACCCTATGTAACTATGTAACAACTAAGATATAATTAATCCTTATTGGTTGCAAAACAATCCTATTGGGTTTATTCAATATTTAAATTATTTTTAGCAGGCTTACGTTATGGAGATCCAAATTACAGAAAGGTATTCTGGATAACAGGTCCTATACCTGTATTGATTTTCCTGCACATTTCTTGATTTACCTGCTTCATTTTTAGTGGGGAAGTATATTTAAATCTTGTCTGTCCCTTCTCACAGTAACACCCAGCGCAGTCATATATGAAGCAGCTAGGTAAAGGTGGGGGGGGCCATTCTGTGCCACACTGTACAGACATTTTGCCACTCTCTTTTCTTTCTCCGCTTTTGGCTAGCCTCTTCTTGGCCCAATCCCTTTCAGACGGCTCTGTGTTTTCCCCTCCTGTGTTTTGTTTTTCTTCACTTTACCCTGTATTATCTCTTTTGTTACTTTGATTTGTCTACCATATTTTTCAAACTCACCCTTTCAAAACATCTGGCCAACATGCAGCTATAATGGATATTCATCACACCGAATGAAAGTACTTGGCATCTTTGGCAAGGTTTTACACCAAACATTTCAATTCATGCCAGAAATGCAGATGCAAGATAAACTTAAAACATGTTCGAACCATGTCTACATGAAAGATGACTAAAATATCACAACTGAGATACCATTAAATCACTATTACTCTTACATGGAATGAAAACCCTCTATAAAACTTTTCTCATTGCACTCAACGTCTCTTCAATGTGGGCAGCCCAAATTTAATTAAAGATGCTAGAGAATTGTACAATTATGTCACTCATCTCATTTTTATCTAACATAGGGAGATTATTGTAAAAGATTGGCTTACTGATAGTGAGCTGTAATCAAAAATCTGCAGGCTAGACATAGTGCTGTGTTTGGTGCTAGAAAAAATGTGTTTAATGCCTGCAGCGCAAATACATGAACAAGGAACAGGGAGACATCTCCACAGAGAGCAGGCAGGAGTTTAATTGTAGGATCATCTTGCATTAAACATGTGATGGGAAAAAAGTTTTTTTCCCAACAGTGTTGCTTTAAAGGGGTCTTTTTGCACCCCAAGTCTCTCCAAAGTAGTCATCCCGAATTTAATTATGTACTGTAAGTGCATCTCACTGTAAGTTTAAATACAAATTTCATTAAGCAGTTTTTTCATTTCCAATATGTCAATGTTATCAAACTTCAGAAGGGGGATTATAGTCCTTTTTATACAGAAGAGAGAGTTGAGCACTTACAAGATTGAAGTGTTCTGAAATCAGTTGGGCTGCTGGCCTTGTAGGACCTCTGCCTGCTCTATTTACACTTGCCTGACTATTTCTTATTAGTTTCATATACCAGTTTGTTGGGCAACCCCAGTAACTCTAATTGCTGACATTGGAAAGGTGCATGGTGTGCAGAGTTCATAGCCACTATTTTATTTCTTTCCTGGAGGACCTTCTTTGGTCCCTATAAGGGCAGAAGGGGATAGTGTAGATTCATTATCACCTTGTTTGTTTGTCCTCCTTACTTTTTGTATATTAAGTAATAGTTGAGTTAGGATGCTTGCATTCTTCATGTGCATATTCCCTTCCTTTGACTCTCCTTTTTGGAGCTGAGGGCTTGCTTCTTAATGGATATAGTGATTAGTGTGTTTGTGAAGATTCTCATTCATCCAGGTCATGGTATATCTGTAGTAATAAGTCAAATCAACTGGAGTTGCTGTGTTTATTTTCACTTACACTTTCACTACAGATATAGTGATTAGAGTAGCTGGGGGTGCAAGAATTAAACCCAGCAAATGGCATTTGGGGTGATTTAAATTATAGCTCTCCTAAAAGGAGAATTCTTGACCCTGTCCCTATACATTGGTACAGGCAGTGGTCCTCTAGGAAGTTATTCTTGCACTAAAGGCTGTGAATATGACAAATTTCCTTCTTGTAAATATATATATATATTCCTATTTGTAAAAAAAACGAAATAAAAATTTGAAATTAAAATGTCAAAAAAGCTGAGGTAAATAATATTAGTAGGAGAATGGTACCCAAATGAGCAAGTGAATAAATGTATATGTAGCCCAAAATTCTTATTAATCTTCCTATTTTGCACCTGGTCATGTGTGCGGTTTCTGTTTTTCTCTAAACTATAATGAGGGAAGTTGAGGGGGACAATGATTCCAAAATGACCAACAGAGAAAATCCAAAATGTTCCAAATGTTACTGGTATATTGACGGATTAAAAACATGGAATTGCGTGTTTTGCTTTTTAGAAAGAACTGTATAAACTCATTTCATTTTAATGTATCAGATTTGCATTACAGCTAGCAGGCAGAAGAGAACAACTTTAAAGTCAGAGCAAAAATGGCTTTTATACACACTGTTCCACTGTTACAACTTTTGTTATATATTCCATGTGTACATTGCACTTCAAATGAAATTCTGGAAGAAATGTTCTTGTACGCGTTTTTAGACATTATTCAGTACTGTATAATTCTGCATTGCATTCATATATTTGGCTGGTTTTAGAATTTTAATTTCATGGAATCACGTGCAGTATTAATATTTACTCATGCACGACAGACAATTGTTAAGTAAAGAAAGTCTGTTTGGCATTTTCTCCGCCATTATTCCTCAAAAGGAAATTACAGCTAAAATGCAAGATGTTTTTTGCTATATGAATAAGTGTGTTGCATTCAATCTATATCACAATGGATGGTAAAAGGGATATAAATTCTCCATCAAACTGTCACACTAGTTCTCTAAAGAAAAACAACATTTGTAATGACAAACGCAAAAGAATCCACCAATGATAATAATGGCCGTCTTATTGTTATCACATTTAAACGGGTTGTTGACCTTTGAGTTAACTTTTAGTATGATGTTGAGTGGGCTATTCTGAGGTAATTATTTTACTTTTTGTTTAGCAGCTATCCAGTTTGAAATGTCAGCTGATATTTGGTTGCTATCGTCCAATTTACCATAGCAACCAGGAAATAGTTTGAATGAGATATTGATATATGGAGAGGGGCTGAATAGAACGATAAGTAATAAGAAGTTTCAATGACAATAAAATTGTAAAATAGCTGCAAAGAGCAATCATTTTTACTGCTGGGGTCGGTGACACTTATTTAAAAGCTAATAAGAAATAATAAACTATATGAAATAAAAACTGTAGACCAACTGAAAAGTTGTTTGGAACTGGCCATTCTATAAACATCCATCAATATTGTTAGATTTGCTTGGCCACACTTCATTTCACAAATCTGTTCTCTCAGAATGTTTTTTTTTTTTATTTGTCAATAAAATGTCAAAATGATTTTTTAGAATGGATGCAAAAAGACTGTACATTATTAAAGGCAATTGTAGTAAACCAAATGACATGTATAGAGGCTTATATATATATATATATATATATATATATATATATATATATATATATATATATAAAATAGTGGCTAAAAGAAAACACTGATTCTAAAGTTAAAAGGGGGCTATGACTAATAGGACTATGCATAAGAAAAGTGTTTGCCACGTTTTGTACCAGTTACCTTACCAATGTTTCAAAGGGATAATAATGATGCCCATTATATAGTTACATAGTTACATAGTTACATAGGGTTGAAAAAAGACCAGTGTCCATCAAGTTCAACCCATCCGAGTAAACCCAGCACACCTAACCCACACCTACCAATCTATACACTCACATACATAAACTATAAATACAACCACTGGTACTAACTGTAGATATTAGTATCACAATAGCCTTGGATATTCTGATTGATCAAGAACTCATCCAGGCCCCTCTTAAAGGCATTAACAGAATCTGCCATTACCACATCACTAGGAAGGGCATTCCACAACCTCACTGCCCTCACCGTGAAAAACCACCTACGCTGCTTCAAATGGAAGCTCCTTTCCTCTAATCTAAAGGGGTGACCTCTGGTGCGTTGATTGTTTTTATGGGAAAAAAGAACATCCCCCATCTGCCTATAATCCCCTCTAATGTACTTGTACAGAGTAATCATGTCCCCTCGCAAGCGCCTCTTTTCCAGAGAAAACAACCCCAACCTCGACAGTCTCACCTCATAGTTTAAATCTTCCATCCCCTTAACCAGTTTAGTTGCACGTCTCTGCACTCTCTCCAGCTCATTAATATCCTTCTTAAGGACTGGAGCCCAAAACTGCACTGCATACTCAAGGTGAGGTCTTACCAGGGACCTATAAAGGGGCAAAATTATGTTCTCATCCCTTGAGTCAATGCAGTAATGCAGATGCACTTGTGTTGTAGAATTGCATGTACCAAACACTGCACATGATCTTCCATTAACTTTGGTAGGGTGAGATTACTGTGAAAAAATGCTGTAAAGTGGAAAAAAATGGCAAATTGCACTGAATAGACAGTATAAATAGAACTAACAGGGTCCTAATTGGAGGATCCCCTCATCTGCATCATCTGGGCTGCTGGCCATGGAGGATTTTGAAAAAAATATTGTACAGTATTGTTTGAAAATCCATCTCTACAGTTGCTTGACTACAACTCCCTTTATGGTATAGCCCTTGCTAAATACATTGGAGAATAAACAGAATTTTAGTCCAGCAACATCTGGCTGAGCAACACTACAGTGGACATCTCTGAACAACTATATACATTTACAGTATAATTTTGTCACGCAAACTGTTACTTCATAACATAACTTCTTGTGCATCTGTAATTGAGCTTGGGGTGCATGCTTTGGAAACAAAGGAAGTTAGTTGGGGAAGGTTTACACCCCATTTAATCTAACTAAGTGCATAAGGTGTAGCCAAGATGTAACAGTTTTGGACTATATACTACTGTATATCTTGTTTCTACCTTTTAAATTCAGTTCATATGAACATGTATGTTTTAAAGGTAACTCTATAGCAGTAATCTAATGGTATGTGTGTTTCAATTACTAAGCGTTGGCAAATGTGTTAATGCAATATAAAATAATATACCATTAATGATAGCTATTGGGGGACATTCCATTCTAAATGCCCTTTCTGTCAATACACAAATCAATTAACATGTTTAATTGCTGCCCACAGATGATTGCATCAGAAACCACTTAAGACAAAGACGGGGGATACTAAAGCTTCAAAAGTTTCTGAGCAATTTCTGGGCTCCTCTTGTTGAGGAAATGAAAAAGGAAAAAGCTTGGGTTATTTCCAGGCGCAATAAACATAATTACACTATGTGATAATTGCTTTACAGAACAAACTAACCAAGGAGTAAATTAAGACAGCATTTTTAATAATATGGACATAAAATGACTCAAGCTACAATTATGTAAAGAAAATAATATTTTAACAATACTTGATGTATATTACACTGAGATGATGAGATCACCGGATGACCTAAGAAACATAAACATCAAGTAACAAAGGTACTGATCATTCTGCTGATGTACCAGATGTGGAGTTTGAGGATCTAGTAATAAAAGAAAATTGATCCAGAGGTCTGAAATCAATAATACACACTTAAGTGCGGGCAGAGTATGATGTAAGAAAAAGGAATGCCAAAATCTGGGCATGGATACTATCACACTTAGTCCTCTTCTCTGATATCGAGTCCTTTCTCTGATATCCCTATAATGGGGATGCACAGTTATTCACCCTGAAGAGTACAGCTGAAATGACTTTCTGTTCAATGCTCAGCTGTACTGACATGCAACGATTAACCATGATGAATAAGCACAAAATGGCCTGATAAATCAAATTAATAATATACAGACCCCGCATTGTTGAACAATGATAATATTCCATGGGCCAAAAAGCATTTTAGGGAAAAGTATTTTATATTTTTCTGTGATTTACTTCCATTTTCATATGTTCTAATGTTCAGTTATAAGGGATGCCCCAAATCCATGATCCATAGCATAATTGTCATATTCATACTAGAGTAAAATGTATTTAAAACCTTTCATCTGAGAAAAAAAGTCAGATTCAGTTCAGATTCAATTTTGCTAATCTGAGTTTTAGTTCATCCTTAAAGATTAGTTGATTCAAAATTTGTATTTATCAGGATGAATACAAACAGCCATACTGCTAAGGTATAAGAATATAATATTGGTAAATTACACCGCTCTACAGGCTTAATACAGTCAACAGCATAACTGATCCCCAATTGGGAAGAACTTGGATTAAACTTTGAATTGATAGTAGGAAAGAAGTGGTCAATATTGTACTCAAAAACAAATTATTGTCTGTGTTTCAAATATCTAGTTATGTTATGCACTTTGGTAGAAATAATATAAACACAAACTATCTACTGAATGGTAGTGTGTTGGGGGTTTCCTTAATGGAGAAGGATCTAGGGGTTTTTGTTGATAACAAGTTGTCTAATTCCAGGCAGTGTCATTCTGTGGCTACTAAAGCAAATAAAGTGCTGTCTTGTATAAAAAAGAGCATTGACTCAAGGGATGAGAACATAATTTTGCCCCTTTATAGGTCCCTGGTAAGGCCTCACCTTGAGTATGCGGTGCAGTTTTGGGCTCCAGTCCTTAAGAAGGAAATTAATGAGCTGGAGAGAGTGCAGAGACGTGCAACTAAACTGGTTAAGGGGATGGAAGATTTAAACTATGAGGTGAGACTGTCGAGGTTGAGGTTGTTTTCTCTGGAAAAGAGGCGCTTGCGAGGGGACATGATTACTCTGTACAAGTACATTAGAGGGGATTATAGGCAGTTGGGGGATGTTCTTTTTTCCCATAAAAACAATCAACGCACCAGAGGTCACCCCTTTAGATTAGAGGAACGGAGCTTCCATTTGAAGCAGCGTAGGTGGTTTTTCACGGTGAGGGCAGTGAGGTTGTGGAATGCCCTTCCTAGTGATGTGGTAATGGCAGATTCTGTTAATGCCTTTAAGAGGGGCCTGGATGAGTTCTTGATCAATCAGAATATCCAAGGCTATTGTGATACTAATATCTACAGTTAGTACTAGTGGTTGTATTTATAGTTTATGTATGTGAGTGTATAGATTGGTAGGTGTGGGTTAGGTGTGCTGGGTTTACTTGGATGGGTTGAACTTGATGGACACTGGTCTTTTTTCAACCCTATGTAACTATGTAACTATCTAGTGTATAGAGGGTTACGTTTAATGGGATGTGTTTTGGAGCATGGGATTTTTTTGTGAAAATGGTTATTGGTTACAACATTAGAATTAGAATTGTGTGTTTGCTGCCCATTGCAGGAACCAGGAACCGAGAAACAAGCTGGAATACTCTATTTGGAGAATGGAAATGCAACAGTACAGGTACCAATTGATGTGTAAACAGCTGCAATTTTGGTAGGATATTTCCATTTCACATGATTATGTTAAAAAAACACATTTTGGTTGTATGTTGAGATAATAATGTATTAGTAGTCAGCTCTCATTCATCCATTGCTGCACATGGTGCCTTTCATGTTCGGTGATTAACAGGACTAGTGGTTTCCAGAGTCTTAACTGGAGAAGAACTGATTTCTGGTACATGTTTTTCTATAATCATGAGAGCAAATAGCAAAGAAAATATAGATTCTGTTTTTCATAGCAACTCCATTTGCAAAAAAAAACTTTGAAATTATTAAAACATTTTGAATTAATGTGTATTAAAAAGTTACTTAGAATTACATGTTCTTATATTATGTAATGAATGTGCATCCCCCTAATTCCCCTAATCAATAAGTAATTTGTTATTTGATGGAAGCCATCAATCAAAAGCAGAATTGCAGTTTTTGCAAGATAAATATAAAAGTATGATAATGCATAATTATTCCAAAACATATCATGTTGTTTGTTTTGTGGATTGTGAAAAAGGTTTTACCCAAAAGAAATTCATATTTGTGGCTAGATTAACATTTATAGTGGTTATTTTTGCTTCAGCCTATTCTTGGTTAGCTTCTATTAGTATAATGCAGTAAGAAACTAATATCATATTCCTACCATATTCCCTACGCCTCAGTCTTACAGATTATTCCAGAGAAGTCAGAGAACCCATGCCTACTGATAAAAATAAATTCTCACCTTGTTTGTTCTCACTTTTGTCAGTTTAGCTATGCATTGAGTGCTTAACAGGGCTCATCATGTTTATTTTGTGTTTTCCCTAAAGCATGTTGCCACATAAAACAATTTTGTTTGTGTTCTTTGAGGCCTAATTAAGTACACCAGTTAACATATCAAACAGACTCTTATAGCCTTTAGCATAAACGGGAGCAGTTTTTTTTCTAAAGCCTGTCTGCAGTTTTTATTCCAGGATAAATAGGCTTGCACAAACCTCTCACTTATTGTTCCCTTTAGTTATCCTGCTCTCTGTATTCATTTGCTGTAAGAAAGGAAATCTTTGAGTATGAAACAAATGAAACCATTATAAAATGTACTTCTTGCAATTAGGAAATTGTACATTTGAACAACAATATAGTGGAATGGGAGTGGTAGATGAAAAAATACTAATTTAGAGAAATTAAACAAGCCAACATGTTTGCCAGCCCTTTCACTTCCTACCCTGGCTTTGCTGTAAATGGCAGTTGTGAAACCTTTTCATATATTCTATACACGTATCCAGAATGCTTGAGACCTGGGGTTTTCTGGATAAGGGGTATTTCCATAATGAATTAATAAAATCTTAGTTGGGATCAAGTACAAGGTACTGTTTTATTATTATTATTATTCAGCCTGCCGACTGAAGGTAAACATAACATTACCTACCACATAAATTCCATCCACTCATAGGGGTCGATTCACTAAAGGTTGTTAACGCTTAAAGGAGAAAGAAAGGTAAAGTAAAGTGACTTAAATCGCTTGCCCCGTACCCCGGGCTGGTGCCCCTGTACGGAGAAAACCGCACCAGCCCTGGGTAGCAGCGATTGCTTCCTTCTTCCGGGTTCCCTGCGCGTGCATGCGCAGTAGAGTGAAAAGTCTTTTTCAGAAAAGTTTTTAACAGAAAAGTCGGCATTTAACTCTACTGCGCATGCACCAACCACTGGCATTTTCAGAAAGGTAGACAAAAGGAGGAAGCGCTGCTCTCCAGGTACCCCAGGCTGGTGCTGTTTTCTCTGTACAGGGGCACCAGCCTGGGGTACGAGGTAAGCGATTAAAGTCACTTGGGGGTGCCTAACATTTTGGCACCCCCAAGTGACTTTGCCTTTCCTTGTCCTTTAACGCATAGTTTTATGCGTTAAAAAGTGTTCGATATTTAAGTACCGATTCATCAAAGTCATTATGCATGCGTTACCACTCATGTTGCATAAGCAAAAATCCTGATTATCACAAAGTGTTATTTCCATCACATTGAGGTAATTATCAAATAGAAATAATACTAACGCATAATTCACAGACATATTTGAAGCGTTAAAAGCATAAAATGTGGCGATAATTACTGTGAAACTTAACACCTCCCAGGAGTGGACATTACTAAACAACATTGCAGCTGGTGATTGTCTGTGGTGACAAGATGGAGTTTGCAATGGTAATTTTCAGAACAGTAGTTTTCAGAAAGTAATGGTTATGTGCGCAATAGCGTGCGCTAATATCGTGTGCTATGAAATAACACATAAATATATTGCATGGTTTAAAATAACACTTAAAAATATGTCCTCGCCAGATAAATAACGACAATAACATCGCTTCTTAATTCTGACAAGTGTTCGTTTAGTGCAGGGATCCCCAACCTTTTTTACCCATGAGTAACACTCAAACGTAAAAAGAGTTGGGGAGCAACACAAGCATGAAAAATGTTCATGAGGGTGCCAAATAAGGGCTGTGATTGGCTATTTGGTAGCTCCTATGTGGACTGGCAGCCTACAGGAGACTGTGTTTGGCAATACAACTGTTTTTATGCAACCAATACCTGCCTCCAAGCCAAGAATTCATAAATAAGTGCCTGCTTTGAAGCCACTGGGAGCAACATCCAAGGGGTTAGGGAGCAACATGTTGCTCACAAACCACTGGTTGTGGATCACTGGTTTAGTGAATCGATCGTTAATTCTCAAAAGAAGTGATAATATTTTTAACGCATGCTATAAATATCACTCTTTTTTCGGACTTTAGTGAATCGGCCCCATAGAGCAATCCCAAAATCTCCATATATCATCTTTTGCTCAGTGTATTTCCTCTTATAGGACTTGATGTTATACAAGGAAGTGAGGTATGCTGGAACTTATAAGGGGTCATATACAGAGCTGAAGGGTGCACCCCTCAGTGCTCACTTAACTACCAATTTTGCCCCAGGCAATGCTGCACTCTGCACCAAGTGCCAGATTAAAAATTGGGTGCTCAGTGCAGAAAGCAGCCTCAGGGTGGCCTGCATCCTTTTCAGTACAAGAAGAGCAGAATGCAGTGTGCAAAGTGCAAAAATATGGCTGATATTCACAATTGGTTCTTAAATATTATACCAAAGCTATTTTACACTGTTAGCATACCTTTTATATTTTATGAGTAAAGCAAAGGAATATAGAAGCTCCAGCTGGAGAAAAACATGTATTTTGAATATCAAGGGGCTAAAATCAATGCATGCGTATTTAGAGATCCCATGAGACTGAAGTGTGAAGTATCCTGCATTTTTGAGCGATGATTGTTTTATTTCACATAGACCTGATGTATGTGGATCTTTAAAGCTATTGGGATATTATTGGGTGTGGATTTCTTATTAGATACTTTTAAAGTTGGTGCATGTTCACTTAGAAATGGTCCACTGTTTTATGCAGGAAACATTGAACCTTTTTCTATATATTATGTATTTGTTATACATATGTATACATATGTATTTAAGGCTTTACTAAGGCCTTATGTTTCAGGTTCTAAACTTACTGTTTCCTCTTCCCTTGCAAAAGTTTCCAGAGACTTTTCCTTTAAAGGTGGCCATACACGCACCGATATTATCGTACGAAACCTCGTTTCGTACGATAATCGGTGCGTGTATGGCATGTCGGCGAGTCGACCGATATCGCAGGAAGCTGCCGATATCGGACGACTCGCCGATCGGACAAGTTTGAAAATTTTGATCGGGCGCCATAGAAGGCGTCTGACCAAAATTCTCCCTTCAGAGCTGAATCGGCAGAAGGAGGTAGAAATCCTATTGTTTCTACCTCCTTACCTGCCGATTCAGCCCTGAATGGTGTGTGGCGGATCTTACGATGTTTCGTGCGACCGATGGTCGTACGAAACATCGTCGGATCGCCACGTGTATGGCCACCTTTATACCAATCCCAAAGTTTTCATCTTACAATCACCCCCATCCTTTGATCCATTGTTTGGTTAAAGCCCTCGTTAGCACATAACAGACTGACAGATGTGAAAATATTGCCATATTAGCCATTTAGCTATAGCTCCAATTTATGTAGAGTACAATATAAGACATATGTCATATTTCACCCAATAGCTTAAACTTTAAGCTAGACTTTATTTTAGAGTAAAATAGACATTCCCCTAAATATTATATTACCTGCCATGCTATACTGCTGACAAATATAAACACATATGATTTAACTGCATTCAGTGTCCTGAAATGTGCTTCCGGGCAATAGGGATGTTCTCTGCACATGATGTTAAAAACCAGTGAGCATAGCTTGTTGTGCAACACAGTCCCTCTGTAGTATATATTATACTATAGAAAGTAACATTTCTTAATGGTTTTATTTAATTGGCCAAAAGCAACTACCTGGCAAAAGTCGGGAAGTACAGGAACTTCAAGTAGCTTCCCAAATCTCTTGCATTGATTAAGAGCACGCAGGTGGTACAATGATCACATGATCACTTATATATATCACACAAATAAATAAAAAAATTCCATAAAAAAATTGACGAATAACCTGTTTCTCATGATACGTTATTCTACTTGTAGTAATTATTGCGTTTGCAAAATAAAAGATATGTTTGTATTTGTTAAATATAGGATCTTAACCATATTTAGAACGTTTGCATACCTGTCAAAGAATTCAAAGAGATTTTTCCCTGCAAACTAGTTACACTGCAGGCTCTACTTACATGTCACTACGATGAGCCAGTAAGGGACATGCATGTGGATAGCAATGGCCCTCATGGCCATGAGCTTTCACTCAATTGTTTCAACCAGCCATAGTCACAATCATGCACAAATTCTCACACCACAAGCCAGAAGCATGAAATTGGATCTGTCTTCATTTTAAAAATCCCTAATTTTTAAGGGCAGATTTGGAAGGGGGGGAAGGCAGTTATTCAAATTACCAGGCCATGGATATTCCCTGTGTGCATAATGAAATCTTCTTTCCTATCTTAATGCATGTGAGACACATGCAGCTGAGATAAGGGAGGCTCTTGTTTCTAATGACAGTGTTTTCTCTATTTAAAAGGGCAAAACATTTGTATTTTATTTGTAATTTTATCCAAAATGTTAATTTTTTAATGCATATATTTTTTAAACTTATTTAAGTGTTTGTGTTATGTTTGCAAGAACCTCTGCCTACATGCTTAACTCACTACCTATTCATTAGGCATGCATACAAGCTAACCGATCACAGTCCTTTTTGTCTTCTTTTTATGAAGCTAAAGCCCTGTTATGACTTGAAATAAAAACTAACACTTACCTGTGCTAACATTTGCTTATGCCTCCCCCCATTTGATCCTGAATCCTTTTGCATGTTACATAAATACAAAGAGAGAGAGAGTAATACCAGCAAGAAGAGCAGTACTTTTGATGTATGGAGAGATTATTAAGTCTGTACAGTATGAATAGGTTATGCAGGTACATATTCTAGTGTATTATGCTACACATGCTCTTCTATTACTTTATGCAAAATACTTAACATTTTGTAGATACAGGTACAGATCCATAAAGTTCACTTCCATACAGTTGACATAATTGGGTGGAAGATAAATTACACTTTTGGAACTATACACACAAAGGATTGATCACAACTGCTGGGCCATGCATGTGTACGTGTGTGTGTGCTCTTGCATGTGTGTGTAGTATGCAAACCTTAAAATGTAAACCGTATGTAAACTTTAATTAGCGTGTGTACTTTGCATTTTACTAAGCACAACTCCTTTTTATGCAATTTCACATTGGTTTGGATGGGTAGTGTATTGTCTATTGCTTCTGGAAATGCCAAAATCAACCAAGCCTTCTCTCCATGCTGTTTATGGCATTGGCCCAAACCAACTTTAGTTATATATTTTGGATAAACCACTTTAGACTTGCTAATTGTATCTGGTCAGCATAGAGCCATGGCAGATGGTGGAGAAAATTCTTATACCATGTCATGTTCAGTGCAGCAATTCCCCTAGAAGTCATAAGTGGTCTGGTTGCCCTGCTCAGTTAGACTTTGTAAAGTAGCAAGGCATGGATTTGTGGGAAATTTCTGCATTTTGCCATTGGCTGTTTTTTTTGCGAAAAGTGCAAAAATTTGACGTTGAAAAATTTGCTGAGTGAAAAAAAAAAAAAAACATTTTGTGTGTCCAAAAAAATGACGTGCTTCAAAAAAAATTGCTGCAAAAAAGCAGCATTTAGCTAATTTTTCACCGTTTCACAAATATTTTCACCGTTTTGTGAATTTTTCTGCAAAACAGAACTGGACAGATTAGCTCATCACTAGCTAGCACTCATTATCCCAGTTACAGTGCACAGAAATATGAAAAAATTAGTTTTACATTATTTAACTCCTTGTTTCTAAATCCACAAGTACCACTGTGAATGGCATCAATGCACACTCAGGTAGAATTTATTGGTCACTTGCTTTAAAGCAAACATCTTATTGATTGCTATGGGTTACTGCTCCTGGGCAAATTTAGTGCCTTTTATTGCATATGGGGGGGGGGGGGGGGGTTGTGTCCATTTTAGCACTCTGCACAAGCTTGTGTTTGTAAATGAAGTTTTACAAATGAATACGTGCATAGCAAACCTTTATCCTGTGGTTTGTTTGCAAACTGAATAGAACTTTGAACTTAACTCAGTTATGGGATATTGTATAATGTAAATGTTGACTGTATAATTGATTGTTAAATAAAAAAATAATTTTATTTTACAAAATAAAAATAAAATAATTGAATATTTGAATGTCAGGGTTCATAGCTTGCTTTTCAATTAGTTTTGCACAAATCCACCAAGGTTTCAAAAATGATTTTAGTAATATAATTACCAATACTTAGTACTGTATTATAGTAGTTGCATCACCTATGTGTTTGAATAAAATGCATAATTATACATCACAGCAGAATCACACATTACAGATAGGGATGTAGCGAACCTCAAAACTTTGCAAACCCAATAGACTTCAATGGGAAGGCAAACTTTAAAACCTAGAAAAGCCATTTCTGGCCAGAAAACTGATTTTAAAGTTGTTTAAAGGGTGCCACGACCTGGACAGTGGCATGCAGGAGGGGGATCAAGGGCAAAAATTTCTCTGAAAAATACGCAAGCTATTCCTATGTATACGCAAAGGCAGCTGGCAGACCTAGCGGATATACGTGGCGTTTTTTGCTATTTCGCACTATTAGCACCATGGAAACGGGATTTGCTGAAAAACGCCATGTGTGGCTTGTGCGGCGTTTTTAGGCCGAGAAAAAACGCAGCGGAAAAACGCCACGCGAACTCAAATTGCGAACATGTGCGAAAAGTTCGTGAACTTGCGAACACCCGATTTTCGCGCGAATTAGTTCGCCGGCGAACAGTTCGCTACATCTCTAATTACAGATAATTTCTTCAGCAAATTAGTAATTCATAAATTCATGCTAAGGTTCATGCTAAGACCCCAGTAATTAATTGACTGTTGAACTACTAGGGGTCCAGGGACCACAGAGTACTAGTGTTAAAATGTAGGGATGAGCAAAATGATTTCCGATAGAAATTTGTAGTAAAATTTACAATTTTGCCAATACACAAAATGGCAAAAGGAATGTTCCCTTTGACTCCAATGCATTTGGGGAAATTTCACAAAAAATTATATTTTTCTGTAATCTTGCAAATTTTCTGGTGAAAATAAGGGCTAAACTCCACAAGCGCTTTTGTCAGATGGTGTCGGAAAACGCATCCAACAAGTTGGATATAGTTATGTGGGTCAAAATATAATGGGCCTTTTTTTCTCATTGAAATACACTGTTGGATGTAGACGCATAAAAGAAAACATCTGACTTTATCTGATCTAACACTACAGCCTAAGGAGATCATGTTTTGTCGGATCCTACAAAATCTTGTGCTGTTGCATTGTGTTGCATGACAAGATCAGATTAAATATGATCCACATAATCTGATCAAAAACACCCATAGAGTTTAGACTTAAATGGGACAGTTTAGCTCATCACTATTGATATGCAATGTTTACAAAATTCTTTCTGCTATGTAGGCTTGGATGAGCATTATTATTCCCAGCTGCATTACTTACATGCCTTCCCTATCTGCTGACACGCAGAAAAGCTGGTGGGATCTGTAGCATTTCCTTTTTTTTCTCTTGGAGCTACTAGTAATTGTCTACTTATGTCTATGTAAGCAACTACTGCCCAAAATTAGCAGCCCATGCCATACGCACCACTTTTTTCTGAAATTTACCTTCCATCCCTTGCTATCTCTCTGGGGCTGTCAAGGATCTGTCTGTCACTTGCCACAAATTTGACTTTTTGCAGTCAGTTGCCATCAGTAAGAAAAATGTGTTGCCTAGCACTGCATGGTTTCCATCACATCCAGCATAGCTGGCATGAAAATGGTTAAATTGGCTTTGGTATTCTTGTGCTGATAACAAACTGAAATCCACTAGGTGTTATGCTACATTGCCTTTGGTAAATATCCCCTTTTTCTGCTAACATTTGCTTTGACCAGGTTCCCACAGCCATGATGTAAGTCACAAAGGAAAAAACATTTAATGGTCAATGACAATAAATCATCATTGGGAACGTTTTTGCCTGACATTCGCTTTCTGTGTTTAGTCATGCATTGAGTCGACACACAAATCTTGGCTGGATTCATAACCTGGCAACTGCTGACATTCAATACCAGGATTACATACATACTAATGATCTCCTGATTTGTATAATGCTATTTCTTCTTTACAAACACTGACAGTGGATTTGTGTATATTGCAGGCACAGAGTCCAGTTCCAAAGAGTGCATATTATAATTTTCCTGTCTGAAAGAGTGATTTAAGCTGTCTGTTAGGAAATCTTAAAATAGAATGAAAGCTATATTTAAATGCAATCAAGCATATACCGCCATCCAGAGCAGATTCATGTCAAGAATTTAGAAATCCTCAGAAGTTCTGCTCATAGGGATTGAATTTATAGGCTGTAATGTATCTTCCAATTTATCTGTATTTGGGCAAAAAAAAAAAGCACAGTGAATTAGATGTTGGAGACATTTTTGGCAAAAGTTTGGAATATATAACAAACACAACTGTGTTAAAAGAAATAAATTGGTCAAGGTTTTTATGGTGTATGTTAAAGTTGTGCCAACTGGAAATACCGAGCATTTCTAACACCTTGTTTTACTTTAGTTGTGCTTTTAGTTTTGCTTCCTCTGCTAAGTTTTTTTTAACAGCTCAATAAAGAGTCAAGCTGAGTGGCACATACTTTAGTCTTAGTTCTGCCTCCCTTTTATTCTCTCATCGTGCGGCACAGCATTGCTATTGAGGTTGGATTTCTGGATATCCTCCAGTTGGCAAGATGCACAGGCTCCCTGGTATCAAGGTCATCCAGTGCATGACCAGCACATCAAGAAGGGAGGAGTAGGCTTGTTTGGACAGTTGGTTGAATCAGTGAGTGAAAAAGAGTGACTGAAGAAACAGTAGTGGTTAACCATTACAAGTGAGCAACTTTAAAAAAAACACCAAAAAGACATTGTTAATGACTTCTTCCAACAAGCAATTTTATCAGTAAGTATGGCTACCAAATAACAATATTCCCAGGGATTGCCCCTGCCAATGTGCAATACAGAAAATGCCCCTTGCAAAAAATAATATCACCAGTAACTGCCTTTGTTCCACACAAAATTATTTACATTGTAAATTACTTTTGTTCTATAAGGATAAATGGGAAGGCCCATTTATCAACATTCTCATTCTCAAGTGATTTATGAAAATAGGCTTTAAAGAAGCATGAATGAAAAAAAATGCACAAAAAAATGCCAAAAATACACATTTTAGTTTTGTTGCACAAATGAAAGTGGAAAAAACCCCTGAAAACCTCTAAAAGCACAAAGCAAAGAAAGATTAGCCAATTGAAAAAGGACCACTGACTTCTGCATGACCTCGACATGTTGTTTTTATACTTTTGGATTAGTCACTGTTTTGATGCATAATAAATGGCAAAAAAAATCACGTTTAGGTGCAAAAAAATACAAATCATAAAAAAAATAAAATCTGAATGTTAGTAAATGCCCTCTGTTACTAACCCCCATTTAATACTGTAATGCTGACTGAAATAATGGCAATAAATTGTACTGTACTTTAAAACTATACCTCATCTATTATATAAGCAGAATACAATTTAAAATGGGAAGAGTTCTGAATAGACCACTGTGTGCTTATATCTCTTGAACACACATTTGCACCTTTTGAGGGATAATGTTTGTATGTGGTCTTACCAAACATGGTTTCTATTGTTGTTATTAGCCAATGCAATGTTACATGATCATATTGTTACTAATGGCACGGAAATGGTAGCAAAGATAAAATTTGTTCAGTTCAGTTTTTTCATCTTTACCAGTTATGGGTCCATATGCCTATCATAATAATTCGTTCTGTGTTTTAGTGTAGATGGAGTTCATTTAATTATCAAATTTTTTGCAAAAAGATTTACTTTGATGTGTAGTTCTTTTTACACCAAGAGCATTGGTGCAACTATTACATAATGAGTGGTAAAGAAAGAAGTCAAACAAACTGATACCCTTTTTGGATTAAGGATGATGTGTACAGCATGCATCCCTGTTTATGTTGTACACAGAGCTCTAACGTCATCAAGGCTAATAAATTAGCCCAGCAGGCAGGGGTTACAAAGTGCATTTGCTCGCTATGAAGCAAATTTTTCAATATTTCAAGACTGCACTTGATATACTCGAGAATATTAGTTTGAATTGTAATGTCCTCATTTATTAAAGAAAAAAACATGTGTACATTTACATAAAAATTCAGCAAGTAAAAGCTGCCCAGTTTCTGTAGAAGTCAATGAATGGGAATTTAAAGCTACTTTATTTCCTAATTTATTAAAACTGTCAAGATTTTCATCTTCATTAAAACTGAGTGGAACAACGTGATTTTCGTCTTCATGTAATTTTTTTTCCACAACAAAATGTGCCCACAACTGTTCTGTCCAAGTTTTTGCTTCAAAACATCTGGAAAAGGGCTTGTGGGTTTTGTTTCATCGTTGCAGGTTTTGTCGTCAAATTCGAAAATTGCTAAATCTGCCTGTAGGTGTTAACGTGCCCATGTGGTCTCATCTATGTGTGACACTCAAATGTATGTGTGATCTTACAGCATGAATCCGCAACCTGGGAAATAAGAGTATACCAGAGTCAAAACATTTTAGAAAGAATGAGGGTGTTGCCTTGGGTGTTGCTCTCAGTGCCCCCAAACCAGGTAGTTATATTTGAATTCCTGACTTGGGGGCAAGTTTTGGTTGAATAAAAACAAGATTTACTACCAAATAAAGCCTCCTGTAAGCTGATAGTGTGCATAGAGGCTACCAAATAGCCAATCTTAACCCTTATTTGGAACCTCCATGAACACAAGCACTTATGATGCTTGTGTTGCTCTCAAAGTATTTTTACATTTGACTGTGGCTTAGGAGTAAAGGTCCTCATACAACGGGCGATAGTAGCTGCTGATATCGGTCCCTTGGACCGATTCGGCAGCTTATCGGGCCGTTTAGGGGCAGAAACGAGGGCCCTGCCCGACCGATATCTGGCCTGAAATTGGCCACATATCGATCGGGTAGGTTAGAAAATTCAGTCGGATCGGGGACCGCATCGGCTTGTTGATGCGGTCCCCGAACCGACTGCCCCATTGCCGCAAATATAATTCGATCGTTTGGCCATCGGGTCGAACGATCGAATTATAGCCTACACGCTCCCCGATATCGCCCACCCGTAGGTGGGGATATCGGGTGAAGATTCGCCAAGCGAGCAAATCTCAACGTGTATGGGGACCTTTAGAAAGGTTGGGGATCCCTGCTCTAGACACAATTGCCAAGACCACCATATTTATGATGTTTTGGAAAGCTTAGCAGTCTGGTAGTTTGGAGTTTTTGAATGCACCAGAATGTTTACTTTCCAGCACTAGGGGGCATATTTATCAAAATATGAAATTAGAGCTAAAAACAGAAAAATATCACCCACTTTCTATTCGTTTTATCAGTGGGTGAAAGTTAGAGTTTGCCATTTGATAAATAAACTTCAGAAAAATCCATAGGAATGAATAGAAAGTGGGTGATTTTTTCCATTATATTTACACAAATTGATAAATCCGCCCTTGTGATTTTTTTTGTGTAAAATTTAACATATTTATATGTTATATAGTCATGCATTCAATTAGTAATACTTCTGATAGCTATCTCTATATTATCATAAATATGTAATGTTTTCTTTTTTTAGGCATTTTTGTGATGTGTGATGAATTAAACAAAAATTAGAGTTAGAAAACATAGGTTGACCTTAAAAAGTATGGAGATTGTTTAAGTAAAGATTACACTAAAAAATTCCCACTAATGTGAAAAATTAAGTGGGAATATTGACTGTTTCAGCATGCTTTTACCCTTGATAATATTTTGGAGTATGTCAGAAGTTGAAGTCCAGCAACAGTGTTTACATTCCCTTCAAGCTCCATGTATATTTAGACAATAGGATACAGTCGTGTTAAAGTAGAGCATTCAGGCAAGATAACAAAAGGGAAAACTTCTTGCACAACTTTCCCAGACACGGCATAACAGTACACCTTGGATGCTTCGGCTGGTGTGTGAATAGAGTTTACGTGACTAGACATTTACCGTGCTGACAGCATTACAAAGCTGCAGGAAACATACGAGTCATAGCAGCAGATTTCTCCACAGAGTGGGCAGTGAGCGGCAAAACAAATATGAAAGTAACCAATATAAATAGTACTGCAGTGAATCAAATAAACATATAATTTTGGGTTTCCATGGCCATAGACCTAATGACTCATTTCTGTATTAAGAATGAACACATGGTGTTTCCTAGCCGACAGGGGAAAGATCAAGTCAAACGGCATGCTGGTCACACATCTGATGGCTAGTTGATGGTACAGTGTGTGCTAGATAAGCATGCAGGCTTTAAAACAATGGTTCTGCAAAGGAATAGGTAAAGAGATATAACTGCTAACTAAACAGGAACAGGACATTTCCAATGCATAAATTTATGTTTCAAAGGGAATCTAACGCCTGAACAAGAGGCATGTGCCTTGGGTACAGCTGTGGGGGGGGGCACCACTTTTGGAGGGAGTGGATCAGTAGGGATTGCAGAAGAATGTAGCGTTAGGTGGCGGCGTGCCAACCAAGCATGGTGCTGGTAGGCTGGCTTGCAGACAGGGGAAGGGAGGGTTAACTGTGGTGCCAGTACTACTTGGCCAGGCTCTAAAAGGCCCAACAAGAGTGTCCTTTGTGCCACTTCCTAAGGACAGTCATCACAGGCAGCTCAAGTCCCCCCCCCCCCCCCACCATTTTTCTCAATTATGGCCCTCACCGGTGATTTTCAGAGGTTGGGATTGTTGCAAAACATTCAAATTTTCATTAAATTTGAGACTTACAACTATGCTGTTTATTTAAGAACATTATGACAAAACACAACGGCTTGCAAGAAGCATATAGTGCATATGTTTTATTTTTTTCTCTGTCAGTAAAGGACCTTGCAGAGAGCACAGCTGAATTTTTAATCGACCATGCAACATGTATTCACAATTAATCACTGGTGACCAGGGAAGCCATCAGAAACTTTGGGGCCCCATACAAGTTATTTATATGGGGCCACCTATGAACACAAGGAGGGCACTGGGCAGTGAGTGTGGCAGTGAGTGACACATGGGGAATGGCACATGGGTGAAAACCCTATTATGACTGGCATTACATGAGGTAAGGAGACAGACACTGGCATATGGGCAGAAACAGAAGGAGGCATATATGGGGATAGGAGAGAGGGTGGTGGTAAGAAATTAAAATAGCAAATGAAATCATGAAAAAGGCAGTAACTGATACATGGTGGTTGGATGAGAGTGACAAATAGGGAGAGGAGAAAAAGAGCTAAAATAATCAAATGGGTGTTAAAGGTGGCACATAGGGAGAGAGGAAACCTACTGATATTGGAGCATTGGATATGGAGATAATGGTTTATCTGACAGATAGGGTAGGTGGATATTGACACTTGGGGTTGTAGAGAATGAGGCATGGGGAAAGGGGTAAAATGTGTGGAAATTGTACTCATAAAAGTGGGGAGAGAATGGCATATACATAGAGAGAGGGAAAGGCACAGTGCTGCACTTATGTGGATTAGCCGGGCCCCCCTTCTGCCAGTGAGCTGCAGAGTTGGAAAGAGAGGGTGAGAGCTTTGGTGCCTGCGTGTTCTTTCACCTACACGGCCTTCATTACTGCTTCTTTGTCACTGAAGTTTTAGTCCTGGTAAAGCTGGATTTGAGGGGTAAAAATTTGAACTTCCCCTCCAGCCCATCCAATCCCCATGCAGTACTTAACATCAGTGACCAACAAGCATAGTGAAAGCTGTGTTGGGGAAAAAATGCAGGCACCTGAGCTCCCGCCCTCGCTTCCGAAGTCACCATCTCTCTGACAGCAGTGGGGACCTGGTTAATACAAGTAAGTGCAGCAAGGCCGGGCCCGTCTAAGGGCATGGTCAGACGAAGTGCATCTCCACTTCTTCCAGCCCTGCGCTTTTCTGCCTGGCTGAGAGAGGTGTATTCGCTTCGGTATGCCGCTCTGTGTGTGTGCACTAGAAGCAATGGCAACAGCCTGAGTATGCCCACACAAAGCGGATCAGCAGTCAGCCTGGAAAATGCGAAACCAAACGTTTTCCAGGCTGACCGCCAAGCCGCAGCAGTAACTCATAGCAACCAATAAGATGTTAGCTTTTAAACAGGTGACCAGTAAATGCTACCTGCTGATTGGTTGCTATGGGTTACTGCTCCTGGGCAAACTTAGTGCCTTTTATTGCATAACCCCATTTTATATTTTCTGTATCTTTGTGTTTCTTCTGTATCGTACAACTTAAATGCCTGTTCAGCCTCAGGCAACAGTTTTTAAATAATCTTGCACTGTTTTCTGTTAATTTAGGCTATGAAGTTTGCTAAAATGACATAGTTTAGACAGAGTCAGTTTTTTCTTTACTCTTCTATTTCTACCTATTTTTGAGGTAATTAAAAAAAAACTTGGGGACAGATTTATGAAAAACTGAACTGGCAAATCTGGAAGGATAACCAGCAGTTTGCACATTTTCCTATTGGAGTGTCAGTGCTTAGCATGGTTCAACAATAGCAAAAATATTTTTTGTGCTTTAACGAATAATGCCAGCACTGAAAACAAATTGTTAAACCCAAAACTCTAATTATGTATCTGTTTTATAAGCAGCATGCATGGAATCATTGGTAAAAAAAAATAAGAGTCAGCAAACTGGGCCCATTGGTAACAGTCACATCAGAAAGCATGTTAGGGAAGCCCTTTTTTGTTTCTTGTAGTACATGCCAAGAAGGAAAAATACTTTTTATACAAGCAAAAAAGATGATTAATACAACACAGAAAAAACTGTAAAACAAAAAATGGCTCAGTGCTATTATTTTTTCCTCAAGATGCTTTTTATTTCAAAGGAAGACAGAAAACATTTAATTGAATTAATTTCCCAAACAGTTAGCTACCACAAAAATTCCACAGATACTTAAGTAGTTCAGTATGGGCTTGTTGGGACATTTGAACTACAGGACAAAGGCAAAGCAATTTAGATTGGACCAATATAATAAATATTATGCTGTTTATCAGGTGATTAATCTTAAATAGTTGCTTTTGGCTGCTTAGTTTAACAATCAGACCTCTATATAACTGTACTATATCACCCCAGCATATCATTACAATTTTATAGTATTATTACATACAAAATATCGCAGTCAGTCAGTTGTAGGATAGCTCCTTTGACCTGCATGGATACAGTACAGTCATTGAAAAGTTACATACTATAATACTTCTTACAATAGTTACTCTTTGATTTTCATTGTGCAGAATACAGTAATCAACAAAGAGAAAATACTCTGTCCTTTCTGTTTCAATCAAACTGAATTTCTATAGCTGCATAGGTTCATGTGCCTTGTTACAATAAAAGATTGCAAGCTGTAATGGTGTATTTAGCACACACATTGTACAACCTTCATTTAAAAGTGGCTGTGTTTACCAGTTGTATCTGTTAACATCACCAATGGCTCTTAAATAGTATTAACATGCCAGATATATTAAATATAAAATGGCTTAGACATAAATCAGCTTGCGGATGTGAGTACAATAAAGATGGCCACAAAAGGGGGAGAGTTGGATTACTTGTGGTGACTGGTTAGTCAGTTCTATTTTGGTTATTAAACATTGATGGTATTTGACTCTCTATTTTATCAATTTTAAGGGTCCACACACAAAGATATTGTACTGGTCTTTGTGTAGTAAGGGTATTATCCTTTTTGGGTTTATGTATTTCACTGTATTAAAAGTGATATGGCAATTTTCCCTGTTGGGAACTAATCACCTACAGTATATGCACATATACATATGTATAAAAATACATTTATTTACCAAAGGAGCTCCACCAAATGCTGTGTTTTGTTTGTTTGTTTTTATGGGATAGGGTATTATAATTTAAGATGTGCATTTTATATTTTGTTGCACAATTCCGAGCAGGCCCCAAGTTTGTGAGATGGGAATTGTAGTTAAATTTTGGTGTTGATACTAAATGAAAAATAAATGTTAGCAACAACATTTTCAGCTATGTATATATAATATAATATGTATATATAAATAATGTATTTCGTATTGCTATGGACAGTAATTGTTCTGTGTACTACAGTATAATCTTTCTTGTCTAATCAATAATAGGATAAATGCACTATTCGCTATTATAAAATAATAATGAAAGAGATAGTTTACTTTAGAATTATTTTAATATGATTTAGACCAGGGGTGCCAAACCTTTTTCATTCGTGAGCCACATTTAAATGTAAAAAGAATTGGGGAGCAACCTGGGGGTGCTAAATAAAGGCTATGTGGCCTACCAGCCTACTGGCGATTCTATCGTTACACCAGGGGCCCCAGTACGGAGCAAGGAACGGGTCGAGGGGAGGGGGCCATGACAGGGTGAGGAAAAGCCCGGGAAAGGGTTCAGTGAGGTGGGGGAGGGAGAAAGGCAGGAGTAAGCCGATTGGCCAGGGGAACGGGGGTAGCCTTGAATGGGGGATGGTCTAAGGGAGAAGGGATCAGTTTACCTCAGAAGCTGGAAGAAGATGGATGCAAAGGAGCTGCTGGCTGGGATCCAACAAGCGATGGCCGGACAGGATGGCGAAAACCTCCGGAGGGAGCTGCTGGCCATGCTGTCAGGATGCCAGGCTGGAGCGGCGACGGTCCAAGGCAGCGAAGGGAGCCGGCGGAAGGAGCCCCAGAGACCCGTGAGGAGGACCAGGCCACTGGAGCGCCTCAGCCCGGGCACCCCACAAGCAAGGAGGAGACGTGGGAGTCCTTCACCAGCCGCAACCACGACTGAGGCGGAGCTGGTAAGCAGAGCAGCGGCGGGGCGGCGCAGTGGCAGTGAGGACCCGGCAGCCAACGCGACAGGGCCAAGTGCAGGACACAGGCAGGTCCTGAGGAGAGGGTCCCGGCGGTGTGGGGGCCCCAGGCAGAGCACGGGGGTGCGGGGCGCAGCGGCGGTGACGTCAGATGCGCCCAGGGGGCAGAGCCAGGAAGCCAGGACCGAAGCGGGGAGGACCCAGACCAGGGGGACAACGAAGCAGGTACCACGGGAGCAGGGAGAGAGGGGGGAGATGCACATGGAGCCAGCACAGAGGGAAGAAAGAGAGAGGGGCGCAGGAAGGAGGGGGCTAGGCACCAGGGACAGCAGCCCCAGCCCAAACAGGCAGAGCACAGGACCGGAAGCAGACAAAGGGAGAGCACAGAGCACGGGGGAAGGAGGGGGGCGAGACGCAGACCCCTCAGGCAGGCCCAGGGTGAGGCCAGGGCCAGAAGAAAGAGAAAGGGACAGGGAAGAAAGGGGCCACAGCCGGAGGTCCAGGAGCAGGGAAAGGAGACATTGCCAGCAACAGGACAGGGGTGGTAGCCCCTACAGATGGGGGAGGTCAAGGAGCAGATGGAGCCGGTCCAGGTCCAGCAACAAGCGGGACCCAGGTGACGCAGTCGCAGGGAGCAACACTTCAGGAGCAGAGAGAGACGGCCCCTGAGAATACAGCAGCCAGCGGGCCAGGAAACAGTAAGCCAGCCGGGGAAGGGCAGCAAGGGGGATTGATGGAGGGCCTGAAAGAGTTTCTAGCTAGGTGGGTTGAAAAAGGGAGAGAGGGAGGGGGGATAGCAAAAGTATGGGGGGGAGCGGGAACACCACAGCCCCAGAAAGGGGGGGCAGGAAGCACAAGGGCCAATGCAGAGGCAGGGCCCAGTAAAAAAAGGGGAGACAGGGGTGAAAGGACAAGGTGGTAGCGACACGGGAGCCACGGAAAGAGAGAAAGAGAAGGAGGAGCTGACAGGCGGGGTGGCAGATGCAGCGAGGTCAAACTCCTACGTATCCTTCGCGGGCCCCCTGGGGGCCCACTTAAAGAAGGAGGTAAGGGAAAAAATAGGAAAAGGGGAATTCGTGGAAATATTTTCACTACTCCCACTAGAGGAGGCAGTAGAGGTTAAGGATGACGACAAGAAAGACGGAAAGAAAGAGGAGGAGGAAAGGGCCAAGCGATATAGGAAGATCCCTAAGACCTTTGGCAACTGGTTGAGGGCGTTTTGCATCCTGGCCAGTGTCATAGGCGAAAAGAACCCAGAGAAATGCTCAGCCCTGTTCTATTACCTGGAAGGGATTTGGGATGCGTTTAGAGTGTGCGGGGGGTTAGCATGGTGGCGCTACGATGAGCAATTTAGACAGCGCCTCTCTGTTAACCCGGGGATGAGATGGGACCAGGTTAACATGACATTATGGATGCGGCTGATGATGGCGCAGAAAACCTCGCCCTTTCCTAGACCCGTCGGTGGGGGAGCTACGACCGCACCGGCGGGACATAGATTTGGTTGCTGTTGGCAATACAACGAGGGGTACTGTAAGTTTGGCACAACATGCAAATACAAGCACGAGTGCTCGGGATGTAGTGGGAACCACCCATTCAGCAAATGCTTTAAGAAAAGCAAGGGGGGGGCAAGAGGCACAGAGGCTTCCAAAGGGGAGGACCCCAGTGAGGTTAGGCGCGATGCTACCATGGCTAAAGCAATACGGTAGGAGGGAAGAGGCGGACTTCCTGGCAGAGGGGTTCAGACTGGGTTTTAGGATCCCTTTCCAGGCCAGAAAAGGGAGGGAGATACACAAGAATTTAAAATCGGTGGATAGGAACCCTGACATAGCAAGAACTAAAATTGGAAAGGAGGTGGAGCTGGGGAGGATGGCAGGGCCTTTCACCGAACCACCCGTGAGCAACCTACGGATTTCCCCACTGGGGGTGGTCCCCAAAAAGGAGACAGGAAAGTTCCGGCTCATTCATCACTTGTTGTTCCCAAAAGGGGAATCAGTGAATGACGATATTGATCCGGAACTTTGCTCAGTCTCCTATACATCGTTCGACCGGGCGCTGGCGGTAGTGCAAAGGGCGGGCCCACGGGCCCTGATGGCAAAGGCAGACATAGAGTCGGCATTCCGATTGTTACCCATACACCCTGAGTGTCACCACTTATTAGGTTGCATGCTAGAGGGTAGGATATACGTTGATCTATGCCTGCCTATGGGTTGCACAATTTCTTGCGCCTACTTTGAAAAGTTTAGTAGCTTTTTGGAATGGGTGGTGAGAAGGAGGTCAGGCTCCAAGGACGTAGTGCACTACCTAGATGACTTTTTATGTGTCGGGCGGGCAGGGACTGAATGGTGCGCGCATTCCTCCTGGAGGTTTTGAAAGAGGTGGCGGTAGAGTTTGGAGTGCCACTGGCCCCAGACAAAACTGTGGGACCAACGACTTGCCTGAGTTTTCTAGGCCTGGAGATAGACACGGGGGCAGGGCACAAAGGAAGTTAAGGGAGACCTGAGGATTTGGGCCCAGTTTCTGCAGGACTTCAATGGCAGTGTAATATTCCAGGGTAGGGAGGTGTCCAACGAAGAAATCCAGCTGTTTACGGATGCATCCGGCAGTGTGGGTTTCGGTGCCTACCTAGATGGGAAATGGTGCGCAGCACGCTGGCCGGAGGAGTGGTCGGCAGGTGGGTTACGAAAGAACCTGTGTTTTCTGGAACTCTTTCCAATTGTGGTGGCAGTGATTTTATGGGCCAAAGAGCTCCGGAACAAACGAGTGGTGTTCAGGTGTGACAACCTGGGTGTGGTACAGGCCCTCAACAAGCAGTCGGCTGCCTCACCAGAGGTAGTGCGATTATTGAGGGTCCTGGTTCTTCAATGTTTGAGATTAAACTTATGTTTCAGGGCAGTGCATGTCCCTGGCATAGCGAACGAGGTGGCTGACGCTTTGTCCCACTCCCAATGGGAGCGTTTTCGGCAGGTGGCACCAGAGGCGGATATACAGGGAGCCCCTATGCTGGATGGTCTGTGGCAGCTCGAGACAAGCAACTTGGAGGGCTGGTGAAAGGATCCGTATCAGACGCTACCTGGTCATCTTACGGTAAGGTCTGGAGGGACTGGGAGCAATTAGTGGAATGGTCAGGGGGTAACTTCTCACCAGAGGATAGGAGGGAGGCCCTGTTATGGTGGATTTACTGGATGGCGGAGCAGGGTAAGTCGACGGCAGTGGTCGAGAAGGGCATGGCAGCCTTGGCTTTCCTCTTCAAGTTGAAAGGCTGGGAGGACATCACCAAGAGGTTTGAAGTCAGGCAGGCTTTGATGGGTCTAAAGAAGGGGAAGAGGAGAGAAGACTGCAGGAGGCCAGTGTCGGTGGAACTCTTGCAGAGCATTCAAGGGGTTTTGCCAGGGGTGTGTTAAGATAGCTATGAGGTGACGTTGTTCCAGGTGGCATTTGCGTTGGCCTTTTTTGGGGCATTTAGGGTAGGGGAGCTGATAAGCCACAGCAAAGGCAAGCCGGGGGGACTGCATTTAAAGGAAGTGACACTAGGAGAAACAGCCATATGGGTGTGGTTACGCAGGTCCAAGACAGATAAATGGGGCAAGGGCAGACAGATTGAATTAGAAAAACTGGATGGGGGTGCTATTTGCCCATGGGGGTGCTTGAAGAGGTACTTGCAGGTACGCCCAACACTGGCTGGCCCATTGTTGATTCATGGGGATGGGGGGCCCCTCACCCGGTACCAATTTGCCATGGTTTTAAGGTTAAGCCTGGGGAAGCTGGGCAAAGACCCCAAGGAGTATGGGACGCATTCGTTCCGCATTGGGGCAGCAACGGAGGCAGCAAGAGCGGGCCTAGCGGAGGGGATCATACGCAAGATTGGGCGATGGGAATCCAGGCGGTTCCGGACATACATCCGGCCATCCCTTCTGTGAGATACATATAGGTGTAAAAGGGGGGGGAGCACTTTGGTACAATTTAGGTGATAGTCCTCGATTTCTTTTAAGGTCAAGGAAAAGTAGCCTGGCTGGTGGGACATTCTTTCATCCACTGGGCCGGCCTGAGAACTGCATCTAGGCGTGCTGGTGAGCAGCTGGGTTTTCCGGCAGGTCAGGTGAAGTTGATATGGTGTGGTTTCCGAGGTTTAAGATGGCCAGGTTTAGTTGGCAAAGTGAAGGAGACAGCTGCCTTGGAACCTCCCCCGGATATACTTTTGCTACATGCAGGAGGGAACGACATGGGATCCATGGCGCAGAAGGAGCTAGTGAGGAGGATGAAAAGCGACATTGATTGCTTACGATCACAGTTTTTGGGAGTCACAATAGTATGGTCAGAAATGGTGAGCAGGCTAAGATGGTTAGGGGCAAGGGACACGGAGGCCGTGGAAAGGAGCAAGAGGAAGGTGAATAAGATGATGGGTGCATACGTCCGGCACTTTGGGGGAGTAGTTACCAGGCACAGGGAGCTAGAGAGCAGGTTACCTGGGTACTATAGGAAGGATGGGATACACCTGTCGGAAGTGAGGCTGGACATTTTCAACCTTGACCTGGCAGATGGGATTGAAAAGGCCATGCAGCTGCAGGGTGGGTGGGCGCGTCCGGCATAAGGTTATTATGCCAGAACGCCCGTGGCAGAAGGTTGGGCCTGAGGCTAGGGAGTTTGGGCCATTGGCCGATGGCCAACGGGGGGTGTGGTGGCCAGATTAAAGGGGATGGCTAACCTCAGGGACCCGAAGGTGGCTGGGGGCAGGGATAGCTCCCACTAAATTGCAGCCTTCAGTGGCTTAGTGTTATTATGTTGATAAGTTATTTGATGATGTTTACATGTTACAGTGTTTTTATGTCATTATGAATGAAGTTATGGTTTTCATGGTTGTTAATAAAATGGCTGCGGCCTTTTCACCCAAACAGAGTGTGGAATTGCTAATTTGTGGGATGGTTGAGGGTGGTATTGAGAGGGCACAGCATTGACACTGCCATTGTCATGGTTTCTATGCAACCAAAACTTGTCTCCAAGCCCCGAATTTAAAAATAAGCACCTGCTTTGAGGCCACTGGGAGCATGTTGCTCATGAGCTACTGGTTGGGTTCCACTGATTTAAACAGTGGTATTCTAAGACAATTTACCATTTGTCTTTTTTTTATATTATTTGTGTTTTAGAATTATTTAATTTTAGTTCAGCAGGATCTACACAATAATAAGTTCAGTTTTAGCCAGGCCTCTATTTGTCTTGTCCAAGCAAAATTTTCTTTGTTCACACTCTTGGGCCATTTACTAACACACTGATTTTTTTTCTTCTGATTCATACTTTTAGCCCTAAAAGTCGCGAAAAAAATGTTGTGACTTTTCCGAGATTTACTATGTGTCCAAACGTCCAAATCCTACAATTTACCAGATAAAACTTGTGCAGAAGTTGATGGCAGTTGTCCATTTCCTTTCCTGGATTATCCATCTTATGCTTTGAAACATTTTGGACTTTTCACGCTGTTTTTTTGTGCTGTGAGATCTATGAAGTTGTGGAGCGGCTGCACCGGCAGATACATTAGATAGA
The DNA here is from genome assembly GCF_000004195.4 of Xenopus tropicalis. Lineage (NCBI taxonomy): Eukaryota > Metazoa > Chordata > Amphibia > Anura > Pipidae > Xenopus > Xenopus tropicalis. The sequence continues at coordinate 120,743,640 of NC_030677.2, read as the reverse complement.
GATAAAAATAAAGAGATTCAATGGCTTTTTAGCAGGTGAGGAAATACAGGTTTACTGGTCAGATTGCCATCATAGGGTCAGGAAGGATTTTAGGTAAACATGAAGAAAATAGGAGATGTATATACATTTAAGATGGGGGTCTCAGTCCAAATCACTGACAATGAATTTGTTTACAATGCTTCTTCTTTTCTTATGACAAAGCATATTTTGTTCAGTGACAAAATGACATATTCAATATAATCTAAAACACAATCTTGGCTTACACTGTAGAGGAATATGAAATGTTTCTAAGATTAAAGAAAAACATGGCACATAATTATCTCTTATCTTATGATGATCATGCCAAGTAGCATGATGTGTTTTTGAAATCAATATGGGACTGAGGCCTAGATTCATAATGTGTTTTGCTGTTGAACTTGTTTTCTTTGCTCTAGTTCTATAATTGTTTTCTTCGTTAAGTAAAAGAAAAATATATTGTCGTAACACATAAAAAGATAAAAAGTGATTTGTCATGTATAAAGGTAAAACACAGGATGCACGCACATATACACATAATTTGACTCCAAACATAAAAGCAGTCAAGATTCTGTAAAAAAATAAAACATTGCAAAAGGCTATACAAAGGCTAACCTAGTCAAAGGTTATTGTTTATAACCCTATCTTGCCCATCACAGAAAATGTGTTTATACTATATTGAATTAGATATCAATAAGCCTGCCAAATCCAAATGGGCCTGGCTGATTATTTAAGGTGTACTCTGGTCAGAGAAATTGTGTCATCTGCGCATAGAATTGCCTTTTTTGCTATTGGTAAACAAAAAACACCTGCAGGTTGTTTGACATATAACCTGCATTATGGGTTCCAGGTGGTTAAGCATAATTTTTATTGTTCCTATTTTATAAAATAAATGCAGATATTATGGAGTTTTTTTGGGTTACAGGGAAAAAAGAAAATTTACTTAATAATAAGTATAATAATAGTACTTAAATGTTTTTCAGTTATAGGATTAGTTATCCAGAAACCTGTTCTACCAGTGGTTCACAACCTTCCTAATGCCGCGACACTTTAATACAGTTCCTCGTGTGGTGACCCCCAACCAAAAAATTATTCCTAAAACTAGAAAGCTCCGAGTTACAGGACGGCCATCTTCCACAGACTCCATTTTAAACAAACAATTCTCAATTTTAAAAAGATTTCCTTTTTTTCTCTGTAATAATAGTACTTGATCCCAACTAAGATGTAATGAATCCTTATTGAAGGCAAAACAGTCCTATTGGGTTTATTTAATGTTTAAATAATTTTTAGCAGATTAAAGATCTATTCGTTAATGACCTGGAGAAAGGAGTTGAAAGAGATGTATCTGTGTTTTCCAGTGACACAAAACTAAGCAGAACAACTGAATTTATTCAGAATGTCTCAACCTTGCCCTGGAAGCTTGGCAACCTGAGTAGTGGATGAAATTAAGGTGCAGACTTATAAAAGTGTGAGATAACCACAGAAAAACCCACTCGCTTTCTATTCATTCCTATGGGACTTTTAGAAGCATATTTATGAATGGGTAAAGGTTTGAGTTCACCATTTAATGAATTAACTTCTAAAATATCCCATAAAAATGAATAGAAGGTGGGTGTTTTTTTTCTGTCGTGAGTTCTAATCTCACAATTTGATAAATCGGCCCCTAAATGTTGATACACGCAAGGCTACGTATACTTTACATAGAACCGTGATTGGCAAATTGTTGATGAGGAAGGACATAGGAGTAGTTGTGATAAAGTGCAGTGTACAAACTGACACAAATTGCATTTCCCTTAATCCCAGTGTGATTATAGCCATGTTTCATGTTATGCAATTGTTTCATGGAAGCAATTGTGCTTGTGTTTTGATGCAAATTGGGTAAATTGTATCTAGCATTTTTCAGAGTGTGAGTTGCATCACTTGCATTAACTGCCTTCTGTGGGAATTTCTACCATGTTCAGGGTGACAGAAGCTTCATTCATCAGAAGAAGGAAGTTGGACATATCACTCATGAGAAGATACAAGATGGATGACAACCATAGTGAAGTACAGGAACGTGTTTAGATGCAAGTAACTAAATGAATTGCATCAATATGCTTTCCATTGCTTCCATTTGAAAGCACCCATACTTGCTGCTGAGTTTGTAAGTGACCTCTTTTGTCTTGTATTGGATGGGGTATGGAATCATAAAAGGCAAGAGTAATGCCTAACAAAACACTGATAAACTCCTAGAACTAGAACATACACTGCAATTTGGCCTTCAGTATTTAAAAGGGATACTAGTGAAATAGAAAATTCAGAGAATAACTAATATGATCACTTTGTTTTAGGGGTGCATTGAATCCTGGATTCAGATGAATCCAAGCCTTTTTCAGCAGGATTTGGATTCGGCTGAATCTAAATGACTGGGCAAAGCAAATTCAAAACCTTTAAAAACCATGTGACTTTTGGTCACAGAAATGGTCAATAAAATGTTGTTATATTGCACTGAGAGGGTTAAACTGGGATTAAACTGGTTGGTTCTTTGATTGATTCTGTCCTACTGCTTATATGACTAAGTATGCCATAGATCAAAGAGCATTTTGTTGGCACTTAAAGGCACCCATACAATAACCTTTCTGCTGACTTATTTACCAGATCCAGTAGACATGATGGCATTGCCTTAAAGTTAGAATATAGAAGGATTTATTTTCAGGTGTGGAAAGGTTTGTAAAAAAATTTTTGCAGTAAGTATTGTGCTATTGTGGAATTCTTGTGGCTGTACTGGCAGATACATTAGATAGCTTCAAAGTGAGGTTAGCAAATGAAATACAGGTCTAGTGATATTAAAACTCTTGATCCACGGACTGGTCCGATTACCATTGCTGAGTCAGAAAGGAATTTACTTTCCTATATGAGGCGAAATGGAGAGGCTTCAGATTTTATTTTCTCCTCCTCTGAATCAATGCAGATTTACTTTGGAAAAAGGATTTATTTAATAGACATGTGACAATAGACATAGTACAACTACCATGAAAGTAAAAATTTTGAGTACATTCTGTGCATTTTATAAAATACTATTGTGACTAAAGGATGTATTTGAAGCTCTTTAATCCCATCCTAATTCGTAAAAAAAAATAAAAAATTAGATTGCTTCATTTGGGATATCCTGGATATGAATAAACTGAAAACTTGCAGAAGTTCTCTCACTCTGTTAATCCTTAGGAGCCAAGCCCTGTGGATTAGTGTTTAATTAAAGAATCAGGTAGGTTTTGGCAGTGTATGACTAATATGTGACATTTATTCAAGCAGCTGCAGGAGTAACAGCATAAAACAGCACTGTATATGATGCCGAGTTATGATGGCTAAAAACCTTGCTTATTAGCATTTATTTTCATTAATCAAGATGACTGTGTTTTTTTTAATAGAAAAAAATATGTTGACTTTCAGAAAAGTGTGCTTGCAAGAAACCATTGATGTCACTAAAGCATAGGGAGGTGCCTCAGAGAGATTAAAGTATAATTAAATATAGATCTTGTAAAGAAGTTTTTACGCAAACACATTTGTTCAGCTGAATGTTAATTGTACTGGAGTGCCCCCTAGAGGTTTGAGAAGGTTTGTGTTTTGCATTCTCTCAGGAAGGGTACACTAGGAACATGCAACATTCCAGAGATGCAAAAATATATTTCCAGAAATGTAAATTAAATATAGTTATACTGATTTGAAAAGACTCAGTCAGAATACCTGTTAATGTAGAAATATGTATCTTTTATTAATCTTTGCATTAATTATTGGTCTTCTATACTAGTGACACTGGTAGCTATGGTACCCCAGGCCATAATGCATTGCTGGAACCCATTAGTATATTAATCGTTACAAAAAAATATACAACAGGTGTCTTTTGCTTGAGCCAGAATGTCTCCTCAGCATGCCAGAATTGCATGCTTCCAAGTGTTGGGTTTGCAACACCAATATGAGTACACATTTTGTTCTTGGAGATTCTCTAGAGTCAAGCTAAAGTTTTAGTTGTCGTGCTTTTATTTATCTCTACTGCTGAGTAGCATATGGGGCCTTGATTCACTACTTCTTCTTACTTTCTTACTGTGGGAAAGTCAGATTCCCCAACTGTAAGGCTTCTTGCCTCAGGCACCATTTGTCATATAAACCTGAATTCTGGTGTGCAGTTGGGTCACGTCCACTGAAATTAAGTTGTAGGATTTTTGGAGACCAATTGTTTATAGTTTTTATGTAAAAGGATATTGTTACCCTTTAGTGGTTAGTCACTCAACCTGACATTATATAGGTGTAAGTGCTGATTAAATGCAAAGCAACTGTTACTTTTGATTTAGTCTTTGGGTTTTCTTGCAAGGATTCAGACTATTTCTTGTAATTTAATTAGCTAATTAAGATACCATGAGTTAATGCTATGAAACTCCTCTATGTTTTTTCCATATTTTATTTACAAGCCAGGTAGCTGGTATGAACACTGTATAGATGCTCCAATTTGATGAAGTTCTTGGTAACTAAGGCATGAAATAGAACATACATTTTACACCAATGGGGTATATTTGAATGAACTAACAGGATTCTATGCATACCCTGACTGATCATTGGAAATAAAAATGGCACCAGGAAATGCCCCTCTAACTAGTATTGCTGCTTATAGAGAAGATGATGGACACATAGCAGTCCTTTTCTGAAAGCTAGGTTCTTGAGAGGATTCTGAGATCACCAACTGTTTGCTCGATATTTAGCTTTGTGACTGACACATGAAATAAACACAGGAGAATGCAGACAAATGCAGGCACATCTTTTAAAAAGATAATAAACCACAAATGCATCAGGAATGTACAGCAGTACAATATGGTTAACATTCCAAAGTAGATGACATATTGGTAATTCCATAGAACTCCCATTACATGTTTCTCAGGAAACCAGAAAAAATGAGGTAAAGTCTGGCTGAATTAACTTTTAGTATGATACAGAGAGTGATATTCTAATACAATTTGCTAGGGTCAAAACTACCCTAGCAACTAGGCAGTGGTGCAATAAGAGACTGAAATATGAATAGGAGAGGCCCGAATAGAAAGACAAGTAAATATAAATAACAGTAGTATTGTAGCCTCACAGAGTAATAGGATGTGAAATAATTAAAAGACTATAAAAGAAATATATAAAATTAAGACCAATTGAAACGATGTAAAGAACTGGCCATTCTAGAGCATACTTAAGTTAACTTGAAGGTGAATCACACCTTTAAGCTTCATGTACTCAAAGTTTATAAGCACAGGAGATTGTTTTTCTTTGTAGTGCATAATACTTTTGGTGTGAATGACAAGGTTTTAACAGTAAAGCATTAGTGTTTGCACTATGAGTTTTTGAAAGAATACACTGAAAGTCAGATGCACAACAACCAACAAGTGAATTGCAGATAACCATAGGAGGTGCAAACATATTGGAATTGACCCTTTACAAGTCCTACTTCACTAAAAATAAAATTCACAGAAGGGAAACAGGCATTTTTAGGAAAGTTGAGAGAAATATTTTGGTTCAATATGAAGAAAAAGCCCCCATTTTTCAGGCAAAAGACCTGTGAAAAGACTGGAAGCAAGTCTATTTTGACTTTTTTCACCCCTCCTTTACTTGTTTTTATAACCATGTTTTTTATGTTTTTCTATAAATCTGCTGGAATGCTTAGGTGGAGACCTTCAGCCCTTTAAACTGTTGTACCAACAGGGTCAATAGCACTGAAAGGTTGTGGATACAAAGAGGAACAACTTGAGTCTGTAGCTACAAGAGCAAAGGAAAGCCTGTTTGTTACAGTGGGGCAGGTAAAGGAGTCCCATGCCATATGTTGTATGTGCAGACAGAGAAAGAGAAATGCAGTGCATTAGCTGTAAACAAGAACACAACAAACCAGCGTGCCACTTTCTTCAGAAATGTAATTAACAGATCATTTGCTTCCGCCACAATATCGTTTACCTCATCTGCTCCATTTAACATCTACTTAGCCGTCCCAGCTTTCTCATTGTTTGGGAGGCAGAGTTTGTTTAAGAGAAAAGCACACCTGTGCTCTGTGACGTGCTTTGAAATCCACTGTATAAACGTGCAAGCATTTTCGAAACAAAACCTTTTTTTTAAAAAAAAAGGCAGGTTTTTAAACATTGTTTTTAGTTATGAGCTTTGTTTCAAAGCAACAATCAGGTGCATGCCAGGATTAGAGGGGTGCGCTACCAAACACATGCTGCTATTAATATGAGAATGTATTGTGCAAAAGGAGTCCTAGACCACAGTCGCTACCTTTGATTAATATTAACTTTATGTTAAAACCTTTCTTTATGCAAAAGTAGATGAATGGTCTGATGTTGGCCACCCCAGTCCTGTTGAGCCCTGGATCCATTTATAAAAAGGGCTGGGAGGTGACTACTAACTGCAGTTTCTCTTTGACATGAAATTCATACAGTAGCCAACTAAGGATGCTATTGTAAAATCTAAGGGGGTTATTTAATAAAAGGCACAAAGTTTGACCAGGAGCAGTAACCCATAGCAACCAATCAGCAGGTAGAATTTACTGGTCACCTGTTTAAAAGCAAACATCTTATTGGATGCTATGGGTTACTGCTCTTGAGCAAACTTAGTGCCTCTTTTTACATATGGGGGTAATACACTAATGTATACACTAATGTATATATTTGTGCATCTGTAAAGTTTATCCTTTTTTACACTAATGGTAAAGAGCTCATTAAATCTTCCATTACAGGGTGTGCTTTAAATCCTATAATTATTTTGTAAATAAAATTCTGTATATGACTTGGGTTAACTACCCCACTTGTGCTTCTTTATATGTCTGTCAGGGGACCAGGGGCCAGTACATACCACCAGGGGGCAGTGGCCCCTGGTAATGGCTCTTGGTAAATTTGTTGCCCGTGCTTAAATTTGTGCTACCGAGGGTGACAAATTTCACTTGTATAACATTAAGATCGCCACAAGTACAGGTATGGAACCCATTATCCATAATGCTCGGGACCTGGGGTTTTCCGGATAAGGGGTCTTTCCGTAATTCAGATCTCCTACCTTAAGTCTACTAAAAAAAAATAATTATATCTTAGTTGGAATCAAGTACAAGGTACTGTTTTATTACTACAAAGAAAAAGGAAACCATATTTAAAAATGTGAAAATGTGAATTTGATTAAAATGGAGTCTATGAGAGATGGCCTTTCCGTAATTCGGAACTTTCTGGATAATGGGTTTCCAGCTAAGGGGTCCGATACCTGTATTACTTGCGGCTTAATCACAGGAAAGTGCAAAGGCAGGGATATGTTTTACTTGCTGCAACTGCAGGGGATTGAGAGTTAAACTGTTTTGGAGCCCAAACAAAAAATAGTTGCAGGCAGTGTTTTGGATGGCAGTCTCAGAGTCAACTTAGAACCATTAGTTCAGTGTCTTTATGTTGAAGGGCTTTGAGTCTTGAAATGGATTTAGGCCTGCCTGGCTGTACTCCAACCGTATTAATCCTCTCACAGATGTATTTGAATCTTATCTTTCAGATGAAAAACACAGAATCAATAGGAGAAACATCTATACAGAAACGGAGCTTCATCAGGGAAAGTCAGACACAGACATAGCCTCAAAGCTGCATGCTGTTATGTGTTACCTATGGCAAGAAAATGGCATGCAGTGCTGTAGGCATTTAGTGAGGGCCACAGGGGGAATCATATATTTATGTGTAGAATCGGAATGAGTTTTTTTTTACTAACAAACCCATTGACACAAACAATGTCGCCACAGTTCATTAGCAATGAGTTGTGATCAGCATGAGGTTTTCTCCAAAGCAAGAGGCATTCCTGAGTAAGATGAACACAAAAATATCCTTTTACACAACTTTGTCTGCATTGTTCATTACTTTATTTAGTCAACTCTTAATATAGCTACACATTGTAGGAAAGTATAACAAGTTTTTGCATACAGCTGTATGTATATTTTTTTCACTGTGTCAGACTTTTAGCATAACTGAGCTGCTCCTCTGTTATATGTTCCAAATTCTATGGCTGCAGTCCAGGAGAATGGATGTTATTCATTATGTGGATTTTGTGGGTAGAACTAGACATGCGAATTATAAGTTCATTCCAGATCAGATTCCCTATCCCAAAAAGAAGGCGAGCTGAATCATGGTAGAAACTGTAAGGAATTTTAATGGTAAATATACTACACCTGCTATGCACATGAATATTATAGTTATAATTATAGTATATATAAACTAAAGACACACGTTTGCTACTTGTCTAGTAACCCATAGCAACCAATCAACCTCTAGCATTTGTTTAAAAATATGCCTCTGATTGGATACTATGGGGCACATTTACAAAGGCACGAATGCTCGAGCGTTCATGCGAACGCTCCGAGTGTATTTTCGCCGATTTTTTCGGGCGTCCGGATGACTTTTTCGTACGCCGCACGACTTTTTCGTACACGGCACGACTTTTTCGGACGCATGCACGAAAAAATCGGAAAGGTTTTACCACTGTTTACAATTGTTCGGTACAAAAATTTCGTGACTTTCGGATTGCCAATACGATATTTTCGTGACTAATACGATTTTTTCGTAAGCATTTTCGTGAAATTTGCGATCTTCAGAAATTTTCGTTTCCAATCCGATTTTTTCCCATTCGTGATTCGGATTTGTGGATTAGTAAATGTGCCCCTATGTGTTACTACATGCAGGCAGAATATAACAGATAATGTATATCATAATAAGTGACCTATTAAAGAATATTACCAAACTGGAATATATATATATCAGTAAATATTGCCCTGTTGGTTTTTTTTTTTTGAGCCACCATTTTGTGAAGGACTGTGTGCTCTGTAGGGGATCACATGACAGGAAATAAAGAAGCTCTCAATGCTCTCTGTCCATTCATTATCTGATGTAACCTAACTATGTGTACCTTTGGTTTGTGTATGAAAACAGTGATGTACGAGCCAGGGGGTGGCACTGAAGATTATTAATATATAATACACTAAGAGCCATTAATATTCTGTAAATTATATCTTTTTAAACATTACTTGTTAGTGGCCCCTAACAATGGCCTCTAGTAGCCAAAATTGGGTTGTTACATGACACATTGAAAATTGTGTATCATAATAAAGGATTAGCTTATTAGAGGGTATCACCTTTTATGACCTGTATGGTCATGCAACTCCTCAGTGACTTATTATATCCTTATATTTTGCAATTAGGGGTACATTATTTACTATTCAATAGCTAGTTGGCAGTAGAAAGACTTTAGATGAAAAGTTTTATGTGAAAGGAAAAAATGGGGATATTGACCCCTATAGAAACTTGGGATCTTAAAGAAACATGCATGAAGCTAGCTGAAATGATGGTTGTGTGGCTGTACTGGACATTTAGCCTAGTAAGTACAGTTTGCTGTTACACTGCTGGGGCAAGCAAACTAACAGAACAAAGATAAGTGTACATTCTTTGGCCCAGTGTATCAGCAAACAGCCCTTTCTCTTGTATCTTTACACGCATGAAAATATGAGTTTGCAACTTCAACAATCTTGGGCATTTACTCCACTTAGTACTGGTCCTGTGGTTAAATAAGGTGTTCCATACAGAAAAATAAATATCAAGAAAGTTATTTATATAACAAATAGAAATTTTTTATCTTAATGGCAGAGATAGATAAGAAAACAGCATTTTTAAATGGGAAGTTTTACAGTGCAAATTAAAACCTGACTTAAAACAGACTATACACTGGCTTTACACAGAGCAATCTTCTGCAAAGGAAATAACTTAAAAATATTTAAATTATAAGCTTACATTTGTCCCTATGTGAGATGGCCTTTCTGTAATTCGAAGCTTTGTGGGTAAGAGATCCCATTCCTGTACTATATAACTATGTAATTTTTGGTTAATATAGGCAACTGCAATGAAGAAAATTTGCTCATCATTAAAATGGGCCACTGGGTCATACAGCTTCCAAAATGTAATAATCTTAAAAGCCTTCAAGAGGCAGTATATTAACCTTTTTTCTCTGTGAGCAATACAAATAGACTTTAAATTGAGAATACTTGAGAATAAGTTGAAAAAACTTAGTTCAATGTTAATAGCTTAGCACTAATGCAACAGAAAGCAATTGCTTTTGTTCAATTAGAAAATAAATTACAATCCGTTAATTCACACTGGAATACAAAAATGTCAGTGCTTTGTAGCAAAACAGTGAAAATAATGAACTCACTTCAACAATCACAGATAAGCAATTAGTACATCATACCATTATTTATTTAATTTCAAATTGTTCGGGGAATACTATTTCCTTCCACAAGTTCATTACTATAATGAATATCACAGCAGTTAAAGGCAATGTGTAGATTTGATACATCACATGAACTCCATGAAACACATCAGGCATAAAGAATATTGTTTATGCAGGTTCAGGGCAGTAGCTCTATACTTAACCCTGTCCATGTTAAAACATGAAACAATACTATGCTAATAATATGCTCCTCTATAGATAAACTATATAAATTACAATTCTTTTGATGTCTAAATTATCCTACATCCCATACTGTATATAAAAGACACAAAGTTTGACCAAGTGCATTAGCTCATGGTAACCAATAAAAGTGACCAGTACATCATATTATGATTAAACATCTCTTATTACATAACCACGTAATGAAAAAAAAAAACCTGACACACAGCACTTTATAGGTATTGCATACATATACTCTGGCCCTGGGTTGGGAGATGGGACCCATAAAGGAAATTCTCAGAATGTTTACAAAGTAATATACAGTATACTCTGCTCACAATGCCCCAGATTCCTGGCCTTTGATTATCCTGACCTTTTATTCTCCTTTAGGAAGACCGGATGTCTCACATTTGTCTCAATTACAAAAACTAGTTTGTGAAAGTGAAGTACCCAGGAAAACATTGGTGTATCAGTCATTCAACCAAAATTCAAAGAATATCTATGACATCAAATAGACCTAACTGTCCTTTAGAGTATGTTTCAGGATCTCAGGTCCTGAGATCTGTCCATATATTTAAGTCTTCTTTGCTGGAATTATTATTATTATTATTAACATTTATTTATAAAGCGCCAACATATTCTGCAGCGCTGTACAATAAGTGGGTTACATACATTGGACATACAGAGTAACATATAAAGCAATCAATAACCGATACAAGAGGTGACTCTAAATTGTCTGGCTAATGCAACGTGAAAATATAAAATGAGGGTATTGTGGCATCAAGCATTGTTTTTACTAGTAAGTAAAATACTAGTCAGGTGGTAACCCTAGAAATAAGTGATTTCTGCTCCATCCTGCAACTGCTAGAGTGAAAATTTCAAATTAACCAGCTATCCCAAGTAAAAGGCTGGATATAAAGTAACTCTTTTTATTCCAGAAAGGGTTATTTACATCTGCAAATGCAGATTTGCTCCCAAACCTTTCCCCACAATGAGTTGCACATTAAACCCCATTCATTAGGTACTTGCTTCAAAATGTGCTCTTTTGCACTTCCATATATATATGCACTCAGCACCTCTCAGCCCTTCCTGTTTTTAATTCACAATCCAGCATTTCTGTGCTTTTAGACGCATGGAAACCCTGGACATACCACCACCTTTGAACCAGGTGGTAAGTCCATGATTCCATGCTAAAAAATTATGCTCAAAATTGCACTTTACTTCCTGCACTTTTGGACATAAATGAGCCTTGAAATGTTTAACAGTCTCCCTTATGGAACTTGCCTCAACAACATGACAGTATAATGTAACAGTACAATCTGTGCCACAGGCTGTTTAAGCTGGTTTCTAAGCGGGAGCTAAACCTAGAAACCAAGAATGCTAATACCGGCTAAGCAAATTTTAGATTTTATTAGATAAACTTTAGATTTTAGAACGAAAAATCATCTACCTAGAGTGGAGAGTGAGGCACAGAACTCCAGAACTGGAGCCACATTCTCTTTCAGCCAAGGTTGCTGAAATAGCTTGCTAATTAACTTTTAACAGGGCAAACAGCACAAAGAAACCTTTTTTTTCTGTGAAATATTGTTATATTCAATTTGTTTTTGGTAATGTGATATTAACATTTTACAGTTTTCTTGTATCTTCCCTTAGCTGCCTTAAGTCAGTTGGTATAAAAGATAATATAATATAAATTGTTCTCTCATGTCTGGTATCATGTGGATTGTTAATATGTATCAGGATATTATTTATATTGCAACACAGGCTTACTTGTTTTGCACCTTCTGTTTCATAAACATGGTAGTTTGTGTAAACCTGTTTCATGTGTTTGACGTACTGTGGCCTTGCTTGTTTCGCATTAACATTGCAAATGTACCGTGACTTCCTCCTATGTACTATGTCCCTGTACTGTAACCAAAAAGAAAACCCAAGTCTTTAAGTCTGAGAATCCCTTATATTTTCTCCTGTGTAGTTAAACATGTTGGACAAGAGATTTAGGGGCAGATTTTTAAAATGTGAGATTAGGGTTTACCACAGAAAAATTCATCCACTTTCTATTCATTCCTATGGGATTTTTAGAAGTGTATTTAGCAAAGGATAAAAGTTCCCCAATTTGCTATATATGCTTCTAAATATGAGAATTAATAAAAAGTAGCCCCTTGGTCTGTCCAACAAGCACCCATGTGCTGACAGACATTGTCTTTAATGCAACTTCCCTTTCCCTTGAACTTTAATATTTCTGTTATGCAATTTTTCTAATATTGACAATGAACTAAAATGATGTTTGCAGATGACATGGATGTTTATATTGATACAACAAAGGTTTATAACAGGGATGACGTTCCTCCGACAATAAAATAGCCAATGATATTGCAAAACTAGAGGAATGTGCAAAATAATTCATTTAATATTCGTAAATTACTCTTTCAGAAAATCGAACCACATCAGTACGTAACTTTTAGAAAACTGTTTGTATTGATCTTTTTGGCTTTTCCCCCTTTTTTTGGTAATAAACCATGTGGAGTTTTTGTTATTTTATTACATGATATACAGGTATGGGATCCGTTATCCGGAAACCCGTTATCCAGAAAGTTCTGAATTACGGAATGGCCATCTCCCATTGACTCCATTGTAAGCAAATAATTCTAATTTTTCAAAATGATTTTCTTTCTCTCTGTAATAATAAAACAGTACCTTTTACTTGATCACAACTATGAATAGAACATAGAATCAATCCTTATTGTAGGCAAAATAATCCTATTGGATTTATTCATTATTTGAATTATTTTTTAGCAGACTTAAGGTATGGAGATCCAAATTATGGAAAGATCCCTTATCCAGAAAAACCCAGGTCCCGAGCATTCTGGATAATAGGCCCCATACCTGTAGTTAATTAAACAAAAAATACAGTGAAACCTCAATTTTACATTTCTAATTTTAAGTTTCCCTTTATTTTATCACTATTTTTTGTGGTTCCATCAATATATAATGCATAACGCATTTCCCTGATTTTATATTTTGATGGATTTTACACTATTATTATTATTATTATTATTAACATATCCACAGCACTGTACAATGGGTATATGCTCTGAACATACAGATTACATACAATCAAAAGCAGCTTGTAACCAACACAAGAAGTAAATATAACCATGACCAAATGTATTTGCAATCTAAAAGGAGGTGTGAGGATGGGCAAGATCAAGGAATCAGCAAGGTGAGAGATGTGGCAATGCATAGTGCAGTTAGCAGCATATGATGCACACTGAAGCTATGTTAGTGTAAGAGATTGTTTAAAGGCAGAGAAAGTTGGACAGAGCTTGGGACAGTATTCCAGAGATAGGGTGTAGCCCTAGCAAAGCAATGAATGTTAGTATGACGAGAGTAAATGAGTAAGAGGTTGTGACGTAGGTCAGTAGTGGATAGTAACATGTGGCTTGATGATTACCTGGAGATAAGTTGAGAGATGTGGGGTGGAGCAGTTTTATGAACCGCTTTAAGTGTCAGAGTCATTAATTTGAATTTTAGACTGGAAAAGAAGCATGGTAGCAGAAGAGCAGTTGCTGAGCATTCATCATAATTCATATATAAAAACAATTTATATGCCAACATATTGATGCAGAATAACACTCCCTTAAATTATAGTCAAAGTTAATGCAGTAAAATCTTGCAGCCAGACCTCTCATTTTAAAATCCTAATCACTGGCAAGAGGAGACATTTCTAGAACTGGTTGAACAACTTCATAATATCAAAATAGATGCACTATCCAGTAAATTTTGGGCTGTCTTGCATCAGGGTAATCACACACTAATAGAAACATCTTCCAAATGGTCTAACAATTTACAACTTACTGTTTCTCCTACTCAGTTAGATCTATATATGATTATAATAAATTGATTCTAACTGAAAGTTGGAGGGTTCAACAGTTCAAGCTTTCTGTTTGAGATATGGAAACCTATTTACTAAGAATGAGTCCTCTAAAATACAATCTTTCTATCCTAAATGCAATAAAGGAGGTGTAAACCTGTTTCATCATCTTTAGTCTTGTTCTAAAATTGGAAATTTCTGCAGTGAGGTGGAAAGATTTCAGAAACAAAGGTTAAAAACTAATATAAAATGTTGTCTCGTAGTATGGTCCTATTACATATCAATAACGATACTACTATTTCTAGTAGTGTATCAGACACATTAGCTCAAAAATTATTTATGGCCACCTCTAAAAAAAAGCCTTATTTTGCTACTGGTTAAAGACGTAAGTTCCTAAGATAACCGGTATTACTTCATAAGACACACGGGGCGATTTAAAAAAGCCATGGGGACTAATTGGCACACCGCAAACAGTACGTGATTGGTCACGGCATCTCTTATATTAACCTATGGCAGCTAAATTGCCACAATTAGTGATCGCAGCTGAGTTTTTCAAAAGTTGCAGCGACTAATCACCTGTGCGTCATGGCCCTAATCAGTTGTGTTGGCAGGAAGCTATTAAAGCTAAAATCGGTGAAGCTAACCTAAAAGTGTGCTTTAAAAAGACATGGTCACTTTATCTTAATGTCATCAATTCAACAGATTTTTAAAATGTTACAGATTTAAAGTCATATACAGGGCTGAATAATCTTCATTTTGTATGATATGAACATGAGTTTTATACTAAATGGTAGTGTGCTGGGGGTATTCTTAATTGAGAAGGATCTGGGGATTTTTGTAGATAACAAGTTGTCTAATTCCAGGCAGTGACATTCTGTGGCTACTAAAGCAAATAAAGTGCTGTCTTGTATAAAAAAGGGCATTGACCAAAGGGATGAGAACATATTTTTGCCCCTTTATAGGTCCCTGGTAAGGCCTCACCTTGAGTTTGCAGTGCAGTTTTGGGCTCCAGTCCTTAAGAAGGATATTAATGAGCTGGAGAGAGTGCATAGACTGCAACTAAACTGGTAAAGGATATGGGAGATTTAAACTATGAGGTTAGACTGTCGAGGTTGGGGTTGTTTTCTCTGGAAAAAATGCACTTTCAAGGGAACATGATTATTCTGTACAAGTACATTAGAGGGGATTATAAGCAGATAGGGGATGTTCTTTTAAAAACAATCAACGCACCAGAGGCCACCCCTTTAGATTAGAGGAACGGAGCTTTCATTTGAAGCAGCGTAGGTGGTTTTTCACGGTGAGGGCAGTGAGGCTGTGGAATGCCCTTCCTAGTGATGTGGTAATGGCAGATTCTGTTAATGCCTTTAAGAGAGGCCTGGATAAGCTTTTGAACAAGCAGAATATCCAAGGCTATTGTGATACTAAAATCTACAGTTAGTATTAATGTTTGGATATATAGTTTATGTATGTGAGTGTATAGATAGGTAAGTATAGATTTGTGTGTGCTGGGTTTACTTGGATGGGTTGAACTTGATGGACTTTTTTTAATGTAACTATTTTAGGAAACAATAGCTGATTTCGTTTTTTCTTGAACTTTTATTATTTATCCACAGGACACAGTTTCATAGCTGGGTGGTTAATTTGTTTTTTTTTTAGATCTTTTTATTTTCTTGTTTTATTTGATACTTTTATTATTCTACATCTTTATACATTGATGTAAAATCTGATAAGTTGAGATTTACATTCTTTATCTTGCTTCTTTTTTATCTGTCAATGTGTTAGTATGCTTGTCTACTGCAAAACCTCAATAAAAATGTTCAAAACATTTTAAAATTTATTTAATTCCAGTTAAATCATGTTCTGATTAGTGATGAGCAATTTTTTTCACCAGGCATGGATTTGCAGCAAAATTCTGCATTTTTGGCAATTTTTGGCAACAATTAAGCATGAAAAAAAAATTGTCGGAAAAAGTTGGACGCATAAAAAAGTTGCGGCTTCAAGAAAAAGTTGCACATGTAAAAAAATCTCTGCACAGTACGAGTGAGGAAAAAATACCCATAGACTTATGTATTTGGAATGAGGAAAAAAGTCGCAGGTGTAAAAAAAAAGTCAATCACATACGAAAAAAAGTTTCCCAAATCTTTCAGAGAAACAGGACAGATTCGCTCATCACTAGCTCTGACTGAAAAACAGAAGGACGTAAGCACATTGCAGGAATAACAAAAACAAAAGGTTCATAGTACAGACCCAGTGGTTCCAAGACTGTGGGTCTGGATCCCCTTGGACAGGGCCAGAACTAAGGGTAGACAGAAGAGGCACCTGCTTAGGGCGCAAGGATGGAGGGAGAGCCACCCTAGTCTACTCTTGCCCCTGCCGCTTGTCATTGCATCACCCCTCCATGATGTCATAGTACAGACCCAGTGGTTCCAAGACTGTCGCTCTGGATCCCCTCGGGCAGGGCTAGAACTTGGGGTAGACAGAAGAGGCATCTGCCTAGGGCGCAAGGATGGAGGGAGCGCCACCCTAGTCTACTCTTTCCCCTGATGCTTGTCATTGCATCACCCCTCCATGACATCACTTGGATGTGCTTCTTCATGCCCTTGATTGTGCTAGAAGGGTGCAGGGGTGGGGGCTGGCTGGGTTGGCAGCTTGCCCACTCCTGTCCCTGGGGAAGCTTAGAGGGTGCTTAAACTGAAATCCTGTCAGGTTAAGAAAAAAGAGAATTCCTATTTGCTTTCCTACATACACTTAAAAGACCAGCTTGAAAGTCCAGCCAGTAGTACAAACCATTTAAAAATTGGATTTACTAAATAGTAAAATTATAACAAGCATATCTGTTTAATTCTATATAGCTTATGTATTTTTACTAATTTTATGACATTTTAATGGCATCATGATTAGAAAGTAATTTTTCTGAGATTTTATCATAAAATGCCCACTAGATGCTCTCTAAACCTTCTCACACACAAGGCATTACATGAATATATCTCCTTATGATTGTGTAAAGGCTTCTAAATTATATGTTCCTATTTTGTCGTTATGATTAGAAATATAACCCCTGAAAATAAAATGATGCAAAAATGTCACTGACAAATGATATACAGGTATGGTACCTGTCCAGAATACTCAGGACCTGGAGTTTCCATATCTTGAGTCTATGGAAAAATCATTTTGACATTAAAACTAAACCCAATAGTATTGTTTTGCGTCCAATAAAGAATAATTTTATCTTAGTTGGGATCAAGTACAAGGTACTGTTTTATTATTACAGATTTAAAAACAGTAATTATTTGATTGAAATAGAATGTATGGGAGAAGGTTTTTTGTAATTTGGAGCTTTCTGGTCAATAGACTTCTGGGTGACAGATCCCATGCCTGTACTTATTTGGAATTTCTCTCATCTTTAGGAAGATAACAGTTCAATGCTTCTAAATTCAGTAGAGCAGGATTTGTATAGTTCAGTATATAATAAAAAAAAAGAAAAACTCTGCATTTATCCTCATTTCCTTAAATTTTTCTACTAATTATTTTTTCTACTTTCACTGATGCAATTCTCTAAATAAATAAATAAATGTATTTGCAGGTATGGCTTGCCATTTAACCACCATCCCCCTAATTTGTACAGTTCTTATTTTTTTTGTATATATACACGTACCCAGAGAGAGACACACATTCTCTGTAATATGTTAAATGGAATATGTTAAACTATAAAAATGCTCACATTCTTGTAATTTGTTATTCCCTATTGCTAATATAGGTATAACACTGTAATTATAGCATTAGGCCAGAAATAAAGGCATACAAATGCCAATACCAATAAAATCCTTCGGAGTTTGCCTTTTATGAGGTCACAGTGTACCCAGGAACTGTAATTGCGGTTTGCTACATGTTTCTTTTCCTTTGTGTACACACAGAAACCAAACACCAGGCTTTATCAAGACTGAGCTAACTTCAAAGAGTAATTATTGCTTTTGCTATGGCTAATTTGAGACCTATGTTCGTATCAATACAGATTGTGTTAGTTTAGGGTTCCAGGCAGAAATATGTTGTGCTCCAGCTACTTATCTGAAGGTTGAGAAAGGTTTGTACAGCTGATTCCGTAAACGAATGTTTGGCCACAAACAGGATATTCCTGTTGGCAAGTGACATTGTATTTGTTTAAATCAACAGTCAGAATGTTTGTTCAACAGCAACCTGCATCCATTTCCCTTAAGCATTAGGGAATCAATTGCAACAGAAGTATAATTCTTCCACCTCAATCATTTGCATTGGCATTGCATAGACAAAATGTTATAAATGTCACTTTATTCAGTATATTGTTTCAAATTTCTGATGCCAACGTTAATATTGCAAATGTGGTGAATATTGCCCTTCAGTTCTTTGAAAACCCTCTAGGTCACTGACAGCATATCCCGTCCACACAAAGTATAGTCAATTTGCACTAGACTCCTCTTGTCATGAGTAGTGTCAATTTACCACTGGAGTCAATAGTATTAAATTAATTCAGGTTAATTTATGAAATTATAATGCTAATACATAAAAAAGTCAATATCGGACGTGCAGTGTTGGCTGGAAGGCCCAGCAAGCAGACAGTTGAAGCTAAGTTACTTAGCCATGATTGCCTTAAAGCAGGGATCCACAACCTTTTTTCACCTGTGAATTACATTCAAATGTAAAAAGAGTTTGGGAGCAACACAAGCATGAAAATGTACCTTGGGGTGCCAAATATGGACATGATTGGCTATTTGGTAGCCCCTATGTGGACTGGCAACCTACAGGAGACTCTTTTTGGCAGTACACTGGTTTTTTACTCAACCAAAACTTGCTTCTAAGTCAGTAATTAAAAATAAGCACCTGCTTAGGGCCACTCGGAGCAACATCCAAGGGGTTAACACATTACTCACAAGCCACTGGTTGGGGATCACTGCCTTAAAGCATAGTAAAAGTCTTAAATAGCAATACCAACCTGGGCCTCCTACTCCTGGAAAATTATATTCACTAATTCACTAATTATATTCACTAATTCCTCCTATCCAATGACTACTAGTGATCTTGGCACTGCCACTTTTTGTTTGCTGAAGCTCAGGATTTAATTCATGCACACCCAACACCGTAAGTTCCTCCCTATCTTCTGGTATTTTTTTCTACTTCCATTAAGCTAGCATGTGTGCCTTATTAGCTCCATATTTTAACTTTTTTTGCCAACTTGTTCCCCTTACAACTGCTTTGACTCCTTTAGGTTCCATTACCCTTTGCAGTCCTGTATAGATAACTGACCGCCTTGTCCCATAGGACAAAAAATATTTTGAACAGAATATTAGTCACATCTGTATAATAATTACTTATTACACACTACATATTACAGTTACAGATTCTGTAAAACACTTCTTATTTTAAAGTGTTGTCTCCTCATGATCTTAACCTTAGTTTATCTTAAATAGTTTATTGTGTGTGCAAGAGAGATTACCCCAGTGGACCAATACATTGCCTTCCTCTTTATCTCACTTCACATAAGCACAACCATGACATTCCCTATAATATTTACTAAAGCTAGCCCTTTTTCAAGCCCCTGCTAAATTCAGCCCTGGTCTATTTGCCTAGACATCCAGAGTCCTGCAGATTATTATGGTCCCTAGTCTGCGCAAAGGCTCCTTAGGCTTTACAGTATGATATTTTGATTTTAACTTAATCCAGCTCTCCAACATGCTATATTAGAAATAATCGGCCCACTACCTGTAATAAGTTGGACAGTACTGGTCTAGACTGTTGCAATCTAGTTAATGCCATATCGATTTTCCATTTGTCACTAGGGTCCCCACTTTTTCTTCGGGCCTGAAGCGACCAATGACATAAGGGGCAAAGTTGTGACATTGTGGGGAAGGAGCCATGACTTTGCAGGGGTGAGGATAGACAGAGTTATAATTAGTAAGTAGGCCAGGTTTGGAAGCACATGGGGGAGGAAAGCACAATTGTATTGGCTGAACACCTAGGGAATACAAATTTACTGGCAGCTACATTGCAGTTAATTTTTATTTTTTTTTTCAAAATGTAAAAAAAAACAATCCCAACTTATAGCAAATGTTGCTAAAGCATGCCACATATCTTATTGTGCAACGTGCTACTTGAGAAGAACAAATAAGTAAAATCCATGTCATAATAGAATTCCTGTACCACAGTGCCTTTTAGTGGTCATTATAGGACATGCAGTGTTTCAAAATCCAATATATATCCAACTAAACAAATGGAAGCAAGGTTCGTTTGTCTCTGACTTGCCCTGGCTAACCCAAGCTACATACTTACATTGGCCTGGAACCTTGATTGAGTCAGTCCTACTATAAATTAGATGAGTGCTTCTCTATGCCTACCCACATACTGTATATGTTAGTATATACTGTATACATAAATGTGTGTGTGCTCATGTATACACAGTATGCTGTACATACTAAAAAAAGTAATAGAAAGACAATTTATATTGAAATTATATTTACTTGAATCAAATGTGATGCAAGTCCTACAGGGCATGCCAGGGCCCTTCAAAAATGCTGCAATGTTTAAAAAGGCCAGATAAAGCATATTGGAATATTTATATGCTGAATCTTGTAGCCAACTGAATGAGTGAGTGGAAATGTTAACAGGAGATCTGGAAAAGCTAAAACATAAAATGATTAGAACTGTTCCATTGAAAAAGAAATTCCACAGGGCATCTTGAGGTATATTGGATCATTTTATGAGGCGAGTGTTAGATTTTTCTTTTTTTATTGAAAAGAAGGGAGATGTTTATAGATTCAAGAGCGAAACCAAGTGTCAGGCATTGATGAAAGACAAATAGCACAGGGCAGCTTTGGCAAAAGAAATGACAGAGCAAGAGACAGGCTATGGTTTAACCCTTTACTGATCTATAAAGCTATTAGCATAGCATATAAGCTGCTGCATCATGTATCAATAGTATGACTACTAATGTACTTGGGCACCAATGTTATGTGAAATTTGAGTAAGTTTCAGTTTTCTGCTCATTAATAGAATCCTATCAATGTCTAAAGTATTGCATGAATTGTACAATCATAGTTAGTTACAGTATTTGAGCTGTATCGCTCATGCTTAGAACTGTAACACCCAGTCCACACTCATTTGAAAAATCACTTCAAAAATGAATCTTTCGGAAAATGCCTGTTACTCTTTATATTTTTTGTCTTTGCAGAAAAAGTAGAAACTGGAACAAATGGGTTAATTTAGCTGGTGTTGATAAAAGAAGGTACAGGTATGGAATCCCTTATCCGGAAACCCTTTATCCAGAAAGCTCTGAATTACGGAAAGCCTGTCTCCCATAGACTCCATTTTAATCAAATAATTCAGAATTTTAAAACTGATTTCCTTTTTCTCTGTAGTACTAAAACAGTACCTTGTAATTGATCCCAACTAAGATATAAATAATCCTTATTGGATGCAAAACAATCCTATTGGGTTTAATTAATGTTTTATTGAATTTTTAGATGACTTAAGGTATGGAGATCCAAATTACGGAAAGACCCCTTACTCGGAATACCCTTGGTCCTGAGCATTCTGGATAACAGGTCCTATACCTGTATTTAAATATATAAATAAAAATCAAATTTATTGTAATTGCATCTGCCCCAATACTTTTTTAAAAACCATTTTAGGGGAAGATATTGAAGAGAGGACTGCTCTGAACTGGTATGTATGGAGCAAGCCTACTCACAGGGCACCCTGGGGGTTGCTGTCAATGTTAATAAAATGATATTACTTATAATACAGACTCATATCTGTTAACAAGGTTTTGAAGCAGAACAGTGGTATAATACAAAGAGACATGACATTAGTTGAAAAGCAAGTAGAACTTTCTACTAGACCTGGATAACTGGACTTAATAATGGCCCCTAATCCAAAGATGTTTTTATAAAAAGTTGCTTTGTGTATAGGCATGTACAGCAATTACATATCATAAGCATCACATGCTCAAACAGCAAAGATGCTCATAATAAGAGCCAACATTACCAGTGATGTTGACTATAGCAACCAATCAGATCTTTGCTTTTGTTAGGTAACCATTCAAATTGAATTGCTGATTGGTTGATATGGGCTGCATAGCTGGTAACGAAGTCTTACACACTATTAAAAATATGCCCCTTAGTGTGGGGCAGCCATCATGGGTGGTAAACACAGCAGTTTAGTATCATTATATGATAGCAGCTCTTTGTCTCTCCTCACACTTTTTGTGCCATCCAGTCTGCATCCACCAATAACTCTTCCAAACAGGGGGTAATGGGGTTGTGGGACTCAAGGGTGGACACAGTTTGCCACTCATGCCTTGGGTGACAAAGCACTATGACCTGCCTCTGATGTCATATATACACCGAAGGCCATAAATATCTAGATGTACCATAGTATATACAAACATTTTACATTTGTTGTTATATTGTTATTTCATTCTACAGAATACGGTTTTACATTTGAGGGCAGAAATACAGCCTACTTTCCAAGTATTTTATGCAGACCATCGCATGTAAGTATGTAAGCAAATTGTGCTTATCTATAACTGCGGTATAATTGAAGACAGACAATGCAGAGTGCATTGAATTATTCATATGAAAACAAGGCATAATAAGAGCTGAACACACTTATTTAACATAAGGCAGGATTTTTTAAACATTATTATGCAATACACCTGGCCATGTTTTGCTATGCCTCATCTCAGCATTTTTATGAATGTCAATATACAGTGATATCAGTTTCTTTAAAAGCAGATGAGATATTGTGAAGTCTTAACACACACGCACATTCCACTGGCCTAGTGAGCCTGTAAGCCTGGTTGTGGATCTGACCCCAAATTGGAATCAGGTAACCTATACACTGGCATAGAAATAGAAGCATGATTGGCTACAGAAAATATTTAAATTGTGGCTACAAAAAAAGTTGGGAATCTTTTCACAGATGGAGAGTTTTGTTGGGCGTTTACACTGAACACATGAAGTTGTGTAGTTGTGTTGTGCAGACACTT
The DNA here is from genome assembly GCF_000004195.4 of Xenopus tropicalis. Taxonomy (NCBI): domain Eukaryota; kingdom Metazoa; phylum Chordata; class Amphibia; order Anura; family Pipidae; genus Xenopus; species Xenopus tropicalis. The sequence continues at coordinate 120,720,280 of NC_030677.2, read as the reverse complement.
ATAAGGCATAGCATCATAAGTTTATTTTTTTCCCTTTTGGACACGTCATCATTGTACCTTCAGGACTGACCAGAGGCACTGCTGCCATGAGGTGTGTTGAGAAGCTTGCCTCAGGCGGCAGCACCCAGTATATTTTCCAGGGGCAGAATCAAGCTGTTAAGTTCTGGTTTTAAAATTGGAGTTTCGGCTCTTCTAGTGATGCAGCCCCCTTGACCCTCTCCAACACGAAAAAACAAAGCATGGGGGGAGCAAGGGGGGTGGCAACAATTTGGCCAACTCAGGGCAGCAAAGACCCCTGAGAAGGCACAGGACTGACTGATATTTTAGCATTCTTAGACTGTGCTGGATCAGATCTTCATGCTGCTTTGTCATACATAGACTATACCATGAGTAGGGCATCTTGTTGTGGTACAGATTGAAGTTCCAGAACCATATATAGATCCTTGTGGCTAGGTCTAGGCCAGCTCCCACCCTGTAAAGCTAGAACCAAGCTGAATTGCTTGAAGTTCAATAGATCCCACTGATAGCCCCTCCAAAGAGTAATTATGAGGTCATTTGATAAGGCAAAATCCATGAAGTTTAATCCACCCCAGTGTCAGAGGAATGTTTAAAAAGCTGTAGTGAAGACCCTTTTAGAGGAAATATTGTGAAAATGAAATTTTAATAGCCACTTCATCTTATGGAAATAATAATTATCAATTACAAATTCTGTACAGTTTCTGAAATAATCAAGTAACTTTTCAGTATCCGCCTCTCAGCAATCTGTCTCACTTCATGTGCCTTTGAATCAGAGTCGGTTATTTTGAAAGCCAGTTAGTTGTAATACATTGTCCAGGCAAAGGGAGCACATACCAAGATATTTGGCCTGAATGTCAATCAAAATCTGACTCTAACTCCTGTACGTGAACAGATTGCTATGAGGGAGATTCTAAAGAATAATGTGATTACTTTAGAAACTGTACAGAATTTTGAATTGATAATATTTGTAAAGTGATAGTTCCCCTTTAAATAACAATTAAACCCAGAGGAAGGCGGAAAGGTGGAAGAGTAATCTCTTTTACGGTATTTATCTGGAAGGCATGAATCCTGGCTGAAAAGAAGCATTTACATATTATACCAGAAAGTGCAGTTGGAATAAAGAAAGTGCCTGTGTGGATAACATATACCAACTAAAATATTTATTAGTTTAAAAGACCTTAGAGCACATGTACGTCCACAATTGCAGAGAGCAAAGTGCAATTTTAAGCACAATCGCAATGTGTTTACCCCCAGATTCTGGTGGCATTGCAGTCGCAAACGGGCGATGCTCTTGATACAGTTGCCCCATTCGTCAAAATTGACATGACTGTGTGTGCACTTTATTGCAAATCGGGCACAGTAGTGGTGGATGTTTTTAAAGTGGGCCTGGCATCATTTCTGGTGTTCAGTTTGCAGGTGACGTGTGCACTATTTAACTGCACTAATTGTTGCAGAGAGCTGAGCGAACCCTGTAGCTACCACCTGGTCTGAGCAACTGGGTGTACAGCACTTTAATACAGCTTTTGCAAAAATTTAATGCATGGTCAGTGCTCCCCCTAACTGAAGTGAGTGCTTGCTTGTTTGTATTTGAAGTACAGCTCTGTATTTTGGGGTTACAGGCTGTGAGTACAGGTCTAGGCCAGCTCCCACCCTGAAACGTTCTCATCCCATCTTTTAGACCCAGTGGCCACAGAGAAAATCCTTCCTTAAGTCATTTCTCTGACAATAAACTGTGGTAACATGAGATTGTTGTCTATTCCATCCCATGTTTAATTGTTTAAGATGGACTTTAACATTTAGCTGAAACTCTAAACCTGAACATCTGTCTCAAGGCAAACAGTTTTTTTTTCCAAATCTTAGGTTTTGTAATTTATTGACATGAATTCTGAAACAAGTGACAGTTATTGGTCAGACTACATTGCCTTATCTAGCTAAGCAAAATATACTCACTGACAAAAGCATTAGAGTTAATGGAATATTGCCATTAGCTTCTACCGCTATCAAGCACAGAGTAACTAAATGTAAAGTGTCTGTCTAGTAATAAAATAATGGCAGGACCATGTTAGACGGGGTTATGGCTATCAGTCCTTATAAGGGTTCTTGACCTCATTCCCTTAGGGCCTTACTAGACTGATGGAGACCACACCTGCAATTCCATTATTATTCATCCTTCTGCATAGGGGTGGTTGGGTGTGGGACATATCTTCAGTGTTTTTTTCTGGTCTTCCCTTTCCTCAAGTGAGAGAGCTGATAGGCAATGAATAATTTATACTGCTAAACATTTGCAATTTAACATATTTTACTAGAAAAATGTGTACAAATATGTATGTATGTGCATAGTCTCAGTTACCTAGAACACTGATTACATTTATGAAGAGCCATTTTAATTATTATTATTATTAGCAAGTATTAATTAAGCACCAAAAATATTCACCAGAGCTGTAGAAAGGAATTTTTATAAATGAAACCTACAGCTTACATACAAATACTGAATGGTTTAAAAGATAATAGGGGTCTTGCTCTATAGAGCTGACAATCTAAAGACACATATATCCTCCATAGCAGTCTTGCTACACCCAGATAGTTCTGGAATACAACTTCCAGCATTTAGCAGCATATCATAAAGCATAATGGGAGAGTAGTCCAGCAATCAGAGATATTAATTCTGGAAGCAACTGAAGTCCTCCAGGGCCAGTTGGCTAAATAATGCAGAAGGATGTTCCAGCAACCATCCTGCCTGCTTTCTTTTTACTTGACTCTCTCTCTTGCTGGATTCATATAATTGTCTCAGAGGTTTAAAGTTTGACTCTTTATTTCATTACACCCTCTATTTAGAAGCCTATTTCTCTATTCTTATGATTTTCTTACAAAGTCATTATAATCAGAGGAAAAGCAACAGAAATTGACTGTAAGGTATATTTATTATTAAATAGTTGGGATTACTTAATGTGTGAAGTTTATATTTAATGTATTAAAGTTAATATAAGCAACAAAGTGTTTCAATTGTTCCATTGTTTATGACCAAATAAATAATAGAAAAATTAATGAATCTACCATAGTAACAAATAAATTCCTTATGTGTAAGTGTTCATATCACCATATATATATACATTTCTTCCCACCAACTCTGAAACAAGTTGGCGTAGGATTGGGGGGGAATTTGGCCCCCATAGCAGTGCCATAACATTGTAAAATATTTACTATCAAAGGAAAAATAACTACGTGTCAACAACAAAAATCAGTTGCTTTTAATAAAAAAAAAAGTGTTGGAATCATAAGTGGTATAGTGTGTAAGGTGAAACCAAATGGCTCTCAAGCCTAAATGGTGTTGTATGGAGGAATATAATGTTACATCTTCTGAGACCCATAAAATCCTCTTTCCATATGAATTTAAGGGTATGAGTTACATGTTTTACAGTTACCTGTCTTTTAAATAGCTCAGCACAAAACAAAAGGTTGTAAATTATAATCAGTGTAGTCACATAAATGTTCACCCAATAATCCATGAAAGTCTATCAGGGTTATGTACCTTAGGAAGGTAGTGAAAAATGGTTATCTTAGGATTCTTAACCCTCAATCTGCATTAACATCAGTAATAAAAACCAAATTCCAGAGCCTCTTCCATTAATATAAGTCCACCTTCATATTTCTGTGACACCTGTCAGTTTCAGCTAACACCTGACTGAATAAGTTCAATGGAACCATTCTCATTGGATGTCTGTGACTGTACTACCCTCAAGGGATTAAATACCGGGGAATTCCCTACCAGTCATTTGAACTGAAGAAGCCACTCAGATGAGTGGTGAAATGTTTTCAAGAAAAACTCAGAAAAGTAAATATTCGGAAGGGATTTTTTACTGTGCGAGCTGTGAAGTTGTGGAATTCCCTCCCTGAATCAGTCGTGCTGGCTGATACATTATATAGCTTTAAGAAGCTTTAAGATGGCTTCTTTGCAAGTGAGGGAATACAGGGTTATGGGAGATAGCTCTCAGTACAAGTTGATCCAGGGACTGGTCCGATTGCCATCTTGGAGTCAGGAAGGAATTTTTTTCCCCCCAGCAAATTAGAGAGGCTTCAGATGGGTTTTTCACCTTCCTCTGGATCAACTAGCAGTTAGGCAGGTTATATATAGGCATTATGGTTGAATGTGATGGACATACGTCTTTTTTCAACCTAACTTACTATGTTACTAAGTCCAGTTGTTTTAGACTTAATTCTACTAGACACTGTAAACCAAACCACTTGTTATGCTACTCTACTAACCTGCTCCTCAACTCCTCTCTCACTACCTCATCACCCACTCGTGTTCAAGACTTTGCAAGGGCTGCACCCCTTCTTTGGGATTCTCCCAATCTTTCCACCTTCAAAAGATCTCTTAAAAACATGTATTTAGAAAAGCTTACCCTCATTAATTTAGCAGCATGTGCTACCTCTCTCACTTTGCTTACTTCTGATCTTGCCCATTCACACACCTTGTGTCTTAACCCCATCTCCTTTTAGATTGCAAGCTCTTTTGGACAGGACCCTCTTCACCTTTTGTATATGTTATTGGTTGCTTTTTTATGTAATTATGTTTGTCCAATGTCTAATCCTATTGGTTGTATAGAAGAAGAATTAATAAAGTGTTAACAGAACATGTAATTTCTCATTGGATAATTCTCCTGCTTCAGTTGGGCAATGGTACTGTAGGACTTAAAACAACTTTTTTTATACAGTGTTTGTTTAAAAATGTATCTGTGGTTGCAGAAACACAGAATTCTTGTTGTAGTCCTTTAACATGTTGGTGAAGCAACACTCCACGGCTGTAAGGTTTATTTTCCAGGCAGAATTGCCTGTGGAACATATGAAATGATACATTCTAAAGCCAGTTATGGGTAAATGCATCTGATCCTATTTAGAGCTTTTTGCAACTGTAGCCCAAATTGGGCCAGTCTAACCATATTTCCTTTAGTAAACAATGCTTACCCTCAGGGTGTGCTTTGTGTAAGTGACAGATACAGTACAGCACAAATCTGCATCTTCCAACAACATTAATAAGTGTAAACAACTAATTTCAATAACACAAAAGACTGAGGGTTTATAAGGTCTAATAGTAAGCAGTTACATTAATTTTGTAAGAATACACTCAAAATATGTGTCATAGCATAGAACAAGACAATATAACGATGAACTTCTTCATGATAAATCACCAAAGACACTACCTGGAATGCATATAAACCTCAGCCATGAGTCATCTTTTATCGCTCAATTTTATTATCCTGTTATAAATCCAATCCAGTTGCTAGCTATTATTTTCCTCACAAAAACTGTGAAAACAGCATTTTCAAAAATGATACGTTGAAAAAACTTAATAGCTACATTTTATGAATCCTTGGAATAGATATCAGATACATAACCCGTGCATTTGTTGGCAGGGCTTATGCTTTTTCCTATAGAGGGGTGAAGAAAAAAAAAAACAATGAAATGATCTGCGATATTGTAATGTTTGGATTTGGATGCAATAACGTTTGAAGCCCTTAATCTTTACTGGACCAGCAAGAGTATTAGATAATTGGTCTTATGGGCCTCTAAAAAGGCTTCAATATCAGTTTCCTATTTATATTTCTGTCGTAAATCTGTTTGCACAATTCTTTCTATGTTTGTAGTTAACGGATATTTTGTTTTGTGCGTATGATGAGTCGTTTATGTGCCCTGGGCTTAAATAACCTACAATTTTAGGTAAGAGGTTAATGGCTTGATATTTATTGTGCTTTAATATACTCAAATACAGATGCTAATGCTATCCCATAAAATGACAATTCTTTATATCACAGAGCTTTTATAAAAGGTGATGTAAACCTTCTATAACAATGTATCAAGGGTTAAATCCTGCTGCGAGATGTAGTCCGACAACATTATGGATGGATTCTCAAATCTTTACTAATAAAAAAGATTTTCAGGTATTTGCAAGACCAGCAGCCTATTAAAGGAGAACTAAACCCTTAAAATGAATATGGCTAGAAAAGTCATATTTTATATACTAAAATTACTGCACCAGCCTAAATTCTCAGCATCTCTATAGAAGAAATGATTCAGGTCTTTAAATTTGTCACAGGAGCTCCCCATCTTGGATTCTGTTAGAAGTATCAGCAGGTGCGTTTCCTGCAATGCTGCCCCCCCCCCCCTTTCCACCCCAGCACTTACATTTTCTTGCACCAGATGGGGTCTGGGGGTGGAAGGGGTTCTAGAAGAGGCAACTTTCCAGTTTAAAGACTGAAAGTTTGGCTCCTAAAGTGACCAGAAGCAGCTTGCTGCCTCCCCCAGTAACTTTGAGGGCACTGCTGCCTGAGGCAAATTTTGCGACTTGTCTAATGGTAGCATCACCCTAGCAGCTGAGAAGCTGAGCTTAGGGGTGGGCAAATTATCCAGCAGAAAATGATGTTTCCCTGTCATATAAGCTGATGCTACAGGGCTGATTATTACATTTTGATGCAAATTGCCCTGGTTTCAGGGCTGCCATGTAATGTTGAATCTAAATAAATTACTAATTAGCCTTACATCATGAGATTTCTATTCTATGTATACTGAATATTTTGAGATGATCCCTAAGCTCAGTAACTGATCAGCAGAAAATAAGCTGGGGCTGGTAAAACATCAATCAGCTAACATTACACATTTCACACACTAACAAAGATAGGAAGAATAGTAAAAAACAGAAAAGAAGAATATAACAGCTGGGCAGGTCCATCGTGTTAAGACTAATAGCTCTATTGTGTAACATGTAGTAGTTAGTAGGTAGGAAATCTCAGTGGTCAATCCATGACCTAAGCACATATTCAGTGCAAAAAAAGGGCTGAATAACACCGGCTGCAGTATACATAATATATATATTATAAAAGAGCCATGCATATCCTGTATATTATATCCTTATATATGGTGCTTAGTGATGTCATCAGTTATAATGTGTGTTTAGTGATGTGATTTGTGTTACATGACTTACTGAAACTTGTGCATAACATAAATAATGTATCCTATTTTGTGAAATATAGGGATATTAAAAGTGATCTTGAAGTTACATGACCTGTATAAAATAATTCAGACTTTGACTTTATGGCCATGGAATTCCTCAGAGACTTGTAAAATCCTAATATTTTACAATAGGGTACATTATTCACTATACAGTCTACAGTTTGGTAATTTCCCTATGTGCTAAACTGTAAATTAAATTCTTATAAACAGAGCATTCCTATGTCATAATGCACCATTTATAGCTTAAATGGACAAGAACTGCTATCCTCTCATTCCCAGCCCTACCACTACCACTTGCATTAATGCTGTTCAGATTCATTGAACCCAAAAAAGAGTAACTGAAGTTAAAAGAGCATGGAACAGATGGCAGGAGAGGGTGAGCAGCAGGACATGGGAATGGGCATGTGGTATATACCAGAGGCTGAATGGATAGGTGGGTACAGGCCTGGACTGGCAATCTGTAGATTCTGGCAAATGCCAGAGGGGCTGCGGTAAGATGCCATAAACTGTTACTCATTAATGGGCTAGAGGGAGCTGTTTGGGCCTCTATCTTGAATCTCAGTCTCGAACTAAGTGGGTGCCAGCAACTGAGGAACTGACACTAGTGTGGCAGTAAGCACAAGGTAAGAGAGCAGTGATGGAGGAGTCAAGCCAAAGCCAGCAAAGTGGAACAAATGGACAGGAGAGAAGGAACAGCCAGGAAACAAGTGGGTTTGAGGGATTGGAGGTGAAAAGAAGGCGCAGAAGCCAGCAGACAGGTGTGGACATAGGGGACAGACAGGCTTGAAATGTGTTGAAACCCTGCTTCATCTAAATAAACCATAATGGTTTTAGTAGTATGTGCTATTGGATATTCTAAATAGAAAATTGCCATTTTTAAGAATTAAGGGCTGCCCCCTGGGATCATAAGATTCACAGTACACACAAACAAGCCAAGGCACACATACATGCTAGGTCCCATCAGCCAATGAATAGACAGAGTTCTGCCTTTTGCTTCCACACTACTTCCTGTTACAGTTAGAGCTGCATTATTTCTGTGGGAGCACACAGCCCATCACTAAATGGCGGCTCAAGGGAAAGGATGTAAAAGGGCAATATTTTTACTTGATTGATAATGTTTGCTTCTACTTGTACTAATCCATTAAGAAATATCTAATTGTACTCAGATGCCATTTATCAGAGAGATCCTCTCTAAGGCAATGCTTTGGATGCCTTAAAGCCATCGCTGGAAGCAGAATCCTATTGTTTATTGTTCTACATACATTATGCTTTATCTCTTGCACATGGTTTTATTTTCAGCCATCCCATGGGTATTTCTGCATACAGTGTAAGCCAAAGTAAATATGGCACTGCATCAGTTTACACATTTTCACATTTTTCCTACTTAAGAGTATTGTAAAAGGGAAGGAATGAATCTTCTTTTCCTATTTATTGGCATCAAATCAGTAATCCTTTCTGATGTGGCATTGACTTAAAGCAATGGAATAAAAATGCATCTGAAATAAACTGGAAAAAAACAATATTGCATTCATTGATACAGTATGCTTAAAAAGTTTCCATAGAAATTCACATTGCAAATGTGCAGCAACACATGGTATATATTTATTTGAACATTTAAAAAAAATTAGGGGGCCAAAGCAAATGTTTTAGCTTACTGATAAGTATTATCTTATGGTGAGCCAGTGTTTTTAATATGTAAGCAATCAAGATGTCAGACATAGAGAATAGGCAAGAAGCAGAATGTTAACCCCTCACTATTAGAGGATTCAGCAGATCAGGACTTGTACATTCATCATCATTGCGTAGCATATGGTAGGGTTAAGCCCCAAAAGGCAGATAGGAAACATTTTTTTTATATATTTGGAAATGTCTGACATTTATTGTCATCCTAAATGTACTGGCCTCAGATCTCCTCTGCCACATTCCATCATTTTATTCTTAAGTACCAATTGCCGGTTTTATTATGGGGAAAATAAGTGCTAATGATGTTCTGGATCTCATTGACAATAGTGTTATATAGTACCCTATTCCACATACTCCACTTTGAGCCATACCTGCAAACTTAATGTTATCAAAAGCGTGTGCACCCTTAATAAAACACCTTCTTGTTATAAGTGCCAGAAACACCAAAATATGAAAGTCTTTCGTATGCATTTAGATATAATTTACTGAAACCTTGCTCTGGTTAAAACTGTATTTGCTCTAAAAGCTCTAATCTACTTTGCAGATATAAGCTTATGTAGCCATGGGGGCTGCAACTCAGCCTATGGCACGTGTAATGTTTCTCCACAGGCATATTACATTTGCCAGAGAAATGCCAAATACGTCTCTGTGCCACTTGTCATTATCATCGATAGAAACAAACTGTTACAAAAAACTGGGTTCTGATTTTATATATACCATAACATGTCAAGAAATATAAAACAAGATGAATCTCTAACTGCCTCCAAACTGAACCCAAATAAGCTGATCATCTTTCCTCCTGGTCCTACTCCCGCCTTTACTATTTTTATTGATGACATGCCCATTAAGCCTGTAAACTCAGCACATTGCCTTTGTCTCCTCTCTCGTCTTCTGTGACTATATTAACATCACTATCAAATCTTGTAATTTCTTATGCAATATCGGCAAAATCTGTCCCTTTTCTTTATCAAGCACACTCATGTAAGCTCTCATCCTATCCCAACTAGACTACTGCAATTTGCAACTAACTGGCCTTGGTAACTCCCATTTCTCCTAACTACAGTCTATTACATTTTACTTCAAGTATTCTCCTCCTGTCATTGAAGGGTGATTGCACACAGAGATTTGGAGGAGGACAGAGGTCTTACATCCTGCATTGATTATCAAGGTCTAAATCAGATCACTATTGTAAATTTCCAAGCCAAAGATTCCTTTCTTAGGGATACTGTCATGATTTTTATGGTATAATTTTTATTTCTAAATTACACTGTTAACATAGCAAATTGTTTACTCTACCATTTAAAATTTTATTATTGAACCAACAAATTTATTTTTTAGTTGTAATATTGGTGTATAGGTGCCATCTCAGTGCATTGTGCCTGATTCTGAGCTTTCAGAAGGAGCCAGCGCTGCACATTAGAACTGCTTTCAGGTAACCTATTGTTCTCCTAATCCCACGTACCTGGAGGAGTCCCAAGTCAGACTTGGATTTCTTACTATTGTGATATCTACTGGGAGCCGCTATCTTGCTACCAACATGGTAGTTTAAGCTATTTTGTCACAACATGGCAGCTTTTAAGGCCCTCTGTGATTCCCCTGAGGAATCATGACACAGGCTTCATCTTCTGAAAGTTTCTATTTAATTAAACCATTCACATGGATCACAAAATCTTGAGCATGTATCTTCTTCCAACAGACCTGTTGTCAAGCTTAGTGGGCTTTTTTCACAGATTCGATTTGAGATCAACCTTGTTCTCTTTTACTGTTTGGCTCCCTTTTCTCAATTTTTCATTGCTCAAGCTGTTGTTTGACTCTTTCATGTTTTCTAACCTCAATACTAGCTGCCTGTCCTAAACATCAACCAGTTCCCAGCTACATTTTGCCCCACTCTCATCTGTACCTCTTTTACCCTGGTGTACCTTTGTAGTGTGCATGTTCCCTTGAAGTCCCACCACAAAGTTCCAGGGCCCCCAAAGGTCATCAGTGAAGACCAACATCAGAGTTCCTAAGTAATGGTTATTACACTATTTCTTGTACCCAACCTGCTTTTTGGTCTGCCAATTTCCCCCCTATCTTCTGGCCCATTTGCATTGCAACCCACTGCACTGCAGGAGATTCAATCAGCAGTCACAATCTTCCATGCAATATCCAGTGCAAATGGGCATCATCCACTGCTAATTTGGTTAGCAAGTATTAAACTAGAAAGGGAAGTTTGAGAACAAACTTCATGTTGGGTTGAAAAACGTGAAATCTGATCTGTTGGCTCCGCCCACTTTTTCTAATTTTTGACCACAGTTATATAGTAAAGACCACTGTGCAAAGTTTGGGGGCCCTGGTTTTAATAGTGTCTGAATGGCAGCAATTTAAATTTCCCCACTGAAAGTTGAGTGACATCTGATTGGCGGTCGGTGGCTCCGCCCACTTTTTCTGACTGCAGCCCCCCAGTGACCAACTTTGCAAAGTTTGGGGACTCAGGCATAAAAATTGTGAGACTGACAGAATTTTACACTTCACCATTGAAAGTAAATAGGTTAAATGTGATTGGCTATGTTGAAATTTAATAGGTGGAAATGGATTGGCTGTTGGTGGCTCCACCCACTTGTCTAACCCTGAATATGTAGTCGGTCAGTGACTGACTGTGCAAAGCTTGGTAACCCTGGTATAAATAGTGTGAGAAAGGCAGCAATTTAAATTTAAACCAAAAAAAAATTCAATAGGTAAAGTCTGATTGGCTGTTGGTGGCTCCACCCACTTTTTAAAACCTAAAACTGCAGTCCACTAGTGACCCTGGTGTTAATGCTGTGAGAATGGCAGCAGGCTGAATTTCCCCATTGAAAATCAATAGTTAAAATCTGATTGGCTGTTGGTGGCTCCACCCACTTTTTCTACCGCTGAACCGCAGTTACCTGGTGACTAACATTGCAAAGTTTGGGGACCTTAGTATTAATATTTAAAGAATGGCAGCAGTTTAAATTTAAACATAAGAAGTCTATAGGTGAAATTTGATTGGCTGTTGTTAGCCCCTCCCACTTTGGAGTCATCCAACAAATGTCGCTGTTTCATTCGGGGTGACCCCATTATTATGTTATTTAAGTTTGGGGGGTGTAACTTCAAAGCTGTAAGTGTGGCAGCAGTTTGAAAATCTTCCCTGTCAAAGTCAATGGGAAAATTGGGATTTGGAGCGGCGCCACAAAAAGACGGGGGGCGGGATCGCTTAGAAAAGCACAAGCAACCTGCTCCGCTATAGGGCGAAGAAGTGTGGAGAGTTTGGGTGTTGTACCCCTAAAATTGTAGGAGTATCATTTAGAAGAAAAAGCGGAAGAACAGTATGTTGGGGTTTTCAACCCAACATAATAAAGGTGTGTATACAACTAACCCAACGCTAGGATACAAGAAAAAGAGCACATTTTTCGGCTGATGACTAGAGAGAACTAGCAGTAAACAGATTGTTTTCATGTTTCTATCTGGGGCCCCTTTGGTGATCACTACAAAACGTTCTCATTGCTTAGAGCAGGGATTCCCATTCTTTTTTTTTATTTCGGAGCCACACAGATGCAAAAAGTGTTGGTGAGCCACACAAACATTCTTCAAGGTTTGCCAAATAAGGACTGTGATTGGTGATTTGGTAGCCCCATGTGGACTGCTAGCCTGCACTTTGCTTGGTGGAAACTGTGCTTCCAAGACTTGCCTTCAAGCCAGAGATTTAAGAATGAGCACCTACTTTGAGGGAGCAACATCTAGCTTGCAAGTCACTGGCTTAGAGGCAGGGGACAAGCAGGGCGCAAAGGAGCTACTTTCATATACACCCCCTTCTCAACCCAACGCAAAAGTGCTGCAAATTCTACTATTTGTGCCACTGTGGTTGAACACTGTATTACAGTGTAATCTTATTGGTTTGCAAAGAAAATTCTTTGCATACTGGGGAGCATTCATAAAGGTGTTTATATCTTCCATCAAAAAAGGTGCAAAAATCAGTGTAAAATAGTGTATTTATAAAAGTATTTCTTACAATCTCTCAGACTGGGCATAACCCAGCAGTCAAATGTGTGTGCAAAGAAACGGTTTTAAAGATGAGTGCGGAATACAGCGGCTCTCACTACGTAGCCTTTTACATTATCATACCAACATTTTTTAGCAGAATTTTACACTTGGCTACACATTCTCAAGAAGCCATTACACATCTTGGTAGCCTTGATTTTCCACAGTTGCATTAAAGTAGCAATAAGCGCTATATAAGCATACTTAAAGGGGAACTCCACCAAAACACAACTTAAGCTTTTTGAAAAGTAAACATAATTTCAAGCTACCGGTACTTTGCAATATACAATGAAAAAATATGCATATTTTTCCACGATTTTTAATGTAATAATCTGGCCCCCCTTTCTCCTGCTGATCTCACTGACACTTTAAGACAGCCAGCATCCTTCAAATCCCACAATTTCCTGAACACATGATGTTAAGGAACATCTCAGTGCAATGCATTGTGGGTTATGTAGTTCCTGCATGCTGTTTGTAAGCTGCGGAGAAGTTGTTACAATTTGTAACATCGATGTTTTAGTCCTTCTTCCCCTGCCAGGATTTCAAATGATGCTGAAAGAGAAGAACTGCTTTGCATCTGGATTTTAGTATTTAAAAATGGCATTTATTCATACTTTTTGCAGGATTAGTAATTATGTATATTGTGGGGTTTTGTGTGGGGATCTTGGTTTTGAAGCAAGTGTTTCCCTTTAAATAAACATGCTCTATTTAAATTTTTTACAAGAGCCCAGTATTTGTAGTTACAGGGTGCTTGGCTGCCATAAGCCTATTAAACAGCTTTAAAAATAGTTAGTCGTGACTTTTTCCCTAAAAAAAAAAAAATACATGGCATCAGTTGCCTGGAAATGCTATTACGTTCAGTGGCCAGAGACAACCATTAACATCCCAGTCATATCTGAATAAAACTTCTAAACCACAGAGAGAATGTGATCTCTCCATGTCTGTATTGCTACTTCTAAACTGAAACTGTCACCATACTTCCAACCATTCAAATCACTCACAACCAGAAAAAAAACCATACATGTTACCAATCAATATACAAGGAGAACGTTTAATGTTGTGCATAACGTTTCTGGGTTAAGTATTTTTTTTTTCTCATCCTTCGGCGTTTGCTCATCTGTCAAGTCTTCAAATTTATAAACAGTACATACACATTATTTCGTACATTTTAATTATATCTGAAACATGCCCTCTTCGCTAAGAGCAGAGGATGTGTTGACCTTTCAAGCCCTGCCATGCCAGCTTCATTAAAGCAGAAGAACTGTCACTCAAGTGAAGAAAATCATTTGCTAAGTATGAGTTTACAAATTTTTACAGAGTGCAAAAAATGAAAAATCCCTGCTTACAAACAAATGTATTTGTTTTAGTCATCTGGCTATTTGGGGTTTTCTTTTTTGGTGGTGGTGTACTGTTTCACAAAGTAATGGATGTGATAAAGGGCTAAATACAGATTTAAACGTGCGAGACGGGTAGAGAAGGCTGCACGTTCTCATTAAAAAGAAATAATTGCGGAGTAAATGTTACTTAACACACCATGTGGGAAACCAGAACATGCAACAGTTGTTTTAAAAACTTTACTGCAATTTAAACATTGAAGAAATTAGCAATTAGAAAGCTAATTGGAGCCAATCCTTAATCTGCAAGAAAAAATAAAACAGAAAAAAAAAAAAACACATAAAACAAAAATAACCTCCTGCGTGCGTATGAGCACTATTCACTCAATGACCAGGTTTGTAAATATCAGTGAAGATTGTTTTATTGGAAGGAAACATTTCTGAATTGACTTTCACAGGATTACCATGTTAAAAAATTCTGTGCACTAATTTCATACATAGATTTTTTGTAAAGCAGCAGATGATCATCTATGTTTATTTTGGCATTTACAACTTGCAAACTTCTTTAAAGCCCTATAGCAATAATCCAAGGTTTCGGTGACCAAAAGGTTCACATAACAAAAACCACAGATTATTACTAACACCTTTTTTTTAAGTTTAAATGAAATAAGGAAGCAGGGCATTACACTAAATTTCTGGATTGAAGTATACTAGTAAAGGCAAACATATAATGCTTAAAAGAAAATAAACTTTGTCTGCTGAAGCTTTATTTTGGTTGTATAGGTTTAATTCCTTTGTATTATAATACAAGCGGATTGCTGTTACTGCTTAATTAAAGCAGTTGTATGCATTTTCATTACCTAATTTTTCCAATATTTCCCGAGCCCTCCCACCCCCCGTTACTACCATACACCGAATATTGTGGATATGAACCCAAATCATCCGAGTAAATCCAGTGAGCAAAGTTAGTGTAATGCACTGGTGTGAAGTGAGATACAAAAAATACAGTCTCTTCTTTTCAATCATCATCAAAGTTTTGCTGTAGAAGGAAGTTGGCAGCCAAATTCTCATTCTTCTCGCATGCGAAATAAGCTTGTATCACAAGTCCTTCAGGGAATCCTAGTGCTTTTAGCTAAATTACAAAAAGAAGCAACTGCATGAGTACAAATAATCCTCAGCAAGGACAATGCAATACATAATATTACAACATGCCATGGCTATATCCAGTTGATCATTCGCTTACCCTTTCTATAGCTTCTTTTTCCTGAGGTGTGACTTGAATGTAGTTCATATGACCGCTTCCAGCCTCTGCTGCAATGCCTCTTCCACCTCCACCTCCTCCGCCTCCTCCTCCACCTTGCCCCCCACTTTCTGGGACTGGGTCATTTAACATCTGAATAAATTGCTCTTGATGCTGGCTAATTTGCTGCAAAGAAATTGTTTGTTTTTTTTTAATCTTTAGTTGTCTACAATATTTCAGGTTTTTTGTAAGCAGAAAGACAATTTAATATGCATTTCTTGTTCAACCCCAGGAAAAGAACATAGAATTAATGTAAACCATTCCAATGATGTCAGGCTAATTTTGAAATACACAAAAAAAATTAAATTAGCATAGTAGCTATTTCTATCTTTTAAATAAAAGAAAACTGCATTTTAACTATAGTTTACTGCACCCTTTGCTTATCTGTTGTCTAAACAAAGCTATACACAGCTTTTGCTCACTAAAGCCTAACACATATTAAGGAAGCGCTCCAGAAAAAAACAAAACTGAAAAATAATGCAGTTTCCAAACACCAATTATACATTATGTAAAATACATACAAGACATTATATGTATTACTATCATTTAAAGGGTGATCATCAAATGAAGCCAAATTTACTGGCATCAGTCAACTGACCAGCCTCTTACTAAAAAGCGCAACCAATAAAGTACACTTGTGTCCTGAGGCTTAGAGCAAATAAATAGAAGGCCAATGAAACTACCTGCAGTAGTGAGGGATTCTCCCGACCGATTTGTTGGAGAAGTGCTGGTAATAGGGAAGGATTCTGCTGAATGATCTGCCTCATCTGCTGAAACTGAGGCTGATTCTGCAAGAAATCAAGGGGATTTCCTAGAAATAAAATAAATGAATAAATAATGTACCTATAACACAAAGCAATCCTTATATCACCTTAAGACAAAAGACAGGGACAAGATACAATTTTATTTGTTCTCCTGTTGTTTCATGAGACACAGACAGACAAGACCAACATAAATAAATTCTAACCCAAAGCAGAATAAGAAAAAAAAAAAAATCAAGGTAGAAGTTGGGGCCAAGAAATGTAATTGGTAAACATCCAGTAATTCTCTTGCCCATACCTTTTTCATGACAGTTTCAACAGTTATCAAAGATATGTCCAAGCAGAGCTCATAAAGGCCCAAGGCACACCAGATGTTTTTCTAGTGCAGTTGGTGACAGGCTGCCTTCCTGACAGGAAACTGCCTAAGTGTTCAGCCCAACTGAAGTAGCCCCATGTGCCATTACCCCACCCTCATTTTTTGTGACAGTAAAAATTTCTAGTTAAAAAAAAAACAAAAAACTGTCCTATCTTAGAATAAAAAAAAAATATTCTTGACACATCTAGCATAATTAATGTAATCACATGCTTAACATGCTGATTAATTGATTAGAGGTCTCACCTCCCGTTGAGGGTGTAGATGGTGTAGTAGTCGTTGCAGCTGCACCTGCCGCAGCGGGAAGAGGCTGAGTAGGTGTACTGCTTAAAGTCTGGGGAGGTTCTGCAACTGCCTGACCTTCACGATCACTAGGGATTCCCTGTTAAGGTAAAAATACAAATTGCAACTAAGAAAATAGCATTTTATTTCATAGCAATATCCATAATGATATATTACTACAAGAACTTACAAAAAGAATATGTTACCCACATTATTTTTTATATAAAAAGACATAATGGGTGGCTGATATGCTAACCTTTGCCCAACAGTTAGGGCTAATATTTGTCCTTAAAATTATTGAAGGCTGATCACCTCTCCTTCCCATAATAGGTTTAAAATTTGTGAGAAACAAAAAATGTAAACTTAGATCTAGGTTTGGTCTATTGAATGAGTCACAGAAAATTCTTTAAAAGTTCAAGGTACATTGAGAAGATCTAAAATGGAGGCCATGCAGACATAGTACAAAAAGTAATACACCTGCCTAATAGATATGGGGGCTTGCATCAGGGACATCTAAAAAAAAAAAATTGGTCTGAAAGTCCAACTCAGAATAGAGAACTTACTGAAAGCATAACACAGAAGGCCCACCACACCCTCAAAACATTCCTCCACCTGGTGCCACTTAAAACCCCCATTTCACTGCCTAAACTTTTAATTAGCAATGAAAGGAAAGGCCGGGACAATTAATTATCATAAAAACCTCCAAATGTTACATTATCCCATTCCAATGTAAGGCTTTTGTTTAAATTTTATAAGAATACTTGAAGTTAGATCTAATTGAACTGCCTACTGAGGCAGTTTATTCCCAATAGATTAGTCACAATAATGCAAGCTGGAACCCTATATTTATTCTGTAGAGTGCTTGACCGATAACTGAGTAAATAGCCCTAGCTCTCTCTGTTTAAGATAGCAGCTGCCATGTTAGCTTGGTCTGACATAACTTGCCTGCCTGCACATACTGCCTGGTAGCTCCTGTTTCAGATTACAGCACGGAGGGGATTGGGGAGGAGGGAGAGAGGAGCAAGTTGCTCATGCTCAAGCCCAAGCCCTGGAGGTTTGAGCTGTGAGAAGGAAGTCTAATACCAAAGTCCATGTGTACTCAATAGAATCAAAGGAATGCAGTGTTTCTTTTGACAAAGGACTCATAGCAGCATTACTATGATTGCTTATGGCTGTATTTACATAGACCTCTCTGATAAAGCTTACCGTATATACTCGAGTATAAGCCGATCCGAATATAAGCCGAGATACCTAATTTTACCTAAGAAAACTGGAAAAACGTATTGACTCAAGTATAAGCCTAGGGCCCATTTCAAGGGCAAGCTGTTTGGGGTGCGGATCAATCGTCACATATCCCATTTCCCACACATTCTGTAGAGTTAGGTTACCATAAGACCTGTCATTGAGGGGGTCACTGCCACTCTGTCACAGCCGCTTCAATCACTCAATATCTGTACTATTTATATAAATACCCATGCCAAGCACAGGCAATTTAATTAATATACATATTTAATAGGTAATAACTATTTTCCTAAGTGTCACAGACCTTTAAAAGTGCAAAAAGCTTAGGGCTGCAAAGTACAATTTGTGGAACCTTTAGATGCACTAAACTACAACTCCCAGAATGCCCAATCAGTCAGGAACTGGCTAACTGGCTAACAAGCTCTGATACATGATTCATGCAATAATGCCTTTAAAGAGGTTGTCAAAGTTTGCGCAGCTTACCGATCAGCAGCGCCAACGTTGGTTTGCATGTGTTGATACTTTACCTCCACCTGGCTGCAGACTGTACGGCGGAGCTTACCGATCAGCAGCGCCAACGTTGGTTTGCATTTCCTAATGAATAGATAGCGTAGATAGCGGTACTCGTCCGTCCTTGGGGGGGGGGCGCATCGTGTCACTCCTCCGTGCATGCGCACGCAGCCAGGTGGAGGTAAAGTATCAACTGATTCTGGGCCGGCAGCACGCACATTCAGTTATCCAGGGGGGAAGGGGTGTGTGCGCGCGCAACAAACGCATGTCATCGATTTACCGTATATATGCTAGTATATGCGCGAGTATAAGCCGAGACTTACTTTTTCAGCACATTTTTAGTGCTGAAAAAGTCGGCTTATACTCGAGTATATACGGTACTTAGTTTTTATCTTTCTTTCTCCTTTAAATTAAGGAGATACTTGCCATAAGAAGGTATTCAACTGCCCGGTCTGGATTGTTAAAACTTGCTCTCAGCGCAGCAATTACTTGTTCTCGCTCATAGCCCATTGACATAATTTCAGTTACCATATTTTCATATGATTGACCTGTAACTGAACAAAAAAAGCACATTTAACACTGAATAAAGGTAAAGTATTTGTAGACACTGAATGGAATATTTATAAACAAGGTGTACTTACATCCATATTCAAAAACTACAAAAAACAAAACAAAAAACTTTTGTCTAAGGACAAACCAATATTTAACAGGCATCTTCCTTCTTTAGTTAATAATAGCTAGGTTGGGCTGGGCTACCAAGATGCCCTAGAACAAGGATTCATTTACCAAAATATTCTAATTTTCCCACTCTATCCAAGTCTTTGCCTCGTTATTCCCCTATCAGCCCTTCCGTCTTCAAGGATGTTTTGCACAGCCATTCTCTAGTTTTCTTCTATTGCCCACTCTTTCTGTATCTCTCATTCTTGAGTCATGTCAGCTTTCCTTCTTGCCACATGGTAGGCAGGGTAGATTGGGCTAGAAACATGTGAATGATGAATAATCTCTGCAAAGTGCTGTATAATATGCCATTGCTATAAGTTAATACCCCTCTTGCTGCTCTATGCCTTTCAAATAGTTTTACCTTCTTTCTCTTCTTCACTCTGTTCATCATATCCTCATGTGTCTATAATTATATTATATGTACCCCACTGCATGATAAGGACATCGTGTTACTCACCTTTTCTCTTCAAGTAACATAGTAAATTAGGTTGAAAAAATATGTACGTCCATCACGTTCAACCATAATGCCTAAATATAACCTGCCTAACTGCTAGTTGATCCAGAAGAAGGCAAAACCCCAGCTGAAGCCTCTCTAATTTGCCACAGAGGGGAAAGAATTCCTTCCTCACTCCAAGATGGGAATCGGACCAGTCCCTGGATCAACTTGAACTAACAGCAATCTCCCATAACCCTGTATTCCCTCACTTGCTAAAAATTCATCCAGCCCCTTCTTAAAGCTATATAATGTATCAAGTCACTTGAATGGACACAGGAACTACAGCTTCCACCACCAGGAGACAGGACACCAGGAGCAAGTCTTTTTCTCTAGCTATCCTTGAATGGAATGGTAGCGTCACTTGTCTGGTTTCTTGTGGAAAGGGAATACAGGAGTGCAAAGCGCATGCTGGGTTGGAAACATCTTTCAGAAGAGATCGACGCCATCTGAATTATGTTGTCTAATATTGTCTTTTCTGGCTCTTAAAGAGGGGGTTTGGATACCTCCATAGTGGCCCTGGGTCTGAGAGCTTAAGGGTGTCTAAGATATAAGAAAATCTATAAAGGAATCCTCAAGGACATATTCAGGTTCATTAGATTAGAGTGTCAGCAATACACAGGTAGCCACTTACTTCATCAGAGAAGGAGGTAGGGGTGTAAGGTTTGTGGGATGTAAACTTTGTCTAGCTTATCCAATAATTTAAGGATTCCACAAGTCTAGAATGCCATAAGAAAACTGAAGAGCCCAAGTCAGGGGCCATTTGGTAACCCACTGTAGAGGTTAAGTCTGGGGGTGTCCCTGGCCACAATGGAAGGGGCAATAGATTGTGCAGTGCTCCAAAAAGCAGGGGGTACATACAGTGGATCACTGTCCCTAATGGCAAACTTTTGCCTAGGGTAGAAATACACATTCAGGCAGAGCGCCCCAAGTTATAGGGGAGATTGTATTACACTCTCACTGCTTAGGAGACAGTTGCTGTAGTGTCTTACATCCTGTAGCAATCACACTAAAATGAATAAAGAAGGGGCAGGTGATGGCTGAGAAGAGTACTGCCCCATATATCACCAACGAAAGAAGGCTTCTACCACACTGTGCGCCAAAAGGCAGGAAACTGTTGAACTGAGCTAAAAAGGCTGTGTTTGCTAGATAGAAAGAAGGCTTTGCTCCTAGTAGCTGTGAGAAAATATAAAATAGGTTGGGGATGCATTCAACTGAATATCAGGGAAGGGGCTACAGGACGAATAGGGCCAGATGAGACTTCCCAAAACACTAATGATATTTGTCTATCAGCAATTACTAAATGCAACTTATGTGTTGTAAATGGCTTATCTGTGTGCAAATACAAGCGATATATGCATTGCTGCTATTACTTTATAAATGAATATATTTTATATAAATGGGATTGAAGAATCTTAAGCATTCATTGTTATATAGTACATTATATTAGGATATATCTAAAGTACTGATTTTCAGTGTCTGAGGGATGGAATGCATCAAGCACCATAAGCATTACTCTCTTCACCATACAGAAAAAAAATCCTATGTAGTAGGGATATTTACCTTAACATAAACCTAATTGCTTGGACTTGTAATAAACAACAACAATGTATATTTCACTTTAAAAAACAAGAAATTGGGATTCTAATGTCATACACAAGATTCAGAAACAGTCATTTTTATACCTAGTGAAGAAAAAAAAAAAAAAAAGCACCAGAATGTTCTTTATCTACAATCTAATACAAAGCCTTACACTAAAATAAAACAAAATACAACCTATAATACTATGCCTTAAAAATAAAGAATTACTTACCGAGTGCGCTTGTGGCATCTTCAAAGAGAGATGGTCGAGAGGAATCAGTTGGTAAACTGCATAAGTATAAAATAAAAATCTATCAGCATTTTCCACCCCCATAACTTATTAAACATATACAGGTTTTTTTTTTCCATAGGCCAATAGACATTGGGTTCTTTGGTCAGTGCAGACTTCTGAGACAAAGCTGAAAGATGAAAAAGCCCTTTTCAGTGACATCTTATGGACTTTTTGTCAGATACATTTTCTTGTTGTTTGCATCCTATGTCTCTATCACTAAAACAATATTTTAAAATTATTATATGGCTGTTGAACATTCTAAAGCAAACACCAGTTTTACAAGTGCAGGCCAGCAGTGCTCAATATTTTTTTTTACCTCAAACCACTCATTTTTTGATGTTACTGTTTCTTTAACATGTAAATGATTTAAGTAGACCTAAGGTATGGTGATCCAAATTAAAGCTGGGCGGTATGACCAAAAATTTATATCACGGTATTTTTCAAAATTATATCGGTGTCACGGTATTTGACGGTATTTTTTTTTTCCATGCATGATTAGGTGTTAACCCCATTTCCTAATAAATTAGAGAATAATTACTGCAGTATTGAAAATCAGAGTCAGGCAAGCGAAGGATCGGCAACAGACAAGTCGTAAGGTAAATCAGGCAGGCTTAGTTTCCCAGGCAAGGCCGCAGACAACATAGCACAGGAGGAGGCGTTTGATAGCTTTAAATACCCCCCACGCATGCGCAGAACCGGCGCCGTCAGCGCGTTGCGGATGTGCACGCTTTGACATGTACGTGCATTTTGACGCACGTGCACCTGGACGCGCGTGCGCAACGTCCCGCGGACAACAGGACGCGCGAGACCGGGCCGCACGGGGTGAGTACCCTAAAGTGTAGTTTAAATTAAAGTAATTCCAATATAATGTACTGTTACCCTGCACTGGTACAACTGGTGTGTTTGCCTCAGAAATACTACTATAGTTTATATAAAGAATACTGCTGTGTAGCCATGGGGGCAGCCACTAAAATGAGAAAAGGCACAAGCACATATCAGATAACCTCTGTAGAATACAATAAGTGTTTTTTATCTATTGTTATATGCTATGAAATCTGTGCCTTACTCCTTTTCCCCCCAACTTTAAAGGTTGCCCATGTGTCTACTTAGCAGGTTACGGATATAAACAAGTGATCCCCAAACAGTGGCTCGTGAGCAACATGTTGCTTACCAACCCCTTGGATGTTGCTCTCAGTGCCCCCAAACCAGGTTGTTATATTTGAATTCCTGACTTGGTGGCAAGTTTTGGTTTAATAAAAACAAGATTTACTACCAAATAAAGCCCCCTGTAAGCTGATAGTTTGCATAGAGACTACCTAATAGCTAATCTTAACCCTTATTTGGCCCCTCCATGAACTTTTATGATGCTTGTGTTGCTCTCCAAGTCTTTTTACATTTGACTGTGGCTCACGAGTAAGAAAGGTTAGGGATCCCTGATATAAACTACAGTAGTGTTACTGTAGCAAACAAAACTTTTACCAGTGCAGAACAACAGTACATTACATTTCATTTGCTTTAAAAAAAAAACCTTCATTTTTTGTTGTAGCTGTTCCTTTAATAAATACATTGAACCCCATCAAAACTGCTTTTAATCACCATCTTTTACCTCCTCTTACATAATAAGTAGGAGTGAAAAAGAGGCTTGACAATTTTTCAAGAATATTAGCTTAAAATTTATTGCTATTTATTAATATTAGGATTTAACCTAGGTAGATAAATATAATCTTCTTTGTCAGCAGTTTTGAAACAATTGCAAGGTTTTGGAAAACTATAAGGGGTCAGATATGTGATTAAACGGCTACAGGCTATTAATATTCTGTAGTCCTATCAAATCGGCTTCTTTCGAAAAGCTCTTGGCAGAGAGAAATTCTTGATAACAAATGCTGCCACTATATTCTCTGACATAATCATGGATGATATGCACACCTTCAGACTAGGTGGTAAACCTGATGCAAGTTTATTGTTCATGAAAATAGATATTATACCAAAACCTAAAACACAAAAGCAAATGCAGAGTAACCAAATGAATATAAATACCTGCACTCAGTTGATGAGGGACTCACAGTCTCCTGTGGACTGTCTGTTTTTTCTTCAGGTTTCTCTTCCTTAGGTGCAGTGGTTGTGGATGGCTCAGAAGTAGGTGCAGCAGGAGCAGGAACAGCGGGTATGGAGAAAGGTACAGGCAAGGGTATAGGGGCGTTTTGTCGGGCAATTGGTGTATATGTTAGAGGGGGTGAGGCCGGAGCTGGAGCTGCAGCACTGGCTGGCTGGGATGCTGCAGGAGTAGGAGTTGAAGAACATGCTGCACCTTTTGGCTAAAGAAGAAAAATAGACAACAATTTTAATTATTTTTTTTTTTGTTGCAGTTAGAAATGTCATTAAAGGACCAGTAATACCATCAAAATAACATTGAATAAACATTTTAATACAATGCACTTATACCCTGCACTGGTACAAATAGCTTATTTGCTTAAGAAACACTACTAGTTATTATACCCTTTACTTATATAGCGCAAACATATTCACTCAAACTAGAGTCGATTTCATCAGAAACAAATGAACCTACATGTAGCTTGGGAGGAGACTGTGGAGTACCTGGTAGGAAACCCAGGCAAGCATGGGGAGAAAATGCAAACTCTCTGCAGATGGTGCCCTTGCTAGAATATAATCCAGGACCAAGGCAGCAGTGCTAACCGTTGTGCTGCCCAAATAATATAAATAAGCTGCTGTGAAGCCAGGGGCAGTCATTCAAACTGAATAGGGCACATGTTTACACAGCAGATAACAAATAAGCTGTGTAGAATACAGTGGTTTTAAGCAGGGGTCAAATGCCATTCAAGGCTGTTTACAAAGCTATAAAATGGGAACCAAGGCCATTGATATTTTCAGTGAGGATCAGAAGAGGATCACTGGCTCAAGGTCTAATGTCGACTTAGATCATGATCCCTGGGGATGCCTAACAAAATGGCAGCCCCCATTAACTTACATTTTCCTTCACCTTTAAAGGGTACAAATACACAGATTGATACCTCAGTTTTAATAAACAGAGAATATTGCTTACATTTCTTTTTAATGCGTCTTTCCAGATTCCTTATAACACAGCTACCATTTCATATACCAACTTACTTTTGTCACCATAACCACCACAAAGTTCTTCTCATCAATTTTATATTCTTTAAGGGCCGTGTCATCATTTAGAATTTTACCTATGGGGGAAAAAACAGTAACAAGTTAACCTGTGCAAGAAAAGAACTAAAATTCTTAAATTATTAATCCAAGTTATCCTAAAACGGATACAGTCTTAAGAAAACAGTGTTGAACAAAAGTGTTCACTGCTTTGAAAGCAGCCTGTCACTTGCAATTTACATTATGACTGGCAGTACAGTTACAGGACTAGGTCTTTACATTACTGTATGTGACACAAGTTTGTTTTGCTAAAAAAATGTAGAGAAGGCCGTTTCTGTTTTTATCTCACAGATTAAAGTTTCACAAGCCACACACCTAAAACAATACAAAGCGCTTTACAGAATAAAGGGGTACAAATACATATCAAGTACAAACATTTCACAGAACAGACGCACAGTTTTATATTCATGTATTTGCATACTGCTAGGAAACAATAGAAGGGACGGCCCTGCTTGTGAGAGATAACCATTAAAAGGGTGAGGAAGTGAAACATATGGCGTGGATAACCAGTGTGGCTGTGGAGTTCTCATAAACTATTTGATGGACGCCCATAAAATTAAAAACAATATAGTGCAATACGGCTGTGGAGTTGCTGCTAGTTATGATAGTAATAGTAAGCGCACAGAGAATGAGTGCAGCACATGAAAAGTTCTGGATGCGGGAGCGAGACGTCGTAATGAGTGAGAAGGAGAAAAGGTGGTCAGCCGCAAAGTGAAGTTCAATTGTAGGGGTGTACCTGGAAATTAGAGAGGTGAAGATGGTGGGTTCTGTATGATAGTTAGTCTGTGCAGGCTAGAGGTTGGAAGGGACTGGCAGAGAGGGGCAGCACTTGTGGAGTGGGAGGAGAGATGTCTATATGGGGATTTAAGTCAGAATTGCCATTTTACCACCAATGCCATCAGGAGCTCCGTGCTGCATGTAGTTCTATACAGGCTAATGACAGGCTTGTCAATTGAGTGAAAGCGTATCCACTTTCCTGCATCTGTGTACAAAAACAGGTGGAGGAAAGGGGACAATACACTATGTGAGCCCTTGCCCTTACTATCCCAGCCACCAAAATATAAAAATGCATGGTTTGTTTTTATTTACCTATTAACTGTTTAGTAGTTGCCAGGGAAACAGGCATTTTGAACAAATCTAGTTAAATTAAATTTAGGGTTTTTAAATACAAATATTTTTACCTGCATAAATTAACTTTTGACCAGCAACAGGAAATGCATCCTTCCCTTTTTCTAGTTCAATCTTTTCTTTCAGTGCTTTGACCTAATAAAGAAAAGAGAATAACGGTTGATCATTTAATAATTACAAAATGCAATAAATGAATATGATAAAAACAGCATAAAGAATTTTTAAATTCCAGTGTAGTGCTAAAAAGTTGTTCCCATATACAGGTATTTTAAAACAATTAATTTTGATATAAAAAAAATTATATATAATCTATTCCCTATGGGACCAAGCTGTAAATTATATAGGAACACATGGTTTATAACTTAGAGCAGTGATCCCCAACCAGTGGATCGTGAGCAACATGTTGTCTCCCAGTGGCCACAAAACAGGTTCTTATTTTTCAATTCTTGGCTTGGAGGCAAGCTTTAGCTGCATAAAAACGAGGTATAGTGACAAACAGAACCTCCTATAGGCTGCCAGTCCACATGGCTAAAAATAGCCATTTACAGCCCATATTTGGAACCCCCAGAAACTTTTTAATGCTTGCATGGTTCTCCGATTCTTACATTTGAATGTCTCACCTAACACCAGCCACCTCCTGCTCTGCTATTTTTCTGCTTCTGTCGCATGATCTCATCGATTGCTGGTGCACTTCCCACCCCAACGACGCCCGCAAGATTGCCTAAACTCTTGCTATTTGAACCAACATGCCAAACCCCACATTCTCCATGATGCTTACACCGGTGTCACTACCTGCCACTACCTGCCACTCTCACCCACTAGGCCCCCTCCTGCAAATCGCTCACAGGGCACTTGTGTACATACCCACAACACAACCCCGCAACACATGCTCACAGATTGCTTGCTTGGTGAAAATATGCGTTACAAGCTCTCATCAAACCCCAAAGAGCAGTAGATTACAATGAATAATGAACTCCCAACTAAAATATAAAAATATAGATATTATGAGCCAGCTCAGAGTTACGTGACCTGTATAAAAGCACTCAGCCACCACCTAACTCTTTGGTGATAAAATATAGCAACGATCTATCGCAGGCGAATAAGTCGCTCCGTGGGGTCTTGCCCTAAGGGTGAAAACACAGGGAGCTACTAGTAGCAGTTATTTATCACAGCTACAAAAATAGTCAATGCGTCATTTACGGATAATTGTCCCTACATGTGTTTTAGCAGAGGCAATTCTCACTATTGTCTATGGCAGGGGATTTTCTGGTGTTTAGCAGCTGTGACAAGTAGCTGCTGCTAAGTGGCTCTGTGTGTCTTCACCCTTAACAGGATTAGGGGCAGTTGCCCCATCTCAGTGTAGCTGTGGTATGTACTATGCTGAGGATAATGTCAAGCGATATCTTAGGGCTAGGAATATTTTCATTCTTTTGAAACTCTGCACAAGTCCACAAAATTTCTCCATTACAAAATAAATAAATAAATAATAAAGGAATTAAGTTCTTAACAAAACCCCCCCCCAAAAAAAACTCCTAGTAGCAGCTGTCAAAATGGATTCTAAGAGCAGCAAGCTGGATATGACCGCAGAGCATTGCTCACAGCCAAAGAACCCACCCTGTTCCGAAGTTAAACTGGCAAATGGTGCTGGGTCATTTATGAATGGATAAGCAGGCACTGAGTTGGCTAGTAAAGATTTTCTGCAAAACAGTGTTTAAAATTTATAGACTGCACTGTCAGGGTCACAATTAATGGGAAAATGTACAACCTTTTTGACATTAATTTGGTTCTATGGGCCTGAACAGGCAGCCATTATGATCCAATTGTCAGATCAGGACAATATGTCCCAGCATGTAAGTGGCCAACAAGCAGATTTTCATTTGCATGGTCTATCTGTGGATACAAATATGTCTTAGTAAAAATAAATAAAAAAAAGTTGGGATAGTATTATGCGCCTTTTCTATATATACCTAACAGAATGAGCTCATGTCAAAATTAGGTGTATATATTCTCTTAACATAGTTACATAGGGTTGAAAAAAGACCATTGTCCACCAAGTTCAACCCATCCGAGTAAACCCAGCACACAACCTATACTAACCAATCTATACACTCACATACATAAACTATATATATATATACAACCAGTAATACTAACTGTAGATATTAGTATCACAATAGCCTTGGATATTCTGATTGATCAAGAACTCATCCAGGCCCCTCTTAAAGGCATTAACAGAGTCTGCCATTACCACATCACTAGGAAGGGCATTCCACAGCCTCACTGCCCTCACCGTGAAAAACCACCTACGCTGCTTCAAATGGAAGCTCCTTTCCTCTAATCTATAGGGGTGACCTCTGGTGCGCTGATTGTTTTTATGGGAAAAAAGAACATCCCCCACTGCCTATAATCCCCTCTAATATACTTGTAAAACGAAAGCATTCATCAAGCGTTTTACATTTTGTACCCTAAACCGAAGTATTGCTATCCCTTACTTATATAATGCCAATATACAATGTTCATACATCATGGAATTTCCTTTACCAGAAGCTTATCATCTAAGGACCCAATCACACAGAACACTCAAGCTCAACATATAAAGCACTGTGACAATTACCAGTGTGAAAAAAATAGATGTTACCAAAACTGAACAGTTGAAAAAAATATGCATGAAAAAAAAAAAACCATTAGGATCCCCACCCTTTAACACCTCAGCTGCTTGGTGAGACCAAACTGGCTGTTATTAACATCACTTTAAAGGGACAGTAACACCAAAGAAATGAAAGTGTATAAAAGCAATTACTATATAATCTAATCCTGCCCTGCACTGGTACAACTGGTGTGTTTTCCTTAGAAAGACTACTATAGTTTATATAAACAAAGCTGCTGTGTAGCCATTCACAGGAGAGAGGGCACAGGTTACTAAGCAGATAACAGATAAATTATATTCTATAAAGCTTATCTGTTATCTTCTATGTAACATGTGCCTTTTCTCCTTTTTTTCCCAGCTTCAATGGCTGCCCCCATGGTGAGACAGCAGCTTATTTATATAAACTATACTAGCGTTTCTGTAGCAAACTTACCAGTTTTACCAGTGCAGGGCAACAGTACATTATGGGGCACATTTACTAATCCACGAACGCCCGAAAAGCGTTCCGAATGCGTATTTTTCGTAATGATCGGTATTTTGCGATTTTTCCGTAAAAATTGTCGCGACTTTTTCGTAGCCGTCGCACCGAGTACAAAAGTTTCGTATTCATTAAAGCTTCGGTATCGTGACTTTCCTTGGGCCAGGTTGGAGCTGCAGAGTGCCATTGAGTCCTATGAGAGGCTTCCAAAATCATGCAAAGTCTGAAAGGTTTGCCCGCTCAATACGAAAAAAATTTGCGACGATATACGAGCAAGTTGTAACGGCTACGAAAAAAATCGCAAAAAATACGAAAAAGTCACAAAAAGTTTGTTTCCAATCCAATTTTTTCCCATTCGGGATTTGGATTCGTGGATTAGTAAATCAGCCCCTATATTTTAATCACTTTGAAACACTAACTTTTAGGTGTTACCGTTCCTTTAAGGAAGTGGTTCCCAGACTGTGGGATTCAATCTTTTTACTACATCTGTAATCTTGTATGAGCTAAGGGAGGCCATTTCACAAAGGTAGGACCGCCAAGGAGGCTTGAACCAAATGTCAGAATAACAGTGCTTCAGAGTCAAACACCTGGACATAAGTTAGGAGATGACATAACTGATGTAGTGCAACACCTTTATACATGCTCTTTCAGATGTTATTGTGACATTTTATAACTGCAAGTTTTCATTTAAGATGCTTAAGGACGTACATATGTGGTGAGTGGTTGTGAATAGCTTAGAGTGACTATATTAATATGCTGATTTTACAAGAAGATGCTCTTAACGAGTGATTCTAAACCACTGTATTTAAAAACATTTTTGAACGCTCAAATATGTACATTATTTAGCTTAAGGAAGAGGTCACATGGGGATGGTAATAATGGAATACGCACTAGGGGGCGCTTGAAAGCTGACCACATGACACCAATGTTTGCTTTTTTTCAGAAGAAACACCAATATATTAATGAAACGCCATACCATGAACTCTGAGAATCCACGTTTTTAAAACCACAATGTGAAAAATCCTTGTGTGACCTTGCCCCAAGTCTTAAAGTAGCCTCCTTGCCCAATGTGCCCATGGGTTGAAGAGGCAGACAGCTAATGAGAGGCCACACACAGTATCCCTGTCTTCCTATTGTTATAGTAGTTTGTGTGGAATGCACAAAAGCTGTGGCTCCTAATCTACCAATGCACCATGAATTGGCTGATGTGCACAGGCTAATTACGTTTTCTAACCTGGACACAGATATAGGTTGTATTTGGCAGGGCACTATAAACTTAACATTGAACCTAAGAAACAAAGTTATGTGTTTGGGGTATACTTTCCCTTTAGCCATTTTTATATGAGGTCATTCAGCCAAGCCGACTATGTGAATTTCCAGAAATATTAATGAATTTTATTTCTTACACAGACATGCCTTATTCTACAGATTGAAAGAACCCATGCTAGCCTGTCTGTGTATGAAACAGAAAGGTACTGTTTAGTATACAAATTGTTGCCAAATATTGCTTGTAGTTGCAATTTATCCTTTAAAACTTGGGGGACTTGATTTTAATTGCACTTCAGACTTAAAATGCTAATAGGCAGTGTAGAACTCACGTACAATGAGGGAACTTAATGTGGCACCTGAGATTATATTTGGGAGTGGGAGTGTAGGCCAGAAAAATTCCAGCCCCCGTTACCACAGAAGTTGGACAGCACTGTCAGATATATATATATATATATATATATATATATATATATATATATATATCTATCTATATATCTATATATCTATATATAAAAGTTGCCTGGTTTGCTATGATATGCTTTTATGGCTAATGTCCCACAGAGCAATGTAGTTGCCTGCGACTAGCCACTCCGAAATACCATTCCACTGGCAACAAAGA
This sequence comes from Xenopus tropicalis, assembly GCF_000004195.4. Taxonomy (NCBI): domain Eukaryota; kingdom Metazoa; phylum Chordata; class Amphibia; order Anura; family Pipidae; genus Xenopus; species Xenopus tropicalis. The sequence continues at coordinate 120,689,318 of NC_030677.2, read as the reverse complement.
GTCGCCGGTGGAAAGGCCCATGCATCGCTTCAGTTTTCCAAAGTCATGCTAAGTTGCCTGCAGGAGGAAATAGTGATTTTTGAGTAGCCCACAGAGAAACATTAAGTTCAGCAGTATGAAAACGTGCAATATAACCAACACATGTAGCAACTACTAATATTTCAGTTGCTCCATGGCACAGCAAAATCTCATGCCACAGGTTCTAGTAAAATATATTTTGTAATGGCTTCCAATTCATGCTGTCAGGCTCTGTGAGAGTCTTCTGAAGCTAAGTAAAGAATTCTTATTCTGAAAACACTCTGCTCTGCCAGTAAGCTGAAAAACCTAGAACATGAGATATTTCTTGGCTCTAATAGCTTTTCTACATGAAATAAAGCAGTGCAACTCTACAAGGAATAAGTGTACGAAGTCCTAACAGCAAAGATTTAATTGAATAGGAAACATGATGTATTCACCTTATCAATGCTAAATTTATTAGGTACAGTACCTTTTAATTTAAACCAATGTGGTTTTGTTTCCTTTGCTTGCCATCTTATTCACTTTGCTAATCAGTGATAGCCCCAAAATGCTGGATCTTAATTTGACTTAATAAAAACTTGGGGCTAGGCCCAAGTTTGCAAATGCCTGTTGTGTGGTCTACTAGACTAGGAGGGCGTGCCATCTCCCAAAAGGGCTGAGCACCAGGCTTATTGCAGAAGGCCAGGGTGTGTTTGTGAGACCTAGGTGACATACAGTATAAAGCGGACCATACGCGCTAAGATCTGATTGTTTGGCGAGGTTGTCAAATAAGTGTATCTTTCACCACAATGCCAAACTTCAGGCATATCAGCGGATTCAAAAATTTTTTGGCCAGATAGTGGTTGGGCAGGTCTTTCGGATGGCATCATCCAAAAAGGCATCAGGCCAAAAAGCTGTAGATTCCAGAAGGACTGAAAGGACAGCTTTTGTTGGCCTGTATATGGCCACCTTAACTGCTACTCTAAGCTATCAAATGCATGTGAAAAAAAGGTGACTAAAACCTATTCAAAATGTAAGTAAATCAGTTTTCAAAAACTTATCTATTTTACTTCATTACTACATGGAATGGAAAGGTTTAATGGGCATTTAAAGTGGCAGTTTCCCCCTTGCTGTGTAAATGTTACTTTTCAACTTGACTGGCTGCCCCCATGACTACACAACTGTTTATGAATGAATGAGACATGTGCAGAATATATTTCTTGTTTTTTTCTTATTTTAATAAAATTTATATACATATATATATATACATATATATAGCGAACCCAGGGTGGCACTCTGCTTCAGCTCTTAGCTCGGGTGCAAGGTAAATGATTTAAATATCCAAAAAAGACCAGCAACACCGAGTTGTTATATTCCAAAAACAATCAATTGTGTATTAAAAACACATGAACAGCCAACGTTACGTTTCGGTCCCCATCGGGGCCTTGAGAAAGGTCCCGATGGGGACCGAAACGTAACGTTGGCTGTTCATGTGTTTTTAATACACAATTGATTGTTTTTGGAATATAACTCGGTGTTGCTGGTCTTTTTTGGATATATATATATATATATATATATATATACACATACATATATAATTTGTTGGCTGGTTGGTTCCTGGCAAGTACATCAATAGATTAACAGAGAAAACCATTCATATGACATTACATTTAACAGAGAGACTGTAACAGATAAGGAGGCTTGTTTCAGGCAATGTACACAGATGCACTGTACTTATAAACTATAAATATATAAAATCTAAACCTCTAATGCAGTTAGTTTCATACTTTCTTTGGTTCAAGTATGCCTTTGAGGCACAAAAGTTAGGATGCTTATCAAAAATCTTACTCGAATACCATTTAATTGGACTTTTGTATTCTTTATTAAAGTAAAAACTAATGCTCACCACATTACCTGGTCTTCAGGCAGGACCTCACATTCATTACTCTGGGATCCCCAAGGAGGGCCAGCCCAGTTTGAGGACCACTACTCCACTATACCAAAAAATAAAGAGCGCTTATCGGCCAATGACATGCAACACCTGTTGCAGATGGGCAAATGTTTTTGGAAAGCACTGTGCATGATATTAAGCTTGTGTTAAAAATGGTATTGTCATGAAAGAGGGTAATTATGTGCTGACAGTATCCCTTAAACATTGTCACTTTAATTCCAAAGGAAGAGGTGGTGACAAGAGACCCTCTGGGGATCCTAAATAATAATTTCAACAAATGTGTACAGTCTGTAGTGAGTTTAAGGGAGCCTGCAAAATAGGTTTGTTCTGTTACAACCATTTCTGGCATGTCTCAAAAAAATGACTGTACCCCTGCTACATATTTGAGAGGGGCTTAATGTCTTGCTTCTTTAATGTCTGCATACTTACCAACATGTTTCCAGCATTATGGGAATACATCATTATTGTGTGGTATGTTATATGCATTGTGCATCCCCTTGAAATGTATAAATACACACACACACACACATGTATATTATATACAAGACACTATAAATCGATCAGGGCCGATATTCAAAAATATGAATATCCAAAATGCACAACACTGACTTTATTTACTGCATAAAATGCCAGTTGTGCACTAATACTACTCCCACCACATTCATTAATAAACTGCTTTATGACCCCCTGCCAACTACATGACTACTCTAGCCACAAAGGAAGCTGGGAACGCAGGACATGCAATCCCTCAGATCGATAATGCAAACTCATCCAGCGCCCATAAACAACAGAGAGCAGCTTTGCCCCGGGCACCACGTGACTGTGGCGCCCCCCCTTCCCCAGCCAGGGTCACGTGCCCGGTATCTGCCTGTAAGGCGAGCTAGGGAGAAAGCTCCCACATTAGCGCGCCCCCTACCCACGTCCCAACTACTAGTTCGCGCAGGATACCCCAAAATAGACAAAGATTTCTCTAGCGCTCCTGCACGTTGATAAAGCCCTCTTGGCCAGTGTAAAAACAACCCCACCCCCCCGTTTTATGAGCAGCTGTTGTGCGACATTCAAATACTGTGTGCAAGGCCCCATAATGCTTAGTGGAACCCTGAGGCTGCAGACTTTACCGTCTCCTCTCCGTCGATGTCTATCTTAAATGTTTGCTGCTGAAGGGTCTTCAGAGTGATCTGCATGGCTGCTGTCGTATGCTGTCCCCAGCTCCGGCCTGATGTTCAGCCTGCTGCAGTGTGATAGAAGGCGCACTCCCCTCTCTAGACACGCAGTATATCCGACTCGGAGACGCTTTATCCGTGTTGGAAGTAAAGAAGACTCCTCCCCGTTACTCTTCTACAGTCCGCCGATCGCTAAATGTACGGCTATGAAGTACAGTGTCCAGCGCTTATTTCGCTGTCTCATTAGTACGGCCTGTCCGCCGCCATCGTGACTCCGCTGACTGGAGACGCGCGAGACTAGGAACTTGCGCGCCTGCGCCAGGGGGCGGGGCTACGGTGCGGCCGAGTGGGTGGGGCGTGCGGCTCTCAATGACAGCCATGAGCTGTCACTTCGTGCGGTGATGTCACTGCGCGTTCTGCGTTCAGGATTTTTTCTATTAGTAGAACTCGTTCCGGCCTCTAAGCTTACTAGGCAAATTGTGTCATGTCACTCACACACTGTGTGCACAGCATGAATCAGCAGTGAAGGAGCAGCGACTTACCGTAAGGTCGCAAACACCCAGACTTGTGTTACAAGGGCTGGGTAAAACAATGTTATTGATAAGGGTAACTAATAAAGAGAATATATCATAAATTAGAACATGTCATTACCTCCAGAGAGAGGTATTAGCAGAAACTGGTTTTGTGTTTCAATTTAACTCCAGATGAATGCAAATTTAAAGGAGACATATCCTATAAAAATGAAGAATGTACCAGGGAATTATACTCCTCTAGATATAGAAGGATTGTGCTTAAAAAAGTAGTGTTTCAGACTGATTTATTGAGAAATTCCACAAAACTCCCACTAACCCCGCCCATCTGTTCCACTTCTTGCTGGCTGAATTCTCTGGATGAGCCTTGGGGCCCTCAGTACCCTGCACTGTAGGATAGGAACCAATCAGCAACTAGGCTGACCTGATAGGGAACTGAAGTCTGTCTGTGCTTGTGTGAGTGCAGGGCTGTGATTGGCTCTCCCCCTCCTACTGTACTTCTGGCAGGGACCGTTAGGACACGCCCACTCTTCATTTCAAACTCAAACAGAGAAGTATGAAAAGTAAAATACTGAAACATGACCAGAAATTGATATATCTGCTTCCTAAACCTGTAGATGCAAAATAAGGATGTTATAAAAAGGTATGTGCTAGATTTTTATTTTTGTAATATGATAGAACCGGCACAGCATGCCTTGATGCTAGTTTTATTTCATGTAATACTGGAATTTAGGTAATGTGCTGACCCCATAATACCCAGCACCAGGACTGGACTGGGATTCAAAATAGACCCTTTCATTTCAAGTACATAGAGGCCCAAACAGCCCCCCCACCAGCACATTAAACCATTTATTAAACCACAATTTTTTTTTCAGAAAAATTCATATTTCTTCGAATTTTTAGAACTTTTCAGAATGACCACAATAATATTGTTAAAATAGTACGACTTTTTCATGGTTTTCAATAACTTCCACGAAAAAGTCGTATTTTTTGGAAAGACTGCGACCTTTTCGGAATTCATTCAATCTTCGGTATGGTGACTTTCTTTTGGCCAGGCTCATACCTCCCAACATTTGAAAACTGAAAAGAGAGGCAAAAAGATTTGGCACGCACAGCGCGGCAAATTTTTTTGACCATGCCCACTTTTGTGGCCACGCCCCAATTAACACACCCCATTTTTTTCTAAAAATACTCCTTTTATATAGTTGAAATGGCGGGATCAGATGCAAATGTGCTATACCCTCATACTGTACTACCTAAGGAAAACAAAATAGCAACTCCTACATATAAAATACAAATATAGAGAAAAGGCAGTCAGTTATAAGTGAGTTCTAATTATGTACCAGTTTTGCCCCCCCTATACACAGGGGAGACAGTACCCCTCATACACAGAGCCCCCCATACACAGTGCCTCCATTCACAGTACCCTTTATACACAGTGCCCCCATACACAGTACCCTTTATACACAGTTTCCCCCATACACAGTGCCCTTCATACACAGAGCCCCCCATACACAGTGCCCTTCATACACAGAGCCCCCCTCATACACAGAGCCCCCCATACACAGTACCCTTTATACACAGAGCCCCCCCATACACAGTACCCTTTATACAAAGAGCCCCCCCATACACAGAGCCCCCCACACACAGAGCCCCCCACACACAGAGCCCCCCCATACACAGTGCCCCCAAACACAGAGCCCCCCATACACGCTCCGACTCCTTGCGCTGCTTCTCTCCTTATGTGGCTCCTTCGCCGGCGGTCCCAGGCCCTTTTATAAGGTTGCGCCCCGTGTGTACGTGTGACGTCATTACGCACGAGCGCAACCTTATAAAAGGGCCTGGGACTGCCGGAGAAGGAGCCACATAAGGAGAGAAGCAGCGCAAGGAGTTGGAGCGCTCAGGTTAAGCCCTCTCATCCCGCTATTGTGGATCGTTCTATGAATGTCCCGCATTTCTGTAATCTATTACGGAAATGTGGGACATTCAGGGAACTATCCGGGACAGCGGGATGTAGTGCTGGGCGGTATACCGATATAAACCGAACACCGTTTTTTTAAAAAAAAATGATATCAATTTTAAACATACCCCCATACCGGTGTGCGCGCCTCCTGCAATTTTTTCGAAGTATTTCCGGGTTGCGCACGTGATGTCAGCGCGCACGTGACGTCAACGCGCACGTGATGTCAGCGCGCACGCTCTACAAAAGCGCCATCGCTAGGACGCATCACTCGGACGCATCACTGAACACCAATGTTTGGGGTGGCCAGCAATTTCTATTTATGTGGAGGGAGGGGGGATATTTTATGGGGGTGCCTGCCTGGCCAGAAATTTCTATTTATGTGAAGGGGGTGGGGTGGGGTGGGGGGGTGTTTGGGGTGGCCAGCAATTTCTATTTATGTGGAGGGAGGGGGGATGGGTGGCCAGCAATTTCTATTTATGTGGAGGGAGGGAGGGGGGATGGGGGATGGGTGGCCAGCAATTTCTATTTATGTGGAGGGAGGGATGGGGGATGGGTGGCCAGCAATTTCTATTTATGTGGAGGGAGGGAGGATGGGTGGCCACCAATTTTTATGTATATGGAGGGGGGGTGCCTGCAAACTATTTAGGGGCCCTGGCCCCTGGCCACCAATTTTTATGTATATGGGGGGGGGGTGCCTGCAAACTGGGGTTAACACCTAATCATGCATGGGGAAAAAAAAATACCGTCAAATACCGTGACACCGATATAATTTAGAAAAATACCGTGATATAAATTTTTGGTCATACCGCCCAGCACTAGCGGGATGCGCTATAGAAAGTGGGACTGTCCCGCTCAAAGCGGGACAGTTGGGGGGTATGCAGGCTGGAGATGTAGAGTGCCATAGAGTCCTATGGGAGTCTTCCAAAATCATGCATTGAAGATTCAAAGCTAGAAATGTTTTTGTACCGTTAATCATTCGGATACAAAAAGTTTGTGACTTTCGGATCGCAACCACAATATTTTCGTACGACCAAGAAAATAATTTTTGCTCAATTTTCATACATCAGAAATTATCGTGGTTACTCCAAATTTTTTCCAATCATGCTTTTAATTGGTGAAAATCTGTGGTTTAATGAATGGGCCCATAACTGCCATTTTACAGCAGCCCCCTGGTATTTGCCAGAATCCACAGATTACCTGCCTGGGTCTGCCAATCACCAGGTATGATGTACATGGGCGATGTCGGGGGAACAAGCTAATGTGACTGGATATTCTTTGACCTGAATTTTTTCTATGGGGTCTATACCAAATGGGTAGGGTTGCCACCTGGCTGGTATTTTACTGGCCTGGCTGGTAAAAATGATCCCTGGTGCTAATGTTATTAATTGGGAAAATGGTTATAAAAATAGGAAAACCAGTATTTTTTTCCAGAAAAGGTGGCAACCCTACAAAGGGGGTGTATGTAAACGCAGATAATATTGGACATGCTTAATTTGATGTGAGTTAAGAATTTAAGCAAAGCAGGTTGCACCAAAGTTTTAATCCTCCCTACTATGTGGAAGGACAGCAAATGATGTACAATAGCATATACGACCTCCCATTTGCTTCAGCTGCCATTTCTTCTTGTCTCCTCTCATAGCACTAGTTAGGAATACAGATTTCTGCCTCTGATGCCCACAGGCTGGATATATGCTGTGCAAGCCGTTGGAGGTCCATCTGAGTCTTGTCATTTCTTTAACTTGTGTGCTGTAGGATGCTCAGATGGGACATACACTGTAAAATGTATGTCTTATTTGAAGCCAAAACTGTTTCAGACTAATGCACTGAATATGCACAAATATAAATGCATGTTAGGTTGTGGTCTCCTGCATAAGCTTACATTATCCAGTATTTGACACTTTTAGACCACGGTGACCTAGCACAGTGCCTGATATAGAGCGCTCGTAAACGGTGGGCAAAACTTTCAGACTTTGCATGATTTTGGAAGCCTCCCATAGGACTCAATGGCACTCTGCAGCTCCAACCTGGCTCAAGGAAAGTCACGATACTGAAGCTTGAATGAATCCGAAACTTTCGTACTTGGCGCGATGGCTACGAAAAAGTCGCAACAATTTGCGCAAGTCGTAACGGTAGGAAAAAGTCGTGACAATTTCCGAAAAAGTCGTAACGGCTACGAAAAAGTCGCGACAATTTACGAAAAAATCGGAAAATACCGATCATTACGAAAAAAACGCATTCGGACGCTTTTCGGACGTTCGTGGATTAGTATATGTGCCCCTAGGTGTGAACAGACAACAAATCTTAGAATCTCTTCAGATATTGTTAGCCATTGACTATATGATGAAAGCACCTATAGATGTTATCAAGCTAGTTAAATCTGCAGGGTTGGCAGTAGGGATGCACCAGGATACAGTTTGGGATTCGGCCAAGATTCAGCCTTTTTTAGCAGGATTGGGATTCGGCCAAATCCACGCTCCCGGCTGAACCAAATCCGAATACTTAAAATCATGTGACTTTTTGTCACATAAACACACAAGTTAAAAAGTTAATAAATAATGTCATTGCCCTTTAAATAAAGTATGGCTAGTTTTGCCCTTTCTTTTCTCTCACTTTCGCGAAAATCCGCCATGGAAAAAATCATTGTGCGTCAAAAAAATTCATGGTCACATCAAAATGGGCACAGTCACATAAAAAATAGGTATGGTCACGTCAAAATGGGCGCAGTCGCTGCAAAAAAGGACGCACGTGGATTTTTCACCGTTTCTCAAAGATTTCTAGCGTTTCGGGATTTTTTCGGTTAAGCAAAATGGGACAGATTCACTTATCACTACACAGCAGGACTAGAAGTTTTTTTGACTCATGTTCTTTACAGCCTAAGTCTTTCCTCACTGTAAAACCAGGGTATCTCTGAGCCATTATGTCTATAAACGTTTACATCCAACCTGAGGAACAATATCTAGCAGTGACTTTATGTAGTGTATCTAGTAATGTGACCATAAATTCCTCCAATTGCTATATCCTGCAAAACAGTTATAGGAACCTGTTCACGCTAATGCATAAACAACAGATTGCTCTCTGCTTCAGATTGATCTAAAAAAGGTGTGTGCAAATTGCATAATTTCTTTTCAACAACTGTTCAGTAACAATGTTAGTATACAATCAGCAAAGTGAAAAGTCTGAGCATTTAGTGAATAAAGGATAATAGAGCTGAGTACTGTATGTGTGTGCAACATATTTGAGTAGTCCACCAGGTAGCAGACAATAGTTTCCTGGTGGGTTCACATAGGGATTACACATTGACATGGAAGAGCAGTGTGCAACCCTTGGGCCTCTGTTGTCCATCACTGTCCAAGAAGATAACCCTTGAAAACTAATAATTGCACTAGACAACTGTGGCAGACAAGCCCCTCCTTGGGGAATGCAATGCAACAACTTAACGTCACCCCATTACCCACCCTACCCTACGATAAGGGTTATATCCCCTCTTTTTGATGTATGGAAAACTTGAATGTTTGTGCTCGACCCCAACATTGGTAGACAATCTTCATTCAGTAGAGCAGGGATCCCTAACTTTTTTTTACCCATGAGCAACATTCAAATGTAAAAAGAGTTGGGGAGCAACACAAGCATGAAACAGGTACCTGGAGGTGCCAAATAAGAGCTATAGTTGGCTATTTGGTAGCCCCTGTGTGGACTGGCAGCCTACAGAAGGCTCTGTTTGGCTTTACACTGGGTTTTATGCAACCAAAACTTGCCTCCAAGCCAAGTATTCAAAAAATGAGCACCTACCTTAACACCACTGGGAGCAACATCCAAGGGGTTTGTGAGCAACATGTTGCTCACGAGCTACTGGTTGGGGATCACTGCAGTAGAGTGTGGTGGCACTGGGGTCCTGAGTTCAATTCCGTTCAAGGCATTATCTGGAAGGAGTTTTTATGTTCTCCCTCTGGGTACTCTGGTTTCTTCCCACACTCTAAAAACATATAGGTTTGTGTCTGTTAGTTACCCCTCCCATATAGATTGTAAGCTCTACGGGGCAGGGACCTCCTTCCTCTTGTGTCCTCGACTTTGCATTCTCTCGCGTTTTCGTGCGTATATCGGCTACATGTGCCTGCACCCGAGCATATCCCATTCATTCGGGTGCAGGCACAAGTAGCAGGCGTAGGGCTGAATTTTCGGCAAGCGTTTTTCCGCTTGCCGAAAAAATCAGCCCTACGCCTGGTGTGGCATCAGCCTTAGTTGCACAGCAAAGTCCATGTTTTGGAAATTATTGAAATCACTAGATAATATTAACCGTATCAGCTTATTTTGTTTTTCCCTTAACCCAGTGTTGCCAGTCATTAATTTTTTTCTAAAATGCTGTGTGTAAAATGTGTCTTTGATAGTATTGCACCATCAATAAAAGTAGTGAAAGCCACATCTGAAATCACTGGTTTAAATACAAGGATCTTCTTTGATTTTTTTCAATTTTCACTCAGCATGCCCCTAATGAGCATAAATATGTTATTTCATGTATTTAATGTTTTGTTATCAATATACTTCATTTAGTTTTTTGGGTTTTTTTTACCATTTTTTTTGCAAATTGACTCTCTATGCAGGGGTCCCCAACCTTTTTACCCGTGAGTCACGTTCAAATGTAAAGAGTTGGGGGGGCAACACAAGCATAAATGTACATGGGGTACCAAATAACGTCTGTGACTGGTTATTTGGTAACCCCTATGCTGACTGAAAGCCTACAGGAGGCTTTTTTTGTTAGTACACATTGCTTTTATTCAATTAACCCTTTAAGTGCCAGCCAAATTTGGCATTTTAGTTCCCCCCAGTGCCAGACGTTTTTTAAGCATTTTGTACTCATTCACTTTAACAATGTTTTTTGGTAGGAAAACCTCCATGAAACTAGGGAAATTATATATCATTTTTTTCATCACTAATTGGGCTTCGACATACACACTGAATTTTATAACTTTTCTGGAGATATGATGTGTATTTTGGGTGTAATATGTAAAAAAAAAAAAATTATGAAAAATTTCTGTATATTTTGAGTTTTTTTTCCATAGAAAAGTTGATTTTACACACATTTTTTGTTGTTTGTAAAAGCCCTGATACTCCCAAGCCCAACGATACTAAATATGTGGTGGTAACCCACTGTTCCTGTCCAGAAGTAACCCCCAAACTAAAGCAGTACTTTGTACAATATCACACCAGAACAATGTGGAAAAGCGCATGTAACAGTTGATGCAGCATAACTTATATGTTAATCTAAAATATCCCCTCATGTTTGGTATTTTTAGAAACTGCAGACCTTAAGGTTTCTAGGTGCAATCTAGTTTTCACTCAAAAGCCAAATACTTTTTGTCAGTGCATTGTGAAATTTGGAGCTTTATTTTGCATTTTTGTTTTTTTTCTAAAATGTAAACTTGGATGCAAAATCAAATGTGGATTTGGGGAAAAAAATCTCAGAAATTTTTTTGAACCAAGGCAAATTCTCCCAAATAAAATGATGCCCCATATGTATGGGTGCACATAAAGAGGTGGCCACCAAACACCCCAAAGCAGGGGCAATGCATAAGAGCAATTACAAAAAAAAATTGGGGGGCTGCGCTCTATGTGCACTACCTGCTGTTTTTCAGTGTTAACCCGCCTACCTGTGAAATAACCCCCACAAACTATATATTTCCAAAAGGTGCACACCTTCAGCTATTCAGAGGCACCACTCTTCTCTTTCTACATGGAAAATTGTGGCTGCAGTCTCTTGCAGAAGTCAGCGCTTTAGTCAGAAATCAAGGAAAAACCAGATACAAACCTAGATTTTTTCCACAAAATCTCCATGGCAACTACCAAAAACTTACTAAACATCAATCTGCAAGTTCCCCTGAATAAAATGACACCCCATATGTATGGGTGCACATAAAGACGTGGCCACCAAATGCCCCCAAATAGGGGCAATGCATAAGGGCTCAGGTGCCATATTATTCTATTATATTTTAACCAAAGGTTCAGAAACTGTGGGTCTGGCCCCCTAGGGTACAGGGGAACCTAACTAATTGTATGGGGTCATTTAACATGGAAGTCAAGAAGGATGTGGCCTGCTGGTTGATTTTTTAGTATAAGTGCTATGTATTTGGTTATGCTGACCATAGGTATAAAGTACTCCATTAGATGAGTGTTTAATGTTACAAATGTGCTGCAGAATTCTATAACTGCACTACACACAACTTGCACATAGTTTCTAGGAAGATGCACCGCAGAACATATTATCATCCCACACCCCATTCTACTTGTTATTGCTTGGTTTTCTTTAGTAAATCTCTATGTTCATTGTATACACTAAATTATTGTACAATGCTGCCGAATATATTGGCGCTCTATAAAAACATATGTAATAACACTAATAGAAAATACAAAAAGTACACACAGGGAAGACAACATTATAAACATATATGTTATATGATTATAAAAATAATTAAGTTCCAGATTTTTCCATAGTCTGTAACAGAGTTAGAGATAAGGCCCAATATTTATTGTTATTTTGTTAGACTTAGTTTAATAACTCGGATAATAAAAAAATGTAGAAAACATTTTTTTACTAATTATTAGCTGACTGGATATAATAGCTCATGAAAATAACTCTTGTGATACTGCATTGGTGAACTGAAAGATCTGAGATATTATCTCTCATTTTAGGTGGTTATTGACCTTTAGTAAATAGACCCCATAGTCTAGACATAGTATATTTCTGAGTAAACAGGCTGTCATAAATAACTACATGTTATATTTAAGTGTAAATATGTTTTCATAAATAGCTAGAGACAGGCTGTATGTTGCTCTAGAGTTTCACTTTGCCGTTGAGTGATACTAACATCAGTGCTTCTGTCCTGCCAAGAATTTCGGATGGCTATTTTAGTAGTCACTGGTGTAATTTGGGGATGATTTTAAGGGGACCCCTGCAAGCCTGTTTTCATCTTATTATGAATGTTTCTCTGCTCTGTTAGGTCTCCTTGCTTTGGGCATTCTGTTATCGTAGCTACTGTTACACTGTATACAGTTTAAAAAGCAGACTGAATAATCCTGTTACAAATTTAATGGGGTGATCAAACTCCCCCATTGAAGACATTATTTGTTTTATTTGTTTAATACTGTAACATTTTTGTTTTGGGCATTTTTATTTTCTTATTTTCATTTATTGATCATGAATTGCCTCAACAATCATTTCTATAGAAAATCCTATGTTAACCTTTTCTTCCATTTAAAGGGATTCTGTAATGATTTTTATGGTTTAGTTTTTATTACACTGTGTACATTGCAGAGAATTCATCCTACCAGAAAGCAAAACCCCACTTTGCGTTCTCCTGCTTGAGTGCTATCCTTATATCTGCCACTAGGTGGGAGCATTTTTAACAATGCAAAGATTTATGAGTTTATTTTGACAATGCAGAAACCTTCTTCAGCTTTCATGTAACTTGCTTTTTAGACGGAGAAGGGTGATCTGGGGTGCCAAGAACCATTGACCCACACTGTATATAATGTATCTGGGAATAAATTTCCTACCATCTCTCACTGCATTTAATGTATGTGGAGAGGAAATTCCCACTGCTTTTCACTGTATTTCAGATAACTGAATGGAAATCACTAATGGCATAACTGCTAATCTGGTATAACTGCTAGAAAATGCAAAAGAATTTTCCAGTGATTAAACTTAATCACAGTATGTAATATGTTTTACATGAGGCAATTTCAAATGTTAGTCAAGGGGAAGGTATTTCTGGGAGGTTTGTCGCCCCGGGGTAGCTCAGATCTGATCTGCTGTGACCCTTAAGGGTTATGGCGCACATGGAAAATGAGCTGTCCGCAGGTGACTAGTCTCCTAAAAATACCTTTTCTTTTGGTGTCAGTGTTATGTGTTGGAGATTCACACAGACACCAAAGGTATTTTCTGTTTTTCTGATTTGTTGCAATGGCTAACCTCATGTAAAAATCGAAAATGCAGGATTCTATATGAAGTGCACTATTAACTGATGTGTTTTAAAGAAAACATGTTTTCCCATTAAAGTATTACTTTAGGCTGATGTCCCACTGAGCAAGTTAGTCGCCCACAATAAATCTTTGCTATCATAGGCAACTAACAGCTCCAAAATCACGTGAAGTTGCCTGCAGGAGGATGCAAAAAGTATATTCATCTATTATATTTGAGCCATGGATAGATCTATCCCCCTAGAGGGACATATATTTATGAATGGAGGCTGACTTACCCTACCATTAAAAGCATTGCTGTGGGTTACTGTGCTGGGACAAATGTGCTCAGTGCTACCAAATTACCCGGCTGGAATGGCAGTGGATGTCATTTACTTGGACTTTGCTAAAGAATTTGATAGTACCACACAGAAATGATGCTAAAATAGAGAAATGTTGGCCTAGAACATATTTGTACTTGGATACAAAACTGGCTGAAGGATAGATTACAAAGAGTGGTGGTAAACGGAACATTTTCTGATTGGGCCAGTGATGTTAGTGGAGTACCGCAGGGGTCAGTCCTTGGTCCTTTGCTTTTTAACTTGTTTATTAATGACCTGGAGGTGGGCATAGAGAGTACTGTTTCTATTTTTGCTGATGACACAAAATTGTGCAAAACTATAAGTTCCATGCAGGATGCTGCCGCTTTGCAGAGCGATTTAAAAAAATTGGAAAACTGGGCAGCAAAATGGAAAATGAGGTTCAATGTTGAAAAGTGCAAAGTTATACACTTTGGTAGTAATAATTTAAATGTTATACACTAAATGGTAGTGTGTTGGGGGATACTTAATTGAGAAGGATCTGGGGATTTTTGTAGATAACAATTTGTCCAATTCTAGGCAGTGTCATTCTGTGGCTACTAAAGCAAATAAAGTTCTGTCTTGTATAAAAAGGGCATTAACTCAAGGGATGAAAACATAATTTTTCTCTTCCCTGGTAAGGCCTCACCTTGAGCATCCAGTCCTTAAGGATTTATTACGAGTATAAAAGAGTGCAGAGGCGTGCAACTAAACTGGTAAAGGGGATGGAAGATTTAAGCTATGAGGTTAGACTGTCAAGGTTGGGGTTGTTTTCTCTGGAAAAGAGGCGCTTGCGAGGGGACATAATTACTCTGTACAAGTACATTAGAGGGGATTATAGGCTGAATGGGGTTTGTTCTTTTTTCCCATAAAAATGATCAGCGCACCAGAGGCCACCCCTATAGATTAGAGCAGTGCTGTCCAACTGCCAGCCTGCGGCTCCTTTGTGTGGCCCCCCACCTGTCTGGCTGCTGTGACTGCCTACCTTTGTGTAAGCTTTAAATGGTATCAGTACTGAGATTGACTATCTCCCTGCATTGTTCACACCTCAGATTCAGGCTGTAAACCCCTGTATTGGTTAAACCCTGCATTGTTCACATCTCAGGCTCAGACTGTAAACCCCCACCTTGGTCACCTGTTCACACCTCAGACAGACTGTAGGAGCAGTGCCAGCATTGTCATTGTATGTACTGTCTATTGTATGCTGCCTGCCTTCATTTCAAGCAGCGTAGGTGGTTTTTCACGGTGAGGGCAGTGAGGTTGGCAAATGCCCTTCCTAGTGATGTAATGGCAGATTCTGTTAATGCCTTTAAGAGGGGCCTGGATGAGTTCTTGAACAAGCATAGTATCCAAGGCTAGTGTGATACTAATATCTACAGTTAGTATTGATTTTGGTATATATGGTTTATGTATGTGAGTGTAAAAATAGGTCAGTATAGGTTTGTGTGTGCTGGAGTCACTTGGAATGGTTGAACTTGATGGTCTTTTTTCAACCCTATGTAAGCCCATTGAGAACAGATTTTCTGTAAAGATGATTAAATACTTGTGTATGTTTTTTTTTTAACCAAGATCATTTTCAGGGACAAAAATGTCCTGTGATAGAGGGTCAAAAATAGAGAGTTGGCTAGTAGCAAATGGATTGCTGCCAACCCCCTGACAGGCAGTTTTAAGCAAATGCATGATTCAGGAAGAAGTTGTTAACTTTAAACTCTTGGATTAAAAATGCTTTTGACATTTCTAGCCACACAGGATGTAGCACAGCACAGGAAAAGCACAGAGGGTAAATCATGTAATGCATAATATAATAAGTGATTGTGCTTCCAGTTTACTCACAGACATGGCTGAAGCCTGATGGAGGGGACAAACCAATATACTAACAAAATTACATAGCCTGAGTTATGGGCTCTAAAGCCATAGGGCAAAGTGCAAAAACAGGCACAAAGAATGCTGACTTAAGGCAGAATTCGTCCAATATTCAGACCACGTAATATAGGGGCCCATTTATGCAGTTGGTGCTGGGCGCCAATATGCAGCCTTCAAATTACAGAATTTGCTGTGCAGCCACAGTATCTGAATGTGCTAGATTAGAAATCTAAATTGGAAAAGGGGATCATTCTTGCTCTATGTACTGGGTCAAGAGAGCCTGAATCAGCAGCTGATTGTGTGTCAGCAACTTTCAATGCATAATTAGTGCTCAGGCAAACCAGTTCATGTCCTGTACATGATTTTGGAACATTAAGGTATGCTCACCTGTTTTCTTAATGATAACTGAGCTAAGAGGCCAGTGGTACTATCTGCGAGAAGATTGTACTTTCCTACCACACAGGTAAATTATTTGTCTTCTGCTAAAACAACTGGATTGTGTAAGTGGCAGGGACTGATGTGCAACTGGATTGTGTAACCTCCACTGTGGCAGGGACAATCAGCGCTATATAAACAAATCATAAGAATACATAATGGGCCCGATTCACTAAAGTCCGAAATAAGGAGTGCTATTTATAGCATGCGTTAAAAATCTTATCACTTCTTATTTTTCACTCGATTCACTAAAAGGACACTTGTCATAATTAAGAAGCGATGTTCTTGGCGTTATTTATCTTACGATGACATATTTTCAAGCAATATATTATGCAGCGCACAAGATATTACGCAGCGCGCGATATTTTATGCAGAGCGCAATATATTACGCAGAGCGCAATATATTACGCACGTAACCATTACTTTCTGAAAACCACCATTTCCCTGAAAACTGGAGGATGCATCACTCTAGGGCCAACATATACTTGAAAAAATATGACTGCAAACTCCATGTTGTGTTGCCAATAGCTCACGAACCGCAATTTTCTTTAAGTACCGCCTGCCCCAAGTAGGGTTAATATTCACACAGATTAACACGATATTTTGCACGTTTAACGCTTCATATGTGTTTGTGAATCATGCGTTAGTACTATTTCTATTCGCTAATTAACGCAATGCGTTTTTTTTGTGCATGCGATATGCAGATTAACACATGCGAAATGACTTTGATGAATTGGTACTTAATTATCGCATGCTTTTTAATGAAAAAAACTATGCGATAAGCGTTATTGACCTTTAGTGAATCGGCCCCTATAACGCTTTTCGCATAGTTTTTTTCATTAAAATATGTCATCGTAAGATAAATAACGCCAAGAACATCGCTTCTTAATTATGACAAGTGTCCTTTTAGTGAATCGAGCGAAAAATAAGAAGTGATAAGATTTTTAACGCATGCTATAAATAGCACTCCTTATTTCGGACTTTAGTGAATCCGGCCCAATATCTGATATTTCTGTCTAATTTGTTGTGCTATATTTTCTTAACAAAGCAGCACACTTTCTTCTCTAACATGCAAAAGTATTCCATTTGTTGCACTGAAAGGACCTCTAGTGGTCAGCTTATAACTTGCATGCTGGATAAAATGCCTGCAAATAGAAAGAAACAAAGGGCTGCAGATTATTAGTAGAAGTATCTAAAAGTATACAGTTATTTTCATCCCATACTTAGGGTGTTTCTTCTAGCCTAAGAAAGACATTTACCTATATACATATATAAAATTAATATTAATGCTCTCTGGACTGGCTGTCTGGTATTCCCAAGTTATAGGTTATGCGTTAGACAATAATATGTATTTTATAGAGCATACTGTACTACACCCTACTGAGGTAAAACTATATGAATCCTTCAATTCTGTACATAATACTGTAGATATCTGCACATGCTGTGGGACTATTTTCTAATCCAACCTGCAACTAACTAGCACTGCACCCACCTGTGGTAAATTAGGCCTCTTGTTTTTTGCACAGATACTAATACACATACAGTGTGTGTCCAATATAGTCCAGCACACACAGGTCTTTCGAAAGGTGAATGGTTTGGCTCACATTCCAGCCTTTATCAGGAATATTCACAAAAACACATCAGTAATATTTAAAATAAAAATGGGACCAAATCACACAGAGGGTGATGTCATTAGTCCCACCCCAATGTAGTCTCCCAGAGTAGTGTAGTACTATGAAAAATATGATATGTTAACTTTCTATGCACCGCCGAAAGTATGATATAGTGTTGCACTCTAATGCAGAAGACATGCCCTGAAGCCCAAGGAAAAAATGCTGAAGTGTTAGCCATAAACAGGGCCACTTAATGGCAGTTCTCCTGCTGCCTGGCTGGGATTCCATAATCCACTTTTTATAGTCAGTGTGCCTTAAATAGCTGGTCTGTCTGGCTAGTCTGTACCCTCTGCAGTGTACTGCTATTAATGAGTCAGTCTAACCATTTTTTTTAAACATTGCTGGACAAAGTAAAAATAGGCTGTATAATACTGTCACACCTGCGCCTATTTATAGATGTACAGCGCACAGTCCCTTGTTACATACTGGGTTTATGTTTACTAGAACCAGTTCTTATCTGCATGTCAAATGATTATGCAGGGTTTTACTTGGAACAACATAAGCATTATTAGGAGTCCAGTGTCCTGGCTATAAAACAACAATGTACCATAATACATCGCTATCTATTATCATTGGTATATCAAAAGTAATTATAATAATAACGACAAGAAAATATGCAAAATAGGATGAACAAACTAGCGAATCCTTAGATGGCAACAAACTGCGGCAAACTGCACAAATTAACAACAGTCCATATCTGTTGTTATTAAGGCCTCAAAATAATAAAGGCTGTGGAAATGCAGGATTGCTTAAGTCTTAGAATGTCACATTAAGCTGAAAGGTCAGAAGCAAAAACGCAGAAACCAGTTTCTGAACATTAAATGCTAACTTGTCATCCAAAAGGCTGCAAACTTATTTACCAAAAGGGTGACATTTGTAAAGTTTCATTCAGTCCCCTGGCTAAAGTGTCCATGACAAAAATCCATACACATAAATTCTTTCCTCAAGAATAATAGTTCCCCATTACCTGCCCTCCTGGGGTCTAAACTGAGTCAAAGAATGTTTGTTTCAACCAGTGTTTGGCCACCGGTTGGTCAGCCTTCCCTATATTCTATAGGTCACCAAAGGTCTCTGTTTGCCAAAGAAAAATAAGGAATTATCTGTACTTAGTGGAGAAGGAAAGGAAAAAACTAAGTAAGCTTTATCAGAAAGGTCTATGTAAATATTTCCATTAGCACTTATAGTAAGTCTTCTATCAAATGAAACACAGGATTTCTCTTCTTCTTTTGTGTACACATGTTCTTCAGTGTCAGACTTCCTTCTCTCAGTAAAATCCTTCAGGGCACCGCACAAGTCTGCTCAGTTTGCTCCTCTCTGCCTAATTAGAAATCCATAAGATATTAGGGCTGATTCACTAAAGTGCGTTAATTTTTATCGCACGCTTTTTTGCGTTAAAATAGACGCGAAAATTAACGCGCGATTCACTACAGTATTACTGCGTGCGTTAAGTCACAAATCACATGCGTTCATTTGCGCGCAAACGCATGCATTAATTTTAACGCATGCATCAATTTGCACGCCGAAATAACACTAATGCATGATTCACAAGCACTTAAATGCGCTAAATATCACATTTGTCTGTGCAAAAATTAACACCTACTTGAGGCAGGCGGTAATTATAGAAAAGTACAGTTCATGAGCTTTTGGCAACACAATATGGACTTTGCAGTGTGATTTATTCAAGTATGTGTTGGCCCTAGAGTGATGCAGCCGCCAGTTTGCAGGGAAATGGTAATTTTCAGTACAGTAATTTTCCACAAGTATTGGCATGTATGGCTAATATGGCGTGCGTTTTTTCGCGCGACTATTTATATGCGGCTACTATTTATATGTTACTATTTATATGCGGCGACTATTTATACGCAGCGACTATTTATACACAGGGCGTTGATTAGCACATGTACCATCCAATACCGCACAAAAATAGTCTTTGCGACTAAAATAACACATGCATTATCGCGCGTAAATTAACGCAAGTATGCTTTTAGTGAATCGTGCGTTAAGTCGCTCTAAAATTTTTAACACACGCTATAACGCACTTTAGTGAATCAACCCTATTATCTTTTATTTATTTATGTTTGTTTGTTGTTTATGCATTTACCCAAGATATGGCCAAAGTCAAAAAAATATCTTAGGTGCATTTTTAGAAACTTTTTTCCAATCAGCAACTACTTTTTTTTTTTTAACAAAACATCACTCACCTCTTATAGCAGCCTGCCAACCCATTTTGGCCATCCATAATCCAAATGCAATAACGCATCTACCTAGGGGTTTGCAAAGGTGCCGGTTTCCAGTCTTCAGTCTGATTATCCCAAAATCAGGTGTGCCCATCTGACCAATGAGATTGTACTATTCAGTGCTACTGGAGAACTACTCCTTAGCAGCACATTGCTAAGGAGAAAACAAGATGGTGATCCTGGTTATGTGGTTTGTTTGCATGCAAAGTTGGTTTCCTGAGCAATGCTGGTTTTGCCCAGGTAGGTATCTATAATTAACATTTGTAGCACCAAATTTGCTAAGTGCAGGACCTTGCAGTGCAATATGTTCACCATGGAGATGTGTACTTGTCTTTACTGTATGTTTTTCTGGTATCTAATAGGGATGCATTGAAAACTAGATTCAGATCCAAGTGCCTATCATGTACCTGGATTTGGAGTCTGAAGTGGAGCAAGAAGCCTCCTCTACAAATCCCATAAGAGAACCAGTGCCTGCAACAGTGTGACAACTTGGCCCCAGGACCCCCAGCAAAAATACTTTGGAGGGGTCCCAGTGCAGCTATTCCATCTCCCCGCCACGCCACCACACGCTTTCAAGATGCCCACACCTGCCCATGCAGGCAGCAGATAACACAATTTGATAAAACAATCTGAAAAATTATATATTAAAGCATGTTTAGTGTCTTCCTTACAAGTAATGCCATTTGTGGATGGGAGACACTATAGAATAGGAGGATTATAATAAAAACCACAAGCGCTGTGGTGTTTTTGTTTAGCGCTGTTCACAATGTAATACTGTCCACTAAACATTTATTATAGTGAGAATGTTTAACACCTGCTTGAAGATGGTGTAATTGTGAGCATGACTTTTTTATTGCTGACGTAGCGGGATAAAAAGTCCAACAAAATTTAGAAATGCCATGGATATGTATAAGGCTATGCAAAAAATGTAAATTGAGGAAAGCAATTACTATAATTTTCATTTAGTCAGAGCAAATTGTACAGTGTGTCCTTTTTATGTGCCAAATTTTCATGTTTTAGTAGGACTCCTATATTTAAAGGAAAACTATAGCCCTGAACAATGTATGTCTCTATAAAAATATAATGTGTAAAACCATGATTCATCTAAATAAACCATTTTCATAAAAATATCCTTTTTTAGTAGTATGTGCCATTGGGTACTCCTAAATAGAAAACTGCCATTTTATGAATTAAGGGCCGCCTCCAGGATCGTACAATTCACAGTGCACACAAACAAACTAAGGGTACACATACATATTAGGTCATATGAGCCAATTACTAAACAAAGTTCTGCCTTTTGCTTCCACACTTCTTCCTGTTCCAGTTAGAGCTGCATTATTTCTGACCCTGTGATCTCTGAGGGAGCACACAGCCCATCACAAAATGGCGGATCAATGGAAAGGATGTAAAAGATATTTACTGATTAAAGATATTTACTGATATATATATATATATATATTCCATTTTGGAATACTTTAATAGGTCATTTAATAGGATATAAACTATCTGTTGGCTAAGTATTCATTCTGGGGGTATAGTTTTCCTTTAATAGAACTACTAAAGGAATACTGTCAACTTGCCAGGGACTGCATTAGGTATTTGCTACTGCAGCAATCCGAAACCTAGCTCAACATTCTCCTGATGAGACCTAAAGATGGCCTTTACTTATAGCTTTTCCATGCTCAAGGGTTCAGCTAATTCCAAAGTTAACAGTAGTATAGTGTATTATATACACAACGCTTTACATTTTTACAGTACAGTAATAGTACAAATTATAAATGAAGAAAGAAGATCTCCTATTAATGCTGTAGACTGACATGCCCTAATACAGGTATAGGATCCGTTATCCAAAAACCAATTATCCAGAAAGCTCTGAATTACGGGAAGGGCATCTCCCATCTCCTATATTTCCTTTTTCTTTGTAATAATACACCTTGTACTTATCACAACTAAGTTATAATTAATCTTTATTGGAGGAAAACCAATCCTATTGGGTTTATTTAATGTTTAAATCATTTTTTAGTAGTCCTTTAATGTCTTACAAAGACATCAAGGTACATATGTAAACAAAGGTCATAACATGATAAGTGATCCACATAGAAAAAGAGAAAAAGTGGAAATATAACCACATAAAATATATAAGAAATATTGAAAAAAGCCAATCGCTGATTGGTTGCTATGGGTTACTGCCCATGGGCAAATCTGCCCAGTGTTGATAAATGAGCCCCACTGAGTGTTGTGCTGAATACTTGCTATCTTATACACAGGACTATCGACTCCATGAAATAAAAACATTTGTGTCATAACATGTTATGACACAAGAGCGAGGAGCACTTTCCCTTGCCATATGCAATCAAAGTGGTCTTCAACAGCTATGAAGAGTCACAGATAGATCAACATAGTTCTTAGTTTTCTTATAATGGAAACAACAGGATTTACATGTATACAGCTAAAATGTTCTATTATTCTGTATAAACGAATGTAAAGTTTAAATAACAAATCTTAGGAAGTCTTAAATCAGGTCAGGATTTTAGGGCATTCCTGCTTAGGTATGCAGAAGGTGCATTTATTAAGATCACTTCTTTTTCGCTGACCTTAGTGTTTATGCAGAGCTAACATGAATTCCTTGATGCCAGGGGTGCCTTGAGGACTTGATGTATTACTGCTGTTATTCTGCAATATATATACACTTATATAAAACTTTGCAGACATTGCTCAAAGTAAAAAGAAAGGAAAGCTCACTGCTTTGCAGCCATGCTTCTCATTGGTCTGTTGCCCCTGTCAACTTAGTTCAAACAAACACCATTTTTTGATCATATATTTCTGACTTTTCTTTCCTTTAATTTCATTTCTCTCCAACTAACACTCGTAACCACCAACAATCTTTTTGTATACTCATCTGTTCATTTCCATATAACTGTGTATTTTTGCCACACTGGGCATGGCTGACACATCTGCTTCTTATAAACACTTTCCTCTTGATCTCATTTTGTCTGCCCTCCACTGAACCTTTTCAACAATCTCAACAATATCCTCCCTGCTAAAGGACCCAGATTGCACATAATTTCCAAAGTGTAGGCTTTCTAGTGGTACCAATAGCTGTACTAGTATTGCTGTGCCAATTTATATTTTCATTCTTTTGCATATGCATCCCGATATCTTGTTTGCCTTTTTTTTATTACTGCCAGACATTGTACAGATGGTTAGAGAGTATTATGCAAGCTCCATGCCAAGTTCTTTTCATAGTCTGTAGTCTTCCTTCCAGGTTATGGATCTTATAATTATATTTTATCCCTCATCTCATTATCTTGTGCTTTTGTACACTGAACTGCATGATCTCCTTTTCAGCTTTTAGGCCTAATTTGTTCAAATCCCTTTCAAACCACATTCTTGTGCATTTGCTGTGCTCTTGCAGATATGATGTCCTTGTCAAATACAGTAACTTAAAAAATACACTTTAGTTTTAAAAATAGTTTTTATTTCCAGCAGATTTTGTTGGCTAGAACTTCCACATTACTTCATGGGACAGAATTGTCTTTTTAACTGCTTTTATTGTCACATCCTCTTATTTTCTGTGCATATTTTGGATGGTAAGTGAGATTATTCATTATACAGAACCAAAAGCATGGACGTGGATTGTTATAATGTTTAATGATCTGTAAAACAATCTGTTTTTCCTATTAGTGCGGGGAGATTCTGTTAAAATTCAAAATCGAGAAGGACACTGAAAAAAAACACTGCTTATGATATCATCTGAGTTTAAAACTAAAGCACAACAATATGAATATCAATATCCATAAAATTATGAAAATATTCTGAATATATATATAAAGTAATAGGCATCCAATTGAAGCCAGATGGCTGCAAAAAATACCATTGAATTAAATTGGTATGTGTGTGTATGTGACTACTACGACAAATGCAGATATACACAAGCTCTGTGAGAACTGTGGTTCTCAGAGGTATATTTTTATTCGGAAACCAACAAGGGCCTCTATACCTTTATTTTTCTTATTTGTTTCTCTCTGTTTTTGTGCTGCAGGGTTTTTTTGTTCATAAAGTGTTGCCAGTTACTAAGCAACTCATGATGCCGTATTAAAAATAAGATACCACCCAGAAACATAGAATTTATGGTATTAACCCCTAAGTTACAATTTTAAAAACTGGACCAGTCTTGGGTTCCTTATATATATACAGACTGCATTGAACAAGTAGATCTGCCTACTGCTTGTTTGAATGTATAAGACAATGTTCTTTAGTGAGAACTAGATGCCATGTCAAGTACAGAGCTGATATGTGGGTCACCAACACATTTGATAGAGCAGGGCTGTCCAACTGGAGGACCATGGGCTGGATGTAGCCCTTGAAAGGATTTTTATGGCCCCCAGCCTGCTCAAATGCTCCATAGACTTCATTGTATGACATCATTTTAATTGAATCAGGCCCTCAAACAAGCTATATGAGAAATAATTGGCCCACTACTTGTAACAAGTTGGACCGCAACGAGACAGAAAGTTCTACGCATTGGTATAGAGCTAACTGTGGCAAGTAAAACTGCTCTGTAGAGGACTCATTGTGTATCTTAGTTGGGTAATTATTTACAGAGGCACTGTTCATTCTAGGAAGTATATATATATATAAATATGAAGCTGACTTCAACAGAAACTGGGCGAGTTAATCAACAAGTCATGTGTTATACTGCCATACAAAAATATCACAAAGCTTAATTCATTTCCTTAAGAGAAGTGAAAAATGAGAAATCTTGAATAAAAGTTTTAAAACTGAAAAAAAAAAAAAAAAAGAGAAGTGAAAAATGAAATATTGCATATTGTACTTTACTGTATATTATGTATAGTTATTCATGTGCGTGTTTCTCCTTAAGTAGACTTACCTCCATACGACATTATGGGATCTGTTGAAGTCTGTCAGGTCCAAACATTGGTATTAAAGGAACAGTAACACCAAAAAATAAAAATGTTTTTAAGTAATCATAATACAATGCACTGTTGCCCTGCACTGGTAAAATTTGCACATTTGCTTCAGAAACACTTCTATAGTTTATATAAAAAGCTGCTGTGTAGCCACGGGGGCAGCTATTCAAGCTGGAAAAAGGAGAAAAGGCACAGGTTACATAGCAGATAACAGATAAAACACTGTATTGTACAGAACTTATCTGTTATCTGCTATGTAACCTGTGCCTTTTCTCTTTTAAATGGCTGCCCCCATGGCTACACAGCAGCTTAATTTACTAAACTATAGTAATGTTTCTAAAGCAAATACACCAGTTGCACCAGTGCAGGGCAACAGTACATTATACTGTAGTTCCTTTTATACACTTTGATTTTTCGGTGTTACTGTTCCTTTAACCACAAGCGGTAGGTAAACAGTGTGCCAAATGAGTAATTATATAACCACAAACGTATATTTGTTTAATTGTATTTACAGCGTGTGTGTGTGTATGTACGGAGGTTCATATGCAGTACACTGAATGCTTTAGAGGAACTGTAACATTTTTTTTAAAAAGTAATTTTTTTATGAATTTAACAAATATTCATAGGGACATGGATCATTACTGGTATAGGTCTGTTAAACCTCTGCACTGGGACAGTAAGTATAGAAATATAAAAAAAATATCTAGACATATTCTTTTATAGGCTTTTGCTCTCCTTTAAAATGCTACTATTGTTTAGGAAACTCTTTTGAGCAGGGCCTTCTTTATATAATATATTGTGTAAACTGTATACAGGGTTGCCATCTTTGCCTGTGACTAAACCCAAACAAGGAGATTGGAGTTAATGGCATTGGTGGTGGGGCAAGATGCTGGGGGTGGGCATGATGTTGTCAGGGGTTGGCCCAATGATGTTGTGTGAGTAATGACACCAGGACAGGGTTATTTTGTCATTAGGGACAACTGACTGGATTTCTGTCCAGTTTATGGGGATGCACCAAACTCATCGATTTAGTATTTGGCCAAATCCCCGAATCTGTTGAGGTGAATACTGAACCAAATCCAAACCCTCAGCACTGCCAGAAATTGCCGGCATGCAGAAGGAAAAAGCTGATGCACGCACCACACAAAGCGCACATGGCAAATTATTTTCTTTATATAGGGATCTTAGATTCAGCCAAATCCTGCTAAAAAAAGGCTTAGATTTGTCCAAACCCCAAACAGAATCTGCAATTTGGTGCATCCAGGGCTGGAACTAGGGGTAGGTAGAAGAGGCACCTGCCTAAGGCGCAACGGTGGTGTGGGGGCTAGGGCACCCGGTCGGCTTGGCCCGACACTGGGTGCATGCCTAGTTTTAAACCAGACAAAGTTTTGAACTGGACAGCCTTTTGAAAATACAGCAATGCTAATTTAGAAAAACTAATCCTCGTTTTTTACTGAATTGCCTTTTTTCTGTAATCATATAAAAATGAACTGTACTTGATGATAAGTAAGCCATGTTGAAAGGAAAAAAAATCACAGTGAGTATCTAAGTATTTAAAAGTTTTCCATTTAATTATTTCATTATCAGATAGAAACTCAAACAAACCTGAACAGCCCTAAGAAAAACTAAACTGTTCAAAGCCGAACAGGTGGCAACCCTATCTGTACATTTGATGTATACACCTATCTATTGTCAATAATAATCATAATATAGTATAGGACTGCATATATGGAAACTCGTTATCCAGAATTCTAAGAACATAAACACATGAGCCCTTACATTCTACTTTTTTGTTATGTAACCCATGACTACTGCAAGAATTGTATGTTATTATTCAGTTGACTATACTTATCTTTTAATAAAGTCACCTTTCAAAAATACTTGCATTAGAGTGATACTAGAGCCAGCAGCTGTATAAGAATAAAAAGTCTAATCAATGTGGGGTTCCAAAATGTTAGGCACCCCCCAGTGATTGTAATCGCTCACCCGATACTCTGGGTTGGTGCTCCTGTTAGGAGAAAACTGCACCAGCCTGGGGTAGCTGCGACCAAGAGATCCTCTTCCTTCTTCTGCCTCTGTGCCGCATACGCATGGCACCCCCCCTTCTTTAAAAGAAGAAACATGAGGATAAACATAATGATTTTGAATTGAAATACCAAATATTTCTACCCAGTACACATAAGAATGTTGTGCAGAAGCCATTTTTCTTACCTTGTACACCATCAATACTAATATTAGTAACTAATATTACATTACATTTAAAATAAATACTAATATTAATAACACAAATCCTATCAGATTTTCAATTGCAGAAGTGCAAAATGTATGTATACAGGGTATTTTCTTGCTCTGGAGTTATTGATGCTTTAATTATGAAATGCATATCTGATAGACGATCACCTGTGGTGTATGGCAGTACATTAGTTATTTGCTATCAGTAAGCCTTTAGAAATAACACCATTAACGACAAATCCTGAATATAACACTTCATCTACTATTAAGAAAGGAGAGGGTAACCGTACTTTTCTGACAGTAGCAGAACATATTCATTGTTTTATTATTAATTGCCAAATCCCTGCTTTTTTCACCATTGCAAATTCTTTGTTGTAAAGTCGGCATTAAACTGATTTCTACTCCACCAACGAACAAATCATCTGAGATTCCTTTGGTATTTCTCTGTATTGATCTCTTGCATCATATAAAAATAATGCTGTCTAGCAAAAAGAAAAGAAAAAAAGCAGCCAATATCTCTGAGAGAGCAATATAGCACTGGAGACATTTTTTAACAACTGAACAATCTGAATTTATCAGTTGTTCATATTATGCTGATTTAAAACAATTATAAAATTAGGTTTATGCCATGCTCCTTACTGTAATACCAAAATAGTGAAAGGATCTGATAAGTCCAATAAATATACAAAAGCATAAACAATTAGATTTTAATGATTATTAATCATTAATTTCCCCAGCAAACACTGACGCAACCAACATTTATATAATGATTGGCAATTGCTTCCTATGCCCTTTTAACTAGAACACTATTGTTCATATAGTTTTAACAATCAAAATACACTATTTACATAGCAAGTAATTAACTCTACCATTCAAACTTTATTCTTAAAGCAACAAATTTATTTTTTTTAGTTGTAATATTGGTGTGTAGGTGCCCGAGTCTGAGCTTTCAGAAAGAGCCAGCGCTACACATTAGAACTGATTTCAGATAAGCTATTGTTTCTCCTACTCCCATGTAACTGGAGGAGTCCCAGTTAAGTGTGACTTAAGTTTATCAGAGCACAAGTCACATGGCCGTGGCACCCTGGGAAATGAAAAATATGGCTAGCCCCATGTAAAATTTCAAAATGAAATATAAAAAAATCTGTTTGTGTTTTTGACAAATGGATGCGTACAAAGGAATTATATAGAAGCAAATCCAATACAGAATAAAAAAGTATGCACAGAGACAGTAATGACTTACTAACCTTCACATGTAACCCATGACATTGAGCTCTAATAGACATCTCTGTAACCAAGCTCTGATAAATTTTATATATATATATATATATATATATATATATATATATATATATATATATACAGTGGCTTGCAAAAGTATTCGGCCCCCTTGAACTTTTCCATATTTTGTCACATTACAGCCACAAACATGAATCAATTTTATTGGAATTCCACGTGAAAGACCAATACAAAGTGGTGTACACGTGAGAAGTGGAACGAAAATCATACATGATTCCAAACATTTTTTACAAATAAATAACTGCAAAGTGGGGTGTGCGTAATTATTCAGCCCCCTTTGGTCTGAGTGCAGTCAGTTGGCCATAGACATTGCCTGATGAGTGCTAATGACTAAATAGTACAACAGTACAAATACAGCTGCTCTGTGATGGCCTCAGAGGTTGTCTAAGGGAATATTGGGAGCAACAACACCATGAAGTCCAAAGAACACACCAGACAGGTCAAGGATAAAGTTATTGAGAAATTTAAAGCAGGCTTAGGCTACAAAAAGATTTCCAAAGCCTTGAACATCCCACGGAGCACTGTTCAAGTGATCATTCAGAAATGGAAGGAGTATGGCACAACTGTAAACCTACCAAGACAAGGCCGTCCCCCTAAACTCACAGGCCGAACAAGGAGAGCGCTGATCAGAAATGCAGCCAAGAGGCCCATGGTGACTCTGGACGAGCTGCAGAGATCTACAGCTCAGGTGGGGGAATCTGTCCATAGGACAACTATTAGTCGTGCACTGCACAAAGTTTGCCACAAGCTATGTGGGGGACACAGCAAACATGTGGAAGAAGGTGCTCTGGTCAGATGAGCCCAAAATAGAACTCTTTGGCCAAAATGCAAAACGCTATGTGTGGCGGAAAACTAACACTGCACATCACTCTGAACACACCATCCCCACTGTCAAATATGGTGGTGGCAGCATCATGCTCTGGGGGTGCTTCTCTTCAGCAGGGACAGGGAAGCTGGTCAGAGTTGATGGGAAGATGGATGGAGCCAAATACAGGGCAATCTTGGAAGAAAACCTCTTGGAGTCTGCAAAAGACTTGAGACTGGGGTGGAGGTTCACCTTCCAGCAGGACAACGACCCTAAACATAAAGCCAGGGCAACAATGGAATGGTTTAAAACAAAACATATCCATGTGTTAGAATGGCCCAGTCAAAGTCCAGATCTAAATCCAATCGAGAATCTGTGCCAAGATCTGAAAACTGCTGGTCACAAACGCTGTCCATCTAATCTGACTGAGCTGGAGCTGTTTTGCAAAGAACAATGGGCAAGGATTTCAGTCTCTAGATGTGCAAAGCTGGTAGAGACATATAGAGACTGTATATATACAGAGGCTTGCAAAAGTATTCGGCCCCTTGAACTTTTCCACATTTTGTCACATTACAGCAACAAACATGAATCAGTTTTATTGGAATTCCACATGAAAGACCAATACAAAGTGGTGTTCACGTGAGAAGTGGAACGAAAATCATACATGATTCCAAACATTTTTTACAAATAAATAACTGCAAAGTGGGGTGTGCGTAATTATTCAGCCCCCTTTGGTCTGAGTGCAGTCAGTTGCCCATAGACATTGCCTGATGAGTGCTAATGACTAAATAGAGTGCACCTGTGTGTAATCTAATGTCAGTACAAATACAGCTGCTCTGTGACGGCCTCAGAGGTTGTCTAAGAGAATATTGGGAGCAACAACACCATGAAGTCCAAAGAACACACCAGACAGGTCAGGGATAAAGTTATTGAGAAATTCTGGATAACGGGTTTCCGGATAAGGGATTCCACACCTGTATATATATATATATATATATATATATATTAAAAATAAGAAAAGCCTTAGCCTTTCTGTGGGTTAAGAACAATAGTACATGGGTGGCTTTGTGTTCTGAACGACAGAAAAAAAGCAGAGCCATCATCACAGTCTTCTGCCTCCCCTTCTGATTTTCATGCGGTCAACCAAAACTCACTTAATGGCAAAACAGTGTGTCACAGCACTTGGCAGGGTATTTGATTACTGTAGTTCTTTCAGAAAATGCCAGCATTTGAGCCATTGTCTTAAAATACAGACACCAAGCCAGTTTTCTGCTGTGGTTAACTAAAATGTATTTCAGGAATCACAACGTAACTTCTAAAGCAGGGTTTATACAATACAATAGGGTGTGGGTTAGACCAAAACCAGGGATCTAGACATTGTATATGAGAGATTTTGGCTGCTGTCTACTCGACATATTGTCCTGTATATAATTACCGTGGCTATCAAAAACATATTACTACTTATTTAGATATAGCTGTGGCTCCTCTTAAAATTATAGTGTTAATATACTTGTGGACCTTGAGGACCTATGATTGTTATACTGGAGAGAACCACTCAAATGAGAAGACTGCGTACGAGGGACTGGGGCTAACAGTTAGTTATAGATAACAGTGTTACAGGCCTAGGAATGTGGGGTTTTCTCTTTTTTTCAGAAAATTGACACAAAGATGTGTTTATCAGAGGCTGCATTGGAGATGATAGAACCTGTGTGCTCACAATGACAGTAAGGGCCACTAGAGGGTCAGGATATATAATCCGAAGGGAAAGCTAATAAATTAGGTGAACACACCTTTAAGATTATGGGGGGCATTTATCAACATTGGAATTCTAGATTTTACCACAAATCAAGTTTTCTTTACTGCAAAAATCACAAATTTGAATTCCATAACTCTCATTTTTCAGATTTATTAATTGTGAAAAAAACTCGAAAACGCAAATATAAAAATTGCCATCTTAAAGCTTCTAAAGTTTTTTAATGAAGCAGCACACAATTGAGATTTTTTAGTTTTCCTGTTTTTTTAAATTAGAAAAAAAGTTTAAAAGTGGCCTCCATGAGATAAAAACACAAAACAAATTCCTTCTGCTTTTTTTAGGTTCTACCAAGCTGGGGAAACCCCACAAATCTCTGAATGTTTTTACCATTTGTATAGCAGCCATGTCAAAAGCAAACTCTACAAATAATGATAAAATAACCACAGAAAGAAGATTCCCTGTGGAATGCCAACTACCAAGGACACCTGAACACGGGATTAAAACTGCTGTCAAAAGTAACCAGAATCACTTGTGAATTATATTCCAACAAATATTTTTTTAAAGGGAAAGTAACTAATATGAAAATAGCAATGCAAATAAAGTTTAAATAAGGGGTATAGTAGAATATGAATATGGGAAAGTGTGTTATCTAAAAAGGAGGACAAAGAATGCAAAACAAAGTTGGGAAAGATGTAGAGATCAGAAGAGTACAAGAGAAATGTGGAGTGCATGTAAGGAAGGGGACGAGAAGAACAAAATAAGAAAATAAGAAGTGAGATGAATAGAAAAAAAAGGTAAATAGGGAAGAATGAATAAATGGGTGGCTCAGTTGGATAAGGGGAAAGGGATGAAGAATATATATATATATATATATATATATATATGTATGGCTCTCTCTCTTAAACAGAACTGGTATAACCAAAATACTGTTCATCACTGTACATAGTAGTAAACAATGCCACACCCAGCCTTCACTTTCTTATTTTAAAGAGACAGTCAAATTTCCTATTACCTATTCAGTTAGGGCTGCTGGTAGATCTCTTAGTATCTCAGTATCATGCCCATTGTAAAAAATATTTATTACACAAATAAGTAAGTTAGTGTAGTGAATGTGGACATCTTTTATCTGTAGTCAATACAGAAAAAAAATAAATCTGGTTGCCTGTGTTCAATGGAAATGTAAGAGAAATACATTCTTCAACTGGACTATAAAACTTTACAAAATTACATTATAACTATACTTATAACTTATACTATTATAAACTAAAACATGCATTTTGAAAGTCATGCTTGCATTTCAAAAATGCAGACAAAATCAAACTTACATGTAAATGCATTATATGTTATGTAAAATCTCTGTTATTATTGCCCTTAATTACTGTCTGGTAACTTAAGCACTGAGCTTTACCTTTACTTCACAGCTTCCTGTACCATGGTCAATCAATTCTTTTTAAACTCCTATTCAAATTTCCCTAAAATCTTCTTTACTAATCCAGTTATTCTCTATCACAGTGTGTCTTTTGACTGAATGAACAAGTGTCCCCATTTATGTCTCATGACCATTAGTTAGGAAGTGCTTGTCTTTCTTCAAGAGGGCTGTTTGCATTTGACTGGAGCAATTGTAGGTTGAATATTTCCTACTTGACAAGCTTAAAAACATTTACACAGCTGGGCATGTTTGCATAGACTCAGTGAACTTAGGCCGTTGCTTGATATCCCATAATCTGAAATGAACCTGCTTTTCACTTTCACTTTCTGAGATCAAAGTGTCCAAGCCCCTCAAAGTTTCTCTTCCCCTTGCACCACATACCGCAATATTATAAGAATAATATGTTCTTAAAGACAATTTGTCATCAAAATATAAAAATCTTTGACAGGGTCAAATATATTTGTTGCTTATGGGCAAAAAGACAGACCACTTTTAACCCCTTGTGTTGTACTGGGAACAATGCCCTTACTGTATAACAAAAACATTCTGGTGTAAAGAAATCCATTTCTCTAGTATTTCAGTTTAATACAAGATACTGCTTAAGTGTAAAGAAGGAAATCTATTGAAGAATACCCACATATCAGCGTTTTGATGTGTGCCAGCTTTGTGCATGTAACAGAATACAATGGTGATAATGAATTAAGATTAAAAATAACAATATAGTAATAATAATATTATAAAAAGAGGGAATTGGACATGAAATTATTCTTGCCTGTATAAAACATACACAGTGTTTGAAATTAACTACCAAATATAATACAATGGTTAGAATGCAGAAGAAGTCATAATTTTAGAAGAAATCATAACGGATTTTAATTATCTGGAATAAGTAGCTCTGTTAACTAGGGATGCACAAATCCAGGATTCGGTTCCATGTCTTTGGTCGAACCAGATCCAAATCCTTAAAATCATGTAACTTTTTTGTCACATACACATGAAAGGAAAAAGTCTATTGATATAAGAAGACTACATTCACTTGTACTCAACAAATAATTGAAACAGTAATTCTTGCATTGAATTAAAGGAATACCATCATGGGAAAACATGTTTTTTTTCTAAATGCATCAGATACTAGAGCTTCTCCAGCAGAATCAGATTTTTAAAAGTGCAAACAGTTTTTTTTTTTATATTTAATTTTAAAATTTCACATGGGGCTAGAAGTATACTTCATTTCCCATGGAGCCATGTGACTCTTGTTCTGATGTCACTCTTTACTGCTGAGCTGCAAGTTGGAGTGATGTCACCCTTCTGCCTTTCCCCCCCAGCAGCCAATCAGCAGAACAATGGTAAGGCAGCAAGATAGCAGCTCTCTGACACCTGTATTGCTAAAAGTGGTAGATATGGGATGAAAAAGATAAATTTGTTGGTTCAAGAATAACATTTTAAATGGTAGAATGAAAGAACAAATCACGATAGTATCTTTTTAAGATTGATAATCTACAGGCATCCCTTTTGCATCATGAAAATCCTTGTAAACCTTGTAAAACTAGTTCCTTTTACCCTATTACTTTAACTCCAAAGACAGATAAGATAGGACTCAAATAACTGACATACCACCTCACTAAATCTGTACATATGTCTTACATTTTCAATGCAAGATGTACTTTTTCATCTAGATATGCAGATCTCTGATGGCACCAGACCATTTATAGATCTTGCTCAAAACTACTTTTGATAGACTTGACTGAAGAGACTGAGTTTGCTCTCAAATGCTGAGAAAGCATTTGTCATGATGCGTTATAGTTACATGCATATGAATTTGACAAGACTAATGTCTACTACAATGGCTGTATATATATATATATATATATAAATATATCCAAACTTAGAAGACACTAACTCAAGTCTGGCCTATCATATTTCAATTGATAAAAGCCATTACTTGGTAAGGCTTCTAGTGATGTTTCCAGATATACATAGGCAGGCACTATTTACAAGGGAATCGTTCATACATTTATAAATCAGTAAAGACATTGCTTTGGGAGTAATATTTAAAATAAACATTTCTTTTTGTATAGTTTACCTTTTAGTTAAATAGCTATAACATATTGGCTTAATCTCAGTTTTGTGAAAATGAATCAGATTTAAAGAGTCCATTTAGGCCTAGATTTGTGGCTAAGCCACAAAGGCCGGGCCTATGGCAGCACAAATTTAGGGGCAGCATGCCGCCCAAGCAACACTGAAATTTTGCTCACATACGGAGCAATGGGGACTAGACACGTTGCACGTCCTCTCCCCCACTGCTCCGGGTGAGGGGGTGGGGAATGGGGGCGGCCTCAGGGCGCCCTGATAACAAATTCTGCCCTGGGTCCATTAATATTAGAATTACTTGCATGGCCATCTTAATTATTTGAAGGGGAACTGTTATTAAAAAAAGCACTTAACTCTAGTAGATGTTTAATGTATCTGTTTCATAAAAAGTTTATATTTGCTTTTCTAACGGTTCTTTATATATTTAATGATTTATTGTTGATTTCACCTGCTGAACCAGGTGTTTGAACATGAGTGCCAAATCCGACAAGTGCACTTGCCAATAGCAGTCAGTCAACTATTTGTTTTAAACAGTTTACTATAAGTTAGAAAGTGAAAGTAAAGAACTGGATGGTTGTAATTGGCAAATGCATTTTAGCACCTCTGTTGCTAAACAAGACCTCCTGAGTCAGCATGATATAGACAGTGAAATTTTAGGGTAATTTGCTGTTTGTCTTTTTTATGTTTAGTTGAATTTTAATCATTTACTGTTGTGCTGCTGCCAAGCTTGGAATTTTAAATGCTGTATGAATGCTAGGGAGCTAGGCAGCAGTGAGAAAGTTAAGATGGAAATTATTATTATTTATTATTAACATTTATTTATAAAGCGCCAACATATTCCGCAGCGCTGCACAATAAGTGGGTTTCATACATTGGACATACAGAGTAACATATAAAGCAATCAATAACCGATACAAGAGGTGAATAGAGCCCTGCCCACAAGAGCTTACAATCTACAATTGAATAGTAAAACAGAAACGTAAGAAAAGAGGTGAATGTATAATTATTGTATTCTAGATTTGGCTTACCTTGCAGTTTTAGTTTTGCCTAAGCGGCTTCTACATCAGCCTGGCTTTCTACTTATGACCTCTAAGACCCATAATATGGTGCTATATTCCTCATACAAGAAGCTAGATGGGAACAGCAACTAGCAGACTGAGGAATATTTCTTGATGTGTTTGGGGAGGCCAGAAGAATAGAGGTGAAAATGGATATCTGGATTTGTCTAAGAATAATGTTTGCAGGAACAGTTCCCTACGTTCACATAGTCTGTATAGACTAACTTACCACAGCTATTGTAATGTGATACTGGTTAACCTAATGCTTTAGTGCTTTTAATTGGTTTGGTTTCTCTGACTATAACAGACCCTAGAATTCATACTGACAACTACCTCTCATTTGTAAAGTAAGGAACTAGGAGGATGTCATATATCAAAGCTGTCCTGCTATACAAATTATAGTGAAGACATTTTGCCTTTATGGGACACTCTTTAATTGTGTCTAGTTGCAATGCAGATATTAAGCTTCACTATATAAGATCTCACATATAAAAAATTGCACGGTGAAAATTACTTGGAATGTTCCTTAAAAGGAATTTTTAAATAGGTATTCTGAAGGTAGTCCAAGTCACTTTCACTGGCTTTTTATGTTTGAAAATATACACCTAGGGTCAGGGTCACTTTGGACTTCTAGAGAAGCAGTTGGCTGGAAATGATCAACCTCATGTAAAACACAAGTTAGAAATTAAGTCCTCTGGTAGAGAGATTAACCTTCTCCCCATAGCAGACCCATGTCACCATGAAACAATCAGTAGGAGTCTCACATGCCTGAAACAAACATCCATGCTTCTGTGAACACAGTAAAAGGCCCATTTATCAGAATACAATGCTGTGATTTTGCTTAAGATAACGTGACAATTAGACTTTTGTCTCTTGCTTTTTCAAGACCAGTCACATAGCCTCTCATTCTACAGGAAAAGCAACATTCGAAACACTACAGCTTATGGTTCTGGTAGATATCTTCTCAATATGCTGATGTCTGTATTTAAAGAGCTTGCTGAAATGTGAGTTGTGAGTTACTACAGGTATAAATATTACTTTGTTACAAGGGATAATGTAATAAGAAGTACAAAGTCTGCTTCGAGCACCAAATGCAACTATATTTTAGGAATGGGGTTTTACATTTTCACTGTGGGAAAAAGTGCAGGAGTGCAGCTGCACTTGCAGTAAATTACCCCTAACATCTTTTAAAAAACAAACACTTTTGGGGCCGATGCATTAAAAGTTGCTGCAACAAAATACAATTTGCAGCTTTGCATGAATCAGAATTTTTCACCACATTATGTGGTTTATCAAAACATAATCATAAAAAAATGTGAATTTCCTCAACTAAAGCCTGTTGATATACTGTAGAAGTCAGTGGGAAGTGTATCTTCAGCAAGTGGAAAATTGTTTTTTCCCACAACTTTGTGCCAGTTGTGACTTCTCAAATAGCTTAGAAATGCATGGAAAATGTGATTTATGACTTGGCCCATGATTTTTCCTCTTTGGAGCAGATATACTGACAGACTGGAAAGTAATATATTTGGTTATTAACACTTTCCTAGCAGTCAAGTGGGTCTTAAATGAAGTGACACCATTAAAGGAAAACTATACCCCTAGAATGAATACTTAATCAACAGATAGTTTATATCATATTAATTGGCCTATTAAAGAATATTACCAAACTGGAAGTAAATATCAGAAAATGTTGCACTCTTACATCTTTTCCCTTGAGCCACCATTTAGTGATGGGCTGTGTGCTCAGAGATCACCTGACAGAAAATAATACAGCTCTAACTGTAACAGGAAGAAATGTGGGAGCAAAATGAGCTTTGTCCATTCATTGGCTAATGGGGCCTAGCATGTATGTGCGCCCTTGATTTGTTTATGTGCACTGTGAATCGTATGATCCCAGGGGGCAGCTCTTAGTACTTATAATGGCAATTTTCTATTTAGGTTTACCCAATGCACATACTATTAAAATGCATATTTTAATGAAAATGGTTTATTTAGATGAAGCAGGGTTTTATATGAGTAATTTCATGTGATATATTTTTATAAAGCCCTACATTGTTTGGGGTTATAGTTTTTCTTTAACAAAGCATTAACTGCTTTAAGTAGTGCCAGTTCATCACATTGTGTTTGAGGGCTTTGAGTTCTAGCTTCCCTGGAATAGATTTGTTGGGTCTAATAAGTCATCTGGTTCTAAATGATTTGAAAAAGTTCTTTTCTATGCAGGTTAATAAGTCTGGCTCTTTGACTTTTCCTGTACCACCACCTGCTACCCTATGCTGTATATCCAGTTATACCTGTATAGCTTACTTTCCATAGTAGCACTTTGGCCAAAATTTGCCTGCTTCGTGGTCCCAGAAGATATCCTTGCCCAGGGGAATAAACATAGGGA
This sequence comes from Xenopus tropicalis, assembly GCF_000004195.4. NCBI lineage: Eukaryota > Metazoa > Chordata > Amphibia > Anura > Pipidae > Xenopus > Xenopus tropicalis. The sequence goes on along the minus strand of NC_030677.2, from coordinate 120,651,213 downwards.
GTTGTATTCCTTGCTGGGCCTAGGGACATAGGGCCCTTATCTAGGTATGTGGAGTTATATTTTCAGCAACAAAAGTAAACCAAAAGGTGGTGCAAGCAATAGTGTGTACAGTTAAAGTCTGATGAAAAAAATATTAATTAGAACTTAGGAACAGCAGCTTATAAGAGTAAATAAAGAGGCAAAAATAACCCAAAAAAACCACAGGTGGAATATTGAGGGTGCTACATGCAATATTATAACCATGTTCCCTTTGTGCTGCTGTTATGAACAAAGTACATTCCTCATAGACTGGTGTAGGATATTGTTTCCATATCACAAAAAATCCTGTTCTGAACAATATAACTAATGGAATATACACATTGTAAATACTGAGATATCTTTTATACTTTTTCAGTTCATTCGTTCTATAATAAAGCAATTGTTACCTTGTCATCCTATATTTTCTAAGGCCTGGTAATATGTGAAAAATCCATATAAATGTTCTCCTCTAGTGTTGACTCAACAGCAACATTCACCTTTGTTCAGTGTCAGACAAATACACGCACAGCACTATTGCTATGACTCATTTCAATGGATTTCATTGTTATCATTGTTCTAGGAAAAATGATCTTACAAACTGTAAAAACAGCCAAGAAAGCCATAGTTCAGAATTGTTCCTTGGCTATCTTTATGTACAAATTAAAGCAGTTGTTATTAATGTATACCTGTACAGATGGGGAAAAAGGCCCCAATATCTGAACGCCTTGGTTATCAGTCAGTTTAGACAAGCCAACTGGTTTTACAATTTGCTTATTTGCAAATTCAGAAAAGTGCTTGAGGGAAAAGATCACCTGATTGAACAACTGTGTCAGGGAAGCATTGTCGCTATGAATAGAAAAAGAGTGGTAGTATCAGTGGAGATCAGTGTTCAGAGCAAGAGATGTTACCATTCTCTGAGTGCTTTTTACTTGTTATCATCCACAGTCTTTACTAAGGGGCCCATTTACTTACTCACGAACGGGCCGAATGCGTCCGATTGCGTTTTTTTCGTAATGATCGGTATTTTGCGATTTTTTCAGGAAAATTATCGCGACTTTTTCGTTACCAATACGATTTTTGCGGAAAAACGCGAGTTTTTCGTAGCCATTCCGAAAGTTGTGATTTTTTCGTACTGTTAAAACTTGCGCAAAACATCGCGCCTTTTAAGTTTTAACGCTACGAAAAAAGCGCAACTTTTCGCGCAAGTTTTACCGCTACGAAAAAATCGCAACTTTCGGAATGGCTACGAAAAACTCGCGTTTTTTCGCGCAAATCGTATTGGTAACGAAAAAGTCGCGATAATTTCCGAAAAGTCGTAAAGGCGCCGAAAAAATCGCAAAAAATACGAAAAAGTCGCAAAATGTTCATTTTCCAATCGGAATTTTTCCAATTCGGTCGGAATTCGTGTCTTAGTAAATCAGCCCCTAAGTGTTGCATGATTTCTAGTTTTCATTTTCGTTCTCTTTATATTAAAAAACATTAATGAATATGAATACTACTACTACTATATGTAAGTAACACTCATCAACTATAGAGGGGCCTGAATTCTGAGGACCCTTTGTCACGAGAGATGTAGAAAACAGAACTTACTAACCGACTTCCAGACCCTCTCTTTTTCTAGAGATTTCTGTACTCAGCAAGTGTACAGGGAGAAAAGGTGCTTGGGATACCTTGAAAAAAATGGCTGGGTGCTCTGTGCACAAAATAGGTAGGTGGTATGTGGTAGCGATTAGAGTAACTGGGCAAGCAAATTGCCCAGTGATTTTACATTTCATTGCCCTTTATAGTAGAACTATAGTCAAAATAAAATGTTACTAGAAATGTTATTTTTGGTTAAACTGAACTTACTGCACCATCCTAGTAAAGGTATATTGTAGAAGCTTGTGCTACAGGGCAGATTATTAATCAGTTCTGATGCAGGCTGCAATGATTTTATGCCATGCTATGTGAATCTGAATCAATTGCTAATCAGTTTTGCAATTTTCAGTTCTTCCATTTTGGGACATCTCGTAGTAGCTACAAAAAGGTTTGCTTGACCCTTGCCCAAGCACAATGTGAAGAGTCTCTTAATACCTTAAGACCTTGATATTTAAAGAGCAGATCAAGTTACTCCATTACTAGCTGAGGTCAGCAATTGTAGCTATGTCTTTTGTTCCATAAAAGATGAGCCAAGACAGAATAAAGCTGCTAGGGCATGGAACTGTGGCTGTGTTTCTATGGCCTCTTCTGGCTGCAGCTTAAATTAGGGCTTCTGGAAGTCTGTTAAATGATAATAGGAGATAGTATGCTGTTGCTGTGCAGATGTTTGCACGTTAAAGGTGTAAACTCTGTTAGACAGAGCAAGTGTCAGTAGTGACATCAGTTGCTTGCATTATGCATAGTTGCTTGCTATAAAGCCCAGCAATACTAACCATGGTGTTTACATGATCTTTAAGAATCAAAGCATGTATGTAATATTTTTGTACCTATTTTACAAAATATTTCAGTGCAATGAATTCGCCAGCCTGCCTCCTTGTTTCACGTCACACTTTTCATAGCTTAGTCTGTCTGTCTCCCAGTTAAAAAAGCAGGAACGATAAGTGGTCATGTAGGGTAGACAGACTGAAGAGAGCTTTTGATTTGATTACCCTTACACTTCACAGACAACAAAGATAGGCATTGTTATATGTATAAGGCTAGCCATATATGTCTGAGTTACGCAGTCTTGACCAAGTCTGATCAGTCTAATTTGGGCAAATTGGACAAAGAACTGCTCATTTTGTAAGACTTTGTAAAGTGAGTGGTGTTTTGTCAAAATACAATCTCTCACTTTGTTTAGGACACAAGCACTTTCACTAACAGGTCAAATTGTCAGATGTATAATTGTATAATTGATATCAACAAATGGTTTCTGGGATTTGCCACTGCAAACTTCACAGTATCTCAATATCTGTGCACCTTTGTCCACATTTTAAAGGTATTTGAGTTCATTAAAATGTTCTAATGCTGGGATCTAGAAAGTTTTGTTGGCAACTTTCCTCTGTCTACATTGTTACATAGGATACAAATCTATTAAACAACTAATTGGGAGGTTTTTTTTTAGCAATGTCCAAAAACACCACTCACATTGAGTACAGGTCATGGAACTCTGAGGTGACTTCTAATATCCTCATATTTTACAACAGGGAGTACCTTATTTATTATTATATACACGTTTCAGTGAGTTGTATGACAGAAATGACATCACTAAGCACCATTTATAAGGATATCTTTTATAGGATATTAATAGCTTATTACATTTTATATATAAAATGTAATCCAACAACATCCTGTAGTATGATGTGTAGAGTATACAGTATGTAAAATAGAATATTCTGGATTTATTCAGAAGAAAGAAGCCTTATAATCTGTGCTAGATAATACCTTTAAAAATGTTACATAATTAAGGTGGCCATACACGCACCGATATTATCGTACGAAACCTCGTTTCGTACGATAATCGGTGCGTGTATGGCATGTCAGCGAGCCGACCGATATCGCAGGAAGCTGCTGAAATCGGTCGGCTCGCCGATCGGCCAAGTTAGAAAATTTTGATCGGGCGCCATAGAAGGCGCCTGACCAAAATTCTCCCTTCAGAGCTGAATCGGCAGAAGGAGGTAGAAATCCTATTGTTTCTACCTCCTTACCTGCCGATTCAGCCCTGAATGGTGTGTGGCGGATCTGACGATGTTTCGTGCGACCGACGGTCGTACGAAACATCGTGAGATCGCCACGTGTATGGCCAGCTTTAGAACTGGGCCAAAATGGCATTATGTAGGTTAATGTATGTTCTTAGATATACACTTTTATGGGTAATTAAAAAATCAATAACTGGGAAAAGGATACCCATCAAGTTTAACCATTCCAAAAATGCTCCTCAAGTTGAAACTGAAAATCCTTGTAGGCTAACTGCCAATTCAACCTTATGGGGAAAAGATTTCCGTACCCAAAATAGCAGTCAGATGGCTCCCTGGATCAATTGCAAAATGACTGCTTAAGAATCATAGCTGTAGACGCCCTTTTTTTAAAAGATAGCTAATCTATTTTTAATATCACAAATTAATTACCTGCTCCCTCATAAACAAATACATTTTGACCCAGTTACTATTTATTTATCATTGTCTAAATGTATGATCAAGTACAACCTATAAAGTGTTTTGCTATTCAGATTTTTATATACTCTATACATCCTACAGGATGTTATTGGATCAAAAAGAGTTTACACATACACAAACACACAGATATATTAGAATAATTTGTTTTAGAAATATGTTCCAAATCATTTGCACTGTTAAGAACTTCTCAAGTGTTACTGAATGCGGCAATATTATAATATTAATATTATTGCCTAGATAGGTGGGTGGGTCTGTAGTCAACTTTGGCTGATAAACAAAGCAGGTTTGCAGGCAAATAGACTGTACAACCAAGTTCAATACCTTTGATTACTACTACATTTATGGTCTTTAGTTTGTGACATTGCACGGTGTTAGTTTTTTATACAATGGATTCCATAGCTCTGGGCTTTTGCCATAGTGCACTACTGAGCAGGTCTGCGATGCTATGGAATGATGCAGTTTCATTGGTTAGATGGCAGGTGTGTGATTTTGAGGTAAACAGATTATTTTAAAGCTTGGATTACCAATAGGTGTATATTTTGTTGCATATAATTGTACCCTAAGGAATGCTGAAATCTGATTAGTCATATAGACTGGTTGTCTGTTGGTGGAGGGAAGAAAGTTGTGCTATGAAAACATAGTTGTTGACCAACTCTGGCAGGACAGTCATATAAATGATTTGTGGTAACATGAAATAAGACATGACATGAGGTACCCATGTTTTTGAACAAAATGTACCTGTTAACTTGGTAGATACCTGAGAAGTTTTACTACATTTTGTCATACGAACATAAGCAACACAAACTTTCAAAACCTTCTTCTTTATATGTAGAATACTTCTCCATATCTGAATACAATCCTACAGAAAGCTATGTTATCCAAGCCTTTATTAATTTAGCTCATTTAGCTGCTGCAGGCATGCCTTGCATTTCAAAGTCCTCATCACTGGCCTCATTGCTTATACATAAGGCCTGTAACTACCATTTGCTTCTGTATGTTTGCAAGGTGCATGTTCTTTAAAGGGGACCTGTCACCTTAAGAAATAATTCCAAATGCTTTTTTTTATCTAGTTTTTTAATTAGTTGAGCAAAATAAACTCTACTTACCCTACATTAATTATCTAAATCTTGTTTCCCTCAGTCTTGCAAGTACACAATCACTGCAAGCAGGCAGATGCCATTTTGAAAACACTATTATTAAGACAAGCTTTGCATCATCCCAAAATCTTGTTTATGCTCCACAATCTGGCATACAATCTGGAAACATTAATGCAATGATATCTAGGAAGTGTTGAATCGAAAGTGAAGGTAATTGCCTGTCCCGCCTCTATGCCTGTGGCGGGGCAGGCAATATATAACTTACAGCTCAGATTTTTAACAGGTATTTAAAATATTAATTTGGGTTTCATGTTTACTATTTCTTGATGTTTGAAGGTTTCTGGTTTGACATCTTAGATTGAAATTCTAGACCTCAAAACTCAGATACCCGTGACTATTAACCATTACATTTTGAAGTATTTATAAACTGAACTTATTACACCAGCCTTAAGGTTCAGCATGGTACAGAAGCCCAAAACATAATGTACAACAGTATAAATAAATCTAAAGCAACTGGACTTGTTAAGTTATCATTGAAGACGTTTCACTACTCATCCAAGCAGCTTCTTCAGTTCAACTGACTGGTATGGGAAGTCCTCAGCATATGTACTCTTCCACTAGTGTACATATACCATGACCTGGATGGATGAAAATCTTCATAGTCATAAAGTACAACATTTTTAGCCTACTTCTTTAGTTAAGCTTTAGTTCTCCTTTAAGAAGGATTACTAACTAATAGCATGCTGACCCAACAGTAGGTACAGCAAAAGTGGCATTGCCTACTAACTGTTATCATTTAGAAAGATACAGAGAAAGTGTGTCAATTAACAAGAAATCTCTGTTCAAATATAGAATGTTTATTTGCAGGCATTGCTTTAAACTTTGCCATGTGTTCAAGGTCAAATAGCAAAGATAATTTTTATATTAGCTAAGAAAAAATCAATAGAAGCTTGAGGCTAAAACAAGAAATATGCTTTACTAAAAAGAGACTTGGTGTTTTTTTTCTTATATTGAAATCAAATCCTTAACATAAGACCATATGATCTGGAGTATATTTTGATCTCTGACTTGCTGTTGTCTACAAAGAAGCACTTTCATTTAACTAGGTTACTTTGTAAATAATGTAAACAATCATACATTAACCTCAAAATATTTATATTAGATTTATATTTGTTAGATAATGTAAAGGCAAATAATAAAATAATATACTGCTTTATTTATCAGTGCTGGGTTGTTATTCACATGTATTAAAACCATATTTATTCGGTACTGTACAATAATGCCTCATTTCTACAACATTAATTTATGCATCCATAACTCATCTACATGTACACTCACCAAAAGGTTTATTAGGAACACCTGTTCAATTTCTCATTAATGCAATTATCTAATCAACCAATCACATGGCAGTTGCTTCAATGCATTTAGGGGTGTGGTCCTGGTCAAGACAATCTCCTGAACTCCAAACTGAATGTCAGAATGGGAAAGCGTGGCATGGTTGTTGGTGCCAGACGGGCCAGTCTGAGTATTTCACAATCTGCTCAGTTACTGGGATTTTCACTCACAACCATTTCTAGGGTTTACAAAGAATGATGTGAAAAGGGAAAAACATCCAGTATGCGGCAGTCCTGTGGGCGAAAATGCCTTGTTGATGCTAGAGGTCAAAGGAGAAGGGCCGACTGATTCAAGCTGATAGAAGAGCAACTTTGACTGAAATAACCACTTGTTACAACAGTGGTATGCAGCAAAGCATTTGTGAAGCCACAACACGCACAACCATGAGGCGGATGGGCTACAACAGCAGAAGACCCCACCGGGTACCACTCATCTCCACTACAAATAGGAAAAAGAGGCTACAATTTGCACGAGCTCACCAAAATTGGACAGTTAAGGACTGGAAAAATGTTGCCTGATCTGATGAGTCTCGATTTCTGTTGAGACATTCAAATGGTAGAGTCAGAATTTGGCGTAAACAGAATGAGAACTTGGATCCATCATGCCTTGTTACCACTGTGCAGGCTGGTGGTGGTGGTGTAATGGTGTGGGGGATGTTTTCTTGGCACACTTTAGGCCCCTTAGTGCCAATTGGGCATCGTTTAAATGCCACGGCCTACCTGAGCATTGTTTCTGACCATGTCCAACCGTATTAGTGGTGTTCCTAATAATCCTTTTGGTGTGTGTATGTCTGCTGTGGAAATACAGTAGGCACAGTCTTAAAAAGAGGTTTGAAACTATTTCACAAAGTGCATTTCTCTGTTGCACCTGTCTGTACCTCTTGGGGCACTATACTGTCTGTATCACTTTTACACCAAAAGACAGACTGAATTTTGTACATTTGCATGCAGATCAGATATGCTGGTAGAGCTGTACTTTTTCTCATTCATGACTTTGTCTTTCTAATATATTCTGATTTCATCAAATCTCTTTCTGTCTCATCCAGTGCCAGAAATGTAAGAATTATAGATATAAGTGTCATCATATGTACCAATACCTGCAGTATATTTTAAAGGCATTTTACTGCCAATAGATTTGCCACATTAGTGCCACCTAGAACACTATATTTATTCTGCAGAAACCATTACCATACCTGAGTAAACAGCTTTAGAAGCTTTCTGTTTGCGTAAGATAGCAGCTGCCATTTTAAGTAGCTTCCTGCCTGCAGTCTCTAGCCGTTATAGCTCTTTAGGGAGGGGGGAGGGAGTTCTTAGCATTCTGGTGGGAGGGGGGAGAAGTAGAGGGGAGGGAGAACTGCGCAGAATCTGGCCCAGGGAATTAAGGCTATTTCTGAGAGAGGAAGTCGGACACTGGAACATCATGTTACAAAAAAAGAGACAAGAAATCCTGTTTCTTTTGAAGGAGGACTCAGTGCAGCTTTACTGTAAGTGCTTATGGCTGTATTTACATAGACCTTTCTGATAAAGCTTACTTAGTTTTTACCTTTCCTTCTCCTTTAAGTGTAGATTTCAAGATTGCAATAGCTTCAAATATTATACTTGCCCAAGAAATCAATCAAGAAATCATCAAAGCCCCTCTTAAAGGCATTAACAGAATCTGCCATAACCTCACTGCCCTCGCCATGAAGAACCATTTTTGCTACTTCAAGTTCCTGAAGTCTAAAAGAAAGTACAGTAAAATACAAATTCTTTTTTGCAGGAATTTGTCGCTAGAGACAGATTTACTGGAAAGTTTAACTGTATAGGGAGATGCTAGTTTCTGAAAAGGTTAGTAATGATTATCTTTTTCCCATAGGTATTGCAGGTATGTTCAGGGTTATGGAAGCTAAACACTGGATGCAGGTTCTACAAGGTTTGAGGGTACCCACAAACCAGGACTCCACAGGAACAGAGAACCAGGAAAGTATTGCAAGTTGTTGAGCTGAATGCTAGGTACAGGCATTGCAGGGTGCAGGAAGTCTGCCAGCCAGGAATGGGTTAATGGTCGAAAGCTGGATGGAGTTTCAGGCAGGGGTAGCAATAAAGTTGAGAGAAGAAATTAGAAAATCTTAAATCTTTACCAAGCATCAGTCCGTGTCAAGCAAGGAAATCCAACCACCAAAATATCAGTACTAGATGGTTGAGGAAAGAAGGAATTTATCAAGGCACAAGTTGAGTTTGAATAAGGTAGAAACCAGAATCAACAGGACACACTAAACATGCAGCACTAACAGTGCACCTGCAGCCATGCAAACAACGGATTCAAAGGTTCAGAGCTGCAGAAATTTCCTGGAAGAGAACCCACACCTGACAACCTTCCAACTTGGTCAAACATTATCAGACAGAGTTCTGGAAGCCCTAATTCGAATTCATGAGTTTTAGCACCAAAAAAAACCTGAATTGTCGCAAAAATTTGCTGAGAAATTTGTTGAGAAATCAGCCCCATATTCTTCAGTGATACACCATCATAGCTCTAGTTAGCGCTTAACAGCCATTTACTTACAAGTTCCTAATATATATGGATATATATATATATATGGATAGATGAACTTTCGATGAATGATCAGCACCTTCTGTATAAACTGTGAAGAGAACGTTATAGTGTTGAACCAATCAAGTGATTATATGTATAGGAATTTCTGTATGAGAACATGCCCAATGTGTTCATTTAAGAGTCAAGCATCATAGTCAGTTAATATTTTACTGCATGTGAAAGCCAACACGGTCCCCAATAGAGAAAGAGCAGGCAGCTTTAAAAGCTAATGCTTGGCAGTCTCAGCCACCCTGACTGTCACTCTACGTGCAAGCTGGGAATGTTTTACGAGCTGTGTTTTATAAGCAGTGATTATGACTGAGTTATGCAAAACCCCAGACTGCTGGAGGAGAGCTAATTACATACAAGGCATTTTACAATAATTGAAGTTTTTGTGGTTTTCTCATTTAATTTTAAGGCAGCCGGTCATTCAGCCTGTTTAATATGCCTCCTTGAATATTTCTGTATCAAAATAAACATGCTTGTATTTCCTATTAATATTCAGGTCTCTGTGGCAATTTATTGCTTTGCGGTATTGGTTGTTCTGTTCTATTTGTATTTTGTACAGCTCTATAAACTATGATGCGGGGATGTAGAATATTTCTGCTGTTGCTAATGGCACTATGCATAATTGCAAAAAATAAACAAATAAATAAGATTGAGGAGACTGCCTCATACCTAAGCTGATCAGAAAACCCTGCGCTACACTGATGAGCCTCAAAAAAGGCGAAACCGGTCTGTAGTTGGGAATCTGATCAGCTATTGTCCTGGCTTCAGCTTCAAACCCAGTGGGTGAGCTGTAGCCTATAGGATAAACCCATGTAAATGGGATTTTTTTAAGAGTTTGGAATTCATTCCCAGAATTCCTTTTGTTTGCAAAAAATAAGAAATCTTCAATAAACATTGTATTCAAAGCAATACCACAAAAGTGACCTGCTTGGCCATTGTGGCTTATCCTGTAACAAAACTGTCATTGATCATGTTACATTAATTACAATGCAAACTGTCATTTTTTGGCACAGTTCCTACTTGAAGCACTGCTTTACTGCCTGTGGGGAAAGTCCCAGACAAGAAGCTCCATAATTACAGATCTGGATCTTCCTCTAGATAACCCTTTATTAAGGGAAAAACAGAGGTTGCCACAGTTCACCAGAGAGGGTTTCATGGCTCTCTATTCACTCGTATGGGATATATAGGGGCAGATTTATCAGCATTCCCATTTTCATGGTTTTCGTGTATTTGAAACCACAACTAAACTAATTTCCACAAAAACCATGAATGTCTAGTTGTTTATTAAAAGATCTGAATTAAAAAAGCATGAACAAATAAAGTTATAGGAAAAACACTGCAACATTTTTGTATTCTCGTACAAATGAAGAAAAGCCTGAAAACATCTAAAACCAAGAAGCAAAGAAAGATCTTTAAGTTGTAAAAAGGGCACCTAGGGGCCCATTTACTAAGCAATTTTGAGATAATTTTGTATTTTTTCTAAATTACAGAACATTTCGGAATGTTTGCGAAAGGTTTGTTAAAATTCCACAAGTTTTTTGTGGTTTTCGTTAAATTTCTGCGAAAAATCGTACTTTGCGTGAAGAATACGAACATTTTGGAATTCGTTAACGCTTTGGTTACACTTTCCTTGGGACTATCTTTTCGCCAGGTTTGATCTGTCGAGTACCACTGAGTCCTATGGAAGGCTTCCAAAGCCAGACATGGAAGGCATCAAAGCCAGAAAGGTTTTCATGGCATAACGAACTTTTCGGCATGAAAATATTGTGACTTTCCGAATGCAATTGCGATATTTTCGCACAAACGATAACAGCATTTGAGACATTTTAGAACTTCAGAAATTATCGTGGTAACTCGGATCTTAATAAATGTTCCCCCTAGATTAACGGATTTTTGCTTTCAGATTTGCCACAGTTTAGTTTCATAATAAATGGTAAAAATAACTTGTATTTTTTTCCTGCAAGAAAGTCATATTTTTGCACAAAAAATACAAATTGTGAAAAACAGAACATTAGTAAATGCACATCTTAGAGAATCTTAATTAACTGATAAAAGTGAGTGTTCACCTTTTGATAAATATGTCCCTAGATTTGTGAAATTTCCTTCTGTCAGCTGCTTCAAAATTTGATAAATATGCCTCTGAAGTATCTACAAATTATTTTAATATTCTGTATTATTTGAATATCATTAAAGTTCAACCCAGGAAAGTGTCAAATTGGCTTATTTCTAAAAAAGTAATTTTTCTGTAATATTCAGCAAAAGGCCTCTGCAGAACCCAACATTTACTTTCGTGTCACTCAGACTAATTTGGAATGCCCATTTCAAAGGGCCTGTCTCGCTGCGAAATAAGAAGTACAGAAACAGAAAAGTCTGTAGCTAATGTAGTTACATAATGGAAATGGATTTTAAAATAGGCCTACAGTACAAAAACCCAATGCTTTTTTTCTGCTCAAGTTGGAGCAAAGTCTGCTTTTATGAAGGGCTAAAGGTTGTACATTTTTGAGACCTCCTTACAGATGTACTTGCCCATTAAATCTGTTCTCCTTTCATTCCCCTATTCAGCCTACAGTGAGATCAACCTTGTCTGGTTCTACTCCATTTGACAGCCCGTTAGCTGAAAGTTGTCTTTGCAAAGCCATTGCAAAGCTTATATTTTTTACTGGCTGTCTCCACACTTCATGAATAATGGAATATAAAAGAGCAAAACCCATAGATATTGTTGCCTTTTCTATCATGTTATTATTTGATGAAGTTAGAATTTCCCTAAATAAGCCAAGCACATCTACCTGGATAGCACCAGAAAAGCAAAACCTGGGGACACAGAATAATCCAGCCATGACCTTTTGGTTCATGCAGTGACAAACCATTCATCATTTTCCAGATACACTCTCAGGTAATGATTAAACCCAGCAGCAGCCCTCCAGTTTCTCTTCTTTCCTTTCCTCTTAAATTATCCTCCCTCCCAATTCTGTTCTGTTATTTTTACTTTTATTTCCCCTTTCACCATTTCCTACACAGCTTTCTTCCCTGTCCCCCTTCCTATTCCCCCATTATACAGTTACCTAGTTCAAACTCTAGCAAAATATTCAGCCGTTAATTTGTTTAATTTTGTGTATATTTTACTTCAATAATCTGAACAATTCAAACAACAATTCTTTGGAGTAGGGAATTCAGACCCGCATTACTCTTCCTAGCTAGTACAAGATATACTAGTGACATTAAGGTAAAATCTCACACCCAATGTGATAACTTCAGTGGCAAAAATTTAAAGGACCCTCCATCACTTGCTCATACAGGCTAATAATTATACTTAAGGCAGATGTCACAATATTCGCAAACATACTCGCAAATAAGCTCAAATTTCATTGTATCGGACAAATCAGTAATCCAGCCAGAAAGGTCCACAACATTAGCTGATGTGCTGCTTAATTTCAGTGATCCTGCCCCTCCTTTCCAATCAGTATTGGACTTTGTCTAAGAAAAAAATCTAAGAAATACTCCAAACTCACAATAAATAGGGAGAAATGCAGTCTTTTTACCCATTGGTGCTCACCCCTTTCCCATCACCCTCAAACTGTTTTGATTCCCCTCAATACCTGGGAATAGTGGAAGCTAGGAAGGACACTCAGTACCTTAACCTGAACTTTACAATATGAACTATCTGAACAAAAGCTCATCTACTGGTTTACTCTACCATTGACAGTCTGGGGCAATGTTTGCAAAACCTCAGTTGTAAAGGGTTTCTCCAGCCTATACATATACTTTTTGGCTTCCCAGCTATTTTGTTATCAAGTGTACCCCTGACCCTAAGGGCTCTGGCAGATGGGGAGACTAGTCACCCGCGACTAATCTCCCCGAAATACCATCCCACCAGTGAGTATGTAAATTGCCGGTGGGGAAATCGAGGCACCGCGTATGCCATCCCACTGGGGATTTACATTTTCGCCGGTGGGATGGCATTTCCGGGAGATTAGTCGCCCAAAACAAGGGAGATTTGTCGCAGACGACTAGTCTTCCCATCTGCCAGAGCCCTAATAATGGAAACTTCCCGGTACAGACCATACTATCTAGTTCAGTGGAAACCCTTGAATATATGCATTACAAAAGGTTCTATAAATTGTAGACAGAACCCAGTCATTATGGCTCCACAAACAGCCCGAGACACTGCTGTATAAGTATCTAGTTTGAAGCCTTTCCTCCTCTCACCTGATCTGCCTTTTTTGAGGCAACTCTGCTTCTTTCATGTTCAACAACTTCTTACATATGAGATAACCCAGAGCCCCCCCCCCCCCCCCCCCCCCCAGAAGAGCAACTTATAAACAGGGAAAGACTACAAAGGCCTAATCAAAACCTCTAGACTAATCCACTTTGTGTACTGGCCATTTAAGCATGCCTTAGTTCTCTACAACTCAACCAAGGATTTTTCCACTTTTGAGATTACTTTGAAGATGCCAAACCCAAAGAAATTGGTCACTGAACTAAAATGCTATATATCTTAACTGCTTTATTTAAGCAGACTTTTTGGCTAGGCCCCAGGAAAAATGATGAAATATGGGCCAATAGGACTGCAGCAAACATGTGAACAGTACTGGGTGTTTTTGCAATCTCGTAGAATACCTTCTAGATCTTTTGTCAGACCATACTGAAATATTGTATTTTACTATTTTATAATGAATGCTGTACTTTCCCTAACTCTCTACACCCACTACTCCTTCCTGTCATCTTTTTCTTAAATAATAATAAAACCTGTTTAAAAAAACAATGTTTGCAGTTGTCTTAAGAAGAATCTATTTACTAATTTAAGGGGAGCAAATAAGCCGCAATGTACTGTTACAATGTGTCAGTTGCTATCCAATTATATATTTACATATACATGTTACTCTGCACGAAGGAAAACACAAACACTGGTTAAAAGGATAATGGTCCCATAGTTTTATTAACAGGTTAGCAAAACAAATGGATTACATTATTTACACATTATTTGAAAAATAAAGTAGTGATAAAAGCACATCACAATCTTTATGGAATTATTTTTGGTAGCCACTCCAGAAGTCCAACTACTTCGAGAAGCTTTAAGAAAATGCCAATAGATATGCTGTAAGGCTCAACCACAAAAAGAGATAACCTTTAATGCAAAGATAAGTATTTTTCAACATGTTTATTCGGTGTAAAAGTTACAAAGACTATACTGGAAAGTTCAGTTTATTATAAACCATTTTTGGTTTGTTGTTGGTATAAGAGAATTGGTTTGGAAGTTCTGACAAACAAAAGGCTATTTACTCTTATTTTGTTGAGAAGCTGGTAAACCTGAAATGATTTCTGCTCACCGCAAAGGAATGAGGTAGGGGATATATTACAGCAACTCAAAGTGTGAGCCCCATGCAAATGTAGAGGAACATAATCTATGCTGGATCTAGAATTTTAAAAATAAAACACTTTTAAAATCTAACAAAAGTGCAATGAAAACTAAGTTAATGAAAAATATGTACATTTACATGAGTTTTAACGTGACTCCAACATTGCTCGGGGGAACAAAAAATCATAATTCTATAATCTCGTAACCCTGCCTGCTGTGTATAAAGCGGGCAGCGTGATGGTACCATTTAGGTCTATTCATTGTTATGTAACTGCAGGATTTAAGTGATGCTCATTTGGCATCCACAGAATGAGAACAGTCAACTTATTCATATGCTGAGACTTCAGTTAAAAATGAAAACAAAAAACCCCAAAAAAAGATCTGTTCGCTATTTAGCACAATTCCTACATTCAATAACAGAAAATGTAATGCATCTGAGAATCAACCTTTTAAAAGCCCATTCCTAATAAGAAAGGTTTCCAAAACATCGCCACATAACTGTTAGGAATACCAACTAACAACTGCAGAGTTCTGAGGATTTATTGTTAGGAGGCTTCACTGCTATTCAAAAACTGTATATTAATTTTTTTACATGAAAAGTATTCAGAATTAATACATGGTTTTCATTTACCGCCAGAGAGCCTAATTTAAATGTGTCAATTTATTTGCCTGAATATACTAGATCACCCAAAACTGTAACTGCTGCTGGTGTGTTTGCCACCCGAGATATGCATGCTGGGAACCACATTTATGGAAGGACCAAAATAACAAGTTGTCACTTTGTTTGATTATCAAGCATTCCAATCAGTAACTTAAGGATTGTGCTATGTATGGCAATCTAAAGAATAGAAGAGAGAAAAAGTAAACATCTGTCCAAAGTATGGTCTTCTACACAAGAGTAGATTGAGAAAAGCCAACCCTTAAATTACAGCCAACAAACAAGCAGCCTACAATTAAGGGCTCACATAGTAACAATATCCTGTTTTTCTGGTTTTCATAAATAAAAAAGAAAAAAAAAAATCACAGTATTTTAAAACAAAGTCCATCAAGGGTTTTCAAGCAGGACATTGTGCCTAGTATAAACTCTTAGAAAAAAAACATTTTTTTTTTTTGTTCACGTCTTGTCCGGTTTTCTCAACATTCATCCACCAGGAAAAGTAGTACGAACAAATGTAAATATAATTCCCATGCCCATGGGTAACTTGAGGTACTAGGAAACAGGTGGCCAAGTGAAGTGCAGAACTGTAATGATTATATATCAGTCTCTAAAGCAGCTGCAGTTTTTTTTTGTTTTTTTGAGTATTAAAATACAAAGATGTCCAGAAAGTGGTGCTTTCGAAATTACAGTCTAGTGAGAGATTCCATGAGTCTTTAGAGGATTTTCCACCATGAAACTATGCCATAAAGCAGAAATCCTCCAGTTAGTCTAAAAATTACTCAAGCTTTGTTCCAAGTAAGCATGATAAGCTAATGAGAAATAATGGTGCCACTGCGTAGCAAACTTCCTCATTGAAGTTTATGTATATTGTACATACTCCCATGAGTATCAGTGCTTCTGGGAAAAAAAAGATGTTAAGTACTTAAAAGCAGCTTTTTCTTTTTTCTTGTGATTTCCACCACTTCCACCAGTGTTCAAGTAAGTCCTTTGTTTTTCTTTTGAAATGAAAGGTTTATTCTTTTTTGGTCTCAGTATTCTCTGCAAGATTTTTTAAACTAAAGTTTTTTGTCTGCTGGGAAGCATCTACTTGTCTTTCCTCTGCCGTTTCCATTTTGCTCACATGGAAATCTTTTATGTTTTGCTCAATGTTTTCTTTTGGCTTTCTGTTCTCTTCATTCCCCTTCCTGTTGTCATGAACAGTCCTTTGAAAGGAGAAAAGGAAATATAATGAATTTGTTCTTTCTGCAGTGTTACTATCATCAGCTGCTATATACTATACAACCCACAGTTTGGAGAATACATTTAGGCCCAGGCAGAGCCTATGAAAGTGATCTTTAACTAAAAGTAAAATGTATTAGAAATAAAGCTAGCCTAAGAATTATTGTACTTCTGGTTTATTTACTGTTTTCAATGCTCCCCACCTCTAGAACATTGCTATTAAATGAAACAGGGGACATCTATCTGATGTTGTGCTAAGCATAAATTATCTGGAGATAACTGGTTAGAACAGAACTGTATTACTATGCAGCTTTTTAAAACCCAATATTAATGTTACTACCAATAAAAACCACAACCAGCCAACGAATAGAAGTATATAAAAGGCATGTTATATATTCACTGCATAAACAAATCAGTACAGGTATGAGATGGGTTATCCGGAATCCACTTATCAAGAAAGCTCCGAATAACAGGAGACCATCAACCTAGAGACTTCAATTTTACTATAATAATTCATTTTTCTCTGTAATAATAAAACAGTACTTTGTACTTGATCCCAACTAACATATAATTAATCCTTATTGGAGCCTAAACAATACTATTGGTTTTACTTGATGTTTAAATGATTTATTTAGTAGACTTAAGGCTTGGATATCCAAATTACAGAATGATTTTATCTGGAAAACCCCAGGCACTGAGTATTCTGGATAACAGGTCCCATACCTGTAACAGAAATGTTACAAGGGCCACAAAACACCAACTTACATGCCATGTCTTAACACATGACGTTCCCATTCAGTGTACAGTGCAAAGTTTCTTCCACAAAACTCACATGGAAAACGCTTTTCCTGAGCAATAACATTGCTTTCAGAAATAAGTGCAGCATCTAAGAAGGAGAGAAAAGAGTTTCATTCATTTGCTAACAAATCTCCTAAATAAATCCCTGCCTCACTATTTTGATATAAAATGGACATCTGGACTAAATGCATGTACACTTTTTTGCTAAAAGAAATACTGTACTGTAAGACTTTAAATTTCTTTAATTAATATGTGTGTTTTTGGCAGGAGTAGTGGTTTAACACAAGCCTTCTTTTTTTTTAAAGATCAGTTAATGGGTCACTATGGGCGTATGCTTCTTGTTTTGTTCTACAGATTACTAGTGCACAGATAATCCCTCTGCAAAATTGACTTCTGTTTATCTTTAAAACAAGACAGTGGGGGAAGGAAGGGGGTGGTATACTGGTAATCCAATAATCGACTTCACAAGGACCAAACATGGAAGCTTCAATGACCAGCTCAAGAAATAACAAAAAAAAATTGTCAAAAACCAATAGGCAAACAGTATGTTCGACACAAGCCCTAGTCATTGCATTTATGTTGAACAAGGGGACATGCTACCCCTTTCAAAAGACCCTGTCATTAATGCTGTCAATGCAAATTGATTATTAGTTAAATAATGAGAGGTTATCTTTGGAGGAAGGCACACCCTAATATTCAGATTGAGAGATATAAAGGGTAATTTATGACAGCAAGTGTTGCATGCAAAAAACACAAGTCTGCCCCTACTTATGCAACCCACTGGGGGAACCCTGTATGTAACACCACATTTAGGGAGGCCATAGCTCCCTGGTTCCCCAATATCAATAGGTACACTTGTGCACAGTTCAGCAGAAGAGGCAGGACCTATGCCACAACTATACAGATGTGCAAGTTGTGTGTTTAGACACAAATACATTTAATGAATGGTGTCAATAAGGGCAACATTTGTGTCCATTACAGTGTAAAAGACCCCTATAGGCTTTTGAAATTCTTGATTTTTCCCAGTTTTTCAGCTTGGGCCTACCCCTTATATTCTGCACCTCTACTGGTCAATGTTAATTACATTATAAGCATAACCTATTGTAAATTTATGACAAAACACAAGGATTTGCAATTGAATTCAGCAACCTCTCTCTGGATCTACTGATCGTTTTGACATGTGGTTTTCACGGTAACCTCATTTTTTTTAAACCTGCGTTCAGTTTGAATTGGCCAGGTTGATAACGCAATCTCTTTAAGCCTCTGTGGCCTTCTGAAAATCCCTATAATGGATAGGATAGGAAGAGTCGTCTATTTCCCATTTGTTTGGTGTTCATAGGGCAGCAGTGGACACTGGCATCTTAGCTTTTACAAGCAAATAGTTCACCCGAGAAGTGCTCATCTGCTAGCAGTTTTAGAATAGTTCCAATCTTATTTTTAATCCCTTGCTTTGCTCAAAAGTCTTCACTGGTCAATAGAAGGCACTTTAAATGACTCACCTTGACACTTGGTAGTGACCTCTTCTTCATCACTACTCGAGCTTTCTGGTTTATCTTTCATTTGTTCTAACTGATCCAGATTTACCAATCCAACCAACTCAAAATTACGACATACCTGTAAACAAAACGTAAGTTAAGTTAAATAGTAAATACAGCTGTTTTAAGTTCAAACTGTAGAGTTACAAACTAACGCATTTCAATCATTAATCATCAAGATGCTTTCAAAATGGTCTTGCTCTCATGAAAACATTTACGAAAACCATTTTTTATCTATCTTTATTAATTATGTTTTTAAACGTTGATACTTAAGCATTCGGTAAACAAATTTATTTACATATACACACACACACATATATATATATATATATATATAATAGAGTTAATCACGATGGATCAGCACTCTCATAATTCAAAAAAAATTATTATAACATGGTGAAAAAAATCCAACATTCTTGTCCCACCTGGGCACCTTTCAGAATATTGAGGACCAGTATACTAGGACTAATTATTATATAAATTATATATATATATATATATATATATATATATATATATATACATACACCAAGCTCTAACCCATGGTGGGTCAATACTAAAGCCAGGTTTTCTGAATCCTAATCCCCCAATTAACAACTGAACTATTTTTAATGTAATGCTCATTAATTTGAAAACATTAGAGCTCAGTGCTGCCATTGAGTTCTAACGCATGAGAAAGCAAGATGGGGTTCAAAAGCAGCTAAACACATTCTGAAGCACACACACATTAAAATATTTTAATCCACTGAACAGTTTCCTGACTTTCCTGATACTTATGGTCTAATATTTCCATCCTACTTTTATTTTGCGACACTCTTTAGTCAAACAACAAAACAGGGCCTACCTTATGCTCCTCTCTCAGATGAGTATCCAACTCCTCAGATAGTTTGGTCTCATAGTAACAGAGTTGACATTTGTAGGGCTTTAGTTCATTGTGCTTTTCAATGTGTTGTTGTAAGGCCTCATCACTCGAGCAGGTAAAGGTACATTTATCACATCGAAACACAACTCCCTGGAGGTGTTTCGATAATTTGGAACGGCAAACTTCAATGGGAACGACCCTCTCTTCTGCAACAAAATTTTGCAAGTGTAAAGGTAAAAAAAAAAGATGAAAAAAGCAAGATTATAACGTAAACCAAGGCAATAATAATTACAATTTCAAATGAGCAAAGAAAACCAAAAAGAAAATTTCATAAGCTTATATTAGTTCTAAAAATACATTATCAGCATTCCCTAAAATAATTGTAACTATTAGATATGAAAAGTCATACTCATACCAAAGTGTTCATTTAAGAAAATAAACTATTTGCATTAAAAAACTAAGAAACCTATGTATGAACCCTCTGTTCTAGATTTTCCTTTTTCACTTTCGCCAGAAAATACAGGTGGTAGCTGTATGCAATGCATCTGAAATGAAAGTAGCTTATATAAAATGGGCATAACTTGTTGTTTACATCAAAGGCTAAAACACAGATGACTTGCATTCCCCTGAACAAAACCTCCACCTTCAAAGCTTTAGCACAAAGGATTTTAGACCCAACATCTGTTCAGGTTACCAACTAATTAAGCCTTTCACAACAAGTAATATGATAGCAGACCATTTCACTTAATGAATAATAAGTGGTGAAAAAACTTGCCATTCCCTTGTGTATTTTAATATTTTTTCTTATAGCTAGATGGATAACATACACATTTTCTTATTTTTACCTAAATTCTTAATCATTGAAAGACCTTTTATGTGAGGGCATGTATGGCAATATAGCTATTACTAAATACAAATCACTCATGTAAACATATACCCAAGGACAGACAGCACGGTGCACTCAAAGTACAAATCTCAAGTCAAAGCAAATAACTGATCACTTGTCAAATCTAGCTTTCTTCATCTTGACATTTGGTATGAAAATACATTAAGACATTTTAGGGGAACATGAGTACACATGCTTATCTAAAAATGGAACAGAATATTCTATACACTGAATAGGTGCTATCCTGTCTGCCTCTGCCTCTCAGATATAGGGATGGTCTCTAAAAGGTTCTGTTGCATTTGGTTGGACCCTATGGAATGTGAAAATATGTTGCGTCTAACTGAACACCTCCTGGATGATAAAAGGGTCCCTGAAACGTTTTGCTCCATTCATGTCCAAATTACATGTGGTGACAAAAAAACTTGTTGAACCCAGTATGGATTTTTTTTTTTTTTAACAAAAAGTAGTTGTTGAATTCCTTGGCCGCTGAGTTGTTTTGTTGTATTCATTTATACAAATTCACAAAGAGAAAGGCAACAAATGCACAAACGTTTTATTTTAATAAGGAAATTATATATATACATACACACACACAAACATATATGCATACATGCACACATATTTAGACTCTCATCCCCCATCAGTACACATCTAAACATTTGTTCCTTCCTAGTGTTATTATTTTTGCATTTCCTGCCTTAGAAAAGAATTCAGTCCCTTGTCCAATTTTCTTATTAAATGAACAACATATCCTACATATCGACTAGTTTTATTCTTATATTCTTGTAATATTTTCCTATGTTTTGAACCATCAATTCTTCCTTATCTAATATAAAGATGTCTTGTTCTAAAAGCAGCCGTTTGATGCAACCACTACTATGTTTTTAAAGTTACGTTACTTTTTAGGGGGTTTTGCAAAGCACAAATCTTTGTTTTGTCTGCAGAGAAAATACAGACAGATTTATCAAAAAGTGAAATTAGTGCACACCAAAAAAAAAACACCCACTTTGTATTCATTTATAGAAGTGTATTTATTAAATGGTGAGCCCATTGATAAATATACTTATAAAAATCACACAGGAATGAATAGAAACTGGGTGAATTTTTCTGTAGTGAGCTCTAATCTCACATTTTGCTAAATTTATCCTTAAGTGTCAGCCATCAAAATCAAAATGTAATATTTATATTCTGTGCATCTTTGCATGTACCCATAGTTGGGCAAGCAGAAGCATATGTGTTATTAAAAAATTCACCCGTGTCTTCCATTATTATATATATATATATATATATATGGCATGAAGGAAGAGATTATTATAAACATATTTCATAATATAGAAATCAAAAGTTGCTCAGTATTGAACAGGTATCACTATTTTAATTGCTTGCTTAGAAGAAATGCTTGTTGTCATGATGGGACATACACAGAGCTTGACAACACAGTGCACAGGAGATCTAACACTGACAGAAGCGCTCCCAGTGGTATAATGCAGCTTGAAACCTGATCCAACATTTGCTAAAAATACCTGACCACTGGGGAAAAATACCAAACATCATATGCACAGAAGAGTAAACCAAAAAGCTTATAAACAGCCATGGGCTAATTTTAAAATAAACATATATATTACTAGGTCCTGATTTCTTAAAAATCAGTTAAAATGGAAGTTATTGCTCAAAACCAAGTACTTTTTTTAAAGCAAAATATGCAGGATAAAGTCACCAAATGTTTTATGTATTAAATCAGGCATAGTTTAAATGGAATGGCCCACAGGGCGGTTTCAAGCCCTTGGGCACTGTATTTTTCGTTATTTAAAAAACAGCCTGTTTGCCATTACATTAAAAGAACTCCCTTTGAATGGGAAAGAAAAAATCATCCCCAGTGTTTCAGTAGCAGGAGAATTTACTGCACACTTAGGGGCTGATTTACTAACCCACGAATCCGACCCGAATTGGAAAAGTTCCGACTTGAAAACGAACATTTTGCGACTTTTTCGTATGTTTTGCGATTTTTTCGGATTCTGTACGAATTTTTCGGATCCAATACGATTTTTGCGTAAAAACGCGAGTTTTTCGTATCCATTACGAAAGTTGCGTAAAAAGTTGCGCATTTTGCGTAGCGTTAAAACTTAACGCTACGAAAAATGCGCAACTTTTCGCGTAAGTTTTAACGCTACGCAAAATGCGCAACTTTTTACGCAACTTTCGTAATGGATAGGAAAACTCGCGTTTTTACGCAAAAATCGTATTGGATCCGAAAAATTCGTAAAGAATCCGAAAAAATCGCAAAACATACGAAAAAATCGCAAAGTACCGATCATTACAAAAAAAACGCAATCGGACTCCATTCGACCCGTTCGTGGGTAAGTAAATCAGCCCCTTAATCTCTTTTCCTTGATTCTTCATAGAAATTATGGGGGAGTAACGTAGTTAATCAAATTACTATTCCCAGGGTAAGGTGTTAAGTAGACAGGGCGATTAAAGACATACAGATAACTGCTTAGTGTCAACTACAAATGTGCAATCACTAGCACCTCATATCCTGGAGCAGCAGGAGTCAGGTTGCTTTTTGTTACGTCCTACTGGAAACTATAGGGACACTGTAAAGTGCTACATAGGCCGCAGAGTCATATTTTATATCCACAGATGTGTAATGGACCACATTGAATATTTTAACTTGTTCTGTTGCCCTACTAAATGGGAAATGTAAGAACCTACAGATTTTGACATGGGAACTGCCCTCCGTTCCAACATTCCAAATGCCTATGCTGAAAGCATGTTCCAAAAACATGTTTCAAAATAAAATTCCCACTGAAATACTTTACAAACTAGTTCACATTATTACACCTGTTAAAATGGAAAGGTTCTTAGAAGGAACTCTCAATTAAATTGTGAAATAAATGTATTAAACAGCTAGCACACTTTAGTGGGTTTTGTTAGTTAGCAACATCTACACAAGGTTGCAATACCAGTCAGTAACGTGCCCCTAAAGGAGACACTTATGGCAGATCACCTGATGAGTGGAGTGCCACTGGGTTGAGAGCTAATGTCTTTGTGGGAGAATCCAGCAGATGTATGCACTGTTTGTCATTGTTAAAAAAAATGAATGCTGATGTTCTAGGTTTTACCTTGAATTTGCTTTTCTTAATGTAATCAGACATGTTACTTGTTCTGAAATGCCCACTTAGATTCAATTTAGGAAAACTGCTCAAGTCTAATCCTTACAATGCATGAAGAAAAGCTCTTCTAAGTGCTTATGTTGCAGATTTCAATAGGAATATGGAGGATGTTAATATATTATTGACTCAGTGTAAGATTAGCAGAACTAAAATTTCTCAGCCTTTCTAATCAAGGTTATGCACAGAGATAGAGGAGAGTTCTAAAGGCACCTGCCTTTATTTTGTATGCATTAAAACAAACATAACAATCATGTTCTTTCTGTCTGATGTTTCTCAGGGAGAATTCTATGTTAAGGGTAAATGAAATGTTCTCTTTTATATGAGAAATGTTTTCATTCTCTAGTTCTATTTGAAAACTATTTGACCAGTTTAATTTTCCTGATAAAGTACAAAATGATTGTATTCTATACAGTTTATCCAACATGCTATAGTCTATCCTTTGAAGCAAATATACACTACCAATAATGAGTAACAAAACATTGTATTTAAATGCATAGACAATCTCTTTCATTCTTTAGTGTTACGGGTTTTTTTTCCCATCAATTTTTTTTTTTTTTTTAGCAATTTCCTACTGAACTGTATTATCTTTGTGTATGCAGGCTAATGTTCCTTTTAGACCTATTCTGGATATTCAAAATATGAAGAAAAATGTTTCAAGAAACAAATAAATGGGAGAAAAAACAACATGCAAACATTTTTGAAACTTAAACCGTTAAATGCATGTTATTTTAGATTGAAAGCTCTTTTGGGCAGACTTCTCTACATCTTGTCCCAGTTTTTTAATTTGTGTGTTTAATGTATACACCCATTTATTTACAGCACTGTGGAATATATTGGCACTTTTTAAATACATAATAATATTTTAACACATAAAAAACTACATTCCATTCCATAGAGGTATCTGCAATATTCAGATGTATTCGTTTTTACATTTTAAAAGACCCTTTCACAACCCTTTTAAAAGCTACCAATTTTTTCAGACTTTCCTAACTTGGCTCCATCCCTTCACTCTTTAGCATCTCTATTGGTCACTGAGCCTGTGAATCACATTATGGGCATGACCAAGTGTAGGAGGGGACCCAGTACGTATGTTTACACGGAGCAGATATCAGCCCAAAAATGTATGGTTTCGCATTTTTCGTGCAAATGCTCACTCCGTGAAGCTGCTCTAAGCCCAAAGCTGTGCCTGTTAATGAAGTTACATGGAGCTGCTGGCCTAAGTGCTGCACAACTTGTTGACCTTATATAAAGAAATCATTTGGAGTTCTGGCTCAGTTGTGTTTAGAGTAGTACTGTGTTTATGATGTGGAAGGCTGACATGATAGTCAGCAATCAGTGTTAAATTTAGCTGCATGCACAGGGGTAACCCATTAACTGAACCTCTGACATAGGTAATGACTGGTGCTGGGGGAGGGGCAGATAGAATGACATGATTCAGTATTCTTACAGAGGGCTACAGACATGTCTAACTGTCTATAATGTTTTCATTGATACTCGTCAAACTGCCTAATACTATAATAAAATTTGCAAAAAAATATGGTTACCTCTGTGCAGAACTATATGGTCTATCATGTTGTGCTTATATTTGGTATGGTACAGGCAGAGAGGGCAGCGTAAATCTTTGGGTCCTTCCATAGGAGTAGCAGAATGTCCAGCTTCAACATGCATAGTAAAAGCCGATCTGTAAGCAATAATTAAAAACTCAAATATTGCAACAACTGTGAAGGCTTTACCATATTGACATCAACTGTAAAACATGCTCATAAAGATAATAATTTTTATAAAAAGTTCCATTTAAGTGCCAAGGAAATTACACTTGTTCACTGGCTGCTAAGGTTTACCTGGGGCAAATCATAAGACATATTTCATAACCCATTATGCTTTTAGTATAACAAAAAAGACAAAAATAATTATTAGTTTTACTGGCTATGGCAACAATAATAAATGTAGAATGAGCTAAGAAGGGGCTAAAGTAATCTTGTTAAGTAAACTTGACTTGCAATATGCTTTAATGTTATTTTTACTTACTTAAAGCAAGTGTAGAAGGAGCAGTCTTTGCACTTGAAGAGTTTTTTCCCTCCATGTTTATCCCGGTAGTGACGACGAATACTCTGAATATATCCAGAGCTAAAATCACAAAATTCACAGTTGAGGACGGCTTCTTGATTTTGCTCAGCTGAGGTGCTGCTCACAGGAAGAGGTGCTGGGCTATTGTTATTATATCTAGCAAGAGCAGCTGACTGGTAATGATTGAGTTGCTGCTGAACATCTGGTGGCTCAGAATATGAAGAGTCTGTGGCAGGAGAGAAAACAGAAGAGCAGCTTGTAAAGGTCTGCATTGGCTGCAGTTGAGGTCTTGTAACAAACAATTATATCATTCTTTTTTTTATTAAAATTCTAGACATTTAGCATTAGTAGTAAAATATGTAAGCAGCATACCATTCCACTTAAATAGCATGCTTACGAAAATATAGATATGAATACCATCTTTATTTCAGTAGACTGGCTCTTGCCATTTTAGATAGAATCACTGTTGGCCAACTTACTCATATAACCCAGTCCCTAATGGAATACATGCTTTGTTTTGTTGATAAAACACAAACACGAGCCACAATAAAGCCTTAAAATAAATTATAATACCATGTAACGTAATTCCTCAGCTGTTACCAGTCAACAATGTAACTCTCATGTCCCATCTATTTGCTCTCCCCAAAACAACAAATTACTTACAAAAAAAGGATGAAACTAACACTTGTGAAATCTGATATAAAACTAGACAGTCATAGCAACTGTCTAGTTACCTAAAATAAAGCATAGAGGCATGTTTTTCTCTGTCAAAGCCTACTTTATGAAATGCTTGACAGTCAACCCAACACTTGTCCTAGTTTTAATCAGACTACTTTGGAAATTCTCATGTATTTGGTTTTTATCGGTCACACAATAGCTCTGCTGGGTCTTGGTATTGCTGACACATTTATGGCGACATACAAAGCTTGCAGTGGTATATCATTTATTTAATTAACTTAAAATTTAAGTTATACAGCAGTTTAGGGGCGTAGCAAGAGGATTTTTTTAAAGGTATTGTGCATCTATAAATTCCTTCATATTGTGGATTTTATGTTATTTGTTTCAAAAACAACCACCATCTAGACAAAGAAATGTTAAAAAAAAAATAACATCTGGTGGCAGTGTAGGGAGTGGAGTACCAATGACTGGCAATCTCTGGCAGGAAGACAGAGATTGTCTGCAAATTCTTAGCCTGAATTTCTTTTAAAGTCTCCAAATGTCTGGCACTGAGTCACTGACTAAAAAACAGGAGAAACAAATCCAATGTCTGCTAACCAATCCAGTCACACACTGTACTCCAGATCAATGGATGTTTTTATGTGATGTAAGGGGGAGAGTCAAAGAAATTAAACTTAAACAGAATTTTGTTTCAGAGTCATACTCTGGTATAACACTCCTACCTAAAAACTACTTTAAGTCTATATAAAATCATATAAATTCTGTCTTAAGTGGACAGTTTTGTTTTCACTTTTCTGACTATTAACTTCAACATACATGGCAGTACAAAATACTGGTGGTTTGCATTTATGATTTCTAAAAATATTTAAAGTGAGAAATATACCAGACATAACTGAGCTTGTCTGACAGGAGGACACCCAAATTAAGTAAAACACTAGGTAGCAAAAAAAATCTCCCTGAATCCCAGACAACTGGTATTACTGCCAGCAATGTCCTTTCTCCTATTTACTTTCCTCTAAATTAATAAACGTGCATTACAACTACATCGCTCACGCAAACTATACATTTGTTCTCTGAGAATCTTAGTTAAGGCAGTGCCCACACATGCCCACTATTAGTCCTGCAGGGTAGGACTACAATAAGTTGAAATAAATTGGGAAAAAAATAAAATGGAATAAGAAGGAGTCAAGTAAACTGTTAGGGAGCAAGCTCCATATACACATCCTACCTCATGGAAGCAGGATGGCAAAGAACTGTTAAGAAGGGTTTAATTCAGGAAAAAGGAAGACCCCCTTTCAGTTCTTCAAAAGCCATCCTACCTCCTGGAGGGAAATGTGCATTAAAGGAACAGTAACACCAAAAAATGAAAGTGTATAAAAGTAACTAAAATATAATGTGCTGCTGCCCTGCACTGGTAAAAGTTGTGTGTTTACTTCAGAAAGTCTACTATAATTTATATAAATAAGCTGCTGTGTAGCCATGGGGGCAGCCATTCAAAGGAGAAAAGGCACAGGCACATAGCAGATAACAGATAAAACACTATTGTATTCTACAGAGCTTATCTGTTATCTGCTATGTAACCTGTGCCTTTTCTCCTTTTTTCCAGCTTGAATGGCTGCCCCCATGGCTACACAGCAGCTTATTATATAAATTATAGTAGTGTTACTGTAGCAAACACACCAGTTTTACCAGTGCAGGGCAACAGTGCATTATATAATTATTATATTAAATCTCTTTCATTTTTTTGGTGTTACTGTTCCTTTAACCCTACTGTCCGTGTGCTGGCTAAGGTCTTCTTGAGAAATGCTGTTGTTGGACTAAAATAACTTGTTTTGTACTTGGATGGCAATTACATTTCTTATAGTGGCAATATACCCCCTTGTTCAACATCAATCAATGAACAGGGTTGTGATGAAAATACATTGTCAATTGTTTTAATCACAAAAATGTATTGTTTTTGTGGCTGACAATGATAAAACAAATCATTATTGGTATTATGGCAAACATATCCTGTTATTACTTTACTGCTACCATTTACTTTGTCACCTTTAACCCTTCCTCTGTCCAAGACAAAACAGTGCATCTCCCTAGTGGTCTGCAAAGTTTAGCTTTGATGGATGCATAGTGCTTAACTAGATCTTACCATCCAAACCAGACTCCTTGCCTATCCTGGTAGTTTGTTTGGCACGTGGGCTTGTCTGAGAAATAGTGCGTATTCGAGGTAATGTTAGTGTTTTCCCATGAACCTTTAAGGAGTGATCTTTCAGCTGGCTGATTGTCATCGTTGAAAACGGGCAAAAAGAGCATTTATAGGCATGTTCTCCTGAAAAGAGAAACAAAGCAACCATGTTAGCAAACGATAAATCTGTAATTAGCTGAAAATGAAAACTCCTTGACATTAAAACCATCAGCAATCGTGTAAACATTTTTATATGATTTTTGGTCATACTCCCATTCACCTACAGTGACACATAAAAAGAATGCCTAAAACTGAGACACAGGCCTAAAGACCATTCATTTCAAGTGTACATATTATATACCAACTCACCGGCATGAGCTTTCATTATATGAGTTTTTAGTCGGCTGTTATAGGAAGACTTGAAAGGGCACAGTTTGCATCTGAAAGGTTTATGATGTCCATGATGAGTCTGGACGTGACGATCCAAACTGTGTAGAGAATATTTGGTTACTGCAAAAGTAACTTGTATCTATTTTTACATGCCACCTTCAAAAACCTACAAACATTTAGACAAAAAAAACAGTTTAACAGTAAAAGTCATTCTCTGCATAGCTGTGATACAAATAAAGTTGGCAACTAAATTAGTTGTAAATTAAATACAGTTGATCTGTCCTAGCACTTGGCTTGGCAGAGGCAAAAATATGGGCCAGATTGGGAGGAAGAAAGCAAATTGTCCTATCAAAGCCACTTTACTAAGTTTCTTTCAAAGGTTCATGCTGGAGTGCGGTAACCCTCTACATTGCTTAAAGTCAACTGCTAATTGGTTACAAAAGATTACTGCACTGGTGCCAAATTTTACCTCTGACCACAACTTATCCTTGGGTTCATAATAATACATTTACATTGGCAGTTTTAAAATGGCAAGGATTAGACTTATTTATGCTCATGTTATACAAGAATATACCTTATATCTGAATACAAATGGTAGAGACCAGATATTTTCTCCCAGCAAAATAAATGGTAAAGATATCACATTGCTAAACATCTCCCTCAAGATTTGTGAAAGTTTTTACTTTGGGGAGACAACTGCCGTTATGAATAACACAGACTTAGCATTGAGCCAGTTTTATAATCAAATAATATAAATAGCAACAATTAAGTAATTATGTGCAGTCTAGGGAAAAAAGTGTGCTCTCAGCAGAACAAATATTTTTGCCTGATGATCGCTAGAGGCAATGTTGTCCAGTGCTTGCTATCTGAACACAGTCAAAACTATTGTCTCAGAGTACCGCCCATTGATAGTATATACAAGTAAAGGCCAATTTTCCTTCTTGGCTATGTATCAAAATCGTAATTTTTGTTGAGGAAAAAATATGCCATCTCACATTTTTTTTGAGATTTGAGTTAAACTTGAATTTTCAAGATTTAACATACTTATAAAATTAGAATGGAAATCTCTGCCACCTAAAACCTGCCAGAATGCTATAGGAAAACAAAGAAAAATAAATTGGGTTCTCTATTAAGCAATTTATTATAAATAACAAAAAATAGTGGCTGGCCAGCCAGCTATAGAATTCAATGAGAAGTGTATCTTTAGTATTCAAGCAAGTACTTAGCAGGGAGTAAGTAGCGAGTCACAGACCCTCTCCAATATTGGTCTTATAGATTTTTAAATATTGTCTGAAATCTGTTACATTATTCAAATTTCCAGTCAAAATATAATTCAGTGTACTACATTGTAAGGCAAAGCAAATGTAGAAAAAAAAAAAATCCCATAAAGAGAAAGAAATTTGCCAAAAACATACTTGTGCCGGAAGGCAGAGACAAAGGAACAGAACTGGCAGCTGTATTTATCATCTCGAGTGAACATAGCCAGTGCCAAGTGGCTTCTTTCATGAGAGCGTAGACCTTGCATGGACATTAAAACACGGTCACACTGTTTACATGGGTAACCCCCAGGTCTTGTTCTGCGTCCTTTTTTTGTTTCTTTTGCTTCATCTACTGGGTTTTCCTCAGCAGGCGTTGATGCTTCTTCAACATCCTCCTCCTCTTCATCATCAACACCATCGTCATAATCATACTCAATTGTGTCTTCATCTGTAAACTCATACTTTTCATCCTTATTTAAGTAAATTGGAAATATTTATAATTATTAAAAAGTAGTGTATCAGAAGAAATTAGTTCTCTCATTGTCTTATGATGGACAAGAAGGATAGAAACTTTACTTGACACACATAAGCATAATAAAATGTATTTAACGGTCGTTAAATATGGTCTTCCTGGAAAAAAGTGCAAAATTAAAATACTCCCTTTAGAGGAGCCAATACAGGTAAGACAACCTTAGCATACAAAAAACACTATAATTTGCACTCTGGAGAGTAGTCTTAAAACTGCTAGAAAAGGTCTATCCCACCAATAACCCACAGGTACTTTGATAGATCTGCCCATCGGATCAATTACTGTTTATTACATTATCAATTTAATTAGGCCCTGAAACATGTGGTAGACAACTGACCACCACATTAAGAGAGCAGGTTAGGTATAAAATATCTCACCTTTCTCCTTTATATGTATGGATGAAAAATAGAGACTATATTTGTAAAAACATTTCTATGGGAAAACATTTATCAATGCATTTACATTTAATACATTAGCTTCAGTTTTTTATTTTGCAGTTAAAAACAAGTGATCACAAAACACCCTATACAAATAAAGCCAATATCCATTAACAATTCTTATGCATTCCCCAATATTTTACTGAGCAACAGAAAGGTGCAGTTATGGACTTGCTATGTAATAAACCAAAGTAAAAATGTATGTTTTAACTATGTTATAAACTATACAACTATAGAGAATTCCTTATTCAGTGTATCTTGCCTTGATTAGCCAACTAATTACTTCAGTGAAATTACCTGTGAAATGTTACTTCTACTGTGAAATTTAACAATTGCAAATTTTGCACTGTAGGGTCATGTTTACTACTAGCTCATTGTCAGTCACAGCTAACTTTGTCACAAATTATTTGTACCTGTAAGTCAGAAGAAAGTTCGGGGACATTTCCATATTGAACATGTTTGCGAAGATGGTTGCAGATGGCTCGGAGTGTTGGGTGGACTTCCACACAGAACTTGCATTTGTATCCCACAACTGCCTTTTCCTTACAACTCTTATGTAATGCTGCTTCATTTCCCATCTGAAACCATGCATTCAAAGAGAAAGTGAAAAGTGAAACAGGAACTGCTACACTGTTATAAACCATTATGTTCCAAACTACATAGCACTGTGCTGCATATGCCAACACAAAAGCTAGCACTCTTAGCAATTCTGCCTTAGGTAGACATACATTTGACTAAAATTCCTTTTTTTTGATAAAGGGAATATTCAGGGTATCCTAAAACATTATAAAAACAATCAAGAAACAAAAAAATATTTTCTGTTGTGCAGTGGCTGTTTCTATATATTATAGCCCTGAGGATGTCACTGTAGAATGATGCATAAAGAATTATCCAAGACTTAACTGGGCTTATATATCAAAAGATGAAAATTCTAAAAAATTATATGTCTGGAGATATAAGAATTATTTGTCTGCCTTTGTCATGTAACAATACATACATTAAAATAGTCTATATTCTCATTTCACACTACATGGCCTACTGAAAGTGTAAATGGTCTCATTTTAAAATAGGACCTTGGTCATAAATTTGCTCTTACCTTTTCTTTATTTTCTGCAATCTCTGTGAGTTTCTGCTTGTTCAAAAGCTGCTTTCTCCTTTCCTGACGTTTGGCACGTTTCTGGAAGTCCTCATTGTGAGCATTCAGATGAATGGTAAGATCAGCTACACTGTTAAGTTTGCTATTGCAATGTTTGCATTGGTAAGTGGTAGTAAGGGAACGTGTGCCTGAGGTACCCAGTACGGAAAAGTCTCTTTTTATGTCCTTGCTGTGGTGATCAGTATAATGCATGCACAGGAGTTCTGCTGTGCTAAAAGAGAGTTTGAAGCACTTTATACATCTAAAAGGAAGTAACTCTTGTTCCTGGGGTTCTGGTTCTGTCTCAGTTGCCTCCTCAGTTGCCGGCTGTTCATTTTCCTCAGCATACACAGTTGTAAAGTAGTTACCAAGTTTGCTGCCATATTGTTTTTTTGGAAATACTCCAGGATGGCGTTTCATATAATGGGTGACAATACCTTTTTTGCTGTAGGACTGGAAAGAGCACAGTGAACATTTTTTCATTTCTACTGCTTTCTTTAACTCTTCACTTAACTCTAGTGAATCATCTTTTTGTGGGCTAGGAATAACAACTTTATTTGGTTTGTCCGATACCGTTCTAGATGCTGCTAAACAATGTGTGTAGTATGCATCTATATCATGCCGCTTTTGGTAGTGAGCAGCAAGACCTTTACGAATAGGGTTTGTATAGGAACATAGTGCACATTTAAACAAATTGTTTTTGCCTTCAGGTTGAGCTCTTACATTATTATGTTTAATGCGGTAGTGCCTGGCTATACCTTTTCTGGTTGAACAGAAGTATTTACATAACTGACATCTGAAGACTGTGTGTGGGGCCATATGGTTTCTCTTATACTTTGTAGGTCCTTTTACTACAGCAGCTTCTAAAGTAACAACAGTCTGAGGAGGATGTTCATCTAAAAGAACATCTGTCTCAACAGAAGCAAAATCTTTTGGCGATGAAAGCATGTCAGGTTCTGGCTGGTCATGATATTTTTCATAGTGGATTTTCAGTTTCTCCAGGGTTCCATGAGTATATGGGCATATTTTACACCTATATGCCCCATACCCTTGCTTAAATATGCGACTATTTTCGTCAGATTCATTCTGAGACATTTCAGTAGACTGCTCAACATCATGCACAAAATCTTCAGCAGTTACTTTAACGGAAGGATGTCTCTTTTGATAGTGAGTGAGCACACCATGAATCCGTGTATTAATATATGGACAGTGCCTGCATTTATAAACTGCTCCTGGATTTATATCAACCTCCTGAGCAAAGTCTGCAGCTTTAACTTTCATACCAGGATGTTTTTTTCCATAATGTGTCAAAAGCCCATGTAAATTATTGTATTCTGAATGGCAAACTGTGCACAAATATGGAGAAGAAGACAGGGCAGAATTATTTGTTTGCAATGGTAAAGTCTTTCCTTGTGATAAAATGAAGTCATCACCACTGTCCATTTGTGGTTCTACATTTATAGTAGGCTTTTCAGCAGAATATGAAGCCTCTTCTGAATTAACATCCTTTTCCTTAATTATGTTAAATAGCACAGATTCATTACCTTTCAGAGCCCAAGGGTGAAATGCTTGGTAGTGGTTGGTGATGTCCCAAATTGATGGCGCTTCAAAAGTACAGTCCCTACACTTATAGGATTTTGATTCTGTGGAGGCTTCATTAGGTGGGCAATCTGGACCCGCACATAACTTGGTAGCCATATACGTGTAATCAACATAGTGCTCAGGATGTCTCTTTTGGTAATGTTCAAGCAATCCACTTGGCTCTGGATGAGAATAAATGCACCACTCACAGTGATATCCAGCCTCTATTAGGCCATCTAAAAATGCCCATTTCAGAATTGATGTAACAGTTGCTCTTAAAGCAGGATGATCTTTTTTCATATGCTTTCTAAGGGCATAAACATAAGGAGTTGAATATGAGCACTGCCTACATCTCAGGCTTCTAAGCTTCTCTTTGTCATGTTCACTGGTAGATGGAAGAGCCTGTGTGTTTGTTACAGGCTTCTTTTGTCCTTGTTCACACATACTCCTAATAGCAGCAGTATGCTGTCTGATAACATCGGCATTCACTTTAAAATCTCTGTGTTTCTTTTGGTAATGGATGAGAACTCCTTTCACAGTCTGATTCCCATAATCACAGTGCTGGCAGAAGAACATCTCATTTCCCCTTGGTTGTGTATTGCCTTTCTTTGAATTTGAGGTGGAAGTTGGTTGTTTTATGGGTGGGTTTTGTAGTGCATCTACATTTCTCACAGTTGCTGCAGTTGGAGGAGCCTGTCGAATGTACTTTGCAGTAACCTTAATTTCAGGATGTCTTTTTTGATAGTGAACCAATACACCCACAACTGATCGATTGCTATATGAACAGTGCTTGCAGAAGTATAATTCGGGAGTTACTTCTGATGGGGAAGTCACATTTGGAGTGGGTACGGGAGATTTTTGTTGAACTGAAGAGCTTACCTCTAATGCCAGTTGTGAAATTGCAGCAGCACCTTCCACAGAAACTACCCTCATTGTTTTTTGAATTCTGAAGTAGGAAGCTTTTTCATCCGGATGCTTTTTCTGGTAATGTACCAAAACAGAATGCATGTTTGGACTTGCAAACTTGCAAACATCACAGTCGTAAACAACCACGCTGTTTACAGAGCTTTTCGGATTTTCAGTTTCTGTGCCAAATGGCTGAATGGAATTTTTGTTAAAAGTTGCAGAGCTGCTAGCTCCTTGGCCTGTTGGTGTAGATGTTACCATACTTTTGGGGGCTGAATTCAAAATTTCTCTTAATGTTTGGGACTCTGAATTCAACTCTTCTTGACGATCAACAACATAGCTTGAAAAAATCATTGCATTATTTATTTTAACTGTTGGGTGCATTCTTTGGTAATGTGGCATTAGACTTCGAACATTAGGGCTTGTGTATGAACAAAATCGGCACCGATATATCAAATCTGACTGGTCAAAATTGAGAACATTCATTGCTTCTGGATGATGCTCAGCATAATGCTGCTGTAAATCTTCAAAGTTATTGTAATCAATATAGCATTCAAGGCACCTATACACAGCACTGTGATCACTTGGATCCAAAATATACCTAAAACTAAATTTAATATATGGGTGCATCCTTTGATAATGGGTGCTCACACTCCTGGCAGATTTGTTGCTAAAGTCACAGTGCTTACAATAGTATAACCTTCCTGATTCTTCATTATACTCTGCGTTTTCATTCTGCTCATTTTCATTATAGATACTAGACTGATTGTGAGATGTGGATGCACTTGTTTCTTGCTCTTTCATGCCAGTAGACTGGTAGTAGTAATCTTCTTCATCATCTGACAAAGTCAGTTCAATTTCTGCTCCATTGGGTGTTGCTGCATAATTGTGCTGAATATTCCTGTAACTCACATTTTTCTGAGGATTATTAGCATCTCTAGCCCACATTTGATGGATTCCATATGCATCAGTTGTATCCATCTGCTCAGACTGTTCCTCTTCTTTGTCTATTTCTACTTCTATTTCCACTTCATTTTCTTCCTCCTCTTCCTCCTCCTCTACTTCCTCATCATCATCTTCCACATTTATGACATTATCTTCCTGTTGTTTGCTTTGGTTAATTTTGCTCTGCAGATTGCTTGCAATCTCATCAATTCTAGTTCTTTTTTTTACTGGTGATAAGTCTAAAGGGAAATCATTTGAGTTTTTCCGAGATGTCTTTGCTACAAAATTATTTTTAGAAGATAACCCTAATATGGAAGTTTGACTTTTTCTTACAGTACCTGAAGTGATTGAATCAGGATCGTCTTGTGCCTGTCGTACCATGTTACTATTAGGTTGTGGCATATCATCACAAAATGAGTGCTTGTGTTGCTGATGAACACGCAATCCTTTTAAGGTTGTTGTAGAATAGTTGCACATAGTACATTTGTATGGGTTCTGCTGGGTGGAGTCTGTCACAACTCCAGCTTTTTTACCATTGCCATTACTGCTTTCAAAAGCATCATTAAAAGAGGAAAGACTTTCATTAAGTGTACTTATACTGTCCCACTCTGATGGAGCACCACTATGGCACTGCTTGTGGGCACCTAGTTTTAAAGGGCTTTTGCATGAAAAAGGACACTCATCACA
Source organism: Xenopus tropicalis (assembly GCF_000004195.4). Lineage (NCBI taxonomy): Eukaryota > Metazoa > Chordata > Amphibia > Anura > Pipidae > Xenopus > Xenopus tropicalis. The sequence goes on along the minus strand of NC_030677.2, from coordinate 120,614,711 downwards.
CTTGTAGACAGCAGTCTTTCCAGAGAGATGAATGTTTTCAATATGACGAGAGATGCTCCGTCTATGCATGGTAAGGAAAGGACAAAAGGGACACTGAAATCTGTTCATATACCTTCTAAAAGGAATGCCCTTTGTTTCTAGTAATTTGTTGTTTTCTGATCCTAATAATGGTTCTCCAGAAATCCCTGAACCATGAGGATCCATTGGGCTTAAGCCATTTTCACTATCTAGATCAATGTAGTCATCATCAGAACTTGAATCATTTAGCAAGCTATTGCTATCCATGTCAAGCACAGCACTGGATTTTTCTGAAACTGCGTAAGGTGATCTATCTGACAAATTCATTATACCAGTATCTGATGATGGCTTTGGTTTAATTGGAACGTATGGCATAGATGAATATTTGGGTAGGTTGCCTCTAGTAAGTGCATTATTCACAGGGCTTCTGTAATTTGAAATGTTAACATTAGGAATGTCATGGCCTATAGTAAGAGGCATAAAGCTTCCACCAGGACTGGAAACTTGAGAACTTTTGTTCTGCAGATCTGACATGTTCATTCCATCTTGTCTTAAGCTTGACAGTATTTTGACCATTCCACGGTGTTTTTTCATCATGTGGTCACACCATCGCTCTCTTCGTGGTGTCTGATAGCTACACCATTCACAACAAAAGTTCCCCCTAGACTTTGTAAGTGGTTTTACCATTGATTCTAGGATACTACGCTCTACTACTTCTGCTGGTAATTCTTTACATGCTTCTTGAAGTGGAATAGGCATGGATATTTGTGGAGGGCTGGATACAGGAGGCATTGGAGTTTCCTTCAGGCTATTCTTGTGATACATTTTCTGATGCTTTAATATTCTTGCCCTTCTGGGAGACTTGTAAGTGCAAAACTGACAAGAAAATACTTTGCCAAATCCATCGTGCAACATTATGTTATAGTTTGAAGGTCCAACATTTGAAGAGCCTGTTATATTTGCTCCACCATTCCCATGAACCTTTCTAGTATGTTCCACAAGAAGGTTTTTTGATCTAAAATATCGAATGCAGAATTTGCACTGAAAAAACTTGCTGGTTGGCTTCGAATTTCCTGCATGATTAGACTGACTAAAATAACTTGGGCTATGGCCATAGTATGATCCACTTGCAGCCTGAGGAGTACTTGGCGCTGAAAACAAGAAGAAATAATTAGAAAAATAAGTCAACAGATCAATACATGTAAAATGCACAAGCTAATTAGAGATGCATTTGCAAACATTTTTGTGACTTGATAATATAACAGCATCCATTTAATATAACAGCAACCTTTATTTTTGTTTTAGTTTATGAATGGTATGATTGCTAATCACATTAAATTCTCAAATGCTACTATATTTTAGTATATAACAGATATTACTAACCATGATTTTCTTCAGCTGATGCATATTCATCCTTAACAGAAGTAAACACTCCTTCTGACTGGTTGCTGGAATGCGTATCCACAGTTTTTGCCTGGGTAGCACCTTCCTCAGTTACATCTGTGGGTTGCAAAAATGCTGTATGGACATCCTGAATATGAGATTTTAGGTCTTCATAGGTCTGAGCTTTGAAGTCACAGCCATCACACTGAAGAACCTCCATATTCCTTAAACCGGGCTTTTCATCAGGAAATTCTAAATATCAAAAAAAAAATTATTATTAGATAATAGATAAACAGATTAGATAAACAGAAAGAAACACATTTTATGGAAAGAACTTTACTTTGACATTTGCATTTAAAGACAGTACATATATAGGGGTCAAACTTGAAGAGTTTGGCTAATAGCATTTGCTGCAGAGAAAAACTCAGACCCCTTCCCACCCCGCATTTGTGCACATCGACAGTTAGGAATAGGCTTGTCCTTGTGCACACAGGGTCACTTTCAGGAAGAAAAAGCTTAAGTGGAGCTGCATTTTTCCACCAAAGAAAAAGCAACTATAAGTGCTGCTTTTTTTTTTTTTTAAATATAAGTTTATACATCTACATCTATCTGCCATTTTCCCTCAGTAGAAAGGATAAACATTTGTACTCTCAACAGTCAGCTTCTTCAAAGTGCTAAAATATAATACAAAAAAGTAACCACCCTTTCTAAAAGTTCTAGATACCATTACTACTTTGGGTTATGAAAAAACTCTTTCCTCTAAGTGTGAGCATTTCAATGTATTCCTAAAAGCTAATGAATGAAATTTAACCAGAAAAGTAAAGGTAGAATTACATTACGGAACTCTCTAGGAAAAGTTTATTTTATATTGTCTTTCGACAAAGGGAAAGTATAAAAAAAAAAAAACATTGTCCCCATATCCTCCTCCTCTGAATTTAAACATCCTGTGCAGATGTTTAACAGTAATTAAATTCAATCTAGACTTCCAGCATTTTTTTTCAACCCATAGGGCCTTTCAACTGAGATACCACAAAAGGAAAAAATCTGTACAAGATGGAGCCTTAAATTTTTGTCTGAACACCTATTATTCCTTGAACTAAGATGTGCAATAGCTTAATGCTGGACATTATTCCATCCATCTAAACCTTAATATCAAATGTAGTATTCCATTTCCTTATAAACCAGACCTTTACCTGACATTAATAACCTCAAGTAAACCATGGGCAGACGTTTTATGCTTTTAATCATAATTTGAACTTATTCTTCAGACTTCTGAAAACGATTGCTGTACAATTTGAGCCTTCATGTGTATGCTAAGGTCCCTTGGTGGGAGAACCACAAAGCCAAAACCACACCTAGCCCATATAATAAACCACAACAATCGCATCTGGAATGTTAAAGAGCAGAAGGATCATGTGGGGTGGGGGCACAGAGAAGTGTTGGGTTATCAGTCTTAGTCCATCTGGCTACTATCTATTGTATAAAACATGTATAACAAATAAGCAGGTCAAAACAGTACTTATAAACAACCTAGATAGGGGGCTAAATATTGTCTTGCATGGGGATTTCTCGTTAGAAAAACGAACTAGAACAACCCTACAATGAGCAAGTATCAATTGTGGGGACACATTGTTTAATGCCTATTGGGCAGACAAATATTTTCAGTTTTTCTCCAACAAGACTATATGGTCATCTACTCAAGCATTATCAGTATGTCACCTAGGGATGGGTTTACCAAATTGAGCAATAAAACTGGTTAGCTTTTGTCATAACAATACAAATAAATGCTTGACAGCAGGTTCAATTAGCTCAATTAGTTAAGTCCAATCTTTGAATGGATATCCCTCACCTTGACCAGTGAAACACAACCATTCACATACCACTTTATTGAACTTGTCTTCCTAAAAGCTCCACCATGCTACAGTTGCAGCTGTGGTGTATGATGGAGCTCTCAGTTCTTACAGCAAATTACTACAGAATCTGTAGTACCCACATGTTAACAGCCAGCCATTTAGTCTGTTCTTACCAGTTGTACCCACTTACCATATAACAAATATAAGCGATTTACGCAACACCTCTAGCCACAATTAGTGCAATTTATCCAAGCATCAGAACTGAATCCACACAGGTAAAGAGAATTGCATTTGAAATACTGTGACTTACATTAAAGATGCATTGTAGGTGCCCATTTTTAAATCTCTGGCTCGGAGACAAGTTTTGGAAGCAGAGAGAAACAGTTTAACTCCAAGCAGAGTCTCCTGCAGGTTAGCAGTCCACATAGGGCTACAAAATCATAGCCCTTATTTGCCATCCCCAAAGAACTTTTTTCATGCTTGTGTGGCTCACCAACACTTTTTAAATCGGAGTGTGGCTCACTTTAAAGCTCAAGTTAAAATGGGACAAAAACCCTTTGTCCTAGATACCTACAAAACATGGCATTTGGTGACACACAAGACCATCTCTCCCCACATTACTCATTAAACCTAACAAGGACGGCAGGACATTAGAAATTTACTAAAAAGAATCATGCATCACTCTCCCACATTAATTAAAAAAAAAAAATCACTTTACATCTTCAAATTCCTTCCTAAGTCTGCAATTTTTCCATTTGAAAGACAGTATGTAAGCTAATGGACATAAAACAATCCTATCAACAATTTGTGGAAAGACAAAAACACAAAGCAAACAACAGCACTAATTTACAATACATCACAATCAATCTTAACCACAGACGCTGAAGGGACAACCACAATATCATAATTTGCTTCAGACATGTAAAAATTTCACGCAAACATAATTAAATTGTTACAAGCTAGTAGAAAGACATGGCCTACTACTTCAACTACTTCATAACTCATACCTAACCCATAAGAGAGTTTCAAAATGGGAAGTCTCCCCTCAAACAGGTGTCTCTGGTGCCATGCCCCTAACGCAAATCTTTTACACTATTTTTGTCGATGCCCTAAAATTCAAACCTTCTTGATGGAAGTGATCTTTTAGTAGATGCAGATGGCTGGAAAACCCCTTCAATTGAACATAGACTGGGCCTTATTCAGTAATGTAACCGCCTACAAAAGAAAAACACCTGGCAGGTAGATTGGCAGCAGCAGCCCGAAAAGCAATTTTACATCAGTGGCTATCCACAGAAATCCCATACATCACACTGACAAAACAGAAGCTACGATATATCTTCCACATGGATTGGCTGGAAACAACACGTTATCCTTATCCTGTGAAGCTTAATGGATTGTCTCAGGAAGAACCTCCTGTTCAACTATTTTAAGTTGAAATTTCCTTTTTAGTTTCCTATATTTAGGACATTACACTTTATTTTGTTAATTTAGGTTTACAACTTTTCGTCTAACAGATGATAACCTTGTCCACAAATTGTCACTTATTTTAAAAACCAAATAAAAACATTGTTAAAAATATGTTTCTGAAGGCTTTATCTGCTTGCAGCAATGTAAATATATTAATGACTTGTTCTTCAAAGACATTCAGTACCAATGCCATGGTACTCTGTAGATCTGTCATTTACAAATTTCATCTTCTATTTAGGATGCTATTATATCTTATTTAAGATTCAGGAGCATGAATTCTGTTGTGACTTAACATTAAAAAGTATACTTTAAACAAAAATAATGCATAAAGTAATGCTGTACAACTTATGCAAGAACTAGTACAACAGCACTTAAGGATTTTAAAAACTGCATTCTGTATCATGAAATTACACAAAGAAATGCTTCTTATTTTCACTGCTGCCTCTGAAAAGAAAGATTGAGCATTCACAGAGGCATATTTACCTAAGCTACAGCTTGCCTGTTTCCCTCCCTTCCACATGAGCTTTGCACTAGATACTTTCAAACCAATCTGCAGTAATCAAGATGCTTGAAGCTCTTATTTCAGAGCACAAGACTGGATTGTGTGGAAGAGGTTGCTATCTGCTGTAGATCAAATTACAGCAGCAAGTGAAGCCCCACCCCATGTCTCTTAGCACAGTCCATTACATCTCAAAGCACATTTTTTTCCATGGTGCAGATGACTCCTGCATTCAAAGCACTTCACAGAAAAGCAGATCATCCAGTTTTTTCTCTACCCATCCCCCAAGCTTAGTCCTTTCATCTCTGCCAAACAAGCCACAGCTCTGCTGAATGTTTTTAATCATGCAGTCAAGAGATAGAAGCTTCTGCGTCACAGAAGCTCTGAACTGACTATGCAGTCCTAGTCCTCTGAGCTTTAGAAGCAGCCATTTTAACTCTGAAAACACAAGCTCTCTAAGCTTACAGCAACAACATGGCTTCAAAACATGCAAGCTTTATTTTTTTCATAATGTTTAGCTAATTCATATATTTATGTAAAGTTACACAGACAAGAATATATTTTTAAAATGCAGCTTTAGTTTCACGGGATATTTAACCATTTCTTTGTCCATATAAATTAGAGAACTTCAGAATGTTGCAAGCAGATCTGAAGAGCAAGTCATGTAGCTTGTTCTACAGAGGCCAACTAAATGTATGAAAGTGATGCATGACTGAAGCAAATTTCCTAATATAAACAATTTAAATTGATCTACATACATGCAAAATCTAAATCAGACATCATCTGCTCTCTTGATAGTTGTCTTTTCCCAGAGAGAAGACAAACCATCTCACTACGTTTGCTAGATTCCAAAGTCTACTGACCTTTGTTAATCACCAGCCAGCCTGAATCAGCAAAGAATGCCAACAGGCACACCCGCCAACACAAGGGCTACATAGTTACCACCCCCCATCATTCTCAAATGAGGATCTGGGAAAACACTGGACAGAAATAAACATCACAAAACCAATAATGAATTTGTAGAACTTATGTATATATACATATATAATTTTTTACAGTAAGATTCATAAGCCAACACAATCATGTGACAAACAATGTTTATAGATTAACAAAAGGTTTTCATGGAACAGCCCATTATGTGGTCTACAAACAAAATAGCACCTAGAGACAGTCTAATTTATCCATATTAAATTCTAACTTACATAGATGCAAAAAAAAACACTTTTAAAAAGATGTATCTGTCCCTAAAGCCTTATTGTCAGCAAATTGTTTAAACAGTCACCAGAAATAAAACAGACAGTCTGCATGAAGGTTGAGAAGTGCAACTTCAATGACCTTCTACCCTACACTGCAGCATGTAGAAAATGAAGATCAAAGTTTTCTGTTTTTACAATCACCTAAGAAACATATTTACATATTGAGATCTTGGGTGCAGCAAATGTCACTTCATGATAGCTGACTCGAAAACATGTTTTGTTTTTTAAAACCAGGTCAGCAGGACCTACAACTAGGACACCTTTTCAGGATCTCCAAGTATAAAAACAGGAGGAACACAAGTGGATTGGTCATTATCAATCCAATGAGACTTATCAGGTGCACTTAGTGATAACCTTACACACTCGCATGATAGGTGGGTTTCAAGAAAGAAACCTGAAAGGAGGTGAAGGTTTTTCCATTCTTTATAGGACCAATGCCCAAAATCTGTAGCCAGGGGAGAAATCACAATTTTACTCCTTAAAGGAGAAGGAAAGGCTAAGTCATTTGGGGTTGCCAAAATGTTAGGCACCCCCAAGTGACTTTAAGCACTTACCTTGTACCCTGGGCTGGTGCCCGTTAAGAGAGAACCGCACCAGCCTGGGGTAGCTGCAAGAGTTTCCTTCTTCCGTGTTGAAACGATTGCGCATGTGCATTAGAGTGAAAAGCTGAACAACAAAGTCAGTTTTCACTCTACTGCGCATGCACCGGCCCAGGGATTTTGCCAGCAGAAGACATACGGAAAAAGGAAAAGCTCGATACAGGTACCCGGGGCTGGTGCTGTTTTCTCCTAACAGGGGCACCAGCCCGGGGTAAAAGGTAAGCGATTAAAGTCACTTGGGGGTGCCTAACATTTATGGCACCCCCAAGTGACTTAGCCTTTCCTTCTCCTTTAAATGGCTTGCACACTGGACTGTAGTTATGAAATACTTTATTCCAAATTAGACATCAAAATCCACCTGACGCATTTTGTCCACAAGGAACATAATCATTCTTCAAACCTTCTTTTTTACTTTCATATTCAAACTAACTGCATAATGTCATATGGTATTTTTTTAGACTATAATTACACAATAGACTTCAATAGAGAAGTGCTTCAAACTAACTTTTTAACCTAATTAAAAACATGTGTAAGAGCTAGTGATTAAGACTAAGTGCTATCTGACACATTTGTAACACTAAAAAGTCACGCCTTGACCTTATAGTTTGTAGGGAAATATGAAGATGAAGATCATAGAATGACCACATTCTTGTAGACCAGTTAATGCTACCTGCTCATAGACTGCTATGGTCTAGTAGACCAAGAACACAATTTCCATCTGTTATGACTTCCCCTCCGCCCAATATCTCCCTACTAGAACACGCATATATGTGTAGTCCTTACACAGGTCCACAGATGACGCTCCTTTATTGGATAGTACAACACATACTTCACTTCAAAAGGTAGAGGATGAAAATTTGGCAGAAGCAATTTGCAACACATACTGCCTTCTATAGTTGAAATTTCTGAGGCACTGTATTTTTGTTTTCCAGAAGAATGTCCAAAATTTCTGGCTCTACTGCCTCTACCTAGTCACAGCTACAAGTCAGGTGCCCAAACCCTCTGTCCATGCATCACAGTTAAGCTATATCCAGAATCAAAATACAATGAAGCCTCTTTCACAGAGGCTCTTCAACAAGGAAGAAACCAGGTTTGATGAATGGCAGGATGGAGGGGGGGAGAGGAAGTGTGTTTAGAGCAACATATGGAAAAAGCTAACATTCTGAATAGGAACTGCAGTGCTATTTAAGGTACAGACTTTGTTACAAGAAGTGTATAAGACACTTTGCTTGCCTTTAATTTGCTTAGGGATACTGTTGTGATTTTTATGGTATACTTTTTATTTATAAATTACACTGTTTACATAAAAAATAATTCACTCTACCATTTAACATGTTATTCTTGAAACAACAAATTTATTTATTTTTCGTTTTAATATTGGAGTGTAGGCAGCCACCTCAGTGCATTGTGCCTGAGTTTCAGCTTTCAGAAGGAACCAGCGCTACACATTAGAACTGTTTCAGGTAACCTATTGTTTGTCCTACTCCCATGTAACTGGAAGAGTTGCAAGCTGGACTTGGATTTCTTACTATTGAGTGCTATTGGGTGATATCTACTGGGCGCTGCTATCTTGCTACCTTCCCATTATTCTGCTGATTGGCTGCTGGGAAGGGGGTGATATCACTCCAACTTGCAGCTCAGAAGTAAAGTGCGACTGAAGTTTATCAGAGTACAGGTCACATGGTTGTCTCCTATGTTACTTGCTTGTATCCTATTTCTATAAAAGATTCTGCACTTTAGGACAGAAGCTCAGTCAGAAAGCCTCTACATACACCTTATGTATTTATAATTTACATTATAAGCAATCTAGCAAAGTGTATACCCCACACCCCTTTTTCAGGCCTGTTAGTCATAAGAACAGTGGATATCATAACATATAGGGGATGAAATTGATTTATGTCTGTGTATAATTTAATGATATAAGACTGATTAAAGGCACAGATAATTTACTTTATACTTACATCATGGAGCACCACTAACTACAGTTTTGTAGTGTGAGTTTGCTTTTGGACTTTGCTTTCATATTAAAACCTAATTTACTTTCCTTGAGGACTTCTCTGCTTTTTTTGTCCTCCCAACATTTATAAATAGCACCCATTGTTCTTTCTGTCTTCTAAGCTTCTCTCATTAGCCTTTTCTTTTTGTGAGATTACTAAACACATCCCAATGGTAATTCACTCTAGAATATTCCTTGTTTTCATGTTCTCAAACACCCCTTACTAATGTTGACTACCTGTTCAGTAGAAACACTGCTCTCCATGTTCTCAGGTAATTCCCACTTTTCAATACAAGCTTTTGTCATTCATTGTCAAGCATTGTGTGCATTCCTTGTTTAAGTAAACTTTAAACAGATGGGTATAAATTGTATTTTCCTTTTTTTCCTTACTACCTCACACTGCCACCTACTTTTACCAAGCTGACATACTTTACCAGCAACTCCACTCTGGTTGCAGTAGTCGTTTTAGTGATAGACATTCAGCCCTAAAAATCCAAAGCTTTTCTCCACTCTGAATTTGTAAACATCACAACTTATTCACCTAACCACACCTTGCACTCTATCCTTGATGTAGTCGTTAAACTTCTCTCGGCACCTCTCCACACGCACGCCTTCAAGAGTTCTCTAGAACTGTACAGAGTCTCTGGAATAGCTTTTCACATTCCATCAGTCTTTAGCAATACTTTCTGAACACACCCCTTTGGGGAAGCTTGCCCTCATTCTTTTTATCTTTCAGAATAGGCACTTGTTTGTCTGCGCACCATTATTAATCTACATATTAAATCACTTTTCCAGATTTACAGAGAAAAATATTTTCAATTTAGCAACTCACTTACAAGAGTATTTTATATCTTTTAAATGACAAATTAAACAATGTTTATGTTTAATTTCTGGTTTAATAAAGTATAAAATAATGAAAAAAAACTAAGGCAACTGGACCTAGACAGCTAGCACAATGTGCAGATTGTGTTACTTTACAGATCAGAGTGGCAGGTTCTTTACGGATTCCAAAATCCATATGGAAACAAAGCTTATACGGGAAGTTGGATATAACCAAAATCACTGGGGGGTGCCAACATGTTAGGTGTTAATTCGGCTTTTCCCAGTGATTTGTACCTTCTCCTTTAAACCCTATCTTTAATTACAAACAGTACAAAGAGAACATATCAGATGTTATCAGATCAAATTGTTTTCTGAAAAATATATCATTTTGAATCTGATGCCAGCAACACGTTTAAAAATATTGTTTCCGACTGTGTTGCATCACCCATTCTTTTAACACCACTAACCATTTGGGAACCGAGTAGACCAATTACTGTAGTTTTGAAAGTGAAATGTTCTCCTATTCTTTCCTTTGTTGTATTTTTCCTTTTATAATGTGCAAAATGTTTTCAATGGGCAACAGGTCTAAAATTCAGGATTAATGGTGCCCTTCCCAATGTGCAAGTTAACCACGCCATGTACACTAATGCACCTCTATACCATCACAGGTGCTGGGTTTCAAACTGTCGCAGGATATGTTATCCGTGATTTCCAAAGAGAATTTAAATTACTGATTTGTCAGACCACCAGATAGTTTTCCACTTAGATGCGCTTGGGCCCAGAGAATGTGGGTGTGTTTATGGATCATGTATATATTGTTTCTTCTTTGCACTGTAGAGTTTTTACTTGCATTTGTGGATGCAGTGACCAAATGTGTTCAAAGACAACAGTTTTGGGAAGTATGTCTGTTTTAAATACAGTGCCAACTAAGGACCTGAAGATCAAGGCAATCCAATATTGGCATCTGGCCTATCCCTTGGGTACAGAAATCTATCTAGATTCTCCGACTCTTTTAATGATATTATGTACTGCAGATGATGAAATTCCCACATTCTTTGCAATTTTATGTTGAGAAGAGTTATTCTTAAGTAGCTGCAACATTTGTCCAGTGTTTTTGCAGTGTTTCACCCCCCCATGCTCTCTTGAGAATCTCTTTTTATACCCAATCATGTGACATTTGTCAATAACTGAGTGTTTTGTTTTTAAAGCGTTTCACAACTTTTCCAGTCTTTTCCAGACTTTTCCTTTGCCTCTGTACTAACTTCATTTAAAACGTGTTACTAACATCACATTCAAAATAAGCATATTTTTTCCAGAAAACAATACCATTTCTTAACATTTGATACAGGGTTTAAATTATTTGAAAATCATTGCATTCTACTTTTGATTTATATTTTACAGTGTCCCAACTTTTTTGGAAACAGGCTTGTATTATTGGAACCTAGAAAACTACAAATATTTTTTCGTAAAGGACTAGACTGAAATGTCAGTGACTGATAGCAACAAAATGATAATACGGTTACATAGAAGAAGCAAAACTGTTATGAGATCAACATCAGCAGAAGATGTGGACTTTCACAAGGAATAGATATGTCCAGTTTTAATTAACAGGTCTTGCAAGAAAAGGATGTGGCTTTCTTGTAGCAAGCTGCTACTGTTAAAACCAATGAAAGTTGGTTTCCTGTAATTTGTGACTTATGATAGTTACAAACTATGAAATGGTAACTATGAGCCGTTACCAATACTTATGGGAAGTCTGCTTAATTGCATTTTATATCATATAAATGTGAAAACTATTTGCATAAACACAAAGCACATGAACAGAATGTTAAAAAAACAAACATTTATAGAACCACTGGACAATCAACATTGAATTTGTATGCATAGGGGTATTTTCCCTTTGAAATTAGCCACCCTCTTGTGTGTTATGGACACTAAAAACAAAACTTGTTTGATGTTCTATTATAACATCTTAAGACATATGAGTTACTGACTCTTACAGTTACCTATGTACTGAACTAAACCAAATTTTCTAAATGTTATGCTTTCAGGACAGGAAAGTAGTAGCCAAAATACAATGTTCAAAAAAGGAGTAACTGAAACAAAAAAGTCACTAAAATAGTTATATCCTTATTAACTTTAACACGCCTGCATTTTGCTGCATTGCAATTCCGTGGCAATAATGTAAATTTGTAGCTACAACTACAAACCAAATATACTTCTCCACCCTTGTTTCACCTATCCTTGTCCATATATTTCCATCAAAGACATAACATATACTTTATTCCAGTGGTTGTCAGACTTATTCAGCTGATGCCCATCTTTGAGGCCAAACCTTTGGCTTAGACTTATAACAATGTTGCAAATATGGAAACACTGCTAAATCAGCCATTCAGTCATAAGTTCAAGCATTCGTCGGACATCAAATGATTATTGTTAATGCAAGATGTTCTAATCAACCTCCAAGAAGGCCATTTAGGAATAGATTTGTGTAAAATGCATATTGCTATGTGCACCCCTTCAACCAACACTCTGTGGCCCTCTAGGGGAGCCAGCCCTAAAGTTTGGGAAACTTTATTCCCTCCAAACCGTTGCCATATATTTTCTATTGCTCAAAATATTGCCATCCGCAGACCCATATATATAGCCCCAACTTTGCAATGAGAATGTAATGTCAGGTTGCTTCTTAGAGAGTATAACCCACACTTATACTGCCAGGACTGCAATTTTTTCCAAAACAAAGTGCAATCCCCAGGACATTGGGTCCTGGAGCTGGACTTATGCATCAGTTGGAATTTTCAGGTTGAGGGTTTAAGTATTGTTTTAAATATCTCTGCAAACTCCCATTCCCTCTTGTAAAAGTTGTGTTGCGTTGCGTTAATGATGTAGCCCCGCCCACGCCCAAAACTTGGCATAATGCACTCTGCTATTCCCAACTGACCTGCAAACTGTAATCAACTTTGAGGGAATTTCAGCAACTACTTGACCTACTTGATCTACATAAAGTGACAAGATTTCTACATCATTACTAGGATGGTGGGAACAGCAGAAATCCCTCAGACAGAGGACTATTGATGTTACAGTACTATTCAGTGACATTCTCCGTTCTAAAATGCCTAGAATAGTTTCCATATCATGATTTGACAGGTGTTTTAACAGGGAACAACTAAATATATGAACCAAGACAAATTTTTAATGCAAACGTTATTTTCAAGATTTCTACATGCTCCTTTGTTTCCAAGTTAAAATGCAAGATAAGACAGAACAGAACATAAGAAGCATTTATAAATATTTTCTCATTTGATCATTATGTAACTGTAACATATAGCTCCTGGATCCTGGTTCAAGTGGATGGAACTGAAACAAACACTTATTCAGTAAAAAGGCACAGATGCACAAGAATAAGGCCTTGCCAAGTAACCTGGAGCAAATAGTTTTATTTTGTTCCAATGATAGCCCCAACAACCTATTCTAGTGAATCTGAGCAATTCATTTTTATTGGTCTACGTATGTTCCAGGGGTGAATACTACTTTTTAAAGAAAAATGGACTGACAACCCTAATTCCAGAAAAATTTGTGCATGGTCACACTTGCCATAAACCTAAATATTTATGGATACAATATTAGAAAAATAGAAAAAGCAGCTCTAGCAGTACTATACAAGTACAGTTCAGAGATGTTTAAAGGAGAACTATATATCAACAAAATTTAGACTAGAAATGCTATACCACATGTTTTAGGCACCATCCAAAGGTCACCACAACCTTCAGCAGTGACTATCTGTGCCTCTTAAGGGCACACCAGTAGTTCCCCATTTTTATGCAGATTCACAGCAACCACTATGGGCTCCAGGCAGTCACCTAATATATTTTCTATGACACATTCTTTGCAAATGTTTAGAGGACTGATAAGCTTACCTTCTCAAAACAGACTATGTCCAGTGTCCACTGACACCCAATAGGTGGCCTAACTGAGAAAACAGTAAGCTGCTCAGACAACTTTGAAGGCATGGATCTTTCCTTTTTTAGGGCTGCTGAACATTTGGGCTAGTACAATAAGTTCAGGATATAAAATAAAGCATTAAAAAAGTATAGATAGAAAAACAATTCTGAAGAGGAATATTTTTTATAAATTGCCATCCATTCATTTTGATGTGCTGCGTTCTGTTCACAGGACATTAAAGGTGATGGCAGCTCTCACTGCATGAATAGGAATATACAGAGGTGGAAATTGTGCATTTTTGTGTATACAAGACTGTTCACTTGGTGGCCTTCAATGAGTAATGGATTCAACCTAGCCATGTGCTCTACAGCCAACTTTGCATGTCTCATATGTAATTTTAAAATAACCCAGCCTGCTAACATTCTATCGGCCTATTTTATAACAAACAAAAAAGTTGGATGGTGCAACAATTAGCACATAAAAGTTTGAAAGAAATAAAGCACAAATCTCAGTTAATGTAAATAGATAATAGGCAACTCCCTAACTTTTAAATGCATTTCACTTTAACAACAGAAGCCTATGGTTTAGCTCTACTGTAAAAACAGGGAAGTTATGAGCAGAATGTCAAGGGAAACTAAAGTGAAAAGGGATAAGGAAGTTTGATACAAATACAGATAAAGGCAGAGGTGAAGAAGAAATAAAATGTTGCTGAAGACTACCATACTTCAACAAGGCTTCCGTTGGTATTTTGCAAGTGTGTGTGCTTTTACAGTAACATCAATTTAAAGACCTTGCTTCCCGACACACCAGTACCCAGTTTCAGTCTAGGTCATTAATAACAATTACAATTTTTTTTTTTTACAGTTCTGTGTTTTTCACAAACCCAATGTTGTGCAACTGGGTGAGCGAACTGTGCAAACCTTGACAACCTTGCAGTTTATCATGGCTACATTTCCTCCACTTGCATTACAGACATGTAAAATAATTTTATATTGGTGTAAAAAAAAAAATATTTAGGAATAATCAATGAGGCCAAATTATGTTATCAAGAAATAAATCAGTGGTTTTTATGTATATTTTTATCAAGCAAGCAGATGTAGACTCCTGGCAAACATATAGACAGTGTTGTCATGTTTCTGTTCTTCAGCTTCTAGGTAGTATTTTCATGGTTGTTCATAGTTGTTCTAATCATCTAATCCATTCAGTTTGCTGCTGGTCATCTGCTTCTTAAACTCCCTCTAATTCTTCCAAGCACAAATGGTTTGTCCAATGTATTGGATCTTCTCATAATATGTTCAAAAGGACCTTTAATCTAGTGGTTCAACTGAAGAATAGATTTCATTTGGTTAAGCCTTTCATGGAATTTCAGATGCTGCTCTAAAAATAATTTTTTGCTAATCAGCTAGGCAGTTTTAGGAACAAAACTGTCCCTAATCTGTTTGAAGGAAAGGAGCAACCAACTTTAAAAACTTTTCGACCAGTCACCCCAGCCTTGGAGTTTATGAGGGCTCTGAATACCAGCATACCAAATAAGGGGTCCAATACTGGAACAGTATTCTGAGGAAATATTAATTATCATAAATATGGACAAAGTCAGTTTTGTCCTTGTATACACCAATGTATTCATATGGTTTGATCTCCCTGTATAAGCAGTTTGGTCATGTATTATGGAAGAGATTTTTTTTTATATTCAGAAGCATTTTGTCAATACAATCACAGATCCTGTCTGAAGTCTGAAGACAAAAGAATATGTTTGACACGATAATTAACAGAGTGGCTAAGGTAAACATATAATAAGGGACCAGTTTACAAAAGATACCCTTTTTTAACAATAAAGATAATTATTAAAAAAAAATGTTAAATATAAATCTGCATACTTTCTTTAAGTCCAAGTCCCAAGTTTGGACTGGGCCCCTGACAAGCTCCATTTATTAGTAGGGGAGTTTGAGATATATCCTAAAGAACACACACATTATACTAAAAGAATACAAATAATTATGGATCTGGTGCATCCTTAATTTATATAAATGTATAATTAAATGGTAACATGAATTCCTATGGATAGAAACAATACTCAGTGGGTAACACTAAATATAAACTAAAAAAAATAGGCATATCTAATAACAATCCAGTTTACTCTTGAACTTCTACTGTCCGTGTTTGTTACAGGAAGCATATGGCAATATCGGAAATACAGCCATTAGCCAAATAACAGGAAATAGCTTTATGGAGCATATCTTTCAAAAGCTTGAGTTTGAGTTTAATGAACTACTCCTCAGAATATGTCCTACAATGAAGTTGGAAGGTCCAGCAATCATGCAGCAGAGAGACATGGCATTCAGAAATATGATGCAAATGCATTAGAATACTAAAGCCTAGAGGAAGTCTAGCAACAAACATAGAATATATACATATATATATATATATATATATATATATATATATATATGTATATATTCTATATATATATATATATATATATATATATATATATATTTATTTGTGTGTGTGTGTTTTCTTTCTCTAAAGACGCTACTTGCTAAGCCTGCAGCCAATGGCTTACTGCAGGTCAGTCACCAACACCTAATCCCTACACAGGACTCCTATTATGTTAACAAATCCCTTACAAAACACCAGGAGTGACTGTGACCTGTCACTATGGCATTGTCAGTCAAAAAAAGTACATCTCCCTGGGCTTTTTTATTGCCTATATAGAGAGAAACCACACCTTCTATGCTTGGAAAGGTATTTCCCTGTACCCACTGTTTTAATTTTTATCTCAAGAAAAGTCAGTGAATCAGCTTTCAAAAATTGGTTTGCAAATAACTGCCTTGTTTCAATTACTATTTTCTTTCTTTTCACAGTTTTGAACAAGTAAATATTACTATATTCATAGTACAGGTATTGGACCCCTTATTCAGAAACCCATTATACAGAAAGTTCGGAATTACGGAAAGGCCATCTGCCATAGACTCCATTTTAATCAAATAATTTACATTTTTAAAATGAGGTTCCTTTTTCTCTGTAATATTAAAATAGTACCTTGTACTTGATCTCAACTAAGACATAATAAATCCTTATTGGAGGCAAAACAATCCCAGAGGGTTTAATTATTGTTTAAATAAGCTTAAGCCCTTATCCAGAAAACCACAGGTCCCAAGCATTCTGGATAACAGGTCCCATACCTGTATATTCATTCCTTATATTGTCCTACCTAAAGAGCATAAGGACCTAATTGTAGGCACAACCCATAGTTTAACAATCCTTGCTAAGAGGTTAAAAATACTTCCATCCCATCTGAAAACAGCAGATGGATTTTAAACACATTAGTTCTGAAAAACTCGTACACAGGTCCAACATTTTGAATTTTGGAAAAGTGGATTTGGACAATATATATCCAGAAGTTGCAGTTCTGCATTAAAAAAAACTAAATAACTGGAATTTCCAGAAGTCTAAAATAACTACAAGAATGAGAAAAAAATGGCTTGGATAATTTTTCTACCAGTTATATTATTATGAATAAGGCCCCTGACTACATCATCTTTGCAAATGCAAATTAGATTCTTTTTCATTCAAAGCCTGTTGATTTAATTGTAAGGGACTGGCCAGATGTACAATTAACTAGCTACCTGAATGCACAGCCAGTTTGAGATTTCTGATTTAGGTTATTATAACTGCAGACATTTGCCAAACAACTCAATCTGCATGCTTTTAGAAAAGTGTATTTAAGCACGAGAAGATCCTTGTGAAATTTCTGTTTTGGAGGAGGAGTCAGGTGTTTGGGTGTACTGGTGAATCCTGTACTTGAAAATACCATGTAGATACTATTCTTTCAACAAAGCCTCTTATTTCTTTAAGAACCTGAGCACAGATCTAAAGGAATATTCTGAATTCTTCCTCTATAGCTGGTAATTACTAGACTTGCCTATCTGTTCCTTAATCCCTGAAAAAAAGAAAAGGAGCTGATTTGAAACATATATAGTTTATTACATACTGAACCAGCAAAATAAATAAAACAAAGAGAAGATTCCCCAAATTTAAGGTAAAATAAGAACTGTAATAAACTTCACAATAGTTTCCAGCTCTGGCATGAAATGGCTGCTTTTCTCCTAGCTGCCAGTTCCTAAGCTTCATGTTGACATTACACATCCTGCATTGTAGATCCACCCCCATGCTGTAACTTGCCCAACAGAATTATCTCCTGCGTCACAGCAGTTCTAGGACAACTGCTTACACTGCAGATCTGGAGACTTCATTTCAATGCTCTGTGCATGCTGCAGCTGAAAGGCTTGCCAAGTGTTCTCTAAAGATTTATTGCACATTTAATAGTAAAACCATCACAATGTTGTTATACTAACAAGATAGCACCAGACTGGTGGAAATTAAAGTCAGTTTTACCACACAAAATAAGGTTAAGCATTACTTCTGCACTCAGCTGAGACTGAATTACAGGTCCTGCTTAAGATTACATCTTCGTATGTAAAAGAACATTAATTTTCCTTTGTTGCAGTGTTAAAGAGTCATACACTAAATGAAAGCCTTCAGGTGCTAGGTTATGGTTCAAACATAACAGCATCCTGCATAGAATCCACCACATAATATTTGCATTCAAGTTTAAGGCTTTAAGTATATTTTTGTATATGTAAGAGAGAGTCAGTGGTGTAGCTGAAAATAATCACATTCAAAATAAACAAATAGGAATGAGTGATAAAAAAATAAAGTGACCATCTGAAAATATCTTTTACCAAGAGCTATAGGATGGCAGACCATTTTTTTTCTCAAAGGAATACTGTCATGGCAAAACATGTTTTTTTTAAAAACACATCAGCTTCTCCAGCAGAATCCTGCAATCATTTTTTTTTTTTTTTTTTTTTAAAGCACATACAGATTTTTTAAATTTAATTTTAATATTTCACATGGGGCTTGACAAATTCTTCATTTCCCAGGGTGCCACAGCCATGTGATTTGTGCTCTGATAAACTTCAGTCACTCTTTACTGCTGTGTAGCAAGTTGGCGTGATATCTCCTCCCTTTTCCCCCCAGCAGTTGATCAGCAGAACAAAAGGAAGGTAGCAAGATAGCAGCTTCGTGACACCTGTATTGCTAAAAGTGGTAGATACCGGAATAACACTCAATAATAAAAAATCCAAGTCTGGCTCATGACTTCTCCAGTTACATGGAGTAGGAGAACCAATAGATTATCTAAAAACAGTTCTAATGTGAAGCACTGGCTCTATCTGAAAGCTCAGACTCAGGCACAAAGCACTAAGATCGCTGCCTACACTCCAATATTACAACTAAAAAAAAAAAAAACACATTTGTTGATTCAAGAATAACATTTTAAATAGTAGAGTAAATTATCTGCAATGTTAACAGTGTAATTTAGAAATAAAAAGTATACCATAAAAATCATTACAGAATCCCTTTAAAAATAAATTCCCACTATGTTTTGAACAAAGATCATTTTCAGAATAATTATTCACAATTATAGCCCTACAAACACAAATAAAGCATATATATTATATATCAGGAGAGAGCCGGCACTCACGTCAATCAGGTCACAATAGCCTGGGTGCAGGCCCAGGTGAAGAATTAGATACCGCAGCGAAGAGATCCGCACTCACAGGACTTATAGAATTAATATGGTGTTTATTGAGAAGACTAACGTTTTGGCTATATCACTAGCCTTTTTCAAAGTGACAAGTGCTTCAGAATCTCCTGTATATAGTAGCTATATGCCGTATTTTATGTGTATATATTCCCTTTTATTTTAACTTTTTTGCAAATTCTTTTGTTTATTCACAACTTTGGTGTTTTTCCCCAATGATTGACGTGTGTTGATGATGTCGTTCCCCACTTTTCCCACCACTGAATGTTAATTAGACACTGGTTTTGCTGTGTGAGTCACTTTGAAAAAGGCTAGTGATATAGCCGAAACGTTAGTCTTCTCAATAAGCACCATATTAATTCTATAAGTCCTGTGAGTGCGGATCTCTTCTCTGCTGTATAATTATATATATATATATATATATATATATATATATATATATATATATATATATCCAAAAAAGACCAGCAACACAATCGCCTGATAAATCATGCTTAGCGATGTCATTGCTGTCATCAGTAACGTCAATTGTATCATGTCTTACAGAAATAAAAGTAGTACAGCTATGGGACCCATTATCCAGAATGCTCAGGACCTAAGGTTTTTGGAATAAGGGATCTTTCCATAATTTGGATCAGCATACCTGAAGTATACTAAAATTTAATTAACAAATAAACATTAAAAAAGTTTTAATAACCATTAAAAAAAACACCAAATATGATTGTTTTGCTTCCAATAATTGACATAGAACAAGGTACTTTTCTATTATTACAGAGAAAGTACCTGTATTAGACTGAAAAAAAAAAAAAAAACATGGATAAAAATACACATGGTGGAGTTCTATAACCTGTATAAAAGTACTATGCCTACAGCCCAAAGATTTATAAAGGTGCCTATTATTTTACAACAGTAAAAAATAGATTATTCCTATATAATAGCCCAGTACATAAACATGTACATAAACATGTATTTTTGAAAGGAGTTAAGGGTTTAACCCTTGTGTGCCACAAGATACACAAAGAGTATCTTGAGGGCTATAAATAGCAGCTCCTTAAACAAACCATATTAACAATTTCAATTGCTTGGATCAACAATAAGCTGGTTCGTGCAAAATTAGTCCCTATCAGAACATATAATGAGACACTAGCCAACCTGAAGTAAGACCACATCTCTCTCTATAACCTGCAGAAAAGGGACACAGTCAAGTTGAATGGATGGCCATGGCCAAAGCAATGGAAAATGTTGCCTCTTAAACATGATCTGTTGCTTTAAACCAGAGTGGCAGAAAGTTTTAGCTTCAACTTCCAAAGTATCAATGACAGAGCTGGTCTCACAAACTATGAAAAGAAATCCCATGTTGCTTCTTCGATTTCTTCTGTATTGCAAGACCTGCTTTTCTGTTTTCAAATACCAAGTATGTTGCTTTTCCACCTAAATATAAATAAGAACTATTTTATATAAGATGTTATTGCAATAGATTTAGCCTAAACATGTGTAAAGGTCATCAAATCCTGTTTGCAAAATGTTTTATGGACTGAGTTACAGTACATTATTGTCGTTGTTAGCCGTAGAGAAGTACTGAACAGTTTAAAGCTGCATTTCAAATTAGGTAAAACGACGGGTGGCATATGCCTAAAATTGCTGAGTGTGCCAAAGCTCTTAGGCTGTTTCGAATGTTTAGGGACCACCCCAGTTGTGGAATTATAAAGGGACCAACTGATAGATGTTTTTATACTTAATGGGGCAGTATTTAAGCTTGTTCAACATGTGAATAGCTTTTGTTCTGAACAAACTTTTTGCATTTTTTAACCACAAAAAAACCTGTTTTTTGTTACTAAAATAAATACTAGTATACAACCCCCTGCTTTCTTGGTTTGTTTTAACTGTTTTCTTAGCAAAGTTACAACATGAAGAAGCTTAAGTTTCCCAAGTTGCCGTTTAACGGGGGTATACAGCCATTTTGAAGTGAAGTTAGTAAGCAGCACTTACTTATAAGACTGCTAAAATTGGGCAGAGCAAAGTGATACACTGAAGGGTATAAATAGGACAGCTTAAAAGGAGGTAACAAATTCTGGTGTAAGAATCTCACCCAGGCCTCACCTACATGAAACATCCATCTATGCAAGAATCACAGGAATACTTGGTTTAAATGTTAAAAACAATGAGCAAGCATTGTTACAGATAGGAGAAGTTCTATTCTACAATCTACATCACATTTATTTTAGAGGTAACCTGATGAGATAGGCACATGATGAGATAATCTCTCTCCAAAACACTGTAGTAAATATATTGCACAAGCTAAAATAGATAAGCAAGTTCCATAAATATCTAAAACTATATATTTTGTTACAAGACACACTCCAATAATTATATATTATTGGATAAAAAAAAAATTCCGCAAGACAGGTGTGCAGGCCCTTGTTCAAATGCTTGTCAAGAGACTCTCACCTGAAAATGTGCATGTGGCCTATTGGTAACTTAGGTGCTATAAAAGAGTACTTTTTTATAGCACCTCATTAAAACTAAAGTTAGTGGAGTCATTGATATAAAACAATGAAAAATCCCTCTAATCTAAGAGCCCATCATTTATTTATTAGATATTTACTTTGCAAGAAAATCTGAGAAAATAATTTGTCCACATTAAAAAAAAAAAAAAGAAATTCACTCCTGTATATTTTCATACACCATTTTCATGCTTGTATGAAAAGTCAGCAACACTGCTAAAACCATTAAATTCAACCCAGAACTATGTACACATTCACCATCTACTCTGCAGTGGAACTACAGAGCCATGTCTACCTTCGGTGCATTATCTAAAGTTATGCCAGCAAATAATTTTTAGTAAACACTAAAGCTATTGCATAAAAAAGGTAATTATTCCTTTTTCAGCCTTATTCAGTACAGCAAATTTACCCCTTGGCTACTCTGAAGTCTGATGCAATACAGTGACCTAGCCCAGGACACAACATGTCTATTACCCTAAAATACCAGTGTTTAAACAATCCTTCAGGTGACTAGATTGCAATGCCAAGTGGAGAAGTACATTCTTTATTTATTTTCACTGCCAAATATACTGTTTCTTCTTCATCTAAAAGAATGTACCATTGATACTGTAAAAAGAGCAGTCATTCTTCGGTCCTCTAAGAAAAGGTGGGTATACATGCACAGATACAGTCATCAAATACAAGGTTTTATAGAACAATCTGTGTTGAGAAAATGATATATTATCGTAC
Source organism: Xenopus tropicalis (assembly GCF_000004195.4). Taxonomy (NCBI): domain Eukaryota; kingdom Metazoa; phylum Chordata; class Amphibia; order Anura; family Pipidae; genus Xenopus; species Xenopus tropicalis. The sequence continues at coordinate 120,592,035 of NC_030677.2, read as the reverse complement.
CATGTAGGTTAGTGGTTTTTGCATTCGGACAGGTTGGAATATTTAGACTGTTCGTTTGTGTGTTTTAATGCACACACAAGTAGTGCTATATAAGGAAAAAAAATATACATTCATACAAGTGTTCAACAGTAAGATCCTGCTGCTTTTGTTCGCAAGATCCATCTGATGAGTAATCTTTTCTACAAACAATTATATTTGCAAGACAGCAATCTTCATGTCAATAAATCATCCTTCTATATACCAAGCAATATTATGACCATTTATCTGACACAGCATATGATAATGTTTTAGCATTTATGGTCAACTTAAAGTGCAGTATACTTACCTGTTTAACACATAGGGCCTGTTTTGGAGGTATTTTATGCCTAAGATTTTAAGGTTTTTTTGCAATGTGTTAACAGAAACAAAGTAGTACCCCCTGTATAGTATAATTCTGCTTATCAGTAAGGCAAAAAAAGTCACATGAAAGGTGAAATGGTGAGGTTCGTTCATACAGAGCTTATTTATAAATGGCCTATTATCTCTAAACAAACTCAGCTAATTATAGGGGAAAGTTAAGCTGGCCATACACGTGGCGATCTCACGATGTTTCGTACGACCGTCGGTCGCACGAAACATCGTCAGATCCGCCACACACCATTCAGGGATGAATCGGCAGGTAAGGAGGTAGAAACAATAGGATTTCTACCTCCTTCTGCCGATTCAGCTCTGAAGGGAGAATTTTGGTCAGGCGCCTTCTATGGCGCCCGATCAAAATTTTCTAACTTGGCCGATCGGCGAGCCGACCGATTTCAGCAGCTTCCTGCGATATCGGTCGGCTCGCTGACATGCCATACACGCACCGATTATCGTACGAAACGAGGTTTCGTACGATAATATCGGTGCGTGTATGGCCACCTTTATAGTATGAAAGTACAACTAACGCCTTAATAATATAAAATAAATATGCATTTTTAAATTAAAAGAATATGTAGAATATATTCCCAAAGAGCCCTGGTATGGAGAATGTATATAAAATATCAGCTTTAGGTGAACTTAAATGCCTCCTGAAGCTGGAATAGTAGTGGCATTTTACATAAATTTACTGTAGTCCTTAATCACTGCAGAACTGTAAATCCAACTTCACACTAAAAGAAGGTTGTGCTTAAATTATATAATTTATCTTCCAACATAATATTGGTTTTAACAGAGTTAACATCTAATAAAAGGTTTGTGTACTGACAGCTCTTTAGGTAATATCTATACCAACAGCAACAATACCAAGACATATTCACCGCTGAACCTACTTTTGTAAACCAGTGGTTTCCCTTTATTTTAATGAAAAATAAGATAAAAGTAACTTCACTCTTCTCTTAAATTAGAAAATGAAGTATGCTATTTCCAGATGTCGGAGTACAGATCACTGGTCAAAATTCTGTCCCATAAAAAAAAAAAATATTATCAAAAAGTAGGCAAATGTAAAGATATAACTTGATTGTTATTCTTACCGGATTATCTTTAATACTGACTGACTCACTTTAATCGTCTTTGCGAAGTTAAGTGCTGTGAAATTAGTTATTTCATGACAACAAAGTAAAAGCTCTTATAGTTAGCTCTCTACCATCAACAACCAAGAAACTGCTAAAGAATTGGAAACTTCTAGATGTTGCAGGACAATGTTAATCATCTCTACATCTAGCTGGGGTGAAATAGAATCTGTGAGTTGTAGTTCTGTAGCATCTGGACCACAGCAGCTTGCTTCACCATATTGTTCTAAAAATTGGTTAATATGCGTACCTTGAAAATTTCTTGTTTATTCTACTTCTTTGATCATATAGCCCTGACATATTCAGTAGCCTCTGCATCTAAGGTAAAGAAGAACTAACCCTTCTGAATCAGCAGAAGAGTAGAAGGGAGCTACCAGGGGAAACTTTGGAGGCACAGATCAGTAGTCGCCTTGGGCTGGCACAGAATCTCAAAACATAATGTGCTTAGTTTCTTGCCTAAAACAGGTACATATGCATTAGAGTAATTAAAAGAAGAAAATAATTCCAAGGTAACATGTATATTATATACACATACAATATATAATATCAAACAATATGGGTGACAGTTAAAGAACAGACTACAGACTGAAGGAGTAACATCCATGAATTCTAAAGAAAAAACGTGCCACAGTCACGGAATAACAGTCTTTCTGTAATTCAGTAGGACATAGGTGGTATGGCAAACTGTGCTGTTCTTTGCTATCATTTATACCACTATTGTGCACTTCCCCTCAAGCTTCCATACCAGTATCTTTCCGAGTACAAGATTGCCAATAATAAGCACAGTCAGTGACATATTCTCACATAAGGGTATCTTTAATAAGTGTTCTGGACATTGTGTGTCTGTTTATTGGCCCCAAGCTAATAACGAAAGACCCTTTACTTGAAACAACAAGTCTATCAGATCAGTAGTAGCAGAACGATATGTTTCAGAAGAACAGCACTTTATGTGGTCATTAAGGGCAACTACTACTGGTGAGTACAAATATGGGCCCTGTTATCCAGAATGTTTTTTTTCCGTATTTGGATCACCATATCTTAAGCCAACATTTTCCAAAGCTACTGGTAAAATAGATCAATAGGTCTCTGTGACCCTGAAAACAGTAAAGGGCAAGCTCTGAAGAAATACATCACACCACCACTGACAATCTACCAGGTTAATTAAAAGTAGCAACTAAATGATGAAAGAGTGCAGCTAGCAATAAATTAATGTGACAAACAACCAGTGGGACCAATGTCCAGTAAAAAAAACATACCGAGTTAAAAAAAGCAAGACAAGAGCTGTTGAGAAGAGCCATGTATGTAAGAGTCCCTCTAAGGGTTGTCTTTAAAGCAATAACACAAAGAGCAAAAATTAGATGCCTAGTAAGGAAGTCCTTCAGTGTGTGCTATTGCTTTATATCAAAAACTGTTTATAACAGTTACAAACTCTTTAAAAGGGTAATCAAAATTAAAAAAAAAAAGAGGCCTTGGCCTGGGTAATAGTTTGCTCCTGTATCTGAGTGGAGCACACCCTATCACCAGCTACAGGTTGGGTGCTTGAGTTTTGTGTAGACAGAGCGCTCTGCTCCATGTCTGGTTTACCCTCCCACTGTAACTTTAAGCCTAATTTTTAAGCCATAATTTGCTTTTATTTAATTTCAGGTGTTCACCACCCTTACAGCGTGTTATATATATATATATGCACATAGGCATGGCCAACAAACAATAACTGGTATTAGATCAATATTAAATTTGATGGATTTGTTAACAATAGCTACAATTGACAATGGCTTAGTATTAGGGATGTGCGTGTTGACCCAAAACTAATTTGAGCAAATATTGTGGGGAAGTATGCTCCAAAAAAAATCCCTGTCTTGGAACCAGAGCTGCAGGCAGAAGTAACAAATGAAGAAGGTTGGGTGTAGGTGCTATAATGGCAACATTTTATGGGTTGGGTCCTACAATGGCAACATTTTGTGGGATGGGTGTAGGTTAAGGTTTTGAAGGTTAGGGTTGGGTGTGAATTGAGTTTTTTCTGACCCACCCATCACTATTGAGTATTACCACATACAACTGTAGATGAAGAGGAGAGTGTCCACCTGAAATTTACTATGCTATCAAATTCATGTTACATTGAATTCCACTATCTGCATTTCTATAACATACTTGTGTTGCTAAAGCAATGTTCATATCACTATACCTTGGATCAAGTTTTCAAGGGGCATTCTGGATAATTTAACATTTTATGCACAATCATCAGGTTCTGAGATCAACCGAGGATAAAAATATGCCCATATTTATATATATTACCTGGGCATACATCATATTTCTTGCTCACTGTACACATATACCAATACCCTCAACTTCAACATCATTAACAACTCATTAAGGCTTTTAAACATCACATTTAGTACAGATAATTGATCATAATATGAGAAGTTTGATGATGACCACCAAAAAGAATCTTAATACATGCTGAAAAAATAAGCTGCTGACTTCCAAAATATTCCTACACAATCTTCTGGCTACGTGTTACACAACATGAAAAATAAATTCTATTGAGAAGTAATGTTTTATGCAAGCCACTAGGATGATAAAGATCCATGATACTGTTGTTTGTCACCACCTCATTTTGTCTACTTCAGATCCTGCTCTCCTCCATTTTCTGGTGGAGCTACAGCATGACATGGCTTACCTGACTCAGATAACAGCATTCTGCAACAACTACTGTAGCCACTTCCTCTTAAAACATGAAATCAGTCTACTGAAACCACACAGAGAAGAAAAAAAGCTGAAGGAAACCCCCAGCTTGAAGGCTCTTCTCATAAAAAGACATGAAATACACTTCTGTTGTCTAGCCTTATGCTGCTGTTGAGCTGAGTACAGTAAGCTACAATGAAGAGAGGAATGTTACCAGAGAAAGCTTGGCTAGGGTGTATGCTAGAGAAGCTTTGTGCTTTGGAGTCTGGACACAAACCAACCCAGACAGCCTGAAAATGGAGGACAGGGAGATAATGACAGCCAATGAGATCAAAGGGCAGAGCAGGGACTTCTTTGGACTCTGAGCATGTGGGCATGTTCTTTCTGAGGCCAAATGAAAGCGGGCAGGAAGTGTTATTGGCTACATTTATGATTCTAAATTCAGTTAAAACCACAGGGAATAGAATTTGTTCTCCTCCTCCAGGCGAACCCTACAGAAATACCAGCCTGGAGCTAAGCGACAACCTCCCCCTCCTCCTATCCCTCCCTCCTAGACAAGAGATTCCGACCCAGAATTCAACCTTCCATGTCATCTCAGCTCAAGAGGGAGGGGGGGGGGGTGACAGGAGACCTCTAGAACTGGGGAGGAAGGGGGTTGGTTACAAACTGATAGAAAGAGGTCACCCTATTGCTTGGGTCGTGCAGCCACCAAGCTCAGTAATGTTGTAATTCCTCCCCCTGTGCGGGTATTGGTCTCTCCCCAGCTTCTGATCAAACTCTCCACAAGCAAGTGCATGCAAACATTGCCAGTCGCTTCCCCCCCCCCCTCTTTTTTTATAATTTATTTAATCCTCCGGTTCCTTTTAATCTCCACCACTTGGGGGTGTTTGGGCTGACGAAGGGGGTCAATTAATGGATTCATTAATTAGCCGCCCTTCTCCTCCTCCTACTACCATATCCACCACCACCACCTCCTTTCTTCTCCAGACAGCAAAACGCTCATGAGAGTCTTCCCACCCCTTCACTCAACAGTAATAATTGACCCCGGTAACGCAAACCATAGGACTTTTCGCAGCCAGCGAAGACATTAAACCCAGAGATATTAAAACAACGAGTGAACAATGGCCATTAGCGTAGGAGAGTCCAATGCGAGAACTTACAGACTAGTGCCCGGGACGCTGCAGCTCCAGCCTCTTCCTTGTCCTGCTCCTTGTCCCCTTCCAATCTCTATGTACTCGCTAGGGTTTAGCGTGCCGTCGCCTTGTGGTAACGCGCAGTGGAGATGGTGCCTTTTCTGTCTCAAGTTGTTTGTTGACTCTCGTGCTCTTGCCAGGTCTCAGCAATGGAGGATCGCCATCTTCCCTGCTTTTTTTTCTCCTCCTCTTTCTCCTTCACTGGCTGCTGCTGCTGCTCTGCAGCTGCAGATGACCTGAAAGATCCGTCTCTCTCTCTCTCTCTCACTGAGTATGTGTGTGTGTCTCTCCCTCTCTGAATAATGAGCAACCAGAAGGGAGAGGGAGAGAGCGAGAGAGGACAATCTCCTACCACACAGAACGCGAGAGCACCAGGGGGTGCGCGAAGCCTTTCTATCTGCAGCAACGTGCAGCCATACAATGGAAGCCCATATGCTCCAGGAGACACCACACAAAGCCTCAGCAGCCCTGGGCAACCAGGAGAAGCGTGGGCCGAGGTCTAACTAGTGGTGGGCAAGGTGATAAGGCTAAAGTGCCCAAAGTTTAAGGCTGAGGCACGCAACCTGACCCCTCTTTAACAATAACAGGAGGTGGAGCAAGTGAAGGAAGAGCTTCTTGTGGAAAGTTGTTGCCTTCACAATCCAATGGTCATATGTTCTGAGAGAACCTCGTGTCACAGCCGTTCAGCGAGGTTCCTCCATGATTTGCACAAAATGAAGCTTGCTAAGTTCTACTGATTACTTTAAATCATTTTGCACTGTCCACACAGCTTTTCCACAACACACACCTCCCGCTGGTCGTTGCAAGAGCAGACACTAACCCACATTTACTAGAAGCATTTTTTTTTTTTACCCCAATGCTTTCTGGGGTTTTTTGTTACTTAAAATGGCTTTTCACAGAATCTGATAAGTATTTTGAAGTCTTCTCCTGAGAAATAATCTGGTTATATAGAAGAGCTATTTTGCAAATAGCTGCAGAGGCAAGCAAGAAGTACAAGATGACTCATTCCTAACAAGATGTTTACATTCTTTCAAAATAATAAAAATAACAGTATTTCTAGCCATTCTTTATATTCATTAAAGGATGACAGTCATATTAGTCCATCTCCACATAAAGACAAGTGGCTGCACTATAGCAAAGATGCCACCTAACCTCATGTCATTAGGGTGATAGTGATCCACTCCAGACATTTTATGTTACCATTCAGAGTAAAGAAGAATTAGAATGTATTAATTCCAGGACTGGACTATTATCACCCTAGTGGCATGGGTTTAGTTGTAGCACCATCTAAACCAACATTTCTCCTTTCTAATGGACTTTATGGATTTTAACTATGAATGTAACATACATTAGGGATGTCCTGTTGCTCTCCTATCAGTAGACCTTCATGAATATGTTTATGGTAAGAATCCATAATATCTTTTAGAAAAGGATTTTGAGGCCCCTATTAAAGCCTATATTGAGACCCTTTAGTTTCTGTGTACAGTTTAAACATTCTTTTTTGATCCATGCTTTATTAAAGGATTATAATGTAAACAACTTATGCCTCTTCTGTTTTATGAGAACTTGGCTCAGAAGCAACACACTAAATACATAAGAGATCACATAAAAAGTAATATTTCTTTATGTTATAATATGGGCAGATTTAGCCTGGTTCAGTGACCTTTAGAAACTAATCAACACTTGGTCTTTGCAAGGTTAGTACAAGCAGAAACACATAAGTAATAATTTAGGTGGTTTCATGGGTTATTTCAGTGCCCTGTACTTTCTATATATGTGTTAGATTCTTAAATGAATTAAGAGCAAATAACGTTGAGATGTTAATTTAATGTAATATTGCTTAATATGAAATTTTTATGTAACAAGTACAGCATTGTGACTGAGGTGGCCATACCTCACCTTTAATACAACTCAATCTGAAAAAATGCTAATTACAGGGTACAACTATTATACACATTACCCTATGGTATGTATTTTTAAAGGTTTCCTTTTCTAAATGCATGAGCACTTTAATCAAGATATTTGGACTTCTTCAAATGTGTATGAAGAGAATTGCTCATACTGCCACAGAAGAGTTACAATATCAGTTACAATCATTATTTTATAATGTTGAAGACTCAGTGAAGTTCAAAAGCTTTCTGTTATCTCTGCTAATTTTAGAATTGTGTTCAGAACAGATGAGCAGGTAGTCCTAGGGTTGTCCTTCACCTTTAAGAGAGGGTGTCTATAAGTAAGGCTAATTTGTAAGATTACCAGCTTTCCAAAGTGAAATCCAGGGTCAGGAAGGGGCCTGTGGCATGCATAGTTTGCCATGAAAAATATTTATATGCCATGACCACCCCCACTTGCCATTCACCCACTCAACATCACAGCCACTCATTTTAATCTTAATATAGGGACAGAAAATATAAAATGAGGTAACTAATGATTACCTTAGCCCAAAGCAAACACAGTAGATGAGTGAAATGGACCTAGAATGCATGATGCATGGCATTAGTAATGCCAGTAATATCCTGCTTGTGAATGTCTTATAAATAACCTTTTTTAAAATTGAAGTAGCAAATAAGCTTGAGGGATGGCATCTTGGATATTTGATAAATCATTTTAAATATACTACATCTCTGCACTGAAATTTGAAGCTTGCTGAGGCATACATTTGACTTTCTACCTAGTTAGCCAAATGTTTATTGGAGTCAGTGAATGAATTGGTACCACAATTCTTTCTCCATTATTTAAACTGAATACAAATCACATGTCCTTTATAAGTGGAAGTTAAAGGAACAGTAACACCAAAAAATGTATATATTTTAAAGAAATTAAACTATAATGTACTGCTGCCCTGCACTGGTAAAAGTTTTGTGTTTGCTTCAGAAACATTACTAGAGTTTATATAAACCCTGGTGTGTAGCCATGGGGGCAGCCATTCAAAAGAAGAAAAGGCACAGGTTACATAGCAGCTAACAGATAAACCCTGTAGAATACAATGGTGTCTTATCTGTTATCTGCTATGTAACCTGTGCCTTTTCTCCTTTTTTCCAGCTTCAATGGCTGCCCCCACGGCTACACAGCAGCTTATTTATATAAACTATAGTAGTGTTCCTGAAGCAAACACCCCAGTTTTACCAGTGCAGGGCCACAATACGTTATATTTCAATTACTTTAAAATACTTGCGCGAATTGTCGTGACTTTTTCGTAGCCGTTACGATTTGCTTGTATATTGTCGGGACTTTTTAGTATTGAGCGCTCGTAAACGGCGGGCAAAACTTTCAGACTTTGCATGATTTTGGAAGCCTCCCATAGGACTCAATGGCACTCTGCAGCTCCAACCTGTCCCAAGGAAAGTCACGATACTGAAGCTTGAATGAGTCCAAAACTTTCGTACTCGGCGCGATGGCTACGAAAAAGTCGTGACAATTCGCACAAGTCGTAACGCCGTAATACCGATCATTACGAAAAACAACGCACGCTTTTCGGACGTTCGTGGATTAGTAAATGTGCCCCATAATGTAGCCCTGGCTTAGTTACATTTTGTATTTGACCATGGTTATTGGTAATCGTAATAAAAATGATGACTTTGTATGCTGTCTGATGTTCAAGTTTATACAGAGTGACTACATCCCTCTTTGTATCAGGTATAGCGAATTCCTGTGGAGCTGCATGGGCCACATAATAAAATTCTCTGCTGCAAATGGTGTGGTTTAGTGTATGTACACAATGTTATTCATACCTGTGGCTGGTGTGTAGCATTAACTGTGTGTTACACTTTTTGTGAACAGCTGAGGAAACACTTATGATAGTGTACAAAATGCTGCCACAGTCAACCACATGTACCTGTATCACTTTCAGTTAAAATGATCTTACTGTGACATGAGAAAGTGATTCAGATTCCAGCTACATTGCTTGGACAAGTCATTCACTGGATAATGCAATAAAAGTCACAAAGCAGCCAATTAGCAGTTAGCATTTACTGGTCATGCTTTTAATAGAAAACTTTTGATTGATTGCTTTTGGTTGCTAGACAAGATGAAAACTTTATGATGTTTATTACATTACCTATTATATGTTTTGGGTTCCAGTTTGCATTTCGCTGCCCAAACAAATGAATTGAATGACGGCTATCAGACCAAGTATATTAACACATGGTCACTCAGAGCACACTATTGCTGTGGGTTATTATAATACCTTTCTACTTTTAAGCCCCATTTGGTACTCAAACTGCCGTTTGATTGCTATGATCAGACTGGAGAGGAATCTTACATGAAGCACTCCTGATATCCATGTATGTTTTTTTATTTTCTTTCATTTATACTATGTGACTAATTTAAAAAGAAAGATTGGTTGTGTCTGTTTATTGCAAAATATAAAGATAAATGGGTGACCTTTATTGAGGATCTTGACCTTGCCAAAACATAGCTGAAAGCAGTTAAAAGGCACATGGATAGAGCACTTACCCTTTATCCATAAGGAACATTTAAATTGGCCCATTCAGGGTTTTATCCAGTTAAAGTCAATGGGAACAGCAAAAGGCAATTTTGTGAGCTAGCTGATAAGAGAGGTGCCAACTTAGCACAATAGGCTAATAATGATACAGTCCATGGTTTTTAAAAAAACGAATTCCTCCATGGTAAAATTAAATTAGATTGGAAAGATGCCCAGAGTAAATCATTATCACCCTAATGACATACGGTTAGCAACTCTGTGGAAAGTGCCACACATGTCATAATACTTAAAGTGAAAGTGATAAGAATGGGGAAGAATAAACCAACTTCTGGAATTAAAAATGCATAAACATATAGAATCTAATGAGAAAACATTAAAAATTATTCTTTAATCTACAAATAAATCTAAAATTACTAAACTGAAATAACATATGTACAATGTAATTTATTTCCAGTATATGTTCAAATGTTTTCTCTCTAACAAAACATCAATCCATACTGTTGTAAAGGCAAACTTTGCCTTTTTAAAGTATTAACTTTAAGTGTTAACTTTATCTTTTTGTTATATTTCTATTAGTGTTAAGAAAAGTTACTTATTAATCTTCTCAAAGAGTCTTATTTATCTGCATATTTAGGATTGTTTATGAGACCGAGAGTAATTACGATTGTTCTAAATGGATAATCTCATCCAAAATCTCCAGTAAAACCCTGAGATCTGTTTACTCTCAAAATGGTATTATTTTTCCTATGTTTTGTAAAAGGAAGCTTTTGTAGTGAGGCATGGGCTTTCCATCCTTTTACCCAGGAAGAATAGTCCTGCAGCCTACTTCTGGTTTCCACCCAGTGCTTTCAACTGAGACTGCACTAACCAAAATCTCCAATGAGCTTTCCTCCAACTAATACTCCTTGACCTCTCTGCTGCTTTTGACACAGCCTCATGGATCTGGTCAGAATTCTGTAACCACTTCTTCTCTGTTTCATTCTTAGGTAAAACCTCCTCACCACTTAAACTATCTGCCAGGGTCTGTCTTTGGACCGCTACACTTCTCACTATACACTGTATCCCTTTTTATTCCTGTTGATCTCCTGTTTATTGACTGTGTACCTGTTCCTGATACTAATTGTTTGTTGCCTTCCCTGACTCCTTGACTTTATAAGACTACAATTCTGTTTAACTCTTGTCTGTCCCACATTTTCTGAATCAAACTCTTCCTTGTTCAGGTTCTCTCTGTTGGTCCTCAAAGCTCTCCTTACTGTCATGATTTTTATGGTATACTTTTTTATTTCTAAATTAAACTGTTAACATAGCAGATAATTCACTCTACCATTTAAAATTTTATTCTTGAACCAACAAATGTATTTTTAGTTGTAATATTGGTGCACAGCCATTTCAGTGCAATGTGCCTGAGTTTGAGCTTTCAGAAAGAGCCAGCGCTACACATTAGAACTGCTTTCAGGTAACCTATTGTTTCTCCTACTCCCATGTAACTGGAGGAGTTGCAAGCCAGACTTAAGGTGGCCACACACGTGGCAATTTCCGATCGTACAATCGGCCACTAACCTTCAGGGCTGAAACGGCAGATAAGGAGGTAGAAACAATAGGATTTCTACCTCCTTCTGCCGATTCAGCCCAGAAGGCAGATTTTGATCAAGCGCCTTCTATGGCGCCCGATCAAAATCTTTTAACCTGGCCGATCGGCGAGTCGACCGATATCAGCAGCCTCCTGAGATATCGGTCGACTTGCCGACTTACCATACACGCACTGAATATCGTACGAAACGAGGTTTCGTACAATATTATCGGTGCGTGTATGGCCAGCTTTAGATTTCTTACTATTGAGTGCTATCTACTGGAAGCTGCTATCTTGCTGCCTTCCCATTGTTCTGCTGATCGACTCCTGGGAGGGGAGGGTGATATCACTCCAACTTGCAGCTCAGCAGTAAAGTTTGTCTGAAGTTTATCAGAGCACAGGTCACATGGTTGTGGCACCCTGAAAAATGAAAAACATGGCTAGTCCCATGTGAAATTTCAAAATGAAATATAAAAAAATCTGTTTTTTGAAAAAAGGAATTTCAATAGCGGATTCTGCTGTAGAAGCTCTATTAACTGACACATTTTGAAAAAAAATACAGAAACAGAATTTATCTCAGCTGTTGCAGCACATTTCTACCTATCTGGATACCTTCAAATAATCTCATGGGATTTCAGCTCCGCCTCCTCCATCTTTGGCACCTGTGGAGCAACTTAAGCTTTTGAGGCCAAGATCACAGTTTCCATCCATTATGCAGATGACTGAGATGCTTGTCGTCGCTTCTTGAACCAGTGTAAGATTTACCTTAAATTGACTCATTATCTGTTCCCTACTGAGAAGTCAAAAGTTGCTTATGTAATTGCCTTGCTTGTTGGGAAGCTTCTTGTCCTGGCCTCTTGCCTGTGGGTAAAGGTGGCCATACACGCACCGATATTATCGTACGAAACCTCGTTTCGTACGATAATCGGTGCGTGTATGGCATGTCGGCGAGTCGACCGATATCGCAGGAAGCTGCCGATATCGGACGACTCGCCGATCGGACAAGTTTGAAAATTTTGATCGGGCGCCATAGAAGGCGCCTGACCAAAATTCTCCCTTCAGAGCTGAATCGGCAGAAGGAGGTAGAAATCCTATTGTTTCTACCTCCTTACCTGCCGATTCAGCCCTGAATGGTGTGTGGCGGATCTTACGATGTTTCGTGCGACCGATGGTCGTACGAAACATCGTCGGATCGCCACGTGTATGGCCACCTTTAGAGATGATTCTGTTGTCCATAATCTTGCAGCCTTCCTTGCCACCTTTCACAAAATCTTTGATGCACCGAGTTGTGATCAATGTATCTGTCCCTTAAACGAAAATTTCCATCTGCAGCAGACTTGGACTTTTGCACTTTGGCTGCTGAAGTTTCCTAAAATAATGATTGCTTAGTTGCAGCTTTCTGGCAGGGTCTGAATGACGATCTCAAAGATGAATTGGCATCCTCTGATTTGCTGGTGTCCTCAGTGATTCGCATTGACAACAGAATGAATGAAAGACAAGGTTTTATTAGAAAATCCTCCTCTCCTGCTGGTGCTGGCTTCTTTTTGGTTAAGGAAATTACTGCCAAAAACCATTAACCCTTTCCTTGTATTCCTGAAATGTTTGACAGACTGGAAGAAGCCAGAATTTTCTCTAAATTAGACAAAAAAGGGATTTAAAAAACTTGTTTGTATTCATCAAGGAGATGAGTGGAAAACTGCACTCAATACCAGGCATGGTCATTATGAATTGTCATGCCTTTCAGCTTATGTAATGCCTCAGCAGTGTTCCTGGACTTCATCAATGATATCTTTCATTACCTACTTCAGTCCTGTGTTCTGGCCTATTTGGATGGTATTTTGGTGTTTTCCTCCTCTCTGCCTGAACATGTCTCTCAAGTCAGATTTGTTCTTTAGCTACTAAGAGAGTATAACCTTTATGCCAAACTGGAGAAGTGTGAAATTCCACAGAAACAAGATTTCATTGTCAGGTTATAGAATCTCCTTTTCGAATATTGAAATAAATACCACAGTCTTGAACTGTCTTACTCCAGTGGGACTGAAAGCCTTTTAGCCTCTTTTGCAATTTTTTAGTCACCCCTATCACAGCTCTCACTCTGAAAGTTAACTGGTCGCCTGAAGCTTGTATTTAGCTCTACTCTTGTTCTGATTCACCCAGACAACTCCCATCCTTTTACTCTTGAAGTGGGTTCTACCCTGTTTTAGCAATTTGGGTTTCAATGACCATCTTTGTGTGTTCTTTTCTCGTAACGGAATGATGGTGTTGGCAACATAAAGTTGCCCATTGGCATTGTTTTTGGTTCAGTTTTCTCATTTCTTATAGACCAGGTTCCTAAAATGTAAAAGTGGGTGCCTTGTCTTGATCCCTGGGTTTTGAAGTTTAAATTTCCACACTCCCTCCCTGTCCCATTATGACTATTAGTCCTGTGTCTCTAGCTTTGCCCTTCTCTGAGCCTCCCTCTGTATTAGATCTTCATTCCTCAACCTAAGGTTGCTCAAGTCCATTCATGGGCCATTCTTCCAGGTTTGCAAATCATGCAGACATTAAAAAGACAGGTGAACTAATTCTTCTCTTGTTGCAAAGTTTGTCTCTGCCTGAACTAAAGATACTGAAGATACCTTGTTCCCTCCTTTGAGGGTTTCTCCAGCCTTTACCAGTTCCTTTCCAGCCTTGGTCTGATATTTCCATAGAATTCATTGTAGGCTTGCAAAAATCTAAGAAAGCTTCTATCTGCAGCCTTGTTGGCCAAGGTTTTTGTTAAAGAAGTGTTCCACTTATTTGGTTTTCCTGACTTTTCCATAGTCTCCGATCATGGTGTCCAATTTGTACCCCAGTTTTGGTATGCATTCTCTAAACTTTAGGCATGAAGTTGAATTTCTCCTTTGCATACCAACGGAAAGAACTTATCAAATATAACTCTTTTATCTCCCAAAAACCACGATAATTGGTCTTTCCATGGACTCAGTTTGCCCATAATAATTTGTGGCATAAACCTATGGGATTATGGTTTCAATCACTTGGTTTTTCCATCTGAACTTTCCAAAGTAGACGTGCCTGCTGCATAATCTGCTCTTTGTGATTGTGTGTCTATCTGGACCCTAGCTTGCCATGGTCTGGTAGAATCAAACTTCAAGTGTCTTCTCCTAAATGTGCTCCCCATTGGTCCCTTCAAGATCAAGGACATTGTAAATCCTATATGCAATACACTGGACCTTCCTTTGCAGCATGAAAATGTCCTTCCTTTAAAAACCTGTGGTCAAGAATGTCTTTTCATCTGGCTTCTCTCTACCTCCTTCAGTCTCTCTTAAAGGAACAGTAACATCAAAAAATTAAAGTGTTTTAAAGTAATTCAAATATAATGTGCTGTTGCTCTGCAAAAAAACTGGTGTTTTTGCTACAGAAAAGCTACTATATAAATAAGCTGCTGTGTAGCCACGGGGGGCAGCCATTCAAGCTGGAAAAAAGGAGAAAAGGCACAGGTTACATAGCAGATAACTAGTAGATAAGCCCCATATAATGGGGGTTTATCTGTTATCTGCTAAGTAACCTGTGCCTTTTCTCCTTTGAATGGCTGCCCCCATGGCTACACAGCAGCTTACTTATATAAACTATAGTAGTCTTTCTGAGGCAAACACACCAGTTGTGCCAGTGCAGGGCAACAGTACATTATATTGGGTATTACTTTTATACACTTTAATTTTTTGGTGTTACTGTTCCTTTAAATGGGCAGTGTAAAAAATGGTGACAAAATTCGGCACATATCGCCAGGCTTCGCTGTGTAATAAACAGCATAGTTTTTTCTCTTAGACCAAAGCGGCGTAAAGTAACAGTGTCAAATCTGCTGTTTAGACAGCGTAAATTAAAAAAATGCATTTTACAAAGTATAAGAAATAGGCCCCAAGAGTCTGACGTTCTAGAAATCTTGGATTCCTGTTAGGTTAGAAGTAACATTCAATATCTCATTCACTGGAAGAATTTTGTTCAAGAGGAAAGTTTCACCTAGGGACACCCTAGTGTGTGCTCCTGAATGATAGGCCTGAGGAAGATATACCTCCTTACCATGTATGCAAACATGATGCGCATAGGAGGCCATCCTGACACAATTGTTCATTTGGGCGTGCTTTGGCTCTGGCTTTGATTTGAAAAGGCCTTTTCTACTTGTTTACATTGCTCAAGATGGCTCTGTTCCCTATTGTTCCTGTTTATGTCCTGATTATTGAGTATACTATTTTCCACCCTATACATTGTATGCCCTTGCAGGCAGTACCTTCATTTTTCTCATTGATGCCATGTATCAGTTTGCTTGCAAATTATTATGTACCCTTATGTTCAGTGCAATTGGTGCTTTAAAAATAAATTTATTACTAATAATAAGAAAAAGATCAGTATATTAATACCAGAATTATATAGTTCACACGGACAGACAATTTTAGCTTCTAATCTGTTGCTATTTGAATAAGCCTCTATGAAGATAGCTTCTACAGAGCATAATATTCCCAGAATATCAAAAACAGGCTGTCTAAATGTTAAATCTGTTGTTTTTTAAATATTCTTTATAAGTATGGATATTTTGTATATGGCATATGCCATTCAAACAACAAGAAAACTGTGACTAGTCTAGTTTGTTATCCACCTTTTAAGTATTGTAGTACTTAATACAATATATTTTCTAAATGTAATTTAATGTCCCTTTAAGTTAACTAAAAGCAAATGTTAAAACAATGGGCAACTTTATTTGAAACAATCCAATACAGAAATATTTTGTGTGTGTGTTTTCTCTCTTATTAACTGAAAGACCAAAACTCCACTCTCCATTCTCCATAGGCAGCAATAATATTAATTATTTTATTGTTTGATCTATATACCTCAATTAGGATTTTGTTGTAGAAATAGGAGAGAAAAACATGGAGAGAGAAAATAAGCAAGGAAAAACAAAATAACAAACATGGACATATGTAAAAATGGATTCAGGAGATGCCCAATAAACATTATTTTAGAAACTGTATAAAACATATTTAGTTTAACAGCATTTCTAACATAATGGTTATTGGGCATCTTCTGAACCCATTTTCACATATGTCCATTTTTGTTCTTTTGTATTCAATTGCTATTTTACGCCAGCTACTCTCTCCATGCTTCTCTCTCCTCCTGATATTTGTTTTTCATTTTCTATGCCTTTTTCTTTTATGCCATGTCTTTGTGTGCTGTCTTTTGTACATCTTCACCCGTTCTATGTCTCTCTGGATCTCTCTCCTTATTTTGTCCTTTGTTTATTTTACATCAGTTTCTCTTTCCACTTTTCTCTCTCTTGTTTTTCTACAGATATCTATCTGTTTATCATTTTTCTATCCCTTTTTTTTTAATCCCATGTCTGTGTGCCTTCTTGTTTACATTTCCCTTATTTTCCTCTCTCTCCCTCACCGAATCTCTCCTTCTTCTCTCTGACATGTGACAAGGTTTCTGCAACCTTGGAGCAAAAGGAAAGCTTACTGAAAGCTTTAGCTGCAATGCCAAACCTTTCAAAAACCTTCTACTGAGGTTACTGGACTAATTCAGCCCTTAGCACACATGGAAAGCTTTTATTCCTGCATTACCTCCACATGCATTCATAGGCTAAAAGACAGAAAATAGTAACAATAAATGTACAAGCGACACATTTCATTATTACTATTATTTTCTTTCCTCAATAATTTCTCTGATTGTGTTGACCAATAGGAAATAACACCCAACAAATCCCTTTTCTAACAGACACAGTCAAACCACCAGACCAAATCATTGTTACATGCTCACAGAAAACTAATAAGAAAAGAATATTACTGCACCCATATTGGCATGTTCCCTTTCCTGTGATTTCATAGCTGTAGGAGAGAATGTTGGCCCAGTAAGCAATATGAAAAACAAAACTGTTAGTATGCATGGTTGCAAATAACCAAGAATCGCAGAAACACAGACCTTTTGCAAGATGCATATATGCATACATCTCTACATGATATAGATATAAGATCTATTATGCACAATTCTTAGAACCTGCATTTTACTGGATAAGAGATCTTTCCATAATTTGGATCCCCATACCTTAAGTCTGTTAAAAAAAATGTAAACATCACATAAACCCAATGGGATTTTACTACCAATATGGATTTTAGCAGCTTAGCAACCATCAATTACAAGGTACTGTCTTTAATATTATTACAGAGAAAAAAGATATAATTTTTAAAGTTTGAATTACTTTCTTAACCCCCCACCCCCAGAAAAATCCCCCATCCACTACCCTTCATTGAGCCCCCTCCCTGCACTTTCCCCAAAGAGTCTATTTCAGTAAACAGTTTCTCTGATAGTAAAGGTGACCTGTGCAAGTGGAATGGTGCAGTTGTAGCAGGCGCCATCTTCTGAAACTTTGTGTTATTTTCAGATCAGTTTGGCGACATGGAGCTTGCTGGCGCATGTGCATTTAAAGATACTGCGGGATTACCATCAGCTGTGCATGCTCCAGCAAGCTCTGTGTTGGCGAACTGATCCGAAGATAACACAAAGATTCAGAAGGTGGCGTCTGCTAGCTCCGCTGTGCTATTCTGCTTGTAAAGGTCATCTTTACTATGAGAGTCATTTTACTGAAATAGACTCTTCGGGGAAGAAGCAGGCAATGGATGGGGGATTAGTAAAATGGACTCTTTTGGAGATTGCCATCACCTGATTCAGAGCTTTCTGGATAGTGGGTTTCCAGATAAAAGAAACTCATACCTGTACTGCAAACAATAGTTCCCCAAGTAGGGGCTGGTTAAAAGATAAAGCTACTGTTACTGGTTCAAGTCCAATCTATATTTTCTGCAAATCTTACCCAGAATTTTATTGCAGTAGCTAATCAGTTCATGCTATAGGTGGATGCCCATCCGGCTAAAAATTTCCTGGCAAAAAAGCTGGCCACATAGGTCCCATATGCAGCTGCTGTTGAACATTGCGTCATGTACATATTTTACTTCAGCATATGTACCCAACGTCCAGCATTGGAAAAGAGTTATCTAATCACATAGCCATAATTAAACTATTATTTAAGTATATTTCTGACAATATAAAAAGGCTCTGGGTTAATGATAATATTATCAACTAAATGAGAAAGCAGGAGGAGAGAATATGTAATACAAAAGTAAGGTAATGCAGTAGTCAAGGCAAAATAAAAACTATTGTCACAATGGCATCATCATAGCAATATTTTTCATCAAGCTGGCAAAGCACAAAGAACCACCCATCTGTGATAATGCCATTGTCACAATAAAAGTGGTTTTATTGAACCTGGAGTGCTATAGTACCTTGCTTTTGCAAACTTTTGAGCTGTGTCTATAAACACATATTAACTTTGTTCAACGCTAAGGGCAACAAAGGATTGTTATTTGCTCTTTAAATGTGCTCTTTAGGAAGTGGATTAGAACTAGCAGAAAATATGTAGAAAATCCACAGAATTCCAGCATTATTATTATGGTTGTAAGGGGGAATGTCCTTGGCATGTGTCAATAGGTAGAGCATTGCTCTATTCAGTCAGAAAGCAGAAAAGGCAGGAAAAGCAGAGTGATGCCATCTATACCGTGCAAGGAGCACATTTTGACACAAGTAACTTTAACGAAAGTGGTTTTACACAGAGGAACCACTTGCAGACATACATGAGCTTTATTTAATGTCTATTAGTAGTAGCTCTAACTGTGGTACAATTGTGGTACCTTCTGGTAAGTAAACATATCTAATCTGTTTCACAATGTGCTGCAGTGCAAGGAACAATAACATGATATTTTTTTTGAGTTTTGTTACTCTGTTTCAGCTTTGTTTTTTGTAAAGTAAAATATACAATAAAATAAGTGTTAAGTATCAGTATTATCTTGGCTGTGTAGCCCAGATGAGCCAGTGTATACATAAGGATTGAAGAAATGTGGCTGTAATAGATAATGCTTTGGGTAAATTTCTAAAGCAGAAAAAAAATAAGCAAAAACATGATGTACTTCAATGCTTCTTTCCTGTAAACACCTGATTCTGGCTCATGAGGCGTTGCAGTAAGGGAGCTGCAATGCAGCTATAGACCATGTCAGTTAGTGAGTCAGTTATTCTTGTATATGGGGAAAGTTACAGATATTTTATGAAATATGTGGTGGACCATGTACAACATAGCTAAAAATAGGAGCAATATTTCCCCCCAAACTATTTTGTACCCCCTCCCCCAGAATACTATTATTCTTTGGACTAGAAAAAAGTATGTCAGTAGTGTTACAATATACAACTAGAAAGGGAAGTTTGAGAACAAAATTCATGTTGGGTTGAAAAACATGAAGTCACTGAATGGGCTCTGCCCACTTTCTCTAACCTTGGACCACAGTTATATAGTAAAAACCACTGTGCAAAGTTTGAATGTCTGAATGGCAGCAACTTAAATTTCCCTACTGAAAGTCAACGAGTGACATCTGATTGGCGGTTTCTGGCTCCACCCCCCTCTTTCTAACCTGGAACTGCAGTTACCCAGTAACTAACTCTGCAAAGTTTAGGGACCCTAGGATTAATAGCTACAGAACGGCAGCAGTTAAAATTTAAACCAATAAAAGTCAATAGGTGAATTTTGATTGGTGGATGGTGACCCCGCCCCCTTTTTCTAACCTTGAGTCGAAGTCACTCAGTGACAAACAGTGGGGACTCTGGCATGAATAGTTTGAGAATGGCAGCATTTTAAATTTAAACTAATAAAATTCAATGGATGAAATCTGATTGGCTGTTAGTGGCCCAACCCAATTTTCCTATTTTTGAACTGCAGTCCCCCAGTGACCAACTTTGCAAATTTTGGGGACTCAAAAAATTGTGAGACTGATAGCATTTTACACTTTACCATTGAAAGTAAATAGGTGAAATATTATTGGCTGTTGGTGGCTCTGCCCACTTTTTTTCTACCTTTGAATGGCAAATACCCAGTGACTAACTCTGGAAAGTTTAACAACCCTAGAATTAATATTTAAATAATGGCATCAGTTTAAATATAAACCAATGAAATCTAATGGGTGGAAATGGATTGGCTGTTGGTGGCTTCGCCCACTTGTTCTAACCCTGAATATGTAGTCAGCCAGTGACTGACTGTGCAAAGTTTGGGAACCCTGGCATAAATAGTGTGAAAAGAAGCATTTTAAATTTAAACCAAAAAAATCCAATAGGTGAAGTCTGATTGGCTGTTGGTGGCTCAACCCACTTTTTAAAACCTAAAAATGCAGTCCCCTAGTGACCCTGGTGTTAATACTGTGAGAATGGCAGCAGGTTGAATTTCCCCATTGAAAATCAATAGTTAAAAACTGATTGGCTCCACCCACTTTTTCTAACCGCAGTTAGCTGGTGACTAGCTCTGCAAAGTTTGGAGACCTTAATATTAATATTTAAAGAATGGCAGCAGTTTAAATATAAACAAATGAAGTCTATAGGTGAAATCTGATTGGCTGTTGTTGGCCCTACCCACTTTTCTAAACTTGGAACATAGTCACCCAGTAACAAACTGTGCAAAGTTTGGGGATCCTGACATTAAACATGTGAGAATGGCAGCAGTTAAAATTTCCCCACTGAAAACAATGAAAGAAATGTGATTGGCTTTTGGAAGCCCCGCCCACTTTTTCTAACCTTGAGTACAAAGTCATGCAGTGACAGAATTATTTGTATGGCATTATCACCTGATGCATATATTTGCATTGGGGTAAGTAAAACAGCATATCTTGTCAACATAATTGTGCAAAAAAGATGCATTTTTATATTGGTTGGTTAATAATGGGGTGTATAACTGCTTTGGACAATAGTCCTGATAGATTTTTATTAATAAGTATTGTGTTTATCATATCAAGGGCATTGACTCAGGGGATGAAAACATAATTTTGTCTCTTTATAGGTCCCTGGTAAGGCCCCACCTTGAGTATGCAGTGCAGTTTTGGGCTCCAGTCCTTAAGAAGGATATTAATGAGCTGGAGAGAGTGCAGAGACGTGCAACTAAACTGGTAAAGGATATGGGAGATTTAAACTAAGGTTAGATTGTCATGGTTGGGGTTATTTTCTCTGGAAAAAAATGGCGCTTGCGAGGGGACATGATTACTCTGTACAAGTACATTAGAGGGGATTATAGGCAGATGGGGGATGTTCTTTTTTTCCCATAAAAACAATCAGAGCACCAGAGGTCACCCCTATAGATTAGAGGAACAGAGCTTCCATTTGAAGCAGCGTAGGTGGTTTTTCACAGTGAGGGCAGTGAGGTTGTGGAATGCCCTTCCTAGTGATGTTGTGATGGCGGATTCTGTTAATGCCTTTAAGAGGGGCCTGGATGAGTATCCAAGGCTATTGTGATACTAATATCTGGTCTTTTTTCAACCCTATGTAACTATTTTTAACAATAAAACTAAAATATATGTTAAATTAAATAAGAGCACCCCACATTAAGCTTTTTTGAATAAAAATGATAATGAGTGTATCTTTGCCATTCTCCCTTGGGTTATCAGTCAGTCATTCACACTAATAAGCAACTGATATATTTGAACTTGAGCGTTGGTGTTGGAATTACTCATTCAATTTAGCAATTCAGATATTCAGAGACTGTATAAGTCTGTATACAGAGACTGTATAATTACTATTCTAACCATTAGGAACTCTAAAATTCTCACTTTCTTTCCCTCTTAAATTGTAAGCTCTATAAGCAGGGTTGTTTGAATATGTTCAGATTTTGCTAAAGTAGTTGCAGAAAAATGTATAAATACTGGCTAAAATGAGGTGCCTTGGGCTGGGAGAAAGGGTCTCTGCTAAATAGGCCGAGTGGTCAGATAGTGGTCAACAATGAAAATATGCATTTTGGACCAAAGATGCTGATAAGTTTCTATTCTAAGCCCAGTTCCTTTCAATCTCTTTATTAATGACAAGTGTATTTGTGACTAAATTTTGTTTATCACTTTATCATTTGCTTACTAAAAAAGGAGTTGAACAGTACATGTAGTAAGAAGATAAATTGAAAATGAAGTTTAGAAAGGATAAATACAAAGTCATATATCTAGATTGTGGGGAAAAGCAATCCAAGGACAGTTTATCACATAACCAATTCAGTAATAAAGAATGATGTAGGAATAATAGTAGATAAAAATCTTGATTCGAGAATGGAGAGGAAGACTTATCAATTTTCTTGTTTGAGCTCTTTCAAAACACAATTGTAGGAAAAGGATGATTTTAACTCTCTTAAGATTTTTTCTTTAATCTTTAATGATTAGGAAAAATTAGAAGAATAAGTAGGAAAAATTAGATCCCAGGTGAAAATCACATTGCTCCAGTCTGTATTTAAAAAAACAAAATCTCAAAAAATAAATATTTAAATGTTGAAAATGTACTTTCCATAGAAGATGCCAGGTGTTATGTGCCAAATTTCTTCATTTGATTTTTTAAGATATTTCTAATTGATAAATCTCAAATTTTCAAGTTAAAAAAAAAAAGCAAATTTTAAAAAAAATGAAGATGTTGTTCTGAAATAATGGATAATTAGCACATATGAAAAAGGCATTTGGTTTAGGAAGTGTATCTTCTCTAATGTGGGATTTAAAAGATGAATGCCTTTCTAACAAAAGTGAGCATTTAGGATTATAATTTGTTAAAAAATCTGTATTAATTGGTAATACAGATAGGGAGATATCTTCAAGATTGCACCAAGACAATAATTAAAGGCATAAAAACACCACTAAAGATTTGCCAGTCCTGCAACCACATGAAAGTTTGTACTACCTTTCTGCTGAATAACTTGTTATTCTCTGTCCTGCCTTTCCTTGTTTATGTCCTAGGTTTTTTTTTCTTGCCGATTTTTCCTGACAGTTAAACCTGAATGCTGCCCCACCCTCATGCTATGATTCCGCCTGGATTCTGTTCTGACATATACTTCCTTTCTGGAATTAGCAGCCTTCCAATCCCAGACTGATCCATTTCCTGCTTGTTCAGCTAGCATCTATTTGTTCATTGCAGTAGCTGTAACTTTTCCCAGTAACAGCTGACAAATTTCATAATTTACCAAGCTAGCTCTGCACAGCATAATACATTTGTTTAGAATTAATATATACTGAATAGAAACAAACTCAAGTCTACTGCAAAACTAGAAAATCATCAGGTTCAAGAAGACAATGTAATTTATCTTTTTCCCAGGAATAAGTGAGCTCTTCTGCTTTTTCATGTGACACTATTTAACAACATGATCGACAGGGCCCGACTGAGCATTAATACGTGATTATTGCTAAAGCATTAACTTAATTCTTTATACTTTCATTGAACAGTACTGCTACTGTGAAATCAAAAATATGCTTTGTTTATGCTAGTTTGATGGTGAAATCATAATCTGTGTTTTGCAATCTTTTATAAGATATTTCCTAAAAGGCCACTATACCCACACAGTATACCTCAGTATACCTGTGCTGGTATATTTGTATGGTATCTCTTTGCACATACTGCAAAAAAACTGTTTGAGTTCCTTATACCAGAGCCAGAACTAGGGGCATGCAGAAGAGGCACAGGCCTAGTGTGCAATGGGGGGGGGGGGGCACTGGGTACGTACTTGGTCCGCAACTTGGTCCAGTGCTGCCTAATACGCACAGTGGCAGCTTAGGCAACTCTATACAAGCTGAATGTAATAAGCAGTATGGGTAATAAATCCACAAATTAATGCTTATACATTGACCTTTTCATATTGCCATTAAAGCAGCTATTATTATTGTTTCTAGAAAATATTATATGTTGCAGACCTGAGTAATACTGAGGACTACTATATCTGGAAGATGCTTTGATAATAATGTTTATATATTTCAAGCTTCAAAATTTTGTAGCATGAATCTAATACAAAGACTAGTTTTGTAACAAGAACTTTTTTCTCTCAAGGACCAAACGTAGATTTTAATTATCTTATAATGTTTTTCTCTCTAAAGCTTTTACAAAGCAGGAATTTACATTTAGATCTCTGCAATGTCATATATAGGCATATAAATACCTTATCTTTTGAGAAGATTACATACTGTATGTTATGCAGTAAAGAACTTTTTGACTCATTCAGTCAACTTCTGCTATTTTCTCTATTTTGGTTACTCACCTCAAAATCCACATTTAAGTATCTTGCACTGACGAGATCTAATATAATTAAAACAGTCTGTCTACAAATATGTTTATTTAGCTCTGATGTTCTAAATGTATAAAGGTTGTCAGTTCAGTAGCTCCATTTGAATTTTTAGCAAAAAGGGCAAAACAGAACTAATTCTCCATCAACAATATCTAAAATAAATGTTACTATTTTATGGTTTTCTCATGTGAATGCCTGTATTAAAGAAGGATGTTTGTTTCTTTTACCCTGCATCACCATAACTTTATTGTTTAGATGTTTAATCTTTTAACTCATCTCCAAAGTCAACAAATTCAATAAGCAGCCAACTAATGACACAAAAGGACACAAAAAGACCTTGATGTCTCTGGCTGGAAATGCTTCATGCACTATGGTTTCAAAAAAGTCAATATAATATTTTCATTAATGCTTTTTAAGTGTTTTGTCTATTCTATGTTCTTTATTTTTATGTCAACATGAAATAAGGCTTTCTATAGAAAGTTTTGTTTTAGGCAAAAATACCCTTCCACTTTTATACATCTTGATCTTAATCTTGTAAATCTTTCAGTGACTATATGTGTATAGTAATCTTGTAAATCTTTCAGTGACTATAGGTGTAAAGGTTATATGTATATTCCTTCATGTCCTATACTGCAGCACATATGGGGTTAAATCCCACTTCCTGTCAGGTAGGACGAGGGAGAATTAATTAGACACATTATAACACCCCCACCCACTTGCTGCGAGGTGTTTTTTCAGGTACCATCTATCCAGGGTCTTAGTTGCCTTGAAGACCGTTTGGGGGACTTCTAGAATAGTTGTCTTCCAACTATTCCAGAAGTTCCCCAACGGTCAGGGTTAACAGGAAAAGTTAAAACTTTTCCTGTTTACCCTGTTATAAAGGATTTGATAAAATTTGAGTGGAGAAATCTAGGTAAAGCCCCTGTTATTAATAAGAGGTTTAAGTCATTGTTTCCTATTGATGAGCAAGCTAAAACTTGGGAATCCCCTCCATTGTTAGATGTAGCAGTGGCTTGTCTTTCTTCCATTCCTGTGGAAGATGGGTCGAGTCTTAAAGACCCAATGGACCGCAGTGCGGAGTGTTCTCTGAGATGCATTTACACTTCTGCTTCAGGCCAGTGTAAGCCACTGGTCACACCCTCTGCTGTTTATAGAGCTTTAAGGAATTAGCACACGCAGTTGAAAGAGGATATTGAAGCTAATGTCCCTACGAACCAGCTTTTGAAATCCCTTAAGGGAATTAGGCTAGCATCTGAATTTTTATGTGATGCGTCTATCGAATCTTTTATTTTGCCCTCTAAGAGTATGGCCCTTTCCACCAGAGCCAGGATAGCTATCTGGCTTAAGCCGTGGTCTGCTGACACCACATCCAAAAACAATCTTTGTAATATGCCCTTTGAGCCAGGTCATCATTTTGGACAAGATATGCAATGAAAAGGGTAAGACCCTGCCTTGAAGTAGGCAGAGGATAAGGTGGAGAAGTAATTTATTTTTGTCAGCAAAAGAGGTCACCAGTCAGATTCAGACAACAGAGGTATGCAGAAAAGGATAAGTTCCAGTCTTCCAGATCACAGGGACCTTCTCAAAGAGGCAGGGGTAAGTCCCTGTCATCAGCTTGTAAGTGGGAGTTCTGACGCCAGAGGTCTTCCAGTTGGAGGAAGACTAGCTTTTTTCTAAACCAGTGAATAGAAACTGTCTCAGACCTGTGGGTTCTACAATTACAAGAAGAGGGATAGAGAATCAAATGTTTTACCTTTCCCCATTACACGGTTTCTTCCCACCATGAGAAATCAAGAAAACAGGGTATTGGAAAGAGTTCCACTGCTAGAAGAAGGTTGTTGCACTTATTCTACAGTTTTACCAGTCCCAAAACCTCAGATTTGTAAACCATTTCATTTGGAAAAAACACTTCAGGATGGAAACAGTAAAATCAACCTTGTGGATGATAGAGCAGGGAGACTACCTTGTGACCTTAGATTTATAGGACGCCTATCTTCACATACCCATTTTTCCGACTCACAGGACATTTTTAAGAATTGCAGTTTTTCTACGGAATCAACTTCATCATTTTCAGTTTTGTGTCCTATCCTTTGGTATTACATCTGCTCAAAGGGTATTCACAAAGGTAGTCGCATCTGTTACAGTAGTCCTCAATCAAGAAGGTATTCATGTGATCCCTTATTTAGACAATTGGTTGTTCCGGGCAGTCTCAGCCTCCCTCCTCCTGAAACATCTGCAGAAGTCATTGAAGATACTTAGGGGCTGATTTACTAAGACACGAATTCGAATCCGAATTGGAAAAATTCCGATTGGAAAACTAACATTTTGCGACTTTTTCGTATTTTTTGCGATTTTTTTCTGCGCCTTTACGACTTTTCGGAAATTATCGCGACTTTTTCGTTACCAATACGATTTGCGCAAAAAAACGCGAGTTTTTCGTAGCCATTACGACTTGCGCGAAAAAACGCGAGTTTTTCGTAGCTATTCCGAAAGTTGCGCAAAATCTGGCGATTTTTTCGTAGCGTTAAAACTTGCGCGAAAAGTCGCGCCTTTTTCGTAGCGTTAAAACTTAAAAGGCGCAACGTTTCGCGCAAGTTTTAACTCTATGAAAAAATCGCGACTTTTCGCGCAAGTTTTAACGCTACGAAAAAATCGCCAGATTTTGCGCAACTTTCGGAATGGCTACGAAAAACTCGCGTTTTTTCGCAAAAATCGTATTGGTAACGAAAAAGCCGCGATAATTTCCGAAAAAATCGCAAAATACCGATCATTACGAAAAAAACGCAATCGGACGCATTCGGCCCGTTCGTGGGTTAGTAAATGTGCCCCTTAGAATCTGGGCTGGATTGTCAACGAGAAAAAATCTTCTCTGATTACTTCAAAGCATAAGCAGTTTCTGGGAATGGATATCAAAACGGAAGAGATGACAGTTACCCTAACCTCCCAGAGAATTATTATGCATTATGTCACTCAACTCAAAAGTCCAGTTCGTGTCTCCTTGAGGCAGAGGATGAATGTGTTAAGGCTAATGACAGCTTCAACTGGGGACCATGACACCCTAGGACAGGTCGGAAGAATCTCTGGATTCCACTTGGATAGTCTCCCAAGAAGTCAGAGACTCTCTAGATTGGTGACTTCAGACAGTCAGATATGCCAGAGGGAGGTCAATTCAGGATCCAAAAGGGATCTTAATAACAACAGATACCTTGGCCAAAGGATGGGGTGCTCATCTAGGGAAACTAGAAACTGAGACTGCTCAGGGCCATGTTAAAGTCTTTTTCATCCAATTTCAGAGAGCTAAGGGCTCTCATGGCTTTTTCTGACCTAATCCAGGGTCAGGCAGTAACAATACGATTCTCCTAATAGAATACTAGAGAATTCTTTATTGGGCAGTGAAGAATTTGTTAAATATTACTGCGGTTTTCATCAGGGAGAAAGACAATCTTCTTTCAGATCATCTGAGCAGGGTGATAGTGGATCTGAAGGAGTGGTCCCTGAATCAACAGATCGGATGCTGGGGAGTCCCAGAGGTTGACCTGATGGCAACCAGGGAGAATGCCAAGCTCCCCAAATTCTGCACCCTGTATCGCCAGGATCACCCATGGGTTCAGGATGCAATGACAATCAGATGGCATTTTCGTTACATACATCTTTCCTCCTATTCCTACGATCAGCAGGGTCATTAGGAAGATTCGGATGGACCAGACTTCTGTTATTGCCATTCTCCCCTTCTGGCCAAAGAGAATACAGTTCTCACATCTAATGAATATGTGCCGCGGGACTGTTGGGTTCTTCCCCAGACCTCGGAGCTCCTTCTTGTTCCACCAAACCAGATCTGTAAAGCTGCTACGTCAAGCCTTCACACATTCTGCAGACATTACAGGCTGGACATTGATGCTGTGCAGGAGGCGCCCTTTGTAAGAGCTATCCTTCAGACAGTGTATCAGAAGAAATAAGTTATTACCCACCCTGTTACTTTTTATATCCCATATGTGCTGCAGTATAGGACGTGAAGGAAAGAAATTACGGTAAGCAAAATTTCCTCTTTACTTCCTTGTTTCCCTTTGCTGCTGCATATTGCCTGGGGCAGGGGTATTACACCAGTTAAAACTGGTTCTACCAGTTTTTTTTTCCACAAAGAAATTCTGGCAGTGGTTCAAACCTAATGAGTATTATTTTGTTATATAAATAAAAGTGTTAGAAGAGTTAGAAGGTTTAGAAAACAAAGGGATGTAATCTATACATAAACCAGTGAAATGCTCATCTTGGTCAAGACCCCCCTCCCCCAAGATTGCAATGATATTTGTGACATTTATTAAGTGAGCTTTTGGTTCAGTGGTTAATAGTATTAATGGTTAATTGTTATGTTCTTAGATTCCAGGCATAGAGGTTCATTATTGTTTTTATTTGCAACACCTTTCCCCACCTTCGGTCCAATTAGTTTAAATGGGAAATGCAATGCCTATGGCAGATACTGGTTTTGTCTGGCAGGGTTTACTCAAAAATACTTGCTTTGCAAGTGAAATTGACAATGTCTTCCATAGCCAGCATGTTTTCTATGACTTTTCCTGCCCTTTAAAGCATAGTTAAAAACACATCTGAGGAGTATGGCATTCAAAAATATTATCTTGTTTGGGCAACTATTCTACCATTTTTCATGACAGTAGAGCAGCTGTTTCACTGGGTTAATATGTGTGATTTTACTAGTGCTTGTTATGTGCAATCACATAATGACATGAATGTGCGATGATCGATGTGCTACCATATGAGGGCCCTCACATGCGCTTAATCTTTTATGTGATAGGAGGACTATGCTATTAGTGGAATATGTGCATGAGTGAGCTCCAGTGTGGTTGCACAATGGGGAATCACAACTGGTTGACAGTTGCAAAAACTCTGGTCTCAGTGACAGTGTGGATTCCTCCACCCTCCATCCAAAGAGAGGACATAGCTCTATTTTGTAGAGAAAACCACAGTAATCAAACTTTCCTAATGATAAATGAGAAGGGGGTTTCCCCACTTTAAATGTAGGTGAGACACAGATCAGAAAGTCTACAAAAAATTTAAACTGGGCTTTAGTTGGGATCTGAATGGGACCTAACCTAGCTCGCCTTCAAAACCCAGTTAGATTAAGGTGCAGATTTTTCAACATTTGCATTTTTGCAAACTCAAATTTTTAAAACTGGAATGTTTAAGATTTATTAAGTTCAAAAAACTCTAATGTAAAAAATGTAGCATCCAAAATCTGCCGAGTTCATGTAGAAGTCAGTTGGAGTTGTCCTAGCATAATTTAATTCTTGAGTTTTTAATCAATCTAGTTTTTAAAATGTGAGAAATTTAATAAATGAGCACATATTCAAATTTGATGAGTTTTCAAGTTTTCTTCTGAAAAAATTAGAAAACTCACCAAATTCCAGTAAACTCCTCGTGTACAGTTATGGGATCCGTTATCCAGAAACCCATTATCCAGAAAGTTCCGAATTATGGGAAGGTCATCTCTCAGACACCATTCTAAGCAAATAATTCTAATTTTTAAAAATTATTCCCTTTTTCTCTTTAATAATAAAACAGTAGCTTGTACTTGATCCCAACTAAGATACAATTAATCCTTATTGGAGGCAAAACACACCTATTGGGTTTATTTCATGTTTAAATAATCTTTTAGTAGACTTAAGGTGTGGAGATCCAAATTACGGAAAGATGCCATATCCGGAAAACCCCAGTTCATGAGCATTCTGGATAATGGGCCCCATACCTGTATTTGGTGTTCCAAGAAAACAAAGATCTTGAGGCAAATTACACTAGAAGCAGCCTTGGATTGTCTTTTCCTGCATGCATCGTTTCTTGTTTTTGTGGGTGACCCCATGCCTGTCAGTGCAAAGACACAGCACATAAGGTGGGGATTAAGGTGTCTATTTACAAAAGTGGGATACAGGGAGATAAGAAATAAGGACAGATAAAATTGTCTATAAATGGTTTACTACACTGTGAACACATCTGTAATCAGTTTTGGGCACTTATTTGTGTAGCTCTAGAGCAGTAATCCCCAACCAGTGGCTCAGGGGCAACATGTTGCTCCCCAACCCCTTGGATGTTGCTCCCAGGGGCCTCAAAGCAGAAGCTTATTTTTACATTCCTGGCTTGAAGACAAGTTTCGCTGCATAAAAACTGCCAAACGGCTGCCAGTCCACATAGGGGACTACCAATTATAGCTCTTATTTGGCACCCCCAGAACGTTTGTCATGCTTGTGTTGTTCCCCAACTTTTTTCCATTTGAATGTTGCTCACAAGTGGAAAAGGTTGGGGACCCCTACTCTAGAGTATTACCAAGCCACATCAAAATGGAGGAAAAATTTCTATTGCTACCTACAGGCTTGCATTATGTGAAATAATGCCAAAATGTTATAGTGGGTGATGTGACTTCAACATGACCAGAGAACATTAGTGAGTCCAATTGGAGAAGAATGATAATATAAATGTT
This sequence comes from Xenopus tropicalis, assembly GCF_000004195.4. Taxonomy (NCBI): domain Eukaryota; kingdom Metazoa; phylum Chordata; class Amphibia; order Anura; family Pipidae; genus Xenopus; species Xenopus tropicalis. The sequence continues at coordinate 120,561,013 of NC_030677.2, read as the reverse complement.
TCAATAGTGAATTAATTAATAAGTATTATAAAATGAAACTAATGGATAACTGATATTTATTGGACATAAATAAAATAATTCATAAACTAGAAATAATTGCTTTGAGAATATATTTTACTGATTTATATATAATTTATATAAACTATTCATAAATGTTGTATTTAGCAATTGTGCCAAAAATCCTTTATTATTAGCAGAATATAGAGTTGACCTTAAAGGGGTGGTTCACCATTCAGTTAACTTTTAGTATGTCATAGAGTGGCCAATTCTTAGTAACTTTTCAAGTGGTCTTCATTATTTATTTTTTTTTTATAGTTTTAAATGATTTGCTTTCTTCTGACTCTTTGTAACTTTCAAATGGGGGTAACTGACCCCAGCAGCCAAACAGCAATTGCTCTGTTGGGCTATAATTGTATTGTTATTGTTGCTTTCTATTACTTTTCTTTTTGTTTAGGTCCTATAAATATATCAGTCTCTTATTTAAACCAATGCCTGGTCGCTAAGGGAATTTGTAGGGCCAAATACTGAACCGAATCTGAATCCTAATTAGCATATGGTAATTAAGATTTAGAATGGTTAAATTTTACACCTCCATGTTTATGCTGCAACATTAACCGTTCCAAATTAGGATTTGGTTCGGCCAGGACCGTGGATTCAGCCGAATCCGAACGCTGCCGAAAAAGGACGAATCCTGGCCGAATACCGAACTGAATCCTGGATTCGGTGCATCCCTAGTAGTTTGTAACCTAGCAACCAGATAACTGCTCAAATTCCAAACTGGAGAGTTGCTGAACAAAAAGTGAAGTAATCAGGGCCGGATTTAACTTTGCGGCGCCCCGAGACCGCCCCCACCCCCCTCCCCCCTGAGTGCCCATGCGCAATCACGCCGCGCCCTCTCCCCCTGAGTGCGCATGCGCGATCAATGCGCATGCGCAATCGCACATTTAAACTCCCATACGGAGCAGCGGGGAGAGGTCCCGTCTGCTCCGTATGGGAGCAAATTTAAAAATTCTGTTGCGGCGGGGCGGCATGCCCGGGCCTTTGTGGCCTCTCCACAAATCCGGGCCTGGAAGTAATTACAAAACCACAAATAATAAAAACTGAAGACTAATTTCAAATTGTCTCTAATTTGAGTATCCCCTTTAATATGTGCAAAAATGGCTAGAAACTGACCTGATCATGGGACAAGAAGAGGTCTCTGGTCTGAGACGGTGGCAACAATTATGTGTCTATTAGGGAAGACAGACACTGTGGTCATGTAAGTGCACCACACTTTATAATTTAATTACATTTTTACACAAGCTATAATAGTGATTTGTTATTTTTTGTCACATTTGAAGTTCACATTTAAAATATGTATTCATTTAAAAATGGCATTGTTGTGTATATTTCACTTTGTGTAGAAGCTCTTATCTCTTTCACACCCACTGCTAGATTAGACAACCCCAGGCAGCAGAGCCTTTGAAATGAAGGTTAATTGATCCTGCTTTGTTTTGTAGGACACTGCCTCTGACCCTGAGAGAATATCTTGAAACCCTGCCATAAAAGCAAGATCGGACTGTTTTGTTTTTGCCAGAAAGGAAATCAAAAATGTCTAGGAAATACAATTCCCTTATGAATATACACTTGTGTTTCAGAAGTATTTTTTTCCTAAACTTTCACTACTTACACAATATAACAAGTTACATTCCGATATAAATAAAAGCTTTTTACTTTTATGGGAATATTACCTTCACACAACATTATATTTTATCAGTTTATCCTTTGAGAATCAGCGTTGGTCTAAAAGTATATGTTTGCAGGTCTCAAAATTGTCAGTTCTCTTTTACACAAGCCACATTAAGTTTTTCTCCAGGGTTGGTTTGTTACATTCTTAAAGGATACAATAGTTTTGTAATATACCCAAAGCACAGCAGAAACACATATATCACTGCAGCATATTACAGCCAACTTTGTTCTAGGGTCATTCTCATTCTCAGTTCTAGAATCCTCCCAAGCTGTTGGGCTGTGTATTTGTATAATGTATATGTCTCTGGAATTCCTTACTCATAGTCATCAGATCTTATCACACCTTCCAAAATGTAAGACTCATCTTGTGAGGAAACTCAATAATCTCTACTGTACCCTTTAGGACCCAGACAGCCTCTATACATTCTCAATAAATTGCTTCTTTTATGTTCCCAATTATCTCTTGTTCAATCTTTGTTCAGAAGAGATTCCTACTGTTTACTTTCCCCTTAATCCCTGTGGACTGTAAACTCTCAAATAGATGAACAACCTGGATTTTGAAGAGGTAGAGGTACCAGAGATCAAGTCGATAACATTCAATAGATAATGGAAAAACCAAAAGCATTTTAAAATGTACACTTATTTTTGCTTGGTAATTCTAAAATGTGCAGTTTTATAAACCACAATACATTTAAAATGTTTAGATAAGGAAGGTTAGGAAGGCCACTTAATAGGCTTGCTGAAGCAACTTCATTATGACCAATAAGCAAACGATAGGACTGAATATGGATAAACAGGTTTGGAATACTCTGCCATATTTTGCAGTGCCAGGTGCTTACAGAAAACCACATTAACCCAACTTAAACCTTGTACAGTGATATCATGAAATTTCAGCAGACTGAAATGGATAATTAAAGTGTTTTTATTATTTACAAACTTTTAGAATGTGTAACATATTCTGCAGCACTGTACTGTAGTTTGCTGTAGGCATCAAACACACAGATCACATACAAATGCTCACTGCAACATGTGGTAAAGAAGGCCTTGCTACTAGGGGAAGGTGCTTATGAATTCTTAAGAATGATCATCTTTGAATTTTGCTGAAATTAGAAATTTTATATTGTGAAGTCTGGCAATACCGAAAGAAAAAGAGAAGAGAATAATAAACTAGAGTTTTCACCATTGGAACAATGGTAGAAAAATGAATTAGTATTTGTGTGACTTGCTTTCCAAATAGCTTATGTCCACAACAAGCTGCACTGTAAAACTTTAGTGTCCAAAGATAGACTGGACAATGAATTGCCTTGTATTGTGAAGGAGAAAAGGAAGAAACAGATACAAATTATCAGAGAAACAATTCTAAGTATGTGAAACAATTATAAATCAAAGCAATATGCCAAAAACAAAAGAGAATCATCTTTACCTTATCAAAACTATTTATGTTTTACTTTATAAAAAATATCCCATCTAAATAATTATAGAGGAACATTACAAAAGAAAAATTCTAAAATCGGGCACACTAAAAAATTACTTTGAGTATAATTCTTGTTTTGCACTTGGAAACCTTAGGTTGATGTTACATGGGGCATGTATTTCAGCCAGAGGAGAAATAACCAGGATTATCCGTACAGTTAACAGTGTAATTTTGAACACATGGCAGGAACAACACCCATGTTCTAGAGCAGACATGCCCAACTGAAGACGTATGGACCAGACATAAACCTCTAAGAGAAATTTTGGCATCTAGCTTGCCCCAGATAATCCAGTGTATAATTGCATAAGTGCATATCACGGTTCTAGAGAACGCTCTAATCAGCAACACCTGAAAGATTATCTACATTCATTTTTAGATACCCAGTTATTAAAGTAAATGAGTTCATATTTACGCCTTGAGTTCACTGCTTCAGTCATAAGTACAAGGTATATGGAGATTTTGGCAAGTTTTTTTACAGATTTTGTCAATTTTACAGGAAATGTGACTGGAGTCCAGCCATACTTTCCCATAATATCTTTATGCCTGAGAAAGTTAAAGGGTTCATATACCTTACTTTTATCCACTTTACCTAAAGTTATACATGGCATAAAATTAAAGGTTACATAATATTTGTCATAGCTTCCAGGTGCAAGTTTTGTTAAAAATCCTGACCCTTTTACATGCTTCTGCTTCTACCTACTCTCTGACTCCCTGTGGGCCCACTGGCACTTTTCCATTCAGAAAGGAAGCATGGTGGGCACTGACTCCCTTAGCCATATTATTTATAATAACATTACCATTATCAAAACTATTTTGTATGTTGCTCAATGATGAATATTTATTCTATTGCTTGTAAGAACTACTATTAGGTGGGCTAAGAGATACACAGGGAAGAACTTGGTAGGGGGTCTGTCTACTATGACCACTTCCTGTGGGAGAATGAAGAGGTAATCTTTCTACAGCTCTTATAGAATGCTACTTTTAGAGGGAAAAAGGCTTTAACATTTTCATTATGCATTCTAAGGAAGGGGTCAATATTATACAACAAAATTGGTATAATACAAAATGTCTCCTTTAAGATCTTTAAGGATTGTATGTATGTATATATGTATGTATAACTTTATTTATAAAGTGCCACAAGGGTATGCAGCGCTGTACAATCTTACAAAATACAAAATTACACACAGGGAGGACAAGTGTTAAAATAAATAAATACAATAAATATATATAAATGCACAGAGAATAAGTGCCATGTGGTATGAGACACAGTAGGAAGGAGGTCCCTGTCCCGTAGAGCTTACAGCCTAAGTGGTTGGGTAACATACAGGCACAAATTGAAAGGTAAGAGTGCACTAGGTATGAGCATTTGCCCTTAAGGTAACAGCTGAGCTTTTTCTTAAAGAGAGTTAGTGAGTGTTCCCTACAGAGGGATTTAGGGATAGAGTTTTAGAGGTAAGGAGCAGCGAGATAGAAAGGTCTAAGACGAGAGAGCACAGTGGATGTGGATGGTGTAAAAAGATGGACGCCAAAGGAGGAGAGGAGATGACCAGGAACATGCAGGGGGACCAGTGAAGAAATGTAGTGAGGAGCAGAGGAGTGAAGGGTTTTGAATGTTAGCAGAAGGATTTTGTAAGCTATCCTTTGCTTAACATGCAAGAGAGCTTAAGTGAGGCTGAACATAGTTACATAGGGTTAAAAAAAGACCAGAGTCCATCCCATCCCATCAACCCATCCAAGTAAACCCAGCACACACAACCTATACTAACCAATCTACATATTCATCTATACATAATCCCTCTGAAATGCATTTTCACGCATCACTTTGGCTTTCCAATTTGCACAAAGTTTCCTCCTGCTAGCAAGTTTGCGCAACTTCAGTAAGCAGAAGCGATTGGGTAGGTCTTTCCACCGGTGATTCTCTTTGTTCCTGGTGGAAAGGCATTTCGGATTAGTTGCCTGCAGTAGCAGAGATTTATCATGGAGGACTAATCTCTCTGTAGGCAATCGCCTAAAGAACCAGACACAGACCTAGGAATCGGGTGCCTAGTACATGGAACAGGAAACAAGATTGGGAATGGCACCCAACAAGAAGTATCAAGAACTGGAGTAAGACCAGGACCAGAAGCCAAAACTAGGAGTAGGAAAGCAAGAAATCCAGAATGACAGCTTACTCATAAATTAAAGCAGTCAGACCTATCAGTGGCAAGAGTGAAGTACAAGACTAGAGTTTTTGTTGGGAACCATATCTTTAGCCTTTGATAAACACACCCATAGTATCCTGATACAGGAAAAATATTTCAAACATTTTGCAGAAAGACCATAGCTCACCTGCCATGTCAGTTATGGAAGCTTCTACAGAAGAAGTCTGTTATTTTCACCAGCAACTTAATAGTCATTTGCTCAGAACCCATAAACAGAACATTGCGATGTTATGGTATTATTATTATTGTTAATTGTTGTCATAGAGAATTAAGAAGGGTTTTTATTGTCTGAAGATTGACAGCTTCTTAGAAGCTCTGGAAGAATTCACATTGGAAAAGAACCATAATGATTTTTCCAAATGCATCACAAATCCACCTTTTCAGAAAAATGTGTAGGAGCTTAGTGCGCGTAATAAAATCTCGCACAAGCATCTCTGTATTTGCTCACCATTCTTTATTTCCACATAGCTTAAACTGAACTACAATACATCATATATGAACCACACCCACTACATGCAAGTCATGCAAATTGCACTGCAATTTTTCTGGCATCAACCAGGTTCATGCTTGAAAAGGCAGGAAATTAATGGTATAATTTGTTTGTAATCTTTTGATGTTTAATAAGATATCTCTTTGGCTTTGCAGGTTTTAAACTAGAAAATATGTTCAAGTAACACAAATCAACACAAACCACACTGTATTAAAATTTGCAGGTACAATTTATTATTGTAGCAAATTAGTAGTTAGCTCTGATCAGTCTTGAAAGGGTATAAAATGATGCATTAATGCATTATAAGTTTACACTGGTAGTTTCTATGAAACTGTTACTTTGTGACATGCAGCTGTTAATCTTAATTTCAGAGACATAAGGACAACAAAATTTGCCAGTGCAGCCTTATGCAATTATTATTAATATACTTTATATGTAGGATGGTCCGGATGATGTTCGACCATGTGGCTTGGTAGACAACCAGAAGGGATTGTCAACTGGAGGGGATTAACTGATATTTCATGTTACACCTGATTAGTATATGTGCCCTCTTATATGTAATTACCTAGTGTGTGACATGTTATCTTACATTTGATTGGTATATGTGCCCCTATATACCTGGAGTTTGACATTTCATATTACACTGGTTTAGTATATGTGCCCTCATACAGTATATGTAATTACCTATAATCGGTTTAATACATTTCTAATTGTTTATGACTGTTCATTTAAGTAATATTCTTATATTATTGGGACACATCTATTATTCAACTGTGTACATTTTGTGAATATGTGTGTATTTTTCTCTGAACTTATGTGATTATGCTATAAGGAATGCTATTGGAACTTTTTCACTTAAATGTCTTTAGTGTTACATTTGCCTATGATTAAGTGCCCAGATAGGGCATGAAATGTGTAGGGATTGCTTGGACTTTGAATTAGAAATTGTTAATAAATAGAAATATGCAGCATATTTCTACTTTAGTCCAGTTTTGTGCCAGCCTGTCTCTCTCGAAGAAGATACATGCGACTTGGTAACCTACAGCAGTAGAGCCAAAGCAAATATATTACCTCCATGCCTTGTTGTCTTTTGGTAGCAGACTGTGAACAGTGAACATATGGCAGGTCCTGTTAAATAGTTTTAAGTAGTATTGCTACGGTGAAATAACTTGTAGTAACCAATCAGACAATAGTTTTGTTTTTTTAGGAAAAATTATCAACAGACATAAAGTCACTAAGGTCACATGGTAATAAGTTGGTCCTCACAAACTTTTCCAGGTAATCCTCTGTGTTGAGAATAGCTTAGTTAATAAAAACTATGGTGTTCATATGTTAACAGGTCAACTAACATATGCACCAGAATTGTAATAGTCAAAAAATAAAAAACTTTAGGCTAGAGGCACATGGGACAGCTGATCTGCTTTTCTCTACCTGTGTTTTGTACAATCTGCTCCTTTGTGTAGCTTCATTGACAAGCATGGGGTCAGCATGTGTGCAGCTACATGTATACTTAGTGGTTGGTTTTTTTGCACCACTGGCCTCTGGCCTCTATATTACCATGTTCTTAAACTGCCTGGCAAAGCCCAAACTGTCTTTTTGCAAAATCAAATAGGGAAGTGCGCAGAGACAAGCAGTGAGAGTTTCAAACAATCTTGGCTCACTTCCATGTTTTACTCTTCAGTTAGACAGACGGGTTGGTGTTATAGGCTATTAAAGGACAATGAAAGGTTAATATAAATTAAAAGTAAGTCTAAAGGCATTCTCATATCTAAATTCCCAGACCCCTGCTTGCTTCTCTGAGATATGGTGCTTGCAGCCTACAGCAGTGTGAAGACTCCAGTGACATCACTGAAATCTCTCTTCCCTTCCTGTAGGTGCCAGTGGCAGCCTTCCTATTCTCTGAGCATGTGTGTAACTTGATCCTGTCTGCTGTTCTGAGCTACACATGCCCACCCGCCAATTAGAAGTGGATCTGGCAGAGGGGGGGGGGGTTGGAGGGAATGAAACACATGTGCAGTATGAAGCAAGGAGGGAAAGGAAGGGAGAATACCTTTTTAGAGATGGCTGCCTGTTCTAGAAATTGTGAAGTAAGTGTAAATATTTGATTAGGTGAGCCAGAAGTGTGGCGTTTTTACTAAACAATAGGAGGACTATTGGGCAGTATGCTTTTTAAATTTTGAACTTGCATTCTCCTTTAAGGCAAGCTTTGTATCACCCCAAAATCTTGTGTATGTGCCAGAATGGGGGACCAGATGCCCAGGCCATTGCACTGGCTACACGATTAGATGGTTAGGAGGGAGGGGGAAAGTGAGAGCTGAATTGAAAGTTAAAGTACTTGTCTGCCCCGCCTCTATGCCTAAGGTATGTTAAGGAAAACTACAACAACCTGCCTATGCTGAGCACAGAGGGCAGGGCAACATTACTCAACTGTGGAGTCGGCACTGAACATCGGTAGTAAGTCCAGGTCACTGTGCATATTGTACTTTTTGGGCTTTTGGCTATTTTTAGGCTGGTATTGAAATTTTTACCTGACAACCATGGGTGGCAGGAGAAGCAGCAGCCATATGGGCACTATTAGGAACGTGTCAGTTGCATCATGTTGTGTTTCACCTGCATTTAGGCTTACATGTGTCTGAAACTGGTGTTATGTGGCTGGTGTTCTCTATCACTATGTCTCCCTATAAACTAATAAATTATTAGTATAGAAAACTTTGAAAAAAATACGCCATCGTCATCCCTTATGCAGAGCAGTGTGGAGATAAGAGGATGGTGACAAAATGTATAAAATTTAATCTTAATCTGTACAACAAAACCTAAAAAAACTATGTAACTATGTAACAAGTCTTTCCTAACAAGAGGTCAAAAGTAAAGTGGTAACAAGAAGAAAGACATGCCTAGGTCCAGGATTGTGCCATCCCCCTAACACTAACCTAATAAAAGGCCTTATGGTTGCGTATGATAATTTGTCATTAAAAGAAAGTGTTACTGCACACTATAGGAATAGCAAGCTCCGTAGTAACTTGCCTGTATTAAAAATGGCAGTGTGGTAAGGCACCGATTTTGTCTTTGTATTGAGGCTTGCATCAAATCCAATGGACCTGCCCTCTTTACATGTATTTAAATGGCACCTATCATCAAAACATTGTTTTCCCCACTAATAGAGCAGACAGGCATGTAGTAGCACATGCATGCACATAATGAGCGAGTGCACCGGCCCACTCATTATGCACGTATCTATGCAAAATGTATCTACATCACATAAAATGAGAGCACACTCGCTCATTATGTACATGTGTGTCACCCAACAAGAATGCCACCAGGGGTGCTTCCTCCCAGTGCAGGCAAGTACCATTTCTTGCCAGAGTGTGGGATCTATTAACCACAATTTCTTTTGATGATAGGTGCCCTTTAAATCCTTAAACTGTAATGATACTACTGTATGAAATTTTACTGTTCCATTTCAGGTCCACTCTCTTCTCTCAAGCATATAGAGTTACTAATCACCAGCCAAGTAGGATATCAACATATCTACAGTACTGGTATCATTTTTGAAAGATAGCCCCTCCATCTTATGTTGTCTCCAGTTTGCCTCATGGGGGGAAACAATTCCTGATTTCAAAAGGTCCAGGACCCTTGACCAACTTGATCAACTCAAACTAAGGCAGCACATTGCAGCACCTGGATAATATGGTATGTTTTGTTGTTTGAGACTATAAGATAACCCTTGAGACTAAAATGATTTGGCAGTTCTGGATATAGGCAGGCCCTGATAGGGTCCCCTGTTTAAGGAAGGGGGGTAAATTACATAAACTGAATCCTTTCAGCTGTTGGTTAACTACAAAGCCTAGTAAAGAAAAGGAAAAAAATACATAGTAAAAGTATTAATCACACAGTAACCACATACATAATTTTATAAAATTATAAAATAATCCAAATTCCAATGTACTGTATATGGATTAGTTCTAAGTACAAATAATTTATTTGAGTCATATTTATGAAAATGAGAGCTCTGTGTAGTTTTCATATTGTCCCTTCCCCTTGTTCTCTCCTGCACTGGCCAAGATTCAGTTTTGACAAGAAAAATATATCACCAAATTTAATTAAAACATTTCCTCATAGACGTCTATTGAGTTTTCATGAGAGAAGTTTTACTCATTCCTTTGAGGTTGGTCCATTATGTATACCAGGAAATGTCTTATAGTTGCCAGTTGCTCACATTTTGTCATACAGTACCAGGGAGCTCAGAGGAAGCCTTTTCTCTATTGCACAAGGTACTGTTTTGTTATTACAGAGAAAAAGGAAGTATATTGTAACATTTTAAAACATTTGATTAAAAGGAGTCTATGGGTGACAGAACAGGACATTGAGTCCGGAGGATAGCATGTGTACATTAAAATCCCATTGCCCAACAGACCTCACAGTTGCCCCACATACCTAACTATGCTGTCTGCCATTGTTATGCTAAGAAAGCAATCCCGCTCAATTGGAAATTTGCTGCTGTCCTCTCTATAGGTTTCGAGAAAAAAATTAGTTATAAAGCTATATAGCCAGAGTATGTCCCCAAAAATGAAATGCAGTTTGGGGTACTTGGGTGATAATTCAAAGATAATTCTGTGATTAATGTATATTTGTCCTCAATAAGATATGTACTTCGACAATCCAACCCTTGAGACCCTTTGCTCTCTCTATTCTTACTTTCTTTTCTATTGTTTCGTATGCTAACATGAAGAAAACAATAATATAAAAACCCCAATGCCCATGTAAGCATGACTTTAAGTAGAGATAAACAGGATTCAAATGTTAAACACTTTTCCAAACACTTATGGAATGAAAACTTCTCTCTGAAACAGGACTGTTGCTGCCAATAAATATTTTATTTGCAGATTCTGTAGTAACAAGTGACCCTTTAACATCATAGTGGGTTCTATATATGTATTTCTTTGAATCAAATTTGAAACATAAAGAATAACATTCAATCAGCTTCCTCACTGACTGCCCCTCTCCACTGATTACCATGCTGCTGCCCACTCCCCCGGCAATTGCGCTGCAACTACCTGTTGCACCAGAGATATATGCCCCTGTGCTCTGTGCAGAGTGGGAGCTAAAGAAGCAGTAGGAACTGTGCCACCCCCCCCCCAGTTGCGCCTCCTTAAAGGAGAAGGAAAGGCTAATAAAGAGTTAATCTCAAGCTGCAGGCATACCTTCAGTTGTCTTAATAGTGCCCTTAAGTCTCCCCATACTTCACCTGTTCAGAAGATCAGAAGCGAAACCTGAAAAAAAAACGCTGAGCAGTGTAGAGAAGATTCCCATAATGCATCGCTCCTTCCAGACTTGGCGACTTGTTACTGTAGGCAGTGCATGCGCACACAGCAGGAGCGTACGGTTGCCATGGCGACGCAGCGTTGGATTACTCTGTGACATGCAGGTGGGGGGAGCGGGGGGGCAGGTGAGTTTGGAGAGTTTGTGGCAGAAGCGGGGAGCGGGGGGGTTTGTGGCAGGAGCGGGGAGCGGTGGAAGCTTTGTGGCAGGAGCGGGGAGCAGAGGGGGGGCTGGCTTGTGCTTTTCAGCCCATACAGACATGCTGGACAAGATGGCGGCGCCGGTCACTGAAACAAGTATGTAGGTTCTAGTATGTGTATCTCTGTAAATCTTTCATTAGGCAAGCCAGAAATATAGCGTTTTTACAAAGCAATAGCAATTTAATAGTGTGCTTAATAGGTTTTGACTTTCCTTCTCCTTTAAATTATGTCTTAGGCATCTGCCTACCCTTATTTCTGACTCTGATCCTGATGTGTTGTTTTGATCCTTTTAAAAAGGGAGGCTCCAGTATTTCAGTGGTCACATATACAACTGTGGACAAGCAGGCAGAAGAGACAGAAAGTTAGCTATAGTTATTAATGATGTATCACATGTAGGGAATGAAATGGTGGGTTATAATATGCATTGATTGGCGCAGGCAATGATGAGATAAATACTTTTTATACTCTTTTTTATACTTTTTATACTCCCATAAAGAGTTAAATATATATATACAGGTATATCTATATGTAGTGTGTTATAACTGCCACATCCCACTGGCACTCCAAATATCTACTGTATATACTCGAGTATAAGCCTAGTTTTTCAGCACCCAAAATGTGCTGAAAAAGTCAGCCCTCGGCTTATACTCGAGCCGGGTGCCATAGATCCCTCCAGACTCCCTTCAGCACCCTCGGTCCTTTGTGTGCAACCAGACCCTCCAGCGCCCTGGCCCACTCCCAGTCGCAATACTTATTCCCCCTTACGTGTCCTCCGGGACTGGGTCTTCTGCCAGTTTGCCAATGTGCAATGAGCATGGAGTAGTACTCATATTGTTTTTGTTGACCCTCTTCTCCACTTACAGAGCTAGTTTACTGTTTTTCTTTTAAATAAATATTTAAAAACATATACCCCACTGATGCCTCAATTTATGTAATTTTACTGGTATTTATTTTGATTACTGAAACTTCGCAGTAGCTGCTTCATTTCCCACCTTAGGCTTATACTCGAGTTAATACGTTTTTCCAGTTTTCTTAGATAAAATTAGGTACCTCGGCTTATATTCGGATCGGCTTATACTCGAGTATATACGGTAATTTGACCAGTAATACCCTAGGGGTATTTGTGCTCAGTGCTTCTTACTGCAGTTTCCCATAACAACCAATCATAAATAAGTTTTGATCATTCTTAATTCACTATAAGTTAGAAAATAAAAGCAAAGAAGCAACTGCACTGGTTGCAACTGCAACTGCACTGGTATAATTTAGAACACATGTAAGCTCCACTGTCTTATAGAATAATGTAGTTGGGGGTACCCACTTCCTTTCACTGTATTTAATATACTTGATTTGTAAACTGTCCTATGCCTCTCACTGTGCAAATGAGGGTATAGTACTTGGATTACAGTAACCCTCTCAGTACTAAATGAGTAGCTAAATTTGGCCATAGCAACCAATCAGAACTTTGCTTTTATTTTCAAGCTGTTGTGATGAGTAATGATTGTGCTTCTGGTAGCTGTATCCACTGAGGCACAGCATGCCAGAATGACTCAAGCCATCACTCAGAATTATATTGTTGCATGCCATTTATGATAAAATTCTCACTGGCTTGTTTTCCAAGTGACTTTACACTGTTAAGGATAATAATTTCCACAATTTTCATAAGCCCGCATTTAGATATTTAGTGAATAAATGGAGATTAGAGAGTCACAGAGGGACCAATTTTATTAGCAGGAAAAAGAAGTCGGCGTGAGGAAGACTTAGTGAAGAAATTTAATGAAGAAGAAAAAAAAACTTGTATAAAAAAAGATCAAGAAGCCCGGAGGAACACCCATCTGGTAGGAAAAAGGATCTTTCTTTATTGCTAGGTTTAATAATTTATGTCTCTCACTGTATGTAATGCACATGACCCCTTGTGAGCTGTTGCTGTATCATATGACCCTTTGAAATGTTTCTACTAGTAAAAAAGTGTAAAGGAATTTTCTTCTGAAAATCATAGCTTAGATTTTTTTCTTGTGTCATCTTGGGTCATCTTGGGTCATCAAGGTGTGCTTGCTCATTTACTCGCACTGAGCACAGCTTAAGTAGGTTTCTACTGGATTTATGGTGTAGAAGCTATTGAATTAGGTGGGCATTTAAATCTGGGGCAGACTGCACCCTTATAACTGTACAAGATTATTACGTTAGTTGTTATATAAAAGTTGTGCAGTTACATTAATAGAACATGTGCAGTCCACATTTAAAGGTGCACAAGTACTCCATGGGACAATCTAAACACAGGAAATAGTTTTTTCTGGTCCCCCACCATGTTTCACTTGGATTGATAGTAATCTGTCGGCATGTGTAGGGCACCACAGCACTTTACAGCCTTTATTTCTTTGGAAAAAAAAAATTTTCAGCTGAAAGAAAGCTGATGAAATAATAACTGGATATTTTGTATTTGGTTTTAGGCCACCTATTAGTGTTTTTAAAATACAACTGTGGGTTAATAGGATTTTACTTTATGCTATGGCATTGAAATTTAAAGCACAGAAGCATAGCTTAATATCCAAGCTAGCTCCCTGTATCATCAGGTATTACAGTTTCCTTCACAAAGACACAAAGAAGAATGCATGCTAAAATTCTTTGGGTATCTGATGTCCACAAATATTGCTGTATGACAGTCAATGAATATCTATAGAATTAATTTTACATAAAATTATTTTTTAATCCCTCAGATGGACCAGAAGAGAAGAGGATTCGAGTGGATACCAAAACACCATTGTCCTTCAGTCTCACCAACTACAGGCTGATGAGCTGGGGAAAGGCAACTTCGGCACAGTTAGTGATAAACTTTCTAAGGGAGTATACACAATCTAGTATAAAAACCAAAATAAATATTTGAAAATAATTAAAGGAAGGACATAAACTCTGCCCTAAAATCTATAAATAAATGTGCTTTAAGTTTGCTTTAGAATGGTCAGGAGGCCTGAAGGACTTTCCAGTTAGTGCACATATTGACTAAATAAAAACAATTCAAGCAGGGCCTTTTGTAAGAAACATGGTCTGTCATACACGGAGCACACACCTGTGACTTTTTAGTTCTTCATACTAAAAGCTGAGATGCCATCTTCAGTTTAATTGTGAACATTGTATTGGACCAACACATACACACATATACTGAATGCTCCAATACCAGTAAGTGTGTGTATGCCTAGGCCATTAATTTGCATATGAAAGGACAGATATGGATGCACGTATCCAAAGGACTGGATCTGGTGTCTACCATATGGGCAGGAAATATTTATGACAATTGAATACTTGCAGTGTCTGTTCCCAGCGACTTCAATGGCATCTGCACATGGGGTGGATTTTGGTCCATGAACATATATATATTTCCTGCAATTGGAGCCCCAGGAGGAGCTTTTGGGTCTGATTAGGTGACCTTCAGTAAACAAATACACTGCACCATGACGGCACCAAATAATGTGCATGCAAGTTCAGGGCTGCGTGCCATTATTTGCCTAGATGAATAATGGTACTCAAAGCATCTGTGTATTTGTTGACCCCAAACCTGTATGCAAATTGCAACGTTATATTGGTATTATAATTTGGTAATTTGGTGTCATTACAAATTATTAGACAAAGAATGTCTGCTTTGTTTAAAACCAATGGCATTTTCTTTTAATTAATTGTTAATTGTTAAAAGTATCTGCACATATTTTTGTAAAAATAAAAAATAATGGCTCATTTATGATGGTCACAGGCACAGGTTATGTAAGCTTCGTATGCCATAAAGGACTAACTTCTGGCAGTTAAAATTATTAAGAAATACATCATTAAGGAATCCCAGTTTCTACAGTTAGGGAGAGAATGCCAATTTCTATGCCGGGCATTTACAACTTTTCAAACTCAGGTACTGGGCAGTGAGTTTAACTTTTAACCATCTTTCTTCTTAAACATTTTATGCGGCTAATAAAAGTATTTTATATAGTATATTTGTATTTATATACAACCCTGCCACCACTTAATTAGATATAGTTTGTATAGTTGCTACTAGAAATCACAGAATTATCTCTTTTATACTTATGAACTATCAGAATAGGCACTGGGTTAGATTCTCTAAACATACTGGTTTGGTAAGGGCTCTTATTTTTTGTAACAATAAATGACTAAGAAATGTACCAGCTAGGAGGCTGTTCAAGTGCAACTGTAGGGACAGTGCAAAACATAAGTGCAAAAGGGATTGCTTGGGTCTGTCCAGCCTCTTGCTGGCATAAGATAATAGGGTTAGGCCGAGTATCATAGTTTCCTATAATGAGGGAGTAAGCCCCAGTACCAGTGGCAGTCCTTTGTAGTTATGTATTTTTTATTCTCTTTTATTTTGGAGCCCAAAGAGTAACATAGCCCAGTAAAAATGTTACCCTTTTATCCATTGTGAGTATTACTGACAATAACCTGAATGTAACTGAACTACATTATAGTATATATAAATATATACATATATATACTCATCTCTGTTTTGCTTACCCACCAAAACAAACATTAGTATGATAGCACCTTGTTTGTATAATCTATAATATGTCTGTAGCAATATTTACATATTTTAAATGGTTTAGTAATAAATAAATTAGTACAGTATGTTATGTTAACATTCCAATTTTTATTAGAGGAAACCTCTGCTATGTCCTATCCAATTCTATGGCTCACCCTCTCTTTTTGTTTTTTGTAACTAGTCACCTCTCTTGCTGGTATTAGAGTACGCTAGTTGTGACACATTAGAAGACCTAATAAAGCGGCAAAAGAACATGAACAGCTGGAAAATACTGTAAGTAACATACTACTAAGACAGGAGTACAGAGAGAGAAAAGGAGCAAGCACATACAAAAGAAATACAGACAGATGGTATTGATAATTAAAGACACAATTACACTCCTTGACTTATTAAATGCATGCTTCCATCAGAAGCTCAGACTTGTGAATAGAAATTTATAGCTGCTTTCTGTTTTTATTCTTATTTTATCTGCCCGTGATCATGCTTGCATGAGTGTTCAAGACTGTCTCCCAGTTTTCACAGCTGATCCCTCCCCATTTAACAATTGGGCTGTGACTGCTCTGGAAATAAAGCTGGCAATAATAAATATAAATGAAAAAGAAAGGCTGTTAATATTGATGAGCAATAAATGCGTTATCATATAAACTAGTAGGTACCAAACTTACTGCAGGACAGCCTATAGATAATAAAATGCAGATATTAATACACTAGCTAAGACACAATACAAAACATTGAAATTTACTGTATACAATATACCCAAACTTTAAGAGCTTTTAAATGTAACAGTTAAAGTCCATGTATAGAAAGCCATTTGAGGAGCTTGTTATTATGTACATAACATATTTTATAGGCTGACTTGAATTGTTTATCTGTGGGTACTGTGTGCAAGTTATGTATTTAATATCATTATTTTTATTTCTTTTTCTTTAAAAGCTTTTATTCAGCAGAAATAGCAGTAGGCTTGCAGTCCTTGCATGCCTACGGGATTATTCATCGGTAAGAATATTTTTATTTACCAGTACCTTTAAAATGTCACTTTTTTTTACTTAATTTTTCTTGGGCAAAATTGTGCTCATTCTTGAGATGTCTTATCCTACTCATTTCTGCACGTTAAGGGCACATCTTACAAAATAATGGAGAATCACTTAATCTCATTAAAGGTCCCAGTAAAATATGTGCATTTCCCTAGCTCCAAAACCTAGTTATAAAAGGGATTAAATATGCTATTCCAAAGGGTCAGGAGTTTTAGATATACCTTTTAGATATAACTTCAGATATACTAGATATAATTTAGGATTTCCTTTTAACCTTGAACCAGAAAGAGGTCATTCTCTCACCTCCAGTACCTGCAAAGGTTCTGACAAAAAAAACCATTGCATCACTAAATTAACATGACAGTCTTTCTGAGGCTTCATCAACAAGTGGAAAACTTTGCAAAACAGATTAGACTGTAACCTTTAGGAATATATCCTAGTAACCAAGGGGATAACACACTATGGGGCCGATTCACTAAAGGTTGATAAAACGAGTGCTATTTATAGCATGCGTTAAAAATATTATAATTAATTAATATCACTTCTTATTTTTTGCAAGTTAACAATCAATTCACTTAAAGGACACTTGTCTGAATTAAGAAGCGATGTTCTTGGCGTTATTTATCTGGCGATGAGCTATTTTAAGCGATATTTTAACCCATGTGCGATGTTTTTTGCCGTACGAAATATTAGCGCACGCTATTACGCAAGTAGCAGTTACTTTCTGTAAACTACTGTTCTGAAAATGTCCCTTTTACCTGAAAACACAAGCATGCATTACTCTAGGAAGATCACATACTTGAAAAAATCCGACTGAAAACTCCATCTTGTCACAATAGACAATCACCAGCTGCAATTTTGTTCAGTAACGTCTACTCCTGGGAGGCGTTTCAAAGTAATAATTGCCACATTTTACGCATTTAACGCTTCATATCTGTTTGTGAATCATGCGTTAGTATTATTTACTGTATATGCAATAATTACGCAATGCGATAAAAATAACGCTTTGCGATAAAAATAACGCTTTGCGATAATGCATTTTTTTGTGCATGCGATATGAGTTTTAACGCATGTGAAATTACTTTGATGAATCGGTACTTATTTATCGCATTCTTTTTGACGCAAAAAAGTATGTGTTAAGCGTTAATGACCTTTAGTGAATCGGCCCCTATATATTTTTCTTTCCTTTGCACTTTACAGAGAATTTACAATTATGCAGGCCTGAGCCCAAGTAAATTATAGTCTTTGTATAGCGCATTTAATACCCAGGTTTCCCTATTTACAACTCTATATACATTTTGTGGCATGATTAGATAAGCCACTTTAGCTCAGGTCAAGATGATTCATTAAAATGAATAAAAATACTGTTTCAGGAGTCAGTACAAGTAGTGCAGACAGTTAGGGTGAAGATCCCATTTACAAATTGACTATGTTAGAAGGATGGTAATTATATTTTTATATGTATTTTATTGGTCTTCATTCAAGCATTGATTCACCATTCTTCATACCTTTCTGATTATAAAAGTTCTCAGTCTTTACTGCAAAGTATGACTTTGGAAGTGTTCCAGGTAAAAAATGAAGCAAGAATAACATATAGAAACATGTTTGTTAGTGTAATAAAAATCTGTTCTTTATTTTGAAGGTTTTGTCAGAGGATCCATATGACCAAGTAGTAGACAGGTGGTCATTTGGTGTCTTGTATATCAAATGGCCACCGGCAACTTACTGTTTCCACCAGGGGGGAATCTAAAACAACAGCTAAAGACCATCATCTATGAGAAGCCCATATATCCAAAATCTACTGTACTTGGCTAAATTGTTAGTGTAACTGTCCTTATACACATGTTTACAGATGTTTCAAGATAGTTTGTTTTTTAATTTAGCATACTGGGTTTGAGGTCTTTAGTCTGTTGTCATAGGTGTGCTAGCTAAGGTGGTTCTGCAGAGGCAGCAATTGGTCACTCCCAGCAGAAAGTGGGTTACATCCCAAGGCTTGTTGGCACCACAGGCCCCTCCTTTCAGTGAAACTATCTTTATGTTTTATATATATTCTCTGCAAGTGCATATAGATACAAACTCAGCACTTTTATTTACACTTATCAACATTTATAAGCCACCACACCTACATAAACAAAGCCACACAATTACTTTAGGTCATATTATTTATAAGCTGACATTTTTCTGCCTGGCTGAGTTAACTTAGGAAAAATGAATGTTGTGATGCTTTCATATTGTTTAAATGTATAGGTCTTGTAGATTGTAAGCTCTCTTGTAGATTGTAAGCTCTTTTGGGCAGGGCCCTCTTCACCTATTGTATCGGTTATTGATTGCTTTATATGTTACTCTGTATGTCCAATGTATAAAACCCACTTATTGTACAGCGCTGCGGAATATGTTGGTGCTTTATAAATAAATGTTAATAATAGGTCAGTCATATTTATACTAGAAATATTTCTTTAATGTTTCTGCTCTTACGATCTATTCTGTAGAACTGTTTGATTAAGGATATGCCCAGCTTGGGTTCAGGCATCTGCCATTGAAATCTTATACTCATTCTTTATTCTTTTTGTTTTTATAGAACTCATGTCTAGTGAACAGAAGGTTCCACAAAGATGCGGAATGTTGCATGAAGCTTCTGTATATACACTCACCAGCTACTGGCTTGTTTGAATAGAACATGTTCCTGGAAGAGTCCTTCTGGTTATCAGTAGAATTACCCAAATACTGGTAGCATTTGAAAATAAACAATTTTAATGTTAAAAATTCAGAAGCATGTTACTCTGTTACCAGTGCCCATTTTGAATACTCATCGTCTGATCATAAACGTTTAATTTTTGGTCTCCTTGCATATCTGATAGTGCCTTTCTATTATACAGTCATTTATAAATAAAGTGGTATTTATAAAGGTTACTAAGCCCCACAGCAAACTTTTTTGGGTCCCCCTAAAATTTCAGAATTTAGGATTCATTGCTACTGGCTAAATTAGCCCAGTGTCTTACCTCAGTCTATAATATTTAGGACATTAGAAAAGTCCCTTAGGTTCCCCTTTCCTGTGATTTCTCTTATAGTGAAACATCTTATGGCAGGGACCTTTCACCTCTGTCTCACTGCAGACCCTGTGATATTAACCCTGAAACACAAAGTAATTAATGTCTCATTTAGACGGTGTAGAATAGACAAAATCAAATTAAAAAATGCATTTGGGTTTGCCAATGTTTAAACAATATAAAATATACTGTTTGTTCACTTCTTTTTATACAGTAACATGGGCAACATTTGACCTGGGCAAGTAGCTGAGCAAGCATTTTCCAGTAGCAAAAGTGAAAGAAAGAGAGTTTATATAACTCCTTCTGTCTCTTTCATCGCTACAGTTTTACCCATACCATCACCTGTCACAAAAATAGAATTTGTACCCACTAACTTGGGGCATTTGGATTTGGTAGAAAAGGAAATATATGTTCATGAAAGAGATTCAATGAAATATAATAATTAAGCTTAGCATTATTACTAGAATATGTAACAGTATATCAGAAATCATTTCAGCTTAAACATAGCTGCATACAAGGTGCAAAAACAGAAGGATGTCTTGTAGTTTAACCTCCACTGGGATCAATGTTTGTGTAGCTAGCAGGTGCCATTAGAGGTTATCTATAAAAAGAAGCCCTGGTGGAACTCTTTATATAAGTGGTTTCTCAAATCAGTTGTGTAGCTACCATACAGCAGGCCAAACAATCATGAGGAGGCCCAGGAAATAAGGGGTTCTGACTGTGGGGGACTTTTATGTGGTGGTTTCTACTTCCCTGCCCTTTCTGAAGTTTAAATTAGTTGCTTATGTGCTCATTTGTAGCAGGCAGCAAACAAGCAGCTGCGAGGGCAGAAGCGGGAGGCTTGTGTGCCTTACTGAGTTTTTCTGGGTCAGTGTTGGATCGCTGACAACCCCAGAAATGATGAAAGCGGTGTCGACTGAGTGGGCAACTTTAGACCATAACAAGGATCTATGCTGAGCCCTGGTCAGCCCAGAGATAAAAAAAAAAACAAAAAAACAGGTCAAAGAACAGCCAATACAGGAGAAACTTGATATTTAACAAAATAACCTTGCAGGTTTGGCTTTGCAGCCACCCTTAATGTTTAGTGTAGTGGCTCTGCTGCGCCTCCTGACGCTGCTATCTGCTCTGTCTGCCACATTTTGTATCCACCACTCGGTGCAAAATGCATCATTCCCCAGGTCACAAGTGCTTCTTAAATGAGTACTAATGGGTATGCCTTTGCACCCCTTAGCACTCTAGCATTTGAGTTCCATCTGCATTTTGCACTTGCCTCCACCACAGTGTGTAAAAACCAAAAAGATAATAGAGGTGGAACACATGAAAAATCTACCTAAGGGAATGCACAGCAAACACTAATGTGTAAGAGCCCTTAGAAGCCATGTTGCTTACATCTGATCTAGAAAATTAGTGCTTGCTCTCTCTCCTTCTCGCTAGTGAGAATGGTTGATTTATTTAGCCTCGGGGTACTCAATCAAGGAGCTGTTATAGTATTAAAAAATTGACAACCAGCAATGCCAGAAAAATAAAAAAATATAAAGACAGTTGTTAAAATAAGGTAAACTGGTTTAAGCATGGTATTACCCTATCTTGACGAAAAAGTGCCTTTCTAGCTATTGAACATAGAACATGGGTCACACTGGAGTTTCAGATGGGCCCTTACTAAGTTAAGGAGGAAGGGAGATGGTATTGTGTAGCTGCATCTCTATACTGCTATGTACAACTAAAACTAGGATGTCAGAGTTTTTTTCAAATGAAACAAAAGGGGTTTATTTTGAGAAATGTTACAGAGTTAAAATTAATCGATTAATGAGGTAGTCTTATATGCGATCAGATACAGTCATAGGTAGAGCAGGGTTCTGTGACACCACAGTGGAGATGCTTGGTAGGTAACTGTTGTCCTGGAGCAACTGTAGAGACACCCCTTTAAGGCTACCAGCTAAAGTAACAACCCAGTCTAGGTACCCGTTTATCCCACTTTTCATTTGTCTATGCCATTCTAACAAAACAACAGAAGCCATATAATATTTGACACCAGAATTTTTGAAATGTTTGGCATTTATACAGCTGTAGTACTAAATTAAAGGTATCAGATTATATTTATTGTTGCAACATTATCACCGTTAGGGGTAATACAAAAATGGTAAGAAAAAAGGAACTTGATATTTTGCATATCTATAATAGTATTATTGGTATCGCAATTTTGCACATTTTCTGCTTGATAATTTGCTACAACCCCTAAGCTTAGCTTTTCAATAGCTGCCCAGAGCCCACTGAGCATGTGAGTATCAATGACACAACTTTTATCATTACTACTATAGAGATGCTAAACCTTTAAAATGGTACAATAAGTTTGGTATATAAAAAATGGCATTACAAGCCATATTTTTTAGGGTTTAGTTAGTTCCTGCAGAAGACAAAGCTAGAGAGGAGTTGCCGCATATGCAGAACTGTAATTATGTACTGTGAATTACATGCTGTTCTTTCCAGTGGTCGTCCACCAGACATAACACTACCAATTGAAGGAAGGATGAAGATATTTAGTTATCTTTGATATTTATTGAATGATTTTAAGCTATGTTCCCTGATTTGAAGGTCTAAATTAAATTTCTGTTGGCTGAAGCATAGAAAAGTAACTTGTCTCTCACTTTCTGTAGGCAATAAAAACTATGCCATTTCAGTTGGCAGAAATTAATATAATGATAGCAATATTTCTTTTAATCTGTAGCCATTTGTTTTTAATTAGGGAGCTGTATTTTCATTGTAAAAGCACAGCCTATATGCAATGAGCATCTGTCATCATGACCTAGCTGTATTCCTTGAAATTTCATTTTTTACTGCACAACCAAGGTTTTGTAATGTATATGGATAAAAAAATGCTATAGAGAATACATTTTCCTTAACAATATTCCAAACTATTTACAGTATCTAAACACGATCCAAAATCTATCCCATACAGAGACAAAAAATCTAAACATTTCAGTATCATAGCCAACAGCTCAACATATGAGAAGAAACTTGCTGAATCCAAATGCCCAGTCTTGTTTAACAATCAGTTCACCCAACCCACACTCACCATAATAATGTAAAAAGAATGTCAACTATGCTCTCAAGCATTTCTGAGAGTGCCAAAACCTGGAACCTGGACAATAAGTGCCAACAATGACTTTCCACCCTTTTGTCTTATTGTTACATATCAAGAAACCCAAGGAAAGTGGCAGAAACAACATTTTCTTTTATAAATAATGTCCAAAGATAATTATAAAAACTGAAAAATATAAAATATTTTAAAGGTCATAGCTATAACGGCAAAGTAACATATATTCTAGTCTCTATTATCCCCCATATATATAATAAAAGGCACCAAGTTTGCCTAAAAGCAGTAACCCATAGCAGCCAGGTGACCAGTAACTGCTGTTATGGGTTACTGCTTCTGGACAAACTTATTGCCTTTTATTACATAATAAATCATCAAAAGGCTTTTGAATGAAGACAAAATATGCCATGTATTTATTTATTTTTAGTCTTCGTAATGTTTGCAGGGCAGCTAAGCTAGTCTAAAGAGAAAAGTTTTTGGTGAGGGCATATGACCTTCAAAAATGATGGTGTTCATGTTTTTTTTAACAGAATAAAAAGTATAGCATTGATATACATTCACTAGGACAACTCCCATTAACTTGTACATGAGCTCCACAGCTTTTAGCTGGCATATTTTTACGTGCACGTTTTGTTGATGTTTTGACACGTAATACAGGTAAATAGTAAAACAATAGCTTTTTAAATAGAAAAATTGTGATTTTTAGCTAAAAAAAATCAAACACAAATCCTGGAAAGAAAATACAATCATTGGTAGCTCTGCCCCATAGGGATGTAATTGGCCTATGTCATCTTGTCTGTAATACCTATATAATCATTGGTACAATGCCATGATCTGAAATTCTATATTACTTTACATGTTTCTGAAGCTTACATTTCAGTATTTATTTCTTTGTTTACCTGTATTGGGTCACATGCAGAATGGCATAAACTTCTTTTTGTATTTTTCATTATTGTTAACAGAACCTAATGGGTTTTAATATGTTTTTTTCTATTATAGTTTTATTTATACTTTAAATAGAATAATATTTTTTCATAAAATAGCAATATATCATATTTATCAGAATATTTATTAGAATAAGTGACAAAACTTTGCACAGATGGGCACAATAGAATTATGAGAAGCCTGGACTTGGCTACAATATTCCAGGGCTCCCTTGTGCTGGAGTGAAACCTTTTTTCTCAACTTTTGCTTGCCTTGCCAAACATTATTGCTATTACTTCTAAGGGGGCACTAGCTATTACTCTGAAATCTTTGGGGGGAGTTGGAAATGCTGCACTGTTGGTAAAAATCAAAGTGGTTTTTATAAAAATCTTGCTCTTTGCACATTACACTATGTTAGTAAATGAGCCCCATAATATTGATATTATATGAGAGAGTGTGGAAGCAAACCACATTCAAATATTTAAATAATGTAAGCACAGAATGTTGTTTATCTCTGGCCAAAGAGGAGAAATGTTTAGTGTCCCATGCAACCTATTAGGGACATCTAAGGTTTCTTAGTCAGACCCAAACAATTTAGGTGCAAGAATGTGTAATGTTATTTAAAATAATGAATGCAAAATAATGTTTTGTATTTTTTAATAATGTTTTATCATTAGTTATATTATAAGAATGTCAGTTGTAATATGAGTTAAGTTTGTGAATTACAGTTTTAGACCTGTATGTCTGGATACCCTTGCCTTTTAACATGATGTTATTGCCAAGAGTAATCAACGCACCAGAGGTCACCCCTTTAGATTAGAGGAACGGAGCTTCCATTTGAAGCAGCGTAGGTGGTTTTTCACAGTGAGGGCAGTGAGGTTGTGGAATGCCCTTCCTAGTGATGTGGTAATGGCAGATTCTGTTAATGCCTTTAAGAGGGGCCTGGATGAGTTCTTGATCAATCAGAATATCCAAGGCTATTGTGATACTAATATCTACAGTTAGTACTAGTGGTTGTATTTATAGTTTATGTATGTGAGTGTATAGATTGGTAGGTGTGGGTTAGGTGTGCTGGGTTTACTTGGATGGGTTGAACTTGATGGACACTGGTCTTTTTTCAACCCTATGTAACTATGTAACTATGTAACTATGTAACTATGTAATGTACTAGATTTGTTCTTTATTTTTCTACCAATTTTCTAGTTACTTGGTATATATAAAGTCACACATTATACATGTACATTACATTATACAACTGACTATTACCAACTGTTTTGTGTAGCTGGTATGATCAGGAAATACTATTCTATCCCCTGTATGCAATAAATGGGTTACTGCTGCTGGGCAAACTTAGGGGCTGATTTACTAAGACACGATTTCGAATCCGAATTGGAAAAATTACGATTGGAAACGAACATTTTGCGACTTTTTAGGTAATTTTGCGGTTTTTTCGTATCTTTTGCGATTTTTTCGGCGTCTTTACGATTTTTGCGTAAAAACGCGAGTTTTTCGTAGCCATTACGAAAGTTGCGCAAAGTCGCGATTTTTTCGTAGCGTTAAAACTTGCACCTTTTAAGTGTTAACGCTACGAAAAAATTGCAACTTTGCGCAACTTTCGTAATGGCTACGAAAAACTCGCGTTTTTACGCAAAATTCGTAAAGACGCCGAAAAAATCGCAAAAGATACGAAAAAATCGCAAAATTACCGATCATTACGAAAAAAACGCAATCGGACGCATTCGGCCCGTTCGTGGGTTAGTAAATGTGCCCCTTAGTGTCTTATATTACATAACCCCATTAGTGTTGCATCATTTTTCACTTAACTTTACCTCATCATTTCAACTTTTGTTACCATGAACAGTTAATTTTTTTATTGGTTTTATAAATATATATTAGTTGATACGGAAGTGCCTTTATTAATTTATTTCTTTTTTTATTAAGGTAGGATGACCAGTAAGCTTGGTAAGCTTTAAAAATAATAAATTTATTATTGTATTTAACACATATGGGCTTATTTATCAGTTTTTTCATCTAAATCAAATAAACTTGCATATCGAATGCTCGCTTATTTTTTAATAAACTCATGCGGTTAAAAAAATGCCTTGAATTTTCGAGTTTACAGACTAGAATAAAATTTTGGCTTGACTTTGCCTAGGACAACTCCCATTGATTTCTATAGAAACTCGCAAGCTTTTAGACAGTAAAGTTTTACATTTGTGTTTTTGTACTTAATTAATACCAGACATTGGAGTTTTTCAACCATAATTCAAATTCCAATGTAACTTTTTTTTTTTTACCTTATTTATGACATTTCATATACACTGGTTTAGTATATGTGCCCTCATATATGTAATTACCTATAACCGGTTTAATACATTTCTAATTGTTTTTGCCTGTTCCTTTAGGTAATATTCTTATATTATTAGGACACTTCCATCTATTATTCAACTGTGTACATTTTGTGAATATGTGTGTGTATTTTTCTCTGAACCTATGTGATTATGCTATAAGGAATGCCATTGGAGCTTTTTCACACCTCCTGTGATTGGCTTAAATTCACTTAAATAGTTAATGTCTTTAGTGTTACATTTGCCTATGATTAAGTGCCCAGATGGGTATTAGGGATTTGTTGGACTTTGAATAAGAAGTTGTTAATAAATAGCAATATGCAATATTTCTACTTTATTCCAGTTTTGTGCCAGCCTGTCTCTCTCTAATAAGATACATGTGAATTTGTAACCTAAAGCAGAAGAGCCAACGCAAATATATTACCTCCCTGCCTTGTTGTCTTTTGGTAGAAGACTGCTTACAAGTGAACATATGGCAGGTAGTGATGGGCGAAAAGTTTCGGCAGGCATGGATTCGCTGCGAATTTCCGCGTTTCGCCATTGGCGGATTGTTTCGCGAAACGGATGAAAAATTTTGCAGCGGAAAAATTCGCCGCACGTCCAAAAATTGCTTGCAGCAATAGCGCGCGACAAAATAATAGCCGCGGGCGACGAAACAAGAGCCGCGCGACGAAACAAGAGCCGCGCGACGAAGCAAGAGCCGCGGGCGACGAAACAAGAGCCGCGCGCGACGAAACAATAGCCGTGCGACAAAATAATAGCTGCGGGCAACGAAATAATAGCCGCGCGACAAAACAATAGCCGCGGGCGACGAAACAAGAGCCGCGGGCGACGAAACAAGAGCCACGCGCGACGAAATAATAGCTGCGCGACAAAACAATAGCTGCGGGCGACGAAACAAGAGCCACGCGACGAAACAAGAGCCGCGGGCGACGAAACAAGAGCCACGCGCGACGAAATAATAGCCGCTCGACAAAACAATAGCCGCGGACGACGAAACAATAGCCGCGCGACAAAATAATAGCCGCGTGCGACAATTTTTTTTTGTCGCACGACATTTTCGCCATTTCGCGAATTTTTCGCCGTTTCGCGGATCTTTTCAAAGATTCGCGAATTTTTCGGCGAAGCGAAACGGAACAGATTCGCTCATCACTAATGGCAGGTCCTGTTAAATAGTTTTAAGTAGTATTGCTTCAGTGAAATAAATTATAGTAACCAATCAGACAATAGTTTTGTTTTTTTTAGGAAAAATTATCAACAGACATAAAGTCGTTAAGGTTGTCTAACCATGTGTGGTAATAAGTGGGTCCTCACAAACATTTTCAGGTAATCCTCTGTGTTGAGTATAGTTTAGTTAATAAAAACTATGCAGTTCATATGTTAACAGGTTAACTAACATATGGATCAAAAATGTAATAGTCAAAAAATAAAAACCTTTAGGCTAGAGGCACATGGGACAGCTGATCTGCTTTTCTCTACCTGTGTTTTGTACAATCTGCTCCTTTGTGTAGCTTCATTGACAAGCATGGGGTCAGCATGTGTGCAGCTATACTTAGTGGCATCTATCTGGTGTTTTTGTTTTTTTTTAAAATAGGAAATACAGTATATTACCATGTTCTTAAACTGCCTGGCTAAAACTGACTTTTTGAAAGATCAAATAGGGAAGTGCGCAGAGACAAGCAGTGAGAGTTTTAAACAATCTTGGCTCACTTCCATGTTTTACTTTTCAGTTCAGATGGGTTGGTATTATAATACACAAGATGGCTCTCAAAGGTGCATGTAGAAGAAGCTGAAGGCAAAAATGCTGACCAATTTTCTGCTGTGATCTTACTGGCATTGCTGTTTTTAATGCAGTGCTCATTATTCAGCTCCTACACTGATCTTACTGATATTTCTTGGGTAAATGCAAATGTGATTATCCATCATGTAAAGTAATTTTACTGGTATGTGGATTATTAAATGCCTGATTTGGCCCCTCATGTGCAGGGCCATATCGGGCTGGTGGGCCAATTGGATCATACTGAGTCCTGTGGAGACTGATTATGCGAAGAATGCATCAACTCATGGATGAGGTTCTCACCCAGAAACTTTTTCAAGCCTGTGTGATTGCCTGATGGCTAGTCTTGGTGGTTTCTATAAAAATGCTTGATGCTATTGGTTTCAGAAGTGTTAAGAGTTGGGCCAAGGATCTTTGGCACCCATTACAAGGGGCACACCACACGTTTACACATTTTCTGTGCCATGAGGCCTCCCCACAAGTGATGCCAGTCACTAGGGTTGCCACCTCACCCTTTCAATACCAGCCACATAATCCATATCATAAATGGCTTCATTTAGATGCATTGTGCAGACTGAACACATTTATAAGTGAAGCTATGCAGAATGCACCTAAATTAGTTGCTAACTAGCAGTAAAGGATGTGGATTCAATATGTGACCGGTATTAAAGGGGTGAGGTGGCAACCCTATCAGTTACCCAATCCATATGTCCTCTGGCTGCCCCTCCAGCACCTGTTCCCTCCAGTGGAGTCAGAGGTGAGTTGGTTGGACCTAGGTATATTAAGCTGTCCATACACACACCAATATATATTTTGTATGATTTTCGGACTGTTTGTGGGCTCCAAATTATCGTCCTGATAATTTTCATACCATGGCGATCAGTCGTTTAGTTGATCAGACAGGTTAGAAAATTTCGGTTGGATAAAGATTAAATCTGCACATGCATTGTGTATCTGACAATATCCTTGGGTGACCTACAATGCATTTCCGGGACGTCACTTTTGTACAATTGTTGTCTGCCAATTATTTTATGTTTAGAACATCCTCCTATTTGTTATTTTTAGTACTTTATCCTACAGTTTTAATCTGAAGGTTAATTTTAGATTGTTGCATTTAAACATACAATCGATATCTGAATGTTCATCAGAAAAAGACTTAAATCTGAATGTGTATTGCCACCCTAAGTGGTCAGGTTTGTAAAGGGTTAAGAATTAGAATTGCTAGTGTAGATGTAATCATTGTTATGTACAGTTTGCAGCAGCCAGCAGCTTTGCATGCAAAGTGACTGTCTACATTGTAACATTTTCTGCAGGAGGTTTTCAGATCAGTGACATGTTATGTCTGTAGAGCTTGTCAACCAATACACCAAAAGGATGGGGAGTGTGGTTTGGGCTGCAACTGTGTCTGTCATGAAGTGTTTGGTATCTGCCATGAAGTGCTTGGTATCTTTCATGCAGTGCTTATTGCCATTTTTTGGGGATGTGGCAACAAAGTGGGAGTGAACAAAATTTTGCTGCTGCACTACACACAGCAGGAAGTAATACACACTTTTATAAGTGTAGGGAGGTATTCAGTGATCTCGCTGGCACACCTGGGGTTAATTAAATACATTTACTGTGCATATTGCACTTTTTTGGGCTTTTGGCTATTTTTAGGCTGGTTTTGAAAATTTTACCTGATAACCATGAGTGGCAGGAGAAGCAGCAGCCATATGGGCACTATTAGGAATGTGTCAGTCGCATCATGTTGTGTTTCACCTGCATTTAGAGCTTACATGTGCCTGAAGCTGGTGTTATGTGGCTGGTGTTCTCTATCACTATGTCTCCCTATAAACCTAAAACTAATAAATTATTAGTATAGAAAACTGTGAACAATTGCAAAATGATTTCACCAAAGACTACCTAATACCATGCCATCTTCATCCTATATGGGGAGCAGTGTGGAGATAAGAGGATGATGACAAAATTCATAAAATGTAACCTTAATCTGTACAACTAAAACTAAAAAAAATCTCACCCTACAGTTTAAGTCACATTCAAAAGTAATGTGTAACAAGAAGAAAAGACAAGTTATCCAGAGGCCTTATGGTTGCATACGATAATTAGTCATTAAAAGAAAGTGTTACTGCACACTATAAGAATAGCAAGCTCCTTGGTAACTTGCCTGTATTAAAAATGCAGTGGGGTAAGGACCCTCTTTTTTATTTTTATTTAAATGGCACCTAACTTTGTTTTCCCCACCTGAGGTGGGGGCTAATAGAGCAGACAGGCATGTAGTGGCAAATGCATGCACATAATGAGCGAGTGCACCGGCCCACTCATTATGCACGTATCTATGCAAAATGTATCTACATCACATAAAATGAGAGCACACTCGCTCATTATGTACATGTGTGTCACCCAACAAGAATGCCAGCAGGGGTGCTTCCTCCCAGTGCAGGCAAGTACCATTTCTTGCTAGAGTGTGGGATCTATTGACCCCGATTTCTTTTGATGATAGGTGCCCTTTAAATCCTAAAACTGTAATGATACTACTGTATGAAATTTTACTGTTCCATTTCAGGTCCACTCTCTTCTCTCAAGCATATAGAGTTACTAATCACCAGCCAAGTAGGATATCAGCATATCTACAGGACTGGTTCTCTCTCAGATTTTGAGAAAGATAGCCCCTCCATCTTACGTTGTCTTCAGTTTGCCTCATGGGGGGAAACAATTCCTGATTCCAAATGGTCCAGGACCCTTGACCAACTTTGCTCAACTCAAACTAAGGCAGCACATTTCAGCACCTGAATAATATGGTATGTTTAATTGTTTGAGGCTATAAGATAGCCCTTTGAGACTAAAATGATTTGGCAGTTCTGGATATATACAGGCCCTGATAGGGTCCCCTGTTTAGGGAAGGGGTTTAAATGACATAAACTGTGACCTTTCAGCTGTTGATGAACTACAAAGCCTAGTCTAGTAGTTGACTGCCAACCAAAAGCTGTTCTTTTAGCTAAAAGATAAAGAAAAGGAAAAAAAACAGTAGTAAAAGTATTAATCACACAGTAACCACATATGGTGTGATATATATGATTTTATAAAATTATAAAATAATCCAATTTCCAGTATAATGTATATGGGTTAGTTATAAGTACAAATAATCTATTTGAGTCATATTTATGAAAAGGAGAGCTCTGTGTAGTTCATATTGTCCCTTCCCCTTGTTCTCTCCTGCACTGGCCAAGATTCAGTATTGACAAGAAAAATATATCACCAAATGTAATTAAAACATTTCCTAGACGTCTGTTGAGTTTTCATGAGAGAAGTTTTACTCATTCTTTTGAGTTTGGTCCATTATGTGACCATTATGTATACCAGGAAATGTCATATAGTTGCCAGTGTGCTCACATTTTGTCATACAGTACCAGGGAGCTCAGAGGAAGCCTTTTCATCTCTATTGCACAAGGTACTGTTTCGTTATTACAGTGAAAAAGGAAGTATATTTTAACATTTTAAAATGTTTGAAT
The DNA here is from genome assembly GCF_000004195.4 of Xenopus tropicalis. Taxonomy (NCBI): domain Eukaryota; kingdom Metazoa; phylum Chordata; class Amphibia; order Anura; family Pipidae; genus Xenopus; species Xenopus tropicalis. The sequence continues at coordinate 120,529,337 of NC_030677.2, read as the reverse complement.
GATTAAAAGGAGTCTATGGGTGATAGCCATTTTGCAATTCAGAACAGCTTACCTGATAACGGGTCCCACACCTGTATACCATTTTTGAGACACTTGGTCCTAAGTGAAACTTTACTGCTGAAAGAAAATCACTGGTGTACCCATACAATGAAACACAGCCTTCACTGTACTCACCCAGTGACACACATTCCACAGGGCTCCCCAGAACATCTGTACACACTGCACATTACCAAGGCACTTTGGCTCAATGGTGATGCATTATTGAGCCACTTGAAAAATTAAATTAGAACATTTTGAACTATTTAAGCACTATACTGGGGCAATGAGGAATATAATAATAATGATTATCGTAATAAAGTAATAATAATAAGAGGCATTTTGGAATGTTGGTGCTTCTTTTGTATTATATTGGGAACATTGTGGACAGTGAAGGTGCTGCACCAGGAGTTTGAAGGGGTGTAATAAGGAACATTGGGGTACTAAATACTGGATATAAGCCATGTGGTGGTATTTTATTTTGCATTTTCCATGCAGACTATAGGGATCACCAGTGTCAGAATGTTGTGTTGGTGTGTGTGGGGCTCACCAGGACTGCCACTTCAGATATTTATAGGCACTATAGAGCCAAGTATGCAATACAATAGTATGGGCCATGTGGGATCTGTGGGCAGTGGGTATTGGAGTTATTGTAGGCTCTGTCAATGGTGGGCTGTGTGAAGCACTTACAGGCTATGGGTGAACACATAGCTATGTAATGCAATTTATTTGGTAAGCAGTCTAGGCACTGTATGCAATGCATAGGGTAAAGCTGAAGATGGGTGAACAGGCTTAATTAATGCACCAGGGTCTTTGGGTTTTAAGCATTCTGTATAGATGCAGTGTTTAGTTTTTTTGTAGTGAACTTGGAACAAATTAAGGGACTGGCATGGAAGAGTAGGGTGTGTTTGAGAGGTAGCTATTTTCATTGGGGAGTGGAAACGATTGGAGGCTTTTTTTCCAGTCAGGTCAAGTAGAATAGTGGGGTAGAGTTTGCACTGCAAATTAGGAGATTAAAATCCTAAAGATCATAGCAAATGATTGCACCATCATTAACATTTGCTCTGCTGCTGTCTTGCAGGAACAAAGATGCATCTACCTCAGCAAATGCAGGGAAGCAAGCAGAGCTTTAGAACCTGGAAAATCCACTATTGGTATAGAGAAGAGATCCCCAACCTTTTTTACCCGTGAGCAACATTTCAATAAAAAAAAGGTTGAGGAGCACAAAAACTTTTATAGCAGGGAACCAATAAGGACTCAGATTAGTTAATTATTTGGCCAATGTGGATTGGAAGACTACTATAGACTCTATTTAGCAGTACACATTGTATTTATGCTTCCAAACCTTGCCTCCAAGTCTAAAATTATAAAGCTAATGCTTTATAATTTTACCGGATTATAGAAAACTATTGGTGCATTTTTATTCATTTGAATCATTATACAAAATTATGAATGTTAAAAGGTTTTAAATAATAAAGTGATTATTCTGTAACAGATTCCCACTTGGAGTACAGGACTATTGGCTTGGACTCAATTATCCAACAACATCTGTTCTAGGGTTTTAGTCTGAGCAAGGTTTCATTTGAAATATGATCTCTGCCACCTGTTTTACTATTTATTCCTTTAGCCAGGGAAGCTGAAACACCTTACATGGTCACTTTCTTTTTGTTTTTGGAGACAGTTGCCAAAATTGTACTGAAATCACTTCTTTTACCATGTACACAAAGCATGTACAAACAGAAAGAAACCCTTGAAAATGTAATACCCTTACATTTGCACTTCACCCTGCTTGCACTTGCCCTGTGTTCCATTGACTGTTTTGCTGCTATACAAAGGTCCCAGATTATGTATTCATATCAAACATAGGTAGTAGGCACTAGATCCAAACCTCACTTGTAGAGTTAAGATTAGGAAAACTAGAAAGGCTCCTGGAGGAGTCAAATTTTAAAAAATCAATAAAAGGCAAAGTTGTGGATGTAAGAGAAGAAACCAAGGATTCCCTTTGTTTGTCCAAAATATCCTTTGGAAAATACCACTGTGTATGAGTATGATATAAAGTCACCACACATCTGGCGAAATGCTTTAAAAGATAACAAATGTAAAATAAATGGGACATGGTGCCAATATCGTAGGTAATTGTGAGTGACTGAAACTGATAATAGCCATTATTGTTGTCTTCCTCAGCATAAGTTCACTGACACAATCAGTAGAGATCTGAGACCATTTGAGTCCAGTAGGGATTAGACAAACTCTCACCTAAAGTTTTTTTTATGTGCTGTTCAAGGTTTATATTGCAGTAAAGTCCATGAACTATTAATGGTGGATGCTAGACTGGTGGTGGCCTATCAAATTGCTGCTTTATGCACATTTCAACTGCCGCATCACTTTAAATATGTTTGTACCTAGAATGGAGTGTCATGCTTTGGGGCTCTTCTCTCTTTTAGAACTGCACTCTGATAACTATAATTGTGTTTAAAAATAAAGACCTACTACAGTTTTGCCTGAATGTCATGAATCAGGGTGACATATTAGTGACATATTACGAGCATGGTTAAATTAGGAAACACCCCACCTAAGAGGGTACTCTTTAAGCAAAGAGAAACACATCTGCAATGACTGGTTACTACATCTGATGAATCCTTTTTTGTAATCACTGACACCTTCTGCCAGTTGTAATGAACATGTGTTACTTTCAGTGCCAGTTTCATCCAAGTCCCCTCTGTAAGCTTACCAGTCACACAGTAGTACCATGTGCTGCTCCTCATGTATCCTGCCTCCTTCTTTTACAAAAGGGTGCTCTCCACAAAGAGTCTATAACTTTTTAATAATTATTTTTCTGGTACATATTAATAAAGGGATGGTTCACCTTTAAGGGAACTTTTAGAATGTTATAGTTATGAGCAACTTTTCAATTGGTCTTCATTATTTATTTGTTATAGTTTTCCAATTATTTGCCTTCTTCTTCTACCTCTTTCCAGCTTTCAATTGGGGGTCACTGACCCCATCAGCAAAAAAACAATTGCCCTGTGAGATTACAATTTTATTGTTATTGTTACTTTTTACATCTTATTTTTCAACTTAGGTTGTCTCCTATTCATATACCAGTCTCTTATTCAAACCACTCCCTGGTTGCTCAGGTAATTTGGTTTCTAGCAACCAGATAGCTGCAGAACAAAAAATGAAATAACTAAAAAACTTCAAATAATAAAAAATGAAGACCAAATGCAGATTGTGTCAGAATATTACTCTCTGCATCATACTAAAAGTTAACTCAAAGGTGAACAACCCCCTGGTTCTTGGTTGGACTTGGATCTTTTTAAGCAACTTCCTTCATCAGCATTTTGTGTGATTTTCCCTCACCTGCAGTTTGTACTGCAAATTTATTCTTAAGAGGTTCTTCTTCCCCATCATGGCATTCTCTTCTTCTTCTTTCCTCTCCCTGAGCCCCCTCTGTGGCCAACCTTTAGTTCTTATGTATAAATGCAGATATTGTTTTCATCAATGTCGCTTGCTCAAAAAAATAAATAAAACAAAGACACATCTGTTTTTTTGTTACCAGGACATACTCCCCATAAACTGTGTGGATCCAACTTTACCCTGGAACCATCAAGTATACAATTTGCAAAAGAAAATATGGTTTTGACAAGTCATACTTTTTAAATGTTTTCTCTTATTTCAAATATTACCTTAAGCTCATATTATCTAAATTCTGTATCAACCTATGCAATGCTTCGGGTGTGCTGAACAAAACATAATATTAAAAGAAGGTATGTGCAGTATTTTGCAAAATTAAGCTATCCATTTACTCAGAGCATTTGCATTTTCTTTTAAGATATTACTAATGGAACTCAAAAAATATGTCTTGTCAATTTTACTATTGCCATATAGATGTGTCTGTATTTCAGAGAAGTCAACAGTAGATAGGGTTAATAAAAGAGATGAGAAGAAGATTATAAGCACATGACTGGTAGGATTATTTGCCTGACCTAGATTCAGCAGTAACGTTCTTCTGACGATATTTTTGTTCTTCCAACTGAGGAGATAACAGCATAATTCAACTCTCACTCTGAAAAAAAATCTTTATCTGCCCTAGAAGATATAGGGATGTATTTAGATCAGACTAGATACTTCTGCATGTGATATGGTTTCTGTGACATAATTACTACGGTGGTTGTATGACTGGTGTAATGCCACATACTTCATTAGGCAGGTTTTTCATTGTTCAGTTAAATTGTGATAATTAAAGTGTAAAGCCTACCAATACACTTTGAGTTTTGAATGGTCTATAAGGTGAAGAAACAACAAAGTATCCCGTTCTGCTTATGAAAGGTTAGCTGAAAAGTGGGTGACATGAATGCATTTAACAGGTGTGTTTATAGAATCTGGCAAGGGGATTTGGGATACGTCCAGCTCCATTGAGGATATCTAAATGTCCTCGGCATTGACTGAGTAGCAGGATTAAATTGCAGGAACCCAGAGGAGGGTTCAGAAGAAATAAAATCCCATACTTATCAGCTTGCACCAGGCAGTAAGCAGTAGGAAAAAAAATCCTGAGTCCTTACATTTACTGAGCTGAACTCTTTGTCCAAGAGCTATTGTTCATTTCTTATATATAGAAAGATCACTTCACTATTGATTTTCTTATGAGTCAGTACCCTCTTCTTTTCCTTAAAACATTTCTGAGACAGTAATTGAAGTTCTCTGAAACACGAAGAGATAATGCAGAATGCTAGGCAAGCAGAAACATTTCCTGCATACATAAATGTAAAGTTGTCGGATACCCTCATCATTGCAGCCAAATCTATGAAACTGAATGGCACAGATCAACTTCTGTTCTTGATTCCTTCTGAAGTTTGTTTTCCAAGTAAAAGTTTAAAATATTAAATCATTAATGACTGCATATAAGTTAAAGCTCCATAAGATCAATGTGTATCTGTTTCTCTGTGATATTGAAGCTGGTGGGCCAGAAAAATTGATCACTGTTTCATCATACAAAGTATAAGCGGGATTGTTATAAGAATCGCAAGCGCTGTGTAAAATGGTGTTTGTTTAGTGATGTTTGCAATGTAATACTGTTCACTAAACATTTATTATACTGTGAATGTTTACCACCTACTTGAAGATGGTGTAATTGCAAGCACAACTTTTTCATTAAGAAGTTTTATTACACTGTGGACGTGCGTAAAATAAAAAAATTGCAATCACAAACCTTCTGTTGCAAGTAATGCAATGGGTTTTTTATCTAACAAATGCAAAATTTGTTGCAAAGCGCCATTTTGGTCTTATTGTGACAGTTTTTTCCTTTACATATTACATTCCCCCAAAGGTCTATTGTGTATATGTTCAAAACCATAATGCCAATACAAATTCACTGTTAATGTGTTTGATAATCACTAGAGAGACAGAAAACTCTCAAAAACACATACACATGGAGAGTCATCATCCATATGTAGTTTAAAATGTTTAAAATTGTAGGCCAATATTTAATCTTATTAGTTTAGAAGTTATATACAAATATGATATAGCAGGCTTACATGATTACAAAGAGTAATTCAGCACATTTTTAACAATTCAAAGTTAATGGTGTTCCACTAAAACAGGGGTCCCCAACTTTTTTTACCCATGAGCCACTATCAAAAAAAGAGTTGGGGAGCAACACAATCATGAAAAATGTATCTGGGGGTTCCAGATAAGAGCTATGATTGGCTATTTGGTTGCCCATATGTGGACTGGCAATACACATGGTTTTTTAATCAACCAAAACTTGCCTCAAAGCCAGGAATTCAAAAACAAGAACCTGCTTTGAGGCCACTGGGAGCAACATCGAAGGGGTTGGTGAGCAACATGTTGCTTGTGAACCACTAGTAGGGGATCACTGCTCTAAAACATAGTTCTAATGCTTTTCTGGATTTTTCGCCATGTGCACTGCTGCCGGGTTATCTTGTATGGCAGTATGGTGCTGATATAGGTCTTGTTAATTCACTTCACCAAGCTATCCCTCTAGGGTAGGGTTATCTACCTGGAAGCATGTAGACCAGTGTGTTTTCTATAAGATTTTTATGGCACACATGGTGTGCCATGGTGTGGAATCATTTTTTTTGCCCTACAATATGGAAAATCTTGGACAACACTGCTCTAGGGAATGCACTTTAAAGTGGACCTGTCACCCAGACATAAAAAGCTGTATAATAAAATTCCTTTTCAAATTAAAAAAAAACACCCAAATTCATTTTTATATTAACACATCCAAACCCATTATAAAGGCATTTAAAAATCCCAGCTGTCAATCATATATTGCCTGCCCCGACTCTATGCCTTAGGCATAGAGGCGGGGCAGACAAGTACTTTAATTTTCAATTCAGCTCTCACTTTCCCCCTCCCTCCTAACCATCTGATTGTGTAGCCAGTGCATGGGCCTGGGCATCTGGTCCCCCATTCTGGCACATACACACAATTTTGGGGTGATACAAAGCTTGCCTTAATAACAGTGTCCACAAAATGGCACCTGCCTACTTGATGTGATTGTGTCATTCCAGGACTGAAGGAAACAAGATATATATTATTTGTATAGTGTAAGTGAAGTTTATTTTTCTTAACAAACACAATAGAAAAGAATTTCGAATTATTTCTTAGGGTGACAGGTCCGCTTTAAGAAGAAAGGTTCTTTATTTTTATACAAAAAGAGAGGGGGATTGATCCTTTCTGTGTATTCTTTATTTTTATAACCTACATGAAAGGGTACAAAGGCTGCAAATAGATTCTAATGATTAAAGTTGAAGTATTTAAAAACATGTTAATTTGATTTAGAACGCTTGAATGTTATAGCATTATTTTGGGTGATTGAAATGAGGGGCAAGTCCTTTTTTATGAGTTGATTTGTTCAATAGCTTTGCAGTTAAAATTAATTGAGAAAGCAGAATATTTTTTAATTATATTATTCAGCAGATTTGAAATTAGGAATTTTTCTCTTGGGACACTGATTCTTGCTACAGAAAAGAGATTTCTGAATGACACTGTTCTTCAGAATTGTCAGTCCCCTCATTTTATTCGGATAGAAAAGCTCTACTGCATATCTAATACACTTAAAAGGTCATCTTCACAAAGGCTGAAGTACATTGCTCAGTAATTCCATACAACCTTTTATGCAATGTATTGAGTTCTGTTGATATTGTACCTGAGCTGCACATTAACAGAGCAGGATATGGAACTGGCTTTGTGTTTTAGAGAATGAGCTCAGTTTGGGAGTGGGTTTGTGTTACAAGGAAGAACTAAGGGGCTAGAAGTCAGAAAGTAAGTTTGGAGAAGGCATTTACAAGAAAGGTGATAGAAATGTGGCATAAGCATGTGTTGTAGGGAAAGAGATGAAACTAGTATGATCAATGCTTCTTTTTATATCGTAGATAAAATAATAGTATAATATGCATCTTCCAATCAGAGGTGATATAATAAATGCTCTTAAGTTTGCTGCTTATCTAGAAACTCATAATTACACTTACTGACCAAGTTTGCAGCTTATTGGCCTGTGTTTGGGGCCCTTCAACAAATTTCTGGCTGAAAACATGCAAATGTTGATTAGGCAGGTTTGAAAATCCCATCAGGGCAAGGACTGGATCAGCATGTTGATGCATTCCTGGCCCCAACCGGCTGTATGCTTGATATGCCCACCTCAGCTGGTTAAAACAAACTAATAGGTTCTTAGGTATGGGCAAACCAAAAGTATCAGCTCAATTGTCAGTCCAGATAAGTGCAAGCACAGCAATGTAATAAGCATCATGTAAATAGACAGGGATTCGCATTGAAGGTTCTTTTTGCATCTGTTGGACTCATGGACCTGGTGGACTTGGAAAAAGTTTTATTATGAAGTGTTACTTAAAAAATCTGTCTTTGAAGTAGATAGACTCCAGCTCCCACCATGATAATGTTATTACCTGGTTGATAATATGTTATCATATGGGAATTGTTGTGGGAATGGAAATAGTGTTAAGCATTATTTGGGTGGAACAACAATGCTACAGAAGCATTATGCATCATTTAATGTTATCCTAATTAATATGTAGCTGATTCTTTTTAGGTATTCTTCTTTGAAAAAAAAATAATGGGAAATGTTTTTTCCCCCCAACATTTGTATCACCATCCAGTGTCTATGATTGGCTGAGACTGATTTTAACAGCCTAGTTGATGCATTCATACTATTACTACATGAAATTTTAAAAAGAAGAAGAAAGAAATCTATTGAGTTGTGCTAATTTTATTGCATTCAATTCAGTCACATCTCATAAAAAGTCCACCCTGTTTTACTGAATATTACGAGCAAACATCAAGATTTTCAGTCACATATGATGCTTTTCAGTTTTTACTATTTAGTACAACTTTACTGAGCCTTTAGGAAATAACAGGTGATAGTGCTCCACGGGGCAGCTGAGCAGCTCTAAGAACTATAAGTTTAGATCAGAGTGGCAAAAAAAGTTCAACACATTTGGATATACAGTAGTTGCATCAGCTGGTTCAATATTCTACTTATAAATCAGGAAAATATTGAACTGCTGAATTCCCAAGTTCAACATTTCATAAACTCTTACTGCTTTATGCATTTAGATATCATTTTACTAGATGCCTGTTATATAAAACTGTTTGTTTTAGATTTTTCCCTTCTTTACTGCAGCGCCATTCAGTGTGAATGCTAATTATAGTGACTGCTTTGATTTACACTTGAATTTCTCAATGCTTTAAAGGTTTTTGTTTGACATTTGTTACTATCTGAATCTTACTTGGTTTATTGTACAGTGAATTATTGGAGAATGTGACCAGAAAATAAGTCTTTATTTAAAGTCTGTTTTATTTATGTCTGTTTAAATTCTGATCCCATTGTATGATCAATAAAAAGCAACCTTTATCTTGCTTCTCCTTCAACTTCCCAATCTGTCCATCCAACTCATTTGCAAAGCTTGTTTAATCCACCTTTTTATCCAGTATAGCTTTCTCTAAATTACAAAAAAGGTTTCTGATGTTTTTAAATGTGTCATTATCTGACTGTGAGTGTATTTGTTTTATTGTACCAGTAACTTATCTGAGAATATTACCAACTATTAATTCATCTTGAATGCTCATCCCATTGTAAAAACAACATTTATTTTGTATCTGCTTAATCTTCCCATTCACTCATTTTCTAAACTCACTTAATCCATCTTTTTATCCTGTAAAGATTTCTTAAGATTAGGTAAAAAAAAGTTTTCTTTGTTTTTAAAAGTTTGGTTTTCCAAGTCTGCTTGGCAAGTCATATGAATTTGTAAGGAATTGCCTGAAAAGTGACACTGTGACTGAGGAATGGCCAAATTAAACTCAGTTTATTCTGCACTACAAGACATTAGTCATAACCTGCTGTAAAGATACTTTGCCATTTTTCTATAAAATATGAAGAATGTTCTTTAGTACCAGAAACTCCACATATCTGCTACCAAAAGTGTATGCTTTAGATGTAGACAACATTACACTACACCCAAATCTAGAAATCCTCAGAATTCACTCAAGAAACAAAACTCCTTTTATATCCAAATAGCCCATCAGTTGCAAGAGAAGCAAACAGATATTAAAACAGGCTAATTATAGAGGATTTGTCTGCTTAAGGCCAATGTTAAGCACAGGCATTACGTTTCCATTCAAAGGAATAATTGACACAATGAATGTGGGAGCAATAGCTCTGCAACTAGACCAGAAGCATGCACATGAGCCTTTGCATGTTATATATGGCTTAAATATTAAATTATTTACATGCTTATGAGCATAAAAATGTGACGCCTACAACAGTTTTATTAGACAAAACCATGTACAATGGTTTATAATAAGCAAATATGTACATAAGTTCAGTATTTGCATTATGATTCCATCCCAAAAAGGCATACCTGCATAGGTGATTCTGTGTACTTTTAAGTCTGTTTAAAGTAAATTGCAATACATACCACTACCAAACAAAATCCAAAATGATCTAGTAAAATGTGATCCTCCATGTTTTTAACACTTAGCACAATCACACATCCAGTACCTTAAAATGCTTGTAGTATCGAAGTCAATTCCCCCTAGAATATCACTGTAGGTAAAAGTCAACAATATCAAGAACCTTTCAAAACACAGGTCTGTACGGGAGGGTGACACAACAGGAGCTATAACTCTGGAGTTTGCCAAAAGACAACAGGCAAAAGGTGGCCATATGCTGGAGTTAAAGTTATTAATTTGGTCCCTCCCTGGGGAGTGTATTGTAATGTATTGCAACGCAGGGTATATAATATAGTGGAATATATCTTTAGCGACTGTATAGACTGATGTATCCAATGAGATGATGCCCAAGTTCAACAACATCTGAGCTCTCTCTTTCTATATATATGTTTTTTATCTGCTCTAAACATCAGTGTATGATTTTCTTGCTCAGACTTTCTCACATCAACTAAAACCACATTTCCAGTGATGTAAGATATTTATGAATTTTAGATTTAATATACACACAGCTCCCATGAAAAAAAAAGAAGAGAAAACAAATCATTTGGTGCAGCATAAAGAAATCTTTGCTTATTAAAAAAAAACATTGTAAAATAAATGGGCAAAGTTTCGGAATATACCACACCACAATAGATTAATTAAACAGCTTCAAAAATTTAAAGGCAATGTGATAACGTGATATTTAGCATATTTGAAATTAACTAATAACACACACCTATTAAAATGTAAAGTTTCAAGGAACCCTATCTGTATCAAAGTTAGAAATTATCCAACAATATTTACCTACAAATAAAGGGGCATAACTATCAAAGAAAAATTAGACCCTGTCTTCTAGACGCATATATGTCAAACACAAGGCCCAGGGGCCAAATCCGGCCCACCTGGCTGTTTTATGTGGCCCCTGGTGAGTGTGTCTGACCATCCAGCCTGATCAATATCCATTTTCCTCACATAGTAACTAAGACTAAGGGGTATATTTATCATGCTGTGTGGAGTGAAGCATCAGTAATGTTGCCCAAGGCATCCAATCAGTAATCAGATTTCAACAGTAGCAAAGCATCTATTGGCTGCTATGAGAAACATCACTGGTAATGTCTTACTCCACTTTTTACACATTGTGATAAATATACCCCTTTGTATCTTACTAAGTATATTAATAAAAAAATTTGGCCCACGATTTAGCCTGTGTTTTAGATTTCGGCCCTCTTATGTGATTGAGTTTGACACCCCTGCTCTAACGCCATCCTGTCTAGATTTAGGTATCTGTTCAATTACAAGAATGAGAGTGACCAACATCACTCTAATGTTGGGTACTGGTAGTAAACTGTTTACTCTTAATCAAGGGTCAATTCTGTCATATGTGTTCCTTTATTTTCTGAACTTTCTCCTATATACAGTCTACATGGGCAATCGAGAGAATAGGAAAAATAAGCAGATATTGATGCATATCTCAAATTAATAGAAAATCTTCTCCCTGTTACACACATTTGCATGGGACACAAGACTTACATATAAATGCCATTCTTTGGTTTACCTAAGAAGGTTAAGATCTCAGTTTTAAGAGGTATTACATGAGGACCCTTGGGACTTAGTTCTCCAAGGGTATTCCGGATAAGGGGTCTTTCTGTACTTTGGATCTCCATACCTTAGGTCCACTAAAAAAGCAATAAGACGTTTATTAAACCCAATATGATTGTTTGCATCCATTTTGCGATTATATCTTAGTTGGGATCAAATACAAGGTACAGTTTTATTATTATAGAGAAAAAGAAAATCAATTTTAAAAATCTGAATTATTTCATTAAAATGGAGCCTGTAATTCAGAGTTTTCTGGATAACAGGTCTCCGGATAACGGATCCCATACCTGTATATTACTCTTGGCGATTGGCGATAACATCATGTTAAAAGGCAAGGGTATCCAGACATACAGATCTAAAACTGTAATTCACAAACTTAACACATATTACAACTGACATTATTTTAATACAACTAATGATAAAACATAATACAAAACATTTTAAATTCATTATTTTAAATAACATTACACATTCCTGCACCTAAATTGTTTGGGTCTGACTAAGAAACATTAGATGTGCCTAATAGGCTGCATGGGACACTAAACATTTCTCCTCTTTGGCCAGAGATAAACAACATTCTGTGCTTACATTATTTAAATATTTGAATGTGGTTTGTTTCCACACTCTCTCATATAATATCAATATTATGGGGCTCATTTACTAACATAGTGTAATATGCAATAAGCACATTTTTTTATAAAAACCACTTTGATTTTTACCAAAAGTGCAGCATTTCCAACTCCCCCCAAAGATTTCAGAGTAATAGCTAGTGCCCCCTTAGAAGTAATGGCAATAATGTTTGGCAAGGCAAGCAAAAGTTTGGAAAAAAAAGAGTTTCCCTCCAGCACAAGGGAACCCTGGAATATTGTAGCCAAGTCTCATGCTCATAATTCTCTTGTGCCCATCTGTGCAAACTTTTGTTTTGATGTTCCCTGTTATTCTAATAAATATTCAGAAAAATATGATACATTGCTATTTTATGAAAAATATTATTCTATTTAAACTACAAGTTTGGAATCCCTTATCCAGAAATCTGTTACCCAGACAGCTCAGAATTACAGGAAGGCCATCTCCCATAGAGTCCATTTTCACCAAATTATTCTTATTTTTAAAAATGATTTCCCCTTTCTCTGTAATAATAAAACAGTACCTTGTACTTGATCCCGACTAAGCTTCATGAATGCATATTGGGTTTATTTAATGTGTAAATGGTTTTTAGCAGTATGGAGATCCAAATTACAGAAAGCATACAGACACCATTTGAGAAAAATCCAGATCCCAAACATTCTGGTTAATTAAAAAAGCTATTTTTTTACCATTTACCTGTTTTATTTTCGTATTCAAATCTTTATTGATAAACAAAAGATTGCTTTATACAGATTATTCCTTAATGGTTTTTGGCACATTTGAATTGTACATTCATTCATTTAGGTCTATTCTGCAAGATTTGTATACATTGAAACATTCAAATATCAACAAGGTAAGTAACTTTAATGCTATGTATTAGTTCTATGTTAGTACTGTCTTCATTGTTATTGATCTGTCTTGTTTGGTAAATGCCTGTTCTACAATCTGTTATGTAGGTTTAAGTATGAGACCCATGGTTGCCAGGTTGTGATAAACTTTTGTGTTGTGGACGATAAGGAGGATGTGATTTCCTCCATGAGGTAGATATCATTTACGTTTGTTAACCACTCCTCTATGGAGGGGGGATTTTCATTTCTCCATTTTCTAGGGATCAAATTTTTCGCAGCTAGTATCAGTTGTATTAGCAAACTTTTTTTAAACGTCTTTTCAGGTATATCTGTATGGAATAACAATATTAATTGGGGGGAGAGTCTGACCTGGCAACCAAGGATGTCATTACATGTTTGTTCAACCTGTTCCCATTTTTGGACATGTGTACCAGATGTGGGAAATTGTCCCACTCTCACCATTGCACCTCCAGCACATATCGTCTTGTATCAAGCCCATTTTGTAAAGCTGTGTTGGGGTTCTGTACCAGTATGATAAAATCTTGTATGAGTTTTCATGGAATTTGTTACTGATGGAGCATTTAGCTATGGTTCTAAAGATTTTTTCCCATTTTTCTTCATCCAGGTTAATCTGGAGTTCCTGTGTCCATGTGCGAGTGAAGTAAGGTAAGTTGGCATATTTACTTTGAATGATGATTTTGTAGACGGATGAGATTAGGTGGTTGGGACTTGTACTCCTATTGCATAGTTGTTCTAGGTCTGTCAAAGTTTTGGGAGGTTGTTGTACATTTACCTGTTTTATGTGTCTGTTACAAAAACATGAACACCATCATTTTTAAAAGTCATATGCCCTCACCAAAAACCTTGCCCTTCAGACTAGCCTAGCTCTCGACTGCTCTTTGTTCCTATACTGACACTAGTATGCTTTATTGGAAACCCTGGGTCCCTGTTTCTGAACCCAAGATTATTTTGATTATTTTATGTGTGCATAAGATCCAGCTTTTCAATATGTTTAATATTTTTAAATTGGGGAAACTGAGACAAATAAATCAATGTATACTTTCTTTTAGGCACCCTTGAGCCAAAAAAAAAAAATCCAATCTGCCCTGTAAACAATACGATGACTAAAAATAAATAGATACATGGCATATTTTGTCTTCATTTTAAAGCCTTTTACAGAGAATGATGTAATAAAAGGCAATACGTTTGTCCAGAAAGAGAAACGCATAACAGCCAATCAGCAGGGAGCATTTACTGGTCACCTGGCTGCTAGGGGTTACTGCTCCTAGGCAAACTTGGTGCCTTTTATTATATATGGGGGATAATGTAAATTCTGCACGCTGCCTTGGGGTTATCTTTGACCAGTCACTCTCCTTCTCTAACCATATTAATAACACTACCAAAACCTGCCGTGTTTTTCCTCCACACCTATGGAATTCTATCCCTGAATCCCTCCGTAGGGTAAACTCACCCACTCTCTTTAAGAAAAAGCTCAGCTGTTACCTTCTGGAGCACTAAAACATTATTTTGCCCAGTCCTGCGCTTAAGGGCAAATGCCCATACCTGATGCACTCTTACCTTCCAATTTGTGCCTGTATGTTACCCAACCACTTAGATTGTAAGCTCTACGGGGCAGGGACCTCCTTCCTACTGTGTCTCATACCACATGGCACTTATATTAATTGTATTTATTTATTATATCACTTGCTCTCCCTGTGTGTAATTTTGTATTCTGTAAGATTGTACAGTGCTGTGTACCCTTGTGGCGCTTTATAAATAAAGTTATACATACATACATACATACATAATAGAGACTATAATAGAATATATGTTACTTTGCCATTGCCAAGCTATGACCTTTAAAATATTTTATATTTTTCAATTCTTATAAGTATCTTGGGACATTATTTATAAAAGAACATGTTGTTTTGCTACTTTCCTTGGTTTTCTTGATATGTAACAATAAGACAAATTGGTGGAAAGACATTGTTGGCACTTAAGGATCGCCACTTATTGTCCAGGTTCCAGGTTTTGGCACTCTCAGAAATTCTTGAGAGGTTTAGGCCTGTCAGTATGAGAGCATAGTTGATATTCATTTTACATTATTATGGTGAGTGTGGGTTGGGTGAACTGATTGTTAAACAAGACTGGGCATTTGGATTCAGCAAGTTTCTTCTCATATGTTAAGCTGTTGGCTTTGATACTGAAATGTTTAGATGTTTTTGTCTCTTCAGGGATGTAAGAGATAGATTTTTGGATCCTGTTTAGATACTGTAAATAGTTTGGAATATTGTTAAGGAAATTGTATTCTCTATAGCATTATTTTATTTATATGCATTACAAAACCTTGATTGGTTGTGCAGTAAAAAATGAAATTTTAAGGAATACAACTACTGTAGGTTGTGATGAGATTTGAAGATGTCAAATTTTATTTGGGTTCTGTTGTTTTGTTAGTATGGCAAAGACAAATGAAAAGTGGTATAAATGAGTACCTGGACTGGGTTGTTACTTTAGCTCGTAGCCTTAAAGGGGTGTCTCTACAGTTGCTCCAGGACAACAGTTACCTACCAAGCATCTCCACAGAACCCTGCTCTACCTATGACTGTATCTGATCATATATAAGACTACCTCATTAATCAATTAATTTTTAACTCTGTGGCATTTCTCACAATAAAACCCCTTTTGTTTTATTTGCAAAAAAACTCTGACATCCTAGTTTTGGTTTTACATAGCAGTATAGAGATGCAGCTACACAATACCATCACACTCCTCCTCCACTTAGTGAGGGCCCATCTGAGAGTCCAGTGTGACCCATGTTCTATGTTCAATAGCTAGAAAGGCACTTTTTCGTCAAGATAGGGTTATACTATGCTTAAACCAGTTCACCTTATTTTAACAACTGTCTTTATATTTTTTTCTTTTCCTGGCATTGATGTTGGTTGTCAATTTTTGAATACTATAACAGCTCCTTGATTGAGTACCCCGAGGCTAAATAACTCAACCCTTCTGATACTAGAGAGAAGGATAGAGAGCAATCACTAATTTTCTAGATCAGATGGAAGCAACATGGCTTCTTAGGGCTCTTACACATGAGTGTTTGTTGTGCATTTCCCTAGGTGGATTCTTCATGTGTTCCACCTCTATTATCTTTTTGGTTTTTTTACACACTGTGGTAGAGGCAAGTGCAAAATGTCCTTAATGTAGACCGAAGTGCCTGGGGCCCACTGAAAAATCAGACAGCAAGAGCCCACCACCACCCTGGCGCATCACCACCGACAATACTTCCCCTGCACCACACCAGCCACAAAGTCCTGGGTGTCTTGAAGAACCTCTTGAAAAAGTCTTTTGTGAGCATACCCACATTGCAAGGGTTATTTTATATTCCCTGGGCACAAATGCTAGAGTGCTAAGTGGTGCAAAGGCATACCCATTAGTACTCATTTAAGAAGCACTTGCGACCTGGGGAATGCTGGTTTTTGCACCAAGTGGTGGATTAAAAATCTGGCAGACAGAGCAGATAGTAGTGTCAGGAGGCACAGAAGAGCCACTACAATTATTAAGGGTGGCTGCAAATCAAACCCACAAGTTTATTTTCTTAAATAACAAGTTTCTCCTATCAGAAGTGTAGCTGTATAGGCTGTTCTTTGACCTGGTTTGTTTTTTTATCTCTGTGCTCTGAAGGGACATGTTTCTTAGCCCAGCATAGATCCTTATTATGGTGTAAAGTTGCCCTCTCTGTCGACACCGCTTTCATCATTTATTGGGCTGTGAGTGATCCAATACTGTCATAATGTCATAAATATTATAGACTGAGGTAAGTCTAGACTGGATAATTTAGCCAGTAGCAATGCATCATAAATTTCCAAAATTTAGGGGGGCCCAAAAAAGTTTGCTGTGGGGCTTAGTAACCTTTATAAATACCATTTTACTTATAAATGAGTGTATAATAGAAAGGCAATCAGATATGCAAGGAGACTAAAAATCAACTTTTATGATCAGTTGATGAGTATTTAAAATGGGCATCTGTAACAGAGTAACACGCTTCTGAATTTTTAACATTAAAATTGTTTATTTTCAAATGCTATCAGTATTTGGGTAATCGCACTGATAAACAGAAGGACTCTTCCAGGAAAATGTTCTAGTCAAACAAGCCAGTAGCTGGTGAGTGTATATACAGAAGCTTTTTGCAACATTCCGCATCTTTGTGGAACCTTCTGTTCACTGGACATGAGTTCTATAAAAACAAAAAGAAGAGAGAATGAGTACGATGAGTACAATGGCAGATGCCTGAGCCCAAGCTGGGCATATCCTTAATCAAACAGTTCTACAGAATAGATCCTAAGAGCAGAAACATTAAAGCAATATTTCTAGTCTAAATGTGACTGACCTATACATTTAAACAATTTGAAAGCATCACTACATTCATTTTTTCTAAGTTAACTCAGCAGAAAAATGTCAGATTATGAATAATATGACCTAAAGTAATTGTGTGGCTTTGTTTATGTGGGTGTGGTGGCTTATAAATGTTATGATCTTCAAAGTGTAAATAAAAAAGTTTGTATCTATATGCACTTGCAGAAAATATATCTAAAACATAAAGATAGTTTCACTGAAAGGAGGGGCCTTTGGTGCCAACAAGCTTTGGGATGTAACCCACTTTCTGCTGGGAGTGACCAATTGAGATTTTAAGAACAATACTACCAATACAATTCCAGTCATTTTTTAACATCCCAAAAGCTATAAAACATTTAAGGGTTACTGTTCTTTTAGATGGAACATTTATTTTTAATTTACTGTCTTGTATTAATGATACAGACAATATCCCTCTACAGAATACTGTGACTGGCTTTCATTTTTAGTTTTTGCAATTTATTTTTGACCAAAGCAGTATGCAGTAGGTCTGAACATTAACTAACTGAAAACATAATACATACTCAGACAGAAAATAATGATTAACACAAGTATATTTCCATACAGATTAGTAAAACAAGCTTTTAAGAAAGAATATATATATATAATGAAGAATTTAGAGGAGACATTTTATATAAAATTCATATTCCGTTTTATGATATGCAATGATGCAGGGAAGGACTGAGTGACTGGTGGGCATCAAAATGACATCGCACAGAGTGTCTCCCACGACTGCACGCTCAGTCCTACCTAAGTGAGAAGCAGTACAGCCTGTATGTGTGGGCAGTTCCTAGGGATATCAAGCTGGTTCTTGGACCGGAAACATGGAAAGGGGAGGATCCAGCACATTGTTGACCATAATGTTATTTCATTTAATGTTTGGTGCAGGAAACAAATTTACACGGGGGCAACAAAGACAATGAATTTTAGGAAGGCAAAT
Source organism: Xenopus tropicalis (assembly GCF_000004195.4). Taxonomy (NCBI): domain Eukaryota; kingdom Metazoa; phylum Chordata; class Amphibia; order Anura; family Pipidae; genus Xenopus; species Xenopus tropicalis. The sequence continues at coordinate 120,510,908 of NC_030677.2, read as the reverse complement.
TTTAGTTCCTTAAGGGCAGCGCTTCAGGGCATAGATTGGGGCATTATGTTTTCTGATAAAAACACAGAGCAGAAATGGTTGTCATTTAAAATGATATTAAATCATTACTGTTCTCAATTTATTCCATTAATAAGAAAAAGTAGAAGTGTTAAGAATCACCCTATGTGGCTTAACTCTGAGGTAAAGAAGTTAATAGGGAGAAAAAGGAAAGCTTTTAAGAAATATAAGTCAGAGGGGACAGTAGCTGCGTTTAATGATTATAAACACTATAACAAGTGTTGTAAAACAGCAATCCGGAAGGCAAAGATAGAAAATGAGGAGCGCATCGCGGCCGAGGCCAAGACTAACCCCAAAAAGTTTTCTAAGTATATTAATAGTAAAAAGATGCAGGTTGAGGGTGTGGCCCCATTGAGTTATAATAACAATATGGTTACAGCGGATACAGAAAAGGCAGATGTGCTTAACCAGTTCTTTTCTTCTGTGTATACAGTAGAGGAGCCAGTGGGACAAGTCCCACCCAATAGCTGCACTGTTGCCTCAGCTCCAACTACACAGTGGTTGGCACAGGATATGGTGCTTAAAGGGTTACACACGATAAATGTAAACAAGGCACCTGGGCCAGATGGAATACACCCTCGGGTACTGAGAGAGCTAGGGGCAGAATTGCAGTGGCCCCTGTTTCTGATATTCTCAGACTCTCTTTCATCAGGTATGGTACCTAGGGATTGGAAGAAGGCGAATGTCATTCCCATATTTAAAAAGGGAGTAAGATCTCAGCCTGGCAATTATAGGCCTGTAAGTTTGACATCCGTGGTGGGCAAGTTATTTGAAGGCTTGTTAAGGGATCACATTCAAAATTATGTAGTGGAGAATGCCATTATGAGCAGTAATCAGCATGGCTTTATGAAGGACAGGTCATGTCAGACCAATTTAATTGCTTTTTATGATGAGGTAAGTAAGAAGCTGGACAGTGGGGATGCAGTAGATATCATCTATTTGGATTTTGCGAAAGCATTTGATACCGTTCCCCACAAACGACTGCTTTCTAAGCTAAGGTCTATTGGTCTTAGTGAAGCCGTTTGCACATGGATAGAAAACTGGCTACAGGATCGGGTACAGAGGGTGGTTGTTAATGGTACATTCTCTACTTGGAATAAGGTCCTCAGTGGGGTCCCTCAGGGTTCTGTACTGGGTCCACTTTTGTTTAATTTGTTCATAAATGACTTAGGGGAGGGTAACTAATGTATCAGTGTTTGCAGATGACACAAAACTCTGCAGACCAGTCAATTCTATCCAGGATGTGACATCCCTGCAGCAGGATCTTGACCAATTGGCAATCTGGGCAGCTAAGTGGCAGATGAGATTTAATGTGGATAAATGTAAGGTCATGCACCTGGGATGTAAAAATATGCAAGCCACTTATACCCTTAATGGGACTGCACTAGGCAAATCCATAATGGAGAAGGACCTTGGAGTCCTTGTAGATAATAAACTTGGCTGTAGCAAGCAATGCCAGGCAGCAGCTGCAAGGGCAAACAAGGTTTTGAGCTGTATTAAAAGGGGTATAGATTCACGGGAGGAGGGGGTTATTCTTCCCCTTTACAGAGCGCTGGTAAGGCCCCATCTAGAATATGCTGTTCAGTTTTGGTCTCCAGTGCTCAAACGGGACATTACTGAGTTAGAGAGGGTCCAGAGAAGGGCAACTAAGCTGGTAAAGGGTATGGAAAGTTTCAGTTATGAAGAAAGACTGGCCAAGTTGGGTCTGTTTACACTGGAGAAGAGGCGCTTAAGAGGTGACATGATAACTATGTATAAATATATAAAGGGATCATATAATAACCTTTCTAATGTTTTATTTACCAGTAGGTCCTTCCAACGGACACGAGGGCACCCACTCCGTTTAGAAGAAGGGAGGTTCCATTTAAACATTCGGAAAGGATTTTTTACAGTGAGAGCTGTGAAGTTCTGGAATTCCCTCCCCGAATCAGTCGTGCTGGCTGATACATTATATAACTTTAAGAAGGGGCTGGATGGATTCTTAGCAAGTGAGGGAATACAGGGTTATGGGGGATAGCTCTTAGTACAAGTTGATCCAGGGACTGGTCCGATTGCCATCTTGGAGTCAGGAAGGAATTTTTTCCCCTCTGTGGCAAATTAGAGAGGCTTCAGATGGGGTTTTTTGCCTTCCTCTGGATCAACTAGTAGTTAGGCAGGTTATATATAGGCATTATGGTTGAACTTGATGGACGTATGTCTTTTTTCAACCCAACTTACTATGTTACTATGTTACTATGTTTAGGCTTTTTCACACATATTTGACCCATAAGTTACAAAAGATCTTTTTATTTCAGATGAGTGGACAATTTTTTGTGCTCAAAAAGTATACTCAAATCACTTGCTGTATGTGCTCTGTAAATGAGCACTAAAGGGCCCCTTCGTGCTGTAGCACTTGTTTCATGGGATTTTTTAAATGACCCCTATTATTTATGGACATATCTTTCAGATGTCATGCTGTGGACACTTAATGATACTTATCGAATTTGCAAAAGCATGTAATACAGTGTATATATATATATATATATATACAGTATTGTTTTAGTGTGTTAAAGAAAAAATGACAGGCTCAAAACCTTTGCAAATGTATTTTGTGTTGATAATAGATATAGGGTTGATGTTGAAATATATTCTTTCCATGTGTTAAGGAGAAAATGCCAGCAGGAAAACCTTTGCAATGGTATTTTGAGTTGGTGATAGATATAGGGTTAATGTTGGTAAAAATTCCACAGATGTTAAATGTAGTTTGTGATGTCATCAGAGGGGTACCGCTAGTGGCTTGTGAATGGACAAAGATTGAAAACTGACCAGTCACATCAGGCCACTAGCAAAACCCATCCCTATCCCCCTCTGGTGACAGACCATATATAGATGCAGCAGGCTGTGCATATCACGTTATTAAAAGGGGAGAAGGAGAAGATGGGGAGGATGGGTAACATGGGGGGTAGGTTGTTTTTTTTTTAAACATAAAACAGTACAAAATAGCCAAAAAAAAACCTTGATGTTAAACAGGTGATAGAACTATTGGACAAGCAAATATTTAGGTCTTATAAAAGTTGTACTTTGTGGGCAAGTTAAGCAAAGACTATATATACTGGCACCAGTTCTAAACTTGTACTTGTCCTGCCTCTGTGGTGCCACTGATGAATTTAATTTGTGGCACGTTCTTTGGGGGCTGTGACTTTTAACAAGAATTCACTTACCTTGCTTGTTGTTATACTTTACCCAATGAGTTGCTACAGGATAAAGCAACGGGGAAACTACAGAGACGTTAGCGTCTATCCCAGTGGAATGTTGCACAACTTGGTCACTTGGTTGGTCACTGGATTGAAAATAATTTTTAAAACGACATGTTCAAATAAACTACTATTGGTTTAGTCCTTTAGTGCTACAAAAATACAAGTGGGCAAGTGTGTCTCATGGGATTTCTGCTTGTGCCTGAAAAGGGTAGTTCACCTTAACTTTTAGTATGTACTGTAGATATACTATTTTAAGACAATTTGCAATTGGTCTTAATATTCATCCTTCATTTTTTTAGTTATTCAGCGGCTGTCCAGTTTGGAATTTCAGCAGCCATCTGGTTGCTATGGTTCAATTTATCCTAGAAACCAGGAAGAAGTTTGAAAGATAAGTAATAAAAAGTGACAATGACAATTTTTGGCTGCTGGTCATTGACCCTCATTTAAAAAATTGAAAAGAATCAGAAGAAAAAGGCAAATAATTAAAAAAAACTATACAATAAATAAATGGAGACCAATCAAAACATTTCTAAGAATAGGCCATTCTATAACATACTAAATGTGAAAGGGGTAAACCACCCCTTTAATCTTAGCTTTTACATAACATTACATATTTTAGCTAACAGTGTGCCAGGCTGCATGGTTTTATTTATTGAAGGAGCTGCAACTCCACTGTGTTATCTAACCTATTTGTCCCATAAATACAATATTTGTTTCCTGCCTTATACCTCTTTGGCGGCTCAAAGATGAATTACTCTTGCCAGATTGGATCTACGTAGTTGAAATTTTCCAGCATGAAGGTTTCCCTAGGGTCTTCTTTTGGGAATGGGATGTTCTTATTGATGACCCCCATGATTGATCTCTATAGGAAATAATAAAAAAGTTATTTAATGATTATTAACTTTATTGAAGGTGCTATGAAAAAACATCTGTGTGCCATTTTTCAATTCATGTCCATTATCTGCTGTAGTACTATAATTGCAAAGATAGGTTAAGCTGTAAAAAATATAAACTGACTCAAGTCCAAAACTGTATATACAGTATACTTAACTGAAAAAGGAGACTTTGACTGTATAAGCGAGGCCCACACAACTGCTCTACAGCTTTCCTCTTCAGACGTAAGGGGGACACAGGGACCGTGGGGTAAAGGGCCCCTCCGATCAGGAGGCAGGACACTGAAAACAGAGTTGAGGATCCTCTTCTCCCTTTATCCCCTGTCACCCCGGAAGGGATTCAGTTTGTAACAAAGAATTAACTCATAACAGAACTACAACTCTCAACAAGACTGAGGATATTTTGAACAAGAGTTCAGGGGGGGAAGCCCTGTGTCCACCTTACGACTGGAGAGAAAAGGATTTAATCGTAAGTACATAAATCTCCTTTTCTCCCACGTCTAGTGGGACACAGGGACCGTGGGGACGTACCAAAGCCACCCCACAGTAGGGAGGGAAGAACTCTGTCCATTTAGGAAACTACTGCCTGGAGCACCTTCCTTCCGAAGGCTGCCTCCGCCGACAGGTAAATATTGAATTGATAGAACTTGGTGAAAGTGTAAAGAGAGGACCAGGTGGCCGCTCTGCAAACTTGCTCAGCTGATGCAAGGTTCCGGTGTGCCCATGAGGTTCCCAGGGCTCTAGTAGATTGTGCTCTGAGCTTGATTGGTGGCACCTTCTACCGTGCCAGGTAGGCTCGCCTCACTGTCTCTTTTATCCAGCATGCAATGGAGGTCTTTGTGGCTGGAAGACCCTTTCTTGCTCCTGACGGAATCACAAACAGGCCATCTATCTTCCTAAAGGATCAAGTGCAAGCGACGTATGTTCTAAGAGCTCTGACCACATCCAGGAGATGTAATCTGTTCTCCTTGACGTTATTTGGGTTGCTGCTGAAGGAAAGCAATGTGGAAGATGGAGACCACCTTGGGTAGAAAGCCGGGTATTGTCCGAAGTACTGCGCTATCTTCGTAGGACTAGAAATGGCTCTTCTGGCTGAAGATATGGCAACCATAAAAGCAGTTTTCCAAGTGAGGAATTCTACTCCTACCTCCTTATGGGGGTATGGGATGTCTGAACGGAGGAGAAATGCATGTGACACCCTGAAGGAACGTGCGCACATCCTCTGAGAGGGCTATGCACTCCTGGAATAGAATCGATAGGGCTGAGACCTGTGTCTTCAGGGAACCAAGACTGAGACCCTTTTGTAGGCCTGCCTGAAGAAATTGTAGGATCTGAGGCACTCTGAATTCCATGAACAAAACCTCCTCATCCTCACACCACCATCGATAACACTCCCACACCCTGTGGTAGACCTTCGACGTCACCAGTTTTCGGGCTTTACTCATCGGGCTTTGTGATGGAGCAGAGGACCTTGGGACAAAAGTTGTGGAAATATTGGAAGTTCCACTGGAGGTTCTAATAACAGCTCTAGAAGATCGGAGTACCAGGATCTCCTGGGCCAACGTGGCGCAACAAGAATTACTGTGACCGTCTCTCTGGCTATCTTCCTTAACACACGTGGTAACATTGGAAGAGGGGGAACACATATGCCAGTGGAAAATGCCATGGCATGGTCAAGGCGTCTACCCCCTCCGCCAGGGGGTCGTGATACCTCGCATAGAATCTTCCGATTGTGTCTGAAAGCCATAAGGTCGATTTCTGGCACCCCCCTTTTCTGTGTCAGGCACAGAAATGCATCCTGGTGTAGCTGCCACTCTCCCGGATCCAGATGGTGTCTGCATAGAAAATCAGCCTCTACGTTGCTCACTACTGGGATGTGAATTGTGGATATTTGAGTGGCGGTTCTCTCTGCATACTCTAGGATGAAGGTCACTTCCTGGTTTGCCCTGTTGCTTCTTGTGCCACCCTGTCGGTTTATATATGCCACTGCCATGGCATTGTCCAACTGAATTCGAACAGCCTGGTTTCTCAGGAGGTGTTCCCATGATTGGAGTGCCAAAAGTATGGCTCGTAATTCTAATATGTTTATTGGTAGACAAGCTTTTTCCCTTGTCCAAAGTCCCTGTGGGCTCTTCCCTGAAATGTTGCCCCCCATCCAGTTTAGTGAGATCAGAGTGTCCTCTGGTAGGGTTATCCTCTGGTAAAGAGACGTCTTGTCTCTTTCAGCACCGCCGTCTGAAGAGAACGGAGGCGGAACTGGGCAAAAGGGACTGCCTCCATGGTGGAGACCATCAGTCCCAAGACTCAAGTAGTCTGACCGACTTCTGTATCTTGAGTTGTTTCTCCCTGGGGAGGAATACTTATAGTGAAATTATAGAAGTGCTGGGGCTCACTCGGATCACTTGATTAGTGTTCATGGCTATCTACACAATACCCCTCTCTGTTTTGTGCTACCAAATGTTAAACATTTTTTTTTTCAAAACACATTAGTTACTAGAGAATCCTGCATTCAAATCCATTTTTTAGATTTAATTTTGAAGTCAGTCACTCTTTACTTCTCAGCTGAAAGTTGGAGTTAAATCACTCCCCCTACCTTTCCCCAAGCAGCCGATCATCAGAACAATAGGAAGGTAGCAAGATAGCAGCTCCCAGAAAATGTCAGAATATCACTCAATAGTAAGAAATCCAAGTCTGACTTGGGACTCCTCCAGTTACATGGAAGTAAGAGAAACAGTAGAAATAAAAAGTACACCATAAAAATCATGACAAAATCCTTTAACTCCTAGCCAGAAGAACTACATTCCTTTCTATATCAAGCCACAGATTGGTACTCACTATGTAGATCATCAGTGGGCTTGATTAGCAATGCTTGCAGTTTCCTAGTGTGCCTGTAGGCATGGAAACTTACACAGCAGATTAATAATACATATGAAGACAGCCTCAGCTAGGTCTTTTTTGCTCTTATAGAAAATTGAGATAACATGTCCCTTTTGAGAATATTACATTTTCTGTTGGGCTTGTGCCTGCTGCCTCTGCAGAACCACCTTAGCAGGCACAGCAGACAGACTAAAGACCTCAAACCCAGTATGCTAAATAAAAAAAAACTAGGTCTTGAAACATCTGTAAACATGTGTATAAGGACAGTTACACTAACAATTTAGCAAAGTACAGTAGAGTTTTAAATCTCAGTCTAATTTTACTTACTTGTTGAAGGAAGTTGCGCAATTCAGGCCCAAGAGATTTTGGATATCTGGGCTTCTCATAGATGATGGTCTTTAGCTGTTGTTTTAGGTCCCCCACTGGTGGAAATGGTAAGTTGCCAGTGGCCCTTTGATATACAGTGACACCAAATGACCACCAGTCTACTCCTTGGTCATATGGTTCCTCTGACAAAGCCTTCAAAATGAAGAACAGATTTTTATTACACTGACAGACATGTGTTTCTATATGTTAGTCTTGCTTCATTCTTTACCTGGAACACTTTCAAAGTCATACTTTGCAGTACAGACTGAGAACCTTGATAATCAGAAAGGTATGAAGAATGGTAAATCAGTGCTTGAATGAAGACCAATAAATTAGATATAAAAATATAATTATAGTCGATTTGTAAATGGGATCTTCGCTCTAAAACTTATTTTTAGGGTGGAGATTAACTGTCTGCACTACTTGTACTGATTCCTGAAACAGTATTTTTATTCATTTTAATGAATTGTCTTGACCTGAGCTAAAGTGGCTTATCTAGTCATGTCACAAAATGTATATAGAGTTGTAAATAGGGAATACCTGGGTATTAAATGCACTATACAAAGACTATAATTTACTTGGGCTCAGGCCTGCATAATTGTAAATTCTCTGTGCAGAGGAAAGAAATATATATATATATATATGTTATCCCCTTGGTTACTAGGATATATTCCTAAAGGTTACAGGCTAATCTGTTTTGCAAAGTTTTCCACTTGCTGATGAAGCCTTAGAAAGACTCATGTTAATTTACTGATGCAATGTTTTTTTTTTCAGAACCTTTGCAGGTACTGGAGGTGGGAGAATGACCTCTTTCTGGTTTAAGGTTAAGAGGAAATCATATTTGGCTCAAGCCTTATTCATTGGACTCATGATGAACGAGGGGGTATACTGCCCCTATGGAATATGATATAATGAGGAATATTGTATAACTACTGGAACCAGTATTCTTACCTCTGTGGCTATATATCCAGGTGTTCCATAAATTCCATATAGGGTCATGTGGTCAAGTGTAGTTGTACAGGCTAATCCAAAATCGCCAATCTTAATATGGCCGTCTCCATCAAGAAAAACATTTTTAGGCTTGAGGTCACTGTAAAACATATATCAAGCACATTCACAATGGCTCAAAAACTATTAAGCAAATTAAACAGAAAAGAGCGGCTGAGAAGTGAAAAAAGATGTTGTGGTTTAGCATATACAGTGGGTTCAGTGATCAAGTCTTGGAGAACTAAAACTCCAGAAAGAAGTAATAGTAATGCCTGCCATCTCATTCATTATCATTATATAAACATTATGATAATGTGTATGTATAAGTCTTTTGATTTAGTTGAATAGCTGCACCTGGCATGCATTTGCCATAAATGATTGGTTGAAATTATATCTAAAGTATCTGAAGTTATATCTAAAAGGTATATCTAAAACTCTTGACCCTTTGGAATAGCATATCTAATCCCTTTTATACCTAGGTTTTGGAGCTGGGGATATGTACATATCCTACTGGGACCTTTAATGACATTAAGTGATTCTCCATTATTTTGTAAGATGTGCCCTTAACATGCAGAAATGAGTAGGATAAGACATCTCAAGAATGAGCACAATTTTGCCCAAGAAAAATTAAGTAAAAAGAAAGTGACATGTTAAAGGAAAATGAAAATATTCTTACTGATGAATAATCCCTTTGGCATTCAAGAACTGCAAGCCTACTGCTATTTCTGCTGAATAAAAGTTTTTAAAGAAAAGGAAATAAAAATAATATAGTATACAGTAAATTCCAATGTTTTCTATTGTGTCTTAGCTAGTGTATTAATATCTGCATTTCATTATCTATAGGCTGTCCTGCAGTAAGTTTAAATTTGGTACCTACTAGTGTATATGATAACGCATTTATTGCTCATCAATATTAACATATTAACTTTCTATTTCATTTCTATTTATTATTGCCAGCTTTATTTCCAGAGCAGTCACAGCCCAACTGTTTAATGGGGAGGGATCAGCTGTGAAAACTGGGAGACACTCTTGAACACTCATGCAAGCATGATCACAGGCAGATAAAATAGGGATAAAAACAAAAAGCAGCTATAAATTTCTATTCACAAGTCTGAGCTTCTGATGGAAGCATGCATTTAATAAGTCAAGGAGTGTAATTGTGTCTTTAATTATCAATACCATCTGTCTGTATTTCTTTTGTATGTGCTTGCTCCTTTTCTCTCTCTCTACTCCTGTCTTAGTAGTATGTTACTTACAGTATTTTCCAGCTGTTCATGTTCTTATCCTCCTTTATTAGGCTTTCTAATGTGCCTCCACTGGCGTACTCTAATACCAGCAAGAGAAGAAATGGTGAGCCATAGAATTGGATAGGACATAGCAGAGGTTTCCTCTAATAAAAAAATAAAATGTCAACATAACATGATTTTGGCAATTATTTTTTCTTTTATAACATACTGTACTAATTTATTTATTACTAAACCATTTAAAACATGTAAATATTGCTACAGACATATTATAGATTATACAAACAGGGTGCTATCATACTGAAGTTTGTTTTGGTGAGTAAGCAAAATATATATATATATATATATATATATATATTATACCGCTAGGTCCGCACTCCCATTAAACACTCTACTCTATACTCAATTGCAAGGTGCTGCACCTGGTTGTAGCTTATATTCATTCCAATTGATGATGCGCACTCCTGTATTCTTTTAGTTCATTTATTGTTACATTATAAAGTTAAAAACATCAACGTTTCGGTCCAGGTCTAGGACCTTTATCAAGATGTTAAGCCATAAAAAGTCATACACATAATGAGTCTTTATATAGTACAAAATACCTAACCCCTCCCACCTTGAGCGTAGCCACAACCCCACTTCACAACCCTTATCCTGTATAACACATACCCAAATTGTGAATTAGGGGAACATATCAGTACAATTGATGGACACTATTATGAACATATGAAATCTTTTTGTTGCATAATTTATCTCATTGGCAAAAAACAATTATAGGAACAATATTCATTCAACCCTCTTGGTGCCAAAGTATCTAGCTTTTTAATCCAGAATGTTTCGCGTTGGAGGAGAAGTCTAGATCTATCCCCTCCTCGTTTTGGCATCGGCACATGATCAATTGCAATGTATCTAAATGTTGGCAGTCTATGCCCCATCTCCAAAAAGTGTTTAGCCACCGGTTTTACCGATTTGTTGTCACGATATGCTATATTAATGGCTGACCTGTGGGCATCCATATGTTCTGATCTGTTTTGCCCACGTAAGACAACCCACATGGACATGTCACCAAATAAATTACATGTGTCGTTCATAAGTATTTATGTAGTAGTTCATAGTATAAAAGAGATAATGTTGTGATCTCTAGTAGCAACTACACAAACTATTTTTAATTACGTGGTGGCAGGTTTGTATATAAATACAAATATAATATATTAAATACTTTTATTAACCGCATAAAATGTTTAAGAAGAAAGATGGCTAAACGTTAAACTCACTGCCCAGTACCTGAATTTGAAAAGTTGTAAATGCCCGGCATAGAAATTGGCATTCTCTCCCTAACTGTAGAAACTGGGGTTCCCTGATGACGGATTTGAGAAGTTTCTTCTCAATAATTTTAACTGCCACAAGTTGGTCCTTTATGGCATAACATAACCTAGGAAAAAAACAAGAAGGAAGTGACATTATGCCCTTTATTAATCCAGCACTTGTGCCCGTGCCTGTGACCATCATAAATGAGCCATTATTTTTTATTTTTACCTTATAAATTCTTAGCGTCATTCCATTTACGTGTGTCCAGGTACTTTTGGACAAAAATGTGTGCAGATACTTTTAACTATTAACAATTAATTAAAAGAAAATCCTCTTGGCTTTATTTGACATTATTTGTCTAATAATTTGTAATAACACCAAATTATAATATCCATATAACGTTGCAATTTGCATAAAGGTTTGGGCTCAACAAATACACAGATGCTTTAAGTACCATTATTTATCTGGGCCAGTGATCCCCAACCAGTGGTTCATGAGCAACATGTTGCTCACCAACCCCTTGGATGTTGCTCTCAGGGGCCTCAAAGTAGAAGGCCAAACAGAGCCTTCTATAGGCTGCCAGACCACACAGGGGCTACCAAATAGCCAAGTATAGCTCTTATTTGCACCCCCTAGAAACTTTTCCATGCTTGGGTTGCTCCCCAACACTTTTTTTTCATTTGAATGTGGCTCACAGGTATAAAAGTTTGGGGATCCCTGATCTAGGCAAATAATGGCACGCAGCCCTGAACTTGCATGCACATTACTTGGTGCCGTCATGGTGCAGTATATTTGTTTACCGGAGATCACCTTATCAGACCGAAAAGCTCCTCCTGGGGCTCCAATTGCAGGAAATATATATGTTCATGGACCAAAATCCACCCCAAGTGCAGATGCCATTGAAGTCGCTGGGAACAGACACTGCAAGTAATCAATTGTCTTTGCAAACATAAATATTTCCTGCCCATATGGTAGACACCAGATACAGTCCTTTGGATACGTGCATCCATATCTGTCTTCTAATATGCAAATTAATGGCCTAGGCATGCACACAGTACCCTGGCTCACCTCTCATATCAGTTACTGGTATTGGAGCATTCAGTATATGTGTGTATGTGCTGGTCCAATACAATGTTCACAATGGCAAAGATGGCATCTCAGCTTTTTGTATGAAGAACTAAAAAGTCACAGGTGTGTGCTCCGTGTATGACAGACCATGTTTCTTACAAAAGGCCCTGCTTGAATTGTTTTTATTTAGTCAATATGTGCACTAACTGGAAAGTCCTTCAGGCCTCCTGACCATTCTAAAGCCAACTTGAAACACATTTAGATATTACACTTATAGATATTAGGGGAGAGTTTATGTCCTTCCTTAAATTTTTTTCAAAAATTTCTTTTGGTTTTTATACTAGTACTAGTACTACTATCAGTACAATAGATTTTCCCTTAGAAAGTTTATCAGTTACTGTGCCGAAGTTGCCTTTCCCCAGCTCTTTCATCAGTCTGTAGTTGGTGAGACTGAAGGAAACACACTGTTTTGGTGTCAACTCTAATCCTCTTCTCTTCTGTTCCACCTAAGGGATTAAAAAAATAATTTTATAATAATAATAGATATTCATTGACTGTCATACAGCAATATTTGTGGATATCAGAAACTCAAAGAAGTTGTATTTTAAAAACACTAATGGGTGGCCTAAAACCAAATGCAAAATCTCCAGTTATTATTTAATCTGCTTTATTTCAGCTGAAATATTATTTTCCAAAGAAATAAAGCCTGTAAAGTGCTGTGGTGTCCTACACATGCCGACAGATTACTATCCGTCCAATTGCAACATGGTGGGGGACCAGAAAAAACTATTTCCTGTGTTTAGATTGTCCCATGGAGTACTTGTGCACCTTTAAATGTGGACTGCACATGTTCTATTAATGTAACTGTACAGCCTTTATATAACACCTATCGTAATAATCTTGTACAGTTATAAGGGTGCAGTCTGCCCCAGATTTAAATGCCCACCTAATTCAATAGCTTCTACACCAGAAATCCAGAAACCTACTTAAAGGAACAGTAACACCAAAAAATGAAAGTGTATAAAAGTAACTAAAATATAATGTGCTGCTGCCCTGCACTGGTAAAAGTTGTGTGTTTACTTCAGAAAGTCTACTATAATTTATATAAATAAGCTGCTATGTAGCCATGGAGGCAGCCATTCAAAGGAGAAAAGGCACAGGCACATAGCAGATAACAGATAAAACACTATTGTATTCTACAGAACTTATCTGTTATCTGCTATGTAACCTGTGCCTTTTCTCCTTTTTTCCAGCTTGAATGGCTGCCCCCGTGGCTACACAGCAGCTTATTTATATAAATTATAGTAGTGTTACTGTAGCAAACACACCAGTTTTACCAGTGCAGGGCAACAGTGCATTATATTTTTATTACTTTAAAGCTCTTTCGTTTTTTGGTGTTACTGTTCCTTTAAGCTGTGCTCAGTGCGAGTAAATGAGCAAGCACACCTTGATGACCCAAGATGACACAAGAAAAAAATCTAAGTTATGATTTTCAAAAGAAAATTTCTCTACGATGTTTTACTAGTAGAAACATTTCAAAGGGTCATATGATAGAGCACCAGATCACAAGGGGTCATGTATATTACATACAGTGAGAGACATTAATTATAAAACCTATAGCAATAAAGAAAGATCCTTTTCCTTACAAGATGGATGTTTCTCCGGGCTTCTTGATCTTTTCTTTATAAAAGTTTTTTCTTCTTCGTCATTAAAGTCTTCCTCTCGCCGACTGCTTTTTCCTGCTAATAAAATTGGTCCCTCTGTGACTCTCTAATCTCCATTTAGTTACTAAATATCTAAATGAAGGCTTATGAAAATTGTGGAAATTATTATCCTTAACAGTGTAAAGTCACTTGGAAAACAAGCCAGTGAGAATTTTATCATAAATGGCACGCAACAATATAATTCTGAGTGATGGCTTGAGTCTTTCTGGCATGCTGTGCCTCAGTGGATACAGCTACCACAAGCATTATCATTACTCATCACAACAGCTTGAAAATAAAAGCAAAGTTCTGATTGCTTGCTATGGGCAAATTTAGCTACTCCCTTAGTACTGAGAGGGGTAATGTAATCTAAGTACTCTAACCTCATTTACACAGTGAGAGGTAGTGGACAGTGACAAATCAAGTATATTATATACAGTGAAAGGAAGTGGGTACCCCAACTACATTATACTATAAGACAGTGGAGATAATTTACTAACACGTGTGCTAAATTATACCAGTGCAGTTGCTTCTTTGCTTTTATTTTCTAACTTATAGTGAACTAAGAATGATCAAAACTTAATAATAGAACAATGTAGGACAACACCAGTCAGACTGGTAAAGCAGTTAATATTGTTTCTACTTCACAAATAAGACTTTTAAGACTTCAAAACACAAGACTTTTAAAAATTACTTGATTTTATTAAACCAATCATAGATCTCTCTCTATGCAGACCTACACTTACCTTTTATTCCAGAACACAATGGGATTGCTTTTGGTGGCCTTCCAGGTGTTTCTCTTGTGCAACTCTTTCGCAACCATTTTCTTCAGGGGTGTCTCTATAAAACAAACACTTGAGGTGACTAAATATTTCCTAGTGACCCAAGTATAAGCAGTAACTCTCATTCATCATGACATATACTCTCATTCATCACGACAGCAAATCCTTTACCTGCCAAACATTATAGCCATAGGTCATATTTATATATATTTAACTCTTTCTGGGAGTTTACCATATAAAAAGTATTTATCTCATCATTGCCTGCTCCAATCAATGCATATTATAACCCACCATTTCATTCCCTACATGTGATACACCATTAATAATTATAGCTAACTTTCTGTCTCTTCTGCCGGCTTGTGCACAGTTGTATACGTGGCCACTGAGACACTAGAGCCTCCAAGGATCAGAGTCAGAAATAAGGGTAGGCAGATGCCTAAGGCACAACTTAAGGAGGTGCAACTGGGGGGTGGCATAGTTCCTACTGCTTCCTCAGCTCCCACTGCTGAGGAACACAGGGGCATATATCTCTGGTGCAACAGGAAATGGCAGCGCAATTGCCGGGGGAGTGGGCAGCAGCAGTAATCAGTGGAGAAGGGCAGCAGGAGTAATCAGTGAGGAAGCTGATTGAATGATGTCATTCTTTATGTTGTAAATTTGATCCAAAGAAATACATTTTTAGAGCCCATTATGATGTTGAAGGGTCACTTGTTACTACAGCATCTGCAAATAAAATATTTATTGGCAGCAACAGTCCTATTTTAGAGAGAAGTTTTCATCCCATAAGTGTATGGAGGCATAAATAACATTTGAATCCTGTTTATCTCTGCTTAAAGTGATACTGACACTAAAAAATGACTCCTCAAAATATGAATGTACATAAAAAGTTGCCTATAGGTCATGTCGATTGATTTTCGCTAAATGCTTTTGTAAATAATTGTTACTTGAAGTCCCTAAACCTGACTGTTTGCCAACCTGACTGTCCCTTCTCAGCCTGTCAGTTAAAGATTCTAATGCTAACGGACTCCTGCTGCACAAGTATGGCAGCCCCCTATAGGGGAACATAGGGGATCAGATAGGGAATGTAAAAGCATTGGGCAAATACTTTTATGGCAAAAATGAAGGTCATGCAAAGATAGATGTAATGATAGATGTAAAAAAAAGGTTTAATTTCTGGTGTCAGTATCTCTTTAAAGTCATGCTTACAAGGGCATTGTTGTTTTCTACATGTAAGCATACAAAACAAGAAAAAAGAAAGTAAGAAGATAGAGAGCAAAGGGTCTCAAGGGTTGGATTGTCGAAGTACATATCCCATTGAGGAGAAATATAGTGTACATTAATCACAGAATTATCTTTGAATTATCACCCAAGTACCCCAAACTACATTAAATTTTTGGGAACATACTCTGGCTATATAGCTTTCTAACTAGTCAGGAGTTTTTTTTCTCGGGACCTATAGAGAGGACAGCAGCAAATTTCCAATTAAGCAGGATTGATTTCTTAGCATAACAATGGCAGACAGCATAGTTAGGTATGTGGGGCAATTGTGAGGCCTGTTGGGCAATGGGATTTTAATGTACACATGCTATCCCCAGGACTCAATGTCCTGTTCTGTCAAAAACTTTATATTATTGGAGCTACACAGCAGCAAGGAGCACTAAAAATTAGGTTAGTCAGGTAGTACATAAACACGCATAATAGACTATTTAATTTGTCAGTATTATCAACATTTTTTATTATTCCTTCTCCAGCTATAGTGGCCTCTATACCAGTGATCCCCAACCAGTGGCTTATGAGCAACATGTTGCTCACCAACCCATTGGATGTTGCTCCCAGTGGCCTCAAAGTACGGTAGGCGCTTATTTTTAGATTTCTAGTTTGGAGACAAGTTTTGGTTGCATAAAAAACAGGTGTACTGACAAACTGAACCTCCTGTAGGCTGCCAGTCCACATAGGGACTACAAATAGCCAATCATAGCCTATATTTGGCACCCCCTATATTTTGTATATTTTGACCCCCAGGAAAAACCCACAAACATGCTGTAACATTATTTTGTCGGTGTTCTGGATAGTCCTTTTAATATGTTTGATAATAACTAGCTGAATTAACTGAGCATTTTCATAATAATTAATAGAATCTCTCTGTATGTAGTACACATGGGGCATATACTATACATTGGTTTTATTATTTTTGTTTGCCAAGAATAAGTATTGTTTTGCTAAATATTAACTGGATTTTAATGTAAATGAAAGTCTTCACTTTTAATAATAGAATTCCATGTTCTGCATTCTCAGCACTTGCAATATGCCATTTTTATCCGTGTTCATTCTTTAGGATATTTGGATGCCAGCTCAGCTGAGACCAATATATTTCTCAAATTTCTAAATAATTTGTAAACTGCTGTTGAATTAGCCTGCATAAGGGATTTATGCCTACAGATAAATCATCTTGTAATGTCTTTTTGTTAAGTAATACCTAATGTTTTGGTGTAATTGTGCACAAATTAGATCCTTTTGGGGATGGTTTCTTGGTAATTATACCCAGATGTAAATTCATAGCATTTTACTGGGTCCCTTATAGAACATCATTACTAAATTCCCTATTCAAATATCTTGTAAGGAGTTTACCATTTGGGAACCAGGCAATTTCTGTTTAAAGAAGGATGGCAGCTTCTAGCATGTAATAGGCACATTTTTGCAAATAAATCTATTGCTTTTTTCTGTTCACGTGATCTTTGGCAATGATCCATGAAGTCTTTTGATCTAAACATTGCAAACAGGACAACATTTGGATTTAGATTTGAAGTACAGGTAGGTATTTTTTTTTTTATTATCTACTTCGCTTTTTATATGGTGAAATGTGTAAAATAACGCAGAGCCATGCTGGGTACCAAAGCCGGGGCATTGCCTAATGACGATCCCAACTAAGAGCAGGACGGGGTAAGTGGCAGAAGAGGCATGAATCTAGTTTCCTGGTGCCCCCCACTGTTGCCCTCATACACATGTCTATTCAGCCTACCCCTAGTTCCAGCCCTGCTGGCCACTTGGAAACTCTCAGCCAATAAGGTAGCAGTAAGAATCCTTGTTCAACCAAGTGTGGAAAGGAGGAAAACAGATACAGAATTAAAGAAAGCAAAGTGAAAAAGAGACAGGAAATAGATCAGGTTTGTACTTAGGGCATCCAAATGCAGCCAACTACTTAGGGCTCCACAGAACAGTTTTTGTTTGTAGTAAGAATGTGGGATATCTGGGTGGGTCAGTTCATATTTACAAAAGATTTTTCACTTTTTATCATTATTGTTTGCAGTTTGCCAGTAAGAGCGCTACCATAAATACTGTCTTTAGTAAGCTCTTGCTGAGCTATTTTGCTGGAAGCTCTATATTTAAAATAAGTATTCAGCTCTACAATTACCTGAGATGCAGCAGTTTTATGATTCTTAATCACAAAGCTATTTTATCAGTCTGTCTCTTTCGGATAGCTTACAAAGTTCCTCCAAGCAGATACTGTTTCCCATCCTATGTAAATGCTGTTAACAGTTTTCATAATGCACAGAAAGACCCTGTTAACACCCTGGTAGTTTTGCATTTGCAAATACAACATAGATCACAGAAAGAAGGCTCTCCAAAATTCTGTCCCTTTGTAGCATAATCTATTTAATAAAATCCAAAATATTAATTTTATTACGCAAGAACACATGAACAAGTCAATGTACCTATTGCAGTGTGTTTCTCTTATTTTGTCCACTGCTTGTATTCACATTTAATATAAAATATTACACACAACCCATAGACTTTTATGGTTATTGGAATTTGTACTTTTAGTACTGCTATAGTGAAAAACACCACAAAGTTATACTGTAACACTAAAATATTGTTTTTACTTTGCTATGCTATTCACGCTTTTTCATTTCAGTGAGTTTTCATTTATTATATGCCTCTAAAAAGTCCAAAAAACAGCCATGGTTGCTTATACCTTCCTTCTTCATTTAGTTTCTGCTTCATCAATTCTCCCAGCTTACACAGGCTGAACTTGTAGGAACATCTTTCATTTGCTCAGTCAGCCTACAGCTCCTAAAACATTAAATTGTTCTGGCAAGCCTTTTACAGAAGGGACTGCTAAAACATTTCTACTTTATTCTGATTCAGTAACACAATGAACCTTTGAATTTGTAGTTTGTAGCTAACTCACCCAAATCCCAGTGTGTACAGTGTGAGGCTTCTAATGCTATTGCTTTTTTCAGTTCTAATAGATAATAAAAAAAATTCTTACAAAATAAACCATGGCTGATATTTACACATGTGAAACTCAATATCACTTTGTATGTACGAATTAAGGCAAAATATGGTAATAAATGAGTGTATTAGGAGTTATGGGGCAATTGATATTGTTCACAAAGGTCTGCAGAAGTATAGTGTAGTTTTTTTTTACTTTTGTTTTATTTATATTTAGTAATACAGCAGGATATATTTCTGATTTTAAACCAAGCTTTATTTATTTTTAAGTCAACCTAGATGTCTTCCTGGACTGATTACATTTTATTGGTAGTACATACAGTGGCTTGCAAAAGTATTCGGCCCCCTTGAACTTTTCCACATTTTGTCACATTACAGCCACAAACATGAATCAATTTTATTGGAATTCCACGTGAAAGACCAATACAAAGTGGTGTACACGTGAGAAGTGGAACGAAAATCATACATGATTCCAAACATTTTTTACAAATAAATAACTGCAAAGTGGGGTGTGCGTAAGTTTCTAGATCTGTTTCAGCTTTTAGACGTGACTTATGTCAGCAAAACCCTTTACTACATACTCCTAAGCAGTTGATAAAGTGGGAGAATTCAGGAAGATTTTACAGAACAAAGCTTTGTGCGGTATTATGCTGCCCTAAAAGTAAAGTGAATTATCATGCAAGTCAAGTGTGAGGAAGCATGTCACTTTAAACCCCCATAACTATGGGTATGGCATCTCCCACTGCCAAACTGAGAAAGCCTCACATTTATATGCAGGGAAGCAGCCGTTTAGGACACAAACACTATTGGGTTCATATGGAGCATATGGAGTTTGGGCTACAGTAAAATATGTTTCTGTGTTATAAAATCATCATTATTTAGCTTTATGTTCGCATTCTTCATATGATATGTCATAATATAATTATTTGATCCTTAAGGAAATAACTCCCCCCTTTTCTACTCATTCAGTTGGCCTTATATAAAAATGTGCTATGACTACCCTGAGTCATTTAACACCTTTCTTCCCTACTTCATGTTGAAGTGATGAATTCTGGAATTTGAAGTTTCTCTGTTCCCAGAATCTGTGCACCATCCTCAATGGAAAGTAAAGGAACTTTAAGTTCTAGAATATTTCACTTCTACAGAGATATTTAAACAGCAAAGCATGCTGTGTCTACTGTTAGTTCCAAGTTTTTTGGAACTAACTAGCTGAACAAATCTACTGGCTTAGAGCATTTGAATGGGTTTATAAGATGTAACAGCTGTGTAGTGTGTAAAACGAATACCCAGTACAGGTATGGGATCCATTATCCAGGACCTAGGCAGGGTTTTCCGAATAAGGGGTCTTTCCGTAATTTGGATCTCCATGTTTTAAGTCTACTAAAAATCATTAAATCCAGTAGGATTGCTTTGTTACCAATAAGGATTAATTCCCCAATATTTTTTTTTTTTTATGTAAATATTTTTATTGATTTTTAAACAGGGAAAATTCCCCAATATTTAATAAAAGGCACTGGGTAACAGTAACACATAGCAACCAATAGGATAATAATAAGATGTTTGCTTTTAAACAGGTACCTGCTGATTGGTTGCTATGGCCTACTGCTACTGGGAAATCTTAGTGCCTTTTATTACATAACCCCAATATGTCTTAGTTAGGATCCAGTACTAGGAACTGTTTTATTATTACAGAAAAAAAGGAAATTACTCTTAAAAATCTTTATTCTGTGATTAAAATGGAGACAGGACCAATGCTATTTCAGCATTCTTTAATGAAAATCAAGTCAGTGAGCACATTAAATGGTAGTTCTTATTCACTAAAATTTGAGTATATGTGTTACAGCCTTAATTCATCATATAAAGATGAAGCTTAGGCTGCATCTTAATTTTCTGCAGATGGGAAGATAGTTGACACTTTTTCTACAAAACTAAATGATATTGTGTGGTCCTAAGAAAAGTTACCATTCCTGAAAGCCCATACCCCATAATTTTAGGATGGAATATTAAGCTTAGGCGCTTCCATCAGCCTAAGCCATGAACTGAACTCTATCTTCATCTGTTTTTTTCAACTTTAATTGTTATTGGTATTTGTCATTTCTTATTAACAAGTAATTACAATGATTTTATATAAACATAAAATATAACAGAATATAGAAGGACTGAAATGGAGAGTCTGCCCTTCAGTATACAGATGTAACAATTCTTAGTATACATTTCCATTTGGTTATCATTCTGGTACTTATTTAGTTTGTTAATCTATATGTATTGATTTTTTTACATTACTTTGGTGATTGAAAGAGTATTAAACTGTCACTGTGCTGTAATATGCTTAAATGTTGTATAAGGCGCTGGGCAGAGTTGTTTGAAATAATTGAAAACATTATAGCTTCTATTAGAAACAGTTACATAACCTATCTTAGGAAAAAGTGTTTTCCCAAGGTCATTCTCCCAGTCCTTCATATATTGAAGTTTCTCTCTTAGGTGTCATGGGTTAAATGGTATATACCAAGGACAGTGTTCTTTGGCCCATTGGGTATACCTCACATATAAAAATGCACATGTACAGCTGCAAGTGCAGTGAGTAACGTTTAATTTTGAGCACAATCATCATGTTTTTTCCACAATGCAATATTTTTTCCCAGAATTACAGTGTCAGCTTGCAAGTATGCACCTAATTCTTTCTGTGGAGGCAATCGACACAGGGCATTTAGGGAACTTTGAAGAGATCACCTAGTGGCTGTAGCTCAAGGATTTCCCTGCATCAATAGGCACGGAAGTACTCAATTTGGAATGGAAGGCAGGAAAGATTGAGCCGAGCACAAATATTAAAAAGTGCAAGGAGGACATTTTGACACTAGTACCTTTAATGAAAGTGCTGTTAGTGACTGCAGGGAAATTGCAGGGACAGCAATGGCTGGATGTGTATAAGCGCTATAGCCTCCATGATTGTTCAAGTGAAATGTTTTTTGCCCCATAAATGATAAGGGTTCACATTGTACAGCATTGTAAGGCTCAGTGGGGGGGGGGGCTTTATATATTTGTAGGACCGGTTCTACTTGTAGTCGTTGAGTTCCATATGTGTCTGTTGATATTGTTATAAAATACTGATTGTGCCACCATGTAAAGGATTTGTAGATGACCATGATAAGAGAGAATTGTAGGGTAGTCCAAAGGTGAAGCATGTCAGTTGTTGAGTTTTTTTAACATTTACTTACATAGTTTTCTTGAAATACTAGTAGAGTTGAGTAGATCAGACATTATTTGAATTATGAATTAAAGCTATGAAACTTAAGCACAAGCACAGGTTTGCATAAAGGGTATTGAAAACTGCAATGCAAATCGATTTTGGCTATTTACAAAGTGATTTGAATGCCATGAATCCCAATTCATAAGTAAGTCAAATCATAGTGAAATTATTTGTTCATGTCGTAATTTAAAGGGACTTTCACTCCTTTATTTATATCAGTAAATGTTATATTACCTAGTCTTGGTGTGAATTGTATAGGTTTAACAAGGGTTGACATTAACCTCTTTTACTGAGATCAATTGAGAAAAATATAATGGCTATTACATTTGGTATTAAAGGGACCTAGCTGTGGTATAGCAACCATAGAAATGCACAGTATATCTTTATCTAAATCCTCAGGGCCAGCAGCCCAGTTGATGAATTTTGCATATGAGAAATGTCATTGCACTATTCTGACTTTTTGGTGCATTTATCATTTAAATTTTCTTAAACATGAGACCACCCCAAGTTTTTAGAGAACAGTACGGGGGTTAAGGTTACATTGATTTAAATGGCAAAGCAAATAATTCTTGACAACTGTGTTGTCATCCATTGTTTGAATGTATTTAAAAAAAATCACAAAGAAAATGTGAGAAAACTGAACTAATAGAACTGAACTGATTAAATAGAATAACATTTGCCTCCATAAACTGGACCCTATCCAGTCCTGTTTTTGGCATGTACACTCCACTGAGACAGCCTAATGCAGAGTTGCAAACAATCCATAGCTTGCCAAGCCATGACCAAATGCCACTGCTTTATTTACATTCTCCTGGATTTATCCTCAGCTACTGTTGACTATTCCACTCTGTTGCAAATTCCCTACTCCCTTGGGCTGTATTTTACACCAAAATCGTGTCCCTGTTTTGCTAAATTCCAAATCTATTCTTTATGTGAATTATGTTTAAAGATAAATTAAGCTCTTAAAAATACTATCCAGAAGCATATCTGGCCCTGGGTCATTTTGTAAATTGCGAATTCCAATAAATTTGCACCTACTGTATACACAAATTACTTATTGCATTAGGCCACATATTTTACAGTAATCTTGCATAGTGAACAGATTCATGGCTTAATCCTTGTTAGTAACCCAATGGAGTACAGGTATGGGATCCCTTATCTGGAAGCCCGTTATCCAGAAAGATCCAAATTATGGAAAGCCTGTCTCCCATAGACTCCATTTTAATCAAATAATTCAGATTTTTAAAATGTATTTTCTTTTTTTCTGTAATAATAAAACATTGTATTTGATCCAACAAGATATAATTAATTGTTACTTGATGCAAACTAATCCTATTGGGTTTAATTAATGTTTTATTGATTTTTTAGTAGACTTAAGATATGGAGATCCAAATTACGGAAAAACCCATTATCTGGAGAACCCTTGGTCCCGAGCATTCTGGATAATGGGTCCTATACCTGTACTATATGTAAAATAAAAATTGTCTTACAAAAAAAGTAAAATGAGGGTCATTTGGGACACAAAAAAATTTAATTGAGCTGCTCCATATCTGAAAGGAGGGGCTCATTTATATAGAAAAATAAATAATGAAATACATTTTTCAAAAGGGGGTTATACTTCCCTGTTAAGGTTCAACTAGCATACACGTAAGTTACTGACTCACAAATGTATACCCCAAAATTTTGTTGACTATGTTGGCACTCTGGTACTGTGTAAAATGCATTATTGTGTTGCTATTAGTGCTACTATTCCAGAAAATTGAAGATTCCAAGTAAATGTGCTCTGCCCAGGATGAAAATACCAGCATGAATATACAAACATACTGTATATACCAACACAAGTGCACAAACTACACTTAAAATGTATTAATCTTGATATGAAAATTCCACAGGTACATTAGGTAGCTGAGTTATCTAAATACTGTAAATGTGTACACAGCACAACTTCAGTCAGTAGAACTATAAAAGAATAAGCAAAATACACATATGATTCAGTTTTCCCTTAATGGATTTTGCATGAATTATGTTACTGCAGAAAATCAGACACAATTTACTTGGGTTACATTATTTAATGGCTTCCTTTGTATTCCATGGCAGATGAGACTTCTTAAGGCTCATTCTCTCCTGGTATTATAACCATTATATGTTATTATATCCAACAAATATTAAAGTACATTATGTATTCTTTAGTTTGTAGATCCTTCCATCCAAAACTTGTTTCAAAATCATCTATTGCAAGGAAAGTTGTGTGTCTAATTTAAAGAGCCAGAACAGTGCAGGTGAAAAGCAATTTATTTTTACACTAGATCCCATCTTCTGGGCTGCTTACAACTAGATGAAAGCAAAGTTAAAATAAGATTTCTTTCATCCCTCCTCTTTAACGCCAAGAATAAATCACAATGAAAGACCCTTGAGACAGTGACAGCAATAAGAGATAGAGATGGTCTCAAAGAGACAAGTCAGAAGAAAAGTAACTAATAATAAGGAAGGCCGAATAGAATGACACAGCGGGTATTAATTATATATGCCATTCAGATGCTGTTTCCTTAAGTTCCGCCTTTTGTTGTCTATTAACACCATGGGGGGCATTTACTAACAATCAAATTTTTTTTCATTGATTCCCCAAAAACACATTTTTTTGCATTTATTATGCAACAAAACCACAATAAATCTGAAAGTAAAAATACGTCTAAAACCTGTTGAGATCATGTAGAAGTCAATGGCAGATGTCCCTTTAACAACTGAAAGATCTTTCCTTGATTCATGCTTTTGGAGGTTTTCTGTGGTTTTTGATGCTGTCATTTGTGTGAAAATATGAAAAATATGTGTGAAAATACGAAAACGGTTTTCATATTGTATTTTCCATGTCTTTTTTCATTTGTGCTTTTTCAATTCAGATCATTTGATCTGAATTACATTGGTGGAAATGACTTTTCACCACTAGTAGCGATTCCACAAAATTCTAAAATCACTAAAACCCAAATGTTAATAAATGACCCCCCAGATGTAAGAGAAATAACACCACTTCCTCTGGTGGCCAAGGTACTGCGGCCCAGAGTCCATAGCTTAGGAAGAAATGCCAAAATCAGCAACAGGAACACATGTAGCATTGGTTAAAAAGTAAAATTTATTTGGACAAAAAAATGACTTAACATGTTTTGTGTCTAGCACTTATTCATAAGCAGATCAAAACAATCAAACATACACAGTATATAAAGAGTAAGAACTAGTATGAAATGCTATGTGCATTTGCCTAGTAAATGAAGAAATATATCACTATGCTTATTACAGTTTTAAGTAAGCAATTTTGCAATTATTTGTACACAAATCACTGGTGCTCGGTGTAACCCACAATGTGGTGTTGACCAGCTGCTAGAAACACCCTTGTGCCAGCACTCAGTCTAACCCAAATTTGGAATTTTGCAACTATGCATGAATAAAGTTTACTAAATGCTGGTATTCCATTGGGGTGTGTATTTGTATAACTTGTCTACATCTACATCCACTTTAAATGGAACTAGGTCACTTTTCACTTTAAATTAACCTTCTAACTTCCTTCCTATTAGTGGTCTAGTAAACTGTTTTAAAAAACAAGGTATTTGGTCTGCAACAACCATGAATGACCAGCTGAAAATCACACCTAATATCAAATCCCAACCTCTCATATAAGATACTAGACCAGTTCCAATCATTTTTTATCCAGTTCCAGATTTCTCTGTAGACTTTATTGAATTTTTTGACAATTAGATGCACTTTTCTCATCTTACTGATTATGGCCTATTTTATGAGTGATATATAGGGCAGAATTGCCTTGTGTATGAAACTTTACTTTGTATCTGCTCGTTTAGTGAAATTCCTATGAATTAAAAATAAGCAGATATGCTTTTTTGAGCATAGTAGTATAAAACAGTGTTTGCTGAAGAGATATAAAATATAATTCCATAAAGACTATTTATCTAGGGGATATCAAGCTGACAGGAGTTGAGGAGATCAAAACAAAAGCTCTCACAGATTCTGTTACTTAGCACATTTGTGGGACCAAAATGACAGATCTTGCTGGTCCCCTATGTGATTCAGTCATTACGCTGGGTGGCCAAATAAGGCAAATATCTGCTTGTTTGGAAACCTGTAATCTGCTTGAGTATCTAAAGAGTGACTGACAGAAATGTATAAATTAATTGCAACTGACTGATGTTTATCCATCAGGTCATCCAAACCATCCTTGCCTTGTACCCTATCTAGTGCCAAAGTTGTAATTTTTGGTGTGTGTGTTTGTATTCATTGTAATAATTGTTTTTTAAAAAAAATGATATATATATATAGGCACACTGTATATATATATATATATATTTTCACTTGATTACATACAAAATATATAGTCAAACAGTGTTATTTTACTGTTATGGGAGCTGGGGTATTTTTCTTTTCTATATATTTAAAATGATTTCTTTTTTCTCTGTAATAATAAAACAGTAGCTTGTACTTGATGGTAACTAAGCTACATGTCTGAAAACCCCCAGGTACCAAGCATTCTGGATAAAAGATCCTCTACATATATATATATATTGCAGTTTTACGTGTGATCCGAAAATCTGGAAATTTTGGGATATATCTATTAATGGGCAAAACCTACAAGACTTGCATTTTTATAAATGAGCCAAAAATCACCATCGGTGAATTCATTACATTTTGTAAAATAACATATCTATTTATTAGAAAAAAATTGCCCAATAGGTTGACATGTGATGTTTCACCTTGATAATATCAAGAAGGTAAAATCCTTAGCCGAGACAATAGATAAGGTAGAATTTTAACTGAAGACTATTGCAACCTAAAGTAAACCTAACCTTTTTTACTGACTAATTTGTTGTTCACATTTTGAATATTATATTCTTGCCTTGCAAAGTGAGATTTTAAACAGTACCTAAGACAAATATAAATTAACTTATGAGAACTCCCAATTCTACTAACTAGCAAAGATGCAATCTATAGCGCACAAAGGAAAATAAAGACCACATGAGCTGTAAAAAGAAATGCTGACCACATAAGCATTGAGAAGAAACAAGTCAAAAGGAAACCCAACAAACTAAAGAAAGCAACTCATTGAAAATGAAAAAAACAACTAAAAATGTAAAATATTTTTTACTATAGTTTAATGCCTTTAACGTTTTTTTAATTATTTATTTTGCTCTCTCAAGACCCAAGCAATTTAAACCTAAACCTAATTTAATTTAATAATACTGTTAGGACTAGCTAAAATTATGTTCCAGTAGAAAAATGACAGATGGTACAACCTTTATTGAGGACAAAGCACAATGATACATTTATATTTAAATGATAGGGTGGGTGTGGCTGCACTTTTCATTTTTCATTGTATATCAAAATCTAAACTACACAGGAGATGTTGATCAGATTTTGTGAGTCAGACTTTATCTGACCTACAAAATGTTGTCATGCAACAGCAGCACAATATTTTATGGGATCCTAAAAAATCTCCTACAGCTGTAATGCTAGTCGGATGAGATAAAGATAGATGGTTACTTTTGTTCCAGCATTTACATCTGTCAGTCAGTGTATTTCAATAAGAATAAAATTCTATCAGACACCATCAGTTTTTATCTTGTTGGACGAAGGTGCAGCATGCAGAATTCCCCTACCACAGGCGCCATGTCAGGTGGAAAATCTTTCATGTAGTTTACAAGTCAGATTTTTCTTACAGTCCCATTAGTATTTGATCCATGCAACTACATCTTACTTGTAGAATGTGTTCCCAAATACCATAGTTAACACCTCACAGTAAAGATCATGTATGTTAGTATACAAATACAAAAAGGAAAATATAATACTAACAATACCAATAAAAACAATGTATTACTGTATCTACCAATAGGTATAGCGCTATTTAGGTTGTATGCACTTTAATACACACTAAACTCAAAGTGCCAATAATGCTAAATATTTCTTTCACTAATGTAATTTGTGTTCATTGTGTTCACTAATATTCTAAAACAATAGATATAAAATCACTGTATGTGTATAATTGTCTGTATATGTGCAAATGAGACATGGGATTATGGGACTCCAGTCTTCTCATCTTAGTTTCTAATCTTGCAGTTTGTGACATCAGGGACTTCAGGCTAAGATGAGCTGAAGATGCAATAAATCCCTTGATGTAACTGTGCATAAGGCCACAAATTATCTGCTCTAGTTTAGACTATAATTTCTGTAACACCAAATCCACAAAAGAAGAATACAATATTCTTTGTTTTGTATAGTTAAACAGCTCAGCCAGTGAACAGGCTGTCTAGTCTGCACCTATTATTTTTATTTCAGGAGCACAAACCAAGTGATTAGTAACAGAGCAATGGTGTATTGCCTTCTGCAAACTGAAAATATCTTCAGAAATATTCAAGAAACCCAGAGAAAAAATGTGATACAATACTGTACACACAGCCAAGTGGAATATATCAAAGAGTGCCTTCATGCAGATGTTTTATGCAGAAGAAAATTAGGTCAGGACCACTTCAATTTCAGTTTCTGCCAGCCTAGTTAGAGAGCTACCAGTGAATTCCTAATGAATAGCTTCTAGCGCCTTTTTCTCTTATCCAGCCACAAACTGCTATAACTGAATGAGCTTTCGATGCCGTATTGTGTCTTTTTCTATCCTTATTTAAAACAGCTTTTCTTAAGAGTTGAGGATCTTTCGCAACCAAAGATCTGATCTGCTTTAAGCCATGAAACAAAACAACGTTTTCTGAATACAGTTGCTATGGTCAGTAGATTAGTTTAGATACTCAATTTCAATTTGCTGTATGGCAACTGAAACAGTACAAGGGATATCAAACAAAGAAAAGAATGACTTTGAGTTAAGCAGTGATATAAGAGAATTTGTAATTTTATTCTGTTTATTTTCAACTGTTTCAAGTTTTTGGTTATGTACCTCTCTAATTTTGGATTTAAAAGCCATTTGGAGTCTATATGACGCTACTTGTACAAGTATTATATTTAAAAAAATCTTTTGTTTCTGCATATTTTACTATTGCATTATCATTCTAGGGTCTCAAAAGAGACTGCTGTAACTATACTTTAGTTGAGGTTACACCTCAAACTGATACACCTTGGGCCACATGTATATTATGCCACCTCCAAAAAAGAAAACAATGAATTTCCTACCTGGCAAGGGAGAATAGCAGCACCCCAAAATTCATGTCCTTACCAAAAAATGAAGTTTTATTCATATTTTTTAAAATTAAACATTGTGAACAAGACCATGAGGTAGAAGAAGTGGGTGAGCCTTGCTAGAGGGAACATTTTCATTGGCACCAGGGTTTTTTCTTTTTTTTTCAGGACTTGACATGCTGCAAACACAAAACAGACACACAGCTGTTTTAGCCTTGTTGTCAATATAAATCATGAATGCTCCCTGTAATACAGACTGAAGTCTGTAATCAGAGCCAGACTTAGACAACTGCCAAAGGACTAATGCCAAAGGGATTGCATAAGTTGATGGGGATGAAATGATTAGTTTGCTGCATATTCCTGGAATTTTATTCAAACAGGTAAAATAGACTTGTCTGGATTCATCTCAGGAAAAATACAATGCAGTTTGAGTGAAATAGTACCTTTTTCTGGAATGAAATTATGATGGTGAACTGCACAGAACTTGTCAAGTGAAAGGACTTTTTGTGTACTGAGGATCAGGTTCTAGCCAAAGAAAAAACGTAAAAATTCTTTACACGTAGAGCAACTGAATTAGGCTGATAAAACAGAGGGGGCATTCATGAAAAGATCATTCTGTCCTAGTAAATTTGCTAGAATCTTTTGTTAGAATTAATCGCAGAATATTTAGGGTATGTACACTGTAATATCAAAATTCAAAACAAACACCCATACCAAAAAGATCCAGTCTAGAAATACTCTTGAAGGCTTTATGTGTTTTAAAAAATGCTTTAATTGGTCAATGAAGAAATATTACCCAGCATATTTTTAAGTTGCTTAATCCTTTATTAGCGAGAACTATTGCCCTGATGAAGACTTAAGCAATCTGAAAAATGTTGTTTGATATTGTTTTTATCAAGCTATAGGGGCCAACAGAATTGATAAGGTAGGAAAAAAAGTTATGGAAAAATAATAGTGATGGAGGGCTTCCTTTATGGCCAAACTGTCTAACAGGACAGGAAACAAACTTTATGTTTGATTAGAAGTAAGTTATAAGAAACTGCTACTGGATTCATAAGACTTTTGTCTGCTGTTATTGTTAATTAAGACAGAGAGACTATGGAGCCAGATAAAAACTATTAGCTGACAGAAAACTACATGGTCATTTTGAGAATTGTAATGTTAGACCAGTGTATTGGATGGATAGCCCTTTCTGTATGTTACAATTGCCCTCATGCCTCTTTATTATATATCACAGTCCATTTGGGGCAAAGTGTGGGGAGCTCTCTACAGAGCTCTCTACGCCTCTGAGAACTTGAGAATGAACTTTGTACTAATAGGAAGAGAAAGAGGCAAATTTCTGTGGTGAAAAACTGTGAAATGATTTCATGGAGACAACCTGATTGCAAATGGTTCCACTGTTATCCAATATTTACCTTAGGTCTATCACAGTGGGTCCAAAACGGAGTAATTGCTGCATTAACAGCTGCAAACTAGAAGAAAATAGTTATTATAGGCTTGGAATGTGGTTAGAATTATTTAAAGTTATTTAAATATTTTAACCCATTCAAAAGATCACAGTGCCAGCATCATAGATAGATCAACTGCCAACCATGACAATTTTAAAGGGGACATATACCTTCCACAGAAGTGTTGCTCAGGCTAGATCTTGCTGAACTCAAACCATATTTGCACCATTTTACCAAGAGTTAAGCATTATGGGAGCTCTAGTCAAGCAACAATAGAGGTAGACTCTTTAAAGCAACACTGCAAATTTAAAGGTTTTTCCAACTTTATTGATGAAAGGGGATGCTCTACCAATTTCTATGTATACACTTGATTGTTTCTAAAGGTGTTTTTCTAGCTTTAATCCCCAACAGCCCTTTAACTGCTTTAAATTCAGTGTAATATTAGGAAGCAGAAACTCCATGGTAATCTTAATATTATTATAATTATTATTAACATTTATTTATAAAGCGCCAACATATTCCGCAGCGCTGTACAGTAAGTGGGTTTCATACATAGGACATACAGAGTAACATATAAAGCAATCAATAACCGATACAAGAGGTGAAGAGGGCCCTGCCCAAAAGAGCTTACAATCCACAAGGAGAAAGGGTTAAGACACAAGGGGGCACATTTACTAATCCACGAATCCAAATGGGAAGAATTTTTCGCGACTTTTTTCGTTGCTGTTACGACTTTTTCATAGCCGTTACGATTTGCTCGTATATTGTCGCGACTTTTTCGTATTGAGCGCTCGTAAATGGCGGGCAAACCTGTCAGACTTTGGATGATTTTGGAAGCTTCCCATAGGACTCAATGGCACTCTGCAGCTCCAACCTGGCCCAAGGAAAGTCACGATACTGAAGCTTGAATGAATCCGAAACTTTCGTACTCGGCGCGATGGCTACGAAAAAGTCGTGACAATTCGCGCAAGCCGTAACGCTACGAAAAAGTTGCGACAATTTGTGAAAAAGTCATAACGGCTACGAAAAAGTCACGACAATTTACCAAAAAATCGCAAAATACTGGTCATTAGGAAAAAAACGCATTCGGACGCTTTTCGGACATTCGTGGATTAGTAAATGTGCCCCAAGGTGTGGGAATGGGCATGACCAGAGTTGTGATATGTGTGGCACAGGGTATTGCTAAACTAGATATGGGTAAGCTTCTCTAAATAAATGTGTTTTTAGAGATCTCTTGAAGGCAGAGAGATTGGGAGAAAGTCTGATAGTTTGTGGGAGCGAATTCCAGAGAAGGGGGGCAGCCCTTGCAAAGTCTTGAATGCGAGCGTGTGAGGAGGGAATGAGAGAGGAGTTGAGTAGCAGGTCGGTAGAGGAGCATAACAAGCGGGTTGGATGGTACCTAGAGATGAGTTCAGAGATGTAAGGTGGGGCAGAGTTATGAACAGCTTTAAATGTGAGAGACATTAGTTTGAATTTTATCCTGGATGGTAGGGGAAGCCAGTGCAGAGATTGGCAGAGTGGCATGGCAGAGGAGGAGCGGTTGGAGAGGTGTATGAGCCTTGCAGCAGTATTCATTATGGACTGGAGAGGGGACAGTCTTTGGAGGGGAAGGCCAATTAATAGGGAGTTACAGTAGTCCAGGCGAGATATTATAAGAGAGTGAATAAGAATTTTGGCAGCATCTTGGGTGATAAATGATCGTATTTTGGAAATATTTCTTAGGTGAAAGTGACATGATTTGATAAGTGATTGGATATGAGTTGTGAAGGACAGGGCAGAATCAAGGATAACCCCAAGGCACC
Organism: Xenopus tropicalis; assembly: GCF_000004195.4. Taxonomy (NCBI): domain Eukaryota; kingdom Metazoa; phylum Chordata; class Amphibia; order Anura; family Pipidae; genus Xenopus; species Xenopus tropicalis. The sequence goes on along the minus strand of NC_030677.2, from coordinate 120,478,478 downwards.
GGGCCTGGGAAGATGGGGTGATGGTAGAATTCTTAACCGTTATAGATACCTCGGGAACTATGTGGGCGTTGGATGGGGGAAAGAAAACCAGTTCAGTCTTAGAGAGGTTTAATTTCAGGTAACGTTGGGACATCCAAGTGGAGATAGCGGACAGGCAGGAAGAGACGCGAGTTAGAAGCTCTGGGTTGAGATCAGGAGAGGAAAGATAGATCTGAGTATCGTCAGCATAGAGGTGGCACTGAAAGCCAAAAGAATTGATTAATTTGCCAAGTGAGGAGGTATAGAGAGAAAATAGTAAGGGGCCCAGCACAGAGCCATGAGGAACCCCGACAGAAAGAGGCAAGGGAGAAGATGATTCACCATTGTAAGAGACACTGAAGGATCAATCTGAGAGATAAGATGAAAACCAGGATAAGGCAGTGTCACGAAGGCCCAGAGAGCGTAGAGTCTGGAGGAGAAGAGGGTGATCCACAGTGTCAAAAGCAGCAGAGAGATCGAGAAGTATTAGTAGCGAGTAGTGTTTTTTGGCTTTAGCCGAAAGGAGGTCATTTGTTAGTCGGGTTAGAGCAGTTTCTGTGGAGTGTTGTTGTCTAAAACCAGATTGTAGGGGATCCAGGAGGTTATTGTCAGAGAGGAATAGCGTCAGTCGGCTGTAAACTAGGCGCTCGAGCAGTTTGGAGATGAAAGGGAGCAGAGAGATAGGTCGGAGGTTAGTAGGATTGGAGGGATCAAGGGAGGGTTTTTTTCAGAATAGGGGTTACAAGTGCATGTTTCAGTTGGGAGGGAAAGATTCCAGTAGAGAGCGAGAGATTGAATAGATGAGTTAAGGCTTTGATAAGACAGGGGTTGGCATTACATAGAAGTTTGGTAGGAATGGGATCAAGCGGGCAGGTAGTAAGGTGAGAGGAAGACAACAGTTTTGAGACTTCCTCTTCAGTCACTGGGGAGAAGGAGCCAAGAAGAGACTGGGTAGCATGTAGGGAGGGAGGGGAATGGTTATGGGGATTAAGTTGTGCAATGTCACTTCGGATGGTGTCAATTTTATTTTTAAGGTGCTCAGCAATAGCTGGAGCAGTGACTGAAGTACACGGAGGGGGTGGAGGAGGGGACAGCAGAGAGTTAAAGGTAGAGAAGAGTTGTGCAGTTTTTTTAGAGAGGGAGTTAATAATATGTTACATAATATATAAAATATATATATTAAAATGTTATAATACTATAAGCATGACTATTTTGCAAGTTTAAATTGGTTTATCGTGCCTTTTTGGAAAGCTCAAAACAGTTAACACAGTTTTAGGGAAGGTATTGCTTAAATCATTTGCCATTTTGCATCCTGTCTGAGAAACATAGCAATCAAGACATGAAAATTTAATATTCAGCAGCTCTAATTTTTTTCTTCATTCCCACACTTGCAAAAATGCTTTTATTATACTGCTTCTGTATTAACATATTTTACAACACTTCTTTTATTAAGACTTGTTTGATAGTGGTGAGGTTTTTTTTGCAATAAGAGGTTTTTGTTCCCTTGTGAAATGCAGTGAAATGGAAAAAATATCAATCTTTTTTTTCTGATGGTGGAAATTCTGTATAATGCTTTTGTAATTTGTTTATATTGTCCAAATGCCAATACAGTGTGGAAATTGTTTGCACTGTGCATATTTTTTTCATGAATTACTTATTACCTTCCCCTCATTAGTTCATATCATAGCAGATTACAAATACAGTATGTTGCTTCTGAGTGCAAGAACATTGCGTTTGGTCAATATGCTTACATATTGTTGTATATTAATATGGGAGGTAATCTGCCATGTTGTTCCTCTGGCCCATATTTGGAGGAAGTAAGAAGTGTATTTGAGGTATTTGAAGTGTAAGTAAGAATTTCTTACTTACACTTTCTAGGCTATTATTATTCAGCACCGCTCCTCTCAAAGTTGTGTTTTGTACATCAGAAAAATGTGCATAATTTGATTTTGCTGATGTCGCTTCTAGTTTTATTATAAATATCTGCAATATATATGTTTACTGTCCCTTTAAAAGATTTTTGGATGTTTAATAGTGCAATTAGTGTCTTGGCATTTACAAGAACATAAGTAAGATTTTGTATAATAATTAAAAATATACATGTAAAACAGCATCCACCACCACATCCAATACTATAATGTAGTAAAACTATAATATTAAAATATTTGGTAAAGGCTATATGGTAATATAATATTTGCTGCCAAAAAACTAAGATGTAATGTCAATACATAAAATGTTTTTCCAAGCATCCATCTGCTCAGGACATTTCTTCTTAACCTTGGGTGGTTGCTTAGAAGCAAGAATCAACCCCTGGCTTCATGCCCCATGAGCAATTGAAATCAGATATTCCCTTGCTTCTTCTGCTCTTCTATTACTTCTTTTTTTAGGACTGAGTTTTATTTAAGCATTACTCTAAAGGAAAAACTGAAGCTAAGACAGAACTAACATTAAAATAAATATGTATCTATTCATTTCCATTCATATTTCATGCTACTGATGAATAATAGTGTTTCAAACCAATGCATTGTATTTAACTGGTTTGATGGAAAAAGCCTTGCGTAGTGAAGCATTTCCTAGTTAACTGGTCTGGTCACTGGTGGAATGAAAAGGCGAGTTAAATCACTGATATATTTTGGGATTAGAGTTTTTAATCACTGATATATTTTGGGATATTCATAACTGATAATAATGTAGACATAGGAAAGTGTTCCTAAAATCTGAGGGGTGTTCAATAATTTATCTACCTAAATATGAAAGAAAATAGCAAGTATGTTGAAACAAGTCTCAGCCTGTTGTGACATGTCTCAAGTTTACTCGAGCACAGTTACGGCTCAGAGCAAGTTTAACATTACAAGAGACAGGCTGTCAGGAGAGTCCTATGTGTAAGAAAATACTAGATTTGGAGCAACCTTCAGAAGGAAAAAAGCCAAAGGAGATCCACGAACACATGACTGCAGTTTATGGTGAGTCTGTCCCATCATCCTACAAACTAAAATTTTGGAGCAAGCAGTTTAATTGTGGAAGAGTCCAGTGAAGATGACCCTCACACTGGATGGCCTGTAGAGACAACTTCCACAGAAATGTGCAAGATAGTAGATTTCATTTTGTCAGACAGAAAAATTAAGGTTTTCTGAATAGCTGAAGAAATGGGCATCTCAGCAGGTACAGTTTGGAAAATAATTCATGAAAAGTTGGGCATGCCAAAGGTTAGTGCAAGATGGCTTCCAAGAATGCTAATGCCATGTCAGAAGGCCACAAGGCTTCAATGCTGTCAGGAGAACTTGGAGATGTTTGTTAAGACCAAGTTAATTTTTGTTCATTGTTTGGTGACTGGAGATGAGACTTGGGTCTATCAACGATTCTGAGCCCAAAATGGAGTCAGTGCAGTGGAAGCACAAGTCATCCCCTACCCCAAAAAATTAAAGACAGAAAAATATGCAGGGAAAGTCGTGGCAACTGGGATATTGAAGGACTTTTTCTTCTGGAGTTCATGCCACACAAGACAACCATAACTAGTGAGAGTTACATCAACACAATGATCACTTTGTGGGAGTCAATAAAGGAGAAAAGACAAAGAAAACTCACAACAGGCATGCTGCTTCTTTACGACAATGCGCCATTTTACATGTCACTTCAATCACAGGCTGCCATCCAAAAATGTGGGTTCCAGCAGCTGAACCATCCACCCTGCAGTCCTGACCTGGCTTCCTCAGATTACTTCCTGTTCCGAGTTTTGAAGAAATCTCTTCATGGGCAGCAGTTTTCAAGTGATGAAGACATCAAGGCACTTGTGATGTCCTGATTTGGTTTTAAGGTCACACAGAAATGTTTTTGTTCTAAGGAGTTAAAGTCATTGCATGAAAAGTGGATGAAATGTATGGAGCTGCAGGGGACTGTATTGAAAAATAAAACAAACATTTTTTGAAAACTCTTTTCTTTCGTACTGAGAAGAGAAATTATTGAACAGCCCTCGTAAATGATTTGTTTGAAATAAGCTTGAAATGGTTGCTTTCTGAATTAAGTTCATCAAGGTGAAAATAATGGCTAGCACAAAGGAAAACCAGAGAGAAATGTATTCCAATGAATAATTCTGTTATAGTGGCTGAGATAAGGCTTATTCCTCATGGAATAAAAACTGACCTGGTTATGCTTAGATGCCATATATGAAACAAAAAACACTGATTTCTGCCCCTGCAGTGTATTGGACGTCAGGCAAATATATAAGCTAATTTTTATTTTCTCCCTTGGAGCAGGATATCAACACTGCTTTGTTACTCTGGTAAGGTGATAGATACATATCAGTTTGTTGATTCAAAATAAACATCAGGCAAATAAATATCATTTGGTAGTAGTGTTGTAGTCTTGAGTTAATTAGTGGGCTCCATGAACAAGGAAAACTTCGGTATTGTGTTGTCCAATTTATCACTGACATTCTTCCATCCAATGTGACAATTTGGTTACCAAAGAAAAATGTTTTATTACAATCTTTAAATGAGTTTTTCTCATGAGAGCAATTAGAATTTCAGCAATAACACAACATATCAGATAGACATCAAACTGGACTTCTTTTGTGACAGTAACTTTAAGCTGAAGTGTTTGCAAAGTGTAAGGAGTAATTCATATTTTAATGTTTATATTAGGTACATGGCCATCACCTGTTCAGCCCATTTCATTTATCTCTTATTCTTGCTTCCAAAATCCTTTTGTTCCTGTATTATTTTGCCCTATACCTATAAATGATTGTGATCTACATTTACACTGGTGCTTAGCTTTTTTTTTTTTTTTTTTTAAATCATATCTTCATACAGAGTATGAATTTGTTGCAGAACTGGAGCTATTAACTTTGAAGTTTGAGATAATAGTACACACTGGGTATATTTACTAACAATAGAGTTAATGGAAACCAGCACAAAAACATAACTCCTGTTGCCATGGGTTATTAGCCATTGACCTCTAAACATATTAAATAAAGAGTAATCTTAGGAATATGAAGGCTAGCTTATTACTACTTTAATAAATGTGGATGCTTGAATAAACAAAACAGTAAAAATGTTAGAAAACAGTATTCTAAAACATTATGTTATCTTGATTGTTAGCACTGCTACCTCAAAACACTGGGTTTTAGTCCAACCAGGGCACTGTCTGCAAGGAATATGTATATTCGCCCTGTGTCAAGGTGCTTTGGTTTCCTCCCACTCTCCATAAATAATATAGGAAGATTAAATGGCTACTGAGAAAACTGACTCAGTCTGTGTATACATTGTAGGGACCTTAGAATGTAAGCTCTACTGGGGCAGGGGGAAGGAAAATAATCTCTGTAAAGCAGAGATGTAAGTAACTTGTTAGTGCTACATAAATAAGAACAATGATAAAAATCATAATAACATATTTCCAATTTAATAAAAAGTTCCTCACTTTGTGTCAATATTTCAGGTATAGTGTTAAATACAAGCAAAAAGAACTGCTTCATTTATTTTGAAATTACCTCTATAAATGCCTAGCACAATCCTATGGCTATTCTATTCTTTAAAGCAAGGAATAACAACTTTTTAAACAGAGAGGGGACAGGTCAACTTAGAGGGCATTTTCATCAATTATATTTCTCATATTTTTCCTCACTGTTATAATGTAATTAAACAACTACAGAGTTTATTACCTTATGCTTACTTGCCAATTCCATATCAAACCTATAGGAATTGTAAAAAACTGAATAGAAATCAATTTTAGTTTAAAAGTAGGCCTTATTCTCCACCCATCACATCAACTGTGTTTATTTGTAGGACTCATCACTGTAGAAGACTTTTCAGCGTTCTGTCCTTGCCCTGTGATGTTTTATATAACATACTTGATCCATTGCCACACCCTATGATTTTGGTTTCCTGTTTAAGATCCTTTCATTTGAATGTTCGTTTAGAGCACTAACAACGGATTGTCATTCATTATCTGAACTAAGTAGCAATTAGGTACAGAATGAGTGGAATGTGGATGCAAGCAGCAATGATTTCTGCTAAGCCTGATGTAGGAGAAGTTTAGCACAAAGAAAATTGTAGGACTTGGCAGGAAATGTTCTCTCCAGAATAACATAAGCTTCCAGACAGCTGCATTCCATCAGCAAACCAATTGAGAGTTAAGGGAAAATGAAACCTGCACCTACTCAATTAAAGATATTTTTGAAAGACATGCTATTTAAGTAATTCTGCAGTGTGTGCTCAGTATATGATGAAAGTCAGTGATACTGAAGTTTAATGTGGGCTGTTCCAGGCACTATATCTAAAAATAAAGTATGATAAATCAAAATAAACAATAACTACTGCCTCTTATGTATATGTAGGGGGAGATTAGAAAGACTATAAAGAAAAAAAATGACTAACAACTAGAATAACAACTATTCTAGAGAGAAAGAGACTAAGGCTGAAAAACAAAAAGCGTCTTAGAGCTCAAAAAAGGGGTGCTCCCATATTCCAACCAATGTAATTACATGGACATTGTAAGAAATAGGTTACACTCCCCCAAATATAATAAAAGGCACTAAATTTGCCCATGTGCAGTAACCGATAGTAACCAATAAAATGTTTGCTTTCAAATAGGTGACCAATGAATGCTACCTGGTGATTGGTTGCTTTAAGTTACTGTACCTGGCCAACTTAGTGGGGCTCATTTATGAACACTGGGTAAATCTGCACATGGGCAGTTACTATGGCAACAAATCAAATATTTATTTTCATGGCTTTTTCTGCACCAGGCTGGAAAAAAAGATAATTGCTTGTTGGTTGCTATTAGTTACTGTCTAGTTGCAAATTTGTCCAGTGTTGATGAGCTCAAGTTTTACATGTTTAACGTTTTTTGTCGGTGTCAGTGACCCCAATTTGAAACCTGGAAAGAGGTAGAAGAGGAAGGCAAAAAAATTAATAAACAAGAAGAAATAAATAATGAAGATTGATAGTAAAGTTGCTAGAAATGGGATAAGGTAAGTGAGCCACTTACTTAACTCTCTAATCATAAATTCTACTTTTGTTAAATTAAAATGAAAATTGTTACATTTTTTCTTGATTTGTACATGTTGAACAGACTTTGCAGTTAAACATTAATAAACTATTGTTCTGCTACTCTTGATTCCCTGTTCAGAGGCTACTAGATCTCTATCCTTGTGTATTATATGCCAGTGTTAACGTAAACATTTTCTCCACCTTTATTTTAGGCTATTACTTGGATAGAGAATTGGCTGAAGGATAGATTACAAAGAGTGGTGGTAAATGGAACATTTTCTAATTGGGCCAGTGTGGTTAGTGGAGTACCGCAGGGGTCAGTCCTTGGTCCTTTGCTTTTTAACTTGTTTATTAATGACCTAGAGGTGGGCATAGAGAGTACTGTTTCTATTTTTACTGACGACACTAAATTGTGCAAAACTATAAGTTCCATGCAGGATGCTGCCGCTTTGCAGAGCGATTTGACAAAATTGGAAAACTGGGCAGCAAACTAGAAAATGAGGTTCAATGTTGATAAGTGCAAAGTTATGCACTTTAGTAGAAATAATATAAATGCAAACTATCTACTGAATGGTAGTGTGTTGGGGGTATCCTTAATGGAGAATGATCTAGGGGTTTTTGTAGATAACAAGTTGTCTAATTCCAGGCAGTGTCATTCTGTGGCTACTAAAGCAAATAAAGTGCTGTCTTGTATAAAAAAGGGCATTGACTCAAGGGATGAGAACATAATTTTGCCTCTTTATAGGTCCCTGGTAAGGCCTCACCTTGAGTATGCTGTGCAGTTTTGGGCTCCAGTCCTTAAGAAGGATATTAATGAGCTGGAGAGAGTACAGAGACGTTGTTTTCTCTGGAAAAGAGGCGCTTGCGAGGGGACATGATTACTCTGTACAAGTACATTAGAGGGGATTATAGGCAAATAGGGGGTGTTCTTTTTTCTCCATAAAAACGATCAACGCACCAGAGGCCACCCCTTTAGATTAGAGGAACGGAGCTTCCATTTGAAGCAGTGTAGGTGGTTTTTCACGGTGAGGGCAGAGAAGTTGTGGAATGCCCTTCCTAGTGATGTGGTAATGGCAGATTCTGTTAATGCTTTTAAGAGGGGCCTGGATGAGTTCTTGAATAAGCATTGTATCCAAGGCTATTGTGATACTAATATCTACAGTTAGTATTAGTGGTTGTATATATAGTTTATGTATGTGAGTGTATAGATTGGTAAGTATAGGTTGTGTGCTGGGTTTACTTGGAAGGGTTGAACTTGATGGACACTGGTCTTTTTTCAGCCCAATGTAACTATGTAACTAGTACTGTATATGGAGTAAAGAAATGTACAATATAAATCAAATTAGTGTATTGGGGGTTTTTTGCTCCTGTAAACGCGCTTTTGAATTTATTGTTTCTTTTGCTACCTTAATTATGGTTAATAAACCTTAATCAGCTGTACATCTTTAATTCATTAATATACCCACATCGGCTATATGGAATATTATTTGGCCACCTAGGATGGTGGCAACTCAGATTACAATAAATACTAATGTCTCCCTCCTTGTATATAAGTATTTAGAAAAAGTAGTAGTATCAGAAATTGTATGGTAATATAATATACTATAAGAACTTGTAGGTTAATGTTACATTTCATAATAACATTGTCTGTGATTCCGTCATCCTGTATCTTCAGTAGGATATATATTTCAGGAGTTCTTGGGTGCTCTTTTTTCATTTATACTCCTTCCTATTTATTTATCTATCTGCTCCCTATTAAGGATCTGCTCTTTTTTATAATTACCCCCTTTTTTTCTGAAATTCATTTTTTCTGTGTGATTCATCCTTTTATCTTAGCAAGCTTGGCATGAAAAGACCATCAGTTTTTTCTAATACAACAAGATGTAGAAAAAGTCTAATGTGAATATTTTTCCTAGGTACTGTATAGCCAGAGTCTTACAAACCATATTTTAAAAAAAAATGAGGGAAACTGGACTTGTGTGATAATGACCACAAGTGTTTGTTTTTTGTTGTTTACATGTACAGATGTGTCAGGAACACTCCAGTTAGGAGCACTCTGCTTTGAATACAAGATGGTGGCGCCTATTGCATGCTTTTATGAAGGTTAAATGCATTAAGTGAGTTAATACGACTTTAGTTTCTTCAGTTTATCTCCAGGACACATTTAATACAAGAATCCAAGTGGCTTAATCTATAACATAGTTTCTTTAGCTTTGAATTTTTTATGAATAAATAATATTTTCTTATAAACGTCAATATTTCAGTAATCTGATAATGTTGTTTTATCACAATTTACCTCTCTCAATTTACCACTATTTGCGAAAATGTCTTTCCATGGGAATTTTTTTTTTTGCCTTGCACTATTTCCCCATAGGACAGTATCAAATCTATAAAATAATATGATTTAGACAAGCTTACAACAGTTTTTCCCCAGGTTTTAATGATTTCACCACATCAGATTTCAGTATTAAACAGCAGAACATGCATGGCAAGAAAATGCCACCTAGGAAATAAAAACAATAATTTCATCCAAAATTTTCTTAAACAAGAAAAACATTACATATGATGAAAAACACCACTTCAAAACAAAAAAGATAAAACTGTCAGTTTTATAATGCAAATAAGTATGCTTGATATTTCCAAAACACAGGGACATCTGATTTGCAACATCATTTCTGTATGTTTTGTTGTAGGTATTGATATAGATATAGGTCATGGCAATCACATTTAACTGTAGCCAGTGTATTTGTGTACAATCTCATTCCCACTGCGATTTTTCTTACGTCCTTGCAGATACACTATGGAGCTCTCACATAACCATGCACACAAAGAAGTAGGCTCTGATTTTGGAGTCAACAGAAATGAGATGTCTGACTTTTGTAACTTTTTGGGGTGGGTTCAGCAAAATTGCCAGTGGCCTGAACTACAAGTTTTCATACCACCTTTATTAAAATAATGTGGTTTTAATATTATGGTGGTTTAAAGTGCAACATTTTCCCGGAATTCCACCATATTCCCATCCCACAGCAATGGGGATCTCACTGCATTTCAATTTGCTATATATAATATAGCTCTCAAAGGGGACCTGTCACCCTAGGGAAAAAAAATATTAATATTGTGTTTATCCAGCAAAATAAACTTCAGTTGCACTTTATAAATAATATAAATCTTGTTTTCTTCAGTCTTGGAATCACAACAAGAAGACAGGTGCCATTTTGTCGATACTGTTATAAAGGCAAAATCTTGTCAGAATCTTGTTTATGTCCCAAAATGAAGGACCAGATGTGCATACCCATGCACCGGCTACTCATAGTTATATAGTTACATAGGGTTGAAAAAGACCAGAGTCCATCAAGTTCAACCCATCCAAGTAAACCCAGCACACACAACCTATACTTACCAATCTATACACTCACATACATAAACTATATTTACAAACATTAATACTAACTGCAGGTATTAGTATCACAATAGCCTTGAATATTCTGCTTGTTCAAGAACACATGCAGGCCCCTCTTAAAGGCATTAACAGAATCTGCCATTACAACATCACTAGGAAGGGCATTCCACAACCTCACTGCCCTCACCGTGAAAAACCACCTACGCTGCTTCAAATGGAAGCTCCGTTCCTCTAATTTAAAGGGGTGGCCTCTGGTGCGTTGATCGCTTTTATGGGAAAAAAGAACATCCCCCAACTGCCTATAATCCCCTCTAATGTACTTGTACAGAGTAATCATGTCCCCTCGCAAGCGCCTCTTTTCTAGAAAAAACAAACCCAGCCTCGACAGTCTAACCTCATAGCTTACTCATTTAGATGGTGAGGAGGGAGGGGGAATGTAAGGAGTGTATTTTCACCTAGCAAGTGCTGAATGGAAAGTGAAAGTAATTGTCTGACCCACCTCTATGCCTAAGGCATAGAGGTGGGGAAAGCAATATATGATTGACAGCTGGGATTTTTAAATGCCTTAATAATGGGTATGAATGTGTTAATAAAAAAAGGAAAGTGGATTTCATGTTTAATTTGAACAGGACTTTTATTATAAAGCTTTTTATGTCTGGGTGACAGGTTCCTTTTAATAGTAAACAATACTTGTTTTATAAGGCCTGTCTTGTCTTGCATTATATTTTTGCAATTCAATTTATTAATTTTACAAAAAAGACTAATAAGTAATGTTCCGATTCTGCTCAAAGTTGTTTGTCAATTATAAAAGCAAACATATAATACGCTAGGTAGATGCGTCTAATAACAGCAATTATTTAAAACGGAACTGTAGTCTCAAATATTTAGGATTTACGCAGTATTCAAAATGTCTAACTCTTATTGTGACAGCTGTCTGTGAAGCTATAATTGCAGAGTAAGAGCAAGCTTAGACAAGTCTGGGATGACTCGGTGTATCTCATTTCAACAAAGAAGCGATTTATTATTTAAACTGAATGGAGACATTGTAACGGCAGTATGGAGGTTTTTCATTTTCTGATTAAAAGAGAAGTGAAAAATGATAACATTAAGAAAAGATGACAGTTGTAGCCAGAGATATATAAATGGAAAATACACTCCCTGTTGTATTTCCAAAGGGTAAGCTTGTTAATATTCAATTACAGAAAATGTGGTTTTGGAGAACTCTGGAATCGGATTTTGCATAGACTTTTTTGCTGCATTCTTTTTCAGGTGAAGCTGATGTATCACAGTTATGGGCATGTGTAGATGGCTCAGAGAAACATTTCTCTACAGATTCCATATTGTTTTTGTAAAGGGTATTTAATACTGCAATACTTATCTTCATATCATTTTCTAACATGGATGATGAAAAATATATTTAGAAGAATATTAAATGTTTTTCTAGATCAAGTTCAAGATTTTATAACATCCACATATCAATTTTTATTTTTTTTATTCACTTCATCAATGAAATGTTAAACTCGTCTCGCTCTCTGTTTTCTTAACCTTAGAATTTAATCTCTCGTACTTTACACTGATCCAGACAGAACCGAATCGTAACTTTACCATTTAGAGGCAGATGTTGTTACACAGGTCCCTGCTTTAAATTCTCTTATTCTCTGATTTTTAGATTAGTGCGATTTGCACATGTCTACTTCCTTCATTTTGATGATCTCTTTCCGTTCCCTCTCTTTTTGAGGCTTGGAATCAAACAACACTCTAAAAGCAACTTTGTTATTTTTAGAAGTCAACATTATATGGTTTACCTTTTGGCTTCCTTTCTGCTGTTCCATCTCCTCAGGCATTATCTAACATCATCAAAGACAAGATATATTGCATTACAGGTTATGATTCTCTTTTTCATGGTGCAGCTGTTCCTCTTTCAATACCAACCTCTTTCATCTGTTAGATTTTCCTCTCAGATTCTTTTATTCTCTTCTTGCTGCTATATCAGGCCTATACAAATATGTTAAAATATGTTGGTTGTGTGATTTCTGCCAGTTTTTCATGTCAATACAAAATGTTATGCTTTTATGCTCCAAAGTGTTTTAAAATAGATCCACAAGCAGTGCAGCTGGATGCTAAGCCAGAAGATCTTGTGGCAGCCTGTCTTTGAACTCCAAACTATCCCTCTGTTGGGATGCACACATCGCTGTTCAACCTTACTTTACCCAAATTTTGCCATACCACCAATACAAAATGCAAGAGTTCCTCTCATAAAGTAATATAAACTCACTAAAATATGCAAGGGACTTGGGTGCCCATTCTCTGGGCCATAATCATTAATATGAACATCTGCATATGATTAATGGAATGGAAAAACCAGACATTAAATGAATGTAGCTGCAAATACAAGCTTTAAGTAGTTTGTGCGCATGAGAAATGCCAAATTGACCACTTTTTTATAGACTTTAATAGTAAAAACAACTAGAGAACTCAACGAAAACCAATAGCAGATTTTGAATGGATCTCATCAGATTTGAGATCTCAAATATTTTCAATGACAATTGAAGAAAAAAAATGGACAGAGGACATAGGAACAAATTAAGAAACATTTGTAAATCTCAATCAATGGAAGTAACTTGACTTTACATTGAAATCAATCATTTTTTTTTTAAATTGACATTTTTTTTTAAATTGACATTGGCCCCTCAGGCTAATCCTGGCTAAAGCATTCTGGGAGCTGTAGTCCAACAACATCGGGGGTTTTTAAATGCAACATCCCTTAATAAAATATTTCTAGCAATTTGGGGCCTGCATTCAATGAATGCAAGAGAATCCCATCTGAATAAATCTTGCTCCATGTTCTGTGAATCTGCATGTGAAGCTGAAAGCATTTCAATTTCTAGCACTGATAAGCTAAATATCCTCCCTTTTGATGTTAACTTACAATATGTTAGATTACAACAACATGTCAGATCCACAAGATCCTCATTTTGTATACTGTGCCAAATACTTAAACTTGGCATTCTACTTGGGTGGGGAGTGTTTTGTACAGGTATTGGATCTGTTATCAGAAAACCCATTATTCAGAAAGTTCCAAATTACGGAAAGGCTGTCCCCCATAGACTCCATTATAAGCAAATAATTCTAATTTTTAAAAATGATTTATTTTTTCCTCTGTAATAATAAAACAGTACCTTGTACTTGATCCCAGATGGATCAGCCCTAGGATTTTGAAGAAGAGAATGGCTCTCTCACATCCACCCCAGGCTGCTGAGATTTCCTCCTAACAGGAACACCAGCCCAGGGTATAAGGTAAGTGATTACAGTCTCTGGGGGGTGCCTAACATTTGGCACTGCCCATTGATTGTGCCTTTCCTTCTCCTTTAATAGCAGTATCACACTCAGCAACTCAATTTGCAGTACACAAAGTAAGTTATGAAGCAGTTATTTACATTCTGTCGCCCACCTATCACTTTTAGTACTTGTTAGGCTACTATTAGGCTCTGCTGGTTTTAATGACCATTTTGTACTCCATACTAGTATGGACATCATAGATCTTCTTTCTGTAACACATACTAAAATCAAGCATGCCATATACTAAGGATGGTAGCTAATGGTAAGTTTATGAGACAATTTGAGTGCTTCTTGGTGTTTGTATCTACATACCCTGTATTCAAGGGTTATTTAAGATTTTCTAAACAGAAGTTGTTTTTTTAAGGTCTTTTAGACCAAAAAGCCTATGGGGTTGATTCACTAAAGTGCAATAAAGCGAGCGCTATTTATAACATGCGTTAAAAATGTTATCACTTACCACTTATTTTTTGTGACTTAACACTCGATTCGCTAAAAGGACAGGCGTCATAATTAAGACGTGATGTTCTTTACGTTATTTAACTCGTGATGAGCGTTTTTCTTGCGTTAATTCCTACCGTGTGCGTTATTTCCCGATGCGTGCGACATATTTCACCGCATGCGATTAGTGCACGATTTTACGCACGTAACCATTACTTTCGGAAAACAACTGTTATGAAAATGACCATTTCCCTGAAAGCTGGAGGCTACGTCACTCTGGGGCCAACACATACTTGAAACGATCCCACTGCAAAGTCCTTATTGTGTTGCCAAAAGCTCACGAACCACAATTTTCTTTAAGTACCGCCTGCCCCAAGTAGGTGTTAATATTCACACAGACTAATGCGATATTTAGCGTGTTTAATGCTTCACATGTGTTTGTGAATCATGCGTTAGTATTATTTCTATTCGAGAATTAATGCAATGTGAGGTAAATAATGCATTGCGATAGTATGTTTTCATTGCGCATGCGATATGCGTCTTAAAGCATGAAAAATGACTTTGATGAATCAGGACTTAATTATCGCATGCTTTTTTGCGTTAAAAAGCATATGATAATTAATATATGTTTGGATGTTTTTTTGTTCAAATATAGAGGCCACTGATAGATGTGTAACTTATATATATATATATACACTGAGAAAAAGACAAGATATACCATTTTTGTTGAAGTGTGAGATGCAATTCGGTTATATAATTTACAGACACTGTATAATTGTGGAAGGAGATCCTTTAATGCTATACTTCCTTCATTATGATTGTGTGTTTTTAATGCATGTAATTATGTATGCATTTTAAAAACTCTTTTTATACTGATTGCAATTGTTTATTAGCCCTCTTTAGCCTAAGCTGCCCTCTATCTTTGCTGTACACTTTCTCCCTTTCCCAGTTTGTGATTGAGAGACTGATATTTCTGTCTCCAACTTGAACAAACATATTCACAACAATAGACTATTGTTTATCTGCTACGTGAGGCAACCATGAAACTCTGTACAACTGAATCATGAACTCTCTAACTAAGGGCTCTTCAGCTACTTCAGAGACATTCCTTCTGAATTCTCCATGACCTTTACTCCAGCCTTCAAGATAGCAGGTCCAGTACAGCAAACCTGATTATGTTTCTGACTTTTTGTACCTTCACCTTTTTGCTCCTGTTCATTGTGTTCATTCCTACATTTCAAATGCATGGTTTTATCTTAAATTCTTCTCTAGAATCAAACCAACAAGGCATAAGAATAGCCTTGCAAAAGTTACATTTTATTTATTATATTTTTATAAAATCAGTACCTTTGCTATAAACTCACAGTTTAATATACAGTATTGTTTCAAATTGTGTATATGCAAAACTCTTTAAAAGTTTCATCTTAAAAGTAACATTTAAAGCAATATTTTTAGACAATTTGCAATTAGTGTTCAATTTGATGGTTTTTGAAATGTTAGGGTTTGTTTTTTGTTCTGAAGACAAAAAATATACCTACTATCTGCTTTCTCAACACTCGCAACTAGACAGACTAAGGTTAATGGTACACATGGCTGTTTCTCTGCCTATGCATAAATGCAGGCCAATAAACCTCGAATCCACTTTTATCCAGTCCCCTATGTATTTGCACTGACAGGCAGACATGAGGAGCAGTGCTCTTGCACTTGCGCCCCCAGGGGTAAAGAATACCCCCTATTGATTTTTAGTTGCAAGCAGAAAAAAGCAGAATAGGAATGCTAATAATAAAAAAAAATTCTGAAGACCAACTGAAAAGTTTCTATGAGCAGGTTTGTTTACACTGGAGAAGAGGCGCTTAAGAGGTGACATGATAACTATGTATAAATATATAAGGGGATCATATAATAACCTTTCTAATGTTTTATTTACCAGTAGGTCCTTCCAACGGACACGAGGGCACCCACTCTGTTTAGAAGAAGAGAGGTTCCATTTAAATATTCAGAAAGGATTTTTTACAGTGAGAGCTGTGAAGTTCTGGAATTCCCTCCCCGAATCAGTTGTGCTGGCTGATACATTATATAGCTTTAAGAAGGGGCTGGATGGCTTTTTAGCAAGTGAGGGACTACAGGGTTATGGGAGATAGCTCTTAGTACAAGTTGAAAAATTGTTCTCCCTCTGCGGCAAATTAGACTTCAAATGGGGGTTTTTTCCTGTGGATCAACTAGCAGTTAGGCAGGTTATATATAGGCATTATGGTTGAACTTAATGCATGTATGTCTTTTTCCAACCTAACTTACTATTTTAACAGATAAAAATTACACAGTAATCTCAATCTGTTTAATAAAGTTATATGACCATGATCATTGATGCTCAATCCCCATTGAAAAGGCAAGAAACAGGCAAAGTAAAATCGATGGCACTGTCATATTTATAGAGTTAAACAGGATAACCATGAAAGAGTTTTATGGAGCATCTACATCTGCTAATAATAAGGCCCCCCTAAAATAATATATACAATGGAAATAGAAATGAAGACATTAGAGGGGGCATTTACGATTGATGCATTTTTTTCAGGTCAATTTTTTGTTGACAAAAATCTGATTTTGTTGTGAAAAAAACAGTTTGAAATTCTGCCTAGCACATCTCCCATTGACTCTGCAATTGTCCATATGAACGTTCAAGCTTTCAGTCAGTTGTACATAATTCAAATGAATGAGCGCAAAAACATTTGAGTTGCAGAAACAATTGTTGATTAATAACCCCCCTAGTAAATTGCTGGTGTTTCTCATTCCAAATTATGGATCAAAGTGGTTTTGGAAAGATTTTCTGTGTTGATCTAATACAGATCAATACTACCAGAAACAGGCAGTTCAATAAATATTGATCTGCTATAATATTTATAATTAAATTATACGGAAAACTAGTATTTGAAAATGATAAGTACCGCCTGGCATTTATATCATTTGTCATTCCAAACCAGTCATTTTATTGACTTCTTTGGAATAACGAGTCCTGAAAACTTGGACAATGATAAATAATGTATTGAATTGATTGGCCTGTTGGATTTATTCTTACAAATCTCATCAAAATTGCCTGGGAATTCTACAGGTTTTGATAACTTTGTTGTTTTTTTTGTGTTCCTGGTTGTTATATTTTAGGGCTTGTAGCGCTAATACATTTGAGTGGTGTTTGGTATTGATACACTAATGTAAGTTGAAATCTTTCTTTGCTTGTTGAGGAAAGTAGAGAGAGCTAGGAGAGCTAGTATAGTGTAGAACCTACAGCGCATATGTTGAACAGTTCAGCTTGTACAGCTCGTGCCCCGTTACAGCTTGTACAATTTTAATACATGTACAGTTCTACTGTAACATGTCTCTTAAAGCTGATGGTAAAGTTAGCTTCCTGGAATTATTTAAAGCCTCTGAAGAGTACTGGGAGATGACAATTGATAGCAGAAGTGTCTGTAATAGATAACTAGAGGCAATATTACTTTCTCTCACACTCTTTGACCTTTCAGTTTGATCCTTGTTCAGTTTTTAGTTCAGATCTCAAGGTGAAATAAGAAAATTGCTGTTATTTCGAATTTCAACTGAATGTATGTATACATTAAAAACGCAAAAACCATAACAACAATGTATAACAAGAGTAAAAACAAAAGTAAATCTCTAAAAATAAATTTAAATTGATTTTTACAAGACCTCCAAAATTAAAATATTCCAAACCATAAATGTTGTTTAAGGACTAGTTGAATTGTTTTTTGTTAGTTTTCACTTTATGATGTTACTGGACCTTTAAGAAAAAAAGATTTAGGTAGTAGGAACAGCGACAGGTGCCATTTAAGTAAAGTGCTGTGTAATACTGGATAATAAAGGATAATGTATATATCACCCCTAGATCTGAAATGGAAACAGAGACTGTTCTAACTTCTAGTGCAAATAATATTGTGAGGACCTTGTTATTATTCCTAATGCTTGTCCTTGTTTCTGAAAAGTAAATTCGTAACATTTTCAATGCGTTTAAGTGCAAAGTAAATCATGCAGTTTCTAAAAATGTAGCCCCATTGTGAAGTCGATTTTTGGGCAATTCTTCATAAAACTGGTAAATATATATATATAACTTACTAGTAATGCCACTAACTGAGCATAGTATTTGCTTTTAATATTAAAGGGAAAACTCTCATGGTAGGTGCAGCATCTACCCTTTGTTTGAGTATTAAGTGTGTGTTTTTTTTTTTCGAATATCCAGGAAATGATTTCAGTTGACTTTTTCAAGGCTTACATAGAAGAATGCAGAGATGAACTGAGATGAAGGAGATTTGGGGGATGAATGTGTGTACGTGACAGCAGTTATGTCTGTTAGTATTAGGGGAAGCCAGACAGACAATTGTGATTTCAGCTCAATCACACAGACCTAAGGCTAGGAAATATGAGGTGGGGTATCTGATTTTATATAAAGTTGCAATGATATGTTAGCTCAATCATGGGGAAGTCTATGAATTATCCTTTAATATGAGCATTTCATCCTGGACCGCAACAATACTCTTTCAGGGCAATGCACTATTCCAGATATACAGTGGTGTGAAAAACTATTTGCCCCCTTCTTGATTTCTTATTCTTTTGCATGTTTGTCACACTTAAATGTTTCTGCTCATCAAAAACCGTTAACTATTAGTCAAAGATAACATAATTGAACACAAAATGCAGTTTTTAAATGAAGGTTTACGTTATTAAGGGAGAAAAAAAACTCCAAATCTACATGGCCCTGTGTGAAAAAGTGATTGCCCCCCTTAAAAAATAAATAACTTAACTGTGGTTTATCAATTTCAATTTTCAATTTCAATATCAATTTCTATAGTCACCCCCAGGCCTGATTACTGCCACACCTGTTTCAATCAAGAAATCACTTAAATAGGAGCTACCTGACACAGAGAAGTAGACCAAAAGCACCTCAAAAGCTAGACATCATGCCAAGATCCAAAGAAATTCAGGAACAAATGAGAACAAAAGTAATTGAGATCTATCAGTCTGGTAAAGGTTATAAAGCCATTTCTAAAGCTTTGGGACTCCAGCGAACCACAGTGAGAGCCATTATCCACAAATGGCAAAAACATGGAACAGTGGGGAACCTTCCCAGGAGTGGCCGGCCGACCAAAATTACCCCAAGAGCGCAGAGACAACTCATCCAAGAGGCCACAAAAGACCCCAGGACAACATCTAAAGAACTGCAGGCCTCACTTGCCTCAATTAAGGTCAGTGTTCACGACTCCACCATAAGAAAGAGACTGGGCAAAAATGGCCTGCATGGCAGATTTCCAAAGCGCAAACCACTTTTAAGCAAAAAGAACATTATGGCTCGTCTCAATTTTGCTAAAAAACATCTCAATGATTGCCAAGATCAATATCTTGTGGACAGACGAGACAAAAGTTGAACTTTTTGGAAGGTGTGTGTCCCGTTACATCTGGCATAAAAGTAACACAGCATTTCAGAAAAAGAACATCATACCAACAGTAAAATATGGTGGCGGTAGTGTGATGGTCTGGGGTTGTTTTGCTGCTTCAGGGCCTGGAAGGCTTGCTGTGATAGATGGAACCATGAATTCTACTGTCTACCAAAAAATCCTGAAGGAGAATGTCCGGCCATCTGTTCGTCAACTCAAGCTGAAGCGATCTTGGGTGCTGCAGCAGGACAATGACCCAAAACACACCAGCAAATCCACCTCTGAATGGCTGAAGAAAAACAAAATGAAGACTTTGGAGTGGCCTAGTCAAAGTCCTGACCTGAATCCTATTGAGATGTTGTGGCATGACCTTAAAAAGGCAGTTCATGCTAGAAAACCCTCAAATAAAGCTGAATTACAACAATTCTGCAAAGATGAGTTGGCCAAAATTCCTCCAGAGCGCTGTAAAAGACTCGTTGCAAGTTATCGCAAACGCTTGATTGCAGTTATTGCTGCTAAGGGTGGCCCAACCAGTTATTAGGTTCAGGGGGCAATTACTTTTTCACACAGGGCCATGTAGGTTTGGATTTTTTTCTCCCTAAATAATAAAAACCCTCATTTAAAAACTGCATTTTGTGTTTACTTGTGTTATCTTTGACTAATAGTTAAATGTGTTTGATGAGCAGAAACATTTTGTGTGACAAACATGCAAAAGAATAAGAAATCAGGAAGGGGGCAAATAGTTTTTCACACCACTGTATCCTGTGTCTTACACACACACAAAAACCAGGATAGTTGATTGGCTCCTGATAAAATTAACCATGCTGTGTGTGAATGTGATAGGGACCTTAGACTGTAAGCTCCACTGGGGCAGGGACAGTTGTGAATGGTATATAATATCTACTGAGTTCTGTGAAATAGTGATGTGCAGGTTTGACCTTTACTCTTAGGTCAGGTAAGTTTGGAATTGCAATTTGGGCGACCATTGCAGGTTGGGCGTGCATCAGACTGGGGAAGTACAGCCTCCTCCCTACCCACTCACGTGCACACCACTGCATCTGGCAGGTGTGCACACAAGTGGGTGGAGAAAATGAATCTTTCTATTTTCAGTAAAAAATCTGGCTGTGGAATGTGGATTTTTGTGATGCAGACCCTGTGGTCTGGGCCCCTTTGTCCCCTGGCCCCCCATGGGGTCTGCTTCTTCTATAGGTACAAGCCTGGTGCAGAAGAAGTGTTCAGATAAACAGGTATGGGTTGGATGCAGGTTTTACAATGGCAAAATGTATGGATCAGTGTCGGGTGTGGTTTGAGTTTTTTGTGACCCGCATATCAATACTGTGAAACACATTGGCTCTTAATAAAAAAAAGAATGTTTCCTACCAACATTAATCCAAAGGAATTTTGCCAGCTGTGGTATATGCTAGGGACTTCATTTGCTCCAAGCATTTAGTAATCTTTTTATATTCTAATTATTATTCTCACTGTTTTATTATTCTAATTAGTAGATCCATGGGCCATGACATCAAGATGTCTTGATAAAGGTTCTCTGTGTAGGACCGAAACGTTGACTTACACCATAAAATTTTTCTGCACACAATTTAAGTCCCATGACTGATCTGTGTCTTTTTTGCATGAGTGTGCTGCCTTTCAAACTCTCTCTCTTTCTCTCTCTGACCTTTTTTTATTGAACCAATATTTCGGTCTCAACAGAGACCTTGATAGAAGTCTCTTGTAGATTGAAACAATGGTTTGAAGTTTTACAGGAAAAATATATACTTAGCACTTTAGTGCAGTGTTACAGGAAAAGAATATACTTACTTTAGTGCAGTGTTAGAGACACAGAACACAAAACAAAAATTAAGAACATCTTATTTTAAAATCTAAAGGGATGGCCCATGGATCTACCAATTAGAATAATAAAACAATTGGAATAATAATTAGAATACAAAAGATTACTGTATGGTCACATATATATATATATGTAATTAATTTCTATTCATCGTTATACACCTACTTTCTAAACCCTCTGATATACCCCTTATAACCTTATTCGGTTAGACATTGCAGCATTGCCAACTACCTTAATGTAAGCAATTCTTTATTCATGTAAACGGTCAACAGAGCTTATTTTCTAGGCCTCTGTAAAAGTAGACTGGAATGCCACTGCCCAACATTCTACTAACAACATACAGTAATTCATGCATAAAAACTATGCTTACGACATGTAATGATCTTCTCCAGGACACAATACATTTTTTAATGTATTTGTTTATATGAAAGTAGTGCATTTTTATCAATATTTTATTCTTCCTAAAGCATATTTTATTTGCCTGGTAGAATTGGAGCCCCAAGGCCTAGTGAACGCAAGTTCATCACAAATTCTATCAAATATTTCTATCTAGCATATTTTACATCTAAGATTGTGAGAGCTGGCCATCTCCCATAGACTCCATTATAAGCAAATAATTGAAATTTTAAAAAATAAGTACCCTTTTCTCTGAAGTATTAAAACAGTACCTTGTAATTGATCTCAACTAAGATATAATTAATCCTAATTGGAGGCAAAAGAGGCCTATTGGGTGTATTCAATATTGAAATGATTTTTTAGTAGACTTAAGTTATGGAGATCCAAATTACGGAAAGATCCCTTATCCGGAAAACCCCAGGTGCCGAGCATTCTGGATAACAGGTCCCATACCTGTGTATATATAAGATTAAAAAAAAAAACAGGTGCACACCAGGAACGCTTGGTGTGCACCTGTCTGTTTTTTAATTTTGTATACTTTGGCATAATCAGGTAGCACACAGGTCATTTGTTGTTATGGTGTTATGGTGTGCTGAAACTCTATGCACTGTAATATATATATATATATATATATATATATATATATATAGCAGAACTGTAAGCTTCATGAGAAAGCTGTTAGCAGTGAAAACATAAATTTGTATTAAGATAAAAGCACCATATCAACAATGATGCCTGAGCCACAAATTCATTTCAGTGCCTACATCTATTACAGAAATGACGGATACAGTAGGGTAATGAGAGCAAAGAAAATTGATGGCACATTCTCTTTGAAGGCTCAGAGGAGAAAAGACGATAGATTAAAAAGGAATGAAGCTACAAAATACCAGCTAGAAAGAAAAGCAGGCAGGTAGATACATACAATATTAATTAATATCTAGATAGATGTGACTGAGCAATATAGATAAAAATCCAAAGTAAAAAATGAGCAGAGATTTTTTTTTTGCCATTTTACAAAAGGTTATGATATTTATTTGCTGCTACAGTAAAGGGGATGTTTAATGATTTAGTTTCACAAACAGTTTTTTTTAATTTTATTTTTATTGTTTATATATTTAACAATTTATTTGTGAGTTGCTCACTAAAAAAAAAAAACCTATGACCCTAAAAAAAAACCACAGACAAAACACAAGCTATTTTTTTATTTCTTAAATGCTAACTTATTTAAGAAAATACTTGAACTGGATAGTCGAGTTTGTGCTATTTTAGCAGAAAGGAAGTTGCATTCCCCAAGCATTACATTGTCCCGCTTATATTTAGTGAGGCTAAAAAACGTAAATGTTTTTGTAAAAGGGCAAAATAAATAAATGAAGCCTTTAGTGAACATTCCCATTGACTTATATAGAAACTCGTCATATTTTACTTGCCAAGTTTTATTTGGCTTTTTTTCTTTATTAAATCCTGACTATTCAATAGTTCAGAAACTATTTGTCTTTTTTTTTGTGTGTCCATGTTTTTTGCTGTTTTTCTCAAAGCTTAAAGCATCCAATGCTGTCCCACTTTAACATTTTATCAATTTGTTCTCTATTAAGAAGAAAGAATATCTTCTATTCTCTATGTTTATGGCATACAAGTTTAGCTTAACATACTGAGCAGTACTGAACCTTATGTTCTTTTTTCGCTTACATCTTACATTTACCAAATTTCTTCAGTCATATTAAAATCTCTTTTCCTTTGCAAGTTTTCCTTTGGGTCCTTTTCCTTCCCCTGGTTTTAGCTAGTTTTCCCACTGTTTACAAATGTCTTCTTAATATATCAAACTGAAAGTATTATATTGTATATAGCTACTGAATTTAAAGTACATCCTAATCTAACAACAGAGGAGAGACAGGCCTTAAAGACTTTAAACGCTGACAATACCATTATAATCAGGCCTGCTGATAAAGGGGTAGGCATTGTAATTATGGATTACAAGGACTACCGGGGGGAGGTATTGAGACAGTTGGATGATATATCTGTTTTAATCCAGTACTTTGATTTAAAAATGAAATTGAGGTTGTTTTGAGTGAAGCCTTGCAAAGGAAATGGATAACAGAAACTGAAAAACAATTTCTTACACAAGATTATCCTATATGTCCTGTCTTATATTGTCTCCCTAAAATCCATAAGGATTTATGCAACCCTCCAGGTAGACCCAATGTCTCCTCTAGGGGCAATTTGCTTTATCCTATTGGATTATATTTGGATTACCATCTACAAAGTACTGTGCAGACACTCCCTTTTTACCTTAGGGATACAAAGGACCTACTAAACATCAAGTTTGGTACTCCCAGATGAGCCCACAATGTTGGCTAGCATAGATGTGTGCAGCTTGTATACCATAATACCCCACTGTGAAGGTATTGAGGCAATGAGTTGGGCATTACAAAATTCTGAGCTGTGTAGGGGCCCACCTATTGACTTTTTGTGCCAATTATTGGAACTCACATTGAAGTGCAATTATTTTCGGTTTGAAGAACAATTTTATTTACAGAAGGAAGGCATGTCAGTGTGGGCATCAATGGCTCCTTCGTATGCCAATTGTTACATGGCCCATTACGAACAAAAATACATTATCCCTAAATACAAAGACTCATTGTTTTTATACCTTCGCTACATTGATGATGTACTGATTGTTTGGAGAGGTAGCGAAACAGGGTTGCTTAATATGGTTGATGATCTTAACGGTTTGGATAGCCTAGTGAAATTGACGATTTCCCACAACGAGCAATGTATCCAGTTTTTGGATGTGGAAATTTTCAAAAAAAGTAATTCTCTGGGGTTTAAAATGTTTAGAAAATCCACAGACAGAAACACACTGTTATCCTCCTAGCTCTAAAAAAGCGGTACCCTTTTCACAATTATAAGCGCAATACGCAACAATTCTGATAAAGAGATTTGTGAAGTTCAACTACAGGAGACTTTCGATCGTTTTAAGCAGAGGGGTTACCAGCAGTCAACATTAACGGGTTTTTTTAAATAGAGCCTGCAAGCACAGTAAACACAAATCCAGTCTCAGTTGTAAAGAGGTTACGGATAAACAAAACAGGTTTATTATTACATCTAACTACACAACCAGTTCAGCTGCTGTTAAATCTATTGTCGAGAATCATTGGACCGTAATACAAAGTAACAAGTAGTTGTCTAAAGTTGTACCTCAAAGCCTATGTGGGGATACAAACGGGGGCCGAATTTAAATGATCTTTTAATGAAAACAGACCCCATTAGATGTTATGATTCTAGTTTTTGTCTGTTAAGTAAATTGAAAAAGAGTTGTTATAAATGTGCAGGCTGCACAACATGTACAGGTAGATACATGGCACCAGGTAAATCATTTAGACATCCTCACTCTGGCAAAGAAATTAACATTAGGCACCGTATTTCCTGTACATCAACCCACGTGATCAATATATTTACTTGCTCCTGTGGTTTAATGTATGTGGGAAAACACAAAACACTTTACGTGAGCGAATGGGAAATGGGGCACAGGTTACCAGCTTTTAAGTTCATGGGAATAGATTTGATCTCCGAGGGGTGGTGATTGGGATCGTATGCTGCTTCAGAAGTAGATGTTCTGGATGAGAACCCTGGACAATGTTTCCCCCCCCGGGATCTTAATGAGTATTGTTCTTTTGCCTCTTATTTAGATACTAGGTAATGTTTGGGTTCTACCTATTACGATTCAATTTCCGGTTCTCTTATTGCAAGTGTCATTTTACTCTATGTATAGAGTAATATATAGTAATATTTTTGCGATGCTTTTATCAGTATGTGTTAACATTGTGCATTTGCATTTGGTATTTAAGTTTTTTTATCTGTATGCACCACAATGGACTGCACTTTTACTTACTTGCATTGCACTATGCATTTGGCATTCAAGTTTTACATATCTACTGTACATGCATTATGATGTTTTGCACTTTATCTTATGTTGCAATTTATAGAATATTATGCATTATGCACTTTATTCTACAGATTACCTGGAATTGTGATTGGTTTGATATCTGCTGGAACTGAGATCTTTTTTAGGGTTAACATGGTCACTCCAGAGAGGAGTGTGGTTTGGTGGTGGTTAATTGGTGGGTCTTTATAAACACTGTTTGTTTGCTAATTTTGTATCTTGATAAAGGTCCCGGGTGAGGACCAAAACATGGATCCAAATAAAATGAGTATCTTTTTTTGATAACATTTTCCTGGTGTGCATCAGCATTTTTTACATATCTAAATTGCCTCTCTGATTTGCACCCAGGTTGTAACTCCTATAACTGTGTGCCTTTTTCTATATATAGAATATACCCGGACATTGGCCATTGGTTTGGTGAGTGCCGATATTTGGATACTATATATATATATATATATATATATATATTATTATTATTATTATTATTATTATTATTATTATACTGTATAAGTAGTATATATTATATAAGTATTCCTACAGCATTGTAGTCATCAAAAATTTACATGCTTAATAAGTCAATTATTAGTAAATTGATTGTGCATTGCTCTGTAGTACATTGTAAGCTCTTTTGGGCAGGGCTCTCTTCACCTCTTGTATCGGTTATTGATTGCTTTATATGTTACTCTGTATGTCCAATGTATAAAACCCACTTATTGCACAGCACTGCGGAATATGTTGGCGCTTTATAAATAAATGTTAATAATAATAGTACAGAAACCTTATATTCTCTAACTTAAGCAATTTAGTACTGTGAGTAACTGGTTGGTACATGAGCAGCAATAGACTGTAGATAGACGTAGGAAAAAGGATTCCAAACATTTCACTCAACAGCAAATTGGTATCCTGCAATCTCAGTCTAGGAATCCCATATATTCTTATTCTTTTTAATTATTACAATGTAGAAAAAAAAACCAAAAACATTAAAACACTAATTAAACCCAATAGGATTGTTTTGAGTCCAATAAGGATTAATTATATCTTAGTTGGGATCAAGTTCAAGGTACTGATTTGTTATTATGGGTTTATGGATAACAGGTCCTATACCTGTATCTGCTTTCAGTATAATTTAAGAATAAGTTAAACAGTTTATAATATAAATGTAAAACTTTATTTTCCACTAATATAGAGTTTGTACTGCTTATTCAGCTGCTGCTCTTTGCAATTCCTTCTGTTATATTAATTAGAGTTATTTTCCTTTTTTTGCATCATATCTCTAAGGCAGAGAGACATGCACACACATACTCACTAAACGTAATATCTCCTTGACTTCATGTTTATTTTCCCATCTTCCCATCTATTCATTTTATTTCAACATTTTAATTAGTGGAGGTGTCAGCCTGGTACTGTACAGGGACACATTCTCCACTTGCTAAAGAAAGTGCCTTGTGAATAGCACACATATTTTAAAATGATATTTTGTTAACAGCTGCTGCTTTAGACATCCTTAGATTTCACAGCTAAACGTCGCTTGATGAGGGAGATTTGTAAGATCTGCACATGATGGGACTCAGAGTGGGACATTTTAGGAATTTGGACATTGTAATGCCAAAAAATCTTCTATAAAAATGTTATGTCATTTGTACAATCAAAGATAAAAAAGCCCCTTGTTTATGCAGCAAAAATGTCTGTGCTTTAAGGACGCACTGCTTCCATCTACAGTATGAGCTATTTGGAGTGTATGTGAGCGTTTTCACAGACAAAAATGCAGGCTAATTCAAACCAAGACTAAAGCCAATTTACTAAGGTTTTCTGAGAAAAGTTTGATTTTCTTTTTATGTTTTGTTTGAGATTTGCGTTTTGTGCTTTTTGGCAGTATTTGATTGTTTCATTTTTTTCTCTAAAAATTTAAGTATTTTCTAGAAAAATTTGAGATATTTTTTTAAAAACCAAGGGGAAGTTAAGTGCCTTAGGGCCCGATTCACTAAAGTCCGAAATAAGGAGTGCTATTTATAGCATGCGTTAAAAATCTTATCACTTCTTATTTTTCGCTCGATTCACTAAAAGGACACTTGTCATAATTAAGAAGCGATGTTCTTGGCGTTATTTATCTTACGATGACATATTTTAATGAAAAAAACTATGCGATAAGCGTTATAGGGGCCGATTCACTAAAGGTCAATAACGCTTATCGCATAGTTTTTTTCATTAAAAAGCATGCGATAATTAAGTACCGATTCATCAAAGTCATTTCGCATGTGTTAATCCGCATATCGCATGCACAAAAAAGCCGCATTGCGTTAATTAGCGAATAGAAATAGTACTAACGCATGATTCACAAACACATATGAAGCGTTAAACGTGCAAAATATCGTGTTAATCTGTGTGAATATTAACCCTACTTGGGGCAGGCGGTACTTAAAGAAAATTGCGGTTCGTGAGCTATTGGCAACACAACATGGAGTTTGCAGTTGTATTTTTTCAAGTATATGTTGGCCCTAGAGTGATGCATCCTCCAGTTTTCAGGGAAATGGTGGTTTTCAGAAAGTAATGGTTACGTGCGTAATATATTGCGCTCTGCGTAATATATTGCGCTCTGCATAAAATATCGCGCGCTGCGTAATATCTTGTGCGCTGCATAATATATTGCTTGAAAATATGTCGTCGTAAGATAAATAACGCCAAGAACATCGCTTCTTAATTATGACAAGTGTCCTTTTAGTGAATCGAGTGAAAAATAAGAAGTGATAAGATTTTTTACGCATGCTATAAATAGCACTCCTTATTTTGGACTTTAGTGAATCGGGCCCTTATTGTTTTCTGTTTCACACACTTTCAAGGGGAATTTAATCTCTTCACTGTTTTCTATTGCACACACTTTCAAGGATCAACTTACAAATTATTGTGACTATTAATAAATACATCATTGATCAAGTTTTATTTTAAAGAAACTCTCTGGCGTTTATGTGTGTTTCTAAAAAAAATCCAGTTTTTAGTAAATCTGCCCCTAAGCTATTGGTTTTAATACTACTTATTATTAAACACTGTAATTTCATTAGGAATATTGTAGAAGACTACAAACTAATATAATAACAGAAATTAGTGTAACAAAATCCACTCTGCTGAGAACCTCTCTTTATTTTTGCAGAGCAGGAGCAAAAACCTAGGGGCACATTTACTTACTCACGAACGGGCCGAATTTGTCCGATTGCGTTTTTTTCGTAATGATCGGTATTTGGCGATTTTTCGGAAAATTATCGCGACTTTTTTGTTGCCATTCCGAATGTTGCGCAAAATCTGCCGATTTTTTCATAATGTTAAAACTTGTGCCTTTTTCGCAGCTTTCGCGCCGAGTACGAAACATTCGGATTCATTCAAGCTTCAGTATTGTGACTTTTCTTGGGCCAGGTTGGAGCTGCAGGGTGCCATTGAGTCCTATGGGAGGCTTCCAAAATGGTATTTTGTATTGTTTATTTGAGTTTATTTAAGTTTTTCTAAATATGGCTATCTCTACAGGTATGGGATCCCTTATCCAGAAACCCATTTTCCAGAAAGCTCCGAATTATGGAAAGCCTGTCTCCCATAGACTCCATTTTAATCAAATAATTCAGAATTTTAAAACTGATTTCTTTTTTTTTCTGTAGTAATAAAACAGTACCTTGTAATTGATCCCAACTAAGATATAAATAATCCTTATTTGATGAAAAACAATCCTATTGGGTTTAATTTATGTTTTATTGATTTTTTTGTAGATTTAAGGTATGGAGATCCAAATATGGAAAGGCCCCTTATCCGGAATACCCTTGGTCCCGAGCATTCTGGATAAAGGGTCCTATACCTGTATCTGAATAGATTAGATTTAGATCTATATTGGAACCAGTTTAAAGACTATACAAAGTTTTTCAAGAAAAACATTTCTGATTATATATTGCTAACTGTTTTAATGTTTATAAAAATAAAGATCACAATACATTTTACACAGTTTGGGTATATAACGTTTACTTTATAGCATTAGATATAGCATTTATTACATAGCACAGTACACTACAATATCCCCTTCATAATTAATGAATTTTCTCTTTGCAGTTCAACCAGGCTGATAACACTGCCTTCCAGCTAGTACTCTTTACTTACCGCAAAGGCTACATAAGAGTTTAAGCAATGATTTGTCTTTTGGTACTGCAGTGTTGGGAACTGTCTCGATTTTACCCACAGAGGTTCCATCTATTTGGGGAAACTGTGATTTTCGACACACTCAGGTTTGCTTGTGAAAAATATTAATGTTTAGAACAGTTTAAAGTCTGGGACTTACAGGAAATGAATTATCTGCTATACCATCTGTTAATACAGCTATACAAGGAAGTGGTAAAATGTACTTTATGCATGATAAACATTTATTTGAAGTGTGCAAAATATTTTTTTTATTATTTATTCCTCTGCATCTCTAGCTTCTTACTGAACTTGCACTTTCTGATTAAGAGATTTGTCTTCAAAAACCAGAAAAGCTCATGGTTTGTTTTCTCTGGAAAAAAGGCGCTTGCGAGGGGACATGATTACTCTGTACAAGTACATTAGAGGGGATTATAGGCAGATGGGGGATGTTCTTTTTTCCCATAAAAACGATCAACGTACCAGAGGCCACCCCTTTAGATTAGAGGAACGGAGCTTCCATTTTGTGGTTTTTCACAGTGAGGGCAGTGAGGTTGTGGAATGCCCTTCCTAGTAATGTTGTAATGGCAGATTCTGTTAATATCTTTAAGAGGGGCCTGGATGAGTTCTTGAGCAGGCATAATACCCAAGGCTATTGTGATACTAATATCTACAGTTAGTCTTAGTGGTTGTATACAGTATATAGTTATGTATGTGAGTGTATAGATAGGTTCAACTTGATGGTCTTTTTTCAACCCTTTGTAACTATGTAACTATGTATACTAAGGGGCACATTTACAAAAGCACGAACGCACAAGCGTATTTTCGCCGATTTTTTCGGGCGTCCGCACGATTTTTTCGTACGGCGCATGACTTTTTCGGACGCTTGCACGAAAAAATCGGAAAAAAAGTTTTACCGCTGTTTACAATTGTTCGGTACGAAAATTACATGACTTTCGGATCGCCAATACGATATTATCGTGACTAATACAATTTTTTCGTAAGCATTTTGGTGATATTTGCGATCTTACGAAATTTTCGTTTCCAATACGATTTTTTCCCATTCATGATTCGGATTCGTGGATTAGTAAATGTGCCCCTTAAAGTTAAGTCAATGTAAAGTTGCTTGGAACACTGTTTGGGTGCTTGTGTTTCAGGGATAAAGTCAGGGAATTCATAAGATTGTGCATTATGTAAAAAAATATATTCCGCCCATCTGTTTATCCTGCCAAAAGACACTAGTGAATTGATGAAGGCAAAACACATATATATAATTTTTCTAACAGCCCAGGAAAAAAAACCTAATGAGGGGTTTAGCATTTTTTTAGTGGGTCGCTGGCAGTGAAGAGCTAGAGAAAGGTTTATTTTTAAAAAAAATCTTATGCTGGATGGCAGCTCCTGCCATGCTTTGACCCCTGATAATATTCAGGAATATTAATATATTTCTGCAAAATTTGGGCAACTCATGGTTAACTACACTGCTATGAAAGTTAACATCTCATTGAATTTTCCTATTGCATTTTATAAATAAGCTCAGTGTTGTTGGTGTATAATAAATCTCAGAAGCTATAGCAATGCCTTCTCTATTCTCACTTTCAGGACCATGCATTCATTTCCCATTGGTTAGAACTTTATGTAAATAAGAGCTTTTTTGTAGCTGGACAAGGTAAAGTATTCTTTCTGTAAATGAAAAACATTCTGATTCAAAATAAATAACCATATATGTTATCTTCAATGTATTATCAGGGAAAGGGTGCAACTACAAATTGTACCTATTTAAAACAAATTTCAATATCATGAACAGTGTAAAGCATAGTTATTCAAGAAGCCAACATCTTCTTGCTTATAGCTAGTCACAATGGTTCTTTCTTTTCAAATGACACGATTTCCATACAATTCATTCAGTATTCATAAGGCACAAAATGCAACAGCTAGACACAAATCTAATAGCCTTTCTGAAAGTGATTCCTGATACAAATATAGTGGTATGAAATTGAATTCTCAGAAAAAGCAATCAACTGTAGTTCCGTTAAAAACTGTATATAGATAGACAAACAGATAGAGAAAGAAGACTGGAGATCTAATACTTAGATAAAATAAAAGTGTGTAGTTGGTATATGAATGTAAAAGTTATTACATTACACATTGTATGCTGGGTTTCTATTAATGATTTACTATGTTTCAAGGCCACTCAGTATAATATAAAGGCAGTTGCACAGGGTCCATGGTTTCCAGGGGTCCCAGCGATGTGGGACTCAAAGAAAAAGGAGCTGACGTAAAGTTGGGGAGGGGTGGAGCCCCACATCTGCCTTCATAGAGGTTGATACACTTCTGAGGCTATTGTACAGTTTTACAATTTGTTGGGGTGCTGCCTGCCATCAGCATACAAATAGAATACAAAAATGCAGCCTGTATTAGCAATATGCACATTGCATCCATCCTTTTCTTCGTAAAGGAACCCTATTGTCTGTTTGGCATCTATTATATGTATAACTTTATTTATAAAGCACTACTTATGTACGCAGCGCTGTACAGTAGAATACATTAATATAAACAGGGGTATTAAAATAGACAAATACAAAGTATTACAATAAGCACAAATAAATACAAGATACAGTTGCAATAAGTTAAGAGTCAAAGACACAAGAGGATGGAGGTCCCTGTCCCGTAGAGCTTACAATCTATATCTATATATCTATATATTATATGGAAACCCTGTATCTAGTAAGCTACAAAATAGGTCACTGTCATTTCCTATAATGTCTAATTTAAAGAATAATTCTTATTGATTTAACTGGTGGTAGTTAAGCTGCATAAACACCAAAATAATCCTATTGGGTTTATTTGATGTTTAAATGATTTAAGCCTTATTTGGTTCTCCAAATTATAGATCCCTTACCTGAAAAAAACCTTTATTTTAGATCATATCTGGAAGATCCTATAATAGCTGAATAATAATGCCATACCTGGGATTATCCCCATACCTGTCGAAGAATAGGAGGTATTATAGAGAATACTTTGAAGGAACCTGGTTGTTTTCATATTATTGGTCTTCCTGTAATTCTGATTACTGTGCTTTAGGGTTATTACATACTAACCACCAAGCCAGAGGCGAAAAGACTGATCCCGCCAATACCCATCATTTTTTCAACTGAATAAAAACTTTAATTTTTTTTATTTGCATACTACTAATCATTTTCAGTGGGTCTACAAGCCTGCAAACTATAAAAATCACTTTAATTTTGCTAGGACAGCTTCCATTGATTTCTACATGAACTAAAGCTTTTTGCTACCAAAGTTTTACATTCAAGTTTTTTGTGCTTATGAAAAAAATGATCGTTTGAGTTTTGGAAACTCAGATTGGTGAGTTTTAGTGCAAACAAAATTTTGAATGTTGATAAATCAGCCCCTTAGCATGATATGAGCGCTAAAAAAGTACTAGAATTTGGGTGAAGAACAGATTATCCAATTTTTCTGCCTCATTGGGATAGTGTTTAGCAGCATTATCGACCCATAAGACCTTCTCTCCATTCAAAGGTAGTAGGTCTCAGACAAGATTTATACAGAGTTTTAAAATCTATATTTTTTACTACTAAACAAACCTAAATCCATTCTTTTTTCAGAACAGGATTTTGTCATTAAAGTGCTGACTTTTCATTTGATTGTAATTCTAATAATGAGCACCTTTTGACCATATCTTTTTTAATTGGAAGTATGTTACAGTTCTGAAAAAGGAGGTGTCTTAAAATTGGCAAACATTTAGATTTAAAATATTAAAATCTAAAATAAATCTTACCTCAGTAAAACTTTCCCACTGCTCCCCATTAGTGATGAGTGAATTTTTTCGGCAGGCATGGATTCGCAGCGAATTTCCGCATTTCACCGCATTTTTGCGTAAAAATTTGGCATTAAAATAGGCGCTGCCCAAGGCTTGTGGTTTTAGAAATTTTCATAGTTTTTTTCATTCATAAGTTTGCGAAGATTAGTAGGAAAACATAAAACCCACAAGAAAAGTGTGGTTTTCGTGTTCTCTTTGGTTTCGTTTCGCATTTTAATATGTTAGCAATTTTTAAATTTGGATCTTTTAAATAAACGACTAGACATTCGTGGTTTTCATGGAAATGAATTTATGTTTTCAACTCTAAAACCACTAAAATCTAAATGTTGATAAACGTGCCTCCAAGTTTTACACCATCACTCCATTAATGCTCCAACAACAGGTTTTGCATTTATTTAGGTGGAAATGTAGAAGTTACATTAATTTGCTGGTACTTTGCGAGTAAATTCTACATTTTTGTGGTTAAGTAAGCACAATAATCTAGGTAACAAGTATCTTAAATACAGAGTTAAGTGCAAATTACGTAGCAGTAGCCTTACATCTGAAATGCCATGTTCATATCCTTAAAACTAGGGTGAGGAATCACTCATCTGGACAGTTTAGCTACTGAACAACATTCCATTTCTCATAATGGTGAATAGAATGTGGCAGCATAGGTTCTACATTGTTGGCACAGGGGTTAACAACCTGCCCAAGGCAGGCAAAGGATAAAGAAAGAAAAATTGCCTGATATTCATTCATTTTCAAACCCAGAACATAAACAGGGAAGGAGGAACAATTGACCCACAGGTGCACTCATGAGTCCTGTGGGTTTTGGGTTGGCCATGCAATGCTAGCGTCTACCTATCATCTGCTTCAAAGAGCTACTTGCCCAGTTCAACATATAGATTGTAAGCTCTACGGGGCAGGGACCTCCATCCTCTTGTGCCTTTGACTCTTAACTTATTGCAACTGTTACTGTATCTTGTATTTATTTGTATTTATTGTTATACTTTGTATTTATCTATTATCTTATTAACCCCCTGTTTGTATTAATGTATTCTACTGTACAGCGCTGCGTACATAAGTAGCGCTTTATGAATAAAAATATACATACATACATACATACAATAGGTACACTATATGGCCAAAAGTATCCAGACACTTCATCTAAAATGCTGTGTCTTGGCAGTTGGAACATTCCCTGCTAACTTTTAGTTTCTTGAAGCAATGTCAGCACAAGAACTGTTCATAGGGACTAATAATAAACAGAACAATTTAATTTATTACCTAGGACCTAACTTAGTACCTAGGACAGGTTACAATAACTAGCAACATGGACTAAAAGAAATTTTGTTTCATAACTGTTGGAATCTGTGATCTTTTCCCACAATTTGAGACAGAAAATAAGAAGCTGTCTATTATAGGAAGACTGTAATTTATTTATGTCCTGTTAATGGCTCACAACCCCAATTACATCATGAAATGTCCCCAGATCACAACCCAACTTGGCTTATGTTCTTCTGTTTGCATAAAGTGTTGTAGAATAAGCCTAAAATGTGATTTTTCACAGATTCTACTGTTCTGCACAATGACCTTTCAGGCATCCAAAATGGAAATGCCAACCTTATAACACAGATAAGAAATTACTGCATATTATGGTGTTTTTCCATTGTTTTATCTGTGAAATAAAGTGCCATTGCAGAACAGCACTTATTTATATACTAGATAATTTTCAGAAAAATAACAAGATTTCCAGAGGGAACTCCCCCAACAGTACTGAATGTTTGAAGCAATACTGATCACATAATACTGTAAAATATTGTGCTGCTTAAAATAAATTGCAATACAGAATGTGTCAGTGAAAGGAATTTATTAACCAACTGATTCAATCTCTAAAGAAGCAAAAATAATACCTACAAGAAAAAAACCGCATCTTCAAGCTTATAATAAACAAGTTTGCAGAATATCTTTAATCATTTTCTTCCTGTGCCCTTGCCAGGTGGCATATAAATTGGCAGTATAATGAGACACACGGTAGTATATAGTAGAAAAATGTGTATCATTAAACTTAGAGTGCAATATTAAAAAACTATTTGAATGTGGTTTGATATGGATTGTTAATGCCATGTTTTTTAGTACAAAAAAAGTATAAAAGTTTATTACAAAGTATAATCTTTGTATGTATGTGGTTTCATACAGTAGAGAAGTCTTGGAAAAAAATTATCAACTTAAATTTTGAGAAATGTACTAAAAATATTGTTGGATAGTTTTGTGTCTTTCCTATAACTTATGTTTTACATTTCTTCTAATCAAAAACAAGTTCTGTCATGCCATGAAAGAGATGTGTATATACCTTAATGACAGAGGCATCTATGGCAGAGATCACTGGTCCTATCCAAAACCCACTGTTTGCCTTTAGAACCGGCCTTGTACTTTATACTTGTATATATGTTTAAACATGATCAAATAAATTTAAAAAGTAAGATCTAAGGTACAACACATTAACAGTGAAATGGAGACTAAAATAATCTTTTTGTTGTCCAAGGAATAAGAATGAAAAGTAAGACAGAGAGCATTATTTCAAAGGATTTTGGAAGTTTACATTCAATTTAGTATTTAGCCAAATTTTTATTTGGCACATTCAGTATTAAGGTAAATGCAAAAATTCTTTAAATTTAACTTTAAATGGGAGAAACCATGAAACAAATCCTTTTATTGACTGTGGAAACTGTATAGAGAAGATCCCATACGTACTGTAATATATCTGCACAAATGTGTCAAATAATTAACAAAAGTTTTCGATGTCTATGATTGTCGAAAAGTGATATACTGTATAATATACCTAAGTGGCCTACCAAACTGCTGCATACATACCAATTTCTTAAACAGTGCCCAGAAATGTGCCTATTTTTATTTACAGCTGCTATGCAATATGGTTTATTCTCATCACTAATTTAATCACAGACTATTTCCTGCAATGTAGGAAAACATCATAGCCTTTTGGGTCTGGGCTGAGCTTTCTCTTCTGTCCTCCCTGTCCACAACTTTACACTGTCTGGCTTCCACCTCCAGCAGCCTCTTTTATACATATGCACCACCCCACTTTGTGATGTCAGAGATGGGGCAGGAATGGGTCTATGAATAGAGGTGCCTTGCCGGGTTGGGTTGGGAGTGGGTAGGTTAGGGTCAGGTGTCGGTATTTTATTGACTTTGTATTATTGTCCATAAAAAATATTTCATTATGTAACAGTCACAGTATGTTGAATTGGTTGGGAGGGTCACATAACTAAATCTGTTTTTTGAAGATATAACAGCCCTAATGCATTAATAATGTTTGCTTTGTCCCAGTAAACACAGGGTTGATCTCTTGAACTTGCTGTTGTGCCGTAAGAATTGCCTTTTTATTTTTGAGTTTTATTTATATCATATGCCAATATTCACTTCATTATATTTTTAATATGTTTGGCTTGTATTGTCTTTCTGGGTACTAATGGAGTTTTGGGGTCCTCTCCTCTCCAAAATACAGATTAGCTGCTATTTATCAGATTATAAATAAAATAATTATTGAGACAAATGACAATTACAGCATAAATCCATTCAACCAGTTAAATGCTTCATACGCTGTAATGTAGAATAGAATTACTGCTCTCCTTTGTTCTCTCTCTTTAAATTTTATTTCAAGCAATAATGAGAAACAGCCTACAAGCCAAGACTTTTATTAGAGACTAGCACATTCTTTTTTCCTTCTTTACCACCTTCATCTTCATCTTTTTATCTGACAGATTGTATTTGGTGCAGCTATGGCGAATGAGAAAATTCTATTAATTAAATGAAACAAAAGAGGGCAGAGAGGACAGAGAATAAGTAATAAAACTGTCACCATGAACTGAGAAGAGCAATCAAGGAAAAAGAATGTTATTTTTAATAACCCGAAGTTGAACGAAAGTGGAGGCAGCTATTTTTTCTGTAAATCCTCTGATCAGTTTTTAATTTTTAAATCTGCACAATGAGGCTACAAATACAAAAATTGAATAGAATAGTAAAAAAATATTTATCTCTGGCAAACAAGAACAAATTATGAAGAGCAATATCAAAGGTTGCTATTAATTTTATATATATATATATATATATATATATATATATATATATATATATATATATATATATATATATATATATATATATATAAGCTTTAAATTATTCTTTGAATCAACAATTGGATTTTTGCATGTGCCATATTGTTGTCATATGTGTTGAAGAGTTTTAACTTTTATGGTTTCCCACTTTATACATAAGAAAATATCTAATCAAACCAATAAGCAGTGTAAAATTTTTCATGATTAAAATCTCATCAAATACCATAGAAAAAGTGACCCACCTAAGGGATTTACCCCATCTCAACTCATTATTGATACTTGGTTGTACAGGTATGACCTGTTATCCAGAATGCTGTTTTTTTTGGATAAGGGATCTTTCTGCAATTTGGATATTCATACCTTATGTCTGCTAAAAACTCATTTAAACCTAATAGAATTGTTTTGCATCTAATCTAATTAAATCACAGTTGGGATCAAGTACTGGCATATTAATACAGAGAAAAAGGAAATAATTTGTAAAATTTTGATTCATTTGGTTAAAATGGAGTGTATGGGAGATGGTCTTCTTTTATTTTGGAGCTTTCTGGATAACAGGTTTTCAGATAACAGATCCCATACCTGTACAAAAAAAGTCAATAATGGAAATGTTCTTATTTTTTACACAGGCCCTGTTTTATTTACTTTTCTATATAAGCTGAATAAAATATAACTTATTGTATGAAGCATTTCAGTTTAGTCAAATTTGTAATTTTGATTTGTTTTACCAAGAATTTTCCTTTGTTGTACAAACAGTACATTATTATACACATGTTTTTTTCAACTAGTCCTTAATTCTTTATAAATTCTTAATAAATAGTAAATGATGCTTTAAGTCTGTCTTTTGAAACTTGGTCTAATCACACCTCTTTACTACAAAATGTTTTGGCACAATCTCTCCCTTTTCCCTATACCACTCACTGCTTGGGCACTTTTCCATTGTATCATCAATATAGTGGCACACGAAGTTCAATGACAAATTACCTGGCAAATGTTTTTTTATTTTTAGTGAAAAGAACAATGAATTGAACGAGCTAAAGATTTAAATGGTTCTCTAATTACAACATAGTACAAAAACTAACATGCATATGCACCTTTGCAAGTCCCAAGTCTAGTTAAAGCAACACTTGGGAATCACGAGTCAGTTAACAAGCACTCTGTGGGTAGTGTTAAGTGTGAGCTTCCATCTAATTAGTGCTATATGATAGTATATCAAGTTCATAAACTACAGCTGCACGCAATGTGTTTGGCATTACCTAGAGGGTATCATTTTGCTGCAAGGCAAGAAAAGTCATAATATTGCTAACAAATCACCTAATGACATATGATATCACTAAAAAAGCATAGACTAAGCCTGTTGGAGCATATGGTTTCATTTACAAGGAACTAGACAACTACTTGATTTTAGAAGCAAGAGCTGTATGCTGATGGATTAATATTACATAATCAAGAACATCCAATAATAAGGGTATATTTTCTTATCCCAATACTGAAATAATCATTAGTGCAGGAGCACTGAGTGGGTTAGGAGCATATTTTTAAATGGTGATCCATACACTAATTGTGGCAGTTACAGTGCCGCACTCTGCATCTTACGCCCAGTGCAGTGTCGGGTGTTGCGGGGTTTACCCCACCTGGTTACAACCTGAATCCTCTGCAACTCCCTACCTGGCTAGTCTAAATAAGCAAAGCAGTCTCGGTATATTTTATCTACAACTACAGTATGTCACTACTTTAATTAACAACAGTGAAATAACCCATGTGGCTCCACACACTAATTTCGTTCCTTAGCCTGCAGTTTGAGTCGTTCCTTAGCCTGCAGTGTGGTTTGCAGTCACCATCTACACCTGTATGGAAAACAGTGTCCTTTAAAGCAAAATACTTGTAAACCACTTCTCAGTTACAGTAGTTTATTGAGATGTCAAGCACACTTTTTTTTGGATCAGTCACAAAATTTTCAGTTGAGGAAGGATAATGATTGAAAACATGTTATGCTTGTCTTCTAAATAAATGCTTAAACTGAGGAGAAAAGAGGGTGATTCCTTATTGTATTTCCTTGAAGGGCTTCATTTTTCTTTTGTAGACCATCTGTGCTTCATTTCCTTGTTTAAGGAGATACAGTGGAGGAAATAATTATTTGACCCCTCACTGATTTTGTAAGTTTGTCCAATGACAAAGAAATGAAAAGTCTCAGAACATCATCATTTCAATGGTAGGTTTATTTTAACAGTGGCAGATAGCACATCAAAAGGAAAATCGAAAAAATAACTTTAAATAAAAGATAGCAACTGATTTGCATTTCATTGAGTGAAATAAGTTTTTGAACCCTCTAACAAAAAAAGACTTAATACTTAGTGGAAAAACCCTTGTTTGCAAGCACAGAGGTCAAACGTTTCTTGTAATTGATGACCAAGTTTGCACATTTTAGGAGGAATGTTGGTCCACTCCTCTTTGCAGATCATCTCTAAATCCCTAAGGTTTCGAGGCTGTCTCTGTGCAACTCTGAGCTTGAGCTCCCTCCATAGGTTTTCTATTGGATTAAGGTCCGACTAGGCCACTCCATTTTCCCGTTAATGCATATAAGTTGTCCTGTGCCCTTAGCAGAAAAACACCTCCAAAGCAAAATGTTTCCACCCCCATGCTTGACGGTGGGGACGGTGTTTTGGGGGTCATAGGCAGCATTTTTCTTCCTCCAAACACAGCGAGTTGAGTTAATGCCAAAGAGCTCTATTTTGGTCTCATCAGACCACAGCACCTTCTCCCAGTCACTCACAGAATCATTCAGGTGTTCATTGGCAAAACTTCAGACGGGCCTGCACATGTGCCTTCTTGAGCAGGGGGACCTTGCGAGCCCTGCAGGATTTTAATCCATTGCGGTGTAATGTGTTTCCAATGGTTTTCTTGGTGACTGTGGTCCCTGCTAATTTGAGGTCATTAACTAACTCCTCCCGTGTAGTTCTAGGATGCTTTTTCACCTTTCTCAGAATCATTGACACCCCACGAGGTGAGATCTTGCGTGGAGCCCCAGAGCGAGGTCGATTGATGGTCATTTTGTGCTCCTTCCATTTTCGAACAATCGCACCAACAGTTGTCACCTTCTCTCCCAGCTTCTTGCTAATGGTTTTGTAGCCCATTCCAGCCTTGTGCAGGTCTACAATTTTGTCTCTGACATCCTTGGACAGCTCTTTGGTCTTTCCCATGTTGGAGAGTTTGGAGTCTGCTTGATTGATTGATTCTGTGGACAGGTGTCTTTTATACAGGTGACTAGTTAAGACAGGTGTCCTTAATGAGGTTGACTAATTGAGTAGAAGTGTCTAACCACTCTGTGGGAGCCAGAACTCTTAATGGTTGGTAGGGGTTCAAAAACTTATTTCACTCAATGAAATGCAAATCAGTTGCTATCTTTTATTTAAAGTTATTTTTTCGATTTTCCTTTTGATGTGCTATCTGCCACTGTTAAAATAAACCTACCATTGAAATGATACTGTTCTGAGACTTTTCATTTCTTTGTCATTGGACAAACTTACAAAATCAGTGAGGGGTCAAATAATTATTTCCTCCACTGTATATAGGGTAACTTAAAACTTCTCCAGTCTTGTAGGCAATAATGAACAACACACAAAGACAGGCTTCAGGTCCATATCAGGTCAGTCTAGCTGCTGATTGGTTCCTATCCTACATACAGTGTTCTGAGTTCCGCCAGCCCCCCTGCTCAGCCTACAAAAGAAGGCTGTAGGAAGTGGAAAAGATGGGAGGGGCAATAAGGGTTTCAGGGGAAAATTTCAATAAACCAGAAACATAACTTTTCTTAGCACGTTTCTTCTATATTTAAAAGTATAATGCACAGGCACCTTCTTGATTTTCACACAATGGGGCCGATTCACTAAAGGTCAAAAGACGCATATCACATGCCTAAAAAAACGCAATCACAATGCGTTATTTACCTCACATTGCGTTAATTAGCGAATAGAAATAATGCTAACGCATGATTCCCAGACACATATTAAGCGAATATTGTGCGAATGTATATATGTGCGAATATTAACACCTACTTGGGGCAGGCTGTATTTAAAGAAAATTGTGGTTCGTGAGCTTTTGGCAACACAATATGGACTTTGCAGTGGGATTTATTCAAGTCTGTGTTGGCCCTAGAGTGATGCAGCCTCCAGTTTGCAGGGAAATGGTCATTTTCAGTACAGTAGTTTTCCAAAAGTAATGGTTACGTGCGTAAAATCACTCAAGAAAAACACTCATCGCGAGTTAAATAACGCAAAGAACATTGCGTCTTAATTATGATGCCTGTCCTTTTAGTGTCGCAAAAAATAAGAAGCGATACAATTTTTAACGCATGCTATAAATAGCGCTTATTTTATCGAGCTTTAGTGAATCGGCCCCAATATGTCTCCTTTAAAATCATTGCCTCAGAATAATGCTTTATATCTTTATTAAACAAACTTGTATTCATCCATTTGATTGCTTTGGTTGAAACGCTAAGCTCTGCTTCATTCTTTTCAGGTGCTTGTGTTCTGAACACAAGCTTATACATTTACACTGGCCGTACAAACTACGCCTAAAACATCCATGTGAGTTGACATATCTGTATAGAGATTTAAATACTAGTGCATATCCTCACCTTTTAGATCAAATCTCATTGTTAAGAAACCTTGCATTACTTTCTATAAACAACCCTGCATAAAATATAGTATAGCAAGAATAAATGAAGGAACTTGTATTTATTTAAAATTTTAAAAGGTAAAATAGGGAAATCTGTTAAATAAGTTTTATCACTAATCTTTTGTGGACTTGTAAAGTCATTTCTACAGCCAAAGCAAAATATGATGAGTAGATTCATTTTTATAAATATCATAACTATGCATAAGCAATATGTGCAACCTTACAGTAGCCTTATGTATTCATACAAAGTGCCTCACACTGTTCCATAGAATAGTAATATTGTTGGCAGGGTATACTCCAATATACTGTACTAATACTACTACTTACTCAGATATTGGGATATAAATCCTCACTTTCAATACCAGCCAAGATTATAATTTATATTTATATTGGTTTAACCAAATAACATTGTTCGCAATTACTGTATCTATAGCTCACTTTCTTGCAAATTTATTCTTAAAATGACTATGTGTAAGTAAATCTTTAATACCAGTATTTCTCCTATATAACAAGACATCCAACCATGGATCCCAATGTTTTCCTATAACTGATCATATCTCATTATCATTTGCATTATAGGTTATAACAAATTGGCTTTTAATTGCTTGCTGTGACCTAAAGCATAAGAAGAGATTCTCGAGATTGAGCAAGAGCATGTTGGTAGGCTCTATGTAGAGTCTTGCTATTACACCCCTGTGCTTTAAATCTTCTTTAAAGCCAATACATTTGATTTTTTTAATTCCTCTTCAGTAGAGAAAATCTGTCTAAGCTTTAAATATTGGCCTTTGGAAATACCCTCAATACATTTAGGTGGATGCATGGATGAGGCATGCAGTAGGCCATTGCTTGCAGTGGACTTACCAAAAAGGGTGGTAGATAGTACCCCAGCTTCATTCCTAGTATGCTGAAACATTATTTTAAGACATTTTTTTATTAAACAGAAGTACAGTCCAATAACATTAATGGTAAATACACCACTGAATAGTTTACATATTTTTTTTATATTTTACTTTAAAGACCTTCATTTATGATTAGAGCCTAGAGAAATATTGATTGTTGGACTTGTGACCTTAAATTTATATCAGAATATATAGTTCATTCTTCAGAGATGTGTAAAACAAACATACAGTATATATTGCTTTTTAAATTCCATAAAGAATGGAGCAATATAAAAATAGATTATGTGGATGAGTTAAGAAATATTTATGTAATTTACTTATGTCATTAGCTAATAAATTGATTTGACTTGCAATATTATCTTTCAAAACTGTCTAATTTTAGATCTATCAAAGAGAAAAAGGAGAAGGGTCTTTGTTGGCTTCAGTCACATCATAGAAATACACCAGGGCACAATCTATTTAAAATTCCTAATGTGTGCTGCAGAGGCTTTTGCACATTCTGATTCAATGTTACGGTAAACTGTGAACAATAGATATGGTATATTAACAGAAATGTAGAATAATCTATAAATCTATTAAATGTTTTCAAATATTATCTTGTAAGGCTTTTGGATAATTAGAAAACACAATTCTTTTGTTTACTTTACTTTTAAATAGTTGAATGATAAACTCAAATT
Organism: Xenopus tropicalis; assembly: GCF_000004195.4. NCBI lineage: Eukaryota > Metazoa > Chordata > Amphibia > Anura > Pipidae > Xenopus > Xenopus tropicalis. The sequence goes on along the minus strand of NC_030677.2, from coordinate 120,434,328 downwards.
TTGCAGGCCCCCTCCTCTGTTTAGGGATTTAAAGAAAACAATGTGCATATTTTGGCCAGAGAAGACATCTAGTTTGAAAGAGGTGTAAAGGAGGGCTTGCGTGCCAAAATGGAAAAGCATCCCTAAACAGAGTAAGGGGCCTGAGCAACCACTTGTCAGCAATGTACAAAGCGCTGCAACTGCAGCAATGTACAAAGCACTGGCAGTTTCACAACAATCTACAATTCCAGTCATTTACATTTGACAAATTAACACCTGCCTCAATGAGAAACATGGAACCATGGTGATTGGATGCCTGTGTCTGTACTATCCTTAAGGGTTTAATACTGGGGAATTCCCTACCCCTCTGTTGAACTGAAGAAACTGCTCAGATGAGTGGTAAAACATTTTTGATAAAACTCATAAAGCCCAGTTGCTTCATGTATGTGTTTCTCCACAAACCCTTACAGAATTATAAAAAAAGGTTTCTTTGCACATGGAACTCAAACAAGAAGGCAGTGCTATTTAAAAGGTATATTTTCTTGTAGCTTATACCTGATTGTCACAAGCCAAATTTAGTGTAAACAGCTTTTTTTTCCAAAAGGACTTTGCTCAATATCACATATTATTTTAAAATATTTATGGAAAATATTTTCCATGTAGAGAATACAGTAACATTTATCTTAATAAAGATCAAGACCTAACCTTTTGATTTATTAGATGCTATCCTGTGAAAGTACTCAAATGTCATGGCAGAGCAGAAAAGCTCTAGGACCAAAGAGCTTAACCCTGAGCCTTTACCATGAAAAAACCTAGGAAATGATATCTGTTACTGATATGTTTTTTGACAATAGTATGTCAAGTTGACAAAACTCATAGGGACCAATACAGAACTCTTGGAAATTCAATAGATTTTATTGCCCTTTGAACTGGACTTCAAAGCAGGGGTCTTGGACACAATGCATGTGTGTGGCTTATTGATTTAAAGGAACAAAAATACTGGCCTTTTTGGCATTAGATCATTCAGTCCAACATGCATAACAACTTAGTTTGAGAGAAAACCATGATTGTCTGCCATTCTACTTTAGCCTGACAAGGCAATTTAATTCCTCCCTCAACTTGTTTCCAGCTGAAGTGATGGATCCTGGGATTTCAAGTATCAGCATTCATCATTTTACCTTGGAACAAGGCAAGAGAAATAGCTCTGTCAACCTTAAAGTATGACAAAGTAAAAAATGCTATAATATAAATAAAGTCATTAATTCAAATCAAAATCTAACCTTGTAATTAGCCAGAAGCTGCTCTCTAAAAGTACTAGCTAGTATGGATAGTATCAGTTATAACTTCACTCACAACTTAGTCCAATAAGTGACTGACATACTGTACTTTCATGGAAATTGAAATGCATATTTTGTGCTGTTAAGTTGACTACATTTATTGAAGCTATAAACAAAAAATCTGCAGATTCACTGCACATAAAAGCTTAGGGATCAACTCATATTCTGTATAAGGCTGATTAGTAATTAACACATATGATTACTGGCAGCTTATTTGACAGGCAAACATAACTTTCTTTGCTTGATAATTTCCGACGACCCCTAAGCGTAGCTTCTCAACAGCTGCTCAGAGCAAACTGACCATGTGAGTGTTGCAGACACTTCTAACAGAAGTGCCACTATGTCCAGTATGGTCACCCCCCGTGACAACTTTAAAGGACTGGATTATTACTACTATAGAGGTGTTAAATCTTTAGGCTGGTTCAATAAGTTCATTATATAAAACAGGGTTCCCCAACCTTTTATACCTGTGAGCCACATTTAAATGAAAAAAGGGTTAGGGAGCAACACATGCATGAAAAAGGTTCCTGGGGGTGACAATAAGAGCTATAATTGGCTACTTAATAGCCCTTATGTGGACTGGAAGCCTACAGAAGGCTTTGTTTGGCATTATACTTGGTTTTAATGCAACTGAAACTTGCCTCCTTACCAGAAATTAAAAAATAATCACCTACTTTGAGGCCACTGGGAGCAACATCCAAGGGGTTGGGGAGCAACATGTTGTTGGGGAACACTGATATAAAATACTGTATGGCATGTCTAGCCATATTCATATTTAGGGTTTAGTTCTCCTTTAATAAAAATGAAAAATTGACCATATACCTTATGTTCATAGAGTACTAAAGCCTAAAAATGAATCCTGTATGGCCATAGACATAGAGTATAACTAAATCTCATCCACATTTATATAGTGCAGGTATTTTATAAAGAGATAAAAATGATTCACAGTAGATGTGCATTAACATTCTAGGCCATAACATCACTCACACACACACAATTAAGGGATCTTGTGTACAAGTCTACTCTGTGCGAGTTGAATACAGTACAATATGTGTTATTTGTAAGTATAGATAGTGCTGTAGAACATGCAGTGTTACCACAAAGATATAATATTCCATTAACTAAATGTTACTTTAAGAAGGAAAACATACATACATACATAGCAACAGTTATATTTATTTATAGCAATGATATATATTCATATATATGTCTAATTCCTATATTAGACATTTAACCCATATTTAGTAATGTAATTTCTTTACTGGTAAAAAGAATGAATGACACTCTTTCCAAAAAGTCAATATTTCTTGTTACTTTACAGCATATCTGGTTTCAGCTTAGCTTTTTAGATGAACTGCGCATTGATGAACCCATTTTGTAGCAAATGCAAGTATCTAAAGGCAGAGGCTGATGAACCCGTACATTTAAGAGATAATGAAATGCTGAGATAAACTAAATACAAAATTGTTTATCAAAAAAAGTACAATGTAAGCAGCACTTTCTGACAGTCTCATCAACAGTAATTAGAGCTTTGGGCAGAAAGGAACGTGTATACGTGTGGTTGTCTACTTAGGGCTGGCATTAAGCCTGTTCATCTGCCATGAGACTAAACTTTAGTAGAGCTTTGTCCTTGCAAGGAAAATAATTGTGGTAACTGTAATAAAGAATGACATTTATAGCAGCATGTATTCATAATATAAAGTAAAAAACTTTAACCTGTATACATACAGGGCCAATCTAATGCAATATGTTTAGTGTTTTGTTTCTGAACATCCACACAATGTATACTGATCTGCATTTGTCCTTATAAAACTTGCATACACTACACAGAAAATGAATTCAGTTCTCAGCAACAACAAATATTTTATGCAGAGCAGCAAAGCAGATAGCTCCATGCCACATTAAAGGGGATGTTAAAAATAACTTTTGCCTAATGAAAACAAATTAATTATTATTATTAATTATAAGAACCATCTAAAAAAATGTCAATATTTTTAAAGTTTTCTGTTGTGTCCTTGATCTGTTGCATTTTCATTTGTTTATAAATGACTTCAAGGGTGGCATTTTAAGTGATGGGCAAAATAACGCAGCAGGCTTGGATTTGCAGTTTCACCATTGGCGGGTTTTTTCGTGAAACAGGCGTAAAAATTCACCGCAGGGCAAATAATTGCCACCAATGTCAAACAATTGGCCCCCATGTCAAAACAAATTGTTGTGTGTTGTTTTCCAAATTTTTCGCCGTCTTCTTTCATAGGTTCGTTAATTTTTCGACAAAGCGAGACAGGACAGAAAAATGCTGATTGACTTCAATGTATTTGGAGTAAGAAAAAAAACGCTTATTGACTTTAATGCATTTTACATAAAAAAAAGTTGCACAGTAGCAGCGTAATAAACCAATTGACTTCAATGCCTTTCGAGAGTTTTTTGCAGTTTCAGGAATTTCTCAGCAGCTCTGTTACTTTTTAGGTAAATGGAACAGATTCTCTCATCACAATTAGTATTTTACGCCATAAAAGGTTTCGAACTGTGCACTAGAGGATGTGGAGAACCTTCAAGGATGTGGAGAACTGCATATGTGACGGAGCTATCCCATTATTAAAAACACATGCATTAATATATTCACACACAAAAATGATACTCGAGTCTGAGGAGTCTGAAAATTGGGTTTGTTCCATGTATAACTGAAGTAAGTGACTTTTTTTAAATCTAATGGGGAATGTAATATAGATCACTAACAGCAAAATTGTTAGCAATGAGAATAATTATTCACAGTATATGCAATAAAAAAAGCACGTCTTAATGCGCAATTAAAATTTCCAATGCAATAACAGTCTAATGAAAAATATTACATGCAGATTGTATTCTTATTTGCGCAAAACATTTTTCCATTTACAAATTGTATTACTTTCCCCTATAAGATTTCAATAATACCACATGAACATGATTGTATTAAAATATAAAGTAATATATTGGATTTTCTTGTGCTTCAGAATAACAGTAATATGGTCTTACACCACAGTTATATGGTCCTATTTTATTTATCAGCTGTAGGATCTGATGGCCCTTAATCAGGACCAATGAGTAAAAGAGGAAAGTTCTTATGTTATTTTTATACTTATATTAATGTATTTAATTATACTTATAGGGCTACACCTTTTAATAATTTATTTTTGTGCACGTTTTGTTTTGTTGGAGGAAAAAAAGGATGAAATGCTCCTAGTAACCCAATACACCCCACAATATAGACCTTTACATCAATAAAGAATGGTTAGGACCCCACCTCTGAACTCTTGGTATCATATCAAGACATTGGTAGAGGACATGAGCTAGGGGATAGCTAGATTCAAGCTAGGTAGCTTCTGGCAATAAAGGTCATGGCAGTCCATATCCTTATTGCCTCCACACCCAATGGAAAGATTGGTTGGTTTTAGAGGGCCAACAGTGTGCTGTGAGTTTCATGTGCTCTTGAAGCATAATTATGTCTGCTCCATTTGTATATTTTGGGGCCCATTTACTTACTCACGAACGGGCCGAATGCGTCCGATTGCGTTTTTTCCGTAATGATCGGTATTTTGCGATTTTTTCGGAAAATTATCGCGACTTTTTCGTTACCAATACGATTTTTGCGGAAAAACGCGAGTTTTTCGTAGCCATTCCGAAAGTTGCGATTTTTTCGTAGCGTTAAAACTTGCGCAAAAAGTTGCGATTTTTTCGTAGTGTTAAAACTTGCGCAAAACGTCGCGCCTTTTAAGTTTTAACGCTACGAAAAAAGCGCAACTTTTCGCGCAAGTTTTAACGCTACGAAAAAATCGCAACTTTCGGAATGGCTACGAAAAACTTGCGTTTTTTCGCGCAAATCGTATTGGTAACAAAAAAGTCGCGATAATTTCCGAAAAGTCGTAAAGGCGCCGAAAAAATCGCAAAAAATACGAAAAAGTCGCAAAATGTTCGTTTTCCAATCGGAATTTTTCCAATTCGAATTCGTGGGTTAGTAAATCAGCCCCTTAGTATTTTGTATGTTTAAGGTGCCAAAATGCCAAGAGCTTACTGTACTGCCTATACAAATAATTTATAGAAAAAAATCAAAGATCACAAGGAAGGAAACTGTGGTGAAAAACAAGCTGATACAAGCTGAAAAACACTGTCAGTAATAACCTGACCTATTACAGAGTATATTGATCATCTTTCAGTGGTCATGTTGACCTTTTCTTATTGAACATTGTTGCTAAAATTAGCCCATTAAAGAACATGTATCATATGCAGTACTACATATCTTATTTAGCTGAGCGGATGTTGTGATTTATCAGACATATCATTTAAAATAGATCCCATATCCTGCACTGATTCTATTGACATGTTAAATATACTGTAATGGTAAGGCCCCATGGGGTGGATTCTCAGCCTGCTGATAAGTGCAAACTGACAATTTTCTTCTAGTTAGCCATCTTGAAGTATATTGCAATATATGGATATATATATATATATAATATATGGACTTGTCACTGTCTATATGTACTTTGTGGTCACAACCTAAATGCACTCCCGCCTAATGGTTTAAAATTTAGTGGTTGAGCACAACTTTCCCTTTTTTGCTATAATTTACAGCAATATTGGCAAGAAATGCAAAGTATTGTGTTAGTTGGTGGATATCGGCAGTGTGTGCCAGCAACCATGCTTTTGGTTTTTGTACTTCCTACCAGACCACATGCTCAGTTGTTTCCCTGACTCCAACTGAGAATGCATTTTTGATGCCTGCTTCTCTTGTGTCTTTATCTTATACAATACCATTATGCATGCATAAGCGTCTCACGGTACCCAAGGACAATCCATAAAAGGAAAAGAAAGTTGGACTGAGCTTGAGGTCATTAAAAGACAGATAAAAAGCGTAAACTCTCTCAAGAATAGAAAATGAGCCACTCTAAGTGAAATGCTGTTCTTCTCCAGTGTAATGACTGTAACAACTAAGAACATGGTTTCCAGTTTCCTCATGTACAGAAATATATACTGTAAATCTATCCCAGCAGAGGTTGTCTTCTGTGCCAATTACAAGTCTGCAGGAATGGCGTTTTGTGGTTTTATTTTAACGTTAGGGTTGGTAAATCTTCTTCTTTCAAAAGCACTTCAATTATTCAATTTATAATTTCAGAATCTATCCCTTTGATGATGCAAACAGTATCCAAATAATGGGGGGGGGGCTGTGAAAAATCAATTCTCCATTATTTACTGAACATACCCACAAAGTACAACATGGCATATCATTAAATGAATAAGAGGGGGATTTTGACATGTTTAAAGTTTCTAGGGGAAACACTACGGGTGCTACATCTAAACAAAGGGACATCCTGCAGATTGAGTTTAAAAACATAAAAATTTATCATTATATCTGATGATAAACCTGATATAGTTGATGATAAACATTTATTATAACATGTGTAATTAAAAGGATATACTGAGATATGGTTTTAAGAAAGCGTTAGTTAATGCTCTGTTGAGTACCTTCCTTATCATGGATGAGCAAAGCCATATTCCTGTAAAAAATCATTGTTAAAAAAGAAAACCAACAATACTTATTTAAAATATTTATTATCTTTCAAAAAATCTTGAGAACCTAAGGATTGTTAGTGCAATTTGCTACAGTACACAGCAAAAGGCTCAAGATAAGCACAGCACCAGCCAAATACATATCATTTCTTTCAGCTTTCACAGATTGATTTTTTTCTGCAGTTGTAAAATAAATACTCAGATTTGCTGAACTTTCCCAGTTTCTTTTTAATCTTAAACAAACAGAAACGAAAGCGGGAAGAAATTACCTGAATCTATGTCTGACAATACATTAGTATAATTACAAACAATAATGTTTCTGTCTTCTTCTATTGATAGGGTATATCCTGTACTGCTTCAGAAAATGGGCCATGAATTGTGTTTACTGAGCAGTTTAAATACAAAACACAGTTTAGAATAAGAGCACACCAGGCATCTATAACCCCTCGTTATGTGGGCGTTCAAATATTCTTTCTGCTGAACTTGTAGATTTCCTTCACATGTAATGTATATCAATGCAAGCACAAAATGTATCATTTCTTTCACTTGCTACAAACATTGACCTACCTACAGAGTGTGTGTCCTGAAATGAACCAACACTAGACACTGCTTCACTTGAATTACTTAGCACTTGCTGGAGGATTTCTGTACTGTGCACTTTCTATAGATGGTCATGATGAAGTTCAGACAATTCTATTATTTTTTAATGATCTACAGGACACTATTTGTGTGCTGAAACAAACATTTACATCGCACATAAAACAAGCAATGTTGAAACATGATATTCTTGAAGTAAAGGCAATAAAATGTTAAAACTACTTTTCAGACATTTATATATTTAATCTGCCTACTTGCATCTCCCAAAAAAATGTTAGTGCAGTTGGTCTTCATTTTTTTTTTGTTTGTTTGTTTACAATAGCAATGTACAATGTACAGCTTCAGTAGAAAGATAAGTAATTAAAAAATAAGCAACCCAAACAATCAGATTTAATCATATTTAGTGGCAGGGGTGAACAAAAAGGCCAATCATTTTTTAAAAAAATTAGATGTTGCTTATAATAGGTTGCATTAAAGTGTATCTGTACATGCAAAACAGTCCCTACAACCCCTTAGATTGATTTGGCAATTTATCTGCCTGTGTATGGGCATCTGGCCTGAAATCGGTCAGATCTCAATCCGACAGGTTTGATTTTTCTGTTGGATCAGGGACCCCATTGGGTAGTTGATGTGGTCCCTGAACCGACAGCGCCTATGCCCATTATTTTTAGTTGATCATTTGACCCTGGTGCCAAATGATCGAATTAGCGAGATATCACCCACACGTAGGCGGCACTTTGGTGACTCACTTGGTGACCTTGCCAAACGAGCGGATCTTACAGTGTATAGCCACCTTTACTCTGTATAGATCAGTATAAAGTCAAATTGGAAAGCTGTTTTAGAGTACAATGTGCCTGCACCATGCCATTTACATTTATTTTGATCCAGGTTATGCCCCCCATTGTTTTAATGCTACTCCCCACTTATTGGGCCATTCTTCCAAAATGGTGTATTGAATAAGAAATATATACTTCACTAAAACTCACCTTTGAATAAGGAGTAAGAGGATTATGCATTACAGAGAAACAGAGCAATCACTAGGTAGCACAGGCAAGAGTCCTGTCATGGTCCTGGACAAAGTGGGGGGCTAGACAGCTGTAAAAGGCAGCAAAGTTTGATGAATCAAGAGCGTGATTTGGTTGATCAGGGGTGCGACTAGGCAGGCTTATAGGGCACCACCATTTCTGACAGCAACCCTATAGAGAAACTCGAAAAAAGTTTGCAATATCCGAACTAATTACAGTGAAACCCTACAAACTACAGTAGTGATGTGAAAGTATAACATCCATAACAAGGAGAATAATCTATTAAGGAGGTTTATTGTATATTCAATAAAGTATAAAGTTGTCCCCCAAAAAAAATCAATTTGAGTTTAAATAAATGTGAATTAAAAGAAATAAAAATCAGAAAAATCTAAATATATCATATATATATATATATATATATATATATACACTCTAAAATAGACAGCTAAGCCATACACTTGCTCAAATGTGATACACATGTGCAAATAGGTCTTGCAAGAAGCCCATAATGAATACTAATGAACAGAGATAAACAAAATTATTCACCAAGCTTTGACATATTCTGAATTTTATTAGTTAGCTGTCAGTGAAGCAAATCATGAATGTGGGGCTAAAAATGTTTCCAAATATAGGAATTAGTGGTGAGAGAATCTGTCATGTTTCGCTTCACCTAAAAATTCATGAAACCCTAGAAAAATTTGCAAAACAGTGAAAATGTGCAAAAGGCATTAAAGTCAATGAGAGTTTTTGTTTTTTTTGCAGCAACCTTTTTTTCAAGGCAACTTTTTTCCACACAAAATACATTGGAGTGGGGATTTTTTTTTTTTGTGGTGACTTTGCAATCAATTTTAAATAAGATTCATACATATTGTGTAAACAACTAGTGATGAGCGAATTTGTCCTGTTTCGTGTTGAGAGAAAAATCCACAAAACAGGGAAAGTTGTACATAAAAAAACACAATTTTTTCCACACGCGATATTTACATCTTTACAATTTGTGTATTGTTAAATGGTAGTACCCTACCATTTACAATGTATGTGTGAGTTCTATGTTGTGGGATAACCCAAGGCCTTGTGGTTATGGAAACGCTTAATGGGTGATATTTTTGTTTTTCAATAGGGGGCACATGATTCTCTGTATTATATATTATTTATTTGTAATAAAATTTGTAATACAATTTTTTTTTCCTTTTTTGCCTAAGGGGAAGGGTGAATACTTGCTTTCTGAACAAAATGATTTTTAATTCTCAGTCGAAATGATCTCTTCCCATTAAATACAAGTTGTACTTAAGTTTCTCCTTATATCTCTGTCTTAACTTCTTTGGCATGTAGCATTTGTTTATTACATCTATTCTAAACCTGATCTGGATTGGATTTATTCACAGATATTTCCTCTAAAGTGAACTCTCACCCTTCCAAAGACTAAAATATATTATGTGTACATTAAACACAGTGTCAGACAGGGCATTTTGTATTATTTAATTATGATCATGATCAACTTCCCAGTTTCACTAAGTCTAGCAACTTTTTCATTTAGATTTCTATTATAGATTTCTTCCTGCCTGTAATATTGATTCAGAAGTGAGAGGTTTTTTTTTTTATTACTCATAGTTTCATCCCAATATTTTCTTCTGGTGGTCATGTTTGACATACAAAATAAGAAACAGTGATTGAGGATGGTGTGAAAAACAAAAACAGAAGAAACATGAAATAAATATATAATTTGTATACTTTAGGTTTAAAATGTGGTTATCAAACATGAGATGGACACACCATCTAGCTGTGTTTTATCTTCACAGTTTCTGTTTTATTATTCTACATATTCTGAAAAAATATTTAGAATGAGATATTGGAACAGCTAGTTAAAATGCCAACAATGTTTAGGAGCAAATATACTAGAACAGATTTAACAAAGATTAAACTGGAGAAGGGTTCCTAGCAGGAAAACATTTTAGTGGCATGTTTAAAAAAATCAAGGAGTTTTTCTGTAATGGTTAGGGGCAGTGAGTTTGCTAAACAATGAAACCCTTTCTGAGTTTCAAAAATAACAAAAGCAATGGTGAGAGGCTCTTGATCTTACCAATAACTCAATACAATATAATGGGTATCACTGAACTCACAAAAAAGGTACTGGAAATGTTTGCAAAGTAACCAGCTAAATAAAGATTTGTTGGTTGGGGTCTCCAGTAGTTTCTAGAAACGGGTAATTTGTATAAAGAAAGTAAGCAAAGCCAAAGCAAAGCAAGAGATGAGAAGGTCACAAGGGATCAACAGACTTAAGGACATGAGAGACAGCTGAAATCCAGTACAGATCCAGCCCCAAGTAACTGAAAGGAAAGCAGTCCAAGCCAAGAAATAGATATACTGGATCCCCACAAGTAAAAGGGAAGTTATATGCTTGTAACTGGGTGTCTATACAGTATGTATGTATGTATGTATAACTTTATTTATAAAGCGCCACAAGGGTACGCAGCGCTGTACAATCTTACAGAATACAAAATTACACACAGGGAGGACGAGTGATACAATAAATAAATACAATAAATACATATATGTATATATATATATATAAGTGCCATGTGGTATGAGACACAGTAGGAAGGAGGTCCCTGCCCCGTAGAGCTTGCAATCTGAGTGGTTGGGTAACATACAGGCACAAACTGGAAGGTAAGAGTGCATCAGGTATGGGCATTTGCCCTTAAGCGCAGGACTAGGCGAAATAGTGTCTTAGTGCTCCAGAAGGTAACAGCTGAGTTTTTTCTTAAAGAGAGTTGGTGAGTGTTCCCTACAGAGGGATTCAGGGATAGAGTTCCAGAGGTAAGGAGCAGCGAGATAGAAAGGTTTAAGACGAGAGAGCGCAGTGGGTGTGGATGGTGTAAAGAGACGGAGGCTCTGAGAGGAGCGGAGGAGACGACCAGGAACATGTAGGGAGACCAGTGAAGAAATGTAGTGAGGAGCAGAGGAGTGAAGGGCTTTGAATGTCAGCAGAAGGATTTTGTAAGCTATCCTTTGCTTGACAGGCAGCCATGCTAGTGAGCTTAATTGAGGCTGAGCAGGATCCCTCTTGGTTAAGATTGGATTTATTGTGCATTTTGTCTAAGTATTACTATTTTCTTATAGTGTGTTATAAGGATTTGTATTTTCTTGCCTGCTCATCAATTCCTTCAAGTAAATATATGGTATCATATTAATAACATACAAAAAACATATTTGGCCTGTGAGTGTTTCTTTTCAACAGAATTCTGCAGAACCTAAGTACCTAATAGGCATTGGGGTTTATTTCGCCTTACAGATTTGTAGTGTAATTAGTGTTTTCGTTAGTGCCAAAATCTGCCCTATAATTCATCATGCATATTGTTTTACTAGAAAAAGCAATGTTTTTCTCACACAGTGAAAAAAAAGTTAAAAAAAACCCACTCATTGGCTTCAATGAACTTGGTGCGAGAAAAAACTGTAGTAGAAGTTAATTTTACTATGTGAGCGATGACATTAAGTGATATCAGTACTGGTATATAAGTTCATGTACGTAATGCTGTACTTATAAAGCGGTTTAATGTTTAATAATCCAACATTTCAAAAGTATAAGGGAAGCATATTCATAGTCATATGTTACTTGTAAAAGCTTGTAAATATTTCTGTTATTTAATTTAAATGTTATCTACAAACATAATTGTAATGGTTGGCATTTCATTGCAGGGGGACGGGGTTGCAATGTGTAAGCAATGTCTATAAATGATTCTTTTTGGGTATTTTCATCATTAGAAATTCTGGAGTTTATGTGCAACTTGCTATTCTGTTGATAAATGGTAGGGGAGGAGGGCGAAGCTTTTCCACTAGAGAACTTATAATTATGTATGAATGTGTCAATTGATCTCAGCCTCACTAAATTATCATTATTTGCTGCCTATGATTGATAAATTGCATTCAAAATTATGGTGAACAATTTGCTAATTATTTATTACCAACAAGAAACAACTACATAGAGGGTGAAATAACAGTTAACTATTATAATGTTAGTAAGGTAACTGAATATTCTGTTGTTTGTACAAATTGTAGCTTAATGTTGCTTTTAGCTGCCATTCACTCTTCAGAATAAGGAATTATTCACAGACATACTTTAATTAGAGAGGGACTTGAAAGCCCCCCTGCTTTTCTCAGTAGAGCTCCTGAGTAAAGGGTAAGTGCAACATAGTCTCACATTGTTTCTGAGCCACTAATTTATTTGAATGCACCATAGATTAAGGGGAGCGATTACTAAAGGTTGCAATTTTTTATGATTCTGTTGCGGGAAAAAAAACACGATTTTCTCCTCCATTTATTATCCAAAAAAAAATACACCATCTAAAAGTTGTCGAGGTCATGTAGAAGTCAATGGCAGTTGTCCTTTTTGCAAAAGGAAGATCTTTGCTTCATGGTTTTAGAGGTTTTTTTTTGTTGTTGTTGCGTCCATTTGTGCGAAAAATTCACAACTTTTAGCAACTTACCTGAATGTTTTGAGAACTGTTGCTTTGGAGCATCATTCACATTCACAGTCTTTTATTTAACTTTTATTTTTTTCCTTTATGGTGGTAACTGTCTATATATACCTCTATTTTAAATCCTTCTGCCTTGCTGCTCCTTATATTTGGAATGCCATCCTTGGTTTACTCTGGGGAGAATCCTCCCTCAGTCTCTTCAGAACTAAACTCAAAGACTGCCTCTTGGGGCATTCACATAGCACCTGATCTGGGAACTGGCACTTATATTGCAGTGTCACCCACTGTAACCTGCAGCACTAAATGTCCTCCTATTTGTGTCTGTAAGTTACCCTCTATGGGTAGCTCTATGGGACGGGGACCTCTATCCTCATGGCTCTGCAAAATCTTTAATGCAACTGTACTTTTTATTTTTTTGCAATCATTATCATACTTTGCATTTATCTATTATTGTAATAACCCCCTGTTAGTTTATTATTTTTTTGGCCTGCTGTATAGTGCTGCGTACATAAGTGCTATATAAATAAGTATATATATATATACATACATACAAACAAGTTTGCTCATGTTATTATTTTAGCAAATGTTACATTGTGTGCCCTGAATTGTCCTATAAACTTAATTTGGTTTGTATTTAATTTTACTAGCTTTTCTGCAACATCAGCAACCTGCATAAATAAAGTATCTTCACATTGTGCAGTTTACATGTCTTTAATAAACTTGGTAATGACATCCTTGTGCTGTGTTTGCAGTTCTGTCCTAATTCCCAGGAGATAAAGTGACAACATATTTTTACAGTTGATTTGCACTGTATGTTGAGGAACATCTTCATTGTATATTTCCTATTTGCACTAATCATTAGCGATGACAATAATATGCCATTTAGGATGGTTTGAAGATTATAACATCCTGAAATTGCACAGAATAGAAAATTGGTTTAGGAAAAACTCTCATATTGCAGGATTTAAGTTTGCTGTTCAAAATGTTGTTTCTACTTTTTAGCTTTCAAAATGTATTGTAAGTGTATGCAAGTGTATCTTTGCTTTCTCATTCATATCTTCTTTTGGTTCTTTTTCTTATCTAGACTGCATTTAGAAAATCGAATTTGTTCCCTTTGCCCTCCAGAAATTCTGCAAGGATGTTGCATATTCAGTTTTATGTAAAATACAAATAACTGTAGCTATAGAAAACACTTTCTCAAATTGTTTTCACTAAATTGATGTATTCCCACATTTTCTAGCAGCGATAATTAGACCTGTTGAGGCTCATTTATAAACACTGGGCATATTTGAACCTGGGCATTAACCTGTGGCAACCAGTCAAATGCTTTCATAGTTAAACTTGCAGCTGCCTAAAAAGCCCAGCCACTGGTTTCTATGGGTTACTGCCCATGTGAAAATTTGCCCAGTGTTTATAAATAAGCCCAAACAGATACCTTTTTAAAAGACATATTTAAGGACATTCCATTTGTTTCAAAAGATAATGCCATAGATTTGTACAATATATTAAAGGAGAAGGAAAGACATTTTGGTGTTTTATTGCCAATTTATTAGTCACAATAGTGCAAGTTAGAATGCTATATTTATTCTGCAGAAAGCTTTACCATACCTGAGTAAACAGCCCTCGAATCTCCCTGTGTTTGCTTAAGATAGCAGTTGCCATTTTAGCTTGGTCTCAGTAGCTTCCTTAGCTCTAGCTGCTGGTGGTTAAGATTAGGAGAGGGGGAGCAAAGTCTGATGGGAGGGAGAGCAAATTCTGATGGGAGAGAGAAAAGTAAGGGGGGAAGAGGGAGAGAGGAGCTAAAGGATTTTTCTGAGAGCAGAATGTCTGATACAGAAGAACATGTGTACACTAAAGAAGACAAGAAACCCTGTGTTTCTTTTGATAAAGGACTCAGTGCTGTTTTTCAGTGCAGTTTTTCTGATAAAGCTTACTCAGTTTTTACCTTTCCTTTTCATTTAAATTAATAGTTAAAACATGACCTCTTCTGTTTTCCTGACAACTACATTAAATTCTATACAGACGAACTGCTGATGATTTAGAATTTGCATGTCTGGGCTTAAACTTCTATTTTACAGTTTTGAATATGTGTTTTCTGCAATCCATTGCTTTGGCTTGCTTCCAATCTGGTTTTAGAAAAGGAGAAAAATAAAAAGCTCAGAAGTTTTTGGTTTGCAATTTCTGCAAATATTTTGTGTGTTCATAAATGTCACCCACCATGTAGCAACAATTCTAGTGGGTAATACTGAGCTACCCCAGCAACAGAACATACCAGCTACAAAGGATATGGTAATAAAATGAAATGTTCATATTTCAACAGTATAGTTGTACACAGATGCAGAACAGTAATGTGTTTATAAAAAAATATATATATAAATATAAATATATATATATAGTACATGTAAAATTCAAAGTATTTCAAATTACCCCTTCCTAAATTCCCTTTATAAATTAAGATAAATAAAAGAAAGAGAACAATCTATTATAAATAGATTTATAATATAAATATAAACATATCTTCGATATATTTTTACAACATTTCTACATGTTCTATAAAACATTTCTAAGTGTATTTCTTGCTTACTTACTTCTTACTTTTAGTTTGATAAGATTTCTTTTATTTAACACAGAGAATGCTTAAGGCTTTTCAAAGTTCTGTGCTCGCTTTCAAGAACTGCATTGATAACATACTGTTGTTTAGTGAGTCTCAGTGTCTCATCCTTATTTATTTATTTTTAACCGTAAGGTTTAGGGATGTATGGAAAGCTGATAGAAAATGTAAATAAGTATAGATACTAGCCAAATAATATCTACATTTATAACACTTCTTCTAGTAAGGCAATTAAAACTGTCTATTTATGAGACAGTTCTGCATTTATAGTATCTGAATTTGTTTATCTGAAGTGTAGGACTAGGTCATACTATAATAGGCTAGTAGGCGTAAACCTTAGGTGTTCGGACAGTCTTGAATTGTGGATTGTTTTATTGCACTTCTAGAAAGCTACATCTTTGTGTCAAGTGACATCTATCAGCATCTCACTTGTCACTATCAGTGTTCCCTGGATGCTCATTTCTTGTTAGTGCTGTGAATAACAGCAAGCACTTGCAGACTTTCTGCATAATAAGACCTATCCTGTAGTGGAATAAATACAATTCATGGCTTAGTTATACTATGCATCTAATGGTCTAATAATCAAACAGGTAGCCTGTTGTAAAAACATTCATCTTATTAATAAAATCATTAATTAATATAGTAATTTGATATATTTTGTATAGGAAGTAGCAGATATTTTCCAGAATTCTAAGGCCCAATTAAATACAATACAAACAAATACAAAAAAACTATTTGCAAACTATTCTGACAAAGCACCCGTCAAACCTTAAGTTGGCCATACAAGGGACAATTTTAGATCTTAACAAGTGGCCAACTAATTGGAACGTATATAGGGTGAACCAATGATCTGTCTAAGCAATATTTTGCCAAAGTTTGGAATGATATCTATTGGGAAGATTTCAAAATTGTGTTGGGAGAGGACTGCATCCATCATTGAAAGAGAATGATTAGTGCATGCTTAATAATTGAGGAACAAATTAAACAAATAAAAAGTAAAATAATTTACCTTGCACATATTTTTTTTATTGTTTTCCGACACATCAGGAAATCAGTGCAAGTAATCACATTCTATACAGATGATACAGTATTTTACATCTGTGAATACTACACTGAGAAGTTAAGCTTATAGAAGGTATAACTTTAACTAGAGCTACTGTATACAGGTATAGGACCTGTTATCCAGAATGCTAGGGGCCAAGAGTATTCCGGATAAGGGGTCTTTCAGTAATTTGGATCTCCATACCTTAAGTCTACAAAAATCAATAAAACATTAATTAAACCCAATAAGATTGTTTTGCATCCAATAAGGATTATTTATATCCTAGTTGGAAACAAGTACAAGATACTGTTTTATTACTACAGAAAAAAAGGAAATCAGTTTTAAAATTCTGAATTATTTGATTAAAATGGAGTCTATGGGAGACGGCCTTTCCGTAATTCGGAGCTTTCTGGATAATGGGTTTCCGGATAAGGGATCCCATACCTGTAGTAAATACTACAGCAGATCCCTCTGTATGTGAGAGTAGTAAGGACTTTTCTCTGAAGTCACAACTAATTTTGTTCTACAAATGATCTTTGTGGAGTCAGCTGCTTTTCAGCTAAGATATGTTTTTCTTTTTCCTCCATACAAAATTTGTGGAAGAAAAAAAAAAACAGGTTTCTTCTAACTAGTTGTCTGTTGGCAAGCATTTTCTTTTTCATCTTGTCATAACTTTTCAACTCTTTGAAATGTTTGTACCTCAGAGGTGAAGAACACTCAGAGGAAAAAGGAAAAGAAACCAAAGACAGGAACTGACAAGAAGAATATAGCTGTGCATGTTTTAACCCAACATTCATAAGGCTTAAACAGCAGCCATAAGACAGGAATCTCATTTTCAGTAGCATTTTGAAAATAATACAGGCGAATATCCATCCCTAATAATGCATATCTCCATTTACTACTGTATATCCTCTGCCTTTTTTGCATTGTACAAACCTAATAGGCTTCTGAGCAAAATGATGACAGATATGCTTACTGACTTACTTATGTAATAATTAACTTGATTTCTGTTTCCAGTTTTTATATTATTTGTCTTCAATAATGCAATCATATTTTATCCAAACACATTGTCCTAAAAAAATTAACAATATGCAATTGAATTGCTTTTAACTTCATAATCTGCAAATTAATGTATTTGCATATCTTAAAATGGAACAGAACACCTTTCTATATGTTATATAATGTCAACTATTTTAGTAATAGTTGAAAAAATAACAAACAAGAACTGTAACACATTAAAAAGGTGACATTCTGCATTTTAAAAGGACAGTACATTTTTTCAATGCAAATGAAGGGTTCATAACAAACATTAAAAGGATAGTAATACATCAATACTGACACCCTGACATTTTTGTTACCCCAGAGATTCTGGAAACTAGTTTGAGCACTAGCTACTGCAGCTATATGTGATGATGAGTACTGTATTACAAAATGTGGTGCAAATTGTAGTAAATGCTTTCTATCAAATATCAATAACAACTTATAAATACATTGATAATGCATATTTTAACATATGAAAATATTTTGATAAAAAAAGACAGAAACAAAAGCTATGTGATCACTCATTTGATATTTATAGTTTTAAGAGAGGCCCTATAATTAATTTAAAAACCATCATGGTAATATTTCATAGTGAAGCAGGTCATACAGCCACTTGATTTATTCCTTTATTCATAAGCTTCCCCCACTCCTACCCTGTCTGCTTGAAACAAAAGACAGACATCAAGATAGTCTCATAGGAAGATTTCCACCACCACTGCTGCTTAGTTCCTCCCCTGATTGAAACTCTCACACTTCTACAACTACAGCAAGGGAACATGCTGTATATCTTCCAACATTTACTCAAAAAAGTCATTCTGTAGCTTTAGATCAGTCTTGGAAAAGAAGGTAAGATTATGTTTCACAATCTTCATTAAAAGTCGTTCAAGCTTTGTGCAAGTAGAGGAAAAATTGCTGGTACTTGTCTTTATCGAAAGGCTACTAAAGCAACTTCCTTCTCAATTACCTTCATGCTAAGCAACATATCTAAGTTCACACACTTTCAACAAAAACTCATTACAATTACAATGAAACTGAACAAAGTGACTTCCACCAACAGAGTAATATTAGATTATATTATTCTTTGGGGCAGTCTCCCTTTTCTGATTCCTCACATTGGGCGAGATTCACTTCAGTGAGAAAAAGTTTTACTAAAAAACTTTAATGTACTTAAGTTTAAATAAATAATCAGTGAACAGCCTCTTTGCAATAATTAAATACCTGCCACTTCAGTTGTTAAAAGGTTAATAGTAAGGCTGCAGCATTCCCTTAATCACCTAGGCTTCTTTCGCCTCCTCTAACCCACTCGGCACACTCTCTTAGGAATTGGCTTTGGCTCTTGGCTAACTGAGTATGCTTATTTCTTCTCAACTCAGGTTACCAAACACAGCCTCCAGTCTAGCAGCCAATGAAGAGATGGCACTGCAGGTTTCCAATAAAACTCTGCTCTAGCTGTGGACTCTGCTGGAGAAACATGTTTTTAGCTCAACCTAAGGGCTAAATAAGTTCTGCCTGTGTAAGCCTGCATTCTTCATTGCAGGAAGTTTACAGAGCACATATGCCGTTTGCAGATGGAAATGTCACTGATGATGTCAAAGCAATAATGGCCACTGGGTGAAAGCTGCTATTTGTTATAGGAAAATGAGATGGTGATGGCGAACGGAAGGAATACAGTGTATATACAATAGAAATGGTCTGGTTGGGGTGGAGAATATGTGCCCAACTTATATACAAGGTAGAAAAATGTAGGGTTTACATCCTATAAAAAGATGCAGATTGATCAGTTTCCAACTGTCTTCATTACAACAGTACACATATGAACCTCAGTACAGTTTCCTAGCATGAGGGCAACACAGGAAGCCTTTTTTGGTAGTTTTAGATAAAAATAGCCTGATTTCTAGAAAGATGAACTGTATATAAAAAGATGCATTTTTGAGGTGTACCCATTTTTGTTACAGCTTATAGCAGCCAATATGAGTTAAGTGCATCATATACTTACCTGTGCTGTTTAATTACCTCACATTATAGATTGATTTCAGAAATTGAAGTTCATTGCATGTCAACACCTTGACTAATGCTGACCTCACAGTGATATTAATGCTAGGTCAGTAGAAGATTGGCTGAAGACTATGAGGTCATATTGTTATTGTGCATGTGTTCTTTGTGTCTAGGGAATTTGTAAATACAATATAGGAATGTTTTTTAAAATAAAATTATATGTTTACTGTAATACTAGCTCTCTGCCTTTCCAAAATGTAACTTTCTGTATATAGGTTGCTCTAATGGTATAGAGCAGGATGAATGCATATATTATTGAAATTGCCTCTACAATTGAGGAGACCGCCATCTACAAACATTATTTGGGGTGATATTTCATTCATTTCTTAAGTTACAAGGCATTGACAGGGTGTTCTCCTTTAGTAAGATCTGTGATGCCATTTCTTTAGACCATTTATTACATAACCCCAATAGGGCATAATTTTATAAAAGGTCTTGAGTTTGCTATTTGTAGCCCACAGTGATCAGGTAGTATTCACATATCAGCTGAAAACAATCGTGTGGGTTACTAGATGTGGGCAAACAAGACTTTTTATAACATTAGCCCGTTAAGTTTAATTGTGATATCCTAATGACCAACTGTCTACTCATGACTTGTTATGAGTCTTATGAGTATTCTGGTCAGAAATCCTTACTGCACGTCTTTAATGTAATCTGTGGATTTCGTTTTTCCAACTGATTCAGAGATTGCAAATGATTTAATATTCCAGTGAGCAACCTTCACTGTCTGCTAGATTTTCTTATATGCAGGATAGTTAAATCTCCACTGTTGTAAAATGGATCAGCCATTTCATTTCAAGCTGATGCAGACTGTTCAGTGTGTATCCATCTCTTGCCTAGGTAATACTGTCTTCAAAGTCTCATCAATAAATCTTTGAGTGAGATCACAATGTCTCTTAGAGCATTAGGTATTATTCTCTGTTGTTGTTACTGGGAGGTTGTTGTTGCAGACTTATGTTATTTGCCTTTATGAAAGGTTGGTGCAGAAGACTAGCATTACCAGTATAACTGCCCCACATTCAGAAATAATTTATCACCATTTATATTTAAGCACTAAAAGTTGGCACATTTCAAATCACAACAAAAATATGTATCACATAAAAATGTTCCTACAATAAATAGAAAGGAGAGATAAAAAGAAGTGCAGTAAAATGAATGCAGTTCCCTTAAAATGTATTTCTAGATTGTATAAGTTGAGAGTTCCTTTGGTGTCATTATGCT
Source organism: Xenopus tropicalis (assembly GCF_000004195.4). Classification (NCBI taxonomy): domain Eukaryota; kingdom Metazoa; phylum Chordata; class Amphibia; order Anura; family Pipidae; genus Xenopus; species Xenopus tropicalis. The sequence goes on along the minus strand of NC_030677.2, from coordinate 120,413,404 downwards.
ATACACTTTATGTTTGAACAAGAAGATCAAAGTAACACAAGCTGAAACATCACAAAAAAATGTATGCATGCACTCAGCCCTTCCTTACCTCCCATTTATTCCCTGTGTGTCTTGAAATCTATTAATGATTGAACTGTCCTTTCCTTCTTCATCTTACACGGGATAATTATTCATCTCTATCCTTGGGGGATGGATAACAGATAATTAAATAGTTAATTGGTCTGAAGCAATGTGTGACATTTTAAAAGCAGGTTATAAAACTGTTCTGCTTGGCCCTGAGCAAACAATACTTTTTATTAGTGGTTACCAAAATATCTTCTGTACCTTTCTGAAATGCTATTTGGCTATGCTACACAACACTCGTGGCTGACAAGGGTTTATAATACACTACATTTGCTGAAAATGTCCTTTGTTTGTGAAACTGTTGCTTTGTTTCTAACTTATACTGTGTGTCTTAATCCTAATTAGACCATAATGTAGTGGCAGAAAAAAAGTCACAACTCTTTCAAGATTAACTATGTGACAAAATAGCTAAAAATCAGTATCTGAAAATTCACCAGCTAAAACTTGTCAAGATCATGTAGAAGTCAATGGCAGATATCCCCTCCCTATCCTATCCCTGTTGCTTCGAAACTTTAGAAGTTTGCAGATTTTTAACGTTGGTTTTTTGTACGACTGTTTAAGAATCCAAGATACAGTTTAAATAACTAACTTGGTCCAAGTTTTTCTGCGGTGATAAATACTGTGTCCTCATTTTGTTAATAAGAATGGGCTGTGTTTATTGCCTTATTTACAAAGCCCCTGGGGGCTGACAAATTATTATTATTATTCAATTTAGTATGAGAATTTATGAATGAGATTTAATTTAACATGCAATTTAATTCAGAAAAATGTATCCCACAGTTTATCATGCGAAGAACTCAACGCATCTGAGTGTACCTGCACTAAGACTGATACTGTTGTTTTCACTGAGCAGCATAGGGAAGCAGGAAGCCTGATGGAAAAACGCAAGGAGGATCTACGCTCCATGTGCCTGTGTGCCCTTGCCCTAAAGTCTATGGGAAAAAACTGGAATCAAATTAGGAGAAAAGTTTTTTCTCCTTGAATTGAATCTTGTCCATAAATAACCAAGAGAACTTTTTCTTACTGAACTGAATCTGGCCTTTATATCCAGAAATGCTGTAATATATATATATATATATATATACTGTATATGCTCAACAGTTGTAATCATCCATGCCTTCCAAATATCTGCAGAAACTCTGTCTTTTGAGACACTGCACATGGTCAGTGTGCTCTGGGTTACTTATGAAGCACTAAGTTTAGAGGTTGTCAGAAATCATCAAAACACTAGGAGGAAGTAAATCTATATAATGAGTTGGTCCCTAAGCTTATGTAAGTGAGAGAAGCCCAGAATAGATTTTTTCCAGAGGCACAGAACATCAATGCTAAAAGGGCTGTGGGGGCCCTACAGCTGGAAAAAAGGCTAATTTTAACAAATTTTTGTCAGTTTTAGTTCTACTTTATGAATATCTTCCCCAACATATCCCCTTTTCCACATTTAAAGGCTGGATCTAAGACAAGGCATATATTTTACTTCAAAGCTTTTTGCACACTGCAAATAAAATCTACACGTATTTCATTGACTTTAGTTTTGCTGCCTTTTAGTACTTTACACTTAAAAAGTAGCATAGATCTCAACCTTGGAGGTAATCTGTATTCTGTAAATGTTTATATACATGCTACAAAGCCAAGACTCAACTTTAAAAGCATAAAGAGCATTTATCACTCCATATAGTAGGTGATACTTACATCTGCACTCTGTCACTAGCAAACCCATATGAAAGAAAGGGAGAAAGAGAAAGAAAGAAAGAAACAATAGACCATTGGGATCCAAAAGAATATCCTTAATTGTGCCTAGTTCATGTTTCCTGTTCTCTTTCCATATATTGTAAGAGTGATATTGTATTTTTTCATCAACTGCTGATCCCCAGGTATGATTTCTCCCCCCTGATAAAGAAATATAGTGCAAGGTATTCAGAGTTAGCAACACTTTTACAGAAACCTGTGAAAAACCTGTGAAATAGGATATAAAGAAAGAGAAATGAGTCTGATTAAAATTAATAACACAGAAGCACTCACTCACAGCAGAACATTAATTTATTAAAAGTGACATACAGTTTTAATGTTTTATATTTATATCACCCATATTGTACTATAAAATAAAATTTTACATTAATTTTGTAATAGTGTTTTGGAATGATGTTGCTCTAGTCAGCAATATGTCTTGTCAGACATATGAAGGTTGACCTCTATGGAAAAATATCATTTTTTTCAGTTTTTTTAGTACCTCAGCCATTCTTAATATTTTTCAAGCTTAAATATATGCCATGCCTAGAACAAAAATAACAAAACTCAAAACAAGACCTGAAATCTCACATGAAACCAAGTTCTAAATGGACTAAGATCTGTAGTTTAAAGGGCTAAAAAGATGCACGCAAAAAATGTTGGGCGTGTAAAACTTTGCTGCTCGTAATAATTGTTGTGCACCCATTGACATCAATACATTTCGCAGATTTGCGGTTTTGCACATTTTTCAGCAGTTTTGAGAATTTACGACGAAGTGAAATGGGACAGATTCACTCATCACTATATATATTACCTAATGAATTCAATTTGTCAAAACTTATTTAAATAACATTGTTAATATGCTAACTCTATTGGCTCCTTTGTTCCTTCTACTGACATATACAGTGGTGTGAAAAACTATTTGCCCCCTTCCTGATTTCTTATTCTTTTGCATGTTTGTCACACTTAAATGTTTCTGCTCATCAAAAACCATTAACTATTAGTCAAAGATAACATAATTGAACACAAAATGCAGTTTTTAAATGAAGGTTTACGTTATTAAGGGAGAAAAAAAACTCCAAATCTACATGGCCCTGTGTGAAAAAGTGATTGCCCCCCTTGTTAATAAATAACTTAACTGTGGTTTATCAATTTCAATTTTCAATTTCAATATCAATTTCTGTAGTCACCCCCAGGCCTGATTACTGCCACACCTGTTTCAATCAAGAAATCACTTAAATAGGAGCTACCTGACACAGAGAAGTAGACCAAAAGCACCTCAAAAGCTAGACATCATGCCAAGATCCAAAGAAATTGAGGAACAAATGAGAACAAAAGTAATTGAGATCTATCAGTCTGGTAAAGGTTATAAAGCCATTTCTAAAGCTTTGGGACTCCAGCGAACCACAGTGAGAGCCATTATCCACAAATGGCAAAAACATGGAACAGTGGTGAACCTTCCCAGGAGTGGCCGGCTGACCAAAATTACCCCAAGAGCGCAGAGACAACTCATCCGAGAGGCCACAAAAGACCCCAGGACAACATCTAAAGAACTGCAGGCCTCACTTGCCTCAATTAAGGTCAGTGTTCACGACTCCACCATAAGAAAGAGACTGGGCAAAAACGGCCTGCATGGCAGATTTCCAAGGCGCAAACCACTTTTAAGCAAAAAGAACATTAAGGCTCGTCTCAATTTTGCTAAAAAACATCTCAATGATTGCCAAGACTTTTGGGAAAATACCTTGTGGACCGACGAGACAAAAGTTGAACTTTTTGGAAGGTGCGTGTCCCGTTACATCTGGCGTAAAAGTAACACAGCATTTCAGAAAAAGAACATCATACCAACAGTAAAATATGGTGGTGGTAGTGTGATGGTCTGGGGTTGTTTTGCTGCTTCAGGACCTGGAAGGCTTGCTGTGATAGATGGAACCATGAATTATACTGTCTACCAAAAAATCCTGAAGGAGAATGTCCGGCCATCTGTTCGTCAACTCAAGCTGAAGCGATCTTGGGTGCTGCAGCAGGACAATGACCCAAAACACACCAGCAAATCCACCTCTGAATGGCTGAATAAAAACAAAATGAAGACTTTGGAGTGGCCTAGTCAAAGTCCTGACCTGAATCCTATTGAGATGTTGTGGCATGACCTTAAAAAGGCGGTTCATGCTAGAAAACCCTCAAATAAAGCTGAATTACAACAATTCTGCAAAGATGAGTGGGCCAAAATTCCTCCAGAGCGCTGTAAAAGACTTGTTGCAAGTTATCGCAAACGCTTGATTGCAGTTATTGCTGCTAAGGGTGGCCCAACCAGTTATTAGGTTCAGGGGGCAATTACTTTTTCACACAGGGCCATGTAGGTTTGGATTTTTTTTCTCCCTAAATAATAAAAACCCTCATTTAAAAACTGAATTTTGTGTTTACTTGTGTTATCTTTGACTAATAGTTAAATGTGTTTGATGATCAGAAACATTTTGTGTGACAAACATGCAAAAGAATAAGAAATCAGGAAGGGGGCAAATAGTTTTTCACACCACTGTATATACTCTGACTATGGTGATTACACCTTTTCACAGGGGGTTTACTTGCAGGTTTTATGAGTTTTTGGGGGGGCAATAGAAAAGTTTAATTACATGTGAGATTCCCAGACACACACAGATAAACAAAAATGTGCTTTAGTAGTATTCATATGAGTTGTCATGGGGTTCCTCTCCACTTTGTGTAGCCCTTTTCTAATATGTTGGCTTTCAGTATTGACCGACTTTTTTTATTCTTTTACTAACGTATATAGCTTGAAAATATCTTTCATAAAAATCTAACAATTATATATTAGTATGTAGCACTGCACACTGGCTTAGTTGTTAATGCTGCCTTGCAGAACGTGAGTCTTTAGGTCTATTCCAATCTAGGAATCTTGGAATCAATTTGTATGTTCTCCTTTTGTCTGTGTAATTCATATCATGTCAACACAATATAAAAAAAGGATAATAATCATATGCCTTCACATCCAAACTTTAGGAATCTTAGATGTTCATCACTAGAAGAGAGAGTGGTTCAGAATGTGATGAATGAACCTAAAGCTACAAAGCTAAGAAAATGTATGCAATATGTAGTGATTGCCTTCAAGCAGAATTTTCCCACTATACAAAAAAAATATATAACTACACACATACCCATCCATTCTATTAACCCTACCCCACTGAGGGACAGTACAGCATCACTCATTTAGACAAAGAAGAGGAAGCACACGATTCTGCCTTTTTGTACAAAAATTAAATGATTTGATTAAAATGGAACCTATGGGAGATGGCCTTCCCATAATTTGGAGCTTTCTGGATAATGGGATTCCGGATAACAGATTCCATACCTGTACTGTGGACTGTTGAGAGCTGGGGTGGATGCAGCTGGAAACTCTGTGGTAAAAAGCCTCAGTAAGAAGATTAAGCACTAAAGAAACCAAGGCCAAGGGAATAGGGACCCTTTGAATGAGGTAAAGATTGTGACAGGTGCCTTCTGTCGTAGAAAGCTTTAGGAGCGCCAGACAGTGGGAGCTAGTAAGAGCAGCCTTGAGCTCCACCAAGGGGATTTAGTGTGGGATAGTTCTCCATGTGATAATTATCAAGTTGTATGGACTCAAGGGGGTAGATACACTTGGAACAGACCACATCTGTGGTGTAATAACTTAGTGTTCCCTTAAATATGCAGAAAAGAAGTACATTTCTGTTTAATAAATCTACTGTTCCTGGTTGAGATCCACTGGTATCCAAGTTTCTTTGTGAAAGTGAATGTAATGTTCAGCCTAGAGATTGCTCCAATACTTCTTGTGAGAGCCAAGCTGAGATGAAAAGTTGTAGTGTATCTGTGGAGTTTGGTAAAATAGAGTTGCACTACATATCCGAGGATAAATCACATAGCAGAATATAGCGCTCATGAAAAGTTGCCACAGAGATAGGTGAACAAATGGCTGCAGGATTGCTCCTATTTCTATACAAAAAGGACTTGCATATGATTTTGGTGGCCTCAAATTTACTGGAGCTCTATGAGAAAATGCTGAATTGTGGGTACAAACCTGATGATGTTTTTTTTTTGCAGGTAACTAAGCTCTTATAGCTCTTCTTCACAACCTCTTATCCTACTGCAAGACTAATTTCTTCTGACAAGCTTGGTGATTCCTTAACCTCTTCAATGAAATTTAAAATGATGTTAAACCCTGAGTGTAAGAAAAAAAAAAGGCAACATTGCTTCCTATGCATGACATTGGACTGAGGTGTGATAAAAAAAATCTTTTCTGGCTGAACTGTACTTCCTAATCAAATGGGTGTAACAGATGGCTGCTAAAGCAAGCCATCACAAAGGAAATATCTGCAGTTCTCATGGTAACAGAATCTGTCAGGTCTGAGGGATTTGCAGGGATTCTATTCCAGAACATCTGAGTAGCAATCTCATTTCAGCTGTCTTGCTGTTAGGCTCCCTCTTTTCTTTCCACTTAGGATGATGGCAATCTTCAATTAAACAGTATTATTTTGGTACTATGGGAAGCAGGCATTAACCATATGCAAAGAAATCTATTAGTAGGCAATGTAGTAGCTCATCATAAATGGTGTCTCTTCTAAATGTGTTCAATACATACATTTGAAACATTCAGTATAAGTTCTAGATACTGAAGTTAATTATAACATTTGATTGGCTCTATTAAAAATACAAACTCCTCTTACCAGGACACAAACATCAAACAACACATGGTGAGTCCTATCTATTTGGATCATTTGAATTTACTGATGTACATGATATAGCTTCTAACTTTTTAAAATGCTGGCAAATACTAAAACTAAAGAAGATGACAAAACAAAAACCTGCCTGCTTTGTTTTAGAAATTCACAAGGTTTAGGATTCTTAGTAACCGTAACAGAACTTAATAAATGTTGATTATTGGCGAATTTCAACCCGTCCTGCAAGACTGCCTTTTAATTTAGAGATCTATCGCTGAAGAGTGTATTACCAGATGTCCCTAAAAACACCTTTTATGAGTAAAGTTGTAAACAATTTGAAAATTCACAATATAAAAACTGAGACCAGACTCAAAATAAAATATTTAATTTCAAGGAACAGTTAACCTTTAAATTAACTTTCAGCATGAAATAGATAGTACTCTGTGAGAGCATTTGCAGTCTGTCCTTATTTTTCATTTTTTGTATTTTCAATTTACTTTTGCTCAGCAGCTTGGCAGTTTGCAGTTTGCAGTTTCAGCAGTTATCATGTTGCTAGGGTCCACTTTACCCTCGCAACCAGACTGTCATTTCAATGAATACAGGTATGGGATCCGTGATCCAGAAACCTGTTCTCCAGAAAGCTTAGAATTACAGCCATCTCCCATAGACTCCGTTATTTTTTTTTTAATGATTTCCTTTTTCTCTGTAATAAAACAGTAACTCGTACTTGATCCCAACTAAGATATAATGAATCCTTATTGGAGGCAAAACAATCCTATTGGGTTTATTTAATGTTTAAATTATTTTCTAGTAGGTTTAAGGTATGGAGATCCAAATTACTGAGAGACCCCCTTATCCGGAAAACCCCAGGTTCAAAGCATTTTGGATAACAGGTCCCATACCTGTACTGGAAGATGAATAGGAGAGGGCCTGAGTGAAAAGGTACGTATCCTCACAGAGGAAGTTTTTGGATGCCAGGGTGACCACCAACAACCAGACAGAAGAGATTGATACCACCTGAAAAATTGCCAGGTATAGGACTTTCTATAACATACCAAAAGTTAATTTAGAAGTGAACTAATCATTTAATCTTCTGAAAACAGCACATTTTAACTGCTAATGGTGGCATATTTAGGTTAGGCTATCTAAAGCGTTGATTGGATAGCTTCCGAACATCCAACAAATGGTATATCAAGCTAAAATATAAGATAAATGTGTGCCATTCAAAACTTAATATGTGTGAATATGTGTACGACTAAGTTGTACTACATTAGTTTTGCGATAAAATTATTATAAAAGTAAAAAATAGCTATTGAGGCTAATAGAGTTTTAAAAAGGCTATTCCACCTTAAATATTGTGAATCCAAGGACATCTAAGAAATATTTTTTTCTTTATCTACTAATTTAATTAAGGCAGAAGGAAGAGCAGACTAATTTAAGACCCCAATACTGGATTTCGAAGAATTCTTCATATGCTATTGTTGCTATTAATGTATGTATGCTAGAGATGTATGAAGCCCAATATTTCACCAAGCCACTTTCCATACCAGGTAACAAAATAGAATAGCTACTCATACATTAAAGAAACCCAATTAAGTCAATTGTGAGCCCTCCATTCTGAATGGATGTCATGTTAGGTTTCCACAAAAGCAAATCTTTGTGCTGATCATATCACCTCCAGGGCTCCTCTTCTCTAACACATGTAAAATCCTTTGTTACAACAATTTTTATGAGTTGCCCACTTGATTGATCATTTGAAAATCAACTTAAATATTTGTATTGAATATATATAGTTAAAATAATTGCATAAGCATGCTGAGTTATATATATTATTGCCCCTCAAGATGGGGATGTCTGGTTGGCCCCCATAAGATGATGTCCCATGTGCACCCATTTCAGGCAGTAAATATAGGTAAGTGTACTTTAGTTAAAGTACATTTACATACAGTATATTTATGTTACATTTACCTAATTTTACGGTACATTTACCTATAGTTACGCTACATTTACCTAAGTTTCCTCAGAAACTTATAAATAATACTAATAGGCCCCTAAAAATGATAAAGATTCCAAATATTATAAACAACATGATTAAAAATGCTAAAGTAATACTATCAGGTCTCTTTCATTTATTAATGTGCAGACCATTTTAGTAAACAGTAACAATAACTACCGTGATTTAACAATGTCTTTTCTTTATCTGTTACAATTCATAAGTGTGTGGAAAAGAGCTTTTCCTTTAGTATAGCCCCAGTATGATATATATAGTCAATCTAGCCCAATAACACTAAACTTTGGGTTTATTTTACATACATTTAAGTCTAGAATCATATTAGGAACACTACAGATATACTACATACATACTACATAAAACAGCATAAAATGATAGCATACTCCCTACACCTGTCAATTGATCAAAAAAGGAAAATTTGTCAGTATATTCAAAAGTCAATTTTACACAAGCATTTACAGTCTAAACATTGCATTTGTGTTTGTCTGTCAGTCTGATACTAAGGTGAGCATTGTATTTCAAGCTGTTCCAACTTCCCAAAATAGCAAAATTAACCATTATTACTTGCTATAAGCAAAAGTTGTTTATAAAACTTATTTATATTTGATCTTCTCTCTAAGCATCTACTTATTTTGCTAAAGGGATAAAGGGAACACTTAAACAACACAATGTAACTCCAAGTCAATCACATTTCTGTGAAATCAAACTGTTCACTTAGGTAGCAACACTGATTGACAATCAATTTCACATACTGGTGTGCAAATGGAATAGTCAACAGGCGGAAATTATAGGCAATTAGTAAGACATCCCCATTAAAGGAGTGGTTCTGCAGGTGGTGACCACAGACCACTTCTCAGTTCCTATGCTTTCTGGCTGATGTTTTGGTCAATTTTGAATGCTGGCAGTGCTTTCACTCTAGTGGTAGCATGAGACGGAGTCTAGAACCCACACAAATGGCTCAGGTAGTGCAGCTCATCCAGAATGGCACATCAATGTGAGCTGTGGCTAGAAGTTTTACTGTGTCTGTCAGCATAGTGTCCAGAGCATGGAGGCGCTAGCAGGAGACAGGCCAGTATATCAGGAGACGTAGAGGAGGCTGTAGGAGGGCAACAACCCAGCAGCAGGACCGCTACCTCTGCCTTAGTTCAAGGAGGAACAAGAGAAGCACTGCCAGAGCCCTGCAAAATGACCTCCAGCGGGCCACAAATGTTCATATGTCTGCTCAAACGGTCAGAAACAGACTCCATGAGGGTGGTATGAGGGCCCGACATCCACAGGTGGGGGTTGTGCTTACACCCCAACACCGTGCAGGACATTTGGCATTTGCCAGAGAACACCAAGATTGGCAAATTCCCCACTGGCACCCTCTGCTCTTCCCAGATGAAAGCAGGTTCACACTGGAGATGCTGTGGAGAACGTTCTGCTGCCTGCAACATCCTCCAGCATGACCGGTTTGGCAGTGGGTCAGTAATGGTGTGGGGTGGCATTTTTTTGGGGGGGGGGCACACAGCCCTCCATGTGTTCACCAGAGGTAGCCTGACTGCCATTAGGTACCGAGATGAGATCCTCAGACCCCTTTTGAGACCATATGCTGGTGTGGTTGGCCCTGGGTTCCTCCTAATGCAAGACAATGCTAGACCTCATGTGGCTGGAGTGTGTCAGCAGTTCCTGCAAGACAAAGGCTGGGACATCATGTCTCACTCCATCCACCAACGCCACGTTGCACAACAGACTGTCTAGGAGTTGGTGGATGCTTTAGTCCAGGTCTGGAATTAGATCCCTCAGGAGACCATCCACCACCTCATCAGGAGCATGCCCAGGCGTTGTAGGGAGGTCATACAGGCTTGTTTTATGGACATTACATCAAAGTTGGATCAGCCTGTAGTATTTTTTTCCACTTAATTTTGAGTGTGACTCCAAATCCAGACCATGGGTTGATAAATTTGATTTCCATTGATAATTTTTGTGCGATTTTGTTGTCAGCACATTCAACTATGTAAAGAACGAAGTATTTAATAAGAATATTTCATTCATTCAGATCTAGGATGTCTTATTTTTGTGTTCCCTTTATTTTTTTAAGCAGCATATATATATATATATATATATATATATATTTATACATAAGTACATACATACAGTACACTGGCTCCAGCCCTATCCAACAGAATATCTGTCAGGACACAGTCTGGATCTGTCCTTTGCACATGCACATGATGCAGTTCAGCATGTGTTGTAATGCATTGTAATGCTGCACATGTCATGATGCCACAAGTGTGTCATATCACAAGAGCATTTTTTAAGACATACAGTGTAGTGCTTCCACCAGTATAAAATAAATATATAAATATCCATAAGGGTCACGTGCCTTCCAGTAGAGGGGCCCCAAACTGCCAGTTGCCCAGAAAATCAATCATTTGAGAACAAGTCATCACAGCAGATGTGCCTGCAGTATTTTGTTTCTCAAGAGCATTTTTTATGCCAGTTCTGCCTTAAGATTGGTGCTCAGATATAACTTTTCTTGTGAATTATTCTGCTTTTGGTTGGCCTTGCTTTTGGATTACCCCTTGTACGGCATTTGACTTGATTTCACTTGCCACCATTCCAGACCCTTGTCCTGTTTTATGACCCATCTAGCTGCCAGCCCTGACCAACGGCCTAACTTGACTTTGCTTCTTGCATAGTGACCCCCAGCCTGTGTTCCCAAGCAATATACAATGAGTTGTTAAGGACTACACAGTATACCAGTTACTTCCACATCTCTCTTACTTCTCCCCAATAAACTACCTCTCTGTCTGCTGTTGAGATCATACTGTGTGGATTGCTGTAAGATCAGGCATTTACCAGCCACTGGTTCTAGATTTCTGGTAAGTCTTCTAGTATGTCTGAGCCAGGGGAGATAGAAGCAGATAGCTGCTTTCACTCAAGCTGATTCAAAATGGTTATGAGAATATTCAGTCATGACAAGTTGCCCTTCACCCTGCTCATCCTTCTTCCACATTTTTGTAAGAGGCTTTCCCTGCCCCCCTTGTTTCCCTTCTTCTGGAATCCAAAATTACACTTCCAGATAAGTTTGTTGGTGACTGAAAGCAGTTTCAGACTTTTTAGAATGGTTCAACCCAGAACCTACGCTGATAAGTAAACCAAAGTGGGCATCGCTATTTATTTAAATTGCGGTTAACCACAAACTTGAGCTCATCACCTTCTTTGAAACATCATTATCGGTTTAGCCTCTCGGGGTATTTGAAGGATGAGTTGACTTGGGTTGGTGTGTCTGTCATTCTCGAGGATTTGATCTAATTATCCATCCAGATTCTTCTTCAGCCGATTCAAAGCCAATGCAAATTGGTCTGTATGGTCCAGGCTTAAGCCAGGAGAAATGCTTAAAGAGTAGACATCATAGTGGAACTATGAATCAGCTGACATATTTGTGTCAGTTAATAACAATCATCATGCGTTCACTTGTTTTGAGGAAGTTTTTTCACATTTGTTTTGTATTATTTTGGGTTACCATGGCTAAGGCTCATAATGTTTCTGTGGACTTTAATCAAAGAAAGGCAGACCTTTTGCCTGCTTATAGGGCCTATGGTTGCCCAGTTGATTACATAGCTGGTGCTCTTATTTTTTTTTTACTAAATTTTTACTCTCTCTGAATGCAGACTTGGAGATCTCCAGGGATATATTGATGAGAACTTAAATAAATGTTTTATCACACCTTCCACTTTCCCAGCAGGAGCAGATGTTTTCTTTATTGAGAAGATAAATAACCAGCCTATAGTATGAACTATAGCAAACTTAAAAACTTAACATTAAGCATCATCCTATCCCTTTAATACATTGCCTCTGTCTTTTTTTAACCAGATTTGATATTTGGTAATGCCTTTCAAACTCCCTGCAACCTTTCAAAATTTCATAAATGACATCTCAATATTCATTATGTTTTTGTTGTAGCATACAGTATTGTGACAATATTTTGGTATTATCTCTTCTTTGGAGGAGCACCGGAGGCAATGAGAGATATTCCTTTGTCTACATCATCATAATTTGGAAGCCAAGTCAAAAAATGTGTATTCGAGAAAAAAACAATGATTTATTTGGCTTTATTATTTCAACCAAAGGGTTTCCTTACTATATATTAAATCCTCTAGGAGCCTTGGTTATTAGTCCACCACCCACTTGCCCCCCCCACCCAGATGGTGGACACTGCCAAATAAATAGAATGGGGCCACAATATGAAATTAAATTCCCTGCCTGGCCATGTCCCAATCCACACATTCCCCATTATACCCACAATGCAACCCATCCAAACCTTACTCACTCCATCCAAAGATCCTGCCCCTTTGCAGCTGATGAATTAGAACTTAACATCTCTTGGTGCCCTTCTGCCACATGGCCCTTGACTGTACTATCATCCACATTGGCAACCCTGTCTTTTCTGTCTGTCTCCGCCCAATATTATCTTATAATATTATAAGTCACTGAGGAGTTCCATAAAGGTCATGGAACTCCAAGATGACTAATATCCTCATATTTTTCAGTTTCATGTGACAGGAATTTTATCATATAAGCACCAATTATAACTGATGACATCACTAAGTACTGTTTATGAAGATAACATTTACAGGATATCCATGGCTCTTGTATATTATATGGTTATAATATTTAGTCTGGTAGAAACAGTCGTTAAAATGGCATAGGAAAATTAATAAAAGCCAGGAAATAGAGAGGAAGGTATAAAGGAATGTAAGCCCCTGTCACAGCATTCATGATGTTATGGGAAAGTTCATGGGTATAGAGTTGTCTGATGAGGTTTCATGGTGTTGTCTATTGTTTTTGCCCAACACTAACCATAGGCCAGCAATATACAATACATTAACACTCTTGGAATTAGCAAGCATCATTTGGGGAATACTTTCTGCAGCATTCTCCAGGGAGTCAAAATGCAAAAAATGTGAAATTTAGAACATTTTTTGTAATATATAAATGCCACTGGAAAGTTGCTGTCGCACACAAGACTGCATTATTTCTAATGTATCAAGCATATATAAACAAAATTTAAGACATTCTGAAATCTCTTTCAGCATTTTCTTCATTTGAAGGCATTTGTATTTGTTGGTTTATTAGTTTACCTCCAAAAGAAGCACGATATCCTCACCCTTAAACATGTTAAAATATTCTATGGTTTATGCTTTGGAATAACTTTCCCTTTACTATTGTGGGGAAGAATTATTTTGTTATATCAAAAACCATAAACGTAAGTAGCAGAAAAGCAAACAGTGAACAAACCATTAGAGAGATATAAAAACACAAGATTATAGCAGATTATTTAATGAAAGGCGGGAATAGTTTGCAAGAATGGTGCAATTTACTAAACATGCCTGGATCTTTACTTATCCCAAATGTGTAACAATCAACATTGTTGGAGCTCAGATGAGTATTCAGTTTTTCTGCCAGCTTAAACAGAATGATTCAAAACTGACTCATTTCCTGCAATTTAATTCATAGTTGAATACAAAGTACAGAATGATAAGGTCATACAGACTGAGATCTGTCTCCAGAAACCTATCAAAATCTTTAAGCTTCTTTAAGTGGAAACTTAATTGAAAGCAATAGGTTTTGTTATTAGGATGAAACAGCTCTGCAGAATGTTCCAGAAGGCCAACAGCTATTGTCCACTGAACCTGCAATATTTTTGTAGAGAAATATAATGTATCAAAATGAAAAGTATTTGAAAAAAGTATTTTCTGGTACTTTCTTATATTTTACATTCCTAAAATCATTTAACAAAATAAATATTGTCACCCTGGAGAAATATATCTAACAATAAAGCAATCCAATACTGGAAGAAATGTTAAACCTTGAACTTATAACATACTTACAAAAGATAAAGTTACATATAAATGTATATTCGTTTGGATGTATTTTCAGACCCTTTAATTACTATATGGCATAGAACTGTTTTTTAACTGACCCCAAGATATGTGAGTGTAGACTAATTCCCACACTAATAATATAGAGCTCCAAGAAGAAAAAGAATACAGCATTTGTAGTATTCCATGAACAGTGTATATTTTTGGGTACTTTGTTTTGTGAGTGATTTAATTTTAGTAAACAAGTCAAACTAACAGCTTCTCATTTATTTTGCTTCTAGCTATTGTACTTGCATTCTCTCTGTCTAAAATTACTTCAATTGAAGGTTTCCAAGGTTGTTGGTTCAGGGACACATCTGGTTACTGATCCATCTGGAAATCTGATATGTTTTTCCTCATTATGTCTCCACTGGTTGTTGCTATTTATTTTTAGATGGCACCAATGTTACTTTACTTGTTGTCTTATGCTTAGGAGGGGCATTTACTAACGGCCAGATTTTTCTTTCCCATTCAGACTTTTTAGTGGTAAAAGTCGCTGAAAAAAGAGTAGCAACTTTTTCAAGATTTACTATGCAACAAATCTGAAAATACTCCATCTAAAACGTGTTGTGATCATGTAGAAATCAATGGCAGATGTCCCTTCCCAGGAAGATCTTTCTTTGCTTTGAATCTTTAGAAGTTTTGAGATTTAGATGCTGACTTTTGTGCAACAATATGAAAAAGTTGCAGTTATAGGGGTATATTTATCATGCTGTGTAAAAAGTGGAGTAAAACATTCTCAGTGATGTTGCTCATAGCAGCCAATCAGATGTTTTGCTTTGTTTTTGTAACTGTTGAAATCTAATTGCTGATTGGTTGCCCTGGGCAACATCACCATTAATGCTTTACTCCACTTTTTACACAGCATGATAAATATACCCCTTAGTGTGACAAAAAAAAAGGTTTTCATGACTTTTCTGCAACTTTTTCAGAATTTCACACTGCCTTTTGTGAACAAAAATGTGAACAATTTCACATTTTGCTACATTCCCAAGACTTTTTCCAGCACATGCTTTTTTTTAGTTCAGATTTTTGATAAATGGCAGACATTCGTGGAAATGAGTTTATTCGAATTAAAAAAAAAGACATTATACATGGTTTCATCTAAGGCTTTAATATGCCCCTTCCTAAAATCTGACTTTGTTTATCATTGTTATCTCATAGACACGTTTAAGATTGTGGTATTGACCCTACTGCTGCAAATCAAAAGGTATGCTTTTTTGACAATCACATGTTATGAGAGTCAGTGTAGCAAAGCAAGCCAAAGCTATGACACATGCATCATCATATGTAATGGTAATGCCTTATTGCAATTCAGTATTTGGTATGATTCAAACACGGTAGCACATATGTAACCCAAGATCTCTTTTTACTCATCTCTTTATATAAAACCCTTTATATAAAATTGCAAGGAAAAATAAAAATCATTTTCAGTGAATTCTTCCACTTATTGTCCTGTACTGAGATAAGGCTTGCCTGACCCTCATAAGATCCAACATTCACCACAAATAATACATAAAGGCTGCAGTATGATGTCTTTAGAAGACATATCTCTACAACATCCCTTTGCTTGTTTTTGAATGTTAAACCAAGGGAATGGATACAGTAACTTAGGGACTAGGCAGGATCTAGACACAGTGCCAGTTATCTATCCTGGATTACAGTTTCTCTTTTATCTGCTGTATTTCTGCTTGGATGTCTGCTTTCAGTGAGTCAGTGGAATGCAAATGATGACTACAATCACTCTAAAAATATTTAAATCTCTCTTTATGCTGCATTGCAGGTTTCTTAAAAAAATCTATAAATAAACATGTTGGAGGAAAAGCAGGAAAGAAGAAAATGACAAACATACATTTTCCTCCAAGATGAAATGTGATTTTTTTTTTTCCCTGATGCTTAATAAAATACATGAACACGAGTTTGACAACAGAAGAAAATAAATAGTTAAGACTTAATTCTTTGGTTCTAATCTCAATTTTTATTAATGCATTGTTCCTTTATTTTATAAAGTGAAGAGCTCAGAACAATGGGAGGATGCAAATGCAATAATACTACGTGCAATGGAAAATGTCTCAGCAAGCTTAAATAACATCTGTTGGGCAACTAAAGGTTCTGCATAAAGATGAAATGAATGGTTTGGCAAAGAAAGAAATTAAATCAAAATTAGTTGTCATGTTGAAGGACACCTCAGTATTTTACTGAAACTGATATATTTTATTTTCAATGATTGAACCTGTAGGTGAAGCTTAAAAAGCTATGAAGACATGCTGCTCCTTCTATCTAATCAAGACTGGATCTTGCTATCAAGAGGCTTTATAAGATGTTACAGAAATAAGCAGCCAGAATGCTACTGCCATGGCAACGAGCTTCCATGACGTAAAGGTATCAGCAGATCATTTCAAATTTAAAGGCATGAGGACAGCTTGGTTAAGTGCCTTATTGCATATCAAATGATGTTGGTGCCAACTAAGTGCTATTTTCCTGTCTTGTTAGCAGTGGCAGATAACATTATATTAATATATTATGAAATGCACTTTCCAATGATGCACGTTGCTTGAGGTAACAAAATTGTTATTCTCTTTATGATCCAGCTCAAACTATGTAGTTGCTTCATTTAATGAGCATCTAGTTCAATACAGTAATGTCTGAAATTGCAGTATACTAACATTTGCTGCTAATTTATGAAGGCACGTTCCACCAATTGTACTGTGAGCAAGCAACTCCTTCAAAAATGAGTTTTGTTTTATCTGAAGGTACAGTAACTAGCTGATAATGAAACGCTCAGCTGCCAATAGAATATATATTTAAGCACAGAGACAACAGGACTGAAAAACATACATTAGTCCAATCAGTTGATTATTGCAGTCCAATAACGCTTCCTAAATGGATCAGTGTCGGAAGAATTGATTAGATGATTTGTGGTTGCAGCACAGAGCAATGTAAAAGCAGATTGCAGATTTTTGTAACTATCCACAACGGGAAAAAAATCTAATCATAAACCTCAAACTATCAACAGTTTTTCCAGTCTTGCCTCTGGAAGATATGTGTGAAAGATGTAACAGTGTCTGAACTGAATTGCAGAGGTTGAAAGGAGAAGGAGGTGAAATTAACTCATTTTCTCCCCTTTTTTTCTTTCCCTATCTGAGGGACATGTCAAGGCAGAATGCAAGGAGAGCAAAGTTCAGCAAGATTGCACCTCGATTTCATTTTACTGGGACAGAGTTACAAGGGGAATTATCTTTAGGACTTCAAAAATCATTTAGAGACACAATGACATTTTCTTCCTAGACACAGGCTTCTCCTTGGTTTAGCTTCAGCTTTCCAGATCTGCTAGATATTTTCTTGGTAGCAGACACACCTAGATATTCCACTGTGAAGAAGTAATGCCCTCTGGTGATCATTTTGTGCGAAACTGAAAACAAAGATCCACACAATTTTTTCTTTCAGTCTTATGATGTGCTTATTTATTTTCATCCATAGAATTTTGTAATTACAAGTCAAGTATCCTTATTTATTATGTATATAAAAATATTGTTTTAATTGCTCACTGCTTTTTTGTGAGAGAAATTCCTGCATAAACAATGTGCAAAACTGAATTCAGTCCTGGGCCTCACATAACAAAAGTCTTTATTCTAAGATGCAGCCAACTCATAAAATATGTAACACCTTTATATGAGTAGAAGTTGCTTTTGATTTTAATAACTTGCCCAAGAATATAATATGGAGTGGCAGAAATGTCAAACCCACGGTTTTCTGACAATAATAACTATTGGGAAGACCATTGGTGGGGGCAAAAATAATGATAGCACATTGATGGGTAACTTTAGCACTTCAAGTCTCACCATAGTTATTAAAGGTATTTTAGTATTAAAATTGTTTTTGTGTTGGGATAAATAGGTTTTGATAATGTCTAAAATTATTATGAAAATACAAAGCCTACAAATTGACAAATCCACAGTTTTACAGCATAAGTAGTTCTTTTAAAGCAAAGCAGTAGTTTTACAATATCCACTGTTGATCGTATGAGATTAAATCAAAGGCTAGGCTAGCTGACTGAAATGCTACCTGCTTTAGAACACCAACATGTTGACATGCAAATTCTTTATTAGAAGTGTCAAATGATAATATCATGTTATTTACAAAGAATAGAACTGGGAAAAAATCTGCCTCCTACTGCCTATATACAGTATTCGGAAGTGGACACTGCAGTTAACAAAAATATCTGAAGAAGTAGTTCATCTTTAAATGAACTTTTACTATGATGAAGACAACAGTATTCTGAGACAATTTGCAATTGGTCTTCATTTTCTATAGTTTTTTTTAACTATTTAGCTTTCAGCAGCTCTCCAACTTGGAATTTCAGCTTGGGTCCACTTTTTCCCAGCAACCAGGCAGTGGTTTGAATGAGAGGCTGGAATATGATAGGAGAGGCTAATAAAAAGTAATGAAAAAATAAAATTGTTGCCTCACAGAGCTATAGTTTTTGGCCAGCAACCCCCATTTGAAAGCAGGGGCAGATAAAGTAACCAAATATTTATAAAACTAACAAAAAAAGAATGACAATTGAAAAGGTGAAAATTCTATAACATACCGATACATAAAGGTGAACTACCCCTTTAAAACAAACATAGAAGCAATATGTCTTAGGGATATTAGAAAACATAGAAGATACACTTTATAGTATTATTGATTGCTTTATATGTTACTCTGTATGTCCAATGTATGTAACCCACTTATTGTACAGCGCTGCGGAATATGTTGGCGCTTTATAAATAAATGTTAATAATAATAATAATAATAATAATAGTACTATTCCAAAATTCAATGTGTTGTTGTGTTCATTTAGTTAATTTTCTGCAAATGGCACAATGCATACAGGTATACAGTATATTCTGTAATATTTAGTACTTGGGTCTATACAGGAATTATATTATTCTGATTCACTGTTGTTGTTTAAAAGGATTGCTTTATTGACCATCATGAAAACTAGAATAAAACATTTTTGCCCTTGAGGTGGAGTTATTCTAAGGTCATTATCTCTTGGCTGAAAAATGCACTTCTGCACCATGTCAATAAAGTAACAGCAACATGAAATTCATGGAATGCTGGAAAGCTCCTGAACATCTGGAAAGTATGCGCAGTGGATTCTTGCCAAGCCGGCACAGAAAACCACAAAATACAGTACTACAGGAGGAGAGATCTTCTTGCAACATATTTCAATATTTGGGGGCAGATTTACTAAAACTCCATCATTTCTCATTTTTCTAATTTTAAAATTCAACTAAATTCGTTTTCCCGAATGTCTGATATTTACTAAAAAAAAGTTGCAAGGAAAACTGGCAAAAACTTGACTTTTTCGAATTGTCGCCACAAATATCCTGACTTTATCGAATTGTTGCCGCGAAAGATAGAAAAAGTTGTGATTTTGAGACAAAACCCAGCGAAATCTCTAAAGTTTCGAGACAAAAGTAAGAACTTCAAGGAAAGGGTCCTTTGCCATTGACTTCTACATGAACTCAATAGAATATTAGTTCTGCTTCAGCCAAACCTCTTATCTCTTTATCTTCCAGAGACCAGAGTAACAGAGTAATATTTTAAATAAGCCTTTGACATATAGGGTATATTCTGACAACAGTATGCCTTTAAATTAAACCCGCACCTAAGAGAAACAAATGAATCATATGGCAATATACTAGTTCAAAGAGACTTTAAGAAAAAAGTCACAGAAACATCTATAGCATATTAATATGGCCCCTTCAACCTTGTCTTCTTACTTTCAGCCCCAATATTGTTCATAGCTGATCTTTCTTCTGAATAAGCTCAGTATAGGTTTTATATCTGTTACATGGATTTCACAGACATTATAATCTGAGCATCTGTACCCTAATCTCATGAGAATGCATCATGATGATTGCAGTGGAAATGGTCATTCACATCATGAAGTTAAAAGGGCCAGTAACATCATAAATTAAGAAAATGTTATATACATTTGTCCCTAGGCAACTTGGCAACAATATTCCTAATAATGTTTTCACCTTATATGTGTGCATAGATCCATGAATTACATTTGACAGATATGATTTATCCATACGAGTATTATATTTTATCTGCATATTCAGAGGCGTCTCCAGAGTGATTTTTCATAGTCAGTTACTAAAACCTAAAACGATTTGAGGTCACTGCCTCTGATGCATTGCCTAAACAGCTTCATGGCCATTGTGGTAAGGTGAGCAGTTGAAACTATGCAATTACCTTTTTAGCGTGACCACAATGTGCTCTTGTGGCACTGGTAGATATATTTTTAGGGTACATTTCTGTGATTCTCTTTTTCAAGTCACTGATGGGTTTCTAGTGGCACTAAACTTTTACACAGTTAAGCATTTTTGCCTTGTTCTGACTGGGAGAAACCTGAATACCACAGTGGAAGTTAAGTTATAATAATAAAATCTAGCAGCACAGAGAATTTTCCCCACAAAAGACAATAGAGTGAATCAGGGTCAGACAGGGCCACTGGAACACCGAGAAAAAACCCAGTGGGCCCTGGCCCTTTTGGGCCCCAGCGAGCCAGACCTGATCCTCCCAGGGCACTATATCAAGCCACTGGTCTCCCTCCCGCCTCCCCCCACGCGCTGACTGTAAATTTAATTTTGACGCGTTTGGGGGTCGAGTTGTTTATTTAGATACTGGTTCTTTGTGGGAACTTTTATTATGCTGGTTTAAGCCACCAGTAAGTGGAATCTAGTTATAATACTGTAAGAGGGTATTCTTTTTAATATGTTACCCAAATAAGTCTGGTTCACTACTAGTTTTATCAGAATATCACTTTTGTATTTGTGTGTGCAATGTTTAAGAAGGTATAGAAGTGTTAAAAAGTGGACTTTTGTGTTTTGAATAAGACAGGGCGTTGCCTGTAATGTAGCTGTGACATCTTTCTTTCTCTTGAATAAAAAATACAGTCCAGTCATGCTTTTTTGGCAAATATTCTAGATATCTTTAGAACCCAAAGTTGATTACATATTGTTTTCAGGCAAATGTAAATACTTTTATTCAGATCACAGTATTTTAAATAATCTAAGCACAGGTTTCCAAAACATCATTTAATCAGAAAGAAATATCTTCAGTAAGGAACTGCACAGAGCTATATTGTTTTTGTAAAACAAACAATAATGTTAAAGAGTATACATTTAGTATTTAACCCTTCTATGTACACTTTTAAATTCCTTGTTCAAATGGCATTATGCACCTCTATATTATCATTAGTTAATACAATGGGCAAAAGTATGCTTTTGGTTAATTCTTCCACTAAACAGGGCATGTTCTCAAAGTGAAAGTATAGTCACATTGTACTTCCAGTTCTTATGAGCAATATCCAAACAAATCAACAGTCCATTGAGAGGTCCTCTGTATAATGAGCTGTTCCACTGGAAAAACAGGCTGTAGCTGGAGAAGGGATGGGTTTGTTTATATAGAAAGCTTTATAATGAAAGACAAAAAGTTTGTTCAGCACAAGCTATGTGCTTCACTCTAGAAGAAGCTGAAAAAATGCGGTGGGAAAATCTTTCAGCCACTTGAAAAAGAGAGAAAACTCACTCAAATAGCAATTTTAATTCTATCATTAAAAAGCTAAAATGTTTTTGAGGCCCTTTCCATTTTTGTTCTTACTAGCCTTATATAAAGGATAAATCATAGCATGATTAAGTATGTGTTATTGGAGATTTGTAGGTAACCACTGAACAAACACTACTGTTTGGGCATGTTATATATCTATGTTATATATCTATGTGTTCCCAGCAAATCTCCCTTAACCTTTACGTGTCACTTTTAAAGGAAGATACTAGTCTTATATTGTTTATAATGGTGTAGGCCATTTGCAACATTCATACATTAAACATAACTTCAATATTTAACTTTGTTAAGATAATGTCATTTGCAGTGAAAATCACTTAGCTGGGTACATTTGTCCATTAATGTAATAATATGGTATCTGTTTTTCTATAAGTACAGTAGTACAGCTGCTAGTTTCATATGTTAAAAAAATGTCACGTTTTCAAGAGGCAAACTTCAAACTTTTAAGCAGATGGTATAGAACCCCCCAATACCTGCATAAAATATTCAACAAAGTACCACAGACATGTTGGAGATGTAACAAGACTGAAGGATCTTACAGTCATATTTGGTACATTAAACCATTCTGGAGAGAAGTACATAACACAATGAATAACCTAAGACCTGGGGTGTACACAAACTGTATAGAAACAATGCTATTTAGCCTGGACAGAACAGGACAAAAAATAATTAAAGATAAACTGATAGTACATTTATTACAAGCGGCCAGAATAATGATACCTAAGAATTGGAGAAACTCAGAAACCCCACACAAAACACAATGGATAAGGGAAATAGAAAACACAAAAATAATGGAAGAATTAACAGCTATAAAATATGGGAGAATAAAAAGCTATGAGAAAATATGGTCAGACTGGTCAAGCCAGTCAGTATGTTAGTAAACAAACAAGAACAAGAAACATTTATATTACATTAGAATATATCCAGTAATAGGCACCAACAGTAAAGGTTAAAGGAACAGTAACACCAAAAAATGAAAGTGTATAAAAGTAACTAAAATATAATGTGCTGCTGCCCTGCACTGGTAAAAGTTGTGTGTTTACTTCAGAAAGTCTACTATAATTTATATAGATAAGCTGCTATGTAGCCATGGAGGCAGCCATTCAAAGGAGAAAAGGCACAGGCACATAGCAGATAACAGATAAAACTCTATTGTATTCTACAGAGCTTATCTGTTATCTGCTATGTAACCTGTGCCTTTTCTCCTTTTTTCCAGCTTGAATGGCTGCCCCCGGGGCTACACAACAGCTTATTATATAAATTATAGTAGTGTTACTGTAGCAAACACACCAGTTTTACCAGTGCAGGGCAACAGTGCATTATATTTTTATTATTTTAAAGCTCTTTCATTTTTTGGTGTTACTGTTCCTTTAACAAGTGACAAGAGAACAGCTTCTCATTAAGTCTACCTGCTTCCCACCCCCACCACCCAGGCAGTTTCCCATAACAAGAGCTCAATTAATATCTATGTTTACCAATCCAAAAGATTTTGTAAGCTATGCATTATATGTATGATGTATAACACAATAATGGGAAAATTGCCATGTTTTTGTACCAAGTTATCATTCCTATTTCTGTATCTTCCCTTCCCTACCCTTTTTTCCTTTCTGTATCCCCACCCGCAAAAAATTGAAAATGAAAAATAAAGACTTACCAAAAAAAAAATGTCACGTTTTTGCTAGTTGTTCTTTTTTCTCCCACTCACGTAAATTGCTCAGTGAAACAAATGCACTAATGCAGTGAATGTAATGCAATATTTTAAGTAAGTTCTTTACAAGAGCCTGGTGCCTTTAATACTACAACGTGCTACTGTGGCTCAAAAGCAGCTAAATAAACCAATGATCCAATGGAATGCAATAAAGTCTCTCTGACCAAAGCTGTTCAACAGTGTCTTTCATAATAACAATAGTATGCACATAACATAATGTGAGCTACATGTATTTTTCAAGTATACAACTGTACAAAAATGTAACTCAGTCATTTTAGTTCAAATTCTTATTCCTCACAATGGTTCTGCTATACAATAATATATGTTTTCAGAGAGTGTTAGGATTGGTGATCTCATCAACATCAAGTGTTATTTGTCCCTGAAAACATACAAGAATACAATATATAAAATGCAATAAAAAAGTTGAGCAGACAATGAAAGCTCTATGAAAGCCATAGTCTTGTCATATAAATGGTTTATACCATAATTGGATGATGCAGGACCAATCCATTTGCTGGATAAGCAGCATTGCTAGCATTACACAGAAATTTAAAAGAAAGTTAACCTATACAAATACAGTGGGACTTGTAAGTGCTGGCCAGTCCTGGCACTTTACAATAGGCATCATTAAATTGACCCTGGTGTGTGTAGAGGCAAATTTCCCCTTTTTTCCCTTTTTACTGGGTATTCAGCTCACTAAGGGGTTTATTTATTATGCTGTGTAAAAAGTGGAGTAAAACATAACCGGTGATGTTGCTTATAGCAGCCAATTATATGCTTTGCATTGGTTTTTTAACTGTTGAAATCTAATTGCTGATTGGTTGCCCTGGGCAACATCACCTGTAATGTTCACTCCTCTTCACTCTAGCTGTGACACAGGCTGTCCCTATTACTAACCTCTAGCTAAAAGTACAGAGGTTATCCTTTACCTGGAAAACCCCATAAGAAATTTTAATAAATCTTGGTAGTCATATCTAGTTACTCTACTACCTACAACTCTATTTGTTTGTTTGTTGTTCTTAACAAAAAAAACCTCACTGTCTATGTACAATCTGTAATATAACTATACTTTCATTGTGAATCTCTGTGATATAACAAATCTCACAGTGTCAAAAAGTTGTGTCTGTTTCTGAGACTATTTGTACATGATTTAACTTAAATAATAGGAGAAAACAGATGTGTTTTCCTTTTTAGTACAGAAAATGCTAACAGCCTGGCAGAAAATGCTACCACCCTTAGTTATAACATCTTTTAGTAACTCTCTACCAGTGTATTGTTCTATATGTATTGTTAATAATAATAAATAATATTCTTTAGCCATAATATAAATAAATATACTATACAGTCAGCCCCCACAAATATTTTATCTACTGCAAGAGAGGTAAATATTATATATAAACCAATATATAACAGCAAATATAAAAAGAGCTATATTTATGTGTGAAATTTATATATATATAAAAGCTTTCCAATGCCAGCTTATCAGCAGAATTTCCAGGCTAGAAACTCTATCTCCAGTTATTGTGCACTATTAAGGTAATGGCACTTTATTACCTGCTGAAAATCACTTTCAATGTAGGTGACAAATTGCTCGAAATTACTTTTTCGTTGGGGTAATTGGAAATCACAGTGGGTAAAACAACTGAATCATATAATTGCTCAAAATTAACTTTTAGGCCATTCCGCCAGATTACTCAATTCAAATATTTTACTTACAAACAACTAGATGAATTGAAAAGGCTGCAGGTTGACAGACATCCACAACTAGAACCAGAAAGTCATGCTGCTATAATTAGTGGGTTCCAAAGGATCAGTGAACTAGAGCAAGTAGCGGGGCAGATTTCAGGATTACAGCCCCACACAGAAGGACCAACAATCAGACAAAGAAGCTAGCCACCATTTTGGCTTTAAAGCAGTAAAAATATGTTCTCTGGAGTGATGAATATAATTTCACTTTTTGTCAGTCTAACAGATGAGTTTAGATTTGGTGAATAACCAAGTGCCAATTGTATGGTAGAAGAGTAATAATTGGACTGTTTTTATGGCTTGGGCAAATACAACAGGATGAACTAAAAGCAATCTTTACCACTACTAATGTCATTCTTGACAATTCTGTGCTTCCTGCTTTGTGCCAACAGTTTGGAAGGACCCCTCCCCATTTTAACATAATAATGTTCCCGTGCACAAAGCGAGCACTGAAAAGAATTGTTTAGCTGAGATGGGAATGGGAGGACTTGACTGCTACAGAAAAACCTATGAGGTGAGAAGCTATCCCCCCATCTCCCCCCAAAAAATTATTGCTTTTAATGCTTTATGGCTGAATAGAATCAAGTTCCACAAATGTTCCAACATCTAATGCCTTCCTACAACAAAAGAGGCTGTTATAACAATAAAGGAAGGATCAATGTTGTAATAATACCCCCAGTTTCACAATGAGATCTTGGAGAGGCAGATGTCCAGATATTTTGTTAGAGGTGAGATGAATAATTCTCCCGAAGCAGAAATGATGGGAATACAATATTATACAGGGTGGTTCCTTAGCTAAAAAAACATAGATCTATATATAGTATGGATACAGATATTATAGTACCATCTTCTTTTTTCTGTTGCTAAGATTGATGGCCCTACAGTTAAAATAAAGCAAGCAATCTAGTAAATGATGCATTCAGTCTATTTCTCTCCATTGTACCCACATTGTTCTCTTTCTCGCTTTGTTGGGGAATGCAAACTACTAGAAATAGAAGAAATACTGGGAGATATCCTTATGCCATGCATTCAAAAGTCATAACAGCAGGTGCACTAATGTGGGTTCGAACCCCCTTTTTTTTTTTACAAATAACCTCTTCCACTGCATACAGTATTAGTGAGTGCTGGGAGTTTCTAAAGTCCAAAGACAGCACTTCTCAGATTTTCATATGGTGTTATTTTTTATTGTGTTTAAAAAAAAAGATAGTTTACTTTGCCCTTCATAAGAACTCTTTTATATTAACTTTCATATAACACTAAGTCAAAGGTACTTACAAGGCTAGTGTGTATTTCGCTTATAAAGCACAAATTCATTACTTCCTGCATATTAATACTGACAGAGCACATTCTGCTCCTTTGTAAAGCAACTGAAACAGCAGGTAACCCAAGAGCTGAACTAGGTTAATCCAGTATTAAGCAGACACTATTCATAGGCAGAATTTGCCTTCTAGGTGACCTTTCAAAAGCTTGATAGTAGCCCAACCCAGATTTTTTTCCACTTTTCACTTTGCATTTGTTGTTTAGGTGCCAACTTATTTAATAAGGATAGTGGTTGGCTTTTTAATCACAACACACAGTGGTCTGGAAACTATCCACAAGGAGAAGATCAAAACCATTTCATGGGAGTGATCCAATGCTACATGCTATGATACACTGACAGAAACATTAGAAATGTTTAGGAATGTTTCTATCATGATTTTTATGGTGTAGTTTTTATTACTAAATTACAGTATAGATTGCAAATAGTTAATTCTACCATTTAAAATGTTATTGAACCACTTAATGTATTTTTTTTAAGTTGTTATATTGGTGTGTAGGCAGCCATCTCCGGTCATTGTGGAATTGCTTTTCGATAAGCTAATGTTTCTCCTACGCAACGTAACTGGAGGACTTGACTTCAGTGTTTTACTATTGAGCGCTATTCTTATACCCACCACTAAGTAGAACATAGGAGCATTTTTAGCAATGCAGGTGTCAGGGGATTTTCTTTATTAAAATCAATATCAAACAAATACAGAAAACAAAAGCAAGTAAAACATTAAATCATCAGAAAGCAATAATAACATAACAATAAGATTTCCCTTATCACAGCATTGGCATTGTATTCAATAGAATATACATCCTGTCCTGTTGATTACTTAAAACATGAATGTCACTTTTACCACCCCCATTCTTCTCAGTAGAACCCCTCCTCTTAACGTGAAATTTGGGCTGCTCACCTCCTACATTCCAGTTAAGTGCCTCACCTTCCTCCATACCTCCTATTCATTCTTCACAGAATCCCTAACGTTTTCTTTTTAATTTTGCCCCTTCACTGTGCTACTCCTCTTCCGCTTAGATTGCCCAGGGACCTCTTTAACACATTTCTCCTTTTGCTCCTTTCTCTCAATTCTCTTAAAATCTTTTCCTCCTCTGCAAGTTCCCCCAACTTTTCCCTTGTGGGAGAATGAATCTGTTGGACACAGCATTTTGCTTTGTTTCTTCCCTGACTTTTAATCAACCACTGTCCAATTACCCCTCTCCTTTTTATCATCTCTCTTTTACCTGCCTAAACAACCTCCTCTCCTTCCTTTCCCACATTTCCCCTATCATTCCCATACCACTGTCCTCTTGCATGTTTCCTTCCTGAACTATGGACTAATCTATGTTCTCATCTGGGGCAACCTGCTCAGTCTGAAATTCCTTTCCAATATCTGGCCAGTTTTTAAGCACATTGTACCATGCCTCTGGGAAGTCTCATTGTATATGGCCCAACTTTTTATTCAAAACACCTTTTTGTTACATTTTTTACTGTCATGGCCCAGACCTTCACACAAAGCACATTTTTTATATTTACATTTATTAGGAAATAAGCTGACCGGTTTCTTGCTTCAAACCTACTGCTCCTTCCTTTCTCTCCTGTCCACTTTATTTTCACTACATTTCTTCTCTTAAATGTTTTTTGCATAGTATTGCCAGAAAACTGTACACCCTTAGAAGCAAAGTCAATCTGTGCTGCAGATTCACCCTTATGCATTTGCTGAAATCTCTCCTTATTGCTATATGTCTCTCTCCAGGGCTCAATCTTTTTAAGAACAATATCAATTTCACTTTCCACCTCCTCCATGTTCTTATTTAATACTGCAAGCTCCCATATCTTCTTCACACAGCTTTCACCCTTTGCCAGCTTAAGATCCATTACAATCCTATAAATATTAGTTTTAATAATCGTTTTTTCTTACATAACCATGCATGTCAATAAGAGCCATAGAGTCAATGTCCAGTGCAGTGTCCAGTCTTTAGCAATATGCTCCCCATTATCAATCTGTTTAACCCAGTCTTCATGCACCTTCTCACACTGATTAGCCTCCATATCTGGGCAGCAGCATAGAAACATGGAAATCCTATCAGTTCAGTTGTCTCCTTCAGGAGAGGCGTGTATAAGAACTGTTAGTTACCTGAGGAGGGAAGGGAGTTTACACCAGTACAACTTGCAGTGCAGCAGTATAGAGAGACTGAAGTTTATCAGATGAAAATTCACATGGCTGAGGGCTCTTGGTAAAGTAAGAAAATGTTTATGTCCATGTCAAATTTTAAAATTAAATATAGAAAAAATTGCTCTTTCCAAAACCAGATTCCAGTAGGAAAACTGGGGTTTTCCAGGTAAAGGATCATTCTGTAATTTGGAATGCCACACATTGTCTGCTAAAAAACATTAAACAAATATAAAGCTACTGCTATCCTATTACAGAGAAAAAGGAAATAATTTTAAGAAATTAGAATTTATTCCAGTAATTCAGAAGTTTATGGATAACGGGTTTTGAGATCTCATAGCTGTACTAAATAAAATCTCTTAATACGCCTTTAAATAGTTTTCCACTACTGATGCACGGCTGACAGCTTTAAAAAAGTTTTTCCAATTTAAATACTTGTAAAATGTCAGCTTTCTACTATGTCAACTCTGAGAAAATATGAATATTCAACATATTTTAGCATTTTCATTTTCTCCTGGGAGCAGAATAAGTGTTTAAAAATAAATGTTTAAAAATGTAAACTGCCAGTTTCTTTTTTTAACTTACCTCTCTGTAGTATTATTTTTATTATACTGTTCATTTAGATCTCCTAAAGGAAACTGCAAAAACCTAGTTCTACACTAATTCTATACTTTTGCTTTCAGGCAACATTTACTTAATAATAGTGTGTGTTACAAGGGGTCAAAAGTGGGAGAAGTGAATACAAAAGTAATGATATATCCTAAATATACCTATTTGTGAAATAAAGATGTATCAACATTTTTTCTTCGGAACAGAGCTATGTGACACTCTCATTATGGTTTTCTCAAATTTCCTTGATTCCAGCTTTTCCAAATTTGCTGGTGCTGTGTTGGTGCTGGTGCTGTATATGGCAAAGCATTGCTGACCATCAGTGGGAAAAGGTTCTTCAAGTAACATAGTTCAAAGATGCCAAAGCATCTCCTAGAAATGGCAGCCACCAGTTGGACTCAACTCAACATATGTCATCATTTTGTACATGTTATGAGTCTCCTCATACAACCCTGGTCCAATAAATGAGAAGTAATTGTAGGGACCCATGGGTTAATATGCCCCTATGGTTTTAAACCCAACAATTTCCTTCTTTATCCTGTTACTGGGCAAAGACCCATGTATCTAGTTTACCATTTGCATTTGTGCCTTATTGGTTCATAGGTAGACCACTCACTTTGCACTCTAATATAGTGTTTAGTTAAGGGGTGGATCCTGCTCTTTGGCTTCATCTGTTGACTTAGGTGGAAGTTCCACTGAGCTTGGGATCAACAGGGACCCAGGAAGCCATTATACCCAAGAGAACCATCTGACTCTAGTGAAACTCGGGGAAGAGGGACCCCGTGAACGAGGAATAGCTAGAATAGTAGAACATCCTTAGGAGCACTGAGGCAGTGAGATCAGATAGAAAGAGCAGTTTTTGGCTCCAACCAGGAGAGATTAGCTGGAAGTACCCTTCCTTACAGGCACTGTTGCCTTAGTGCAGGACCACGGTTAAGACACAGGATTCAGGTTAGTTTCTATCCCTGATCCATAGTCGGCTGTTTGGGATCCTTAACAGCTAAGGTATACATCCTGAGGACCTGAGATACTTGTCCAGACTACTCTCCATAGTGGTGCCATGCTGTTTGGCTGTCTTTACCCTGCCCAGACTATGTAGAGGTGGGATAAACCGGTGGACATTCTCTCTTTCTATCCTCAGAACTTTTACCTGCTATCTCCTGTGTGTGAGTATCTGCAATAACCCTGTTGACTAATTGTCTTGGACAATAAACAAGTTAATTTCTGTTTCAGCACAATGAACCTTCTTGCGTCCATTCTTTATATCACTTTGCACACAGCCTAAATGAGTCGTAGTTGCACCACACCCCAAGGATATTTCCACATAGCGAAAGTCCTATGTACCCCATGCTCTAAAGCCAATCTAGCTGGGGTTGCCTGACAGCCAAATAGGGGTTACATAATAATATTGGTTTAAAACTGTACTGACGAGAGATTAAATAAAATAACTAAAAACTGTTTTTTTTTTTACTAAATGCAAAATGAGACTTTTATATACCCAGAGCCAGTAAAAAAAAAAACAAAAGCAGCATTTCTACACAGAAAGCTTAGAACGCAGGATTTAGCCTTTGGCGGTAACTGTAGGAGACAAGACATTTAAAAAGTTTTGACCTCAGCATGATAATATAAATAGCCTGTGGTGTTTTCAGCAGAAAAAAAAAGATCTCAAATATATATGCACAATTCAAGCAGCCAATTGTTTTGGCTGCTTGAATACATGCCACTTAAAGCCCCATGTGCCATGACCCTTAGGGTAAGAGAGATCAATGCTTTATTGCCAACTCATATATTCTTAGAACCACAGCTGGCAAACTTTAAAAATCATGGCAAGATATAATAACAATTTGCAGTGTAACATTGTTCATTAGACAGTTTATTAAAGTGCAAATTTCAATTGTACATTTTTAAGACCAGTCTGAAGTGGCATAAATTTGGTGCAAAATAACTATTACATACACTAAGCACTGGAACAAATGAAAATGCACAATTTTTTTTATTCGCAGTTGTGTTCTCATGGGTTTAGAAACTGTACAATGTGCAAAAGAACAAAACAATTATTGGCACTGTAAATGTTTGTTTCTGTTTATTATGTTTATTACATTTCCCCCATACCTTGTTATGAGTGAAAGAGCCTTGAACCAAGGTTGGATTCCAAAAACTGCTTGAACCCAAAAAGTGTGAAAATCTCTTTTTTTCCCAAGATTGAAAGGCTTGTAAGTATATACCAAGTATATACTGTCTCACATTCAACCTGGATTTAAAAAAAGTAACCCTACCACTAAGTAATAGCCTTTAACTACTTACCTTGCAAACAACAAACTGGATAGACAGGACTGTACATCCTGTAAGATGCTGTAGTGAAAACATGCAACACACAAGTTCAAAGAAGTTTGTTTTCCAACCATCACCCACTAAAAATAATTTACACAATCCCTTAATGCATTTAAAGAAATCAGTTGGGTATAATATATCTACTATAAAAGAGGAAGCAGATATCAAGGTTTAACTGTGGAAGTAGTAGAGTAACAATTTTCCATTGTTGTACTTTATCTTTATTTTTTATTTTTTTTTAAGTTTACCAATCTCCAGTGTAGGGGCTATCCTCTTACTAAAAATTTGATTATGTTCTCCAAGTGTAGGGTCTACCCACTTACTATGACTTCAGTTATGTTCTTCAAGCCATGCCCCCGGAAAAAGTTTGTATTATAAAAGAACAAGGACAATTATTTTCAGTTTTAATCAGCAATCTGCCCAAAAAGTTTGGTAGAGGTAGAAATAGTCTAGTATCTTTAAAAGAGAAAAAAAATAAACATTTGATTATTCTGGTATTTAAAATATGCATAATTTATCATTTCTATAAATTATCACCCTGAATATGCTATTTTTGTATCAAAATTATTAAACATAAATTTAGGATCTTTCAGCCACTATTCTACATCTCAGTCACAATTATTACTCACCAATCCAAATCAACATATATTACTTGAAATTATTAAATACAATCAACCACCATATTTCAAATTATAAAGCAATTTCTTCCAAGTGATGCAATATGACCCTTGCTAGCTTAGCATTTTTTCTCAGGACACCAAGGCCCCTGCCTAAGTAATAATGATTAGCTATTGGTTAGCCGTAACATACTCATTTACCAGATGCAGTATTCTTTACAGTGACTGAGCAGGCCCAATATGTAGTCAGCATCCCTACCCTTTATATTCAGTAACAAAGGCTTTTTCACATTGGAAGGATTAAGTCTTTAAACATGTGTTACTGCTGGTGCATTTTTCTACTACTTGTGGCTCAGTTGTCCTTTTTATTGTCTTGTTCTCCAGAGTCCTTATCCAGTGTTTTCTTAGAAGGCTTCCCTTTGTCACCTGAAGAAGAAGGACTCTCCCTAACTTCTGCTGGTATCTGCTGCCGACTAAACAGAATGTGCTGTAGGGATGTCTCAAGAGGTAGAAATGGAGAGGCTGTAGAACGTGTCAGCATCATGGTCACCTAAATTCAGAAGAACAAAAGCAAAAATGATATCAAAACAATTCAATCAGATGTATTTATATCAAACAGTGCAGCACTTTTTGTAAGGTACAAGCTTTTCCAATATGTGAAAAATTAGTGAAAAATCTTTTTTATAAACTCTGAAGGTACAAATGACCAGACAAACAGACCAAACATCTGCTGGAGACAGATATTCCAAAGTATCTTTCCTAGCCATAGTAGGTAATTTAGTGTCCCTTAGTCCTTAGTAGCTAGTAACCGATTACTAGTTTTTTCCTGTTAGGATTTCAATAGAGCAACCTCATATGGTTTATAAAAGAAAAAAAAAAAAAAAAAAAAGAACACTCAGGGGCAGTAGCTTTTCATTGTATTAAGGATTTGCATTAAGTACTGTATACTGTCTAGATGTATTATTTCCTCTTTATCAGATTAGTGAATTTATCTGTTATCATCATCACCTGGAAACTTATATTTCTTGGTCTGAGGGTTGAAAGAACAAGTAACATACGAGTGGCCATACACATGCATGGCCACCTTCTATTACAAAAGAAAATATGTAAAATCTGTTAGATCAATGATACATTTTTGTTCACCCTTCAGACGGTTCATACACTGTAAGCAACAGCCAATCACGCAACAAAATATAGGGCCTCAAATTTGTTTAAATGTGGCCCCATGAAAACACTTAAGGTTTAAGACCTATTCTCCCTAGCTGTACAAATCTGCACCTTACACCAAATAAAAGTTGGAGAGCACAAGTCAGCCCTGTCCTTACCACCTGCCCTATGTACAGGGCCCCATCACAGCCTTTACCCACTGCCAATCCATTACATAAGTTGGGGGATGGGAGGAAATACACCCACATGCCTCTCTGTCTGTCTCTGACAAATACAGAGCTGCTGAACACAGGTAGGAGCAATTTATTCTCTCTGGAGTAATAGTAAAAAAAAGTTCTGGGTGTGATTTAAGATAATGATTTATTGGTGCAAGGTGGAATTTTTCAGCATAATAGGATGCACGCCCAATAATAAAATTCTGCCTAATTACAGAATAAGTAATTTTAAGCAACTTTTAAGTAGCCATTAATTCAACATTGTCAAAGGTTTTAAAATTATTTGTTAATTGAAGAGTTGAAGACATTATCTGTACGTCTCTTTCTGTATTGTTGGTTCTGAAAATTAAATTAAAACAAAGTAATGAAAGTCAGCCACACAGTGCCTTCCATGCTTCTTTACGGGTCAGTTAGATAGCTTCTACATTAATTCATTGATTCAACAGTCAGAACCAGCAACGCAAAGAATATAAAGAAAGAAGCTACTGCTTTTAACGGTTTCAAATAACCACTTAAAATCTGTAATAACTTTATATTGGAAAGGATCAGAATTACTACATCAATAGGCCAGATTTAATTTACAACTCAATTCATGTAAAGATGTAACGCTTATGTCATATATGGTACATAATATGGATATATTAATTATTATAATATATATAATTCTGGAGCCAATGTGCCTGGGTTCAGTATAGCAGATGTCACATAAACCATAAAGACAGATTCCGCACTCACAGGATTTAAAAAAAAGTGGTAATTTATTGTGACGTGGAACTAATGTTTCGGCTGTGTCCACAGCCTTTGTCAAAGTTACAGTGAATGGAAACAACCCCCCTGAAAAACCCAAAGTGGCGGGAAAGCAGCAGTGACATCAGGTGAGACAAATTGCAAGCTAATTAATTCAAAAACAGACAAAAACGAATGAGCATCCTCCATAGCTGAACTGCAACTCACCAATCGGTGCCTATAAGTGTAGCCAAATTATAGCATGAAGAACAGGGCTGCTATTGCATTGCGTAAGGACAGACCCGCAAAGGTATTAAATAAGCACAAAACGCCGGGTTAGCAGGGTCGGTGGCTCAGAACTGCATTAGTATTATGTATGTGTACGGCATCGCAAAATCGTTTCCAGCCAACGATACTGATGATAACAGCTACTGACGCCTACTTGTAAACATATTTAATTGCGATGCCGTGCTACGTTTGCTGGTAACTCCGCCTAGCGATTAATCCATCTTTAAAAATGTGAATTTTCATTAAAATTGAGTCTATGGGAGATGGCCTATCCATAATTCAGAACTTTCTGGATAATGGGTTTCCGGAAAAGGGGTCCAATACCTGTATGTATATATATGTGTATATATGTGTCGAGTAGCCGCAGTCAGATCCGAATTATTTAACAATTGTGGGTGCAGTGTCAAAACAGTATATAAACATTTTCTAATATATTATTAATTAAAATTGGTATGGCTTTGCTAAAACCCTGGCTATATCAGTTTGTTGCCACAAAGTCATAGCAATTTTAATTAATCATGCAGAAAAATAGTTTTGACAGACATCACAATTGCTATATACATATATCTAAATATATTATATATATATATATATATATATATATATATATATACTGTATATAGGCAGAACATCTAAAATACTTGTTAAGAAGTACTTGATTCCTTTAGATTTTAGACTTTATTCTTAACATGTAGAGTGAGGGCACCTTGCTAGAAGCTACCGTATAATCTGACAGATCGATCTCTCTAATCTTAAACTCAGCAAAGATAGTCTTTTTACCCCATAGCAAGGGTATAATCGGTTAATCTGCTTTCTATTCAGATGGAAAAATGTAATCATTATTTTGAGATTTTTTGTTTGTGTGTAAAAGTACACATACATACACACCTTACAGTCATTCAGACAACAAATTTAGAGGACAGCCAGTGCTTTTCAAAGAGGTAGATGCCATTTAGCTTGCCACAGCAAAGGTATTCTCAATTGATGCTATAGCTAAAAGCATCTGTTTAAAGGATTTTTTTTTTATCATAATTCCAGGGTTCCCATAGTGGGCTGCATCAATATTTGCAAACTTGCACCGAAAGAATTAAACACAAATGTCTTTTTAAATAAGAAATGCCAGAAATGCATTTGAAAATTTTAGCCAGATTAATGAACAAATGTGCGCAACTGCATTCATTTTGATGTACTAGACTTAACTGCTGCAAATGCAATGTTGTGCTTGGCCACAATGAACCCTTTTATCACTTTCTCCTCATGAAACAAGTAAAAGGGAGGGTTAGTCTGATGATTAAAGCAGAAGCCCTCAGAAGTCTTCTTCTGAGGGTTAGAGACTTATTACATTTGATATGCCATTTTTATTGCCAGCAAATTTTGTAGCTAGTGGCACCATTCTGCTGCTACCTTAGTAAAGGACAGGACAAAGAGGTGAGAAACATGTAGCAAGTGACAAAACTAAGTCAACTGCAATAACGATACAATAGAAGAAGCGTCCAGTAATAGCAAACCATGTATGTTAATCTCAAGATCTCCAATATCTGAAAACATACATTTAGTAAGTCATGCATTCTCATAAAAAGAAACCCATAAGAGCAGCAGCCCACAATACTACACTGCCCCAAAGTCAGGAACTGCATAATTGTACTTACCTTAATCAGTATTAGAAACAGTGTGTAGATAAACATGAGATTATGCCGTGAGATAGGAAGGTACTGGCCATGTTGTAATGTAAACAAAACAGCTCCAATTAAGGTCACCTTTACAGGGCTGTAAAGAAGAAATATTGTAGGTGAGTCAAACTTATTTTTACTTAAAGGACAAGTAAACCCTATTTTGCCCAGGCAGTGCTCCCTGTAGAAAAAATTGCACTTTAATTACCTTTTTTCAGCATCACTAGCGTGGATATCACTCATACATGCACAGTAAAGGGAAATTGAAATATGTTATATTATTGTGGCCCAAATCAAGCCCATGCTACATCTCATGGGAAGGTAAGTAATGTCAGAGATGTGCTCTTGGCACCACCCAGTCAATCGGGGTTTCCTTCTCTTTGAAAGGAGACATATAGCCTAATGTTGAATAATAAATCCTAAAATTCAAAACAAGCAAACTTCCCTATATCTTTTCCATATAAACTTTCTCAGAGCTAAATGAACAGACACAGAGGGTACCGACTGCCTGAGCGAGGAGTGGTGGCGGCTCTGTATTTTACTGAAGTTCTGTAGAAAATGAAAGCAAGCAAACTGTAAAGTTCATTTAGGTCAGCGAATAATCAATTTTTTTTATGAAAGTGGTACAAGATTTGTAATAATTTTATATGTGAAAATTGCTTGCTTGAGGTTTAGAAGCAAATATAGAGTTTTCAAAATTAGGCTATGTCCTCTTTCATATCATGATATGAAAAAATTGTTCAGATTCAGTTTTAATCAAATTCCAGTTTCCTACAGAGCCAGATGCAATTCAATAGAAAAAAAAACACACATTATGCCAAATAAAAATAACAATTATTCTGATTTACATACTATGACATTTTGAGGAATTCATTGCTCTCTGGTTTCCAGACACCCCTCACTAGTTGTTCAAAGTTGGAGATCAATCCTCCTCCAGCACCTGGAAACATGGAAAAAAATAAGTGAATATACTACCTATATGAATTTGTTTTCTCTTCCTAAAATGTGCCCGGTTACCTGATTAATGAATATGTGCTATGGTCTAAAGCCAGTGAATTAAAATGAGATGATGCTACAGACACAGTACATTCATCTGCAGCACACAGGCTCTTTCGCTACAAGCACATAGGCCAAATAAGGGTTTATGCACAAAGACAAAGTTGAATATTTGTTCCTTAAATGTTGCTCCAGTTCTGTAATTTACAGCAACTAATCCACAGTTATTATTTCATTGCCTATTCCCACTAGAAAGCAAAGCCTTGAATGGTTGCTGTGGGTCAGTGAAATGGGGCAAACTTTGACTGTGTTTATGCATTACCCTAATTATCTTCTATAATTGTATAATTTTAGTAGAAATGTGCATGGGTCTAATCTTGTACCCAACATATAGTTTTACCTACATCCTGATCAGACCACTAATAAAGCAGTAATTGATAAACCGCTGGCAATGAAATAATGCAAGTATTTTATCTGCTGTCTCTAGTTAAGATGAAAAAGACAAACAAAAACTAAATAATCATTTCTATTTTAACCAAAATATAGGCTCAACATTTAGATATTTAAATAACAGCAAGGCTTAAGCAAAGCAACCTTGTCATATTTTTTGAGGCAATAGTTCCAGTCAGTATATAATGTTATATCCTGTTATTGGTCCCTCTGCCAAGGTGGTCAAATAACCACTGCTATCTCACAACTAAAAAAGGAGTTTGACTGTTTGGCAAATTAAGAATGCACATATGTCTAGCTTACCTCTAGCCCAACCTATAGTTATCATGACTAGCATTGCATCTTTATAGTGGCTATGAGCATGTGCCACCCCTGATAATATCTTCCATGTCCTGGTCACTTCCTTCATCCCTGCAAGGATGAGTCGGATAGGAAGGAAAAAGAAGCAATTGTAGAAGAGATCATAAGGGAAATAATACACCATGTACCTGAATGTAAAAAAAAAAAAAATTTTGAAATAACCTCAATGATTTGCTACATCTTTGTCTTTAACGCCCCCCCCAAAAAAACTGCATTTTCCACATGATGATTTTAACAACAGAAATAATTACCAGAGGCTTTTCTTTCCCATGGTGCATAGGGAAGTCCTACTATAGTCACTATATATAGTATATATTAATACTAAAAAAAACTCAACAAAACCCTGAGACTCTTGAAACCTTACTAGTGCCATTTGGTTGTTTTTTTAATTTCCTTCAACATAATGTATTTTCCTGATAGTTTCCCTTTTAAACTGTAAATGTGTATATGTATAACTTTATTTATAAAGTGCCACAAGGGTACGCAGTGCTGTACAATCTTACAAAATACAAAATTACACACAGGGAGGACAAGTGATATAATAAATAAATACTATTATATATATATAAATAAATACACAGGGAATAAGTGCCATGTGGTATGAGACACAGTAGGAAGTAGGTCCCTGTCCCGTAGAGCTTACAATCTAAGTGTTTGTAAAGCACCATGTCCCTAATTAAATCAAGGAAAAAAAAAGATTGATATGATTATATCACATCTTTCCTGTAAATATGTTTTATTTATTTAATACAAGCTACCTACATGTTATCCTAGCCATATAAAATGCTTTAATTTCAATAAACGTTCCTGTATGAAATGTTATTCAAATATTACTTGCACTTTTTACTTTCTCCATTGCAGGAACCACAAAGCGACAGCAGATGGCAATATAGCAGCAAATATCTAATGGCACCATGTATTTATTTTCAGATTTAATTAAAGATTGAAAAAATGTCAACATTTTCAAAGATATTTTTTGGAAATGTAGTAATTTAGCAACTCATTTGTTCTAATGGTAAAAGTTAACTCAGTTACTCAGAGTTAATCTGTGTCACAGAATAATTTCCATTCTGTATTAGGAAAAATATATACACTATAGTGAATAATGTAACCCCTACTTTAATGTATAAAGATATTATAAGTCAGTGAAGACAGAAAACATATGAAAATTTTTATTAATGACTTGTCTGGCCTTTGTGGACACAGGGGAAATGAATATGCATACCTTCCTGTTCTATTTGTGCTGCTGCAAGTTTATTCAGGAAACATACACATGCAGGTGTACTGTGCATAAGTTTGAAGATTAAAAAAGTGTTTATCAACTGACAGAAAACATCAAAAGGTTTACATTATTTTTTACATAGGATAATTCCCACAAGATTTATGGTTGTCAAACTAGAGGCCCGCAGGCCAGATACCGTATATACTCGAGTATAAGCCGATCCGAATATAAGCCGAGGTACCTAATTTTACCTAAGAAAACTGGAAAAACGTATTGACTCGAGCATAAGCCTATATATTTATTTCAAATAAAAACAGTAAACTAGCTTTGTAAGCGGAGAAGTGGGTCAACAAAAACAATATGTGTACTACCCCACACTCATTGCACAAACTGGCAAACTGGCGGCAGACCCGGTCCCGGAGGAGATGTAAGGGGAAATAAGTATTTCTAGTGGTAGCCTAGGCCAGGGCACTGGAGGGTTTGGTTGCAGGTGGCCTAATTTGCACACAAAAGGAGAGAGGGTGCTAGTCTAGAGGGACCCATGGCACCCGACTCGAGTATAAGCCGAGGGTCACTTTTTCAGCACATTTTGGGTGCTGAAAAACTAGGAAAAACTAGAGTATATACAGTAAGCCCCTCCAAGGGATTTTATGGTGGAGCTCTTTTCAAGAACTCCACAGACTTTTTTGTAATACATCATTTTAATATAATCTGGTCCTCAAACCTGCAATATAAAAAAAAATTAGCCTACTACATACAAAAAACTTACACTGAACTGTTTTAGGGTATTGCGGCCCTAAAAAATAAATAAAGGTACCATCAAGACAAAAGAAGCCATGGTACCTACATGTTACAAGACCCCTAAGAGTAAGGGAACACATATTGTTGTCCTCCATCTTGTGTGGGCAACTGAAAATACCTTTGCATTGAAGATAAGTAGAATGGCTGTATCCTTGCCAGTAGAATCTCATGAAAATATACACATTTGCACAATGTATGCAAACAATAAGTTTCTGTTGGCAAGGATAGCAATTCTAATTAACCTGAAATAAAATAGATTCATGAGCAAGGTATTACATTCAACATATGCTTATTAACATCTTACCATACTGCAGATGCCAATATAATGCTAGTAGTGTTTGAAAGAATTCCAACAGGAGGTTCAGCAAGCAGAATAGAAGATAAAATGCCACCTCCAAAGCAGTAAAGCATGGAACTAAACCAGGATGCCAAAGGACTGCGAGATGCTACATCCACAGCACCTATTAAAAAAAAAAAAAAACAATTTAAACAGATCATTACCTGTGCTATGATTACATACTGTGCTATGCTGAACTGTTTGATGGGACACCATCCATTACAAGTGAAAATTAGTTTTGCAGTGGGTGTCAGATACTTCCACTAATAACACTTTAAAAGGTAATTTACATTGAAGACCACAGTTCTGCAACTGTGGTCAGCACCTCAACCTTTGCCCCTCCTGTGAATTTTGAGCAACTACCTCTATTGATGTAGGGGGAACCTGAAGCTACCGCCACCTCCCCTCTTTAGTGTGACTGTGTCCTAACTGCACACACAAGTTCATTTTTTTAACACAATGCCTTTGGCAGTGTTATTCATGACAAGTTACAGAGCGCTAGCATTATTGTCATTACCACCAACCCTAAACAAGCATCAGACTTTTAATCCAGCACAAGGGGCAAAGCACAACCAGCCTTAGAACGAGCACTAAGGTTACACTGTCCAGGAGCCTAGTAAATAACCCTTTTGGTCTTCCAGTGGTTGTCCTGTGAATAAATTATAATAACAATGTCTTTTCTATAAGACTCAAAGAGCTCCACAGAATTTTCTAGTGCATAGATGTCGATTAAAATACAAAATTGGCCCTAGGAAGAACATTTCTGATTTAAAGAATTGTTTTAAAGGCATGTTTTATTTCATGTCAAGTGAACACATATATAGGACACCTTATAAGGCAAAGAAAATCTTCACACAGAAGTTTATTCCTGAGGCTATAATATACCACTTTAATTCCTTTTTTACTTCATGGGAGAATGTTAAACTGCTGCTGAGTACTTTCCCTCTATGGAAGTGATAAAAAAATTATTCAATTGTAACGGTTTGCTGCAAGCTGCCATAGGTTCTTTTTCTCAAAAACAATTACCATGAAATAAAACATTAAGGCCAGGTCCATAAACAAATAGTTTTTAAAGTTCCAACTTTTTAGAAAGGATTAATAAATCTGTCTATGTGGAATTTAAATGCAACTCACTATCTGAGTCCAGTATAACCTGAATGAATGGCACTAATACTTTTAGTATTTGTTTATTCTTAATAACTTTATTTTGTTATACTTTATTTTGTTGAAAAATTGCTTCCTTTCTGCTTTTTTCCAGCTTTCAGGAGAAGTTCACATTCAGTACTTTTAGTATTAGTTTATTTATCGTAACTTTATTTTGTTATA
This sequence comes from Xenopus tropicalis, assembly GCF_000004195.4. Lineage (NCBI taxonomy): Eukaryota > Metazoa > Chordata > Amphibia > Anura > Pipidae > Xenopus > Xenopus tropicalis. The sequence goes on along the minus strand of NC_030677.2, from coordinate 120,371,265 downwards.
GTTACTTTATGTTGTTAAAAATTGCTGTTATAAGTCACTGACCCCAGCAAAGAAAAAACTGATGCTTTTTGCACTTTTTTCTTGTTACTATTGTTTATCTTTCTCTATAGGCCCTTTCCCACTCATATAACATACCAAATGTAATAATAATAATAATGTAAGTGAAATAGATGGAGAACAAAATCATAAATACAAACATTACAAAAATGCTGTATATTTCGATGATATCTGGAAGCTGCATGTTTGCCATGTTAAGCATAGCATTTACTGATCTAATACAGCAAGAAATGGAAGAGCAAATATCATTGGTTGCTGTAGGCTACAATGCTAGGATAAACTTATTTGGTTTGTGCATAACTTTGCCTGTAAATATTTCATTAAGTTAAGTAAAAATATTTTTCCACCCCATGTGCTGGTTACTTAGCCTCCAGACTGCTGTCTATGTTATTTCACTCCTTAGATCACACAGGGCTGAAATCTTCATGTGTTCAACAGGCTCCATTTACAGTCTTATAGGGTTAAGTAATACATTTACTTATCAGCACTGCAGCACTATGAGATCAAGTTAGGACCATTTGCAGTTTTCTAACAAAAAGGCTTGCAAATATTTAACAAGTGAGGCTTGATTTATAAATACATGCATACATATAAATACATGAAGAGCATGACAGGTTCTACTAACTGTACGAAAAAATGCAAAACATTGGATTGTGTGCAAAACAAAGCAGCAGTAACATTCATGTTTATACTTGGATGGATTATGATTGTAAGGTGCCAATAATGAAAAATGCATTTAAGTTTGCACTTCAAATGGCGTGATAAACCTTGAAGCATTCTTTAAAGCAGTGTTCCCCAACCAGTAGCTTGTGAGTAACATGTTGCTCACCAACCCCTTGGATGCTGCTCCCAGTGGCCTCAAAGCAGGTGCTTATTTTTGAACTCCTGCCTCAGAAGCAAATTTTAGTTGAATAAAAACAAGATGTACTATCAAACAAAACCTCCTGTCAGCTAAAAAGTATGCACAGAGGCTACCAAATAGCGAGTAACAGCCCTTATTTGGCACCCCTACAAACTTTTATGATGCTTGTGTTGCTTCCCAAGTCTTCTAACATTTGACTGTGGCTCACGTATAAGAAAGGGTTGGGGGCACTTGCTTTAAAGTAACACTAAACTAAGTGCCCCATGTGTTTTATTGTTTTGTTTTTTTCTAACAGAAGTGGCAGGGCTTCAGGGAAGAGGGACATGTAATTAGGCTTGTGTAACTAATCAGATCTTTGCTGACTGTTTTATGCTCCAAAATGGAGACTTTTTTTGTGGAAAAGCCCACAGGAACATCAAGACTGAACATGAAAATCAGGGAGAAAACAGTCTATTGTGTTTAGAAACTATGGCACACTGGGCTACAGTATTGAAATTTGGCCATGTTAGTAAATGGTACCTAATAAATCTACAATATGGATTACTGTAGCACAAAAGCACATTTATGGCTGGCCTTAAAGGATATGTAGCAATTTAACATTTTATTAACTGCTAATATTATTAACTGGGGCTCAATTCATGTAACTCAATGGTCAGAGAGATTATGTTTAGATGGAAAACAGAGAACTGTTCTGATGTTGCTTAGAAAAGGGATTAAAAGCTTTAGAAGACCTTTGTCATCACTTTCCTTAGCAGAGCAAAATCAGAACAGTTCTCTGTTTTCTTTCTGATCATATTAAACTCCAGTTGTACAGTTACAGAAATTCACCAGCAGGTGATGCTGTAGTTACAAAATTCCATTTATTAGTGGTTAGTAAAAAGTTGTGTAACTGAGTAATAAGAGGCACAATTTTGCTTGAGTTCGTGTTCAAAACTTCCATCCTGGGCTTTAATAAATAAGTCAAGCAAAAAAGTCCTACAAAAAGTTTTGCTAGTTGATTTGACTTATTGCAAGAGATATACCATGACTTATATGCTAGAGATATACCATGACCTAAAAGAAAGAACATTTGCAAACATATAACAAGTCTATTAAATTTGGGTAGGAGTAGTTATTAAAATTGCTTCTGTTACTTGTGACACTTTCTTCCTGTACACCTCAGTGGCTTTTTCTAAGTATAATTATGGAGTAAATTCCAGGCTAACTTTGATATATGTAATTTTATATGGCACACAAAGAGAGATTTACAGTGAGAATCTATGCAAAAGGGGAAGCTCAGCATTAGTTTAAACTCTGCAAGTTTATTAATGATTAACTATTGTGGTGCAAATTTAAATATAGGGATTATTTTACATGTATACACTGTATGTAAATATATATGTACAGCCCTAGGTGCACTTCAAATACTGTTTTCTTTTGCTTTTCTCCTCTGACTCTTCTAATCCTTTTCATTCCTTCCATAAAGTTAAACTGAATATTATGTATACACAACAAAACTGTTATTTTAAGTTATGCTGGAATTTAGCAGGGACTGGTATAGAGGGGTTAGTGTTGAGCCAAAGAAGAATATCAAAAACGTTAAAAAAGTTTAAAAAGTTAATCAGTTGTGGGTAAAGAAAGTTACTTATTAAACCAATGTTAAGCATAGACAAAGTCAAAGTTTTTATTACACATCAACTCTATTTTTTCAGTAACTAGTGGAAAAGTCTTACCCAATGTGTTCACTTTTTACCTACACTTTACAGGGAAAGGTTTATAAAAAGTAATTAAAAGGTTTGCCTAAGGACACACACACTTTATAATAAGCAAACGGTCCATCTTAAAGTACTGAAGGTACTAGGTACCAAATAGGCAGTGAATGTTTATCTTACGCTGAGCCGGAATCGTGCTCTTGGCCTCAGTATCCCAACAATGCTCAACAATGCACCTTAGGCAGCCTAAATATAAGTCTTGTGCCAGAGGATGCTAAGAATTGTATTTCAACAGATGAAAGTGGCTGTTCATCATACAACATGCCTTTCATTATTAGGTAAACACACTTAACACTTGTGTTACAACTGTCCATGGCCACTTTAATGTAGTTTCCAAACATCTAGATTCAATAAACCAACAGAGGAGACAGCCCAGGAAATATCAACAGTTCTCTGGGCAAGGTCAAGGCCAGAAAAGCTAATGTATAATGCTTTACTTATAACATAAGCTTTCCCAAAGTGTGAGGTGGGACAAGCATCAGGGCTATTAAAGGTGAAAATGGAATGAAAGCTTCCTCGCTACTAATGATACGCCTAGAATAATAGCAGGGTAACTGTAAAACTCTCATTATTATATGGGTGTGTCTCATACATGTACAATACGTGTAATTTATATTACTAGACCAGTGCTGTCCAACCTAATACATGTAGTTGGGTGATTATACGTCACACAGCAAGTAGGAGGGCCAAATTCAATAAAAATGATATTGTAAATTGAAGTCTACGAAGCAAAGTGGGGGCCATGAAAATCTTTAGGAGGGTCACATCCAGCCTGCGGTCCTCTAGTTGGGGAGCCCTGGTCTGGGCTACATGTTCCTATACTGTGGGCCTGCTTCTCTGGGGGCCCTGGAGCAGTAAAATCAGGGTATAGCCTAAAGGCGAGTTAGCCATTCAATCACTATTCTGCATAGTCTTGGAACTCGAACAGAACTTACTCTGACACCTTTCCTTATATATCCATTTGCTTATTATGAGGTTGGGGGGAACCAAATGCTGGGCCGCCTAAGGGGAGGTTAAATGGAACTGATATGAAACCCACTGGCTCTATCATATTCGGTTCACATGACATAAATCCATGCATTCAGCAGTGCCATGCTCTGTCGGGCATTGCACACCTCCTCACCTGCTTGCTCCCTGGCAGACATCACAGAAGTCAGATAATGAGCCGTCTCAAAGAAAGGGAACATGGACAGCTGGGAAAACTGCAAGGAAAGCTCAGAAAAGGACTCCATGGCGAAGGAAGGGATTCTCGCTGCTAAACAATTCAGAGTTACTGCCTCAGTACGGTGAACAATTTAGGGCATGTGTGACAGCCCAGTAGGGGAGGGTTCATGCTGAATGAGGGGGAGTACAAGGAGGCGTGGAGACTATGAATGACAGAAGGAACTGGGCGGATATGAGCAGAGGGTAGGTGCCATAAGGGATAGGGCGGGGCAAAGAGGAGGGCTCATACTGGTTGGCGGAAGGAGGAAGTGCAGCTATGATTGGAGCGCGGAGTTGGGAGAAAGCTGACGTAGGAGGGCGGGGAAGGAAGGAGGGCTAGTAGTGTGACAGGGGGCGGGTGCATGCTGCATATGGAGCCTCAAGAATCTCGCCTATTTATAGTCCCGCTAATTAACGCGGAAGTCGTACAGCACTCAGGGCAGGAATGATTGTATCAAATGTCAGCCCTTTGCGTTCCAAACATCTGATGTGAACTTTTGCTTTCGGAGGCAGGGCTTCCCATATGGTTAGCGTACACTGTTACAAGAGCCCGGTTAGAAGAGTAACTTTCCGGCCACCAGAGGGAGCCATTGTTTAACATAAATCCAGTGTCACTTACTGAAACGCAGTCCTACAGTTTTAGAGGCATTTTACAATCCAAAAAGAAGATCAACTAAGACATATGGTGAGGCTGCCCAATGTAGATTTCCTCTTTGTTAAGTTATTAGTGGTAAATTTGTGTTGAAAAGTTGCAAGCCAGTGTGGTTGGAGGAAGAGTGTGGGAGTACCTGAGGGCTTGGATCATATGCTTGAATAAGAAGTTGGATTTTAATTGATCATTTGAAAAAAATTGTCGGGCAGGAGCAGAGGTGTACCTGACAGCTGGTTTTATGATAGATAAAAGTAGGGTCAGTTTAGACAGGGGGAGTCCACAAAGCAGTAAGTTACAGTAGTCTACAGTATATGGGATATGAAGAGGACATGAATGAGAACTGATACTTAATGCATGTTATTAACCCTAGGAAACACTAAGTAAAATACTCATCCATAGTGACTACAAAGGCACAGCATATCATTGCATAGTGTTGACTTACAGAAATATGATGTGAGATCATCCTGTGATGCCTAATAACAAACAATGATTAATTCTGTTTGCATTATGTTCAGTGACGTGTAGTGCCATGATTGTACCACGTAGCGCCAAAATATGTAATTTATACTTTTGACAGAACAACTGAAGACTCATTTATGACTGGAATGATAAGTGGGATGTGCAAAAAGTAACATAAATATGTAAGCTATTAATAAAATGCACCCGCCAAGAGTTCTCTGATAAATTTGTGTGCAACTGCATGCATTGATGCTAGAGTATCCTGGACTTGGTAGTACATCCAGGGTCCCCGCATTGTTTTGTGCTAATATAACTGCAACAGGCTTGCGCCAAGTGAATTGCATGTTAATGCCATTAACAAAATCTGTGTGCATTGGCTAACTGGAAGTGATGTCACTCCTGCTTGTGTGCATTTCCTCTCAATGTTAGGCACCCCCCAATTATTGTAAACGCTTACCTTATACCCCAGGCTGACGCTCCTGTTAGGAGAAAACTGCCCCAACCCGGGGTAACTGTGAGACCGGAATCCTCTTCCTTGTCTCTTCTATCTTCGGCTTTTTTTTGTTAAAGTTCGGCTTTTCACTCGCTTGTGCAAGTGGTGCGAAAAAAGGAGGAAGAACATTGCTGACTAGCAGTGATTTTAAACTTTTCTTCTCCTTTAATCACCTGTAACATTCTGTTTACATGTATTAGTCTTTTATTTGCTGTTTTTACCTTAGCAAGACCTTGCCTTAAAAGACATGTAAAGCCTACATTTGCCTACAATGTATATCAGTTAGGCACATCTCCCCCACCCAAACGGCATCATGTGTACTGCATATATCCCCTCCGCTTGCTAGCACCATCACATTTTCCTAAAGCAAATAGCAGCTTTCACCCGGTGGCAATTTTTCCTCTGATACATAATCAGATACATTTAAATCTGCAAACAGCACACACACACAAACCCTTATTCAGCATACATTTAATCAAGAGTGCAGGCTCACACAGGCAGAGCTGTCTCTGATAAAAGTTCTGCTTTGTTTGAGCTGAGCCCAGGAGAGGAGGTTAGGAGAAAAAAATAATAAACAGACAGCTAGAGCTGAGTTTCTATGGGAACCAGCAATGCCATACTGGCTGCTAGACTGGAGGGCGTGTATAGTAATCTGAGCTTAGAACAACTGAGCATGCCCACAAGCCAACAGCCAATGCAAATTCCTGAGGGAGGGGCTAAGTGGGTTACAGGAGGAGAAGGAAATCTAAGTGATTAAGGGGATGTTGCAGCCTTTCTATTAACCTCTGGACAACCAGTATGGCAAGTATTGAAAGACTTCAAAGAGGCTGTTCACTGATTAAATTTTTGTGTGTGGGGTTTACATGTCCTTTAAGGTTTTAACTTCTTTTTTCCCATTCCTAGCTAGGCAAGACCATTAAGGCCAGTGCACATGGGCGGATTCTCAGACTGTGGATAGACGCAGGCCGAGAATCCACCCCTACACTCTAAAAAGCTTCTGGTTGTGCCTGCACCCAGAGCCATTGCTATGGCCCAGGTGCAGCCACACACAGCAGAATTAGGGGCAAAACTGCTTGTGTATGTGTTTATCCGCAGACTGTGTGGCATTAGCCTAAAGGCCATAAGATATTCAGTGTGATGATAAATGCCTCGATTTCTTGATTTGTTCCTTGTCAATAATTTAAAGTACCATAGCTAACTGATAACAACAGTAACTCCTTTAGATTTAATGGCTGTGTGCAAGAAGTCAGAATCCTGTTTATGAAAATCTGGCTCTGTCTGTCAGTGGCAGTCTTGGTCACGCACAATCCAAATATTGGTTTGTTAGAGTATTGGTCCAATAACAATTTCTGCTCTATCAAATAGTAAAGCTCATTCCTTAAACAGTCAGTTTCAGTAATTTCAATCTCACAAAAGGCTATTGAAGATCTGTTTTTCAACAGTATTAAACAGGAGTCTAAAATACATTTAGAATTACAATTTGTGCCCTTTGCATTTTTGGGAATGTGTATTCATATCATTATTTAATTGTTTTGCGATCATAGCCTACCCAGCATTGTTATTTTTCTTAGGGTAGTTTTAACACTCCAGGTTGTCAAGAGCATTGCAGACTTCCCAGTGAGTGCTTTGTTCACTAAAACAGAAGACATTTTCTTAACCAACTTGAACTTATTGTATATTCCCCCCACCCTACTAGTTGATCCCAGGCCCTTGAGCCACGCTCTTCTTTTTCTCCTGCAAAGGACCCTGTGTCTGGGTTCATGAAGTACAAATTAGCATAATCAGATTAGCTGCAGTGTTGTACATTAGAAAGAAATAAAAAGGAGGGTGGTGGAAACAAAGTGTCTGTCACAAGGGGAAAGTGACTAATGCATGGAATTGCAGGGAGGGGCAGCGATTTATAAAAAGCAGAATGGGCTTGGTAACAAGATACTGAAAGGCTGCACCTGCATTTCTGTAAAGTCCTCTTCTAAGATCTCTTAGATGCTATTACATCGTTGATCTACAGCAAAATGTTGGAGGGAGGGGGATTAACATAAAGAAAATGCAGGGAAAATTAAAACCGCTCTGCATTACATTAATTGATTTATCTGGCTGGAAATTAGCAGTTTCTGCACAATGTGCCAAAAATGGGGAAAAAAAGAACAACAAAGCTTTTTGATTTGTACTCAGCATGGAGAGCTGATCAGGCAAGTAATCTGCTTTCTCAGATAAGAGAGTTAGAGAATCTGCAGAGGACTGATAAGGCAGGAAAAAATTATTCTTTACTGCAAATACATTTTCTTCATTTACCTCTGTTTTGTTCATGTGATGAGAAGAATATGTTTCAGAAAACACTGGAACACAGAGGTAGAACTTTGCAAATTAAGTTTGTTGCAATATGTATTAGGATTTTGTCAAAAACACAAAGAGATTTACAATTACTCCTTACTCACACTGGACAGGTCCCTAAACTGTACCAAACAGTCCAATAAAGAAAAAAGATATAGTCAAGTACAGAAAAAAAATTCAGTGGTGCTACCCATTCTACAAATGACCTAACAATATATGGTGTATAAATATAGAACCAATTTCAGAAGCATAGCAGCATTCAGAAATATATCCTATAAAAGTTATAATATATAAAAAGGACCAATCAGTAAATATATATAAAGAAATGTAATTAAAATAGTTATGTCTGTATGAAGGAGAACTGTGGCCTACTGTGCACTGCATAGCACTGCTTGAGCATATGGGCCTGTCAACTGTATCTATTACTGTACTGTACTGTGGTGTGTATGTTATCTATAAAGTTTATTGCAGGAAAGGTATTTAGTCCAGATAAATAGGGAGTAGTTGCAGGGATAGCTGTCCATGCCAGGGAAAGAGTGGGCCAATAGTTCTCACTGTTAGAGCATGACTAGCCCAGAGCATTGTCCGGAACTAGAAGAGTGCACACTACTGGATTACTGCATGCTGCTCAGCAAAGATGTTCTGCTAGGTAATAAACAACCATTTCTTATTTCATACAGTATGTTCGATTGATTAAAATAAGGGATCTGTCATTTCTAAATGATACATTAGTCAAGTTATATCACATGTTAGGGTTGATTCACTAGTGCAACGCTTATTGCATGGTTTTTTGCATTAAAATAGACGCGAAAAAACGCGCGATTCACTAAAGTATTATCACATGCATTAAGTCGCATATCGCATGCGTTAATTAGTGCGCAACCGCATGCGTTACTTTTACCGCATTGCGTTTATTAGCGCGCAGAAATAATACTAACGCATGATTCACAAACACTTAGACGCTCTAAATATCGCATTAGTCTATGCGAAAATTAACACCTACTTGGGCAGGTGGTAATTATAGAAAAGTACAGTTCATGAGCTTTTGGCAACACAATATGGACTTTGCAGTGGGATTTATTCAAGTCTGTGTTGGCCCTAGAGTGATGCAGCCTCCAGTTTGCAGGGAAATGGTCATTTTAAAAAAAAGTAGTTTTACGAATGTAATGGTGTGTATGGCTAATATGGCGTGTGCACGAAAAGTAGCGCACGTGCGTTAATTAGCGCGCACAACAAGTAGCACGCTGCGTTAATTAGTGTGCGTTGAGTTAAATACCGCACAAAAATAGTCTTTATGACTTAACGCAAACAGCATTGCGTATAAATTAACGCAAATATCATTAAGACGCAAAAAATAAGACACGATCAAATTTTTAACGCATGCTATAAATAGCGCTCGTTTTAATGCACCTTAGTGAATCAGCCCTATTTTGTAGGTTCCCCTGTCTTAATGGGACCTGGGCAAATTTCTTCTTTGCTTATTTATTTAAAAATGCCCTGGCTATAGTCCCTTGATTCAGAGCAGCAATTCCAATTTCAAAAACTCTTTAAATGGATGCAAATCGTTATGGTCACTGAATGTGAATCTGCAACTGATCTTTGCAATGTCATGTTCACAGGACCTTATAAGTAGTATATAAAGCTATATTGTTACTTGCAGGATTATACACATTTTAGATTTGTAAATACATGTATTAACACAATAAAGCACTCTTAATATGCCAGGTTTTTTTATTTTTTGTTTCAAGAATGAATACAATTTAATCCCCTCTGGGCCACGTCAAACAAGGGGTGGGGTATGCCTGTTTTCCTCTGTTACATGTGTGCTGCTATGATGAATGGATTTAAAAAAATTACTGTAAATGAACTGATGTGGTTCCTGCAGGATATAGAACAATTTTACTTACATTATCTTATTTTCTTTTTTTTTGTCATTTTCAAAGTCAGCACCTCATCAAAGTTTGTTCCTCCCCAATGCTCAATAAAGGAATTCAGTACCCAAAGGTTTAAAATACTCTTGCCGGACATCATATAGTTATTAGTTAAAAGTAGTCTTGAACTGGAATATATTATTTTACTCTGGCCACATCCTATCAGCAACCAGTTGGGCATACCTACCCTAGCCTGACAGAATAGAAAATACTAGTACATTACATACTAGTACAATACTCAAGAAATTGAGTGTTTTTTGCCGTTTCTACCTTGCCCCACCATTTAATTTACTATATGGTTCTGTATAGTTATGCATAGAAGTATGCTTATTTCTGGTGCAAAGTATTGAAATAATGATGAGTGGGTCAGGTGGGTTTGGGTTGAGATTCACACAAGATTTGCGATTTGCAGGTAAGTTCGGGCCAAGCTCTACCTTCTGCCTTCTCCACCAGCGACCTACTATGCACTGCTTCCACCTCCGGCAGAATATATTTATAGGTGCACATCTGCTCCTTCCACCCTCTTTGTGACATCAGAGATGGGGTGAAGGGGGTTTGGGTCAACTTTTTGTCAACCTGCACATCACTGCTTTGCTAGAGTGCTGTAAAACTGAAAGGCGAATAGGAGAGGCCTGAAAAGAAAGACAAGTAATAAAAACTAACAGTAACAATAAAACTGCAGTCTCACAGAGTAAAAAAATTTTTTACAAGAAGGCAAATAATTAAAAACATAAAAATTGAAGACAAATTGGTCAACATTTTTTGCATTGGATCAGGTGAGAGTAAAGGGGTTTATCTAATCAAAGAAAGTATTTATAGCATGAGCCAGTTATATACACACACAACATGCATGAGGCCTATAAATAGCCAAAGATTTTTATCCGCTGTCACAGTGGAATCCTTTTAGCATTGCGAAATTCAACAAGTGTAATGGAATGTAGTTCCAAACATGGTGTCTCCTCTTTTTCTCTAGTTCCTGGGCCATTCCTGAGAATACAGACAGCACCAGGCTTTGTATAGGCAAAGGTGATGGATCTTTTAAAGAGGCAGTTGTGTTATTTGCATGTGTGGATACCACAGAGACTCACTTCAGGCAGGATCTACTGAACAGATTGCACAAAATTGTAGCAATCTACCTGCTGAAAAAAACTGTCTGACAACAAAAAACAACAAGTGATTCATTGGGTATAAAATATAATCTAACTAAATATAATACAGTTTTTAAGCCTAAACAGTCCAGTATTCTAGACGGATTGAAAATTAAATAAAATGTATTGGATTAATAGACACATTGGTGCCCCATTGTCTCAATAGAGATAACATTCCTGTCTTATTTATTTATGTACCAACTTCACAGCTCTAGGTCTGTGGAGTCGGTACATAAATCCTTTGACTCCTACTCCTAGTTTATGGCAACTCTGACTCCAAATTCAGGTACCTAAGATTGCTTTCAACTCCAAAACTCTGACTCCACAGGTGCAAGAGCTTTGTGGATGGGTCCTAGGGTTCCAGCACTTGGGTCTGTGGGATTTGTAAATAAGTACAACACAAAACAAATAAGCAGCGAAATAAGCAAACATTAAATGGTTCTAATTAATTACAGAAATTCAGAAAGCAAAACATACTATACCAAATGACATAAAGGTGCATGCCTGTGCCACATGATCCCAATATTCTGCCCTCCTTACGTGTAATTAATTAGAACCATTAAATGTTTGCTTATTTCACTGCTTATTTGTTATATGTTGTATGTACTCATATTCAGGACCTTAGCGGTGCGATATAAGCATTAGAGGGTCTCTTTCTCTGTCTATTATTTATTGTTTATGATTTGTAAATGAGGCCTCATGTTTTACCTTTAACATATTTAGATATCCAATTCTGCAATGATATGGAAATATTTAATATCCAAGAAAATTAATTAATCAAATATTCTTCACTACAAGACAAGTCTTAGCAAGATCTTGGAACTCTCCTTCAAAAAACTAGAATTTACTTAAACCCAAAATTGATTGGATATTTGTTAATGAGAAGTTGACGAGAATGGCATTAGACAAATAACCATAATTTCTTAAAATATGGCAGCCCTGGATTGATTATAGATTCCGAGGGCCTCTCCCTACTCACCTCTTATCTGCTTAATGGAGTAGTCAATTGTTCTTAAAATCAAGTTGTGATTTATGGTTATATATCCTCAGATATTATTTGTTTTTTTTCTCTTACTTTTTTCTTCTCTTTCTCTTATTGAGTTATATGTGTAACTGTTATTGTTGGAATTGATAGTGATTATCACAGTTAATTGGGATAAAATAAAAATTTTCCCTAATATCGATGACATAATCTGTAAACTTTATGGTAACATCTTTGTAATTGCCACAAGCATCACACAAGCTAAATATGTGAAACTTAAAATGTTTGTTTTGCTGTTATAAAGCAATAAAAATATATAGAGAAAAAAAAGTTATGGAAATATTATTTACCATTACAAGAGCACCCTGTCTAGAAAGTGCCCATGTTATAACATTTAAATAGTAAACATATGGTTAAATATTTTATAAGGTTATCTCTTTAAATTTGGAAATGGTCCATTCATTTCCATCCATTTACTAAAACACTAACATTTCTCATTTCTTTCTTTTTAAAAATTCGAAAAAACGAATTTCCACTAATTTCTGACATTTACTGAACTGAAAAAGTTTGCGCAGTTGCTAAAGTAAGACTTTTTCGAATTGTAGTACCAAAACCTCCACTTTTCTAATTGTCACACAAAAAACCAGCATCAAAAATGCGAAAACCTCTAAACTTTCAAAGCAAAGGTAGATCCTCCAGGGAAGGGAAGGGACATCTGCCGTTGACTTCTGCATGATCTCGACAAGTTTTTTTTACTTTAACCTGCTACTGACTACATTACATTACATTAACATTTATTTATAAAGCGCCAACATATTCCGCAGTGCTGTACAATAAGTGGGTTACATACATTGGACATACAGAGTAACATATAAAGCAATCAATAACCGATACAAGAGGTGAAGAGGGCCCTGCCCGAAAGAGCTTAGACTACTGTAACCTTTTACTAATTGGCCTTCCTAACTCCCATCTCGCCCCCCCTACAGTCTGTATTAAATACTGCCAGAATTCTCCTCCTCTCATACAGGAGCGGTCAGGCCCTTCCACTGCTAAAGTCCTCATGGCTTCCTATTAAACAAAGAATATCTTCTGCTAACCTTCAAAGCTCTCCATTTCTCTGCCCTTCACTACATCTCTTCCCTTGTGTCTCCATACGTTCCTGGCCGACTCCTCCGTTCCTCACAGAGCAACCGCTTTGTTGCGCCCCCAACTACTACTACCACTTCCTGCCTTAAACCTTTCTGCCTTGCTGCTCCTTATATTTGGAATGCCTTTCCTGAGAATCTCCCTCAGACTTTTCTGAACTAAACTTAAAGACTGCCTCTTGGAGCACTCACACAGCACCTGATCTGGGAACTAACACTTATATTGCAGTGTCACCCTCTGTAACCTGCATCACTTATAGATTTAGATTGTAAGCTCAATGGGGCAGGGACCTCTATCCTCTTGTCTCTTTGATTCTTAACTTATTGAACTGTACCTTGTATTTATTTGTATTTATTGTTATTTTAATAACCCCTTATTGTATTAATCTATTTTACTGTACAGCACTGAGTACATAAGTAGCGCTTTATAAATAAAGATATACGTACAAGTTTTAGCTGGTGAATTTTTGGATTTGGATAGTTATCCTTTTAGTTGCATAGTAAACTTTAAAAAAAAAAAGTATCTACTATAGCTGCACTCCATAGTTGTACTTTCTTAGTCTTTTCTTGCTTTATACTCTTCAATAACTTACTGTAATATGATTGTTCACATTGATCATCTGTTTGTACTATATGATTGCTAATAAAATGGAAATCTCTGTTCACTGAAAAAAAACCTGCAAATTTCTTATTTGAGATTCAGCACATTTACCTAATCTTGTGCTAATTCAGAAAGCTCAACTATTCACCTTTTTTAAATCTTTCTTTTATGAGAATGTATGCCTTTTGGTCGCTAAAGAGGTCACAGTGCAGCTGCTAACTTTGACTTTAAGCATATCCAGCAATTAAATGCCTTGGATCCCCACAGTCTGTTATCCTGCAGCTTTGAGGATGACTTGGTGCTGACCTGTGTTCCCAAAGGTCAGCAGTTAAGCTGCCCATTCACTCCCAGCTCTTTCATCGCTGATCCATCAAGTAGATACAGTTAAACTATTGCTGCCTCCTATTCACTTTTTCTTAAATTAAGCTATATATTTTATATGAAAATTGGTGCATATTGTTTGTATGTTACAGTATAGTTTTTTCTTTCCCTTACAGTTTTTGCTTAGTATTGCCTTTTCTATTGAAAAAACATTCTTGGAGAATACATTTAAAAAAATCCAGTTCATGAAAGGAAATTATTAACAATTCATGCTTGTTTTAAAACTTTTGTTGATAATTCTGCTGATTTCCTTCTCTTGGCTTGCAATAACATTGGTTTAGTAAGGGGGCTCCATACAGATTATTGACTGTGCTTCAGACCACGTTACTGTACATAATAAATTAAGTTACCAATTGTTGACTCTTTCTAAACTTAGTGTGGGTTGTACAGTCAATACAAATGTCTTTTTTGCCATTCCTTCAAAGTGTAAGCTCTAGTGAGGCCCTCTGATCAGGCCTGGACTGGGCTTCAAAGTCCCAAACACCCCCCCCCCCCCCCCACAGGCACAATAAATAGTGACTTTCTATTGCATCTTACAGCATCCCCTCTGGCATTTTCCAGTGGGTCTCTGTAACCCTTGTTTGTTAATTTGTTTAAATATAAATCCCTGTTTTGTTATTATATTATAATAAAGCACTGTGTAACTTGCTGGCACTAAAAAAATCAATGATGAAATTTATTGACTGCCTGATGAGTAAAGCCACCAGCTCTTCATTTTGTGGTCCCATTTTGTTGTTATCTGTGTGGAAGATGCATGCATGGCTAACTGTGACATCTCTTTCTTTTCCCCAAAGTTCTAGAGGTCAACAGCAGAATCAACAATAATTCACACAGAAGTTAATTAGTAAATGCTAAGTTTAAGTTCTGGACATATTTATTATGAGGTGTAAAAGATTGGCAACAAAATTTGCCATTTACACAGCTTTTTACACCTTTTTTTTTTAACTAATTTCATTTTCCACAGTACAGGTATGGGATCTGTTACCAAGAATGCTCGGGACCTTGGGTCTTCCGGATAAGGGATCTTTCTGTAGTTTGGATCTCCATGCTTTAAAGGGGACCTGTCACCCTAAGAAATAATTCCAAATTCTTTTCTATTGTGTTTGTTAAGCAAAATAAACTTAACTTACATTATATAAGTAATATAAATCTAGTTTCCTTCAGTCCTGAATTACACAATCACATCAAATAGGCAGGTGCCATTTTGTGGACACTCTTATGAAGACAAGCTTTGTATCACCCCAAAATCTTGCGTATGTGCCAGAATGGGGGACCAGATGCCCATGCCCATGTACTGGCTACACAATTAGATGGTTAGGAAGGAGGGGGAAAGTGAGAGCTGAATTGAAAGTTAAAGTACTTGTCTGCCCCGCCTCTATGCCAAAGTCATAGAGGCGGGGCAGGCAATATGTGATTGACAGCTGGGATTTTTAAATGCCTTTATAATGGGTTTGGATGTGTTAATATAAAAATTAATTTGGGTTTCTTGTTTTATTTGAAAAGGACTTTTATTATACAGCTTTTTATGGCTGGGTGACAGGTCCACTTTAAGTTTACTAAAAATCGTTTAAACATTAAATAAACCCAATAGGATTGTTTTGCCTCCAGTAAGGATTAATTATGTCTTAGTTGGGATCAAGTACAAGGTATTGTTTTAATATTACAGAGTAAGGGAAATAATTTTTAAAAATTAGAATCATTTGTTTAAAATGGAGTCTATGGGAGATGGACTTTCCATAATTTGGAACTTTCTGGATAATGGGTTTCCGGAAAATAAATCCTTTACCTGTATAATAAATAGGTCCCTAAACATAATCATCTCCTGGCACTTCTCTGCTCAGTTCTATTGCTCGCTGTTGGTTCATTGTCAGCTGGCATCATGAAAAACTATTCTGCCTAGTAAAGGAAATCTTCTCAGAACACAAGAGCACCAGAATTTAAACCCTTTCTGCTCTGTAACTTAACTTTCTGATGGCCGAACAGAACAGCAGGGGGCACTGTAATTTTAGTGTCTTTTATGCATTTTGTCCAAAATACTTACTTGTGGGCGGGAGAGTTCTGCTTTTGTGTTCTGTACAATTGGTTTATAATGGAAGCACAGACCAACAGGGCATTGGCACTTCATTGCCTTGTTTTCAAAACATATCCATTTTCCCACATTAATCTTATAAAATAATTTTTGCAATTGATCTTTACTTTTTAATACATTTAAAAAAAGACCAATATATATTACAAATCTTATGTAAAAGTTTAAAAACAATGAAACACACAACGTACAATTATAAAAATATATATGAAAAACATAATTCAATAATTTATTGGAATATATTAACAAATAAATACAAGTATACATTTCACAAATTTTGAAACCCTGAAAAAAAATTCTTTGGTTGGTGCGACTAACTATAAATATATGTTGGAAAAGCTCACAATTATTTTATTACCAACCTACAAAATCATCTTAATAAATACGGGTGGAAATCAAATCCAGTCATCAACATAAACAAGTTTAGAGAGTCTTATTTCATTAGGAGTAATTTTTGCAGACAAAATATATTCACAAATGGAAGAACAAAAAACAGATATCACTTCAGAGGGTTCCAAGTCCAGCTATATGGGCTTGCTGTTGAGTTTTAAGGGAGATTTGGGAGATTTTGGGTGGCTTTTTTTTTACTTTGGGTGTCAAAACAGCCCCTGTGAGAATTCACAGCCCTTGCGCACTTCTGTCAGTTCTTATTTGACAATAAGGCAGTGCAGATTGGCAGGACAAATGGAGGTCAAGTTTTTGCCATTTTGACCCAGTGTTTCAACAATTAAACAACTCCCAAAATAAACCAAAAGTCTCTCCATTTACACAGCCTCCATATATTTGCTAAGCATTTCTGCGAGAGAATGGCCATGACCAATCAATCAAATATTTTAGGTTCATTCATTTAATTTACATTATCAAAATTACTATTGTAAGTTTTACACTAAAGGTGGCCATACACGGTAAGATCTTCTCCCGATATCCCCATCTACGAGTGGTCTTTTCAAGACACAAATCTGCATCTGAAGCATGTTTAATTAAAGAAGGTAAAATATACAGCCTATTTCTCTTTCCAGCATGTTGTGCCATGGACACTGTGTGTACCTTATCTACCAAAAACAACAAATGTCCTCTTCCAGATTATTTTAAAAGGTAGCATTGTAATATCCACTAAATGCTGCTTACGTAGGCAATATCTAATATTTCCATTTATGAACCCCCCAATTTTCTTATCTATGAAAGATAAGAAAATAAGAATTGAGGTAGCCAAGTATACACAATTCTTTTGACCATCCCTTTTTAGCTACCCTGATCACCTAAGTGTGGTTCATTCTAAAGTGGTGCAAGTATAATGGAAGCTTTGATCTCTGATGTGAATATCATTTCCTTGTGCTTGCCCAGTTCTGCACCTTGTCAGTGTGGTCAATGAAAGCATCTGCTGCAAAGACAGCCTTATGAAATGGCATTTAGCGTGTGACAACAGAACCATAATAAGAGCTGTACTATCAACATTACATTTAAAGCATGCTATTAAGACAACTGTCTCACTGCAGGTATGTCAGACAGTCTTGGCTTGTATAGAACCATGTATTTAAAAATAAGTTATTTGAAAACAATATCAATATGTCCCCATTACATAACTAATTCAGCACAATAGGTTAACGCACATACACCTAAATGGCGCATAATACGCCCATTTTCTCAGCTTTATGGTGAGGGGGCCAATGACCAGCAGTCCTGTGTGTCACTGCTCATCCCTGGGGAAGAGTCATTGCTGTGACCCATAGCAGTCCAGTCTTCCACACCTGAGTGTTCTGACTCAAACAGACCTAAAATATTTCTTCGAGAATTTCCTCCAGTTTTCCTTATTTCTTGATCCCCAAGGATATCAATTAGGAAGTTGATGTACCGCATAGCCAGTCTCAATGTTTCATTCTTGCTTAGTTTCTTGTCTGGTGGGTGGGTTGGGATAAGCTTCCTTAGCTCAGCAAATGCACTATTAACATTCTGCTGCCTCCATCTCTCTCTGGTGTTAGTGAAAATCTTGCGTGTCATTTTAATCCGCAGCTCTGTAATTTGAATGGTGAAATGTATTCAGCTGTATTCACTTCCCAACATTTCTTTTCCATATAGAAACTGAGATCACCTTTCTACAGATCAGTTCTTACATAAGAACAAAACAGCTTTAAAAGACTGTATATGGAGTAAATATGTAAGGATTCATTTGAGATGTGGACCAAATTTCTGTGTATACTTTAACCATGTACCATAAAAATCTAGAAAAACATTATTTTGATTTAATGATCTAGTATAATAGCAATATATAAAAATGTATTCCTTATTTAAGACCAAAAGGGATTAAAGAGGGTATTTATGTTCAGCTTTAAATTATTTAAGTTAAATTACCCTCATATGTTTAGTTCTTTCACTGTATATCATAGAGATAATTATAGGGGGTCAAAAATGTAGAATGATGGAAAAGCATTTGCATAGCTAAAATTCGTTGCAAAATATGTGTCTAATAGTGTAAAATGAGTAGTGTTCAATTCAAGAGAGACGTAACAAATAATGCATGTAATTTTATATATATATACATTAGAGAGATATATTAGATATTATATATATATATTAGATTATATTTATGTAGATTGATTGATACATGTAATATTTATTAGATATGGGTAATTTCTGTAATTTAGAATATCATGCCTTAAAGCTAATAAAAACATTTAGATATTAAAAATAGGATTGTCCACCAACATGGACGTATGCAAGCTTAGTTACCATTAGGTGCAAGGTACTGTTTTATTGTGAAAAAGAAATCAGTTATACATTAGAAATTGTTTAAATTGGACACCATTACTAACACCATTGCCGTATTCCAGAGTTTCTAAATAACAAAAAGCTCTATGTGTAGAATAATAAAACACAGATACATAAATTAGACTCATTAGATCATGTGTTTTTCAAGCAACAGTATTTTTTAATTCTGCTTCATTGTAATACCCAGGTAAACTGACAATTTGGGGGTGTTTTTAATGTTATAATAGATTTTTCATGCTAATGACAACTTGATCACTGGAATGCCTTTAAAACTGAGCCAGAAACCAATCAGATAGCAAGCTATGTGAAAATAAAATGTGAAAATTCTAAAATTATTTCCCATTCCTTTAAAAAAACTGACCTTGGAACTTTCTC
This sequence comes from Xenopus tropicalis, assembly GCF_000004195.4. Lineage (NCBI taxonomy): Eukaryota > Metazoa > Chordata > Amphibia > Anura > Pipidae > Xenopus > Xenopus tropicalis. The sequence continues at coordinate 120,352,042 of NC_030677.2, read as the reverse complement.
TTTAACTTGTAATTTTATAATTATGAGTAAAATCAGGGTTTCTTTGATACAACCCCCTTTTTAACAGCCTTTTCCCTTCATTTGTGATAACTTAGAGATGATTGACAATAAATAAAGAAAATAAATGTTAGTTTACCAGTCAAAAAACAAAAAAGAATAGGAAAAAAATCTTGAAAAATGGTTCAGTATTATTTAATATATATTTCTGATGTTGTGAAAAAAGATGGCAGATATTAAGTAGCCAAGTGCCTAGAAAGACTTTCAGTAAAATCAAACATAGCACGTATTTAGTAATGCAAAACACTTACCTTTTAAGAAAACCTTATGATGAAGAAATGCAGAAATCTCTGTTACCAGATGAGTTTCCCAGTGTGCTCACTGCAGTCAGATATACAATAGAGCACACAAGAGTTGCTGCTGGAGGAAGGCAGACTTGCCAGTGATTAACTAGTTGGTAGCTCAGCAAATGGGCAGACTTCTCCTTCATTTATAGAAAAACAGATCCTTTGTCTGACGTGTGTCACTGCTGGTCCCAGAAATACTTGGTGTTCATCTCCTGGGAGATCCTTTCTGTCATATACATAGATCCCTCCCATTTATTTATCCTAGACTTTCCACTGGCTAGAGGAATAGGTGTTATAGCATGCTTTGCGCTTGTCAGTGTTCAAAGCCAAAAAAAGAAAGAGAACAATAACATAGAATTATTTTGTGCTTAAAAAGAACATGTTAACCTATGCTGCATAGTGCAGTGGAACAAGAACTGATCACTCCGTAAGGGAATAACCTTTTTAACAGAATAGGTATATAACATAGCAAAATAATAGGTCAAATCATTCTACATCATTACATAGATTTGGAAATAATATATTGTGTTTGGTAAGAAATATTAAGTGGGCTCTACTTGCAGCTAAACACCCAGACTGCATTACTAAAAATCATATCGATATGATTTTATATCTCAGTCACTAGAGGAACCTTTAGAACATTTCACTGGAGTAAATTTATTCCAGCTACGTACAGAATGTTATTACAGATAGAATCATCCAAAATTCTTGGGGCCAGGTGTTTTCTGGATAAGGGATCTTTCCATAATTTATATCACCATACCTTAAGCCTGCTAAAAATCATTTAAACATTAATGAAACCCAGTAGGGTTTTTTTTGCCTCCAATAAGGATGAATTATATATTAATTGGGATCAATTACAAGGTACTGTTTTATTACAGAGAAAAAGGAAACCATTTTTAAAATGTAGAATTATTTACTTAAAATGGAGTCTATGACACATGGCCATCACGTCATTGGGAGCTTTCTGAATAATGCGTATCTGAATCCCATACCTGTAATTAGCTAAGAATTATTTTTACTGTGTTTTTTAAAAAATACAGAAAACGATAGAAATCTAAGACTTGGCAAAAGTTCAAAGTATCAATCATTTTCTCTTAAAATGTATTTTATAGTTTTCCCCCTAAGAAGTATTGCCTATAAGCAAATGATTTTAGACAGCAAAACATACACAACTTGAGCCCTTATGGAAATTAGTGGCATAAAGAGTTTATTTGTGCAACTTTGAAAGAGTAAAAAAGATGGATACACACTTACACAGGTATGTCTCAGAAAGAATTCAAATGAATAGATCAGGATATGGCAATGTAAGCAATACTGGACTGAGTATGAATTTCCCATAGATTGCACAAAAACATTTTGGAACTTTTCATGTCAAGATTTTGTTACAATGCTGAAAATCTGGCTATAAATGCCAACAATGACACTTTTTGTGCACTCTCTTACTTGCTTCAGTGGGTGCACAGTCAAATTACATACAGGTATGGGACCTGTTATCCAGAATGCTCGGGACCTGGGGTTTTCCCGATAATTTGGATCTCCATACCTGACGTCTGCCAAAAAATCATTTAAACATTAAATAAACCCAATAGAATTGTTTTGCCATCAATAAGGATTAATTATATGTTAATTAGAATCAAGTACAGTATTTTTTAAAAATGTGAATTATTTCCTTAAAATGGAGTCTATATCAGATTAATAGAATAACAGTGTGGAATTCCTCACTGTTATTCTGGAATAACTGAATCATTGGTCCTAATTAATAATTTGTATTGTGTTAAATCTAGGGGCAGATTTGTTCAAATCTGAGTTTAGAGCTCAATACATAAAAATTTGCCCACGTTATATTTATTCCTATAGGATTTTTAGAAGCATATTTATTAATGGGTGAAAGTGAGTTCACCATTTGATAAATCCACTTCTAAAAATACCACAGGAATGAATAAAACATGGGTTTTTATGTATTAAGCTCTAAACTCACATTTTGATAAATCTGCCCTCTAATGTAGAATTTATTTTTGGGAACTATCTTTTTTGGTGCAGCGTTAAGGCACAGTGCAGTGAAAGACATTCTATTCATTTAAATGTACAGAATGAAGAGACTTTGTTGGTGAAACAGTGCCGCAGGGTATTTTATGTTTTTACCTTTAGTCTATGATCCTTGGCCCTGGCTATATTCGTACCAGACAAAGCTGTTAATCAAGTAAGGGGGTTCAGCATATAGATGCTTTATATATCAAATGTACCTCTATATGACATGGATTCACAGTGACACAATGACAAAAGACCATTAGCTTTATATGATGCATAAAGTGTAAGATATTGTTGAATTTGTGTAATTGATACCATATTTTCTAAACTAGCACAGTTGTTTAAAATAGATCTACCTATTGTTTGCTCCTCTCTGCTTGTTGTGGGTGTTATTCTGTATTTTCCTGCAGCGTGTTTAGTTGGGTTTCATACACTTTTTCCTTCTTTGAGTGAATAAGGAACATAGTGACAAATAGGAGGTAAGGAGGATAGTGAAGTAGGAATTTACATAATCAGATTATATGGGGATTATCTAGTGGCCGCTAAACAGGCTCAGTGTGCTTGAGCGCTAAACCTTAGTATTCATTGCTCTCACAGCCCTGCGGAGATACTGCACCTGCAAGCGTGCTGCCTCCTACTCTACTGGGATCTCCCCAGTACGCAGCCTGGGTTGGAATTCAGAGGGGCCCTGCATTATGTGTACATAGTGAGTAATTGATCTGTTTGGATTAGTCTCAAGAAGGCCTAGAAATTAAAGCCTGGCCAGTTACAACTATCACTTAAGGTCATTGCATATTAAAAAAGGTCAACACCTAAGTTTCCAAAGGAGCTAACACATATTCATATATTCACACATATATATGTCTGAAAAAGTTCTCAGTCTCCATCACTCACATCTTTATATAACATATTCATATAGACAAAGCCCTAAAGCTCCCTTTTTACAGTTAGACATAAAAATGAAAAAATATATACACTGAACGTATATATCAACATATTATTATTTCACATTTATTAAATCAAGAGTAAAAAAAAAAAAGCACACAATAATTACGACAATAGCACACTACAAATGTACAAACAATTATTTTAGTGCACATGCCCAGTGGGATTATCCCAAACGGGTAGATCCAAGGCCATCATGGATGACTTCCCATCCCCTAGTGTTTGTAAAAAAGTCTTTAACCTTATAAATACTTATTACCTGATAATCAAAAACATGTAAAATATAAATATGTGTTGTACTGTATTGAGTTACTAAATTCAGTATTTTTTTAGGTTTAGGTTTACATACATGCTCTTTAACCGTACCTCTCATTGAGCTGACTTGGTGATAATTTTGAGCAAAATGCATGGTTACTGGGTTCTCATTCCCTTGAGGTTGCCATTTTCTCAATCTATCACATGCAACTTTTATATGGGACTTGTGTAAAGCAAACTATTTCATTAAGGGCATGGCAGTTTATGTTATATAAGGGAACACGTTCATTTTAGCAGGTCCAGTATAAGCAAAAATCAATTTTAATGGGCATATCTATCGCTTTCAATCATTGAAGTACAGGTAGAACAATTAAATCAACAATAATATCCTGGCCTTATTACATATTACATATCATACTTCTAGAATTATATGTAATAACTTGATCTCCAGATAGTAACATGACTCACTCTAGAATACAATATTTAACAGCAGGATCCACAGATATAAGCATGTATCTAACACTTCTGGATCTCCTGTATATCACCAATGTTTTTTTGTTTAACAGCATGTCCCATTTAATTCCAGCATTTCCAGTTGGCCATAACTTTAAGATTTGTACAAATAAAGCCCCTGTGGAAGCTCCTTCCATTTTTTGACTACTCACTTTAACTATAATCCTTGCTCTTTTTAAAGATCTATGCATTAATGGGTCTCTAATTATTGGCTTCCATTGAGTATGACCTTGTGCCCTGGTGCTCACTCTTTACTGGGGCCATCCCTGTTCCAAGCTCCTGACATTATCCATTGTCCACAATTTAAAAAGTCCAAAAGAGTGACCTCCTTTTTTATTTTGTAACAGTAAGGGGAAACCACCTGACACTCCTGTTCTTGAGGTAATGGTAACCCACCCACAGGACCTAGGCATGTGTCTCTTTAGCTTGCCCCTAGTTCCAGCCTGAAACGTAAGTAGGAAAACTCCTATAGTTCAGCTTTCTTTGCAACCATACATTTTAAGGTTGACAGATAAATATTTTCAATATTCAGCATTTAAGGTCACTTTTACTAGTATTGCTACCACATTCTACCATTTTACTCCAAGCCACACTTGTGGAGTTGAACAAAGGGAAATAAATGTACATGACAAATTCAACAAAATGATTCTGCACATTAAACATTGTTTTTAACGTCCCCAATCTAGCCAGCTTTTGTGTGAATGTGAATATGGAGGCTGGGTATCACCAATCACAGAAGTCCAATTTTCTTGTTTGAAAGGAGATACAAACAGCAGTTACGTTTCTCACTATAAATCTTATCCAAGTCACAGATGGATGTTGCCAGAAGCCAAGGAAACTGATATCTTCAATAATGTGAGCAAGCCAAAGCAAATGTTTGCTCTTACAAACACTTCTAATGCTATTTAAGCGCATTTATAGTTGGAATCCCATGCAAATGGGGAGATTTTCCATTTTTCCATTCAGCAGCTTTTATATTCTTTTATGTGGAAGAAAATAAAAAATTAATCTCTTAGTGTATTAAATAAAGCTACATGTTATTTACTGAAAACGGTTTGGAAACAGCTCTGGGTAGAAGCTTCGCTGGGCTATTCTTCTTGATGAGAGAGTAAAAAAAAAGGAGGGGGTTAAGGTTTATTTTAAGCCTTTGATTCTTCTTTTCCCTGCATAAAACTGAGATCACTTCAGCAAACTGCTCTATGGAGATAAGAAATTGAAGCAATCTGTGTGAGGCTGATAAGCCTGATTTCTTTTGCTGGGAGATTATTTGTTAAGCACCTACGTAAAATAAAATACTGTCAAAAGGTTTAACACTATCAGTCCATTCCATCCCTGTCTCCTACTGATTGTCTCATGAATAACGGTCGGCTGAATGCAAGTTTAATGAATAATGACCATTCTTTACATTGTTAATGTGCTGCTATAAGTCAATGGGGAATATTAAAGGAGTGCCCATTAAATTCGGTACCACAGTTGCACACACAGCATAGAGATGCAGAATTGTCCATAAACTGCAGGATACCTATCACTTTCCTGCGGGGCCATCATTCTACATGTGGCCGTTCTTGCATATCCTAGTTTTATAAAAATGTCAGTTGTCGTACACCTCATTTCAGGTCGCAAGTAAATAACTACTACGAGACATGGAATAAACTCGGAATTTTGGATGAACTTGAAATTTTACTGCACTTGAATGACTGCTTGCTAATTAAAAAATGTAAATACAGTGAAAGCCCAATTTTACATTTTGTTTTGTGGTCAAACCAATATATAATGCATAATACATTTCCCCTTATTTTACATTTTCCCAATTTTATACCATTGTTTTCTTGCCCCTGAAAAAGTTAAAATGTGGATTCTAGCATTGATAAATCACCCCCTAATTATGACTATTTTACCTTCCTACCGCTTTTATAAAGTTTTATAATGTTTATAATTTTTTATCTTTGTGTATTTCCAACTGTTCTCCATACACATCTTACAGTGGATTTAGTTAGGTTTTTTTTGTTTGATACTATAAGACCCCTTGCTGATTGAGAACCAAGAATTTCAAACCCTGCTACAACCTGAAGTCTATGCAGTGTTGTTGGGAAAAGGCAGGGTATTTGGCACAGAGCAACACTTCAAGCCTAAAGAACAAGTAAAGGGACCAAATAAGAAAGTCCTATAAAATATATAAGCATAAGTCATTTTTCATATGAAGAACATAAATAGTACTGTATATTTGTGTATACTAACATAAATAAAGATAAACTGCTGGTGGCTTTGACACTGGCAATGGCATTGTTGTTTTAACTAATCTGTAACTGGGCAATGGCAAAATGTTATCTAAGAAAGCAAAAACACAATTTACGTTTTTTAATGGCTAGTTTCAGACTGCTAAAAGACTTGTAGCTTACCATCCATTTTGGAGTGGTGTCCTTATAATATTTGGAGTTTTTTTTAGCCCACCTCATTTCTCTACAGAGTTTATAGTGTGACATGACTACAGGTTATGTTACATAGGGCATCAACAGAATCTTCATATCAAGTTTTATATTATTGCTTCAGCTTGCAGTTTTTGGCTTATGGCACATGGTTTAGCATTTTTTTTTCCTAAGTTTTTCAGTGCAGAGCCAGAGAACTAATGCTAGTCAGTCCCAGAATTATCTATTTAATTGTATGAGAGGTGGCAGGGGGGTATTTTGGGTGTTTGGAAACTGGAATTAAAAATGCAGCAGACAAAATATACCAATATTTTTTATCTTCAGTTCTTGCTATGTCTGACTGTTTGGCATCAATTTCATCAACAACTATGATTCCGGGTAGAAGGGTGTCATTTTACTATATATAGTATATATGTTCAAGGTGAAGTCTGCACTCAGACCACTCTCCAATCTTGGGTGCTCCATCAATTTTAATTTATATATATATAGAGAGAGAGAGAGAGAGAGAGAGAGAGAGATCCATTAAGATTCTAGTAGTTTTGAACTTAGATTTCCATACAGTCATGTTTGTCAAAAGTCAAGCCAGATATTCAAATTGATTTTTGTCAACCAACAAAATTGTATTAATTTGCAGCTTGAGGAAGATTTAAACAGTTTACACTCATCTGTAAGATATACAGACAATATTTTTTTTTTAAAGGGGACAACTTTAGCTTTTTGAAAAGTAAACATAATTTTAAGCAACTTTGCAATATACATCATATATAATATATGTAAAAAATATGCAGCTTTTTCATGATTTTAATACAATAATATGGTTTGGAACAATTACCTAAGCCTTGCCTCCTGTTGTCCTGCTGATCTGGCTGACTCAAATAAAATGTAAAAGTAGCCTGTCTTTAGCCTGCATCATACAAATCCCACAATTCCGTGCACACATGATGTCAATAAGGAAAGGAACATCCCAGTGCAATGTATTGATGGGTTCTGTAGTTCCTGCATGCTGTCTGTAAACTGTGGAGAAGTTGTTACAGTTTGTAACATCAGTGTTTTAATCCCTCCTTCCCTAACAGGATATCAAATGATACAGAAAGAGAAATGTTTTGCATCTGGATTTCAGTATATAAAATGGTATTTATTCATACTTTTTAAAGGAAGATTACAGTGATAGGTATATTAGGGGTTTCTGTCTTGTATGGGGTATAAAGTAGGACAAAGGGTAAAGCAATTTGTAGGATGGTTGCTATGCATTTAAGAGACAACAGTAAAAACACACCTGCTATGTCTTCTACTATATCGTCCAGACTATTAAAGATTTATTGGTGTGGCTTCTGCCTAAAGGTCACGTTATTGTCCTACAATAACAGGAGAAATAAGAGCACACTGCAGTACCTCAAAAGAACAGAGAATTGCCTTAGTAGTAAGTACACAATCATTTAATTACTAACTGGGGTCAGGAAAGAAAGCAGTCATAAATAAATGGCAGCAAACTCTTTCTGTTGACAGTAGGTTACATAGCCCTAAGCACAGCTAGCAGAAACAAGAATATTTCTGAAGAAAAAGATATGGCCAAATTTCCTGAGATATGAAAATAAAGTCTGTTTGCCCCTCATACAGCCTATGGTTGACTACAGATATCTGCCATAATTGTTATGCTAAAATTAAACCAGTTATAGGTGGCATTTACTTACAAATCAAACAGTACACAAAAGGCTAGATTGGTAAACATTTAAATGCAATGCCACTTGCATTAAGCTACAAAACATATATATTATATTTATTAGTAGTAGTAGCTGCATAATGCACAAAATGTATTAATCTCCTATATATATATATATATATTACAGATATCGGGTGAGTGTGAAGTATTTCATGTCTTTGTATGAATTTTGTGGTCACATCCTCATATAATGATTTAAAACTGTTTATAGGTGAGCACAACTTTCCCTTGTTTGCTATAGTTTATACAGGAGCAGTGGCCAGCTCCATGTTGTAGCTCCCACGCTTCACAGCTACAGTCAGGTGATCCCAGTGGAGCCAATAAAAAGGCAACCATTTGGGAGTTTTAACCTTAAAAGCAAGAAGGTTGCTGGTAAAACTCGATCCCTGTGTAAAATGTATATTGAAGCAGTAGAATTCTTAATAAATTAGATGAAAGTGTGTGTAGGACTGGCCAGGGCAGGGATAACTTTGACGTAGTTGACCAGCTTGAAGTATATTGCAATATATGGAGGGCATATCTTGGCAGCTTAATGCACAGAATGTCCTATATATTGATAATGGGTGAGTGCCGAAGAACTCTTTTGTCTATATAAATTTTGTGTTCATGGCCTTATTGCGCCCCTGCCTAATGGTTTAAAATTTAGTCGCAAACGCAACTTCCCTGTTTTTGCTATGGTTTATACAGGACTGGCCAGAGTGGGAATCAATGAATATATTGCAAAGATCACGTCTCAATTTTGTATAGAAGAATTATTACCATGACACATTTAGATACCTAGACACAGAAATGTAACATTGTGATAAGTTCAAAACGTGAACTCTAAAAAGTAATTACTGCTTGTACTCCTTTTTTTAAGCCTAGGTCTGCATTAATCCAACCAATTATTCATTTTTTTCAGTGGACTTTTCTAAAAGGGTGCCATGTAGCAGAAGCCATTGGTAACAATTTGATCTCCCTTAGCTTGAGTGCACAAAAGTAGCCAAGCTCAGTACTATAGAAATGTTTCACTGAGTCTTGTGATTAAGAACCATAAGCAGAAACAGCACAACCACCCATATTCCATTGTGAATTATAGTAACACACATTTGTTTATTAATGTTTATTTTCCTAAGAGACATTAAGGGATGGACAGAAATAAAATGACATGCTTTTTAATTACAACCATAAAACCTGCAAGGGGAGAATACAGGAGAAATTAAGAAACGCTGGTAAAATGCAAAAACATACTGTAATTCTTTTGGCATGTTTCTGCATCGTTTTTTTCCATAAGTCTAGCATCACAAACTGTATTGCCAGATACAGAAGGGTTAAACATATGGAAGAAGGAGCAATCGGTTCCATATATCTTCTCATATACTATGCAGATATACCACGAAAATATACAAGCCTAGGTGCTCCCCTGTGCCGAGCACAACTCTGCAGGAATATTTAACAGTGTACTGACACTTTATTTTTTTAAAAACCTTTCTGAATTACAGCTCTGAGGTAGACATTAATAATATGCAAAACATAAAATTTTAAACATTTGTACATGGGGAAATACATGACACCAAAGAAAGGTAACTCAAAAATGGGGTTACAGTAACCTGATGATGTTGACTGAGTAGATACAGCACTCTCACAATATATTCAAAATACATTTGCACATGAAGGTCAGTAATACTGATAAACCTGTAACTAGTATTGCAACCACTTTTCTCTTCCTTATACTGGTTATCATCTATATCTTTCAGTAACAGGTGAATTGTTTCTTATAATCCTAGTAGTAGTTTCTATGATTAGTGGCAGACATTTGCCAAAATTATACCATTACAATATTTAGAGACAAAGTACTGGTGTTTTACAAGTTATATTTTTAATATATGCAAGAAATGCAGTAACCAGTTGGTTGAACTCCTAGGATTGCCCAAGGCACTGGATGGAAGTGGATCCATTAAAGCTCACTAAGATGGAAGCCAAATACTCTTCTACTCAATCTTAATGATCCTGATTATTTTTTTATAAACATAAAGTTAGCTTAGCATAAATTCTTCCAAGGCACTATTCATAACAATCTCTACTTATGTTTCCCTTATTATATTTCATGGAATTACTGGTGCCGTTGTGATGTTTCTTTATAAAGAAGGCTAAGGACCATAGTCTAACCATACCACACAACAAGGCCTTTTGCTGAACTCCAAGGAACTTTTATAGAATCCAAATGCAAGAAAGACTGCCTACTGCCTCATTCACATAACCTTAATTCAAATGTTTTTCATCCTAAAAAATACTGAAATGTATACATATTCAATCCATAGCTGATATACAATGGTAATCAATTCACTTTTTTTCATCCCCTTGCAGAAATAGTCTTATTTATAGTCTTATTAGCAACACTGTTTGAAATAGTTTGAAAAGAACATAGATGAAAATTTAATAAGAAAATCTTTTAAAATAATGTATCATGTTACTTAGGGGCAGATTTATCAAAATTGCAGTTAAGAGCTTGATACATAAAAACTCACCCACATTCTATTCATTCCTATGGGTTTTTTTTAGAAGCGTTTTTATTGAATGGTGAGTTCTTTCACCCATTGATAAATACACTTCTAAAAATCCCATAGGAATGAATAGAATGCGGGTGAGTTTTTATGTATTAAGGTCTAAACACACATTTTGATAAATCTGATGCTTAAACAAAATACCACTTAAGTGGTGGATCCCCCTATATATAATTTATACTATTATATATAAATATAAAATAGTGTATTCTTTAGGACAAGAATGTCCCCAAAATATAAACACTTTGCTTGCATTTGATACCACAATACACTAAATGGAACTAGCAAATATTTAAGGTGCACAATAAATTCAGAACTGAGATACACAGAGGGGGCCAAGACAGAATTCTGGTTAGGAACTTTTTTATATATTAATATGCCCTTGCTATGTATGGTTCCCCACTGTTGCATGTTTCACAGTTTTCTTCAGTAGATCTGGATAACTTCAGCAAACTCATCAACAGGCCAAATGCCATTGGGTTGCACGTTGGGTGGAGAATTCTTCCAGTCCCAAGCTTTCACAGGAACATCCCAATTTTTCCCATAGTTGGCTTCCACATATTCTTTCGCTTCACAGGGCACTTGCACTTTTAGCTCTTCAAATTCAGTCCAACAAAGGGTAAATCTAGGAAACAAATATCTGAAAAATAAAAATAAACATTATATATAAAAATGTTGTTTCTGTTCGGTTTACTTCAGTCAGATTTATTAAGCAATATGAAGCTATAAATAGACTTTTTAACACTTGGATATTAACCGGAGAACTTCTAGGTAAGACTTTGTTTTGTAATGACACCGTCAAACAAAATTGCTATGGCAAATGTATTACCAACTGAAAAATATGCACCAGTTCTATAACCGATTGCAACCCATCAGATATTTGCTTATTAAAGCAGATTGATAATGTAATTTTTGACTGGTTGCTTGATGCCAAGTCTCTCCATGTTTCTGTGCATGTTTCCTATTTATACATCCATTTTTTTTACTTTTCAAAATCACTACTGTATATAATCACTAAATATATTAATAAGTTACAATTTACAAGTTGAAATTGAGATCACAGCAATAAATACCACCCTAAACCTTGTAAATGCTTTTATATAATGCTATACAGTTTGAACAAAAAAAACATACTTAAATTTCTTGCCACTTTTAGCTTGCGTTCCTCCATTCCACATATAGTTTTCTTCCTCGTAAAAGAAAAAAATGTCAAGTTTCACATTGTGTTTCTCAATAAAAGACAGCTCCAAACTGTCTTCCACCTGCAAACCAGGGAAAAGAACCATATATTAGCATACTTTAGGACAGGAGATCAAAACTCAGACTCTTTTCTAATAGAGAACATTATAGTTAGCTTGAGGCCTTGTCTTAAATGAATGTTTTTGGCAGGTCTATTGATTAGCATGTCCTTCACTGAAGAGAAGTATTTTTACAGCAAGTGGACCTGTCACCTTAAAAAAAAAAAATCCAAATCCTTTCTTATCACGTTAGTTGAGAAAAAAACTTACTTATGCTTTATATATATTATTGGTCTGTCCCAAGACTGCTACCCCTGCATCATAGATTCAAAGGGTATCAAAACCAAGAACCAAAAATAACCAGGAATCTTTAACGGAGGCCAAGTTACAAACCTTGCCGAATTTGTGTTTCAGCTGAAGTCCTGCCTTCTGAAAAGCTGGGATTATTTCAGGCTTGTAGTCATGTATAAATATCCCTATATCCACATCTTTACTGTAAGGTATAATATTACACTGCCTGAACCAGCCTATAAGATAGAAAATAGATTCAGTTATTAAGTATCAAGCAACTGTTCATTTTGAGTTCTAATGCAGGTATGTATGTAGGTATGTATGTATGTATTATATATATATATATCAAATTTCAAAAAAACAGAAAGCTGACGATGCTATAGCTGTGAGTGCTTTCTGATTTTTGAAATTTGATGCATTATTTTTGGTCAGCACCCAGCCGCTGCCTTGAGATTGGTGAGTGCCGATTTTTTGCAAGTATATATATATATATATGTAGTAATCACCTGGGTTAAAGCTCTGTACTAGCAGGATACCAATAAAAAATTCTCTGTAGAGAATTTGCACCCCGGGGGATTTTGGTTATTAAGCAAAATCTCCAAATATAATTCTTCATTACGATACCTGAGAATAAAGTGAAGACAACAGAACAATAGGCCCGAAATTGCTTTGTGTGCCTTTCTCAGGTTCCATGAATTTTGGATAACAGATCATGTACTTCATTTAAAGGGAAATGTGTCTGGCCTTAGTGACTTATTTCTGATGAGATTAATGTTTTAAATATGTACATAGTGCAATGGTCAGAGCAACATTTTAGATCTACCTAATCCTTGATTAAATTATCACTTCCTGTCTTGCTAAAGCATTAGGCAAGGTCTAGAATGTTTTAAAGCAGAATTTAATGAATATGTGATATTATATTGCTGCTATTCTATGTGCCAATAGACAAATGAGGATTTTATAGCAAACTTCTATGATGTTCAGTAAGTATTGTGAAGTGTGCAGAACAAATGGCAAAAAGAAGCATATGAAATGCAATAAGGAACTTGTGGGCAGCTTGCCAGTGATGTTCAGGTCTGAAACTGCAAAATTAGCAACTAATACTCCTTGTGGAATAGTGCAGAAGAAAAATAAATTCTGGTCTTATTAATTTAAGTGTTTAAGTGTAAGAGGCATGTATTGGATTACGTCTAACTAATTTTATGGATGAAGCAGAAAAAAATAATGCATATGATCATCCATTACCTAAGCAGGTCCCGCTGCTTAGCCAGAAGGTGACGCCAATATCGCCCAAGGTTAACGTTGCCAAGTGTAACAGCCGTTTTGCATGCATTCTAAATTCTATTGCATCCACTGAGTAGTCATCAGGATACAACTAATAGGTCAGAAAAAGAATTTAATGTGAATACAATTTTGAAAATGCATAAATAAATTAAAAGAATTCAGTGGCCAAAATGTAATGTTAAGTAAGTAATGTTCACACAGACATTCAGGATATGATGCACTGCAGCAGTCTTGATCATTTGTCAGAAAACAGGGGAAAAGTTAAAGTGCATGTACTAGGGGCCAAAATGCAACATAACAAATAAAGATTTGTCTGCTGGTCACAAGTACATGCATACTCCCAGCATTCATCTCTCAACTAGCACGTAATAGATGCTAAAAGAACAAGACAAGCCACTCAATTCTATTGAAATATACTGAAAATATAAAGTTTAGACAATTTATAGCTTTCAAAAATTTTGCACCATTACAAAGTTATGGCTAATTATTAAACCTGCCTCCCATCCCCCACCCCCCAGAAGTAGAGTGAAGGCCAATTTGCTGTGGCATGTCATGGGCCACACCCCTCAGCAGCAAACAAGTGCAAAGGGAAAGTAAAGGAATGGAGCTGGTCTGGGTGCTGATGAAGCTGCATTTGTACATATAACAGTAAAGCAGTTTTATATCCAGCTTTATATACACAGCACTTCAGGCTCTTTTGCATTCGGGTTTGTGTATGGTTGCCACCTCTGCCGGCTTTCTTAGGCAGGCCATGGAGCGGGGTGACGTTAGGGGGGTGGGGGAAGAGGCGGGCCGTGACATCACAGGGAGAAGTGAAGTCGTGACATCATGGGGCGGGGCTATGCCCGGCGATCAACGATTGGCCGTTCATTGACAGTGAGTTCTGCCTGGTTTTCTTAATTTTAGAAACCAGGGAGAAGCTTTTGACCCAGACAGCACTTCCAAAAACCGGGCTGTCTGGGTCAAAACCGGACAGCTGGCAACCCTAGGTTTGTGCTGCTCACCAGCAGGCTTAGATCAGCTGCCAGTCACCCTCCTGCAATTTATACATGCAGATACAACTCTTGCTTCAATAGCCAGATACAGGGGTAACAAAAGAGAGTATAAGACTTCCTCTATACCAGTGACACATCAATTGCAGCAATATTACAGACTTCTCTGCACAGGTAACTGTTTGTACAAGCACATACCGCACATTCCTGTATGTTGGATTCACAGACACCCCTCTATGTCTCTCAGTCAGAGCTGTCCTATAGACTGACTAGCCAGGCTTTCAGACTTCTTGATTAGCCAGACTTCTTGATTAGGTCTAATCAGGCCTATCTGGTCAGTCTGTAGCAATTACTCCGATATAGTCAGTCTATGTATTCTTAAAGGAAAAGTAACACTAACATTTTTTTAAGTAAAAAATCTATTCTACCCTGCTCCAATAATTGCCCTATCCTGCTCAATAAAATAAATGAAATATACACAATGCATGAAATAATAATATACAGTCATGAAGGCTAATCAACTAAAAAAAAAAAAAAAAAAGCTGTATGAATATGTGACGATGTACCTTCAAGACCCCTCCCTATTAATGAGCTTACATTCTTTATGAGCTGTGGGCACACACCCACATAGGATCAAACCAACTTATTTTTACTGCACAAGAATGCACCCAAATCTTCATGCCAATAAAGCTACTATGGGTTGCTAAAAGAGAAAAAAATACACTCTGCACCATTTTATGTGCAACTAAACTTTCTTGGCACAAAGTGATTAGTTGCACACTTCTTTGGGAGAGTCTGCAGCCAAATGTAACACAGTGCCAGTTGCTTTGAGTGATGCCTTAGTACTGTCATGATGTGAAGATCCATTATCATTTGTACTGCTTGAGCACCTTGGGGGTTTGCAAACCAGATACGCCACCTAGTGGTGAAATCTCAATGAAGACAAAATGATAAAATAATATATAGAACAAAAAAGTATAAAAGCTATCTGCAAAGTATTAGTACTTAAACCACAAAGTATAATGAGTTTATCTCTACCCCCCAAAAATAATCCACTTAATACAAGTAATTAAAGTAAACTGCATGCCACGTTGCAGGAAAATAACAAACAGAAAAACAGGAAAAAGCAGCTAGTAAATCACTCACACACCGAAACACACCCAGATGCCTGCACTATCACTGCATTTATATAAGGTCCCTTTCTCCAATACAATTAGATGAATTGGACAGTAACATTCAAAAGATAATCGTACT
The DNA here is from genome assembly GCF_000004195.4 of Xenopus tropicalis. Classification (NCBI taxonomy): domain Eukaryota; kingdom Metazoa; phylum Chordata; class Amphibia; order Anura; family Pipidae; genus Xenopus; species Xenopus tropicalis. Next base: position 120,336,206 of record NC_030677.2, on the reverse strand, counting down.
TTAGTGAAAAGTTACAGGAAAATCTAATAAAAGGTGCAAAGTTTGCCACTGGTGTAATCACCTATATCATCCAATCAGCAGGGAGCATTTACTGGTTTCAAAAGCTTATTGGTTATAGGTTACTGCACCTGGGCAAACTTATGGCTTTTATTTCACATGAGAGAAAAGTGTTATTTATCCGGTAGAGCTTTAGAAAAATGTAGGTTTGTATACAACAACTTTTCATCTTCCATAACTGCATTACACAGATATAGGGACCAATTTCTTCTAAAGCTCTACTTCCACCTAGTGGTAGACAAGAAACTAATTTCCTACTGCAATATTTTTTTGTAAATAGGCTCCATATGAGTGCACTTTAAATGATGCCCTGAACACAAATGTATTAGGTGACTGGACATTGTAGAGCTTTATTTAAAAAATGTAATTTCAAATCTATAACTGCAAATATGTTTATCTTGCATGCAAGCAAATGGCATGAAAACAACACTAGTGCAAACCTGCAGGGATATTCCAAGAATGCAAACATAGATAAAAGGAGCAAGTACGTTATATCAGTACTGTATGAATGTATGTATGTATGTATGTATGTATGTATGTATGTATGAATGTATTGGTACATTAACATATACTGCAGCATCATGATATACATCAGAGAGATATAGCAACTCTACAGAACGCCAGTTTTAGCTAACAGCTATCTCTGATATTCTCAGGTTCAAAAATACAGATAGGATGCTAGGGGGCCAGGGACTTGTGGTTCAATAACAGTGTTATTTTCTTCTCCCATTCAATTAATAAGTATCTGTTGCTAGTATAAAGCAAGGAGCAGATTTATCAAAAACGGAGATTACTTTTTCCCCCTTGATTTGAAAAAATAAACATGACAGAAAAACTTGCCTGTGAATATACTGAAATATTTTTTTTTAATCTAACAAAGAAAGAAATGAATATTTGCATGAAAAATTTTATATAATTTTGTATAAGCTGTCAATTTTCTATGAATAATGGGAAGTGTCTATGAAGATTTTAAGCAATTTTATTTTTCCCTAATATATTAAAACATTTGAGATTTTTAGCCTCATTTAAAATTAATGGAACAATGTGATTTTCATGCGTGAAACAAAATTGTGACGCATAGACTGATCCTATATTACGATGCACGTTTGTGCATCATGAGCAAACCAGGGCACTTATTCATTTTGCGCACATGTGTGCTCCAACATGGCCACCTACATGGGCGTATCTTGACAAAATACTGTTGTTTACCCCAACTGGATTAGGGAAAACAATTTCTGCATAATAGGTGCCCTATAATAACAAAAAGTTGACCAGTAAGTTACATAAACAACTGAACAAGACTGCCCGCTGAAACTTCCAACAATTACATTTTGTTGCAGGTTCTGTTTTGGTGCTATGGGACAAATGGCTGTATGTACTTTAAATATATAGAGAACAATTTGACCACAGGTAAACAAAATAAATAATGGTAAGAATATCAGAAACCTCAGTGACCTGTTTCACATTGTGCAAACCAGTTGCCACAACCCAATATCAATTTTCTGCATTATAAAACATGACACATCTAACCTATGATATAATTTCTAGGAAGATTAATTTCCAAACCTGGAAAAATGACCGAGCCTCTTTATACCGACATTCGAGAAACCTAGAGTGCAGTATCTCCCTCAAAAACTCTGATGGGTCCTTTGGAATCCACATCTTTAATTGATCAGCAGTAATTAGGATCAGCTCTGGTCTGAAACAAGGTGAGAACACCAAGTCATCCAAGTGCCACATGATTGTTTGTAGAGTTTCAGAATATTAAGAACAGCAATTTTGGGGAATCAAGCCCCTTTGTAAAAATGTATGTGAGGCAAATGATACAACGTGTCCATGAATGTATTGGGGTGCATAAATTGAAAATGAAAACTAGAATTTTAGATCAAGCTGTCTCTAAGCATATTATAGAAATGGGGCACAGAGCAAACCAGTTAAAGCAATACATATGGCTTGTGCTAAACATACTCTTTGCCTGTTGTCCTGATAAACAAAATATTTACAGATTTTGAGGGGTTTTTTTTGCATTAAACAGGGCAAACTCTCAAAATGAGAGTAAAGTAACATTCTAATTGTATGTATGCCCTTAAAAGCAAGCTGAAAACTAATCAGCAATTCACCGAGAAGCCCTCTGTATAATGAGCTCTTCCTTATCACACAATCTAATTGGGCTACAACTGGGTGAAGGCAGAGGTTTGTTTATAAAAAGGGAAAATAAATGTAATATAAATCATATAATTGTAGATAACCTGTTATTATATTGTCTGAATTGCAAAGAATTGTACTTATCCCTCCCTTTCAAGATATGAAAATTAGAAAAAAATAATGCATTCAGCATTTTAGTTAATAATAGAATATTCTAAACATATTATAACTTAAAACAATGTTGCAGTATACTCACAATATAACCAAGATCAAAGCCTTTGATGTTACCTATTATAAGCCCCTGCGTATTGACCAAACTGAAGTTTCTGGAAAGGCACAAACTTTCTGTCCATCTTTCGCTTTAGCCTTAGAGGGCCATGCCAGAGGTAGTTGCTACTTCTTTCATAAAACACAACCAAGTGGATGGTATGAGATGCCATTTTGAAGATGTAGTGCAGTGGGATTTTTGTTCCTGACAGGTCTTCAATCCCTTCAAGTCTTGGATCTCTTCCCTCATACTTCTGCCACTGAAATCCCATCTTCTCAGCAGCTCGAAAAAAGTTTTCCTGAAACACAACTCTGATACTTAAAGCAACATAATATGCCTTGGAGCAATAAAAATTATGTCCAGTGAAATGTAGCTATGGATAGAAAAAACACAAGTAAATGTATACATTTCAGAAAAATCTCCATCAGTAAGAAAACCCATTTTGTTTAGCTGAGATAGAGATAAGGATTTCCTTGGCCTTTAATGTTTTATTTGTTAATTCTTAACTAACAGAGGAAAATTCACAGGGCGCTAATAAAAATATTGGAACATGCCTAAGCAGTCTGTGAATAGGTTGTTCCCTGATTATTCACTAACACATTTACTATTATTTCAGTAAGGCATAAAACTTATTTATCATTGCCCAGGCATCACAAATGCATTGAGAAGATTTGTAGACTCTTACATTTGACTCCCATAATGCATCTTGAAGTCCAAAAGTAGTAACATCTCTCTGCTCACAGAAGCAATGACACTGGGGCCGAATACCAGGGGTGCTTTTCAACTGTTCCAGGTCTTTGTTGATTATTTGTAAAAGCGCAGAGTCCACTACAAACACTGGTACTTTGTGATTAGTCACCAAGTTTAAAAACTTCTTCACCACTCTCTATTTAAATGAAAAAAAAAACATCACACATGTAAAACTGTAGTAAATAATTCTGTTCTGACAATCATTTGATTCCAAAAACCTATTATAACATTATAAGGACACATAAACAGTGTTTCTTGCAATATGGTATCACCCCTATGAACTAATTATATCAATGCAAACATGCCATCATTTAATTGTCTCTCTGTTTGTATCTTTTAGATCAGAAAAAAAAGATTTTCACTGATAACTAGTGTTTAAAGTTACAACAATGTGGTGATTTCAAACTCAAAAAAAATTGCAGCTTCATAAGCAATGATGTCATGCATGTGGAAGATATTTCTAGTAAAGGGAGTTCAATAAAAATTATATTACTAGACAAAGGCTGTTGTATTTGCCTCAAAAAGCCTAATCATTTAGATAGTAAACTAGCTCCTGGGGAACATATAAGTGACCTTATATTACAAAGCAAAGCTTTTGGCACTGAAGTAAATGAATCTTTTGACTAGCACCATCACTGTAATGTACAAGCCCAACATCAACCCTTTCCTATATCTGCACAAGTATCACTGGCTTTATAACTTTCGATTTGGGTCCACTGACAAACGGCTACCTTGCAAATTATATAATCATCATAGAAAAATTAATGACTCCTAAACAAACATTTGTACCTACCCATTGTGTAGTCTCTTGTGATGATATGATTCCCTTCAGGTTGGAAAAACCCGGACCATTCTGAACATGGAGAAAAACAAATATGTTACCATATGCAACAATTTGAACAAATGTAACCTTGTACATCCAGTACTTCAAGTCTAATCTAGAAGCTGTTCACGACTAAGGTCTGGGTCCAGAGTACAGTATGAGATCCCTTATCCGGAAACCCATTATCCAGAAAGTTCCTAATTATGGAAATGCCATCTCCCATAGACTCCATTATAAGCAAATAATTCTAAGTTTTAAAAATGATTTCCTTTTTCTCTGTAATTATAAAACAGTACCTTGTACAGTACTTGATCCCAACTGAGATATAATTAATCATTATTGGAGGCAAAACAAGTTATGGAGATCCAAATTTCGAAAACATCCCTTATCCCCATGTCCTGAGCATTCTGGATAACAGGTCCCATATCTGTACTGTTAATAAACAAATACAGTGAGGAAATAGGGAGCACACCATTTAAATACTTTAATAAATTATGATAATTTTCTTGTTAAGTGATGCAACTATACATCCACAGTTTTGGTGGTGCGGTATAGTAGAATCACTAACCGCTCACTCAACCATGTTTGCTTGTATGGTCATCTCAGGGGCCATACTAACACCTGCCATCCTAATAGATGATACCATACAACTCTCTGAAACAAATCTTTACATCTACAAAACCTATGGAATCTAACCTGACCTCTTTTTATCTAGTTAACTGTAAGCTGTCAATAAGTCCTGAATTGTCATTGAGTCCTGAATTTATTTTATTTTATGACCTAGTTAGAACATGACAAAAAAAAAACTGGATACTTGGAAAGAGTAGATATCTCTTCCTGGTTGCGCCCTAGCCTAGGGAACCAGATCACTTGACAATTCCAGGACATGTCTAATAAATTCATGTTGCAGGGGTGCATTGACTGCATTTAAATTAAATTGCAGTCAGTGCAGCCTTCCTAGCTGCACATTTAGAGCTGGTGCCCTACTTTTGCCCGCACACCAGACAAGTGAGTGGCAACTTGAAATTAAACATTAATTTAACATGACATAAAAGTCATCAGCTCCATAACATTACTTTAGTACTGGCCAAACAATAGTGGAATTGTCAAAAATAATTTGATATAAAAATTGGCTTTAGTTATTATTATTTAATGATGTTGCCTACTGCAGAGCACTATGAATTACCTTTCCAGATAAGTAATACTTAAAGTAAAACAACTGAAAAATTAGAAATAATGAACTTGCTGCAGTCAGAACAGCCAAAACCACGTTTTTATTAATGCGTTGCATCACCCAGGGCTGGTTGGAACACAGTTAAAAATCAGCACGGTTCTTGACATCTTTATGACTTCATATGAAAAGTGAAAGAAGCCTGAAAAGTAAAAAAATAAAAAGATTAAAATGTCACATGGTACTGTAGATAAAATATTTAGTTACCGAAAACATAAGTTCTAGAAAATAAAGTCAACTTAGTTCTCATTTACTATGCCAGTTTATACACGCATTTTCTAACAACTGTTATGCATGCGCGCCAACGGAGGGGGCGGGGCGGGCGAGGTGGCTGACCGGGTTGCCTAGGGTGCCCGGACGGCTTGGCCCGCCCCCTGCTTGTTGGTACACGGTCACGTGATACGGATCCGGGAACTTGCACAGAGAGACACAGACAAGTAGTGAATCTCCTATCAAATCCCATTTATTCATGGTTTTGCCACAGATCATATACATGTAGATACAAATATTCCATTATGCTTACGTAACATGGGTGGGCACATATGCCTTGTAGTTATTAGCAGAAAACAGGAATTCATTTAGAGTAGCTGCTGAAGCTTATTTTGGTTTGTTAGCCTTGAGCATTTGCTGAGATCATCAAGGACAAAATAACTTGCACAGAGACAGGATGGTCAAAAACTGAAGTAGCACATACACAGACCTTCTTAGAATTGTGCATACATATGTTAACCCTTCACACAGGAGATGAATGATTTCATGCAAATGCATAGTGAACTAAGTACAACAACTGAATTGTTGGCCGACAAGTCAGCCTGTGTCCGTTACTGAAGACTTTGTTTTGTAAAGCACAGAATACCTGTGAAAAGGGTTGCTTTAGCAATTGGATTTTATTATTACTAGCTAATGTACTGTTTGCTTTTAGTCTAAATATACAAATACATGCCTGAAGTGTATCCATGATTAAACAACAGGCACTTGCAGAAGCAGCTTTGCCATCAGATAGAAGGCATCATACTGACAACTCAAAAATATATAAAACCGGCACCGCTTACATAACTATAAGTAATCAATATAGAACATAACTGAATGTTCAGACATAAGTGGTAAACGTCCTGGGTTTTGCTAGAGCAGATTTTCAGCAGAAAACTCAGATATTTTTGTAAGGGGATTGAGGAACAAATGATATGTTCTGGCTTTAGTCATATATTCACTCTTTCTGTGTGAGTTACAAGGGTACATGGACATCACTGTATATTACCTATATGGGTCATTTTAACCCAAAGAAAAGCTGCAGTTGGCTATGTCCCATAGGAATTACCCCATAATAAAAAAAACTATGAGGACTGAGGACTAATGGACTAGATGTGAAGTGCTGGCACCTTATGTATGTATGTATATCTTTATTTATAAAGCGCTACTTATGTACGCAGCGCTGTACAGTAGAATACATTAATACAAACAGGGGATTATTAAGATAATAATAGATAAATACAAAGTACAACAATATATACAGATAGATACAAGATAAATACAGTTGCAATAAGTTAAGAGTCAAAGACACAAGAGGATGGAGGTCCCTGCCCCGTAGAGCTTACTATACCTTATCATATCATATTATTATATACCAATTATGTCAGCTGGTACCTTGCAGAGAAGCAGGATATGCATTTAAATAGAAAGTAGCCATTGATCTATGCTCTCTTATTCATTACACAGTGGTGCATGACAGTGGTATTGGGTCTAATATTAAAACTGGCTTAGATTTAGTGTACTTTTATTTTAAGAATATTTCTAAAAAGAAATTCCTGTGTGTATGGCACTAACACTAAATTTAAATAAAGTGATTAAAATGCATTGGTACCTTTTCCAATGTGAATACACCAACTCAGAGTCTTGATAAAGTGCAGGGAAATATAAACAGCCTATATGCTATATACCAAGTTGGTGCACAGAAACCAAACAATAAAATACCCACAGATCTGTAGCGAGTAGTCTGGTAAATTAATGTGCAGTAAATAGACAAGAGACGGGCTTTGCAATCCTCTGCTTATAACTACTTACAAGAGATCCACAGACGTCAGGCACATAGATATAATACTGGCTGTTCATCTCATCTGTATCTCACTGCTACATTCCTTTGTACAGGCAGTCAGGCTTCCTGGTTAGCAGCTCACACGGTCCTTCTACGGAAACTTGTCTGGGTCAAACCATTGAGAAGTGCAAAATCCCAGTGTAGTGTGTGCATGTATCAGAAAGGCAATTACCACAGCTTTCTGTGCGCATGCAAAATGTGTACTGGCAGTTGCCTTTCTTGCACTATTTCTAAAATTCTGCAGTGAGAACAGGGAGACTAATAGTTTATTTAATGAATGCCTATAATTCTGGTTTAGGTACATGCAGCCTACCTATGATTTTGGTCACCAGCACCACTCTGTTTTGGATGTTCTAGGGTTATGAATTACCTGTTTAAAATCCAAATATTTCTTGTCTTTTTAAAGGTGCCGTTCATTTTGTCCAGTCATTTTTAGGATCTCTGTGCAGAATGAGCTAAGATTTAGTGCATTGTATGTTATTCCAGCTTTTTTTGTGTTATTCCATTGCATAAGATGTGAATCCCATGGCATTGTTATTTGAAACAAGTTTCTGGCAGGACTGGTGTATAATTAAAATTAAAAAGATGCCAATATTTTTGGTGACGCCTGTAGCCGTAGTTTTATTTGGATTACTGGCAGTTAGATTGGATTGCATAGTATTCTGATAAATAATTAGGACTGAAAGGGCAAGATTTTGCAGCATAAAGGTATGAATTATATTGTAAGTATCATAAAATATTTGGTTCTTAGTCTGGCAATATGCTGTTCCAGGAGAGGAGAAGCTTGTATCTCTGTCCTGCTCTTTGGAAATAAGTCTGTTTCTCCTGAGTTAAAGAAACAGTAACAATAAAAAATTAGCATGTTTTAAAGTAATAATAATATAATTAATAATAGTATAATGTACTGCTGCCCTGGTAAAACAGATATGTTTGCTTCAGAAACTCTAATAGTGTGTATATAAACAAAGCTGCTGCGTACCAATAGAGGTAATTGAAATTGGTCTAAATAACACACAGTTAATGGGTAAGCTCTATAAAATACAATTCTGCTCTACAGAGCTTATCTGCTATGTAACCTGAGCCTTTTCTTCTTTGAATGGTTGCCCCCATGGTTATACAGCAGCTTATTTATATACTACTATATAACTATACTGTTTTTGAAGAAAACACAGCAGTTCTACCAGTTAAGTACATTATATTCTAATTACTTCAAAACACTTTGATTTTTTTAATTTTACTGTTTCTTCAAGAGTTAGGTAGTGAGGATTTGAAGGTTCAGATTTGCCCAGTTTGCCCAAGGTGAGACCTTCAAAACATGTACTGCTAGTTCCCTGCTGTTTTGACCCAAAGGTGTTTATCTACATGTTTAGTTGTGTCTATACACAGAGCCTTAAGGTCCCCATACACGGGCCGACTATAGCTGCCGATATCGGTCCCTTGGACCAATTCGGCAGCTAATCGGCCCGTGTATGGGGAGAGCAGAGCGGCCTGGCCGACCGATATCTGGCCTGAAATTGGCGGTCCCCGATCCGACTGCCCCATTGCCGCCCACATATTTTTTTTTTTACCTAAATGCTCCCCAATATCGCCCACCCGTAGGTGGGGATATCGGGGGAAGATCCGCTCGCTTGGCGACATCGCCAAGCGAGCGGATCTGCTCGTGTATGGCCACCTTTAGTAAAATGACCATGTCAGATAGCATAAGGAGATTTTGAGCCACCACAGTAAAAGTTGACCTTAGAAGAAATATTATACATTGGTGGCAGAATATTTTAGCAAAACCTTTTGGAGTGACATATAGTTACATAGTTAAGTTAGCTTTGAAAAAGACCAAAGTCCATCAAGTTCAATCCTTCCAAGTGAACCCAGAACACAGAAACCTATACTGACCTATCTATACACTCACATACATAAACCTATACTGACCTATCTGTACACTCACATGCAGAACCATACTGACCTATCTATACATTCACATACAGACCCATACTGACCTATATATCTATACACTCACATACAGACCCATACTGACCTATCTATACATTCACATACAGACCCATACTGACCTATCTATCCACTCACATACAGACCCATACTGACCTATCTATCCACTCACATAAAGACCCATACTGACGTATCTATACACTCACATACAGACCCATACTGACCTATCTATACACTCACATACTGTGCATAAACTATATATATCATCAATATTAACTGTAGATTTTAGTATCCCTATGCTTGTTCAAGAAATCATCCAAACCCCTCTTAAAGGCTTTAACAGAATCTGCCATTACAACATCACTAGGAAAGGCATTCCCCATCCTCGCTGCCCTCACCATGAAAAACCACCTACGCTGCTTCAAATGGAAGCTCCGTTCCTCTAATCTAAGGGGTGGCCTCTGGTGCGTTGATCATTTTTATATTAAAAAGAACATCCCCTATATGCATATAATCCCCTCTAATGTACTTGTTTAGAGTAATCATGTCCCCTCGCAAGCGCCTTTTTTCCCAGAGAAAACAACCCCAACCTCGACAGTCTAACCTCATAGTTTAAATCTTTCATCCCCTTAACCAGTTTAGTTGCACGTCTCTGCACTCTCTCCAGCTCATTAATATCCTTGTTAAGGACTGGAGCCCAAAACTGCACTGCAAACTCAAGGTGAGGCCTTACCAGGGACCTATAAAGAGGGAAAATTATGTTTTCATCCCATGAGTCATTGTCCTTTTTTATACAAGACAGCACTTTATTTGCTTAAGTAGCCACAGAATGACACTGCCTGGAATTAGACAACTTATCTACTAAATCCCCAGATCCTTCTCAATTAAGGATATCCCCTACACACCACCATTTAGTAGATAAGGTTGATGTCAGACATGGTGTATTCTCGGCAAGCCGAACAGCGCTTGCTGAGAATACACGCTGCTACTGTAAATGCGCCCTACCTGTCCCTGCACCGGAAAGAATGAGATACGCTCAGGTGCAGGTACTTGTAGCCGATATACGCATAAAAATGTAAGAGAATGCAAAGTCTTGCTTTTTTTATGCGTATTTCGGCTACATGTGCCTGCACAGGTAGGAGACGGAGGGCGTATTCTCGGCAAGCGTTTTTTGGCTTGCTGAGAATCCGCCATGACTGACATCAGCCTAACTTGCATTTATATTATTTCTACCAAAGTGCATAACTTTATACTTTGTACTCATTTTCCAGTTTGCTGCCCACTTTTCAAATTTTGTCAAATCGCTCTACAAAGTGGCAGCATCCAGCATGGAACTTATAATTTTGCACAATTTTGTATCATCAGCAAAAATAGAAAGGAGTACATTCTATGCCCACCTCCAGGTCATGAATAAAAAAGTTAAAAAGCAAAGGACCAAGGACTGACGCCTGCGGTACTCTACCAGGCCCAATTAGAAAATGTTCCATTTACCACCACTCTTTGAACATAATATTTGTAATTGGATAGAGAACTGGCTGAAGAACAGATTGCAGTTTTATCGTGCTGTGAGGAGTATCAGGGTTGGGTTTTAATTCAGGGTATTGTATGTTTGTTTTTCAGTCTTTATTCTTGTTTAGTTGGTGTGGCTTCATTATCAGCTTTCATACTTATCTGGAGCAGGGAACTCGCCTATAAATGATACAGTGCACAAAACTGGGAGTTTATTTGTAGCCCTCTAGGACATTTTGTGGCATTTTTTTCATCCAGTAATGGATGCTTTTTATCCAGTCACTTCCGAGGTCCTCTGACAAACAGGTTTTATTTTTTAAATCTGTGTTAGCAGCATAGATTTTAACCCAGATTGCAGAGCTAGAAACCCAACATGCAAATTAACACAAATGCACACAAACACAAAAATTTGTTCAAGTTAGCATTTATTTTACAGTTATCAGGATTACAACATAAAATAATACATGTGAGAAACAATGAGGCAATGTTAACAGACATTTGATCCCTGTATAACCTAGAGCAGAGAAGCTCAAATCTAATTTCCAAGCTCCTCAAAAACAGCAACAATTAAGGATGCAACAAGGATGACGTTTGTTTAACAATGTGGCTCATATAATGGTATCTGAAATAGGAACTAAAATAGAATCATTATTTCTTTATTCCTGAGTTACATTTAATAGCTGAAGGTTAAGATTTGGTAGAAGAGGGGTTAAGTTCTTGAATAGCGGAAATGTAATGTACATTTTTGATGTCCTGCTGCAATATGAATGTCCTATTGCAGTGTTATTTACTACGAAGCCTGCTATGGTTATTCTTAGCACCCAATTGTATACTGTGATTCATGTGGAAAAACTACTGAAATGATCTTTAAAGCCCGCTCTTTGTTCTTTAAAGCCAAGTGGTCAAAAAATTCCCTTGTAGAAAACAACATTAGTGCGACTCTACAGGTGTACAGGCTTGAACCACTTTCTCACCGAAAGTACTGCGCCCTCCATTAATGTCCACTTCAACTTACTGCAGTATAAAAATACATCACATCAACGTTTCGGTCCTGGTCTGGGACCTTAATCAAGATGTTACACACAATAAAATACACATATAAGGAACTCCACCCTTTATAGGTAACAAAAGCCCCACCCACACAGGTGAGCACCAGTGAACATACCCCATCAGGCTAAATCAAAAAATACACCCACTATAGACCTGTATTTTTTGGTTTAGCCTGATGGGGTATGTTCACTGGTGCTCACCTGTGTGGGTGGGGCTTATGTATTTTTATACTGCAATAAATTGAAGTGGGCATTAATGGAGTGCGCAGTACTTTCGGTGAGATTATATATATATATATACACGCACACACATATATATAAATATATATGTGTGTGTGCCCACTTCTTCTCAGTAACAGCTATAGTCACATACATTTCATTGTTTAACCTACGCTTAATGACCTTCTCATTTGCAGTTTTTGTACCAAGTGGTAACATTATTACAGACCATGTATGCACAAGGAGTATTTGATTTAAAAAAAAAAAAAAAAAATACAGGTCCTGTGCAGGTTTTTTTCTATTAAAGGCACTGATGTAGCATAGATTAACTAGCACTTTTAAGATTTTTTCCAGCAGAATTCTTACAATGTATTACAATTTTGAACAATTTATGTGCTGCATATGTGACACTCAGCCATAGGTTACTTTTAAAAGTGGTTTATCAAACCATCCTGTTATAATGAAGTTAAAACAATATGAATGAATGGAGAAGGTTGTGAAAAAGAATGAAAATGTAAATAAGTGTATTTCTAATTAATTTGCATTAGATATAGAGAAGATTATCTACATTTAATGCAAAGCCAAGATCATTTCTGTCTCCATTGGTTGTTATTACACAGGTGCCTGTAAATGTAGTGAATATGGAGAGGCTTCTACTTTCCGTGCAATGTATACATACCTTCTGAAATGCTACCCGTCTGATCACTTTATAACCACTGGGCCAGCGGGCATATGAAACCAGTGTGTGCAGTTGGTTTAACAAAACTGATAATTGCCCAAAAGAGGGAGACAAGCCTAACATTTACATTGTACATTGATGGAAAAGCACCTTTTATTTATTACATTGTGTTACAGTTTCTAAACTTCTGCTTCAAAAACAGGGACAGTGTAGCATACACACAGTTTTTATAGCTTTGTCTCAATCATCAGAATTCCTAGAGTGCAGCAGTCATTTGCAATTCCTCAGTAGTATTGTGTTTTACTGTAGTAATGCCTTAGTAATGTTATGTGTATTTGAAATGAAAAGAGAATTAACAATGCCGCTTTATAGGTCCCTGGTAAGGCCTCACCTTGAGTATGCAGTGCAGTTTTGGGCTCCAGTCCTTAAGAAGGATATTAATGAGCTGGAGAGAGTGCAGAGACGTGCAACTAAACTGGTTAAGGGGATGGAAGATTTAAGCTATGAGGTTAGACTGTCGAGGTTGGGGTTGTTTTCTCTGGAAAAGAGGCGCTTGCGAGGGGACATGATTACTCTGTACAAGTACATTAGAGGGGATTATAGGCAGTTGGGGGATGTTCTTTTTTCCCATAAAAACAATCAGCGCACCAGAGGTCACCCCTTTAGATTAGAGGAACGGAGCTTCCATTTGAAGCAGCGTAGGTGGTTTTTCACGGTGAGGGCAGTGAGGTTGTGGAATGCCCTTCCTAGTGATGTGGTAATGGCAGACTCTGTTAATGCCTTTAAGAGGGGCCTGGATGAGTTTTTGAACAAGCAGAATATCCAAGGCTATTGTGATACTAATATCTACAGTTAGTATTACTGGTTGTATATATATAGTTTATGTATGTGAGTGTATAGATTGGTTAGTATAGGTTGTGTGCTGGGTTGAACTTGATGGACAACGGTTTTTTTCAACCCTATGTAACTATGTAATGTGTTACTCACTTTTACTTTATCTTTGAGAAACCCTATAATTATTGGAAGGAAAACCTCAGTCACTAGGGGTTGCCACATTTTTTTTTTAATTTGTTGTCCTCTTGCTCACCTCATAGTCTGGATCAACAACCACAAGAAGACTAGTTTCCCAAAGGGCCGGAAGTCCTATCTGATTCACTGTGTGAGTTCAGGCTTGCTGTATGCACATTACATAACTTTTCCAAAGAGTTGTACGCCCTGCCTGGGAAGCTGGGGATAGATAGTGGTGACCTGCCCTGGAGAAAACCAATCAGTGTGTATTTTAAAGATGAGGCACACTAGCCTCGGGTAAGAGGACACTGCAGGGTGCATAACAAATTGGGATTCTCAATGAGTAAGGTTTTCATTGTCCCTTAAAGAACATCTTTAAAATCCAAATTATTCTTTTACAATATGCATTATTTAAACGAGCTATGGCTAGTATTCATGGTAAAATGCTGTGTGCACTGCAGCGAAAACCTGCTTTTCAGCAACATCTCATCATTTTGCATTGGGTAGTACAACAGTACAACTTTTGGAGGTCTGAAAGCAATTCTCTCTTTACATCATACCATGGTCTTGTCCAAGGATTTTAACATTTCTTTAAAAAAAAAAAAGTTTTAGCTCGCCATGCCTCAGCTGTACAACTGCAATCCTAGTAATCTGGAAATAACACGATGGCCCAGATTCAAATCAGTAAGAACATTTTATTTTATGGTTTGTCCCATAAAAATCAATGGGTGAAATCCAATTTGAGGGGAAAAAACTTTTCTATTAAATTAGTTTTCCCATAGATTTCAACATTGTGATAAAGAGCAAGTTGTTTTTTGAATTGCATCTAGTTCTATGGGAGAATCTGAAATTGAATTAAGAGAGAAGATTTCGTATTGAATTTGTCTGAATACAAATGAAAGCATTAAACTGTTTTTAAATTACATACAAAAAATGTACTTGTAATCTTTTACACATAATTAAAGGAGAGGTTAATCATATAATTAAAAGTGGTTTTTTTTTTTCCTGCCAGGTACTTACATGTTTCTTGCACAATACTGTACCCCTACCTCCATGGGCAGGACATGTTCCCCTTATTTAGGCATAAAAGCTGCCAGGACCTGCCAGGAGGCTCTCTTATAGCCTCAGATGACATTCAGGTAATTTATACTTCCAAGAATCAGGATTCAGAGGGGGTGCTACAAATAATATTTCAGCAACCCTTCTATTCAAAAGCCTATATTTGAAAATTTAAATATTGGTATCTGGAGTGACACTGGGGGGAGGGGGGTAGCTATAGATCAAGGCAAGGTAACACTGTTATTGTTCTTAATACCGCATATTTATAAACATATTCCACATCATTGTAGAAAAGATTAACTTGCCTTCTCCAATTATTGTAGTTGAATAACTAACCATAGCAAATATCCTTTCTATACTTATAAGGTGAGAACAAATGGTTGAAATTATAATTCCAAAAAATAATCAGCCGTCTGCAGAGATCATAACGTGATACTGACATGTCCAGCAAATAAGCCCTATAAAGGGGAACGCCACCCAAACACAGCTTAAGCTTTTCGAAAAGTAAACATAATTTCAAGAAACTTTGCAATATACATCAATTAAAAATATGCAGCCTTTTCATGATTTTTAATGTAATGCTGAAACAAAAGAACTGCTTTGTAGCTGAATTTCAGCATATCAAAATGGTATTTATTCATGTTTTTTGAAGAAACATTGCATAGGTATACATAGGTATATTAGGGGTTTCTGTGTTGTGCAGGGCTCTTTATCGAATTTTAGTTCCCTTTTAAATGTAAACTATGAAAACTTCATGACACTACTGGTCCTTAAAGTGGTTGTTCACCTTTGAGTTTACTATTAGTATGATATAGAGAGTAATATTTTGAGAGTAGGTTTTGTAGTTTTTTCTAATATTTCACTTTTTGTTTAGCAAAATACCTCAGCAACCAGCAACATATTAAACCATTAAAAGAAAATCTCACTCTTTTTACAGTGTCCATGATCCACAGAGAATGCACAATATTCTTTCCAACAAGGACCACCCCACTTGCGAACCATAATTCAGTACTGCACCTGGTAGACAGGATAACTGGAAGGTGTGGTTTTCAACTACAATGACTGGTAAATCTGAAAAACTGAAACTCATCAGAATGCACCTTAGCCAAAATCTCACAAGTGGCACTGCCATTCAGTTTGGTCCTTGGATAGACTTCTCCATTCAGGTGATAGTAAATGCTTTGTTGTTTGTCAGATGGAACACACCATTCTCCACATTGAGGCACTCAAGCATTATTTAACCAAAAAGAGCACCAAATATTCTGTGTATTGTATAAGCCTCAACCTGATGTAACAGACAATAAGAGTAGAAGTTTACATCCCATTTACAGTATTTTACATTCTTCTTTATACTTACACTCTTTATACTTACAAGACATTTAAAACTTTTTTTTTAAATACACATTTGAACTGTGTGGCTAGGTTGGAAAAAAGTCATTATGTGCAGCATGACTGCAATTGAAACCTGTAAGTATGACATCCTACTTATACTTCCAACAACTTCAGTATCTTCTCAGATGGCTTGCAATTGGTATGCTTTGCTGACTGGACGAGCATACGAGCAGGGCACCAAGACGCCACATGACCTAAAAGATCAGTTTGCTTGCAGTTTTGGTGAACAGCAACCAGCATGTTACTACAGAATTAAATGAAAAAAAACTAATAATCCACTCAGAGAAAACTTTTCAACCATATCAGGTTATTGAACAGCGCTGGTTAGGCTGCTAGATGAGCCACTCATCCCATTCTCTGACTTCTGAAGTGTCCTCACAGCACTTGGAACCTGCAGTCCTGTATATAATGTTATTCCACCACACCAAACCTAAATGCAAAGAAATCAGACAATATATTTATTAGGGGTCTGGCATATTATACTCATTACACTCCGACATCATATGCTTAATATTTATTTGACCTATCAGATGATGGGCCAGCAACCACAAAGCTGGGTTCCACCATAAATAGTTTGCCTTTCACAACTGAAGAGATTATTCTGTCAAAAAATATTGTTTTGTCTCCAAGTTTTTTTTACCGTTACCAGGCAGTAACTCCAGGGTCCTCCGGTGTCAACAGGCGCAGCAGCACTTAATTCAAAATGGAAGGCAGAAAGAACTAAGTGTTGTCAAGTGTAACTATACAAAATACATTTTGACGCAAGTGATTTTACGGTTTTGTGGGGACCGCAGCTTAACTTGCAGATGTACATAAGCTCTCTTCTCTATAAATCCTCACCATACAGTATATAAAATATATTTTGATGAAAATGTACCTTAATTTTTTGTACCAGTATGGGATCTGTTATCCAGAAAGCTCTCAATTTCGGGAAAGCCATGTCCCACAGACTATGTTTTAGTTAAATAATCTCTTTTTTTCTGTAATAGTAAAACAGTACTTTGTACTTGATCCCAACTAAATTATTAATTATTGGAGGCAAAACAGTCCTCCTGGGTTTAATTAATGTTTAAATTACAGAAAAGATCCCTTATTGCTAAAACCTCAGGTCCCCATCATTCTGGATAATAGGTCCTATAGTCGTATAACATATTTGGTCTTTTACTGCATAATGTAAAGCACCTGTAGATAATCTCATATCTCTCTACTGGTTATTCATTTTACAGTTATGTCCACCAACATGTTTAAAGTTAATGTACATTTTCTACATGTATTTTAAATTCTCTTATAAAGAAAATTCCATAGATCTATATTTTGCTATGCAAAAAAAACACACAGATATTCAGTAAAAAACTGACCAAGCTATATGGTGATAACATGTTTATACACTTTTACAAATAGGTAAAATACACACTAGAGACCCTTATATCTCTTTTTGTCAAAGAGTATATCCTAAATATATAATGTAATCTGTGGTACTGTAGTAATATTTTTTCTTCAGCCTTATGGTCTTTTAATAAGAACATTTTTTCCCTCCAGCATAGACGGTCGTCAGTGTAACGCTAATGTGCTCAAGTTTCCTACAGCAAAATTCCTCATGTACAGATCAGCTGACTACATTTAATCCTATTAAAATCCCTTTAGCTTTCCTTAGCACCCAGATAACCAAGTCTTTCCTTCGTGTTATGGATGTCTAAGAACACTTTAATAACATGTATCTGAATGAAAAACAGTAAAACTCTTCTCAATGAACAGTTGAAAAAGTAGGAAGCAAATAAGTTAAAAGTCTTTGGTGATTTGGTAAACCTATATTAGGCACCAGTAGCTTGTAAAAGAAATTGTATCTGTTTCCTACTGCCGTAAATATGCCCCTAAAAACATTTTCACAAAAAGACATTATTCACATTGTGCCCCAATTTCCCATTTTTTGAATACAAAAATATTACTTTCTACTTACCATGAATCCTGGGATAATTGGTTGTGTAAATTTTGTTTTAAAACTATATAGCAATTGTTTTGTATCTGCATTATAAAATGCAAGTTGACCTGAAAAAAAAAAAAATAAACATTATAATTGACAGTTTATATTTAATATCATATAGCTTAAACATTAATATCTGTATTTTAAAATATAAGACATCAGACAGGTTATCCAGTCCAATAAACAATACAGGTGCCACTGCTGTCAGCGACTACACTGCTACATCATAAGTATATATTAGGGTTGCCACCTGCCCAGTTTTGACCCGGACAGCCCAGTTTTCGGGAGGCTGATCAGGTCAAAACAGTCTGTCCTGATTTGAAAAACCTGGCAGGTTAGATTGACACAGAGATCAGCCAACCACCACTGCCACCAATAACCACGTCTGTGACATCACTGTCCCACCCTCGATGTCGTGCCCCACCCCCATGATGTCACCACCCCAACCCTGTCCGGAGTTGCTCAGTCTAGAAGGTGGCAACCCTAGTATAGATATTTTCTTGAATGCCAGATATTAAAAAAAAAAAATCCTGTTTGTAGGGAATTCCATTGGTGGAACATGAAAGGATTTACATAAGGGAGACTACAAGTAAAAATGGGTTGCCAACATGTAAACTGTACATGTAAAAATGCAATTTTTGTGTTATTTATTACCAGTGGAGTACTGAATATGCACTGGGCCCTGCTACAAGAAAATCTTTAGAAGGGCCTGGCGCACACAGGTATGTAGCCCCCACTCCCTCCCTGCCCGCTCTTATGTGTGTTCCGAAGTTTTCACGCCCTCTACAAATATTAAGCAGTGGGCATGCATAACTTCAGCAAGGAGAGTGGAACCCCTGTATCCCTGAAGTTTAAGAGTGGCTCCCCATTATCCCTAAAGTTTAAGAGCAATGACACACAAGGAGATCTTAAGCTAAATATACTTTACATGTGGCAATCCTGGGTAATCGTAAGAAAATGACTTCTTACACATTTTCTGGTGGACATGTGAAGATTTTAGTGGATCACTATACCAAGCTATTTTCCAGTGCTTTGTCTTGATTGCCATGTGTGCCATTTCCCTAAGAGAGCTGACTTTAAAATACCTGTACATCTAACCATAAGAATTATTGCCAGCTTTCTAAACTCTGCCTTCACTTAAAGCACTAGAGACTCAGTATAGCAAGGGTGCAAATATTTTCTCACATTACAACTGAACGAAAGACTACTTAGGTATCCGCTTCTCCAATTATCCATTGCACTGAAAATTATCCACTGCCCCAAAGAACACATTTAGTGCAATTTATGAAATATACTTTAAAGGGGATTCCCATGCCTTCTGTCTCAACCCTTTCTCCTTGTAGATTGTAAGCTCTTTTGGGCAGGGCCCTCTTCACCTCTTGTATCGGTTATTGATTGCTTTATATGTTACTCTGTATGTCCAATGTATGAAACCCACTTATTGTACAGCGTTGCGGAATATGTTGGCGCTTTATAAATAAATGTTAAATAATAATAATAATTTAAATGCAAAAAAATGAATTGATTACATTACATTAACATTTATTTATAAAGCGCCAACATATTCCGCGGCGCTGTACAATAAGTGGGTTACATTCATTGGACATACGGAGAATTGATGCAGTCTAAAGGTGGCCATACATGGGCCGATTGTAGCTGCCGATATTGGTTCCTTGGACCAATTCGGCAGCTTATCGGCCCGTGTAGGGGCAGAAAAGATGGCCATACCCGACCGATATCTGGCCTGAAATTGGGCAGATATCAATCTGGCAGGTTAAAAGATTCAGTCGGATCGGGGACCGCACCGGCTCATTGAACTGACTGTGCCATTGCCGCCATTAGTATTCGATCGTTTGGTCCCAGGGCCAAAGGATCGAATTAGCCTACATTTTCCCGATATCGCCCACCCGTAGGTGGGGATATTGGGAGAAGATCCGCTTGCTTGGCGACCTCGCCAATCGTGCGGATCTTAACGTGTATGGCCACCTTTACTGTGAGCACTCTTGCAATTTACCTTCATCTGCAGTTTTTAGCCGTTACCGAGATATTTGCATTTTTAGACTCCTAATACCAGACTTTTAGCTGACAATCAGCAACCTAAGGGTTAATTGAAATCAAGAAGTGCACAGACAGTTAGGGTTGGTGTAGAGTAGAAAGCTATGGTGATTACCTCCATCGAAATCACAGTATATTCCTATTCTGTCTGGGACAGTCATCTCCAATGCTTTGGCCTTGTTGTTGTGCTTTGCAGCAAATGTTGTCTGCAACCAGTTGTTGACGTATAAACACCAGCTGGTATTCGTCTTTCCCAGTTGGTCAAACTTGCCTATTGTTTTATGTGTGATGCCCACACTGTATGATTTGCAGTCCTTCTGGGCTTTTACCTCCCAGTAATGCTGCCCACTTTCAATTGCAGTGTCGCCTATACAAAATAGATTTTAAAAAAAATAAGATACAATACTGATCCAGTCTAGACATTTTCATTTTTGTGATGGCATTTTTTTCGGCTTGCCCTATTTCCAGTACCAAAGTTGTTACTCATACAAAAACAAAAAGATGTGCAGCGCTGTGTATCCTACTCATGATATATAAACAAAGAATTAAGAAAAATTATACATATATACATGTACATAACTATGAACAGGAAACTGCTGCCGCCTCTATTTTGTATCTGATTTACAAATGATTAGTATATTTAGGTGGAAAGGGAGATAAAGCTTGTTTTCCCTTAGAATAATAATTGTTAGATTCTGGATGCTTACCCAAAACTGTGTACGACTCGCCAGTAAATCGGTCTCTGCTTCCCCTTACTGTAGCTGGCCTTGAAGTGACAGATGTTCTTTTTGGTGATGGGGTTCCACTTCTGTAGGACAGAGACAATATGTAATAAAAAAATATGGTAAAATAAATAGAAATAGATAATTAAAAAAAGAAGGAAAGGCATGATCTGTAAACTACAACAGCTGCCATCTTCTTCCTGGATTCTATCTGTGGCCCAGTTTGGGTGAGCATGAGCAGTAAAGTGAAAATTTAAACTTAAAAGCAAAAAGCCAGCATTTCACTCTGTTACACATATGCACCTGGTCCAGGGCCACATTGATTATTAAAGAAGAAGAAGAAGATTGGTGCACTTTTCAGTGAACAGGAGCACTTGCTCAAGTATTGGATTAAAATCACTAGAGTGGTGACTAACATTTTGGCACCCCCCAGTGATTATCCTTTAAAGCTGATGTCAGACGAGGCGTAGGGCGGATATTTTCGGCAAGCGAAAAAACGTTTGCCGAATATTCTGCCCTACGCCTCCTACTTGTGCCTGCACCCGAATGAATAGAATACGCTCGGGTGCAGGCACATGTAGTGGAAATAAGCATAAAAACGCGAGAGTTTGAAAGTCTCACATTTTTATGCGTATTTCGGCTACATGTGCCTGCACCCAAGTGTATTCCATTCATTCGGGTGTGGGCACATGTAGGAGACATAGGGCGGTATTTTCAGCAAGCGTTTTTCCACTTGCCGAAAATATCCGCCCTACGCCTTGTCTGGCATTAGCCTTACATCTGTTTTAAGAATACTACAGCCTTACTATAGAAAACACGAATATGCTGTTTATAGAACACACACAAATGGTGTAAAAATCTTGCAAATTTAAAGTTGCTGAAATTATAGGAGAATTTAGATCTATGTCATTAGGGAATTCCTGCGATAACACTTTGTTCAGGTCTGCATATTAATTGTAGGTGTTTTGGCGCGATTCATTACCAATATTAACATGATTAGCTATTACACAAATCTTAGGTAATTTAGAAATACACCTGGGTGATATGAGCACTTAAAAACATTGCCTACAGGTGTTACTTAGCATTACAATTTAGTAATAAAGCAATGTAAAAATGCCATGTGTGGTCCTTAGGACACAAGTGCTAATATTACTAGACATCTTTACTTTATATTTGGCCGATCTCAAACTGATAACTCTGAAACATTTACTATATGCATGTATTGTCTGCCCCAGATCTGCCCAATGTGCACAGTGATAGGTTAATGACATTCATGCCAGTTGCTGCATACATGGGGCAGTAGCAGGCCATACAGACATTAATCTGCTGGCAGAGAAAATAAATGGGTGCCATTAGCCTAACATATCCCTACACCTTTCAGTATAAATGACAATCACTTCATCTTGATCAGTCAAATAAATGTAATTTCTAAAAAAAACATCAAAAACAACATGCATTTATTGGCAAAAGGGCTTAAAATCAGCCAGGAACAAACAAACGCAGCTTCAGATCAGCACTGAAACATAAACATTAAAAGAATTGTACTTACCAAAAAAAAATATTGCAAACGAAAGCATGAAAAAGAAATAAAGATGCAGCCATGCTAAGACATTTTTTTGGTTTTCCAAAACATATTTTTAAAAGAAAATTTCAAAGGAATTATGCAAATAATAGTGTCACATCAATCAGAGGAGCCCAGTATGGGGTGTTTCATTGCCCAAGACAATCAGGCAGATTGTCCCTCGACATTGTCATAGAAACTGGTCATTAATGGATGACATAAAATGTGTGGAGAAAGCCAAGCCAGCAATTTCATATGCCCAAATCTGCTGCTTTTTAGTTCTTATTTTAAACGTTTTTTAATTTTGAAAGTTTGATTTTGTTTCTATTGTTCACTATTATTATGATTCTTAACATTGGTTCACTTTTGCTTCTGCATTCCATGAATGACCAGTCATCAGGTTAAAACAAATTCCTCTAGCAAACACAATCCAACAGCCTTTAGCACTCAACAGAAAGCATGTCTTGTTTTTAGAAACGTAATTAGCAAATTAAGGGCAGGGATTAGCAAGGTTTATGAGTTAAGCTCTTGCATGCTACAAATGCTGCCAGAATGTTCCATAGTATTACTACAGTAAATCATTTTAGTTCTGTAATAAGCTACTGCTTATTTAGCATTAGGTCAGCCACTGAAAAACAGGTGGACTTTTGCTGCTGAAAAGCACGCACCAAATGTAGATGCTGGAGTGTGTCATTATTTATTACTAAAATGGTATTATTTGAAACATCCAAACCAACCAAGAGTTACTCAGCGTAATCCTATTTGCTGCATATCTGTACCTGTTAAGGTAATGCCATGTGTGGCATCAGGGTAAGAATAAAGGCAAAGACTAAACTATGGGAGACATTTGTTGCAGAGAAAAAGAGAGGGAAGTTTGGTAGGGGAATATATATATATATATATATATATATATATATTCGAACATAAATGGGCCGCTTCAAATAGGACTTATGAAAAAACGCAGTCGTTTATTGCATGTGTAACTGTAACTGATGTTTCGGCTGCTCCTGCAGCCTTTCTCAAAGTGATATATGAGACAGGGAAATTGTAGGAAACACATAGGGTGTAAGGGTTTTTATACAAGCAAAAAAAGGAGGAAAATGAAGCAGAAAGGAGGCAAAACGAGGAGGAGTGTAGCAAGGCAAGTCCAATGGAGTACTAAGGGGTGAAAACATCACAAGCCAAGTGGGGGTAATTAAAGGGGCTAATAAGAACAAAAGGAAATAAGGAGTGACAAGGAGAGACAGAATCAGAGCAAAATAAACAAATGAACAAAGGACAGAGGCACTCCATATAAACGCACAGAAGAAAAAAGTAGGGCATGGTCGAGCAAAGGGAACAATTTGTACGCATTTAGTGAGGAATACAGACAGGTGGAAAGATAGCTAAGAGGCTGCTTGATATAGAAGCAGAGAGGCAAAACCATTTAAAGCGGACCTGTCACCTTAAGAAATAATTTTAAATTGTTTTCTATTGTGTTTGGCATGCAAAATAAACTTTACTTACACTATATAAATTATTTTAATCTTATTTTCTTCAGCCTTGGAATTCACAATTGCAGCAAGCAGGCAGGTGCCATTTTGTGGACACTGTTATCAAAGCAGGCATTGCATCCTGCCGAAATCTTGTTTCTGTGCCAGTATGGGGGGACCTGGTGCCCATAACCAAGCACTGAAGGAGGGGGAATGTGAGGAGGGCAGCAACATCTAAAAGTTCTGAATTGAAAGTGAAAGTAACTGTCTGCCCCACCTCTATGCCTAAGGCATAGAGGCGGGGCAGGCATTATATGATTGACAGCTGGGATTTTAAAATGCTTTTATAATGGGTATGGATGTGGTAATAAAAAAATGATTTTGGGTTTCATGTTTAATTTGAAAAGGGCTTTTATTATACAGCTTTTTATGTCTGGGTGACAGGTCCACTTTAAGATGTTATTCTTGAACCAACAAATGTAACTGTTTTCAGTTGTAATATCTCAGTGCATTGTGCCTGAGCCTGAGGTTTCAGAAAGAGCCAGCGCTACACAGCGCTATTGTTAAATTAAAAAATATGGCTAAAATTAAATATAAGAAAAATCTGCATGTGTTTTTGAAAAACAGATTTCAATGCAGGATTCTGCTGGAGAAGCTCTATTAACTGATGTGTTTTATAAAAACATGTTTTCCCATGACAATATTCCTTTAATCAGAAGCAATTATTCTGTCTGTGCTAATGTAGTTTGACTGATTAGTAATTCACAGGTAGATTTCTTAAACAATAACAAAACTATATAGTTGAAAAATATAGTACCCAAAATGGATGTTATTTAAACTGGTACTTTGTAACCTCACTCTCGGCAGACTGCACAGCTCTGTCAATATAGAACAATGAACACACAAGGGGCCTACGCCTCCTTTTCAGGGCCCCACTACAAAGTATACTGCACTACTTTTTGAAGTCTAAAAATAGGCAAACTAATTGGCACACACTGAGTTTAAAATTTGCATTTTCTTTAAAAATTAAAGATATGATGCAAGTAGAATATATGAAAGGAAAAGGGAAAATGAAAAAGAAAACAGAGATGCATTCTGGTATTAGAATAAGGCATGTTAGATTGGTTTGCATTTAGTATTAGCATACATAGAACATGATTCACTAGGGTTAGCGTTCTAGAGCTTCCAGGAAAAGCAGAAGAGTGCTCCTGGTACTAACTATAACTATGGTATGTTCACCTGGTATTGTTCTTCAGTAACGTGACATGGCCACTGTCAGACAACAGAAATAAGCAAATCTGTAAGTAAATCCGAATGCAAGAAATATGCAAAGATATGCATTCTCCAGTCTGCTTTTGGCAGAAAATACAGTACGCTGCTGCCACTGGCATTCTGGAACACTGCTATAGTCTCAGTTGCCTGGCAAAAGTGTGGGCAACTCTGTGGGTAACTAAGTCCTGGAATAATTCTTTAGGTTTGCTAATAAAATGGTTAGATGGTTGTTAAAGAAAAAAATGCTTAATAATTTGCACTAAAGAATAATGTTTTTTTTTTTTTATTACGAACTACTTAATGCTTGAAATGCTATGAAATAGCCGCTGACTCGGTTTGTACTGATGCATTGTAAGACAAAGTGACAGGAATTCTGGGAACCACGTTACTTGGTATACTAAAAGCTTGTTAGGGGCCGAATAATAAAATGTTTAACACTATTTATCAAAGAGGAGAGAGTTAACTAACATAAATACGCTCAAATCCCAAGTGGCCTGTATGATTTTTCAGTATGCTTTATTGTGGAAAATTATATTTTCTAACAATATCATATCTGACAGGTCATCTGAATTCCCAGGATCGTGCCTCCTTACCTGCCTTTGTTTTCCTTTCCTTTTACTTTGTTCTCCTGACTTTTCCCTCCCGTTGGGTCCCACTCAACAACTGATTCTTCTACTTTTAAGTTAAGATGGGATGATGTGTTGTCAAAGCTAAACATCAGTGCTGTAAGAGAAATAAAGACCAATACAGATATGACAAGTGTAATTCTAATGTAGTTTGGTTGCAATGCTATGTTAGTTGTAAGCAACAGAGGTCTCATTCCTCTCCTGTTTTGGGAAAAAATGCTGTGATCTGCTGAAAAAGGAAAGAGGCATAAAAAAGACTATAGTGTTCCAAACAGAAACAAGAAAAAAAGCCTATTTAACCTCAGGGCTTACACAGTGACTGGTCGAAGTTCGGCTGCAGCTGAAGTGATATGAAGTGACTGGCTGTGTGACTGCTAGCAAACACAGTTACATCTCCTTACTCTCACTATGTCCCTTTCTATCACAGCCTAATTAATATCGTATGGATTGACTTCCTGAGGCTAAACCAGCTTCACATGTGAATTGGTTGGTTAGTAATTCCCCCAAGTCATTTGACATAACTGTGCAAAATGCATGTCACATTCAGAAATGTATTTTATACAGAATACTGCAAAATAACTAAAATGACTATTGTTTGATGTTTTAATTTATTTATAGTAATGCATAAATAATTCCAAATACAGGTACCAGATCTAATATTTGGAAACTCATTATCAAGAAAGCAATGGCATTTTCAATAGAAATCAAAGAGAGAACCTAAAACCTGGAAGCAGTAGGACTGAGCAGTTGAATACCTAAGCTTTGATTTCTCTCTGTAATTAGACAGTAGTGTGTATTAAATAATAACAGCTAGTATAAATCCAAGTTTAAGTCAAAATAATCCTTTGGGGTTTTTAATGTTTAAATTGGACATGTCATTGGATAATTTATAGTCTAAAAAAGTTTCTTTGATTAAAATCATCCAAAAACCCTAATGCAAAAATGCAGCCATTCAACTTTTGCTGGCTGTTCTGCAAGAGTAAGGCTACATAGGCATATTGTCAGCTTGCACTTATCTGCGGGCTGACAATACGCCCGTCTGACCCAACGTTAGGATGCCAGCTATTCCCCATCAGTGGCTCCATGGGCTCCAACAGAGAGAGCTGCAGTTTAGCTAACCAGAGTAAATTTGGTAACTGAAACATTACTATCTTGCATGGATATTGCACAGACAACGTCTAGGGCTCATTTACATTTACTAGGCACAAAATGGGCACAGAATTTCACTAATCATAATTACCTAAAACATATCAAAGGGCTAATTTTTTAATTTTTTTAAGCTTTGATTTTTACATGTATAGCCACCTTTGGTACATTAAAGTGATACTGACATGAAAAAATTACTTTTCAAATTATGAATCTACATAAAAAGTTACCTATAGGTTATGTTGATTTTTTTTCACTGTTAGGGCTGGTTTTGTATGTAATTGTTGCTTGAAGTCCCTAAACCTGACTGTTTTGCCAACCTGACTGTCCATTCTCAGCCTGTCAGTTAAAGATTCTAATGCTAACGGCCTCCTGCTGCACAAATATGGCCACCCCCTCATAGAAGAACATGGGGGATCAGATAAGGAATGGAAAAGCATCAGGAAATACTTTTTTGGCAAAATTATAAAGCTCATGCAAAGACAATGCTATGATAGATGTAAAAAAGGTTTAATTTGTGGTCTCAGTATCTCTTTAATATACTCATCTTTTGTAATTCCAACTGAATGTAACAGATTTTGATCACACCTGCATTAAAATCAAATTGTTTTAAAGGTTTACAAAACATAAAGACATAATTACTGGTTAAAGAGTATGGTATATATGGATATATATATATATATATATATATATATATACACAGTGGCTTGCAAAAGTATTCGGCCCCCTTGAACTTTTCCACATTTTGTCACATTACAGCCACAAACATGAATCAATTTTCTTGGAATTCCATGTGAAAGACCAATACAAAGTGGTGTACACGTGAGAAGTGGAACGAAAATCATACATGATGCCAAACATTTTTTACAATTAAATAACTGCAAAGTGGGGTGTGCGTAATTATTCAGCCCCCTTTGGTCTGAGTGCAGTCAGTTGCCCATAGACATTGCCTGATGAGTGCTAATGACTAAATAGAGTGCAACTGTGTGTAATCTAATGTCAGTACAAATACAGCTGCTCTGTGACGGCCTCAGAGGTTTGTCTAAGAGAATATTGGGAGCAACAACACCATAAAGTCCAAAGAACACACCAGACAGGTCAGGGATAAAGTTATTGAGAAATTTAAAGCAGGCTTAGGCTACAAAAATATTTCCAAAGCCTTGAACATCCCACGGAGCACTGTTCAAGCGATCATTCAGAAATGGAAGGAGTATGGCACAACTGTAAACCTACCAAGACAAGGCCGTCCACCTAAACTCACAGGCCGAACAAGGAGAGCGCTGATCAGAAATGCAGCCAAGAGGCCCATGGTGACTCTGGACGAGCTGCAGAGATCTACAGCTCAGGTGGGGGAATCTGTCCATAGGACAACTATTAGTCGTGCACTGCACAAAGTTGGCCTTTATGGAAGAGTGGCAAGAAGAAAGCCGTTGTTAACAGAAAACCATAAGAAGTCCCGTTTGCAGTTTGCCACAAGCCATGTGGGGGACACAGCAAACATGTGGAAGAAGGCGCTCTGGTCAGATGAGACCAAAATGGAACTTTTTGGCCAAAATGCAAAACGCTATGTGTGGCGGAAAACTAACACTGCACATCACTCTGAACACACCATCCCCACTGTCAAATATGGTGGTGGCAGCATCATGCTCTGGGGGTGCTTCTCTTCAGCAGGGACAGGGAAGCTGGTCAGAGTTGATGGGAAGATGGATGGAGCCAAATACAGGGCAATCTTGGAAGAAAAAGAGTCTGAAAAAGACTTGAGACTGGGGCGGAGGTTCACCTTCCAGCAGGACAACGACCCTAAACATAAAGCCAGGGCAACAATGGAATGGTTTAAAACAAAACATATCCATGTGTTAGAATGGCCCAGTCAAAGTCCAGATCTAAATCCAATCGAGAATCTGTGGCAAGATCTGAAAACTGCTGTTCACAAACGCTGTCCATCTAATCTGACTGAGCTGGAGCTGTTTTGCAAAGAAGAATGGGCAAGGATTTCAGTCTCTAGATGTGCAAAGCTGGTAGAGACATACCCTAAAAGCCTGGCAGCTGTAATTGCAGCAAAAGGTGGTTCTACAAAGTATTGACTCAAGGGGCTGAATAATTACGCACACCCCACTTTGCAGTTATTTATTTGTAAAAAATGTTTGGAATCATGTATGATTTTCGTTCCACTTCTCACGTGTACACCACTTTGTATTGGTCTTTCACATGGAATTCCAATAAAATTGATTCATGTTTGTGGCTGTAATGTGACAAAATGTGGAAAAGTTCAAGGGGGCCGAATACTTTTGCAAGCCACTGTATATACAGTGGTTCTCGAACGTTTGTGAACCCTTTAAAATGTTCTACATTTTTATATGAATGTGACGTAAAACATCAACTGATTTTTAAACAAGCCCTAAATGTAGATAAAGAAAACCTAGCTAAACAAACGAAACAAAAAATGATATATTTGATCATGTATTTATTGAAAAAAAATATCCAATAACATATCTTAGCTTGTGCATATGTTTTCAGCAACACATTACATGTAATAAAAGGAGAAGGAAAGAAAAACTAAGTAAACTTTATCAGAAAGGTCTATGTAAATACAGCCATCAGCACTCACAGAAACGCTGCACTGAGCCCTCTGTCAAAAGAAACAGGATTTCTTGTCTCTTTTTTTCCCTGTGCCAGAGTCTGCGCAGCTCTCTTCTCTCTCCTACTCCCCCCTCCCATAAGAATGCTAAGAACTCCCTTTTCCCCCTTAGGAATGTGTGATCTGAACCACTCAGCAGGAAGCTTCCTCATAGTCTTACAAACTTGGCATGTACAGGGGTCGGGGTCTTGGTGCAGTAGCGAGGCATTATGGGAACTTTCTTTACAGAGCTCAGCATTTTTTTTTTCCTATGAGGCTTCTGATCATATGAACAGGAGAAATATGGGGAGACCTAAGGGCAGTATTGAGAGAACTGAAGGTATGCCTACAGCTTGAGATTAACTCTTTATTAGCCTTTCCTTCTCCTTTTAAGGAGAAGGAAAGGCAAAATCTATAAATGATACCATTCAATAGTGCTACTACTGTTAATTAAAAACGCTATAGTTTTGGCTCTCTTATAGCAAGAATAACTTAGATAAACTTACTTCAAAGTTAACCTCGCTGAAGTGAATGGTGCAGCCATCTTGGAAGTGGTATGCCCACTTCCTTTTCTTCAGTGCACTACACTGCGCATGCGTAACATGCACTCCCCCAAGCGCTGGTGAGTCATCATAGCAACCGAACACTAGCTATTAGTGTGTGCTCATAGTGGGCACAGACGGTCTGAAGGGAGCGCTCCTGTTTGGGCATGCTCCCAGAAGAGGAACATGCACTTGCGCCGCCTACAATGCTGGTCTCAGTGTCTGTGCAGGAGCGATGCATTATGGGAATCCTCTTTACCCAGCTCAGAATTTTTTTTTCTGTTTGGCTTCTGATCATCTGAACGATTGAAATATGGGGAGATTTAAGGGCACTATTGAGACAACTGAAGGTAAGCCTGCAGCTTGAGATTAACTCTTTAGTAGCCGTTCCTTCTCCTTTAACCATATAAAGGTTTTCAAAGCTCCTGTGCCTTCTATTTTAAGTTCAGGTGCTCAGAAAGTGAAGAGAGAGGCAGAGCTCTAATGCTCCAGTAAAGAGGATTACATGAGTGGCCGATACAGAGAAGAAAGAAAAGCCTGCCAATACAACTATGGTAGTGATATGTGATCACACAAGCTGACACATACACAGTAGTTCCTGAACCTTGCTCAGCCCCTACTACTTACATTTTTGTTAATGGTTGGATATAAAGACTGTTTAAAATTGTGTTTGCCAACTCGCGCAAAGGTGAACATCCTCTTTAACATCCTGTAAGCCAATTCTCATTTCTATTTTGCATTCAGCGGGGTAATTATCTGACATGTTTGGGGGCCAGATAAAATATAAAGTATATGGAACCCTTTGATAGGCATGGAGCCAAAAAAATACCTTGAAGTTTGCCAGCATAATGAGTGAGGCAAATAGAAGCTGAGCAGTGAGGCTACGATGCACAGTGAGACATTTGCCTTAAAACATATATAATATATGTTGCCAAAGAACACTTTTTATCTCTGCCATAAAGACTGTCTATATAAAAATAAAAAATGGTTATCAGCTAGCTATATCACTCTTTGTTTTCTGTTTTGTAGTTTGTAAGTCCATATTAGTAGTTTGATATCGCATACCATTTTCAATCCTAATCACTGCCTAGTGGAATACACAGTTGCCTCTGTTACCCATACAAATTGAATTACAAGGTTAAGAACCCATGATGTCTTGGAAAAGGCATACCTAACCTTTTGAGAATTTATAATCTGTTGTGAATTCATATGGCATACTGGAGTGTTCACCAGTCAGTGATATACAGTAGCTCTGCAGGATATAATGTTGTTTTTGTTTTTTTTATGAAACAAAAGAAAGTATATAAATGCATTTGTGCTGAAAATAATACAGTTTATCAGGACGACTTAGTAATACGTGTGCCAGGAGACAGGGAAAAAACAATACCTTTGGTTTCTAACGTGACCGGATCTGAATATTCCCCAGCAACGGCCTTATTGCAAGCTCTTACTCGGAAGTTCATATACTTGGAGTCAAACCTTAAACCTACAAGTAAAAGCACAAGTGAAATATGTAGTAATAATTGATGAATCACCTAATAAGTTTTAGTTACAGTGAAAAGTCTGAAGCTCTTATTACTCACACTGATTAAAAGATAAGAGTCTAATGTTCTGTGTGTTTTTAAAAATAACAGAACAGAGATATCAATGTACAAAAGCATTCTTTCCAAATGTTGCTAAGGTAAACAAGACCATAGCAACCAAATAACTACTGAATTTCCAGACTAGAGAGCTGCAAAACAGAAAGTTAAACAACTGAAAAACCACAAAAAAATAAAAACTAATTGCAAATTGTCTCAGGATATCAATGTCTATGTCAACTAAAAGTTAATCTAAAGGATTTTAACCACTGGAAGAATTGCTTTAAAGCTGCATAACATGGACAGTCAGTCCCCCCTTGCTCTATCTCAGCACTGAATCCAAACAGTAATGAAAGTGCTTTTTCTGCAGCTATCATTTGTGTGTGCTTGGGAAAAATTTTGTGCACGTGCACCATAGAGGGTTAAATCTCTGGAATATAAAAATTTAAGATCTTACCATCCTACCCACCAGGATGGAAGGAAGTCATATAATAAGTACTGGAATGACATCCTGACAAATCCTGCTCCAATTGAAGCACTTGTGTCATTTCACTTATCAGGAGAGTATGCAGCTTCTGAACAAGGATACCTAATTAAAAAAGCTTGGCATACATAAACAGATATGCCCCACCTATTTATACGCCAGCTATGTTGCTATGGGCCAGTGCACCTGGGCATCCTTAGTGCCAGTCATTACAAATGGGGGAGATGTTTAGATGATGTAATGTTCCAACAATAATCTATTATGACTGTATTCATTGGTCAAATCTCAGGTAGAAAATAGTAAGGGCAAAATGTTTATTGTTTCTCTACTAAATAAATAATTGCAAAGCACTTTTAACAAGATGCCAATACAGTATTTATGAATGATCTGAAATAAGCAAAAGCAGCGCTGAGAATCATTTCATACTCCTGGCATTATGTGTTTTCTTATCAAAATCCTTACTCTGTGGGGCAGATTTATGTTTGCTCGAGCCAAAAAAATTTTGGGGGGGAAAAAATAACCAAACAAACCTTGTTAGTTGAAGTATTTTCCACCGAGGGGCTTTCTAAAATAAGAAAAAGTGCTGATCTGCTGTGCATTAACAAACCTTCCCTTAGATGTTCATATAGAGTTTATCTCATAGGTG
Organism: Xenopus tropicalis; assembly: GCF_000004195.4. Lineage (NCBI taxonomy): Eukaryota > Metazoa > Chordata > Amphibia > Anura > Pipidae > Xenopus > Xenopus tropicalis. The sequence continues at coordinate 120,303,277 of NC_030677.2, read as the reverse complement.
CACAGTTAGATCTTTTAAAATGCTAATTCAATAGGGCTCCCAACTTATTATATTCATAAACAAACACTAGTTTTTAAAAGTTTGAAATAATCAAGAAATGTGTATCTTTTTTATTTTTTTTTAAATGTTATGGCATCCCCTGTGATGGGGGGGGGGGGCTGTTATCCAGAATGCTTGGGGCCTGGGGCTTTCTGGATAAGGGGTCTTTCTGTAATATGGATCTCCAAACCTTATCTACTAAACATTATTGAAATTTTAAGTAAACCAAATGGGATTGTTTTATCACCAATAAGGATTAATTATATATTGGTTAGGATCAAGTACAAGGTACTGTTTTAAAATTATTAGGTTAAAATGTAGTCTATTGGAAATGGCTTCACGTAATTTGAAGCTTTCTGGAAAACGGGGCCTATACCTGTACTGTATTTGATAAACTGGCCATCACAGCCACCAGGCCCCAATCCTACTGAGCTCTTGAGGAAGTAGCTTCTGGTTAATCTCAGAAAACAAAATGCCTGCAGCCATTTATATCACTGGGATGACCTACAGAAATAACAGGTATGCAAATCTGAAGTTGCCGCAAATGGGGGATTCTTACATGAATGTAAAGACTGATGAGCACAACAAGAAATATAATGCATGCAATGCCTTTGGCAGTACTGGCTATAATTTCTGATCAATTGACTGCTACATTGCTGAGCAATTTCTATCAAAAACAAAAATTTCTGGGTGATTTTAAATGTTTCCACATTGGTTTAGAGCTGAATAGGTTTGAGTATTGATCCTATCATTGTGCCAGCAGCACTGCGCACTGCAGCAGAAAACTGTATTGTACTGTTCTAAGAGTGTTTCGTTTAGCTCCGTAAGCAAATAAATTGTTCCAGTAGAAGCATTAGGTTACCTGCAAAGCCTTGTAACATGAATCTGCATTAGCTATGCATAATGAAACTGAATCTCTGGATTGTTAACAGTGAACAGTGAACTTTATATCCCACTCTCTTTTACATGCTTAACTAGGACAGTCTTTACAAAAGATATTTGTCTTCAGCTGCACTCATGGTTCTGTATGTAATGCGAGTAAAACTCAATCGGCCAAAAACTTCCTGAAATACTATACAAGTTACATAAAAAAAATGATTAATAAGGTTTGCTACACAGACATATGGTAAGTTCTCATAAATATTCCTTACTTCACTTACTTGCACTTACCAGAAAGAGTATATTCAGTGTCCTTTATGTGATCAATCAACTCCCAGCATCTCTCATCTTTAACCCTAGGTAGTCCATCATAGTTAGTCTTCCTATATTCAAGCACATAATGATCAATTTTGCTATCTTCTTCAGTCATTCTCCATGCCACCGTCACACAGTTGTCTGCCACAATGCAGTCTGCTGGATCAATTTCAGGTGCCTTAGGGACTGCAAAAAAATAATATTTGAATGTGTCACTGCTCAGTAATATGGTGCTTTCCATTTGTGCAGCTATTTAACTTATAACATCAAAGGCACAGAAAGGGTATGCAAAACTTATCACAGCCTTCCATTTTCAGGTAGCCAGGATGCTACAGTATAATGTTGTAAAAGGAGAAGGAAAGGTAAAAACTAAGTAAGCTTTATCAGAAAGGTCTATGTAAATACAGCCATAAGCACTCACAGTAATGCTGCACTGACTTCTCTGAAAAAAGATACCGTATATACTCGAGTATAAGCCGAGTTTTTCAGCACAAAAAATGTGCTGAAAAAGTCACCCTCGGCTTATACTCGGGTATAGAGTATGGTAGATTTAAAGATGGCATTCGTTGCGCATGCACCCCCCCCCTGTATGCCCGTACCCCCGTGGAAGAACGGAAGCGCATACAACAGAGTGCGCCGTCCGTCAACTAAAATCCACAGCACACAGCACCTCAGTGCGCAAATGTGCGTAACAATAGCCCAGTTCTGCTTTCCCAGTTTAAGATAAACTGGGAAAGCAGAACTGGGCTATTGTTACGCGCATTTGCGCACTGAGGTGCTGTGGATTTTAGTTGACGGACGGCTGGCAGTTCATCCAGGGCGCACTCTGTTGTATGCGCTTCCGTTCTTCCACGGGCCCAGAAATAGGACATTTGGAGGTTCGGCACCTGAAACAGGAAACGGTTTACATGCTTTCCCAGCTTGCTGCGGGTGGGCTTCCCTTCTGTCTAAGCTCCGCCCTTCCTCCTGACAGTGATCATGGCGCCGGTGTACAGCAAGTAACTGACTGCCCGCAACTCGTCTGTAGCTGGCGCTGCACTTTTCCTGCTCTACCTGATAAGCAAGTGGAGGGGGGCAAGCGGGTAAGATGGTTGTCTGTGTGTGGGACGCAACGCGGGGCCCTGATTGGACAGTGTCTTACTTTAACCTTTTTCTCAGGGGGCATTCCAGGCCATGACTAAAGAGGTCTGTTCCACACCTGTGCCATACAGGTATTTCAGGGGGAAAGGGATGGGGTGTTAAAGAAGTGCAACAACCCATTGCTGTTATTCACTTTTTTTGCTGAGTTCTGTTCTCATATATATCTACTGTTAACTGTTACTGTTAAGAGGCCAACGTGTGCTTTACTCACAGGCCAAGCCAATGGAAGAGGCAGCAGGCACTGATTTGGGAATCCGCCTATATGGTACCCTCAGCAGGACATTGGGGCAGAAAAACAGAATTTACCAAAGCTTGCCAGTTGCTTGGATTTTCATCTTATCATTACTTAGTATGGCAGCTTCCTTAGCCTTCCCAAACTTGCCTGACAGTTGAAAAAAAAAACTTAGCAGTAGCTGCTGTATTTCCCCTCGGCTTATACTCGAGTCAATAAGTTTTTCTAGTTTTCTTAGGTAAAATTAGGTACCTCGGCTTATACTCGGAACGGCTTATACTCGAGTATATACGGTAAGTTGTGTCTGTAATTCCTGAGCCAGAGACACGCAGCTTTCTGTTCTCTGCTCTTTCCTGCTCCCCCCTCCCTCAAGAATGCTAAGAACTCACCCCCCCCCCTTAGGAATGTGGATCTGAGCCAATCAGCAGAAAGCTGACTCATAGGGGCCCATTTACTTACTCACGAACGGGCCGAATGCGTCCGATTGCGTTTTTTTCGTAATGATCGGTATTTTGTGATTTTTTCGGAAAATTATCGCGACTTTTTCGTTACCAATGCGATTTTTGCGGAAAAACGCGAGTTTTTCGTAGCCATTCCGAAAGTTGCCATTTTTTCGTAGCGTTAAAACTTGCGCAAAAAGTTGCGATTTTTTCGTAGTGTTAAAACTTGCGCAAAACGTCGCGCCTTTTAAGTTTTAACGCTACGAAAAAAGCGCAACTTTTCGCGCAAGTTTTATCTCGTTTTATCGCGCAAATCGTATTGGTAACGAAAAAGTCGCGATATTTTCCGAAAAGTCGTAAAGGCGCCGAAAAAAATCGCAAAAAATACGAAAAAGTCGCAAAATGTTCGTTTTCCAATCGGAATTTTTCCAATTCGGTCGCAATTCGTGTCTTAGTAAATCAGCCCCATAGTCTAACTAACTGAGCATGTTCAGTTTGGTCTCGTTGTCTGTGCAGGAGTGAGGCATTATGGGAACTTTCTTTACACATCTCAGCGTTTTTTCTTCCTGTTTGGCTTCAGATCTTCTGAACAGGTGAAATATGGGGAGACTTAAGGGCACTATTGAGACAACTGAAGGTATGCCTGCAGCTTGAGATTAACTCTTTAATAGCCTTTCCTTCTCCTTTAAAAGCTTGCCTTTTTATTCAACAGCCTACTAACCCAAAATACTTTCTCCCTGCCTGTAATTTGCATCCAAGAGCACAATATAAACAAGTGTTAGTGCTCAGCTCTGTTACTGAGCAGTGCTGAAAGTCAACACCCATTAAAAATTAATGTGCTCAAAGAAGTCGAAAACATTAATAAATTGACACAACAAGCAACTTTGATAAACATGTCAATTTGTTAACAGTTTCCTAACTACAGGTATGGGATCCGGAAAACCCGTTATCCAGAAAGCTCCGAATTATAGAAAAGCATTTCTTACATAAACTCCATTTTAATTAAATAATTCAGATTTTTTAAATGGATTTCCTTTTTCTATATAATAATATAACAGTAGGCTGCATTTGGGCCCAAATAAGATATACTTAAACCTTATTGGATGTAAAACAATCCTATTGGGTTTAATTAATGTTTCATTAAATTTTTTTAGTAGACTTAAGGTATTTAGATCCAAATTACAGAAAGACACCCTATCTGGAATACCTTTGGTCCTGAGCATTCTGGATAACTGGTCCTCTACCTGTACCAGGAAAATGTACCTAACATTCAGCAAGGTATTGTTAAATAGCACCAGATCATACTGCTGGGAAATCTTCTGGTTTCCCCAGATTGTCCTATTTATATATGTTGGTTGCCCTTCAACATCAAGGCTTTAAAGACTGTAATTTCTGAAAATTGTTGCCATAGTTAGAGTAATGTAGGTCTATATTCATTTAAAGATTCACAGCAGTATAAAAAGAGAGTGAAAGGTACAGGCACCACAGTATATAAGCAGATATTTGAGACCCTGTCCATTGTACTAAACTAGGGCATCGCTATTTTGCAGGTTAACCAAGGAAAGCCCTTCTGTGGCTCAGTGAATTGTTGTGAGGAAAAAATAACAAAGAAATGTTAAATTATTCAGGAGCTATAAGCACAAATAATAAAGTTGCTTGGGTTGCTTGGATCATTGGGTAATTCAAAGATAGACTGAATAAGAGTTGGCCCTCTGCTACAATGGATATACTATTGCTGCCCTTCAGACAAATTATTTGGTCATTTATATAAGTATTATATTTATAAGTATTTTGTACAGTAAAGAGGACCCTAGTTTGTTCTTTTTAAATGCAAGCCACAATCAAAGGTATAAAGAAGTTGGGGAGCAACACAAGCATATAAAATGTTTTTGGGGGTGTCAAATATGGGCTGTAATTGTCTGTTTGGTAGCTTGTCTGAACTGGCAGCTTACAGGAAGTTCTATTTGTCAGTACACCTGGTTTTTATGCAACTAAAACGTGCCCAGAGCCAGGAATTCAAAAATAACTGAGAGCAACATCCAAGGGGTTGGTGAGCAACATGTTGCTCAGGAACCACTGGTTGGGGATCACTTGTATAGTAGTTATAGTAGCATACCTTTAGTTTTTTTTTTTAGGAGCATTTTGGCCACAGGTCAGAAAATACTGCCATCCCTCTATGCCACCACCTATTAGTCTAGAGCAGTGCTGTCCAACTTCTGTGGTACTACCGAGGGCCGGAATTTTTCTGGCCTATGTGGTGGAGGGCCGATAATAGATGCCCGTTTAGTTATAGTCTGAGTCTAAAGGTGGCCATACACGCACCGATATTATCGTACGAAACCTCGTTTCGTACGATAATCGGTGCGTGTATGGCATGTCGGCGAGTCGACCGATATCGCAGGAAGCTGCCGATATCGGACGACTCGCCGATCGGACAAGTTTGAAAATTTTGATCGGGCGCCATAGAAGGCGCCTGACCAAAATTCTCCCTTCAGAGCTGAATCGGCAGAAGGAGGTAGAAATCCTATTGTTTCTACCTCCTTACCTGCCGATTCAGCCCTGAATGGTGTGTGGCGGATCTTACGATGTTTCGTGCGACCGATGGTCGTACGAAACATCGTCGGATCGCCACGTGTATGGCCACCTTAAGGTGTGAACAATGCAGGGGGTGAACAATGCAGGGATTAAAAATTGTGAGCAATACAGGGGATTAAATGTTTAAACAATACAGGGGTTTACAGCCTGAATCTGAGGTGTGAGCTGGGGGTCACTTAATCTCAGTACTGATACCATTTAAAGCTCACACAAAAGGTAAGCAGTCACAGCAGCCAGACAGGTGGGGGGCCACTGGCTGCCAGTTGGACAGCACTGTAATAGAGTATATTTTATTTTCAATACAATTTTTTTATACAGTTTTTATTTTATTATTTGTCTTTCTCTTCTGTCACTTTCCAGCCTGTAATCTGAAGTGCAACATGGTTGTTGGCAGCCAAAAAACTGTAAAGGTACAATTTTATTGTTATTCTTACTTTTTATTTCTTAAGGTCCCCATACACTATAAGATCCGCTCGCATGGCGATGTCGCCAAGCGAGCGGATCTTTACCCGATATCCCCACCTACGGGTGGGCGATATCGGGTAGCAACTTGCTTTAAAAAAAAAAAAATCTGATCGTTTGGCCCTGGGGATTACATTTGCGGCCATGGGCAGTCGGTTCGGGGACCGCATCAACGAGCCGATGCGGTCCCCGATCCGACTGGATTTTCTAACCTGGCCGATCGATATCTGGCCAATTTCAGGCCAGATATCGGTCAGCCAGGCCGCTCGTTTCTTCCCATACACGGGCCGATTAGCAGCCGAATCGGTCCAAGGGACCGATATCGGCAGCTTCTATCGGCCCGTGTATGGGGGCCTTTAGTTCAGGCCCTGAGCAAAAAGCTAAATAAAGGCGATTTAAGGAAAACTACCCCCCTTAAACTATTGCCAATGTACTGGTTGTGTATTTTGCTCAGTTGCCACAGATTAGCAGTGCTTTGGTACCCATATGGTCTCTGTGCATTGTAGACATCTGGGAGCCATCTGGTTAAAGGGATGAAGGAGTCAGTTTATAAACAGTTTCACATGCATTCCAATTACACTAATAACATTAAAATTAGGGATGTACCGAACCCACTTTCTCTGGGTTTGGCCAAACCCACGAACCCACCCAGAAGGATTTGGCCGAATCCTGAACCAAATCTTAATTAGCATATGCTGATTATAATTGGAAGGGGTTAAAAAAATCACCACGCAGCAAAAAAAAAATAAAAAAAAAATTCACTGCCCATTTAACCCCTTTCCGAATTCTAATTAGCTGATGAACTTCAGTCACATTTTACTGCTGAGCTGCAAGTTGGTTAAAGAATAAAATGTTAAATGGTTGAGAGAATTATTTGCTAGGTAAACAGTGTAATTTAGAAATAAAATATATACCATAAGAATCAGGACAGAATCCCTTAAAGCACATTACAAATTATGTCTATTCTGGACATTTCTGTGTTTCAACTCAGTACACTAAATGGGACAGAGACCACTACATGTTAAATAGTATCTACAATAAAACATTCAGAAGATTCTGAATCTAAATATAAATAGGTGAAGCACCAAATCTACTCTTTTCAAATTTGGCTAAATCTTCTATGAATCCTAATTCTCACTTGCCTATAAAAATGTATGAAGTTCTGGGAAATAAAATCTGCACACTTAATCATGAGACGCTGATGGGTTCTGATTCAGTTTGGCTAGCACTTGAATTAGTCCGAATTCCAATCCTGCCAAAAAAGTCTTGGATTTGGCCAAACTTAATCTGGTATACAGTGCATCCCTCATATAAACAAAAGATATTAACAGGTAACATTCTATACAGTATCTAGTAGAATAAAGTCTAAAGCAACTGGACTTTGAGTTTTCTTGAAAACATTTCACTATTTATTTGAGCGACTTCTTCAGCTTATCTGAGTAGTAGGGAATTCCCCTAGTCTTCTTAGATATGTAACATTCTTGCACAGTGGTTCTCAACCTTCCTAATGCCGTGACCCTTTAATACAGTTCCTCATGTTGTGGTGACCCCCAACCATAAAATTATTCCTAAGACCATCAGAAATATGTGTTTTCCAATGGTCTTAGGCGACCCTTGTGAAAGGGTCATTCAACCCCCAAAGGGGTCCTGACACACAGGTTGAGAACTGCTGTTCTAGCATGTATTGGCACTGTTCACCTTACCTGGTAAGAACTTCAGAGCCTGGACTATCTTCCTTTCTTGGGAAAAGTCCACCATTAAATGGGTCATATTGTCGCTGACCTTTGGTTTCAGTGAGAGTCGAAATGCAGCGGCCATTGTTACTCTGCAATGGAAAGATTACAAAAAACAAATCAACAAATAGACACAGATTTGAACAAGGATGGAACACTTACAGATATACTCTGATTAGTCCAGATGAAGTGAATGTTTTGCTATCTGACATACAGGGCCACACTACTTTCTGTTAAAATGACTGCCATATAAGCCTCCTGCTATCTGCTTGTTTGGTGAATCCCACTGTTCTAAAAGATACCACATCTTTCTACTTGTCTCTAATTTCTCATTGCATAGTAAGACATTGCAATAGGTTTGGATTGCTTATATATTTTTTTTTTATTACTAAATACAAAATGGCTAGCCCCTGTGTGTCATTGCCCTACAAATTTACCTGACTTATCAGAAGTATTGGTCTATCATGAATCATATAAATGCCTGTAGCATGAACAATGTTTTAGGGATTCAAGAGAACATCAGAACATCAGTAACCAACAATGCATGCATAGTAAACATAGCTCATATACAATATACAATTGCATATGCCAATTAGCTCTAAGCCTTATTTTATGCAAGCTGCTACTCTCTAGATTTGTATTTTCTTTTTAGCCATTATTCATAATGAAACATTGGCATCTCTCCCGTAATAAACCCAACTGCAGAATGGAATGGCTACTGCTATTCTGTATGATTGCTTTAGCTATTATACTATACAGGTCACTTGGGGACTATCAGACCAAAAATCAATGCACATCATATACAGAATTATCACTACAGGATTTGAGTTTTGTTTTATGGCTAAGGATTACAAAGTTTACAAAGCTAATTTGGTAACATTTCCAAGTTACTCCGGGCATGATTTTAAAGGTAGAGAGGAAGTAATCATTGTGCAGTCATTACTTCTTACGTTTGAAATTAAAACAGTCAATAACTACTAAAATGTTTCTTTTATACACATATAGATAAGTTGGCTCCAAGCTTACAACCAATCCACTCTCAAACAATATACATGAAATAGGATATTCTTATTGAACTTTCAACCAATAAGAATGAAGAAAGAGGTTAATATAAAACAAGACAGGCTGTTACAAAGGAAAGGAACAGTGGCAAATTAACATAGCAGGAAGAAGAAGTGGAAGCTTGTACTGTACCTATCCTTGATCTGTCTGGCAGCCTTGGTGCAAGTAAAGGAGAAGAGAGAGGTAAAGTTAGTGTCCATGCAAGTCTGAAGGAATGTGAACTCCATGCAAGACAGTGCATCATAATAATTCATGTATTGCCTTACAGCGTGTTAACTTGTGAATTGCTGTTGGAGTGTTTATATTTTCTTAAATGGCAGTTGGCATACTGCTTGTCTTTGTCCAGAGATTCTCCATAAACTAAAATACAACAACAACTACTGATCATAAAAATATTCTGATACTGCTGTCATTGGGTCTATAGAGAATAGGCGAGACAATCGGTATATAATTTCCCACTGTACTGTATTAACATGTATTATTAAGAAAAAAAAAATGTTCTGCACACATTATAGTAACTGTGAAAGACAGTAAAGAATGCAACTGCTGAAGAGCTCAAATTCTGGTTCACCTTGCCATATAGCAATTGACTGGCCAAACAGCACTGGTGGTTGGCGTGTAAGGCGTTTATGGCAGAAGAATGTTGATAAGAGACACCCAGCTGCTGTCTTTACAGACAGCTAGGCTACTGCCCAGTCAAGCTCACCTCTTTTCAAGCAAGAAGCAACAGGGGAAAATGCTTGGGCACATTTTATCTAGCTGAAAAGCACCCCATTTGCTATAAGTCTAACTTTCTGTAAGCAATTGTTATTACTGCAATCATAGCTGAAACCACACAGAAGAAATATACACACATATGCAGATTAATATGCCCTTTGCATAATAAACTAGACGTGAGGGTAAAAGGAATGCTGGGTGTAGCATGAGGCATGTAAATAGCTTCTGTTTTCAAAAGACTGTATTTGTATTCTAAGCAGCTTATCAGCGATCTAAGAAATATTCTGCTATTAATATCAACTGCAGTAGTGCATTTGAAGCAAAAAAAACAACTTTACCAATCCAGGCAAACAGGACATTACTTTTAACTGCATAAAAACTCTTACATTTTTTGGTGTTACTGGTCCTTTAGGAAAAGTTGATGTACCGTGCTAGCCAGTCAAAATGTTACAGGGTAACCCTGTTGAAATAAAAAATAACAAAAGTGGTATTCAAGCTTGAAAAAGCTTGAAAAAGCTTGAAAGCTTGAAAGCTTGCTATGGGTATCTTAGCCAATAAAGGTATCCACCTTATACCACTTTTGTTATTTTTTATTTCAAAAGGGTAACCCTGGTCCTTTAGGGTAATAGCATATTGTGAGTTACTGTATGTCACCAATGCAAAATAACCTTTGGGCAGACAACAAAAATGCCACAAAATACCTTTGTTTGCAAAAATAAACACCCTTAAAAGGAGTAAAAGTCATTTTGGCATTTTACTGCCAATAGATTCACCACATTAGTGCCACCTAGAATAATATATTTATTCTGCAGAAAGCATAACCATACCGGAGTAAACAACTCTAGAAACTTTCTCCGTTTGCCTAAGACAGCAGCTGCCATTTTAAGTAGCTTCTTGCTACAGCTCTAGCTATTATAGCTTCGATCACACAATTTTTTCACTGGTGATAAAATATGAAAATAAAGGATCTATCTGTAAAAAAAACTATACAAATAGAAAACATAGGTAGATGCGTTTAGTATCTGCAAGTAGAGAATTCGGAGAATTACAGTCTCTTTATGCTTCCTGACAGCTTCTAACTCTGTTGCAAAAAGAGACTGGCAGGCATCTAATCAGACTGACTTGTCTGTACCTTTGTGAATTCTTCAGGTTCCTTTATGCTGAGAGACTGTGAAGCGAATTCTAATAGCTCCTCTGAGCTCTCCAGGGCATTTGTACACTGGGTCAACTGATTCTAGGAAAAAGGGGAGCAAGAGAAGCAGATTTTTATGTTGCAAATACTAAGCCATCAGCTGCAAATATATCTACAGTTATCATTTACTATCTACAGAAGACAAAAATAAAAATTGTTTACACCTACATGCATTAAATGCAGGCTTAATGCAAATAAATCTGACTCATAATCAGGGTGTTGTGCATTCTGTTATGTCATTTGTCAAAAGCTATCGCAACAATTTTCAAAATTAATGCCATGTCAATCATTTCTTGCCTACATGCCAGGCGTTTAGCCAGCATTTATTTTGCTTGTTTATATTTTTAATGATTTCTGTCTTTATTTATGAATACCAAGTTTTTTTAAAATTTTTAGTATTTAGATAGAATTGTTCATCTCCATACAGAGAATGATGTGGGAAATCTGTATTTATAATTATGTGGGAAAAGTTGCAATAGAATGTATATATTTTTCTATGGCATTTCTTCAGCAGCTATTTGGCATTTCTTTATCAAATGTTATCACATTTATTAATACATAATGTTTAAGTGAGTTTTAGCAGACTAAAAGGTGGCCATACACAGGAAGATTCGTGGATCTTGTCTTACAACAGCGGGTATAGGCCCTTTTGGATCAGGGACTGCAGCAACAAGCCAATGTAGTCCCCGATCCAACAGAACATCAAACCTGCCCAATCAAGATCTGGCCAATATTAGGCCAGATTTTGGTTGGGTAGGCCCGTCAGGGGTATAAGCTGCCAAATTGGTCTGAAGGACAAGAATCAAGCCACTTTTCAAGTCTGGTTATCCAAATTACATCTGTAAAACCCCTGGTTCCACACATTCTGAATAAGATCCTATACCTGTACCTTTCTGATATTTTTGAAAAATTTCAACATCTTTTTGCCTGAATTGTTAAAATTGTAACCACATTACTATTTTTTTTGTAAACCTGGAACTAATTATTCTTTTTTTCCAGTGCTAAGCCAGGTCACTGAAGGAAAATTAATATCCTTTGCAAATTTTGTATTTGTTTTATAAAGTTTAGACACAGAATAATTGTTCTGTATAAATAAAACTAAACATTTTAATAAAGACTATTGATCTATGACTGTTGAACAACAGCAAGGGTTAAATTATTATGTGATACTGGAACTGGTACTGGTTTTAAGCCACCATTAAAAATTAGGCATGTAGCCTTTTGCTTTATTTTTATTCATTTAAAATTCCAATATTGTGAACTTATTACTATATAAAAGAATAGTAAAATATTGAAATAAAAGTCTGCTTGAAACTCTGCTTTATAACTGAAAGTTTTTTTATCCAGATAAGCACAACTTTTCTTTCTGCTATTAATATATGCTATACCAGCATCTTGTCATAATCTCCCTACTTCCCAGCTTCTGTCTGCTTAATCCTGTATTGTCCAATAAATTGAACAACCAGTCAGGAGTTTCAAACAAGCAAGTTGCACATACAATTTTGTATTAAAATTCAGGTATATTGAATGGTTTTAACACTGAAAGAATGAATCAAACAACATATGACTGGCTCGATCATAGATGATTTTGACAAAGTTGAACAACTGAAAATATATTGCAATATCTGCCAGAAGCTAGTTATGTACACATACTCTAATCTGGGAAAGTTGGATAAAGGTTGGATAAAACTCACAGTATTACATGTATTTTCTTTGCTGAATTTGGACAGCACACTGTTGATGTTTATTATATGTTTGAATGTTCCCCACCCACCCTATTCTACTCTTAACCTCCCAACTAGCCCCCCTTTTACCCTCTCCCCACACAAATACCAAAAACCTTTACATAAGAAGATCTATGCTTGCTCTATTTATAGGGAAGTATACTTTTCTAATGTTTTTCTAATGTCTTTTAACCATTTTATAAGGCTGTTATTTGTGCCTCTTAATATGGTAGGGACAGTTAAACTTACAGACTGGTACAGGTATAGGATCCCTTATCCGGAAACCAATTATCCAGAAAGTTCAGAATTACGGAAGGTAAGAACAATGGGAAAACGGGAACCAACCCTTCCTTGAAGTATATAAAATTGATTGTGAATTACTTTTGTGATAGTGAAAGTATACATTAGAAAGCCTGGGATTTTTGGAAACTTAGTGTGAAATCCTAGGAGAATGCCAACTGGCTTTCCTAAGTACTCCTAAAAGCCCTGAAAGCTATTTAGGATGAAATCTGGAATAACTATTTATTTGCCATGTTTTGTATTGCACATTTTTCTTAATAAAACTATTAATGCATCTTGACAGAAGCAGAGTTTCAGTGGTGAAAGAAGTGTGTTGCCTTTACAGGACTCTGTCTGCTAACATTCACATTTCAACTGCTCAGTTTCCAAAGTGAGTGCTTTAACAGTTCCCCTCCTCAAAGCAAGAACACACTGGGGCCAAACGCACAGAATACAATAAACTTACTTCTTTAAAAGCCACCACTACCCAAAATCCTTTGTTGAACAGCAAAACAGGCAATGTACACCCTGCTCGTAGCTGGAAGTCTCATACTTAGTAATAATAGTTACAAAAGTAACCTGTGTTTGAGGGCACTGTGCTCCAACTAATGACTACATTATGACATTAAAATATCCTCAAGTGTGTTTGCTGAATTGTTACAAAATGTAGATCACCACTGAATACAGTAAACATGATCTTGCTCAAGTTCTATTGCATTAAGTCCTAATCTTAGATTCTGTAGGTGCATACCCATTGGTAAACATTAGAAACTCATGTTTTGCGAAGTGCTGAATGCATAATAACCATATGGCAAAAGCATTGAAAATACTGTGTGGTCAATCTGTAAGAAACAATAAAAACCATGAATGTCAATTTAAGGCATTGTACTATTTCATTACCACAGAAACTTTAAATATGTAAAAACAACTCAATATGTAAAAAGGCAGTTAGTAAAGTTTGGAACCAAGTTAAAGTGATGCTGTACTTAGACTGTCAGTATTGGATTCTTGTCAGATCTAGGTTATCAATATGTTAGAAATAAAACATTATGGGCTTACCTGCAGCTCCTGTGTTTTACGGGCTTGCTCTTGCTTTATAGTGTTAGACATGCTCTCTTTCATCTCATCCAGGAATGAGTAAAGGCTATCAAACTCATCATCCAAATCTGAAAGGACTTTAGTCGAGTTTGCCTGCAATGTCACAATACCATTTGCACCATATTTCATTGTATCAACAATAATATGTCTCTCTTTAGTAGAACAGAATTTGGAACACTCTTACATGCTTTATATACCTAAAGTTGTAATAGGGCACCCAGATATTGATATAAATTCCCCTTATTTTATGTTATTTTCCCTTATTAAGATATGGTCACTATCCCATCCAATACAATTAGATAGTTGTATGTTGTTAACAGTGGTCCCCAACCAGAACCCCAATTCAGGGCTTGGAGTCAAATTTTTGTTGCAGAAAAACAGGTGTACTGCCAAACAGACACTCCTGTAGGCTGCCAGTCCACATAGGGACTACCAAATAGCCAATCATAGCCCTTATTTGGCACCTCCAAGTACATTTTCAATGCTTGTGTTGCTCCCAAACTCTTTTTAAATTGAAATGTGGCTCACGGGTAAAAAAGGTTGGGAATCCGTGTAATAAAGGCTGTATACCTGACCCAATGTAATCCCCTGTTTGTATTAATGTATTCTACTGTACAGCACTGCATACATAAGTAGCGCTTTATAAATAAAGATATACATACATACATACAGTGGTGTGAAAAACTATTTGCCCCCTTCCTGATTTCTTATTCTTTTGCATGTTTGTCACACTTAAATGTTTCTGCTCATCAAAAACCGTTAACTATTAGTCAAAGATAACATAATTGAACACAAAATGCAGTTTTTAAATGAAGGTTTACGTTATTAAGGGAGAAAAAAAACTCCAAATCTACATGGCCCTGTGTGAAAAAGTGATTGCCCCCCTTGTTAAAAAATAACTTAACTGTGGTTTATCAATTTCAATTTTCAATTTCAATATCAATTTCTGTAGTCACCCCCAGGCCTGATTACTGCCACACCTGTTTCAATCAAGAAATCACTTAAATAGGAGCTACCTGACACAGAGAAGTAGACCAAAAGCACCTCAAAAGCTAGACATCATGCCAAGATCCAAAGAAATTGAGGAACAAATTAGAACAAAAGTAATTGAGATCTATCAGTCTGGTAAAGGTTATAAAGCCATTTCTAAAGCTTTGGTACTCCAGCGAACCACAGTGAGAGCCATTATCCACAAATGGCAAAAACATGGAACAGTGGTGAACCTTCCCAGGAGTGGCCGGCCGACCAAAATTACCCCAAGAGCGCAGAGACAACTCATCCGAGAGGCCACAAAAGACCCCAGGACAACATCTAAAGAACTGCAGGCCTCACTTGCCTCAATTAAGGTCAGTGTTCACGACTCCACCATAAGAAAGAGACTGGGCAAAAACGGCCTGCATGGCAGATTTCCAAGGCGCAAACCACTTTAAGCAAAAAGAACATTATGGCTCATCTCAATTTTGCTAAAAAACATCTCAATGATTGCCAAGATCAATATCTTGTGGACCGACGAGACAAAAGTTGAACTTTTTGGAAGGTGCGTGTCCCGTTACATCTGGCGTAAAAGTAACACAGCATTTCAGAAAAAGAACATCATACCAACAGTAAAATATGGTGGCGGTAGTGTGATGGTCTGGGGTTGTTTTGCTGCTTCAGGACCTGGAAGGCTTGCTGTGATAGATGGAACCATGAATTCTACTGTCTACCAAAAAATCCTGAAGGAGAATGTCTGGCCATCTGTTTGTCAACTCAAGCTGAAGCGATCTTGGGTGCTGCAGCAGGACAATGACCCAAAACAAACCAGCAAATCCACCTCTGAATGGCTGAAGAAAAACAAAATGAAGACTTTGGAGTGGCCTAGTCAAAGTCCTGACCTGAATCCTATTGAGATGTTGTGGCATGACCTTAAAAAGGCGGTTCATGCTAGAAAACCCTCAAATAAAGCTGAATTACAACAATTCTGCAAAGATGAGTGGGCCAAAATTCCTCCAGAGCGCTGTAAAAGACTCGTTGCAAGTTATCTCAAATGCTTGATTGCAGTTATTGCTGCTAAGGGTGGCCCAACCAGTTATTAGGTTCAGGGGGCAATTACTTTTTCACACATGGCCATGTAGGTTTGGATTTTTTTTCTCCCTAAATAATAAAAACCCTCATTTAAAAACTGCATTTTGTGTTTACTTGTGTTATCTTTGACTAATAGTTAAATGTGTTTGATGAGCAGAAACATTTAAGTGTGACAAACATGCAAAAGAATAAGAAATCAGGAAGGGGGCAAATAGTTTTTCACACCACTGTACATCTGCTGTATGCTAAAAACATGCCCCCAACAAGGATCGCCTGAGCATGCTGAGGCACAGAAAGTCTAAAAAAAATTTTCTCTCTTAAAATTGGTATCATAAACTGCACCCAACTGTAGGTTTCAAAATTTCCAAGTGACCAATGCTTAACCATGACATTATATGGGTGTTAGAGAATGCTAACATACCGTGTACAAAGAGATTCCTGTACCATAAAATTATACTAGCATAAGGATTACTTTCTATACACAAGTAAACCAAAAATACAGTCCTTAGATGTGTGGTTTCAGAGATGTCAACCAGGGTGGGCTGCAGCCATGGGGCAATTTTTTTTTGCTGTGCCCTGTGACATCACTGGAAGCAAAATCATTGTGCATGCTCACTGCTGGAAGTGACGCCCATGCACACAAGCTCCCTCTGTGCATGCATGAATTAAATTTGCTAAAGAAACTTGAAAACCTGGGGGAATGATATACAGTGACAGGAGGCCAAGGATAGGTGATCCAAACCTAGTAACTCCCAGTGAAATTCGTGGGAGTTGACATGATTATGGTTTAAAACTTTTTCCCTTCTTAGCAACACACAGCAACTGTAAATATAAGACATAACCAGGAGAACTAATTAATTTCTATTTTTGCAGTCAGCATGTAGCTGAGTGAAAAATTCTGAAATAAAAACAGGTGTTATACACAAAATACGTAAAAGCTGTCCCACCAATTTTATCCCACTTTTGCCACCAGAATTCCTTTGCCCTCTGATTTTTGGGTTATGCTAGATCAGGTGTGGAGGTAAGTAGTGGCGTAAATTATGGTATGAGAAATCCCTTTATAAATACTGCAATTAGCTCTGTAATGGAGCTAATTAATGGTTTTAATTGACTGAACTGAACTTTATAAACATGCTCTAATAAAAGAAAACTATACACCCAAACAATGTAGGTCTCTATAAAAATATATTACATAAACAAGCTCACTTGTATAACCGTGCCTTATATAAATAAAGTGGTCGGAGGGGGGAGGTGATCAGATGGTGTTTGGGGCCTCTGCGGGGTGGGAGGGGGGGAGGCAGCGGGGGCCATTGGGGGGGTGCAGAAGCCCCAGTCCTAGCCTGATAGTGATACACTTTTAAAATACATATACAAAAAGCATACTGTATTTCCTAATCTTTACATTTAATATAAGTTTTTTCTTAAAAATTGCATTTTCTACTAAGTTGCTTATTTATGGCTGTTATTTACTACCAGACATACCTGCACGCCTCTTAGTCTGTGCCTGAGAGTATCAATAAAATTCTGGATTTCATCATTTTTGTTGGCAAGGGTTGTAACAATCCTCTGCAAAGCTTCCTAGACAAATGGGAAATAGAGATGGAACATATTTATTATAAAAAGTAAATTAGAAGTAGCCTGTGAAAAACATCAAATATTTACACAGAAAACATTCAAGGTTTACTTTGTACAACAAGAAAGTAGATACATGTATTGTGGGATGAGCTGTAC
This sequence comes from Xenopus tropicalis, assembly GCF_000004195.4. Lineage (NCBI taxonomy): Eukaryota > Metazoa > Chordata > Amphibia > Anura > Pipidae > Xenopus > Xenopus tropicalis. The sequence goes on along the minus strand of NC_030677.2, from coordinate 120,285,575 downwards.
ACATTCACAGAGAACTGTCTTCATAAAAAAATGAAAACTTTTGTATAGCTGATGGAGATGTATATAAGGAAGCAAAATGATGCAAATCCAATTCTGTACATAAAATTAGAGATTAACAAAGTACTGCCCTTCTACTAAAAGAGCAGTGTTATTTCCACAGGGCCAAATGCAACATATGCAACTCACTACTTGCTTAATAAAAAATATAAAATGTAAAACCAACCGCAGCTAATTCCATGTACTGTAAATTAGGTTACAAAAGTGCCATGTAGCTTTAAAAAGAATTAGGATGCAGCTGTTATTAACTCAGACCAAATTTGCTGTGTTTTGCATGTAAAGGTAGTCATACACTGCCAAATCCTTTTGTTAGGCAAGGTTGCCAAATAAGTAGATGAGTCCACCCTTGTACATACTGTGAGCTAGTCACCATGCTCAGCCCAAAATATGTGATGTGAATCAGCAGAAAAGAAGATGGGGTCTACTGTGGTCGCCTCAAGAGGTGCAGTCATAGTCATAAAGGGTTGGGGTTACCTTATTAACAGAGGTCATTTTTAAACCCCTGGGGTGCAAGAGCATGAAAGATAGCAAGAGTGTGTCCCTTAATGCTCAGTTATAGAGTTCTTGTGCCCCGGGATTTGCTGGTCTTTGTACATAGCAAGTCTAGGCCTCAGGGGCTGTGTCTCCTCATGCACAAGTTAGGGACAGCTGGGGGGGGGGACATCTACATGTCTCCCCCTGCCCTCTTGGATCAAGTGCTGCTTAAAGCAAAAAGTGCTCCATTTAAAGGGCATTCGACAGGTCTCTGTGCTCCAATAGAACAAGGCAAGGCACCACACAGTGGGCGATTGTGTCCTTTTCTTGCACTTTGCGCACATGTATGGTGAGATGTAAATGATCCCTAATGTGTAGAATTTCTAGCCTACTTCTATAATAAGCTCTAGTTCTACTTAAAGGTGTGCGCACATGTGTGTATGACACATGCTAAAAGTTATTTTGTAAAAGTGACCTTCATGTAACAGTATGTAGGCTACAAGCAAGTAGATTTAAATATAGACTTGCGTATGCATTATTGCTTATATTTAAAGTTAGCATCCCATTTATAGGTTCGTCTTAGTTTACTTTAATGTTTCCCTTAAAGTGACTCCCCCCTTCTTTTTATACAATGAAAGAAAATGTAAATCAAGGCAATACATATTGAATAAGCATTTTTAAAAGTTAAAGGAACAGTAACACCAATATATGAAAGTTTAAAAAAGTCATTAAAATATAATGTATTGTTACTCTGCATTGGTACAACTGGTGTGTTTGCTTCAGAGAAACTACTATAGTTTATATAAACAAAACTGCTGAGTGGTCATATGGGTAGCCATTCAAGCAGGAAAAAAAGGAGAAAAGGCACAGGCTACATAGCAGATAACAGCTTATCTGTTATCTGCTATGTAACCTGTGCCTTTTCTTCTTTGAATTGCTGCCCCTATGATTACACAGCAGGGTATTTATATAAACTATAATAGGGTTTCTGTAGCAAACACACCTGCTACTAGTAGCAGCTACTTGTCATAACTACCCTCCCATAGACAATACTGAGAACTGCCTCTGCTAAAACACACGTAGAGACAATTATCAGTAAATGATCAGCATTGTCTCTTTTAGTAGCCACGACAAGTAGCTGCTACTAGTAGCTCTGTGTGTCTTCCCCCTTATATTTTAAATTACTTTAAAACACTTTGATTTTTTGGTGTTACTGTTCCTTTAAGTTATTTGTAAATGTAATTGCTATTGAAAGCAGCATCTGCTTGTTTGAACTACTGAAAAAAATAATGTAGCGGAAGCCAGCTAATTAAAAAACCTTGAGAAGACCTGGTTTCTGATACTGAAGAGTCAGAACCAGGAATGAGTAGAGAATAGAAAGGGATATACAAATATTGCTTTCAACTGTAATTTTATTTACAAATAATTGCAAAATTAATACACATTTTAATTAATGTATATTGAAAAGTTAACAGCTATAGTTTTTTCTTAATAATTCTTGCTCTAAACAGTGGAAAGCTGAAACCCCTTGACTTTACACAACATCCCACAGACTTGAATCTTTGGTATCATGAACTTCTCCTTATCTGTAAACCTGGGACACTGCCAGGAATAAAGGAAAAACCACCATTTATACAGATCTTTATTAAACCGTAAGGTAGTAAAGGTGATCATCAACGAGCCGGTGCGGTCCCCGATCCGACTGATTTTCAAACCTGCCAGATCAAGATCTGGTGATTTCAGGCCAGATGTCGGTCACGCAGGCATGTCGTTAGTGCCCCTACACAGGCCGATAAGCTGTTAAATCGGTCTAAGGGACCGATATCGGCAGCTAGAATCGGCCCATGTATGGTCACCTTAAGAGTAAAAACACAAAAAAAACCCAATCATTTATTAGTTACTATTAGTTATTATTTACAGATGAAGATTATTTTTAAGATATATATTTGGGGAAAAAAAAGCTAAGTAGCAAGAACAAAACTTTAATATGAGTTCTACTTGTTAGGCTCATGCTGGCCATATTGGTCAATTGGCCCTTTTAATTCTTTAAATACTGTGGATCTTAAAATCTACAGCACTGGTTCTAAAGGACCAATTCTGCTAGATTCCAGTCAGTTTTTTGATGTATGCCACACCAGTGTTTAATGTGGCAGAAGCGCAGCAGATCAAAGAGACAATGTATCAAACTGCTGTACATTTTACTGAGTGATACTAAATTCCATAAAACATAATCGTGTTTGACAGCTACACTACATTCTGACAAATAGAAACAGGCATTAGCTCTGATATATGTGATAAATCTTAAAGTGATACTAACATAAAAATGTTAACGAAATATTTCTGGACAAAAGACCCCCAGAAAGAGTTTGATGCGGCAACACTTAAAAGAGAAGGAAAGGTAAAAACTAAGTAAGCTTTATCAGAAAGGTCTATGCAAATACAGCCATAAGCACTCACAGAAATGCTGCACGGAGTTCTCTGTCAAAAGAAATACGATTTGTTGTCAGAGACACGCAGCTCTCTCCTCTCCTGCTCCCTCATCCCTCAAGAATGCTTAGAACTCCTTCCCCCCCTTAGGAATGTGGACCTGAGCTAATCAGCAGCTTCTTCGTAGTTTTACAAACTGAGCATGTACACCGGTCTTGGTCTTGGTGTAGGAGCGAGGCATTATGGGAACTTTCTTTACAGAGCTCAGTGTTTTTTTTTTTCCCCTATGAGGCTTCTGATCATCTTAACGGGAGAAATATGGGAAGACTTAAGGGCACTATTGAGAGAACCGAAGGTATGCCTGCAGCTTGAAATTAACTCTTTATTAGCCTTTCCTTCTCCTTTAAGTAACACTAACATGTTCAAGATTTTCATAGGAACATGTCAGCGTCGCTTTAAATTAGATCAGACTCCTAAAGATGTTACTAGGTTTTCCAGTTTGATATTTAATAAATCAGACCCATTATTTTCTGTCCTAAACATTCTTGGAACAATGTTTAAATCCCTGTTTTAGAGATAAAACTAGCTTTGTGTTTTCTGAGACACACCACCACTGAAGCAAAATGTGCCTAGAAATGATTTGCTAAAGTTAGCAGCTACAGTATTCTCTCAGGAAATATATCCAACTTTAAACAGATATGGGATGTGTTTTCCAGAAAGCCTGGAAACCGAGTTTTCTAGAAAAAAAGTATTTTCATAATTTGAAGTCTACTGAAGAACATTTTTACATCAAACTAGTAGTAGTTTTTGCTCCTAGCATGGACTATAATCCAGTTTTAGATTGCCCTGTATCAGAAATAAATTGCTTGGCAAGAAATCTATAAATTTCAAAATGAGTAAAAGCAAAGTGCACAGAAGGATTTCTGTCAATAAATAGTACATTGGTTTTGCAGACCTAGACATAAATAGTCAGATGTACAAAAAAAATAATGCTGGTATACAGTACTGATAATGGGTGTGCTGCATTAACTGGCTTTTTTTCCTTTTTCTTTCCTTTTCTATTTTAATGGTTTTGATGAATAAATAAAATAAAAAGGCATTTTGAAAGTATTTTCACACCAAGACGAAGGGGTATTAAAAAACACAAACTGCACTAAGTAAATAACATAAAGACTCCTATAAGTGACCAACAAGAACAATATTGGGCCTAGAGTTGTTCCCAAAACAAACTTTGCTGCCAATATAAATCCATACAAACACATAGTTTTGGCAGTAGCAACTGTCTGAGTAGGTAATCCAAATTGCAAAAACAGGCAACTGCCTATTGCCTAGTCCATTTAATTCCCTAATATAATAATGCCAATGTCATTACAACCAAAAAAACCTTCATAGGTAAGGTAAACTATTAAGCTGGCCAGGGGAGCTGCTGGCATGAGGTGAGTTGAGGAACTTGTTTCAGGCAGCAGTGCCCTGCAGGTTACTAGGGGTGGCAAAAATCTGCTCCTGCTAACTTTAAAAAGCAAAATACCTGCTACTCAAGTGCAGAAAGCGCAACTGCGCTCTCTGAGCTAGCAGTGTTGTCCCCCCTCAACCCTTTCCAATTGGGAAGGCCATGTCCTACAACTGAAGTCCTGATCTCACTCCATCTAAGAGTTTGTGGCACTGTTCAAAGACGATGCACAACCATGAAGAATAACTTAACCTGAAGGAAACCAACCTTGATGAGTGGTCCTACATTTCATCCTCACAGTCTGCTAAACTGGTATAAAGTACCCAAAAAAATGTAAAGGTCAATTTTTCTATGGTGCCACACATGCTCATTACAAAGTTCAATAAGAAACACATCCAAATAAGCCCCGCTGCCTACGGTACTGTTCAAGCACAGCACCGCAGGCAGCCCGTCAGGACCATACTTGCAGAGGTTAAATACGAGTTGCCAGGGGGTGCTTTACAAAATAGCACCCCATGACTTTTTGATTTTAGCCCATTCTTGATATTTCTTGTTCTTTAAAGTTGTTACAGCTGCAAAAGGTGGCTCTACAAAATATTAAAGTGTGGGAATTCATATTCCCACTGGTTGATACAAATATGTTAGACAGCTCAAGTGAAAAAATGTACCAGCCCAAGGAAAAAGCTTAAGAACTTAATTCACTGGAGTGACTAAAATATTGACCCCCCTTCCCCCCTGTAAATTAGACTGCTGACGAAAGACACTTCCATGTCTCCTTTTCTTCACTGGGGTGGCACATGACAGTTTTATTCATACGTACTTGTAAACAACTTTATTATATAGAGTAATAATGTAAAATATGAATTTAATAGAAGACTAAAGATAAACTTAATCCTGAGACAGACTATATGCTGTCATGTATATTTTAGGATTTCGTCTCTGAACTAAAACTATTTTAGCATGTTTCAGCAAAAAATAAAACAAACAAAAAAAACTCCACATTACTTGGCTTAAGTCTATATTGACCTCAAGGTGTATTTCCTTAGTCAAAGGAAACTGCTACTTAGTACACCCCTTTATTCATTTATGTAAGGTCTTATAAGATGTTATAATCTTAAAAGACAACCTATATATAAAATCATCTGATTTTAAGTCTGTCAAATACTTTTTTTTTTAAACCAGCAATGTTCATTAATTGTAATATTTTATTATGGCATAGAAAACCTAATCTTGAAATAAATTCATTGGAAGCCCTAAAAAAATAGAAAATAAACATTTTGTACTTTGTACTCTGAGCTTTGAGGAACATTAATATTCAGGGTTTATTGTATAACTCCTAGCAGGAAGGACCATCTGAGTTTTACAATGCCCAATGGATTCAAAGGCATTTTCACATGGATTTTCTACAGAAAGGACTCGGGGGTGGGGCTGAGTTTAAAACATTTTCTATCGGTTTGCACAATTTGGTAAGCGAATACAATCTTTTTTTAATTAAGGTTCTCATGACTTTATTTGACTAGTGCAGGACTATGTACAGGGCAGCATACACATACCAGCTCTGTGTGCATAAATACATTTCCGTTCCATTGGCTATACGTTGTTGTTTAAGTTGTTCTGCTGCTTGCTACCATTTAGATCACATGCATACACAGTTCTCCATTCCTATTACCACTGCCACAGGGCATGAATACCTAGCCATTAAGGTGGTCTGTTCACAAATGAGAAGAACAGGAACCAGAAATACATTTTAGTCTGATGCAGAGAGTGGTATTGTAGGATTGTCTCCACTTTAAATATTTTTCTATGGTTACAATTTGACATTTTTGTACTGTAGTTTTTCTAGAGTGACATTAAACAAACAGGCAATGATTTGAATGAAACTGAAAAATAATAGGGCATGAAATCTAAAGATCAAGTTCTGCCTTTCCTAAATCCCCCCTCCTCTATTTTCACACAGGCCCAATAATTCTTATCATCACAGCCTGCCTTGCTGGAAGGAGCCTGGCACTTGCAACATTGTTGAAAAAGTAACAACCAGGAGTTCAGCAAATGCTGCTTCCTATGGCAATTACATTTACAAATAACTTTTAAAGCACTAAAAAATTTTAATAAACTGATATTGCAAAGTTGCTTAGAATTATGTTTTCTTTTATTAGGCAAAAATGTATTTTTGGGGTTGACGTCCTTTAAGAGGGCAAAAAGAAATAGCAGTAGCATATCTGTGCTTAATTAATAACAAAAAAACTTGTACCCACAAGCAAACCAGTAAAAAGTATGCAAAATCCAAAAGGCTCTGGCTGCTTATTTAGGTCTATTGGTAAATCAGCCCTATTGTCCTGTAAATAATTAATTATGTGGAGTAAGCCCTTGAGCTAATGTAGATGGGATTACTTTAAGCTAGTGCCTTGGTGTAGATGAGCACATTATCTGAATGACAATTTTTTTTTTTTTTCCGTTTTTAATGCTTCACAGACAGTAACTAATTTGGTGCTAGTTGCACAAAGTTAGATTAAGTCAACTGGCCAGGGGCATTACAATAAGACCCTGTCACTGCTGGTGTGCACAGAAGCGTGCCCAGTGAGACCCTGCAGCATACCCTGTGTTCAAGATCATATGCGCAGTTATGATACCAGCATATGAAACAAATAATATAGATAGGAAGCAATTGAAATTATTTGTTGATATTAGGTTTAAAAGATATTTTTGTGAGGGTGAAGTGCCTCTTAAATGCCTTCTATGATAATCGTATAAAGCCAAGTTGAGTGTCAAGTGTAAACAGAGCAGACAGGATTCTCACTGGAGAATGTTCAGACATTTGGCTGCTGGCCCAGAAGGTGTTGGAGAGAGTTTTATTATGCATTGTTGCTTTAAGAATACATCTCTGTGGCTCCTGGACTACAGACCCCATGATGGCATAACACTCTATAACATGTTGCAGAAGGCTTTGAAAACGGTGAAGCAACACTGCTAAGGAGGATTTACAGAAGTATATTGAGCTTTACTATCCCATATACAGAGGTCTATGATTATGCACCTACCTGGATGGTAAAGTTTTCTTTAGCAATATAAATCTAAATGGTTCAATTATTTACCACAATGCAGTGAACACAATTTTGGATTCAATATCCATCTTTTCAACCCACAATGCACTGGGGTTTTTCCCACATAAATCAGAACTGCATCACTTCAGGTTTTAAATTAGTATTTATCAATGAGTGAAATGAAAAATAAACATAAACATGATAAACATGCCTTTAAAAATGTTTTAGAAATAAATGGAGAGTGGCAACTTTCACTCTAGTGGACTGTGGTGAGCTCTAACTTCACTCTTTGATAAATATACCCCATGTGGCAAAATTATGTCTGTGTCAGATTCCATAGGAACAATTATGCCTTGCATCTTACTGACATAGGTTGCTGTGGGAACCCTGGAGGAGGGGCACCAGGAGCCCCCTGAAAAGTTGTGTATGCCACACAATAAAATATTTGAATGGAATTCCCTATTAAAATGTTGATGTGCTTGCCTCTATTTGATTGCGTGTGGACTTCTGAAGAGTGGATTAGGATGTGAGAGGCTTAAAGTATCTTACAAAAACTGCAGCATAGTTACAAGTTGGTGAGTTTGTTTTAAAAACCAACACCTCCAAGGTCCCCCTGTTTTAATGGATGCACTTAAGCAATATTCAGAACAGAAGGCACCAAATGTAACTATTTAGGAGTGCATGGAGTAGCTTTGGATGGCTGATTTTTTTCTTCACTGAGAACAGTTTTTCATTGTTATTCAGAAAAATAAAAGGATAGTTTTGCAAAAAGATATATTATATACACACACATAATACTTCTTAATCAGAGCAAATTCTTAAATTATGTTTTACATGCGATACTTGGCTGCAAGTATAGTTAAATGATCATACCATGTTTGCTTCCACTGAATAATTATCCATTTCATTTCCACATTAGGCCCCTCTCTTACAGCTTAGAAACTGATAGGAGGAACAGGTGAAAACCCAAAGGATTAATGATGCAATTTGCAACATTTTTTTGTATTAGTCCTAAAGACATAAGAGATGAGAGGGAAATAGAATGTAGGACTTAGAAAGTACGCTCAGACACAGAGGCATGCTCAAGTTCACACTAAAGGCACCTGACACCAGCTATGATGCTCCCAGATCCATTTCTGTTCCCCACAACACCCCTTCACTGCCATACAGCTTCTGTTATTGGTCACATACCAAACTTCTCCTCTGTACAGTAACTGTTTCTCCACCAGATATAGTCAACCACAAAATATTAAAATTTTTAAAATTATTCAATTATCAATCCTCTCTGCTATATGGATGGATAGGGAAATATATATATATTCTTACATGCCACCATAATAGTGCTTTAAGTCCAATTGTAAAGATACAGGTTTTGCCACTATATGTGTCTAATGCAGTCAAGGTCTGCAAAAATCATTAAATGAATGACAAGAATGATACATACAAACATTGATAAAGCAAATGATTCCAAAACCATTTCATCAACTGTTCAAATTTTAAAATGAAAACTTTGGACTATGTATTTTTATTGTCTGCATTATCTAACTACATATTTCCTTATTAATTTATATGTATTTATTATTTATGGTGGATATATCACAAACTGGAGCAATTCTGGATGCACACTGATGGCTCAGTTAGTTGTTTACTACCCCACACCTACCAATCAGCAATTGGCTCAATCAACTATAATAATGAAAAATTAAAGTGCAATAGACTATAGGCTCCTACTCATGAGTATAAATTCCATATCATCTGTGCATTGTCTAAATGCCAAAAACCACCTGACTGACTTTAAAATTTGTATTGCTCATTAACATATCTAAATGTAAGATTTGCAGTTGTGAGTTACTGTTGTGTTCTCAAACAATTTTTCTCTATAAATCTATTTTTACCTGATTTTAAACTTTTTAGCAGGATTTATGCATTGTAACAGAGTATCTCAATTTAAAACCTTATTTTCAGATCACATCACAGTTGTCTGATGCTGCCACTAACTCCCAGGGACACAATGGCAACAGTTTAACAAAGGACATAGGCATTAGCATCATCTGCTTCACTGCAAATTGCCTTTTTTTTTTTTTTTTTTAAAGCTGACTAAGGGTTGCATTCTGTTGCCCAATGGAGTATGCACATCCCAATGCTCCAAGCCCCTTGTTAAATTATTGAATTGTTGTGCAAACCTCCACCTGCTCCTCTTTAAATTAGCATCCCAACAATACATGTGAGGGGGCCTGCACTGTTTGCTCTCTAGTGATATGGCTCTTGACAAAACTGAATACTCCAATCAAACTGCTAGAGCAGCAGCCTTCTGCAAGTTACAGGTTAATGCAGAATTTTATTCACAATGTACACAACATTTAGCGTGATTTTTCTAATATAAATAAAGTAGGACCTTCAAATGTATCCATCATTTAGCAATCTACAGAGCACCAAATACTGAAATATGCTTAGTGATCAGCATTTTACATTCCAATGTATTTCTTTTCAGTGTTCTCAATAACGATTCAGCCAAATCCTTGGAATTGCCCCTTGCATTCTTAAAGTAACAAACTAATATAGAACTGTAGAATGTATTCAGTACAATTTTTAGACTGCGAGGCTTAGTTATTAAAACAGAGCAAATCTGCCCAAGTTTAGTAACTCATGCCAATCTATTTAAAAGGGTGCCTACTATAGGAAACTTGTTTCTGCCACTGTGGGCTAATAGAGCCTACACTTTGGTTGGGGAAAACAATACTATTTTTTCCAATAAATACTTTTACTATACTTTACTATAGTTTGAGATATGACGACTGCACCAGGAGGGAGCTCCATTAAGCTAATGCCAAACAGGGCTGATTCTCTGCCTGTGGAAAATTGTAGGTCGAGGATAAGCCCCTATGTTGGCATGTTTCCCTGTGCCTGCCTGCATCCAAAGCCATTGCGGCAACCCATGAGTAGGCAAATAGAGTGGATTTCATGTACGAAATGCATACTCACCTGTTTCGTGACTGAAGTCCACTCTGTGTGCAGGCTAAGTGATGCCAGCATAGGGGCTGATTCTTGGCCTGCATTTATCCACAGGCCGAGAATCTGCCCCATCTGGCATTAGCCTGAGGATCAAGTTAGAAAACAAAAGTAAAGAACTGATTGGTTGCTGTGGGCAACATCACCGGTGATGTTGGCTTACACACTGTAATAAATATGCGCCTTAGAGTCCCAGCTTGCTCATTTTTGATGTCACACGTATGAACATAATGAGCAAGCTGGAAGACCTACTTTTTTAGGGGCAGATACAATTTTTGTGTAAGGGCTCTGGCACACGGGGAGATTAGTCACTCGTGACAAAACTTCCTGTTCGTGGGCGACTAATCTCCCTGGATTGCCATCCCACCGGCAAAAATGTAAATCGTTGCCTCGAGAGGAAACTTCCACGATTTTAGTGAAATCGCGCCGCCGCGTATACCATCCTACCGGCGATTTACATTTTCGCCGGTGGGATGGCATTTCGGGGAGATTAGTCACCCGAGACACGGGAGATTTGTCGCGGGCAACTAATCTCCCCGTGTGCCAGAGCCCTAAGAGGTGGCCTTGCAGCTGCATGAACAATGCACATAACTGACTGGTTGTTATGGGTTACTGTCTTGATGCAAGCAGTGTTAGTAAATGAGCCCCTACATGTTTGCGCCAGGGCACAGTGTATGTAATTGTAGTTCTTACTGAAAAAAAATTGCTCCAAAATAAGTAATCTAAAAATGCATTCTGTTCAATTACAATTTGAAACATAATAACTGTCCAATAAACAAGATTACATTATGAAATGCATTACCTTTCCTTTTTCCATTCCCTTTTCAAAGTGTTAGTGCATTCTCCCATAAAGAGTTCCAATACAAATATTGTTAGAAGCTGACTTTACATACATTCAATAACCCAGGCCAGTACATGCTCACACCTCTCCATAACCCACCTGCCACTGAGCCAAGTGATATGCTTACACACCACCCAATGCAAATACTTGGAACGTTTGTGTTTGGCTCCAAATAGATCAAGTGCCTGCGCTGCTGAACTCCCAGCATTCTCTCCCAGCCCCTGATGCAAGGGATGCTGGGATTCGTAGTTAACAGCTGGCCTGCTGCAGTTCTAGCAGAGTGAGACGATCTCGGCTACACCCCACGCCCATAGCGATAGCAGCACAATCATCAGACCCCCCAGAACACATTTCCCGTTTAACTGGGTTACAAGCCAGCCATTCTGTACATGGGATTCAGATGCCTACACTGGGTAATTCACCTGAACAATCGGCCCATTAGGCCAGAGTAACATAGGCACCACATACGTGTATAACCTTAACAGCAAAACTATGAGACAACACAATGAATGAAATGGTTGGGGATCATTCTGTGACTGGGCATCGGACATCTCCCCCCATGCAAAGTACTTACTTTCTGTGTATCCATGGCCGAGCCTCTTGTCTCCTCCGGGCTTTTGTAGAGGAGGATAAAGAAAAGATGACTTGTGTGAATGGGTGACCAGCCCAAACCCCTCCTCCTCCTTAGTCGCTGCTAGAACTGCTAAAGGCTTCGGGAGCAAGAGCACAAGAACACCTGCCAGTAGGGAGAAGGACGGGTGACGTGCTGGTCATGTGACCGTGCGGAGTGAGAAGGGGCGGGGCTAGCTAGGAGCCGGGGAAGGAAAGTTGCGCCAGGCAGCGGGAACATTGAATGCTAGCAATGGCTCAGCTTCTAGGGGACTTATTGTAATTCGCACTGTGTTTATAAAAATCAAGTTTTGGAGCAACAGTAGAGTAGTATGAGGTATTTCCTACCCTGCGTGCTGTCGGGAGTCAATAAGGAGCCCCCCGCGCATGTTTATAAGGGGCGGTATAATGATTCGCTCTGGCAGAATCGAGGACAGAACTTGGTGGCTGGGCTTCTAGAAAATAAATAAAAATGTCTAGTTTAGAAGTTTCTATTTTTTTTGGTCAGGGGTAGCTGCTGAATAGGAAAGCTAAATAAATATTGCGTAGAGGCAGTGGGTCCAGTCCCTCATATTTCTCTGGGAAGGGGGGAAATGTTGAAGCATCTGAGACATATTTGCAGTTCTGATGAGGCCTGAGTGATTCTTTGCTCATTACAGAGCTGCCCAGCAAAATAAGTGACAAATCTGACACAACTTGTGTGACATTTTAGGTAGGGACAGATTTATGAACATTCTGATAATTGTGCTTTTAGAGTTGTTTTTTGAAACCACAACTAAACAAGTAGAAAACAAGAATGTCTAGTCATTTATTTAACAATCCTAATTGAAAAAGCACAAACAAAAAAAAAACTGCAATTTTTTCAGATTGTCGCACAAATGTGAGTGTAAAAAATAGCTGAAAACCATGAAACAAACAGATCTTCCCGTTATCTGATCTGGCTAGCTTTTAGATGGCACATTTTTATATTTTGCAATTGTCGTTTTTGTTGCATAATAAATAAAAAAAAATTGTGAAAAGAACTAACATTAGTTCCCACCTGCTTGGTTAGTTACTGGCCTAGCTAATAAAATACTAGCCAGTGTATTTGCTAGAAATGTTCTGACCTTCCCTCATTCCTGCTTCTAGCTTGGTCTCTTCCTTGCCCCCCTATCCCTTCCCCCCCCAGCGTGCCAAATTCTGCCCCTTGCCATTTTTTTATCACAGCTACTTTGGTACAATATCACAAATCATTTTACTGAAGAGCAGGGGTGTAACTATAGAGGAAACAGATCTGGCAACTGCTGTGGGAGGTGGGCAGGAACTATAGGGAGCCCAGTGGGACTTTGACTGAAAAGCAACTGTAATGCACGTTTGTAGAAACGAGCTGTTCCACTGCTGTTCATGTAGGTGATAGCTTATAAAGCCAATATATAAGTTGATTTATGCATTCTAATGGCCAGCTCCATGCTGTAGCTCCCATCATTCCCAGCTACAGTCAGGTGATCTCAATTGTGGCCAATAAAAGGGCAACCAAGTGTTAACCTACAAAGCAAGAAAGTTACAGATAAAACTTAGTCCCTGTAAAAATGTATAATGAAGCAGTAGAGTTCTTAATGAATCAGATTAAAGGAGGGGTGGGCAAACTTTTTGGCTCAGGGGCCACAATGACTTAAGCCGGGCCGGCGTTATGCCCAGGGCTGCCATCAGAAATCAGGGGGCCTCTCAGCTCCCCACCCTAGCATCCTCCCCAACATCCTCCAGCTTTCTGCAGCTCCCCCCCAGCATCCTCCAGCTCCATTCCCCAGCATCCTCCATCACCCCCCAGGGACCTGTTGCTCCTGTCCCTGCGGCATCCTTTTATATAGTTGCGCCCCGTGTGCGCTGACATCAAACGCACGCACCGGGCACAACCAATCAAACCCCATATTTCTTTTAAGGGACCCGTGTTGGCGGGCCGGATTAAAAAGGCCAGCGGGCCGTAGTTTGCCCACCCCTGGATTAAAGTGAGGTAGGACTGGCCAGACCAGGGATGACTTTGATGTAGTTGGCCAGCTTGAATATATTGATAAACAATCCCTTTTGGTATCATTGAATTTTGAATACTGTATATACTCGAGTATAAGCCGATCCAAATATAAGCCGAGGTACCTAATTTTACCTAAGAAAACTGGAAAAACATATTGACTTGAGTATAAGCCTAGGGTGGGTAATGCAGCAGCTACTGCTAAGTTTTAACAATCAAAATAAATACCAATAAAATGACATTAATTGAGGCATCAGTGGGGTATATGTTTTTCAATATTTGTTTAAAAGAAAAACAGTAAACTAGCTCTGTAAGCGGAGAAAAGGGTCAACAAAAACAATATGAGTACTACCCACGCTCATTGCACATTGGCAAACTGGCAGCAGACCCGGTCCCGGAGGAGATGTAAGGGGAAATAAGTATTGCTAGTGGGAGCCTAGGCCAGGGCACTGGAGGGTCTGGTTGCGGGAGGCCTAATTTGCACACAAAGGAGAGAGGGTGCTAGCCTAGAGGGACCCATGGCACCTGACTCGAGTATAAGCACACTTTGGGTGCTGAAAAACTAGGCTTATACTTGAGTATATACAGTAGATAATAGTATAATTGTTTTGTGCATTTTGTCCAAATAAACATTATATGTGAGATACTGCCTATCATTTTCATAACCATTTGGTATATTCAGGGTCTAGGGCAGATTTACAGATGTATAAGGTGGCTGACTCCTAATTACTTGGTATAAACGACTACTGGGACCTGTGCCTGAATTTGACCATACCCTTCCTTTTTATTACTTGCCTCTATCCTGTATCTACTTTGCCTGAATCTAAAAGGTGGTGGAAACATTTTTTTTTAATTCAGTAAAATGTCTTCTGATAAAATAGGGTTTGTGGGGTAAAACTGTAAAAATGTACCATAACTTACTAGCTGGTGTATAATGTAAAAAATACAGTTGGAGCTGGTTGGAGACAGAAACTGCTCTTTCTATCTAGACTGACTATCTCACTTTCCTAGAAAGTGCTCTTTAAGATATTCTGATATTCTAGCTATTCTTCAGATGGTTCTCTAGGGTAGTATGGGTTACTGGGGCTCTGTTGATCCCAGGCTCAGTGGAACTTCCACCTGAGTCAACAGATGCAGCCAAAGAGTAGGATCCAGCCCTTAACTAAACACTATATTAGAGTGCAAAGGGAGTGGTCTACCTATGAACCAATAAGGCACAGAATGCAAATGGTAAACTAGAAAAATGAGTCTTTGCCCAGTAACAGGATAAAGAAGGAAACTGTAGGGTTTAAAGCCATAGGGGCATATTAACCCTATGGGTCCCTACGCACACATAATGGAACTATAGAACTATACAGTATATAGGAGGGTATGAGGCTGTCAAAATCAGTTTATTTTCATACATATAAAATAATAGGTTTATATTATGTTCTTAATTATTTTGAAAACTTTTTATTTCAAATTTTAGGTTTTTGGAGACATATCTCTTGTTACAGAAGTGAAATTACATAGAGAGCTTTTTTGTCTTTTAAAAGGCACCTATCAACCAAAATAGCTTCCCCCACCAGAGGTGTGGGCTGATAGAGGCAGCACTCTGGTTGGAGAAAACAATAGTTTACCAAAAAGCAGTTAACTTTGATTGGTCTACTACCAAGTTTGAAAATTAAAGCAAAGATCTGATTGATTTCATAAGCGCAATTTAGCACCAGTGTAAATACATGACATGTAAAGTTTCATAATACTCTTAAAAAAGAATGACAGAATTTGTAGTATTTTTTTCTCAACCCTGCAGTTTGAGTGCCCCAGGCACAGTTCATACACTCTGAACTGTCAAATACAAGTGACTGTATGATAATCCATGCTCTTATATTCAAGTAGTAACATAGCAACGACATATAAACAGTGTCAAATGCTCATATGCTAGGGTATCAGGTACCATGTCATATGGCATGCCTCCAAGAGCACACAAACTGACAGATCTATGTATAGCCCAGTAAAAGCGTATGTGTATAGCCAGATAAAGTTTTTCTACATCTGCCTGGAACCTGCATCAAGCTGTATAAAGGCCAAAAACTGTGTTTTGCTGCAGGTGACAGCGTAGCGGAGCCAAAATAGGGATTGAGAGTCTTCGAGTGTGCACTGCCGCCCCACCAGGGCTTTGTTGCAGGGGGTGGGGCCTGGTGGACTGATTATACGCCACTGACCCTTGGTGTGCTTATAACTGCCTACAATAAAATACAGTGGGGTGTAAGTGGATAAAACTAGTACCTTCCAACCAGTAATACATAAAGAGAAAAAAATGCATTAATCCACTTGTAATACAAAAAAGAAGTGTGTTTATTGCATGTGGTAAAGCTTGACACTTATTCACACCCTGCATAATGTTGGGAGGGGGTTAACCCAATCCCTTCCTCAGGTGCAACTAACAACAGACATCACCAGTCTTTTATATCTGCAGTTACAATGCCCCCTAGTGCCCATACCAACAGTTCTCCTTGTGTTTATCCATAAATTATCCAGTGAAGTCCATCACAATGTCCATAAAAAAATAACCATAAAAACAAAAACCTGTAAAAAAGCAATGGGGGGGCATGGCCTGACGCACATGTGCAAAGCTCCGGCAAATGCTGAGCCATGGGCAAAAATAAAGGTGCGCCGCAATGTTCCAGACACACAGAGCCCCTGCGTGTCGCCTCCCAAGATGGCAGCGCAGCAAACATTTTGGATTGGGAGGAGGACTGGGATCAGGTACAGGGCAAAAAAATGACTTCACCATAATAAAACTAGACCTTCAAAACTTGGGTGGCCAGACTTCTTTCGCCTGTGATCGACCGATGACCGGGGAAAGCGGAAGTGCGGCGTTAATGCATACATATGCGACACAGTGTACGCATGCATTCACGCAGCACTTCAGCATCCCCGGCTTCATCGCGGTCCACCAGAAATCCATGGGGGATCGATTGGTGGACCAATATCGACGTATTGGCCACCCCTGCACTAGAAGATCATGCCTGTAAAATCGCAACACTGCAAGCCAAGTCAGATGATCTGGAAAACGGCCTGAGACGCAATAATTTACGTCTCGTAGGTTTCCCCAAACGAGCTAAGGGCAAGGACATGGAAAGCTTTATAGAAAATTGGATCATACAGACATTTGGCAGAGAACCCTTTTCACAATGCTTTCTAATTGAAAGAGCCCACAGGGTTCCTGGCAAACCTCCACCACCTGGAGCACCCCCTAGACCACTCATAGCTCGCCTCTTCAATTACAGGGAAAGCAACAGAATTCTCCAGGAAGCCAGAAAATTTTACACCCTCCATGGCTCCCTGCAACCCAAGCGGGCCCAGATCACCGACAAGGCGCCACAACACCTAAAATGAGGATACGCTCCAAACCTGGATGCAATCTCTTCCCGGTTAAAGGAACTAAGGAACTGATGCAAAACCCTCTGGTTCCCATCCCTGCAGTTACAGTTAAAGTTTTTGGGAATGAAACCTACTCAAGTTGGGGACAGGCGGGTGGGATGTTTTTAAATAACGTACTTAGACTCTCTGCACTTTCTCTGTCGTTCCTTCCTAAGTTTCTCCCCAATCATTGATACTGACCCCCACTTATACCTTATACCAGGCCGCACCACAGATAGAAAAATTCGCAGATTATATATTTACATGTCAATTGTACATGATAACCCTGGCCTTCGGGTTATAGCCACATTAGACAATGAAAAAGCGTTTGACTCCATTGAATGGAGCTTATTCTGGACTACAATGAAGGTTATGGGAATTGGCCCCAACTTGGAAATGGGTGGTTGTGCTCTACCACAAGCCAATCGCCCTTATAAGAACAAACCACAAGATTTTTTATTTTTCCCACTAAGCAGAGGTAACAGACAGCGGGAGTCAAAAGCCTCACAGAAACGGTGGCAATGTACCCTGATGATAGTTCCTAGAAGATCCACATAACTTCCTAGATACAACCCTTGCTGTAATTAATCAACATACTAAATTAACTATAAACTAGAGCAAATCACAAATCTTCCCAATAGATATTTTCCCCCTAGATAATCAAGCATACCACACCCCCGCTACAATGGACTCCAACCTTTACATACCTCAGAATCCAAATTCACAGAGACTTAAATAAATTCCTTGAACTCAACCTCACACCATTGCTGACCCTCCTAGAATCTAAAATAAAGGGATAAGGCACTCTTCCACTGACACTACTGGGGCGAATAAACCTCTTTAAAATGATACTACTCCCCAAATTTACCTATGTGTTCCGTCAAGCTCCAATTCTTATCCCTAGTAGTTATTTTCGCAAATTGAATCCAGGATTCGGTTCGGTATTCGGCCAGGATTCAGCCTTTTTCAACTGGAAAGCTAACCACCCTCCAAAAAAAAATAAAATGGGTAGAGATGGTCAACGCCTCAGTCCCCCTTTACCAGCTCACTTTCCTACATAGAGGCTGCACCAAAAAGGTTAGCAAAATATGATCCCCATGGATCTCAGAACACATCCCATTTTTAGTACCTCAAGCTGAAGCAAATGAATACCGGTAAATATCTTCCCCTTTACCTTCCCCTCAACCTCCACCCCTCATAGAAATGACAAGAAACCATAAATAGGTTGGGTAAATTATTTATTTTTATTGTTGACTATAATGTATAATCTTTATGAAACTTTGATTTCTCCTTACTTTAATGGCAATCGACCCATACAGTACTGCACAAGGCAGCTACTTGACTTAACTATATCTATGCAAATCCATTACCTGGTAGTCTAACACAAACTACTTCTGTACAAATGTACACATGCTATACTGTATGTTAAAACCTGTACCCTAATGTTTTTCTTTATTATTATTATTTTTTTTTCCTTTTTTCTATTATTTGGATTTTGTGTTGTTGTATTGGGATGAAAATTAAAACTCAATAAAAACTGATTTCGGAAAAAAAAAAAAAAAAGCAATAGGATGCATATCCAATGTATAAATAATATTACCTGATGACTTTTTCTCTCTCTCTAAGAATTTGGATAGTTACTAATTCTCTTTTCTTTATCTGCAAGAAATAATCCATCATTAGTGATATAATACATAGTCACAAAAAACAATTGAAGTTAACTATAACAGCTTATGTATGTTGTCCCCCTCTGTAACAGTCATTACATCTACAGAATCTGCCAACTTGGTTGGCTTGCATTATGTCTAAATTAGGCAAAGGGTTAATACTCGTGGCTCTTTTGCATGTGTTTTATATATTACTTCTAAGTTTGTTCAAGCGTAAGTGTATTTGTCTACAAGTTTGTCCTACATATGGACCACATGGACATTTTAAAAGGTAGATCACATTTTTGGATAGGCATGTGAAATAAACTCCTACTTCAATATTGAAGCCCAGTGAAGGATGTGATATTTGGGCCCTTTAATAAGGCCTTACAGTTTTAGCATGACAGGCATGGGAATGTACCATATTTTTAGGAATAGTTGTTTGGGTACTGATGGGGCTCTCATATCAGTAGATATCAGGCTATTACCCAAATTCTTATCTCTCCTGTATGCAAATAAAGAGACTGTGCCAAAATATTTTGAGGTGGATTCACTATTTTGTAACAATGGCCAATACTTCCTTATAATCTTTTTAATGGCTTTAGAGTGCGTAACATATGTGCTCAAAAAAGTATTATTTTACCCTTATCAGTTTGTTTACTTTTCAATAACCCATCTCTGTCAATATCTGCCACCTTTTTCCTTGTCCCCTCCAATAAGTGTTTAGGGTATCCTCTTTCCCTAAATTTCTGGGTAATAATGTGTGCTTGCTTCTCATACATATCCTGTGTAGAAGTGATCCGTCTTGCCCACTTGAACTGACGTTTGGCTAAGCCCTGTTGTGTGCCTGGTGGATGAAAACTATTATAAAGTAGCATACTATTTCTGTCTCTCGGTTTCCTGTAAATAATTGTTTGTATGAGATTGCCTTTTTTGATCACTTGTACATCTAGGAGGTGTATAGTAGAGCTGTGATGTTCCAGTGTGAATTTTATTGTTCTATGTGCCCTTTTCATATAGTCAGCAAATTGGAGTAACCTCTGTTCTGTGCCCTTCCAAATGAATAAAATGTCATCCACATATCTTTAATAGTGAAAGATATTTCCAGAAAACATCTCACTTTGCACAAAAATCTCCATTCTCAATGTCATGCATAAATAAGTTTGCATAAGTTGACATATACATAATAGGGAACTTGTGCCTATAATGCACTTGAGATGTCTGTTCCCACTGCCTCGGAATATATGTAGTTTGCTTTTGTGGCAGTAGGGGCCAGTATCCAGTGACTTACATTGTGTGGGGTACTAGCACTTTTCCTTTGTATAAAGATTGTGGGATGCCAGTACTCACTTCCTTTCACTGTCTAAAATGTCCTTAGAATACCAGGATCCACTGCCTTTTACATATATAATGTATATAGGGTGGCAGTGTCAACTTATTCACTCTGTATAGAATGTATGGAAGGTAGATATGACCCCTGCCTTACTTTAATATATGTTGAGGGTTTTATCCACTTTATCTTTGTATTGCCATCTATTTTATCCGTTGCTGGGGTTTTTATCCATTGTGCTCATATGCACATTACACATTTTTTTTAACCCCCAAAACTTTCTTATTATTGGTCCACGTGGAAGCAAAAGAGAATAGTTTTCCCCTCTACACGTAATATATCACTTATGTCAAGATCCTCCACTATATCAGGGCAATACTTTCAGTCTGATAATGCAATTGCTTGTCAGTAAAAGTCACAATCCAACCAAGTCACCTACAGCACCTTGTGTGTATTTATTAACATCACAGGTGATGTTGCGCGTAGCAACCAATCAGCAATTAGATTAGAATGGTTATCTACAAGTTAGAAAAGAAAAGCAAAAATATAATTGGTTGCTATCTGCAACATCACCGCCGATGTTTGTCTCTAATATTAATAAAATCGCTGCTAAAAGTATCTCATGAACAAGAAACATGGTACATTTTCTCATCAGCCGTGGGTGCTGCCTCTGCTGCATTGCTCTGCCATCTTGTGCTCCTTTGCACTGTCCGGAAAGCACGTGTGCACAGTAGAGTGAAATTTGCAACTTTAAAGTTGGAGTCCAATCTTTACTCTACTGAGCATGTGTGGTGTCCAGGATACTAGAAGAGGATAGCTGAGGCACTGGCAGTAGTGTGCATCAGGAATTCCACCCTGGGTGGCACCCCCAGTGAATTTTCCTTTACTTGTCCTTTAACATGTGTTCTTTATTAAGAATTTGTTTCTCTTTACCACAAATATATAAAAAAAACAAATTTAAGTTGACATTACATGGCTTGTGCAGAACACCACATCCACTAAGTGCCAGTGCATATAGCAGAGTATTACAGCAGCACAAATGCAAAACCCAGTTGTCTTACCTGTAACATTGTATAGCCACAGTCAGTTGAGTAACTATGAACACCATTGCAGAGTTTCATGTAAGATCCACTATTTACTGCAATGGAGCACCAATACTCAAAGCCCAACAGCTTCTTAGTACTTCCTTCCTGTTTATCTACCAATATCCCTATGCTCATGCCCAATGCAACATATAATGGCCACTTTATACAACAGTTTCTTTTCTTTGAAGGAAACCTATTTATTTGTGGCAGTGGGGCTTGTAGATACTCCTGAATTGTTTTGAGTTGTAACCAATGCAATCCTTCTATCTCTGTCCCTGGACCTAGTAGTTCAAATGCAGAAAATGTAAAGGTGCACGCTGGACCTCCCAAAGTGAGGCGATTTTCATTTATACCCAGCTAGGACCCCTCCCAGTATTACTGAACTTTGGCACCTACCTTATGAGTCCCACCCATTTCTAGTCAGTTATTTGATAAGCTACTTCTAAATATAGACATATAGGAAATATGAAAAGGTTTTAGGGTTAGTGTTGCCTGTTTTGGGAAAATGAGCCAGGTTGCAAATCATACAAAAACCTCTCAAACCCTATCTCCCTCCCTGATACTCTGAAAGCTAAAGTAGTACTAGTAGTAGGAAATCTAGTTTGGTATTCGTTAGCACCTTGTAGCAGTATGCATCACAGATTACTGCAAGGATCACAAATTCTTTGTGTAATTAAAGTACATAATTACTACTGTATGACAAAATATTTTTTAGACATTAAAGGACAATGAAAGGTTAATATAAATTAAAAGTAAGTCTAAAGGCATTCTTTTTAAGCACTTACTGCATATCTAAATTCCCAGATCCCTGCTTGCTTCTCTGAGATATGGTGCTGGCAGCCTACAGCAGTGTGAAGACTACAGTGACATCACTGAAATCTCTCTTCCCTTCCTGTAGGTGCCAGTGGCAGCTTTCCTATTCTCTGAGCATGTGTGTAACTTGATCCTGTCTCCTGTTCTGAGCTACACATGCCCACCAGCCAATCAGAAGCGGATCTGGCAGAGGGGAGGGGGGGAAGGAATGAAACATGTGCAGTATGAAGCAAGAAGGGAAAGGAAGGGAGAATACCTTTTTAGAGATGACTGCCTGTTCTAGAAAATGTGAAGTAAGTGTGACTGAGTAAATATTTGATTAGGTGAGCCAAAAGTGTGGTGTTTTTACTAAACAATAGGAGGACTATTGGGCAGTATGTTTTTAAATTTTGACTTGCATTCTCCTTTAAGGGGTTTATGTAATAAAAGGCACTAGGTTTGCCTAGGAATAGTAATTCATAGCAACCAATCAGCAGGTAGAATTTACAGGTCACCTGTTTGGACGCAAACATCCTAGTGGTTGTTATGGGTTACCACTACTGAGAACACTTAGTGCTTTTTATTACATATGGGGGTTAGTAGTATTTATTAACCTTACTAGTGATGTTGCCCATTGCAACCAATCTGCAATTAGATTTTAACCGGTCACCTACAAGTTGGAAGACAAGGATCTGATTTGTTGCTATGGTCAATATCACTGGTGATATTTGTCTCCAGTGTTAATACGCCCCTTAGTGTATGTCTGGCAATTAAATTTACATCAAATTTTTTTTTAATCCCATAGAAGGAAGAAAATATAAGACAATGAGAGAGGACGCCAAAAGAACGCCGTCCTTTGATATTAAGAACTACAGTGCAATGGCAGAGCTTGGAAAAGGTGGCTTCGGCAGAGTGAGTAATGCAATTCTAAATGGAAAATCTTTGTGTGACACATTATTGGAACTTGTTAGGTACCAAAATATAGCTATACACAGAGGTGGCACAATGGTAGTGGCTCCTCTAAACACATTCCTGGTATCTTTGCTATGCTAATAATGTCTGTATGATTTCCCCTTATGGAAAAAGGAAAGGTTGTACTCAAGAGTAACCATAGATAGGTATTTTGTGTAAAAATCTAGTAAGAAATTGACTTCGCCTTTAAATAAAATATGGATTGTTGTCTAGATATTTCAGTATATTCAAGCTGGCAGACTTCATCATTTATCCCTGGTAAGGCAAGCCCTACACTTACTTTGATTTAGGATTATATGTATTTGTATCAGCAACTTCATTTACCAAGGTTAATACCCTCTAATGATTGCTCTGTTTTTTGGTGTAATTTCCCCTTATAGGTTCAGTTTTCTTATAGATATATTATTTCCCATTAGTCTAGAAACAAAATTTCAAATCTTATAGGATAAATTAGATATACAATACATTTCAGGGATCATCTCTCGACGTAGAAGAGACAGACTAATATTACTTCCTTCTCACTCTTTTTTCTAGGTGGTTTTGGCTTCCTACAACATCAATGAAGAACTTGTAGCAGTGAAGGTCATCCAAAAGAAACAGGAGAAGGACTTCAAATATGTCAGAAGAGAGACCAAGATACTACAGTTAGCTGGAGGATGCCCATTTCTGTGCAGGGCATATGCAACATTTCAAACTGAGGTAAAAGAAATGAGCTATGGTCTTCTTCTTCCAGATCTAATGGTACTAATAAAAGTATTTTATATAACATATTTATTTTTACATGAAACTGCATCACCACATAAATTAGATAGATTAGATTTTGGATCCCCTGGTAAAAGAGCAAGAGCAGTAAGGGGTACAAGAACAATTCTACCTAGGGGAACAGCTGCACTCTGCACCTCACCTTATTAATTTTCTAAATTGTCCACCTTATCCATTTTTATGTCTCACCCTATCATTTCTTTTTTTGTATCCAGTCACTCATATTATTTGTCCTGGAGTACATCAATGGCGGCACAATGGACAAGCTTATAAAGCGCCATGGACAACTGAACACTCACCAAATACTGTAAGTAATATCCTAATTGAACAGGAATAAGCCGGTGGCGGTACACTTCTCAAGAACATAAATTTGAATTGCGGAGCAGTTCCACAGTACAAGTATGGAACCTCTTGTACAGAATATTCCATTTTCCGGATAACCAATCCCATACCTGTATTGTAAGTAATATGTGACCTGACCTTACAGGAAGGTGTTTAAGTGGTTTGTATAGAATTTACTTTAATTTTTGATATATATGTCATGAGGCAATCTGCAGGTACTCTGTATATGATATTGATTTTCTAACATGATTTCCATCTACTTTTTTTTTTTTTAAAAAAAGGTTTTATTCTGCAGAACTGATTGTGGGGTTGGAGTTCCTGCATACCAACGGGATTGTTCATCGGTAAGAAAAATTTCCTTTTCTGTAAAATTCCCTTTTATACTTAGATCTATTTCTGGGCATAATTACTTTCAATGTCTAATCCTACATATCAATGATGCTTAAATCCCTGATGCCTCTCTTGGGGTGTTTTATTTGTCCACTATTAAAGCCTACTCTTTGATTTTTCCTGAAGTCCTTTAATTCCTCCTCCTAGCAACATGCTATAAACTTTCCTTCATATGTCTTATAGTGACCTCAAGCCTGAAAATATTTTGATGGATGAAGAAGGCCATGTGAAGATCGGAGATTTTGGCCTTGCATGTACCAACATATTCAGTCCTGAGACATGCCGTGGGTTCTATGGAACACCAGGATATATTGCCCCAGAGGTGAGATTATCAGTTCCCATACATTTCATATTATAATACTCAATTTTTTATTTAACAGCAAGTGCCATGTAGTTGTAGAACAGGCCTGCCTGGTTTCCTTAAACCTTGAGCAAGAACATAATCATTCACTTGGAGTTCTCACTCTATCATTGCCAAATCAAAATATAACACTTGAAGAGATGCAGATAAAAAATGAGTTAGGAATAATATATAAAAGTAGGTGTCTTAGAAATTTCTTACATGTTGACAAATAACCTTTTTTTTCTTTTTAAGGTTTTGTTAGACCAACAACACAACTCAGGGGCTGACTGGTGGTCCTTTGGTGTCATCCTGTATGAAATGGCTACTGGTACTTTACCATTTTCACAGGATGACACCACAGACGAAGAAGAAAACATCAAAAATATAATCAAGGGGCAGCCTGAGTATCCCAAATGTCTTGTAGAACATTTGATATCACCTTGATTAAAGGGAATAATTATTGCATTTCTATTATTTATTACAGAGATCAGTTAAGGGGCTCAGTAAGAACAACATCCCGTTCCCTGAAGACAACGCTGGTGTGATCCGCATACTAAAGAACTTTGACTATGTGGATCCAAGCTGGCAGGAGTGAGACATCTTTGTACCAGCACAGAGGTAAGAAAGTGAGGCAGGATAAAATAATGTTAATAGAACCAATAGGTCAGATTAGACTATGACTTCAGAAAATCTTTGGTTTGTTTTTAACCAGAAGGTGCAGCACCTGCTATTTATTTTTAAAATACTCACTTCTCAGTCATATGAGCTCTCAGGTATTTCTCCAAGCATTCCCTGCAGATCACTCTCTGCTGGCTGTAAAATCTGTTATAGTCTGCAATATCACTATAAGGTGGGCAAATCTAATAGTCTGTGATTGGTCAAGAATGTTGGGAGGCAACAAGAAAACTCAGAAAGTTCAAAGGGATACAATTGTGCTCTGGCACACTGTTAGCCACAAATGTAAATCTAGTTTGGCAAACAGTATGTTTAAGGGATGGTAATGCTACTCACAGCTAAATAGGACAGTTTCTACTACACAACCAATACCTCAACATTCACTATGACTCCAAAAGCTGTCAGAAAGGTCTTAGATTTGATCCTTACTTTTCTATCACAAAGATGTAAACTTCAAGAGGATAATTCTTTATGCTTTGTTAATAGGAGAACATAAGTTCTACCATGCTGAACCTGATACTGTATATATATATAGCTATAGCTTACTTGAACATGTCTTTTTTTCAGGTTCATCCCATCCAAATGTACCTCAAACAGCTCTGCAGACATTCCACCAGGAGACAAGCTACTGTAACATCTGCCTCATTCACCTGCCTCATTGTTTCATCCTGTATCATCGGTAAAGTATAACATACTAGCTTCTACCGAGGTGAGCAGATACAATTTATTGCCATTTTACTCTGTGAAACTGATCCCACTGCTGGTTTCACTGTCACCTCATCGCAGGCAATAACTAGATATTCATTTTTCACACTGCACAACCTACAGTCTCCAGACCTTATCATCGTCTGTGATGTCACCAGAGGGGGGGGATAGGGTGGGCATAGCTAGTGGCCTGTAATTCCATCTTTGGGCCAGTCACTAGCGGTACAACTCTAGTGATATCACAAACTACATCCTACATCTCACAACTATAGACTCAGATTCTTTCCACATTTTCCCTTTATTTTCACCATTTTTCAAACAACACAAGCTTCTTCTTCCAGATCTTATCATCATCTGTGATGTCACCAGAGGGGGGGATAGGGGTGGGCATAGCTAGTGGCCTGTAATTGGCTAATTTTCCATCTTTGGGCCAATCCAAGCCACTAGCGGTACCCCTCTAGTGACATCAAACCACATCTAACAACTGCAGACACATGCTTCCTTCAGAGCTTATCATCATCTCTGATGTGGCCTGTGATTGGCCAATTTTCCATCTTTGGCCAGTCTAAGTCACTAGCGGTACAACTCTAGTTATATCACAAACTACATCCTACATCTCACAACTGTAGATTCTTTCCACATTTTCCCTTTATTTTCACCATTTTTCACACAGCACAACCATACATATTCCACATACATATTCCACACAACACAAGCTTCTTCCTCCAGACCTTATTATCATCTGTGATGTCACCAGAGGGGGGGATAGGGGTGGGCATAGCTAGTGGCCTGTGATCAGCCAATTTTTCATCTTTGGCCAATTCAAGCCACTAGTGGTACCCCTCTTGTGAAATCACAAACTACATCCTACATCTAACAACTGTAGATTCTTTCCACATTTTCCATTTATTTTCACCATTTTTCACACAGCACAACCTTCTTCCTCCAGACCTTGTCATCATCTGTGATGTCACCGCAGGGGGGGGGTTGTCATAGCTAGTGGCCTGTGATTGGCCAATTTTTCATCTTTAGGCCAATCCAAGCCACTAGTGGTACCATCAGAAACTACATCAAATAACTCAAACTCAAGACTCAAATTCTTACAATCTTATGGATGATCAGGTGGGATTTGTTACTTAAAAAAAATAAAATAAAGAAAATGCACATTTTCCTATTGATTACACTGCCTATGTATGTATATCTGTATTTATATAGCACTACTTGTATATTTTACTGTAATTAACTAGTAAATTATTATAGTGCAATGTAAAAATATGTAGTGCCAGATAATGTACTACAGGGCAAGGGACAAACGGGGACATGTCTGTCTTTCTAAGGTGCTGGCCTTTTGGGTACATATGTTGTTCTTTTACAAAAAACTTGTGTCTGGCAGCTGTGTAGTGATAAGGGGTGAGCTGGGGGAGGCATCTAGAATTGTGCCCCTTAGTGCTTTAGCTTTTATGTCTAGGGTTTTTGTAAATGACTCCTATAGAAAAGTGGTAATCGTGCAGGGAAACTGAGGTTTGGGGATTAGGGGAGGGTTCAGTCAGAAATGGAAAAGAGAAAGAAATGGTAGCGATCAGAATAAAAAAGTTAAAAAAGTAGACTGAACTTATCAAAGAGACAGGAGTGTCGGAGAAGGGAACAGGAAATGTGAAAGGGAAGAGGTAGTAAAGGCAAAAGGACATAAGAATAGGATACAGTGATTGTACCTTTCCTTCTCCTTTAACATCAAGCTCTGAGATCAAAAGTTGACAGAAGCAATTTTATGACGCTTATATAAACACTTGCCCAAAATTCGCTCCATACGTTTCCTACCTGTGCCTGCCCTCGAATGAATTGAATACACTCGGGTGCAGACACATGTAACCGATGTCCGCATAAATATGCAAGAAAATGCAAAGTCTTGGGTTTTTATGCGGATATCGGCTACATGTGCCTTCACCCGAGTGTATTCAATTCATTCAGGTGCAGGTACAGGCAGGGGGAGTTTTAAGTGTATGAGCGTATTCTTGGCAATTGTTTTTTGGGTTGCTGAAAATATGCACCATACGCTTTGTGTGGCATTAGCCTAATGCTCACTTGTTGCAGAAATACAATGAATGCAAATAAATGTATTAACCTGTTTGTATACTGGCATCTTGTGGTAGAATTATAGTACTACAATACTATAGACAATGCATTAAACACATTTTATTGTACACCCTGCAGCACTGCACTGCACTGCAGTGGGACAATGTTATAGTTGGGTTTACTACCCCTTTAACATATGATTATATTTATTTAACTACTTGCCATGTTCTTTCACTTACTAACATATAATTATGATGAATGGTGACAGGGGAGGCATTTATTAATAGCTAGGTGCTATTGCAGAAACACAAAAGGCCACTAAATGGGGCCCCTTGGACATCGGTTGTGCCAATTAATGCCAGCACTGCTACTGCATCCTGCTCTGAATTAAAAATGAGGCACAAGGGAGCCCTGTACTTACAGACAAACTTAACTATAAAGATGCATATGGCTAGAAATGTCATATTTTATTTAATACTGGACTTACTGCACCAGCCTAAAGGATCTCTATAACAGTAAGGATTCAGGCCATGAAAGTTGTCACAGGAGCTCCCAATTTTGGATTTACATTATTTACATTACATTAACATTTATTTATAAAGCGCCAACATATTCCGCAGCGCTGTACAATAAGTGGGTTACATACATTGGACATACAGAGTAACATAGGATTCTGTTGGAATGTCAGTAACACATACATGCCCAGTGTGCCCTGAGCAGCTGTTGAGAAGCTTGAGGGTCTCTGGAAATCATTAAGCAGAAAATGAGGTTCACCTGGCATTTAAGCTGATTCTAAGGCTGATGGCAGACGAGGCGTAGGGCGGATATTTTTGCCAAGCGGAAAAGCGCTTTCTGAAAATACCGCCCTATGCCTCCTAAATGTGCCTGCACCCACATGAATGGAATACGCTCGGGTGCAGGCACCTGTAGCCAAAATACACATAAAAACGTGAGAGAATGCAAATTCCCGTGTTTTTATGCGTATTTCGGCTACATGTGCCTGCACCCAAGCATTTCTCATTCATTCAAATTTGACTGCAGAATGCAATGGTCTCTTTGCTGCCATGTAATGAGAATCTGAATAAATTACTAATCGGCCTTGTACTGTGACTTTTATATTCTCTATATTCCTGTATATTGTATTGTGTGTTAGCTCAGGTAACTAACAGTAGTAGAGTTGGGGAGCTCAACTCTCTGTTAACATACCCATAAGGGTATCAGGTGCAAAATACTGGAAGAACCTCACCTTGCATGGGGGTCAATATCCAACAGCAAAAAAATCCAGTAGCACACTGAAATTGCAAGCCGTGTAAAAAAGTGTTTTATTTGCCCAGGTACATACAAAAAACAAGAGCAATGTTTTGGGCCCCTCCGGATCCTTTCTCAAGCTCATTTAACTGCAGCAGCACAGAGCGTGTACAGTGAATCAATAGGAACAACACTAAAGGCATATTTGGAGGCACAGATCTTCACTATTAAAAGGGCTGGGGTTGCCTCGGGCTCAAAACATAATGTGCAGCTTTTTTACACTACTTCTTTGCTAAGCTTTAGTTTTCCTTTGACACTTGGTCATAAGCAGGCTTTAGGTACTGGGTTCCCCAGTGCCTTACATCACTAGGTGATCCTGGACTTGGATGTTCTAAATAATGCTAAAACTAATACACAAATTTGATTGGGGCAAGGTGCAAAAAAACCCAAAGGTTTCATTTGTGCCTTTGGGGTTTTTTACTATTACTGTATTTACTGTAGAGCAATGATCCAGATCAGCCATTTATCAAACTTTGGTTTCAGGACACCCAAAAGAATTTCAAAATTTTGTTCATCTTTAGGTTTGAGTTAAAATGCATTAAATAGACTGAACAATATATCATAGTTATGTAAATCATGTCAGTAAATTGTGCTCCAAATATTTTTTTTTTTTGTGTTTTTCATCTCTGCAGGATCCAAATATTAGTCTAGAGGCTGGGGCCTCGTTATCTCATAAACGCCCATTATATTTAATACCTATATGTTAAGTATCAGAATGCTGCTTGTTTTGCCATTGGAACACAATTGCTAGGGTTGCTTTCAGTAACAGCATTAGGTCAAACAGAGTTTGGGACGTTCCTGCCACGAGTCAAGTATGTTCCCTGAGGTGGCTCTACCTGAGCAGTTTAGAAAACCCTGCACTACACTGATGAGCCCCAAAACCAATCAGTAGTTGGGAATCTGATCAGCTATTATGCTGGCTTTAGCCTATAGAATAAACCCATGTAAATGGGATTTTCTTTGAGCTCTTTGGGATTAGTTCCCAGAATTCCTTGTTTTTTCCCTGAAGTGGCAAGCTCCACAAAGTTAACCAGTGCGTAAAGTTCTTCTTTCTGCTACTGTGGTTGATGGCAGACCACAAATCTTGGTATTAGGTCCATTTTATGTTCTAGATTTCTCTCTCATTGCACAATACTTGAATCAGCTTTTCTATACAGGTGGGCCTTTAGGGAGCGTTTGAACGTTAGTAAGGGGAGAGTTGCATGGATTGAGGCAGTGAGTTCCAGAGACAGGCAGAATCCCGGGAGAAGTCTTGCAGTCGGGAATGGGACGAAATCATGAGAAGGGGAAAGGCAAAGGAGTGTTGAACAGCATTTCACCATGTAGCAGTCTGATGGAGAAGTCTGGGTGTGGCAGATGCCAGAACACTACCTATCTGAAGTCATAGTGCAGCCAGTGGAAGCTTGCTGGGGGAGGGATAATGGTATGGGGCTGTTTTCAATGTTTTATGCTCGACTATCAGAAGTAGTAGAATGTAACTGGCATGCACAGAGCCCTGATCTTATCCCCATAACCATGAGATAAATTGGAATGCTGAATGTTTGTCAGGCCTGATCATGCCCAGTCTCACTATTGCTCCTATGACTGAATAGAACCAACAATGTTCCAACATCTAATGGAAAGCTCCTAGCAATTTTACTTTAGCAGTATTAAATAAAACCACTAAAGTCAATTACAGTGGACCTCCTGGGCATGAAGCCTGTCTGGTCTGCGTGGATAAGGTCTGGGGACCACCTGATGGAGCCTGGCGGCCCACTCAAAACTTTTTAAAAGCCACTATTTTCTGCCTGGCCAAATGAGTCTCCTGTGGGAGGAGGATGGTGGTGGGAAGTCACTTTAAATAGTTGAACAACAAATTTCGCTTTGGATTAAGTCACCAAAAACCAAATGTTTGTAATAATCACAATAAGTGATCACAGTAGGTCAGAGGTTTCCATACTATGGGGCTGCCCACCTTAGAGGGGCTATGCATGATTAGCAATTAGTATATCCTTTCAAGTGAATACCAGTTCTTTGTTCTGGATACTCTCACAATCAAATGCCAGAGTGACTGCAATGAAAATATATCACCTACTGATCAATCTTCTGAAAAATATTGGATCACAAAAGGTAGCTTGAACCCAAAAAGTCCAGAATCCTCTTTGGTTCTGGTCAGTGGGAAAATTCACATAATATGAAATGAGACTCTCAGACCCTAGCATGGATAATTATTCAGAAGCAACACAGGAAGCTCCTATAATGGCATTATAATGTTTTCAGTAGATCAAAGCCCACAGGGATCACAGTGCAGTCCAATATTTTGGTTGATTTACTAAGGAAACCAAAACAGAAGATACAGCAATTAAATGAAGGTTACAATTTCAATGATAAAAATATATAAATGCAGTAACAAATTTATTGGGAAATAAAAGTGCAACAATTTTGCTACAAAAAAGGTTTATTTAACTTTTTTTTTTACATAAAAAATCTATACATCTTGTTAGACTAAAATACAGTTTGCATCATTACTCTGACAGACATTTAATTTGCAATAGGGAGAAAGAATAATCACTTTCATTTCCATATTATTTAAAAAATAGTTTCTCAAAGGTATCTTGCTCTTTCATCTAGTATTAAATGGAAATCGTACAAGTCAGCCTCAGTGGTTGGAACACGGGGGACGCGCAATAACAGGGCCAGGGATCTGTTTGAGAAAACCCTATACAGACAGCCATGAGACATACTGCAAAGCCGCCTTATCAACCAGCCTTCTTTTTCTTTCGGAGAATTAATGATACATACTATTTATACATATTTACATACATGTAAAATGCACAGATGCTGTTTCAGTGGTCCTTTGTGAGTGCACACAGCAATGCATTCCACCCTCCAGGGAAGGTTGTGTTTAATGACAAGGCAGAATACATGGCAGCTGCTTAAACTCCTGAGTTCTAATGTATCACTAGGTTAAACATTGTACAATACATTATTTAAGCTTTTGCTTCTGTAAAGTTTCTGTAGCCCACTGCTATGCCAAGAAACTTTTTTAAAAAAATGATATTACTAAATTTGTAGTGTAATGGATTCAGTGCTATGAATGGGTTAAGTACACAGATTTGCCATTTGCAACGTATGAAACACTATCCCTTTTAGTGCACCACCAATGAGTTTAGTCCCTGATACGCTGCACATGGAACACTATACTGGGTGGTAAATATTTCCCCCCCTCAGAAATGACATAATAAATGGAACACAAGCCAGCAATAGCGCAATCCTAAAAACATTAGAAAAGAATTTGATTTTGTAAAGTGCAAAAAAATACATGAATTCAGCATCAAAACTGGAAAGAAATATAAACATGGCAAGCAAATGAGTGTACAGAGGTGGGGTGGCATCAGGTACGGGGGGGAAAGCCAACAAGCTCCTCTGCCTTTATGACAATGAATAATATTTCACCCAAAAAGTCTCTGTTGTGTTTCTGAAAGAGCACAGCAATGGTCAAATTCCCCGTGTCAGGTCCTAAAGGAAAAAGGCCATGTATTGCTAAAACTTATTCAGTACAATCCCCCAAATTCATTGCTGGTAGATGAGAGCTGCACTCCAGTCAGTTTGGACCCATTTAAAAAAAAAAAAAAAAACAATTCTTGTTCATGACTGCATTACTAATTCCCACATAGAGCATCCCTACAGACTGGAATAAATAGTCAGAGCCCCCCACCCCCCAACACACTGTGAGAGGTTCCCTGTCCTGAGATGCTGTTAGTGTTCATGGGAAGCTGCACTCTTTCAGTGCATAGGGCTGCTGCATGTGGAAATTCATAGAGCAGCTCTAGGCACTGTAAAAACAAACAACGGGTAGCCATTAATGGAATAAATGTAAAACTGACATACAAATACGGCAAAACAAGTCTTTGAAGAAATCCTAATTAAAAAAAAAATGAAAATCCCTAAATGTTTGACTGCAAGTGTGCCTGATGTGTAATCGCTGATGCAGTTACATGAATACTCAGATGATGAGCAGAAGTTGCAGTAGCCTACTGAGGGATGCCCAGTACAGTGCTCCACATATACAGTTGTGTTGCTGTTAAATGACCAATGGGTTTATATACAACAATCTGTAGGAGTTTGCATAGCAGTAGAAAGCTCTGTATTGCGACCCAGAGCTACTTTTACAGCACACTGCAAGGGAAGAGCAACAGAACTCAAATACTCAAAATGGGTTGTCTGCAAGCTCCATTGGTTTTGCAGTGTTTCCATACATTAATACACTTACTATATGTTATTATTTGTATTAATAAAAGGCTGCCATTTTGAAGGATTTTATCTTGAGAATGTTAGTGTAGAAAATAACATATGTAAATGCCTTAGCAAAATAGGTCTTTGAGATGATTAGCAATGTAAAAAACAGATTTCTGGGTACTTGCCAGTGTTCATAGGATCATAGCAGAAGACAAAACCCTTGTGGTGACAGCCCTGCATTAACAGAAAGATGACTTTCTTGGGGGTGATAGACGATTTTAGTGTTTTATTGCAAAGCCTCTCTTAACCCTCATTTATATTGCGAGAAATCCACAAGCACCATTCACTGAAATCTTACACCTGACTCCAAGACATATACAATCTGCCCTTAAAAGGTCAAGTGACTGTGGGTTTTAAATGCCTAAACCAGCAACTACAAGGAATCGATTGGCAGGAGTTGAACAGTGACAGTTCTCTCATATCTTCTCACTCTCAGAGAATAAAGGGAAGCAGCACGTTTCTGGTGAGCTTCCTGCCCATGGCCTTTGCTTGGATAAACCTTTAAATAGAAGACTTAGGCTTTCCAAAAGAACAAATCCACTATGGAATGCAAGCTGAAGCATCATACCTTAATTTATATCAATAAACTAGGTTATTGTTGCAAGTGGTGCCTAGGCAGAGAAAGTGCAACTCCACTGGAATGAATGGCAGAAAAATGGCTCACACTACAGACTCACACTAACTTTGCCACAGTGCAAGTGACACAATGCCATCATGGTTTATATTGCTAAACAGCAAAATGGAATTTTCATGGAATTACTGACAAATATTGGGGAAAAAAAGCATACTGTGAAAATGAATAGGGATAAGATAGCATTCTCACAAATTGAGCATTGAACAAACTAAGCATAAAGTCTAATGGATATCATAATCAAAGGGTAAGTTTCTGAAAACTAGTGGCATAAAGAAACATTAGGTCATATGATTATTACTGGGCGAAAAGCAATTCTTACAGTATATTCTCTGTAAATACATTTTCAAAAATAAATCCAAAATTGACACACGTTTTAGTGCATTTATGCTGTAATTATGTGTGACATCTAACATACTGTATTACTTCCTTATACACATCAAAATATCATTATAACCACTAGAGGTCATCTTCTACTTGAGTCTAAGGAAAATGAATTTAAGACATAACCATGCAACAGTGAGCTTGTTAGAATTTCTTGTATAACATAGGGCCTTTGTACTTCTCTGGTTATTACAAACAGCAGCCCTATGCTATATATGTCTATGAAGATTTTCATTCATCCAGGTCATGGTATATCTAGTATAAATAAATTTAAAGCAACTGGACTATATGCTATAAACCTATGCTATATACTGTTTGCTCCCATTTACCTTCCAGGGAGCTTACAGTGCATCCCTCCTCATCCTGGATTCATGTAAGGGTTGTTGCACTGCCACCAGACATACGGTAATTAATGTGTACATTCAAGTGGCTTTATCTCAATAAACTGAATGCAGCATTCCCAGAAAAACAGCTGCAGGAGTACCGTGGTGGTGGAAGCCCTTAATATAGGAGGCCAAAGATTGGTGGAGTTGTGTTTAATATAATATATGTGTGTGTGTGTGTGTGTGTGTGTGTGTGTGTGTGTGTTTCTGAAGCAAACACACAATTTTTACCAATGCAGGGCAACAGTAAATTATAATTTAGTCTCCACCAGCAGGGGTTTTGGTGAATATTTTGTTTATATACATTATAGGCACCCATGGGCCAACCCCCAAAAGCTACCACCCTAGGCATGGACCCACGGCTGCCTATATAGATATTATATATATATATATATTATATTATATTATATATAATATATTATATTATATATATATATAATATATTATATTATATATATAATATATATATTATATATATATTATATATATAATATATATTATATATATATATATTATATATATATATTATATATATATTATATATATATATTATATATATATATATTATATATATGTGTGTGTGTGTGTGTGTGTGTGTGTGTGTATAAATATAGCTCTGGTCACAGCACAATATAAGCTTTATTCCATTAAGACTTCGGGGCTCAAGATTAGGTATCCCTGCTCTATCTATTCTCTGCTCTTATATTTCACTGAGTGGAACAAGATGGCGGCAGGCCAATGCACTTTTTAAAGAAGAGGAGTGCTGGTAGGACATAAGTGATTAGAGTCACTGAGGGATTCCTAAATTTTGCACCCCCAAGTGATTTAAAGCATCAATTTTGCTCTGTTGATAATGTTTAAGAAAGGTTATGGTATTACATGCTACCTTTATATTAGATATACAGATAATAAAGATCATAGACCAGTGATCCCCAACCAGTGGTTTGTGAGCAACATGCTGCTTACCAACCCCTTGGATGTTGCTCCCAGTTGCTCATATTTGGAGTTTCTGGCAAGGAGGCAATTTTGGTTGCATAAAACCCAGTGAAAAGCCAAACACAGCCTACTAGCATAGGGGCTATCAAATAGCCAATTATAGTGCTTATTTTCACCCCCAGCAACCATGCTTGTGTTGCTCCCCAATACTTACCAAATGATTAACCAAATGAAAAAAATTGTAGTTTCATGAGACTGAATGAAAAGTAATTTGAGTATAATATCTTTTATGCTAGCCTCCTATAAGACAGTATAACGCACACTAGTTTAGGTACGCAGGAATGATAAGAATATTTGTATACCTTTAGAAAGCAAAAAGGAAGACAATTTTGTAGAATATTAGAAACTAAGCTTTTTGGCCTAGTAGGAATGGCAGAAACATAACATACCACTGAGAGTGAGAGAGAGAACCAGCACTGGAATAATGATTCTATATTTAACAAGAGAGGTTACCTCACAGAGGTATTGCTAAATAATCCGTTACCATGAATGTTTGTCTACTGCTAAATCTGCAGTCGGGGGCCAAGGGCTAACCAAACAACCCAGTGTCTGGTGTGGTTACATCTAACCAAAATACACCTGAGCGCCCTTGTAACCTCTGCTACCCATTCAGTAATAAGGAACAAGCAAGGGGTGGAGAGAAAACCTTCTCACACATACGTATCATTTTTGTGAATATTCAAACTTGGAATTTTTGTATTTTATAATGGTTTGGGTAGCTGTGAGGAAATACATGTTCTTTATCACTTGATGGGTGCCTTTTGTCATTTCTGTAAACAGTCCTTACTCCTGATTACCGGTTTCAGTCCTCCATAATATCGGCTGGCCTGTGTGTATGTTTAGTGCAAATTCTGAGAGATTACAGGAATACAGCAAGGTGCTTAAAAGAGCGTTTTGTTATTTTCTATGGAAAAATGGAGTGAATAAAAAAATGTAAAAACAATTCTATAAAAAGAAATATAATTTTTGCATTCCCTCATCTTGTAACATTCTAGAACTAGAATTTGTTCCCAAACGACAGGCAAAAAAAGCTCAATCTACCAGTGTATAAAAAACATAATACAGAACACAGAGGCATCAGTGAAATGTAGACAATCCCATGTTTTAAAGCATTTAAACCCGACTTAAAAATGGGGGGGGCGGTATCAAGATTCACTTATGTTTTTATGTGTTTTTTTTTTTATGTGTTTTTTTCTTTACTTTCCATACGTTGGACACCTAATACAACCAAAAAGAAAAAAGTATATAAACAATGCTGCTTGCAGAGACCCATATAAGACAGAGCAAATATATATGTATATAAACAGGAGGTTATAAACCCTGCTTTCATTTTGGCTGCTTGGTTAATTTTGGAATGTCAATGGGCTCCAATATTGCTGGGCTAGATTCAAGCTGTACTTGTCCCCGAAGCCTAGAAAACAAAGTCATACATAGAGATCTTAGACACATTGCAACATGTAACATGCACCACAATTCAATCCCCAAATAACAGCAGGATGGAGCTATGAAACTAGAGGCAATATTGGTCAAGTCTCCATTTTACCTTATGAGTAAGCAGCCTGTAAATAAAGTCCCTAAATAAAGCGGTTTTGTTATTGGCACTTTTTATACTTGAATGGGGGCTGACTATTTCCTTTCTGGCAAACAAAAGCACTATCCTGCTTTATGGCTGGGATAGTAGACATACTCTCAGGATCAGAACTACTCTTTCTTAAATGAAACGTAGGATCACGAACCCTCTAGGTGAATGGCTTATTAACATTTACTACATTGAACTTAGAGATACTGTGGCTGATTTAAAAATGCATAATTGGGGGGGGGGAGTAAATAAATGCAATTAATTCATAAATAATATCAATAAATGAAATCTGAACCTCTAATGTGACTGACAATAAAAGGCCACTATTAAAGCTTATGTGATAAATAAAAAGAAGTATAGTAGAAGTGATTATATAAAGACAGCATCCATTTATGGGAGAGTGGAAAGTAGACTTGTCTTTTATAAGCATGATGCTCAGGCCTTAAAGATGGAAGAATAAGGAACAGTGACTGTAGCCCACAAATACAGAACAATTTCACCACCAGCACCATCTATTAACATATAGGCCCAAAAGAAATAATACTACTTATTTGGAACACAAAATAACAATACATTATTAGCACTACAGCAATTGCCATAAAGAATTCCTGACATTTCTGTATATAAGCAAACATTCCTGACCATGTTTCACTTTATGTTTAGCATTTACTTCAAACAGACAATACAAAATCCATTAACCTTTTCTATACAAGTTTCTATGTTGTTGGCAAGGGCTTTAACAGAATGTCAGGGTCTTAGAATCCACATTTGCACATTATTTTCCCTGTTTCTAAATAAAAGGGATGAGATTGTTACCAAGTAATGCTGTTCCTAAAGTGGCAACAGATGCTTAAAGCACTATGAGCACCTCAGAATTACAATTGTAGTCTCTCTGCCTTTGCCAATGATGACAGCCCACACTGAATTATTTATTCATTTGAATGAAGTGATAGAAGTTAGCAGCATAGGCTGTTCTATCTCTGGTGCAAGGCAAGAAAACAGCAAGCAAAGGGCAAGGTACTCAAAGGTCTTTATAGTAGTGTTAAAGATGTGCTGTTTATTTAGGGAACCATGGTTTTGAGACATTTGACAAAAATACAAACAGATAGAGAACCTAAACTTTTTACCCCTCCACCTAGAAAATAGTGCCAAAAGTTAGTATATAGTTGCTAAGTAAAAGTTCTATACATATGCGGATGTGTAGGAATGTTGGAAAAATTGTGTGTAATATAAATATTGATATAATGGTACAAGGAGTTAATCATACAGTGGTTAAAAGTGCATAGTCATGTGGGTGTGAAATAGACAAATCTAAATGTGTCTATTGTCATTGGCTGCATTGTTGAAATTCTGTTTGTATCTGTAACGTTGACAAAGGTCTCAAAGGAGACCGAAAATTTGTTTCCCCAAATAAAGAGCATATCTTTAACACTACAATAAAGACTTCAGAGTATATTGCCTTTGCTTGCCATTCTATAAATATGTTTTGCTACGTGCACCCAGGCATTCTTATGTGAAAGAGTGCAGCTACTTGGGACTTTTTAAAATATATGGTATATTAAGAGCCAAAAATCAGTGGAAATGGTTTTCCTTTTTTCCCTTTTTACTTATGACAAAGTGCTGGCAGTTGAAAGAAGAAATGTCCCATAGTATTTATATTTCTAGAAATGTGCAGTTATTAGTATAATTTTGAAGTCTTTATACTGATGAGCAAACAAATAGAGAAAGTAACTAAAGAAAGAATAGATGCTTTGGAGTTCAAGGCAGAGCAGTTATAAGCATCATTAGCTTAGAGTTGTGGCAGCAAAAAAAAACATTACGAAGATTAAGGGTGGTGCCAAGAATGAAAATCTTGGATAAGACGAAACAAGTAGATATCTATGGGTATTGTGCTCCTAAAGAGATTTAAACATGACTTTGTCAGCCATGATTTCTGGACATATGAAGCCACACACATAACTTTCTAGAATTCCTGAGGGGTACATATATTATATGAGCAGCAATATGAAGGAGATTAACCCAGGATAATTACAGGTAATAGACATACATTTGTTCATACTTTGAGCATATTTAGATTGGTTAGTATTTCCAAAAACAAAAGGAAAAGAAGGAATAAAGATTACACACACATGTTTTAAGAAAGATGAAATGAACACTTCTGACAAGTTGAAAGGAAATTTAGTGATTTAATATGGGCATGTGTAAAACTGTACCACTCTAGAGTATAATAATCCAACCACTGAGGCTTTTATTGGCCTGCCAAATATTTTGTCTAAATACTGAAAAACAAATGTAGCCAATTACGCTCTGACTTTTCGTGTGTCAGCACACCAAAGAATTTACTATAGTTTTGCTATTCCGTGTCCCCCACAAGAAGAATGAAAATCCTGCCTTTGTGTTCCCTGCAGCTCCGTGTTCCGACCATACAGAATTTTTAGCTCTGAAATTATTTCTTTTTCTGTGTTAGTTGCTCAATGAATGCGGGAGCTGCCTGGCAGTAATGCAAACTAAGAATAAAAATGATTACTATACATTTGTACAGCCTTTGGAATTCTTTATGATGAGAGTGCTATACAAAACCTGCCTTTTATAACAGAAAAATTGAATCTTCCATTAACATAATGGGTATATATTTTCCAATGGAAATAGATCTGAAGTAACCTCAAAAGGTTATAGTACGTAATAAGCCTTAAATAAGGTTACTGTACAAGAATCCAGTGCTCCTTCAACCAGAGAACAAATGTGGAAGTTCCTTTCAGCTTGCTTTTATAGGTGATGGTCTCAGATGCGAGAAGAATTCTGCTAGCCAAGTGATAGGCAAACACACAAGCAGAAAAAGAAGAAAGTCTTGGGTTATGCAGACAACAAAAGTGTCACCAGACGAAGCCCAGTCAGTGAAGATAGAAAGGGACAGGAAGTAAAAATAAAATTCTTGGAGTATGGCCATCTCCTTGC
This sequence comes from Xenopus tropicalis, assembly GCF_000004195.4. Taxonomy (NCBI): domain Eukaryota; kingdom Metazoa; phylum Chordata; class Amphibia; order Anura; family Pipidae; genus Xenopus; species Xenopus tropicalis. Next base: position 120,244,628 of record NC_030677.2, on the reverse strand, counting down.
TGCCACCTACCATTGGTTTCAGCTCCCTGCCCTCAGCTGCACTTCCTGGCTCTTTCATAGCTCTTCTACTGTTTTCCACAAACTCCTGGAATGAAACACAGCTATTATCCGTCAGTTGTAACATGAAACCAGCAACTTTTTGTACCTATATTATTCTGAACAGGATGATAGAGATAGCTACTGTTGTGTCTAGAGTTTTAATAGCATTCTTAAGGCAGGGTTAAAATTGTGCTTGGTTTAAAAGGTATAACATGCCACAATATGCGACAAGTGTGTTTGTATTATAACTGCTGACACTAACTTGTATAATTACTACATTTTTAAAAAGCATCCCGAGTAGAGTAGAAATTATGAAGTTTTATTCTATTTGTTCGAAATTATCCATATTTTATTAGGAATCTCTGCAAGCACCTTCAGGTGTAAATATAATTACTCATGTGATGTCCATCTGAATGTGGCATTTTTGGTTTTAATCCTATATGTTGCAAAGCTGAAGAAATTAATATATAATCAATCATTGAATCAATAATTCCTACCATTTAAATGTTAAAGCTGCAGGTATAGGATCTATTATCCAAAATGCTCAGGACCTAGGGATTTCTGGATAAAAGATCTTTTAGTAAATTATCTCTTTATCTTAAGTCTGCTAAAAATCATTTAAACATTAAATAAACCCAACGGGATTGGTTTGCCATCAATATGGATTCATATAGCTTAGTTAGGATTAAGTACAAGCTTCCTGTTTATTTTTACAGAAAAAAAGGAAATATGTTTTTAAATTTTTTTTAATATTATTGCTTAAAATTCAATATATGGAAGATAGCCTTGCTGTAATTTGGAGCTTTCTGGACAACAGGTTCCCAGATAATGGATCCTATACGTGCATTATGGTTGTCACCCACAATAGTTGCTCTCCCTCATAGGCAAAATCTTCTCTGCAGGAAAAAGTCCACTGACTTCCCGACACCAGAAATACTGTATATACTCGAGTATAAGCCTAGTTTTTCAGCACCCAAAATGTGCTAAAAAAGTCACCCTCGGCTTATACTCGAGTCGGGTGCCATGGGTCCCTCTAGACTAGCACCCTCTCTCCTTTGTGTGCAAATTAGGCCACCTGCAACCAGACCCTCCAGTGCCCTGGCCTAGGCTCCCACTAGCAATAATTATTTGCCCTTACATCTCCTCCGGGACCGGGTCTGCTGCTAGTTTGCCAATGTGCAATGAGCGTGGGGTAGTACTCATATTGTTTTTGTTGACCCTCTTCTCTGCTTACAGAGCTAGTTTACTGTTTTTCTTTGAAATAAATATTGAAAAACCTATACCCCACTGATGCCTCAATGTCATTTTATTGGTATTTATTTTGATTATTAAAACTTAGCAGTAGCTGCTGCATTTCCCACCCTAGGCTTATATACTCGAGTCAATAAGTTTTCCAGTTTTCTTAGGTAAAATTAGGTACCTCGGCTTATATTCGGATTGGCTTATACTCGAGTATATACGGTATGTTATCTCCAATTGACCAGCAACAATGTAACAAAAGTACCTTTTAAAAAGCAGTTAGGGCACTAGAAAGGAACATTTTGCTCCTTCATGGCTGTTTATCAAGCTTGATTGTATAAGCTCAAAACTTTGCTTTCCTGTGCCCCACACCTTTCTTTAATAAAGATACTTTTATTAAATTTTTCCTAGTGCTAGTTGATACCTACCATGAGAACCTTGTCCATGTAAAATTCTTTGCCGGGGCTCCCATCATTATACTTTGTGTCAATAGCAAAGCACAGGAAGAGGACATCAACAACCATTTCATAGATGGAAAGGAAACAATGTGCAACTAAAAACGCAAACAGGCAGACAATGATGAGGGGAAGCACCCAAACTGTGTAGTCCCGTTGATAGTTCAGTAGCATAACCCCCGCTAGTCCTGTGCTGCTCACAATCAGAATCTAAAGGTAAAAAAAGAGAAGACAAAATATGAAATCACTGTACATATGGTGTAGTTTTATGATGATAGAGAGCATTGTGGTCCAGAAACTCAATTCCACTGTTCTTTGCCTTTGAAAGATTCACTGCTAAAGTGAACTTGGTACCAATAATATCTGTGCTGCTACCACCTGAGGGGGCAGGGTATCCAGCAATTAGCACTTTGTCAGCTGGTTCATATTATATCAATTGCAAAGCATACTGGTGCACATTTATCTTGCACCTAATGCCACAATTATGTAGAAAATCCCTAGTGCCAGAAGGGCAGAAAACATTCTTAAAATGATTCAGAACAGGACTTTTCATGTACAGGAATGTGAAAAAAAAAGACATGACAGCTTGTAGTTCTGTGACAATAGCATTTACCACTTGCCTACAAATGGCAGAACTCAAGTATCTGACAATGTTAAGGTTGTGCCATGGTCGATTGGTTACAGATAAGCAGCGATTCACAAACCACAGAATGAATAACAAGTGGGGGGAAAAAAACTTCCACTATCCTCTTACTTGTGCACTTACAATTTTATAGGTACAGCTATAGGACCTGTTATCCAGAATGCTTGGGACCATACAAATGTAATTTTCTGTGAATTCAATATGTATGGAATATGACATGCATATAATTAACTTATTGCTATAGCTTAGCAAGCATTTTGAGATGTTTCCAAAGCATTACTTTATATTTTTGTGTCAGATATAAACTCTTTTTGTCAAGAAAAATGCTAGCCATACACATGCCGATAAAAGCAGACAGGCCAATAAGCTGTGACTTGGTCTGGAAGGACAAATATATGGGAGAAAATCAAGCAGATATCATTCAAACAGGTTTGAAAATACCACAGGAGGAACACGTATATGCATTTACATTGTCCTTATCTGATGGGTTTCCATAGGCCTCAATGCCAACGCTCAGATCAGACCAAATTGGCCCTATGCATACGTGCCCTTTAATTTTACTTCAAATATTATTTTTATTGTTTATCATTCTATTCAGGTCATTTCCTTGCCTACCATTTAGAATAGATGCCTAGTTGGGATTAGACCCTTTAAACTCCAAACTGGGACTAAATAGTACAACAAGGGAGATTTAGTCATTTTCTTGCTGCAAATATGCAGGATTCTGACAGTAGTTTTTGTTAGGGTCATCTCACACGAGGCGTTTTATTTTTTAAGGTAAATCTGTTCTACCGATGGCGACATCTCCTTAAGGGCTCAGGCACACGGGGAGATTAGTCGCCCGCGACAAAACTCCCTGTTCGCGGGCGACTAATCTCCCCGGATTGCGATCCCACCGGCAAAAGTGTAATTTGCCGGTGGGATGGCATATGCGGCGGCACGATTTCAATGAAATTGCGCCACCGCGTATGCCATCCCACCGGCAATTTACATTTTCGCTGGTGGAAGGCCATTTCAGGGAGATTAGTTGCCCGAGACACAGGAAATTTGTTGCGGGCAACTAATCTCCCTGTGTGCCAGAGCCCTAAAATGCTCTTCAAAAATTGGCAGTGGAAAACACACACCAAATAGGGCTACTACAGAAAGCACAAGTGACGAGTATATTTTCTGATTGGTTATTTCCATTAAAGGTGTTTTCTTCACCTTTATATTAAGTATGATGTAGAGAGTGAGTTCACTTTTTATGTGTGGTTTTCCAGTTATTTAGTGTTTGGTTCAACGTCTCTCCAATTTGGAATTTTAGCAGCTATCTGGTTGCTAGGGTCTTGTTTACCAAGCAGTGGTTTAATGAGAGACAAGAATATGAATAGGAGAGGCCTGAATAGAAAAATAAGGAATAAAAAGTAACAATAATAAAACTGTAGCCTGGCAAAGTGACCCCCATTTGAAAGCTGGAAAGATGTAGAAGAGGAAGGCAAAATAATTAAAAAATAAATAATGAAGACCAATTTCAAAGTTGCTAGGAATATGACATTTGTTAACATATCAAAAGTTAATTTAAAGGTGACCCCCCCTTTAATGCAGGTGGGAAAGTATTTTCGACTAATCTTTCCATGTGCCATAGAGAGATGGTAGTGCTAAGCAACTGGTTAACTTTACCTAAATACTGGCTGTTTGGCCAAAATAAGTTCTATTTTATATCACCTACGTATATAATTCTGGTTTGGGAAGCTGAATTGTGGATGGCAGGATAGAGCATGGGATTCGCTGAACAATAAATAAACTAAACTGCTGGTTTGAAAATGATCTTGTATAGATCCTCAAATCTGTGCCAAGTTGGACAACCTTGATCTGTATCGTGGCAATAAGTTTAACCACAATGGCAATATGTATCATAGAGAAAAGACAACAATACCAAATCTGGAAAATTAACTGGGGGTAAGTAACCCTTTAATGTTACTTTAAATGGCTGGTCTCTTTATTAGCAGCTTGTCAGTAAATATTGTAGGTCTTCCAAACCTTTTAACATAAACATCTATCTATAACATATCATTTTATGCTTACAAAAGAGGAATATTCCAATATAACACTGACTGGTTAAAGTTCATCAAAATGCACAAGCTGTTGCCTGAATATCTTTTCTACCATTAGACATTTTAGTAAACAATTTCAATACAATGTATTTGCCCTCAAAACTAGAACTGACAGTTTGCTGCTGTCATTAGATAATAGCTGCCGCCACTTGGCAATCCCTGAGGTTAAACAGAACTCATTAGCCAAGAACTCACATCCCCCTCCCTGTTTAATTGTGTATTTCCATGAAATGGGATCAGCACAATGAATTCAGCTCTTCTATTACTTTGTAGTTCTGATAGCAGGCAAGTGACAAAAGAAAGGCTTTTTCTGCAGCACTCTGAAAATAAAGGCACCTAGCTAGAGGTCATTTCACACACGGTTAAAATAAGTATATGGAATTATCTGTCTTCGAATTTATGTGACAAGATTGCTAATGTTTTCAGGACTGGAGTAAGCGTTGATTGTGACTTCAAAATGTCACAAATGGAAGTGGCATGTGTGCTATTAATTATATTTCTGCAGGGTGAACAAAATACTATATTCTAAGAAAGCTAGTGATTTCTAAGCGCCAATATTAGATGATCCAAGATGATGCAGTACTTAAAATATATACTCCAGAAATGACAAATGGTTTGCATGTGACTAAAGAACATAGGGCAACACATCCTGCTTATTTTCTTACTGGCCTTTTTTTCATTATTATAGAACCAAAATATAGCACAGTCTGGTGGTTCTAAACAGTGATTTTGAGGCAATAAAAATGCTGCCATCTGCAACTAAACTAGAGCAAATGAACTTGAGTAATCATTGAAGATGTTTCACTACTCATCACAGTAGCTTCTTTAGTTCAACAGACTCGTAGGGGGAAGTCCTTGGCATATTAACTCTTCCACTAATCCAATCACAGTGGGGACTGTAAGGATGAAGCCACTGAGCTACTCAGTAGCAGCTACTTGTCATGGCTTCTAAATGTGAGAAAATACCCTGCCATAGACAATACTGAGAACTGCCTCTGCTAAAACACACGTAGACAATCATCAGTAAATGAACTGCATTGTCTTTTTCTGTAGCCGTGACAAGTAGCGGCTACTAGTGGCTCCATGTGTCTTCACCCTAAGGGCCGTGGTAGACGAGGAGATTAGTCGCCCGCAACAAATCTCCCTTGTTGTGGGCAACTAATCTCCCTGATATGCCATCCCACCGGCTTGAATGTAAATCACCAGTGGGATTGCATATGCGGCAACGTGAATTCCTGAAATCACGGACGTTGCCTTGAGAGGAAAGTCGCTGCGTATGCCATCCCACCGGAGATTTACATTCTCGGAGGTGGGATGGCATTTCGGGGAGATTAGTCGCCTGCGACAAGGGACATTTGTTGCAGATGACTAATCTCCCCGTGTGCCACAGCCCTAACTCTTCAGAGAGGTGACAACTGAAACTCACAGCAGATGGATTTCAACACTGCTCGAGTATGGAGTTTCTGCAGGCTGGGAATCTACCACATTAGGCATCAGCCTAATTGTGTATTCCAAAAGAATAAAGGAGACACATTTATATAATAATGTTTAAGTAAAGTTTATTTTGCTCAACTAATATAATAAAAAAGAATTTGGAATTATTACCTGTAGATTGTAAGGTCTTGTGAGCAGGGCCCTCTGTTCCTAATGTTACTCTGTATACCCTTGTTTGTTGAAATTTTTAAGATTCCGGTTTGTTTAAATATATTAAAGCATAAAATTTGCTGGCGCTATATAAATAAATGATGATGTGACAGGTCCTCTTTAACAATATAATGTTATTCCGGTGCCCCCAGCAAAACAGGAAGATATTCAACATGTTTTATACTGTCAGGTTCACTATTGCATATAGGTCCAGAGTTAATGAATGCTATTTTTAATAAAAACATAGGTTGAACAATGACAACTGGCTATCAAGTTCAACCTTTTATGTCTAAGTAATACTTACTAACCATTACCTGATCCAGATGGAAAAAAAAAAAAAAAAAACCCTTCTGAAGCCTCTCCATTTTGCCTTAGAGGGGGGGAAAAAATCCTTCCTGACTCAAAGTTGGCAATAACACCAGCCTCTGTTCGAAGATCTGTTTTTAATAACCCTGCATCTCCTTACATGCTAAAAAGTCATCCAACACCTTCTTGAAGCTATCTAATGTATCAGCCAGTTCAACTGATTCAGGGAGAGAATTCCATAACTTTACAGCTTACTGTAAAAATAACCTTTATGAATATTATGATGGAACCTTCGTTCCTATGAACATGCACACAAACTGATTTAGTAGGTAATGAGGGCTCTATCAACAGGGGCTTACAATCTAAACCATATCTATAACTGTGTAAGCTGGCAATACTTGCACTGACCTTGGCAGCCAACTTAACCACTCTTACCAAGATTGCAATCCACTGCACCTAGTTTGGCTCCAAAACTACAGCTTCCCTAATGATATCTGATTGGACAGTGGCTAGATATCAATGTAAAAAAAAGAATGCCAGACAACCCTCTAGGGAATTTAATGTATTGGGTTGTGGGTGTTGTTGTCCTCCAAAGGGTCTGCATTGAGCCTCAGTGTGATCTTATAATTGGCTTTGGGATTATCTTGGATGGCCAAATTGGGCAAAGGTCCAAACATTCCTGGCTAATACAGTACAAGTTTTCATTAATATGACATTTTTACAAAAAAACCACAGTATAATAAAAAAAAGAGAGAGGATTTGCTTATTAATAAAAAAAATAGAACACAAATTAATTTCTACTTTCTGCAGACAGACCAAGATACAATCTTACCTTGCCAAGGAAAAGCATAAAATCCCCCACTGTGTTGATAGCTGCCACTCTCAGAACATTTTCCACTAGAATGACTAGTGCATCTTTAGCAGAGGTACAGAAGTTTGTGCTGTTGATAGCAGTGGCTGTGTAAGCATTCTTATACGAGAAGAGATAATGCATTTGTTAATTTATGGTCTAATTCCCAGCTCTCTTAAAATTAAAATTAGTAGAAAAAATGAAAATAGTCCTTACTGAAAAAGAAAAAAAAGTAGAATCCCAGGGATCTATCATGACCATTTTAATTTTAGAATAATTTCAACATAAATAAGTAACGGAGATACTACAACTAAGACATACTTGAGAGATATTATCTGTATTTAAAATTAACTGAAGTTGTTGCTTTTATTGGAGTTTATATATATATATATATATATACATACATATATATATTCCTAAATATTCAAGTACATTTGATTTAACTTGAAAGCCGCTATTATGATTTACAAGACTGCTAAATCAGTTATTTTTGCTTTTATCTGTATGCTTGGCATTTGAAAGAATTAACCAAAAAAAAAAAAAAACTACTACAAAGGCAACATATGGAATTATTTAGCTTGTTCCAGGCAAGGACAGGAAAAGATCAGAATCACAGAGCTGCTATTTCACCATTTCAATTTCATGCTTCATTCTTTCAAACCGAGTCATAATGTCACTACCGAAAAATTGCATCAGTTACAAATCTAAAATGTAATATCTTGTTGTGATATATTATAATACAGAATTTTAAGCAGGATTATACACACCTCTACTAAGCTTATTCAGAATAACAACATGTGTGTTGATGACTTGCTGAAGGTCAATACTAGTAAACCAATAGAATTTTTTTTTGGGCTATATGAGGCAGTGTCTACTGTAATTTCGAAGCAACTAATATAACATTCATATTCAGTATTAATGAGAACTTAACATGTCAATGATATTTCATCATAATAGGAATGCCCTCTACTAATTCCTTAAAAGTTCATTACTCTCTCACACCATCTCCATGTATGTGCAACCAGCTGTCCAGCCTGCACCTTTTATTACATACACAAAACAAAGGTCCCTCCAACCACCACTTCGGATTCCCTACAAATTCCACTGCCTTCTCTTTTGCTCTTTACCCCGTACAGCAACTACAAATCCCAGTAACATATCCCCCACTCCACTGCTTATGCTACAGCCTCCTTTATTTCACTTTGAGGTTATGCGATTCTTAAAATAAATAGAATTTTATTTAACAATAACTTTATATTAAAGAAAGAACCAGAAAGGAACTGCACGTGAGAACATGTGAACTGATATTAAAATACTGCAACCCAAAAGGTCACACACACACACACACACATACAATGTGTTTTACTAATGGAAGCCCTTACCTGGTTTAAATAAGCTAGGCACTTTTCTAGGCACCACAGGCAGCAGATACAGGATTTCAGCATACAGCGTGCACAGGCATTTTCCTGCAAGCCAAAGTAAGATACAAGCAGTTTATGAGATGATGGTGGGTGGAATAAATGCTTTTCTTAATGTTATGTTAAATGGTTTTTAGCAACATTATTTTAGTAATGACAAATCTTATATTTCTGCCAAATGAAAACATAATTCAGGGTTTTACCCAAATTTAAAAGTTTTTAAAAACAATATTAAAACCGTTTTTTTTGTTTGTAGTTGGAACAGTAAAAACAAAAATGCTATAAAAATGCTGGCTTTTCAACAAAACTAGGGGCTATGAGGGGAAGAAGGATTAGTAGTGCTGTATAATATAACCTGGTCACTATAGAAGCAGTTCCATGCGCAATATGGAGCATTGCCCTAATAAATATGGAAAGATCTGGCCAGTCTGGAATGAGGCGACTACCTAAAGAGATTTGAGTGTTGCTTTCTTGTGCTAAATATCTGTTTGCTCTCAATATGTCAGTTACGTATTATGTCAACATATTGCAAATTGTTAGAACCAGCTTCCAGTAGTGATCCCCAAACAGTTGCTAGGGGGCAAAATGTTGCTCACCAACTTTGTGTACAAAGTGGGTTTGCATTTGTGCACTTGCATCTTTGGCCATAAGTGGAAATAGAATAAAGCAGGGAAAGAGATAGTAGAAAAAATAAGTGTTCTGAAGGAAGAATTGGCAAGGGCATAATTCTGAAACAGGCATATGACTTCAGCATACTGATATAGCACTATTGCCAACACAGGTAATAAGCATGTATAATTAGCCATAATAATACAATCAGTGTGATTTATAGTTCCAAGTCCAGATAGTAATCGGGCAGGCTGTTGTTTTGGCCCCCTCTACAGATTCTGGGAGTGGCTCAGTCCTCGGCTAATATTGGCCTGTATACAGCCAATAATTCAATGATACAAACTGCAAGAGGGTGGTTTATACACGAGATATTGTGTTTACCTTTCCTTTCAGCTGGCTATGGATGTACATTAGGATCATTCGTGGAATTTTCACCAATGTGATAATAAAAGCTCCTTTGGCCACGGTCCCAAGATGGTAACGAATGAGTCGATTTACTGAGGCCAAAATTGGGGTAAATGGAAGATCATTTTTGTTCCTGTGGAATAACATTAATAAACATTGGCAAGAATATTACACAGGCAAATGAGAAGGGCTATGACACACAAGTGTTGCCTAATATACAGGCTTCACAAAATATAAATTTTCATAGCCTGAGAATACTTCTCACAGATCCAAATTTATTCCAAACTGCCTGCTTTCAACAAAAAATGTGCTTATCAAAGCATCCATCTTGCGTAGAAATATATCTTGTCAGTAACCTAGTGAAAAATTGCAGAAATAAATGTGCTGACTTAGCTGCAAAAATAGATCATCATATAAATGATTGTAGATCACATATAAATATGAAAAATCTTCATAAAGTTCACAGGTATTGGTGTAAAGAAAATTAATATAAATTACATCTCATTATAATTCGACCTTCAAACAAAAACCCCTACCTTGTGAAATAATAAGTTACCACAGCTCCGGCAATGGTCATTTGTTGGCAAGCTAGAATAAACTCACTGATCCAAATGAGCCCCACAAGGTGGTACCACCACATGTACTGCAAAGGGCCATTGATCCGGAATTCCACAAACCCCTGCTCATTAGTAGATGGGTCACCTAAAATCAAAGAGATCAAAGTTATTACAAACAATGAAATGCAGTGATGGGGAAAGCCTAGTGAAGAATTAACTGTGTTAATTTTCTGATTTACAAAGAGAAGATATTTAATGCTTCATTTTTAATCATGCTTAGCACTACCATGTGTGCAATATTTACAGCAGGTTTCTCTAACTTTTGCAAAACAGAAGTACATGCTGCAGAAGCATTGATTCCCACGATTTAGTTAGTTGCTCCTCTGCATTTTATTGAGAGGTACAGGAAAATGGTGCACGATTGGAAATTCAGTTTGACATGTTTTGGGAAGGTGGGGCATGACTCTGCAAGTGGCCCAAGTTTTCTTGTCCTTAGGAGTTAGCCCTCCTATGTTGGGCCATTCTCTTACAGAGCAGTGGTTTTGTTTCCTCAATGTATAAGTCTGAGCACTTGATTCACTACACTGGGCAGCATAGACAACATAACTTTTCATGTGGTTTGGTGCTGGGTCTTTAGGGTGCACCAACTTCTGCCTCAGGGTGTTGCTGGGTTTGAAAAACACAGGAATGCCATGTTTGTTAAAAATTCTCTTAAGTTTTTCTGATGTTCCACTGACGCCACTTGCCACTTACAATGCTGCTTTGACATCCTTACTCAAGCAGGTTCACAACAATTCACACAGTACAGTCATGTACTTTACAAGATTAACACCTTCTCAATGAGAATCATGGTACCATTGTGGCTGGATCATACTTTCTCACACCTGTGAATTTCAGCCAACACCCAACTGAATAAGTCCATGGAACCATTCTGATTGAATTTCTGTGACTGTACTACCCGCAATGGTTTAAATGCTGGGGAATTCCCTACCCCTCATTTGAACTGAAGAAGCCACTTGGATGAGAGGTGTTGTTTTAGACTTAATTCTACTAGACACTGTATATCATGACCTGGATGAAAGACATTCTTCATAGACACATTGGGGAATCTAAAAAACCACTTAGTAAGAGAATGGCTCAGCAGTTTAGCTACATCTCAAGGAAAGGGGATACTCATTTGAGGACAGCAATGTTCATATTTTGGAAAGAGAAGACAGTTTGAAAGAGGTGTGAAAGAGGCCATTTATGCAAACTAAAAAAAAAACATCCCTGAACAGAGGAGAGGGCCTGAGACACTGCTTATCAGCAACCTTGTCCTAGCGGTTTAATAACAATTCACACTTCCACTCAAGTACATTTAAAAATTAACACCTGCTTCAATGAGAACCATGACACCATTGTGACTGAATCGCACTTCTGTGAGTTTCAACCATCGTGGTGGGACATCTGTGGCATTTAAACCCTTTCGGGTTGTACTGTCACACAGCTGAACTGAACGCGCTATCTATATATCCCCTCACCAGCGCTAATCCACCTACCCCGGGAATGAGGTCCTGGTGTAAGTGGCCATTGTTGGGGCACATGCACGGGCATGATAAGCAAGTACCACAACATTCTCATTATGTGCATGCGTGTGATGTAAGTCGATTTATGCTACATGCCAATTGCAGATCTTTAGGTTGTGGTGTCTCCAATGATTAAACCATACTGGAGATACTTATATATAAACATTTACTTATTTTTGATCTTATGAATGATAAAGCAGTTCAGTAGCAAGATTGCTAAAAATAATATGTATAACATTTTGGACCAAGTATATTGTGCACATTTTATGTTGCTACATGAACTACTGTGCAAACAGAACATATTCTACTATACAACGTTCGTGTATTAGTAGTACCTATAAATGTGTAGGGACCCATAGGGTTAAGCTCCCTATGGTGTTATCCCTTATCCTTATCTTATCTGTATGGTTATAGGGCAGAGCCCTCTGATCTCAGGTTACTGTTATTAGGCTGCCCTCTATAGGTTTAGCCCAGGTTGACCACTCCCCTTGGCAGACTATATAGTGTCTTGCACAAGGAAGTGGCTTCCTCTTTTGGCTGCATGCTGTGTTCTGGACAGATCCCAACTGAGCCTGGACCAGAACATAGGCCCAGAAGCAATTTGTACCCTAGGGGACCACCTACCCTAGTGATAAGTCGGGGACAGGGCCCCGTGAACGAGGTAAAGCCAGCGCAGACAGTTTCATTTATAGCACCCTCTAGGAGAGGTGATTGTAGTCAGCCTAGTTAGCAAGGGCAGTCAATAGCCCCAACCAGGAGTTGTAACAAAGGGTTTAGTCCACCCCGGCTCTGTAGTCGTTCTTTAGGGACCGGTTTTATTAGACGCCAGGTACCAGTGTTAGGAGCTCTCCCCTGGACCACAGTCGGCCGGAACACTCCCTTCTGAAAGGTCTATATCTCAGGTGTCAACTAATCCTCTGTGCATCCTCCAAGTGGGATATTCTGTGCCTAAGTGTCACCTTTGTATCTTCCACGGTGATCACACATTCTATACTGCTGTGTCTGGGAGTATACCCTGCTGCACTATTAAGCTGTGCCTTTGTCCAATAAATTGTACTATAGTTCATGAGCAAGAACCTTTCTGGCGTCCATTATTCCATCTGCACCACACAAGCTCTTACCTAGTTGTAGTTCAACTACACCCTCAGCTCCATCAATACCTCCCATATAGCGGAGGCCCACTCCTGTGCATTAAGGTCGCATGTAACACATGCTCTATACCTATCACTAGCCTGGGTTTTGCCATATCCTAGCCAAACAAGTGTTACAAATGAATAAAAAAAAAAAAAATACATGGGGGGTTAAATTCATTTCCAGTGTATGGGGGATGAGTTAAGGAATCCCAATGTAAGAAAGGCATTAATAGTACTCACTAATTTCTTGGTATTTTAAATACTTTTATTAAGCCACACACATAACTGGTGAAATTTAATCAACATTTTGGGAGAAGGGTGTGTCCCCCAAAATGTTGATTACACATTTTAAGTCATGTAAATGAGTGCTATTCCTGCCTTTCTTATATTAGTTGAGTTTAACTAGAGATATTGGGCTGTGTATAAACCAAACCTTCCCTTCACCCCTTGTTGCTACTATTTCTGCTTTCAGATTAGTAGATGTCCGATCAACAAAAGGGAGGGGAGCAATAATCTGCGCACTGGTAACCTAATTGTCTACCTTGCAATGAGCAAACATTGAATAGCTTTTGTTTCCCCTGCTTGGCTTGTTTCACAAAAGAAATTAAAAAAAATAAATAAAAGATATTTTGTGATTAAAACAGGTGTTGAACTAATGTGCTGTGTGATATGTGGACAGCATTCCTGCAAGGACACAATTGATTCCTGTGTGAAGCACCAGACTGCTGCTCTTGGACCTAACACATTTAATGCTTTTTTTCCCCTAGTGCTTTTTGTCAGAAAAAAACAAGGTTTCAAACCTGATTAAAAACAACAGAAAAAGTATCAAGTACATCATTTGAACAAATGCCTTTTTGTTCTTGTGAAAAAACATCTGTTAATCTTGCTGCAAGAGAGAAAAGGCTCCACGTGGTATTCACACATTGTATTAGGTGCCAATCCAGCAGAAAGTTAAATCAAATACACTGTAATGGCAGTACAAATTACTTTAGATACAGATGAACCTTACTGCACTCTAAAATCTCTGTTCAAGTCTTAACTAATGACAACTCCTTTTTGACCTGTAATTACTTCATTAAGAATGAAAGCCAGAAAAGCAGTGTAAATCTAAAACAGTAATTAGACACAAAAAAAATATTAATTTATAATAATTCTTATATTAATATGAATTTAATTTGCTTCTTACATAAACACATTTATTAATAAACCCATTATAGGACTGCACAGAAAAAGCAACTTTTTCCTTTTTCACAAGTTATTTCATATAATGGTATCATTTTCTGCTTACCTGCAGTTCCAAGGAACAGCAAAACCATTACCCAGTAGACCCAAAATAAGAGGAGAGCAAAGAAGGTCCAAAAGGGCTGGAAGACAAGCAGCGGGAGATGGATGAAAACCTTCCCAGCCACATGGAACAAGGCAATAGTGAGGGCAACCCGCTTGCGCATAATCAGCATCATAAGCAACAAGATGACCTGGCAGGGAGAAAAGAACAAGCTCAGATACATATTATACAGACAGAGACATTGGTGTATCTGGAATAAAAGTACAAAAAAAGCAGAAGTTTCAGAAGAAACAATCCTGTAGGTGCAATATACATATTTTATACACATACATACATATAGACATATCTATATAGATTATATCTATGTGAGTCTCAACATTTTGGGTCATTTCAGGTTGCTTTTCTTTGCTCCTGACAAACGTCCCTATAGAGGACCAAAACGCAGAGATTCACATAAATAAAGCTTTCAAGCTTCTTGTTAAGAAAAATCCTGTGAGTAGCGACATTCTGTTGTACTATATATATGTGTGTGTGTTTGTGTGTAAATATTTACTGACTTTTAATAGGTTTTTCTATTTAGATCGACAATGTGGAGCTTATTACAGTTTTACGGACTGAATAAATGCAGAAGGGTACATAATGGATTAATAAAAGATACAGCCTTTGGTAGACCAGAATAGCAAATTATCTCTGCTTTACAGTCACTGCATATCCCTGCACAGCTGGACATCAGCATCAAGGGAAACATTGAACAATAATGATACCAACAATAATCCTAGAGCTGGCAGCTCTCAATAAGATGTCCATCTGCTAGTGTCAAGATTATCACTATGCTTCATGGGTGAGTTAAGAACGAGTGACTCAAAAGGTACCAAGTGGGCCCATTACTTCCCTTACCAGCTGGTGTAAATTAATAGAAAGTACCATTGTCATTCTCTGGGCAGCTATCATATAGTGACTTCAGAGTTTCAGCTGAATGTGCTGGTAATTTACGTGTTCATTAGCTGTGAGTAAGTCTGAATGCGAGGTCAATGCAAATAAACGGCAATGCAATTACATTATTAACATCTTTAAGATTGAATTAAGGGGTCATCTCTACAAGCCCTATGCCCGTTTAAATGTTAGGCATTTATAGCTCTGTTATTAGTAACGGCTGTTGATTGCATTTGTATAACTGCATAATAAATACATTTATTATCCATATAAAAGCAATAACAACAAACATTATGTTACAAGTGCCAATCAGTGAATGCAGTGTTTCTTTAGAGTAAAAACATTAAAGAGGTAGCTTGCTTTTTAAGTTACCAATTAGTACATTATTGAATGTCCTTTTTTTTGCATTTTTTTCAACTGGTCTTCATCTTTTATTTTTTTTTTATGGATTTTGAATTATTTGCCTTCCTCTTCTACATCTTCCCAGCTTTTAAATGTAGGTCATGGGAAATAATTAGTAAAAAAAAAAAAAAAAAAAAAACCTTGAAAAAAATCCTTGCACCAAATGAAGCAAAGATGAAAAAAAATGAATTTTGTGTGTGAATGTAATAGGGATTTTAAACTGATATGACTGATATGAATTGTGTATAATCTCAGGAAAGCCCAGCAGAATTAGTTATCATTATATACATAAAGAATAATAATCACTTCTTACTAAATTTCTGTTATGAGAAAAGCTGGAAGCATTCAGGCTAATTATTATACTCAGTATATAGGAGGCTCAATTGAGATCTGTTATTCAACTACAGCTACAGGGCAGAATATTTTTGGCATCAGTTTGAACCATGACCAGCATGAAAGCATGGAATCACATTCAACAGGCTAGTAGGTTAAACTAAAGACTTATACAGGTATTGGACCCCTTATCCAGAAACCCATTATCCATAAAGTTCCGAATTACGGTAAGGCCATCTCCCATAGACTCCATTTTTTTTTGTAACTTCTTTTTATTAAACATAATCAGTAATCGCAATTTACATAGCTTCAGTCAAAAAAACATGTAATATTGCTGTCTTTGACTCATGTATTATTGATAAGGAGGGATATATAGGTATAGGTTAGAGGTACAGGTATGGTTTGCCTTTACTGAGGTAGGTTTTGGTTAGTTAGGAAAAGGGAAGAGAGGGTAATCCCTCTCTTCCCTTTTCCTAACTAACTAAAACCTAGTAACTGAGGGGATAAATTGGGGTAAGGTGAAAACAACAGATAAGTCCATTGTCTATAAGCCATATTGCCTTATTTAAAGATGGAGTCTTGAGTTTTTTTTCTTTTTTGTTGGCTATTGTTGTTGTAGCTTTGCAAAGGGAAAGAAGCACACCAGTTGTGTCGGCAATGCCTTTAAATCATTTATTTGCAGAAATAATATTTTATTTACAAAGTGTAAATCAAACACAAATATGTTTAGAGTGCTCTTTTCTCATATTTCCATAAATTATACAGCAGTTTATTCTCTATAGAAAATACTACTTGAGTCAAGCAGCTCTTACGAAATCCTGTAATCATTTTATCAAACCCCTCTGAATCTGCTGAATTTAATAAAAACACTTGGTCTCGGAAAATCCCAGTGACATATATTTCCCTTGTGCTCACTATAAATCTATTTTATTCTGTGCAAAAGAATTAACTACATGTGCAGTACATTTAAGAGAGGGGCAAGAGGTTATATGAAAGTCTAGAATGAGTCTATGCTAACATACCCTTCTGTGGAAATAAAAACAATGCTTAATAAATAATTCAGTTAGAAGGTCTCAGAAAGCTTGATAGACCTGAACAATAATGGCTTCTGTAACTGTAAAATGGAGCTATACTAGCACAATGTAAACAAGCTGCTCTGGTTTATTGATAGGCTGGATTAACGAGTGCTGTAGGTCTTACAAATAAGTATAAAAAAGATAGCAACATGCAAGTAAGGTTATCATACAGTTGCTTACCCTTCTAGGTACTTGGAGATGCCACATCTCAGCACAGCTACGTTTTATATTTTCTGGGTTTTATTAAAACAAGATTTGTGTGAATACCAGAATTTGAGTTCAGGTAATGCTAGAGAGTTAGTAAAACATATGCAAAGAGCCTGCTGAGTATCACTGATTTAGAAGAACACGTTTTTTGGTCTCATGTTTGTAATTCATGTTTGAAATAACATGTGAATGACAAGCAATCTGTCAGCTATAAAACAATAATAACTTACTGTGAAAACCGTGGCAGCAATGGCATAAACAAGCAGGGCCTGAAGATTGTCTTTGGAAACCTGAAGTTGATCTGGTGGGAGATTTTCATTGAAAGATTTCTTCTTATCAGCGTAGAGCCACCAGAGAACACCCGTACCTCCTGATTATCAAAAAGTAGAAAGAAAGTCAAAAATCAGATCACGAGAAGCAATGATATTGCTACTGATCCTTGTAAAAGCTATTCTAAATACCTGTTTTGTGCAAAAAAACAAAAAACCATAGTTAAAGGAGAAGGAAAGGTTGGACAATTACCCTCTTCCTTCTCTTTTCTATTTTCAGGATCCTGGGCCTACACATGTGCAGCAGAGTGGAAAAGCCGGCATTTATGTTTTTGTTCAGCTTTTCATCCTATTCCCGGTAATTTTTACCTTCCCTTCTCCTTTAATAACTTTCAAATGGGTTTTAGAATGCAAAAGTCATTTGGCAAAATGGCTTGTTTAATTCACAGAACACTGAATTGTGATTAAATGAATGTTTTTTTATTGCTGAATAAGGAATAGTTATAAAAAGGCAATAACATTAAAAGAGGGATTCCATGAAAGAAAATGCAGTTCTAAAAATATTTGAACTTATGGTTTTAAAATTATAAAAAAAGCCTAATCTGTCTGGAAGTTTGTAGTATTATGTGTTCATCTTGTGTAGATTCCTACACATGTTAATGAGCAGATGAACCAATTGCGAATGTTTGGCCCCCTGCTCACTTTAAAAGATGTTTTCAAGCAATAATCACAATAACCTCCTATTTCAATGTAGATCTATGGAGGGGCAATTGCAAGTATTTTGCCACCACCAAGCTAGAAATCCTATCTTCCATAGCCCTAAGAGACCTGGAGCAGAACAGATGCCATACTGTTTTCAGTCAGAACCACAGAACAGGAAGATATATAAACAAATACTGAATTTAACTTATCATTTCCAAAAAAACGGAAGAATAAGTTTAACTAAAGCTTGTATGTTATTGATGTATGTAAGAAATTGGACATCCAGTTTGCCTTCTGTGGTGCAATTTATGATTTAGTAGTATGATCAATCTATTGTCACTGACACTACCCTTCTCCCCCAAAAGTGTCTGAAGAGTTTAAATGAATACCTATATTTCCATTATGCTTTCATAAAACTGACTGTTAGAATGTAGGACGATGGATCTCTCTTAATGTTGAACTTTAAATTAGAGCTCTAAGCTTATGATTCAGATAAAGAAGTGCATACAAATCATATCCTTATCTGAAGAATATTGTTCAGAAACTATAGGTTTTATTCCACTTCGTAAAATAATAATAAAAAAACAAAAAACTACAATATAAGGCATGAGATGGGTGTGGAAATCTTACCAAGTGATCCCAACACGACCAAGATTGTTATGATCCAAACAAGTACTCTGGAGATGTACCGGATTATAACCATTAAAATCATAGACAAAACTGTAAAAAGAAGAAGGAAATATATAATTCCAGTATTAAATCATTACTAAGCCAGTAAAATATGCTAAATATACTTATTTGGCCTCGTTTATGAATGTCTAGCCACAATTACTAGAGCGCCAATGGCAAGTTAGGGAAAAGGTAGTGGGTGAGAAAATGGAAGCCTACTTGCTCCCAGCCACCATGGCCTCATGAATACAATATTGCTGCATGCAGGCAGCACTGAATTTGTGAGATAATGCAGGACAAGAGCTAACAGAAGCATTGTGGCTTGAATCTGTATTTTGTACTTTGCACCCTGGCCTGCCATATGTAAATAAGCCCTATATTGTCTACATTTTGTAGATTTTATCATTAAGTGTTGTTAGCCACATATAGAAGGGGTATTTTAAAACCCAGTAAGTTGTGTAGTAAAATGTTAAAGGAATACTGTCAAAAACACAAAAATATTTTTTTATATTTAATTTGGAAATTTCACATGGGGCTAGCCATGTTCTTCATTTTCCAGAGTGCTACAGCCATGTGACTTGTGCTCTAATAAACAGTCACACTTTACTGCTGCACTGCAAGTTGGGGTGATATCACCCCCTTCAAACCAGCCAATCAGCAGGAAGGTAGCAATATAGCACATCCCAGTAGATATCAGAATAGCACTCAATAGTGCTATTCTCAAAAGAAATCCAAGTCTAGCTTGGGACTCCTCCAGGTACATGGGAGTAGAAGAAACAATAGGTTATCTGAAAGCAGTTCTAATGTGCAGCGCTGGCTATTACTGAAAGCTCAGACTCAGGCACATTGCACTGAGATGGCTGCCTACACACCAATATTACAACCAAAAAAAATACTTTGTTGGGTCAAGAATACAATTTTAAATGGTAGAGTGAATTATTTGCTATGTAAACCGTGTGGTTTAGAAATAATAAAGTACACCATAAAAATCATGACAGTAACCTTTAAACACATTATATTAGGGAAGATTAAATAATCCCATATTAAAGCATATAGATATCACATGTATCTACGCAGCTCAAGTGCATTCTACGCCTGATGAACTAAAGGTACAGAATGTGCCTTCACCTTGCCTCTTGTATGACGGAATGCCTAAGGGCACCCTCTTCACATGTGGGCTCAAAGTGTGCCAACCAGCATACCATTCTTTTCAAAGAATGGCAAAAAAAAAAAAACAGGGTGTAAAAGAAAAAAAATAAATAATATGGGCAAACAACATGGCCCTTACATAATATAGAATGTGAGGTTGAAAAGACTCATTTCTATCAACCTTTTGGTGAGCAACTAGCCTGTCTGCTAGTTGCGTCTTTTTAGCAATTGAGCCCTTGAAACTTTGTATTTTTGACTGAACCATGTTTACCAAGATGCTTTTTTTAACCACAAACCTAAGTCATTCTTAGTGTTTTGGTACAACACACAACATTCCATAAAAAGGGTTTGATTTTAAATCTCACATTCATATACACAAAATGATAATGGTTTACCACTTTCATCAGACAAAAATGTTTGTTCTGAATACAAAACTAAAAATATAACACATAAATAAATGACCATTCTTGATAACTATATAACAATATAGTTATATATTGACATATAGATGTCAATATCTGGCCATTCAAGTGCATTAATGAGAACAAATGGGTAGCAAAACCTATGTTATGCTATTATATAGGTAAAATAAAGGCAAGGTTCAAGTTCCCATATTTTTCCAGTGGTTTGCTTTGAGTCACTGCCTGCATATGCCTGCTTACAGTCAGGCACACGGAGTGGATTTTGGTGAATAACTGCATACTCAAGCATTTTCGCATGGAAATCCACTCTGTGTGCCTGCACCCCACCTGACACAATGAAAATCACCCCCGTGTGGCAGGAGCCTAAGAAGAAATATACCCCTTTGTTCAAATTGTTCTGTTCACTGTTTTAAGAAAAATCTGTGTTTTTTTCCCCCTATTTCTTGAGTTAAACAGGACAAATAGTGAAACTGAAAGATATAGTGGGTATGAAGCAATCAGTCACATTAACTCAGAAAATATCTTTTATAATTTGTTACATCAGTGACACAGGATCTTGTGTGAATGGATCATCCAATGACCTGGGAAGTAAAAATTGAAACAGATTTAATCTTCGCCGCCCTGGCTTAAACCACTTAATACCTCAGATTGGGAACCTCTAAATACTTGAAATGCAAGTTTCATATGGGATTGGAGCGGTGTTCTAGTAAAAATTGCTCAACAGTTTTGGTCCTACCACCATGTATTGCACAGTTGGGCAGTCCTCAGGTTTTCCTAGATGCCACCTCTAATCCATCACTAGCTTAACTCATGACTTATGTGGCATGGGATAAGAACAGTAAACTGTAAAGCTATTTTCCATCAAGATAGTATCAAAGGTTTATACACTTGGCAAAAGGAGAACTGGGTCACATGATAGAAAATTCAATTAAGTGGTGTAACCGGCATCCCTAAAAAAATAAAAATTAAAAGCTTCCTGCACTAGCTGGCTTCATCATTCTTTCCCATATTTGGTAACCCTTGCTACCCAGTTTTTATCTAAACATACTGCATTAAAGGATATAAAGGAAGACTGTAACAAAATTAAACCTCTCTTACAAGAAGTAATTTCTTAGGTATACTTAACAAATGTATCCAAAGAGTTTAGTGACACCCTAGATCAGTGCTGTCCAACTGGCGGCCCGCGACCCCCCTCTGTGTGGCCCCCCACCTGTCTGGCTGCTTTGATGGCTTACTCTTGTGTAAGCTCTAAGTGGTATCAGTACTGTGATTAACTGCCCCCCCTGCATGGTTCTCACCTCAGATTCAGGCTGTAATCAGGCTGTATTGTTTAAATATGTAATCCCCTGTGTTGTTCACACCTTTTAATGTCTGCATTGTTCACCCCCTGCAGTGTTCACACCTCAGGCTCAGGTTGTAATCAACCCCATTGTTCCCCCTGTTCACACCTCAGGAGCAGTAGAAACCCACAAATAATCCCTACAAAAAGAACATATACTGAGGTGGTACTTCAATTAAAAAGTTTTTTTAATATATAGTTATTGTGCAGACTGTAGGAGCAGTGCCAGCATTGTGTCACTGTAGGCTGCCTGTGTGTGCCATACACACACATCATAGGGCAAGCAGAGTATGGCACACACAGGCAGGGTAGGGAAGGCAGAGTATGGCACACACAGGCAGGGTAGGGCAGGCAGAGTATGGCACACACAGGCCAAGTATGGCACAAACCAGCCAAGAATGGCACACACAGTGAAAGTATGGCACACAGGCAGGGTAGGGAAGGCAGAGTATGGCACACACAGACAGGGTAGGGCAGGCAGAGTATGGCACACACAGGCAGGGTAGTGAAGGCAGAGTATGGCACACACAGACAGGGTAGGGCAGGCAGAGTATGGCACACACAGGCAGGGTAGGGCAGGCAGAGTATGGCACACACAGGCAGGCAGAGTATGGCACACACAGGCAGGGTAGGGCAGGCAGAGTATGGCACACACAGGCAGGGTAGGGCAGGCAGAGTATGGCAGGTTTTTGCTGTACTACAACCATTAATATGGGTATGGTCATGTGATAACATGGGTGTGGTTTCAAGTGGGTGCGGTTTCAAAAAGGGGAGTGGTCAAAACTGGCTTTCATTATCGGCCCTCCACCACGTACGTCGGAAAAATTCCGGCCCTCGGTACAACAGAAGTTGGACAGCACTGCCCTAGATGGAAGAACAAGAGCTCTAAGGGATACAAAAGCATACTAAGTACTTTCCTATGTCTGGCTCTCATGAATACAATGTTGCAACAGAACTGCCATGCAGGCAGCATTGTATTCATGCTCTGTTTTTACATATAAGGACCTTCAGCAAAAACCAGGGCACATAAAACAGGTACCATCCAACATGTGTTTTGCATTATGTAGTTACCACTCTTCCCTGAAAGTAGTACATGAGCCCTACAGTAAATTAAAGGGTTTTCAGTAAAAATAATTTCTACATTTTAAAGAAATAATGTGACAAGTAAGACATATGGCTAGTTACATAGTTGCATAGCTTAATACAGTTCAGTCTTAAAGGACAAGGAAAGGCAAAAAAACTGCCTAACATTTTGGCACCCCCAAGTGACTTTAATCGCTTACCTTGTACCCCGGGCTGGTGCCCCTGTTGGGAGAAAACAGCACCAACCCGGGGTATCTGGGGCGATGCGCTTCCTCCTTCGTTAAGCTGTGACTGCGACTCAGGCGCATGCGCAGTAGAGTGATAAGCCGACTTCTCTGTTAAAGTTCGGCTTTCCACTCTACTGCGCATGCGCGCACGGCGATACAGGAAGGAGGAGGCGCTGCAGGTACCCCAGGCTGGTGCTGTTCTCTCCCAACAGGGGCACCAGCCCGGGGTAAACATTTTGGCACCCCCAAGTGACTTTGCCTTTCCATGTCCTTTAAGTAGATGGACAGTTTTTGGTTACAGCATTTTATGTAAGGATAAAAATAAATATTTACAATATATGAAATAAACTTTAAAATGATAAATAAACTTGACAAGTAGTTTAAAACATATATTCAACAGAAAACTTTAGCTAGATAGAAATGACATTTGATAGGTTGGTATACACAATATATTCTGCTGCAGATTTTGTATCCTTTGCTGCTATAAAACTGACCCTTTTCTATAATACTGAAAGGAATCCCATAAAAAAAGACAGGATAAACAAAGTATTATTAAATGAACACTATCCTGAGCTGTTAGGTTCCTAAACAGTACTACACAATGAAGGCTAGTAATTAAAAATATCATTACCTAGTGATAACAAGCAAAGTCCCATTATAATTTCTTTGCTGGTCATTACTCCACTAATCAGCCTGTGTAGGACACTATTGTCACTGACAAAAGTGATCAGGGCTTCTGCAAACTTGGCATAGCAGGAAATGTTCACAGGAGCACAGCGATGGAAGAATGGAATAGGTGCACTGGTGACACAAGGAGAAAACAAAAACAAAAAAGGAAAAAAAATTACTCCTACCGAAATATAAAATGGAAAGAATGCAACATCAACACAGAAATGAAAAGGTGAATGGAGGCCATGTGTTTTTGCCATTAACAAAGCTCAGGAAATGAAAGGAAACAATCTTTAGAGATAGCCAGTCACAGAACTACACTCAGGGATGCCATCGGGAATCACAGGCCCCATAATACTAGGTTTGCAGGGCCCTTCCCTAAGGAAGCCCCATTTATTAACCTGTCACCTAGCCCCTGGTAGGAGGACCCTGAAATCAAGTCTGTGATACACCACAGCTATGACCATTGTACTAAAATACCACCCCCTCTCTGCCCAAACCCTGCCCTTTTGGTGATCCCCGCACTTATCCTTAAAAAACACAAGAGTAGGTGTTCTGCAAGACAAGCCTAAAGACTGGGTGACCCTGAGCAACATTTTTTATAAAGCAGTGATGAAGACACTTGGGATGGTAGTCGAACTGATATGAAAGCCAAGACCATTTACAATTAAAAATAAAGTATCAAGATAACTTATGATAAATAAAAGAAGTATATCATAAATTCCATAAAATTAAGCTACCTTTCAACTACTTCCCACTCTTTCCCAATGGTTTCATTTATGCTAGACAGAGCCATGATATTTACCTGCCCCATAAGCTTTGATTTGTGCTTGTAGCATGAACTTACCTTTAATTTCTTTAAAAATTTGCTGGATAGAGAATTAGACTTTATTTACATTTGAAAATTTAGAAACCACAAGATTTTGATATTCGCATTCTCCAAACACAAACAGACAAAGACAAATGAGGTTAATATCTGCAGCACAGAAGGAGGCTTGTGACTATCTGCCAGAACTGGAATCCAGATTTAGTCCGCTCTAATCAACCATTACACAATGAATGCTATCTGGATTACCATAACAGAACATTCAGGTGATCAGCATGTTGATGGATCCTGGTTGGATCACAACTACAGGCTTTTAAATCTGTGATCACTAGAATTATTAAATTATTGACCTCAATCTTCTGTGTCTCAGCCAAGCAAAAGCCACACACAGTTTGTAAATGTAAAGACATTACAAGCAGAGGCATAAATCAAAGGATTTATGGTCTTGTTTAAATGTAACCTCCTGTCTGAAACCTAAGTGTGACAAAAGAATAATAAGTCAGACAAACTACAGGTATGGGACCTATTATCCAGAATGCTCGGGACCTGGGGTTTTCCGTATAAGGGGGTCTTTCCGCAATTCGGATGTCCTATATCCCAACTAATTATATCTTAGTTGGGATCAAGTACACCGTACTGTTTTATTTTTACAGAGAAAAAGGAAACCATTTTTAAAAATGTGAATTATTTGATTAAAATGGAGTCTATGGGACATGGCCTTTCCGTCATTTTCTGGATAACGGGTTTCCAGATAAGGGGTCCGATACATGTATTAAGATTAAAGAGTCATCTTGTGGAGTTTTTACTCTTAAAGGCACTCTAACCTCAAAAGGCAATTCCCAAGGGTGGAGACATACAAAGCTAGTAGTAGCAGCTACATTTTCACGGCTACTAAATACCAGGAAATACCCTGCCATAAACAATACTGAGAATTGCCTCTGCTAACACATGCAGAGACAGTTACCAGTAAATGATCTGCATTGTCTATTTTAGTAGCCACGACAAGTAGCTGCTACTAGCTACTAGCACTAGCCCATGTGTCTTCACCTTAAAGCAAGGGGACCTTCTTCTTTAATAATGGTCCTTAATTTATTGATTTCATGTTACATAGCAATTTACAGAGACTTCTCATCATTCACATAACTCCTTGCCCCAGATGTACACATACATGTATAGATATGCATGTACACATATATGCCTAGAAAACTCTAAGCCATCTTTATAGTTGGGGAAAACACACACATATATATATATATATATATATATATATATATATATATATATATATATATATATATATATATATATATATTTTACATTTTGATTTATTTCAAAATACTGTCAAGTTTTTCTGGAAACCTTCCATGCCTACTATTAAAAAGTTACAAGGACTCAAATCCCAAGTATGGTTGAGGAGTATAATCAGGAAGGCTAGAGACAGAAAGTTTTACATAGGCATACATAATTGGGTGAGCAGACCCAGTGAATGCTGGAGGACTCGGGTGTGAATCATAAACAGTTCCTTTATGTAACATCACTATATGCCAGAGGTCTTGAGACTAGAACCCCTTTTTCATCAGGCTCCCTTTAGCTCATAACAAATTAAAGATATATGACAACATAGGCAGTCTGCTAAAGTTCTAGTGACACCCAAAACTGTAAACAGTCACCCACAAACTTCATCATAATTATCCTTCGTGCTGGGCCTCCCTCCCACTTGCTTGGGACCTCCAAAAATGGACAAGCGCCACACTTTGGGAACTAAATGCTTGGATGGCCAGAATTGGTAAAAGTATGTGTATAAAAATAAATGTGATCAAATGTGATTTTGATAGTAGACTAACAAAGACTAAAACCACTTTTCTGGAGTCTAACAACATAAAACTGAAAAGCTACAGGCATAAAGTACAGTGAATCCTCACAATGAAAGAAAATGGCTATTATCTAAAAAGATCAAAAATTTAACTAGGCAAACTACATAATTTTTGAACTTGAAATGCTGTCAATATAACACTTTTACAGAAGGGTCGCACTGTTACAACACTTGAGGGATTACATATCTCTAACGACCTGGTAAAAAAGTTGTGTGGTTTGACAAGTATAATACAGAAATTTTAGGCATACATTTAAAAGAAGAAAAGTTTTATATCATGGGGTGTTATTGACAGATAGAGATGTTCTTGGTAAGAGGAATTAAAATATACAAAATAACAGCTGAAAAAACCCTGACATCCTTTGCAACTAAAACCTACAAGCAGATACAATAATTGCTTGCAGCACACAGCCAAGGCTAGAAAGGAATAAAAATGGGTGATCTCTTGAAAGACATAAATTAAAGTCTGAAATCTGCAGCATGGCTTGAAGTCTGATAACCACAGTAGCTTCCCAAGGGCTAAGGTGATACATTATCACTTCGCTTGCAAATAGGTTTAGGATTTCTAGAGAGTGGTATGAATAAGCCAATTTTAATGTATATTTCATGTGTAAAATTAAATGTTTTATTCAGGGAATAAATAGGATATTTTCTAAGCAGATAGGCTATGTATTATCCTTTATTTATATAGTGTCAATCCAACATATTGTGCAGCACTTTACAGAGTAGTCCCTAGCCCAGTAGAACTTTCACTCTATGGTCCCTATCACTGGCGGCCATACATATGAAGATTTTAGCTGCCAATTTGGCTCCTTCAGATCGAGTCAGCAGCTTATCTACCCATGTATGGGGAACTCCAACAGGCCTACCCAACCAATATCTGGCCAAAAATGAGCCAAATATCAACTGGACAGGTTTAAAAATATCAGCAGAGCAATTATAATCAGCTTGCCCCAATGCCCTGTATTTCCATTGTTGTGGCTCAGTTTGTGGCTCGTGGAAAGATTAACATGTTTGGCAACCTCATCAAACAAGCAGATCTTTCAATCTATTGCCAGCTTTATATACATGCATTTGAAATGCATAACAATGTAAACGATGTAAGGTTTAGCCAACAGTGTTCCTTTTCCACCCCAAATGAAAGCAGTATTGCAACAATGACTTTATATGGGTGTTTACTTCTTTAAAGTATAATACCTATGAAAGGTATTAAAAAAAAACAATATTTATTTTGCCCTTTATATTTAAGTACCATATTCCCCATTTTATATATACTTTTTTTTTTTGTTAAATGTGAAAAAGTTGTTCAGATACAACAATATTTATTTTGCCCTTTTTATTTTGTTAAATGTACAAACAATACAACTAGAAATTTCAGCTGGTTAAGCAAGTCTCCCTCTGGTATAGGCACTGTTAGAATGTTAAAGTATCTAGCAGAATTAAGTAAGTACCTTTCATGTCTGATTATAAAAATAAGCCTTCACTGGTAGAGACAGTCCTGACAGACTAATCTCTCCTACTTGTTCTCTGAACTAAATTACAACCTAGAGATTCTTTCATTTGGTATTCTGCATAACCCACTCAGTAATCTTTGCATGCACTCAACAATTAAGTAAAATCAGAGTAGCTAAAATCATGTACCGTGAAGCATTATGTACCAGAAATGTAGGCAGCTCTACAACAATTTCAGAGAAAACTGCCTGGCAAAATGAGAAGATCTCACTCCTATTTTTTTTCTGATCAATTGTAAAAGAGTTTAACAGCGTCTGGCATTCTATCTGCTTCTGTGTGCAGGGGTCAAAACCCATAACAAACAAAAGGTTACCAAAATACAGCACAGAAGGGAAATGTATTTTATTCCCCTCGGGGATAGTTGAAAAAAAAAGAAAACTATTAAGAAAAACTATTTTAGCCTTGAATGAACACAATAGAGCTTGCTCAAATACTGCAGAAGAATTATCACACATCCATTGATTGAACAAAAATGCTCTATTCTCCACAGCTGCCAAATGATAGAAAATGGTCCATTTCACTAAGGAATCTATCTGCCGCTTAGTCCTAAATGGCAAATGCAGAGCAAGTCATAAGCACCAAACCATCACTTAGAAGTATACACAGAGTGAGGAGAACTCATGTGCAACTCAACACAAATCAAGCAGAAAGAGCACCCATTATCCAAAAAAAAATCAAAGGATTCAGACAAACTTTTTTAGCTTACCTTTTTGGCACTGGAAGCTTGGGACATAAGGATGATGCACTGCTGTCTGTAGTATACTGGGAAGGAGTAAGTGAATAATCACATAAAGCTGAACCTGCAAAAAAGGGAATGAAAATCACAAAAAGGGGAACAATACAGTCCCTAAATTTCTATACTAAATTATTTTTTAAAATGTCTGCTGTTTTAATGGAGATGGAGTCTGTCATGATATGCACTCTCCTTCCTATAACTATTTTTAGATAAGAAGTGTCAGTGTATGAAGTAGTATGACAAAATGCTCTGCAACAAAAATGTTGATTTTGAATGATTTTTTTATAGACGGATGCCAGGACTTGTATTGTTTATCCTTTCTGTTCCCCAAGCTTAGTATAGAATTAACACTCCCTGACTATTAATTGTCTTTAAATGCCATAAGAGGTAGTCAGACCATCACTGGATAATACGTCACACTGCTCTCCACAGACACCAGCTACTTGTTTGCTTACTTACCAAAATATTTTGGTGCTTTGCGTATAAATATTCTGACATCATTTTATGGTATGTTTCTGTTCAGGCTATAGGCAAATTTAGGGTCTGTGTTTCCTGCTCTGACCTTTCATAATTGGGTTTTAATATGCTACTTTTCAGGAGGTCGCGTACCAAATAATTTTGGATAATCGTAAGATTTTCGGACCATGTGTGGGCTCCGAATTATTGTCCCGATAAATATCGCAATAACAATAACAATCAAATTATATTGGCGGCAATGGGGCAGTCGGTTCGAGGACCGCATCAATGAGCCGATGTGGTCTCCGATCCGACTAAATCTTTTAACCTGCCCCTTCGATATCTGGCCAATTTCAGGCCAGATATCGGTAGCGCATGCCCCTTGTTCCTGCCCCTACACAGGCCGATAAGCTGCCAAGGGAGTGATATCGGCAGCAACAATCGACCTGTGTATGGCCACCTTAACTCACAACATGAGAGAGAAAGGAAGAGATATGACTAAACTACTGCTCCGTAAGGAACAAAAATGCATTTTTGATTTTCATATGGTCAAACCTTTTGGCCTGAATGAGAATATTGAATTAACACCATTTTTAAGGGAATAAAAGAAACGGTTTTGTCTCTGCCCCCTTTTAGCTCTTCCTAATTATTTGTAAAAAATCCTTGTAATTTAAATTAAACTACTTTTTGCTGTTGTATATTTGTCCTGTAATCTGTATGCGCTATGAGACCCAGGACATTTTTATTACAACCAACAGAAATTTGGGAAGGGGTCTGAACACTTAAACAGTGAATTCTATCTACGTTGGCAAAATTGGGTGAGATCAAAACTTGATATCACCCCTTTTTTTTTTTTTCTTTTGACAAATTGTTTCTTTGGCAATAGAGAAATATATGTTTTTAAAAAAGGCTCTAACAGATAGTCAATGGTACAAATCATCTTTAAACAAGTCAATGAAACTGTCCATAGAGCTAATATGTATATCCTATTATTTTCTTGGGGGGAAAAAATATAGCTCTTTAAACACATGGAAACAAATTAAGGGGAAGCGTTATTTTTTACACTTCATTGCATTTATGGGCTTATTTATCAGTTTTTGAATGTGCATTTGAGTTTGTTTTTCTAAATTGGATAAACTCGCATATCAAATGCTTGCTTATTTATTAATAAGGGAAACTCGCTTGAATAAGAAACTAGAAAACCTTTAAAATACCTTGGAAACTATGGCTTGACTTTGCCTAAGACAACTCCCATTGACTTCTATAGAAACGCACAAGCTTTTCGATGGTGAATTTTTAAATTTGAGTTTTCTGGTTTTTGGCACTTAATAAATACTAGACATTCGACTTTTTTTTTTTTTTTAAACATAATTCAAGTTTTTTTAGTGCAAAAAAAGCTTTAATCGTGAAAAGAAATCAAACTTATGGGTTAATAAATCTCCCCCTTAATGTAGTGTATGTATTATAATGCTGCGCCTTCAGAAGGTTGTCTTTTATTGCATGGCAACAGCATTACTGTTCTCAGAATAAGATTGGTATAAAAGATTATATGAACAAAAATGAATGAGCAGCAGCTATGGTTAATGTACAGACGGAGACCGTGCATTTTGGCTGCAATTACTTAGCTCTCATACCTGTTATGTAAAGATCTAAGCAGTACATTGTATCTGAACACTATCAATCACAGTTACAAATACGATCCTTTCGTTATAGAAACTTACAATCTTAGCTGAAGTGAGATAGGGAAGAATCGCTTTTTGTTTTTACTCTGTACAGAGCTCTTTAGCTACAGAAATACCCATGTGCTTTGGTAAGATTAGGAAACATCTGAATACAAATGGCACACTATGCATATCATTTATATGTGGATTTAAATGTTAATTATGGGGGCATAGCTTGGTAATCATGGAGGACAGAAGCAGACTAAAGGTCCACTGATTGCACCCTTCTCATTCATAACTGTTTTATATGTCAGTGTAAAAACAAATAGAAAAAGAAAGGAAATGGTGGGCATAAAAACACAAGTCCTTATTGCAACACAAAGTGTAATTTATGGTGCTATACATAAGGATTGCCCATCTGTGAGCTTCATTGCAATGCTAAAATCCGTGTAGCATGATTTACTATTTATATTAACACTATATCAAATTATGCAGATATATATTTTGGAAGTGCAATAGTATTGCACTGTGGTTCAGTGAATTTCTATGTATTAAATACCAGTCTCCAAGGTTACAGAATTAATTTTTCCACTTAATAAATTACACATTTGTTTTGCAATAACAATTTGTGTATTAGTGTGTCCGGAATTTCCTTTTGTTTTCTAAATTTGGGCTCATTTGGTGCATCCCCACGATTGGGGTCCAATTAAAGTACACGTACACTGTTTTTGGCTGTTATTTGTTCCTAACAAAGGAGTAACTCCTTCCCAAACCAGCAATCACTGGATCAGGGAACATAACATATTAAGTCAGAAAGCAGAGGAGAAGAGACCCCAGTCACTGGGAAGGAATGGGTTGATCAAGAGTTGACACCCAAAATCCGTCAGAGAGAAGATAAACATCTTATAACAGTGCAGAAGTGTTTATTTTTATGACACTGGTCCAGAATTCATAATGTTTAAGAATTTCTAAATACCACCTTTGATTTAAGGCCAGAATCTCAATGAAATTAACCCAGTGGATTACTATGAATCCTCAGGAGCCTACACCAAATAAATATGCTTGTTCCCTCTATTTTTGTCTCTGAAACATGGTTACAGGATTGTGAATACCAATGAAAGGTATTATACATTTTACCCACAGGTTCATAAATCCTATAGTCAAACAGACTGCAGTTAGTTTTATGTCAAGCGGCTAAAAGACTACATAGGTGCTGTACTGGGTACACAATTATGACCAAATCACTGTCTGGCTATTCCCTCTGTTGCATTTGTCCCAGGATCACACAGGAATGTTTACCAACACTTTACTAAATAACCAAGATGAAAAATGTCAAGTATTTTGAGAATCTATATCACAATGACAGTACCCCCTTTCTTACACATTGGAAGTTATTCAAATGTACCCCGAGATGCATCTAAAATGCTGATACAAATATGCAGCTTAACCTGATGCAACTACATACACAATAAAAATAGGGATGCTTCTGTGTTAAAAAATTAAAAATACTTAGTGTGGCAACCTTCAAGACAAGAGGATCAACAAAGTCTGACTAATATGGTCAACCACATCATAATGCAAGACTTAGGGGCCCATTCATTAAAGCATGAATTTCGGATTGTTAAAAGTATGATTGGAAAAAATAAACGCTGCGAAAACCTTTCTGAAATTTCAATGCATGATTTTGGAGGCCTTCCATAGGACTTAACAGCGCTCTGCAGCTCCAACCTGGCCAAAAGATAGTCATGATACCAAAGCTTGAACGAATTCCGAAATTTTCGTTGTCGTTGCACAAAGTACGAAAAGTACGTCTTTTTCATGCAATAACAAACGTATCCCGAAAAAGTCGTACTTTAACGATATCGCTAACAGTACAAAAAGTTCTAAACTTAAGAAAAAATACAAATTTTTACTAATCGCAGTCATCGTGCTTTAATGAATGGGCCCTTTAGTATAATAATGGCAGTTGCAATATCCCTGCTGCAAAAAGCCCTTGCCGCAGTGACTATAAAGCTGAACTTTAGAGGTGACTTTAATCAGCAGATGCTGAAAGTGTTCAAGAGGATTACAGCTGACATGTGCCATTCTCCCTCCTTTTTGGAGGCACACCTGATAAACCTGGTAAACATCCATCAGCATGCAGCATTTATAAACCAATTTCTCTTCTCAACGTGGACAGAAGTTAAACATCAAAACAAAAAGCTTAAAGATTAAAGCCTTATCTATCTTAATTAATCAATAACAACCAAGCTAGCTTTGTACTGTTTAGAGGAGTGAAAGATAAAGCACATAATATACTCAGTACAAAATAGATTTAATGTGCACAAGCACTGACGGACATGTTTTATTCATTGATTATATGCCACAATTAAAGGACATTTCCTCCTCATTGTTTATTTGGCATAATAAAAGAAATTGTAATTCTCAGCAACTATTTATAAATTAATTCTAGTAATTTAGCGTTTTTAAATGTATTTGTAAAGTCTGCTGCTATTTAAGAAAAAGCTGCAGATACGGATATCATTCTGTACAGAATGTGCAAAAACTAGCTCTCCTCCAGCCAAGACTACAATCTCCACAATGCCTTTTATACTTTTATTTAATTATTTTCCTTCTTTTTAGGTCTGTTCATAACAGAACATGCAATGCATTGTAGAAACTGGAATCTTGGCTGGACGAAAGCTGAATAGCCAAAACAAGCAGTGGCGAAAAAAAATAAGACGGATACTGCTTTAAAATTATATTCAAAAAAAACTTTAATACCGAAAATGTATATTTAAAACCTACTTAAATATACATTTCTTTCATACTAATCTACAACTAAAAGTTGGGTGGACATCCTTTTTTAAATTAAAAATATACTGACTCCATTTACTATCTTTGTAAGTAGTCTACTTTTAAAAAAGCAGCAAATCTTACAAAGCAGTAAAGGCAAACCACACATTTACACACGGGGGCCTATTCATTAAAGCACGACTGACCACGATTGAGAGAAATTTGTATTTTTTCTAACTTATAGAACATTTCGTAATATTCACAATAATTTCGTTAAAATTTCACGACTTTTTTGTGGTAGATTCATTATTCCACAAAAAAGTAGTACTTTTTGCCACAACTACGAAAGTTTTGTTATTCATTCAAGCTTTGGTATCGAGAAGGCTTCCAACATCATACATTTTGTCTCAAAATCAGAAAGGTTTTCACTCTGTTTGTTTGGATACGAAAATTTTGTGACTTTCGGATTGCAAACCACTATATTTTCATATGACCAAGAAAAGAATTTTCGCACATCTATGTGGTTACTCCGCATTTTTTATTCAATCGTGTTTTTTAGTAGTGATTTGTGCTTTAAATTAAATTTGTGCTTTAATGAATGGGCCCCATAGAGTAAGGCCCTTACAAGGCAGACTGTCAGCCTGCATACAAGCGCAGGCTTACAATCCACCCGTACGCTTGAAAAATGTTCTTAATGTGCCTGCACCCGGAAGTACTGAATCTGCCTGGGTGCAGGCACATTCAGTCAATATCCACCAACAAACATAAGACTTGGGGGCAGATTTACTAAAACTCCATAATTTCTTTTTTTTTTTTATTTTCAAATTCAACTAAGTTTGTTTTCTCGAATATATCATATTTACTGAATAAAAAAAAAGTCGCAAGGAAAAGTCACTGCAAGACAGTGGTAAAAAAACTCAACTTTTTCCAATTGTTGCCGCAAAAATCCAGGTTTTATCGAATTGTCGCTGCAACAATTTGATTTTTAGCCATTTAGACGCACAGTAATTGTCAGAAAAGTTGCAGTGGTTTTTTTTTCTGAATCGAGTTTAAAATAAATAAAAAAAAAAATAAAAATACTGGCTATCAAGGGAAAGCCGAGGGACGCGCCGAACACTAATTTGCAAATTAAAAAAAAATTGTAAGAAAAAAATTGGGTTGCGGCAACAACAGTCACAACTTCAGATTGGGATTCGATTCTGGATCTGGTGCATCCATAGATAAGTTACCAAAAGAATGCGATGAGTGTGAAATGCTTTTTCGATCTAAGATACAGCTTTTTAAACTCTGAATAATACTTCCTACCTACAAAGTAGGAACAATTGATAGAAAAATCTATCCCACTCTACAAGCTAACTAAGAGGTTGCCCGGACAAATTTTATAAAGAATGGGAACCCTGGATACACTTAGACCCAGTAGTGGACCCTTACATAATGTATATATAGAACCAATGTTGGTACATATAATGATTTCTGAATTTCCCCTCAACCAGAATAAAAGATGTTAATTAAGTAGAGACAGAACTTAGAAACTGCACAAAATATGACGCCATCACTGTTAAGTTGGATTATATTTTATTTCAATGTTAAACATGGCATCTGTAACACAATCAGTATGTTATACTGTATATGTAAAATGATATTTAGTGATGCTCAATAAAAAAATTGTTAAAAAAAAAAAAAAAAAAAAGAATCTACAAGGTATAAGCAATGGTATTTGTTTGTCAGAGCTGCCCACAGACGCAAGAGAAGCAAGTTATGTGCTATGTTTATACAAGCCACTTGTGATAAATACCATGGCACAGTAAAGAGACAACATAAAAAATAAACTGAACAACAACTAAAGCCCAAAAAGGCTAAGTATAGAAATTATGTAACCTTATATATATTCCCATATGTAATAAAGGCACAAAGTCTGCACAGGTGCAGTAACTCTTGGGGCATTGACAGACAGGCAGATTAGTTGCCCCGCAACAAATCTTCATTGCCACGGGCGACTAATCTCCCTGCAATGCCATCCCACCGGCAACAATGTAAATCGCTGGTGGGAATTTAGTAGTAGTCTAATTTAGTAGCCACAACAAGTAGCTGCTACTAGTAGCTCCGTGTGTCTGCATTCTTAGAAACCAATAAGATACTTACTTTTAAAGAGATGACAAGTAAATGCTACCTCTAGACTGGCCAATCAGCAGGTATAATTTACTGGTCACCTGTTTTAAAGCAAACATCTTATTGGTTGCTATGAGTTACTGCAACTGACCAAAATAGCACTAACCCCCATACGTAATAAAAGAGACTAGTCTTTTATTACATATGGGGGTTAGTGCTATTTTGGTCATTTAATACATTATAAAATCTTTTATAAAGATAAATCATGGCTTTTTTTTTAAAAAAAAACAAAACAAAACCTCAGAATGCTGGTTTACCTAGTAAAATTACAGCAAGTTGCAAGTTAACAGTGCTTTTAGGATAATCTGACCTATATATATTATAGGTTACAGTGGACAGGGGATGATCTGCTTAAAGGAGAAGGAAAGGCTAAGTCACTTGGGGGTGCCAAAATGTTAGGCACCCCCAAGTGACTTAGATCGCTTACCTTTTACCCCGGGCTGGTGCCCCTGTAACTAAGAGAACAGCACCAGCCCGAGGTAGCAGCGAGCGCTTCCTACTTCCTACTCGCTTGCGCAGTAGAGTGAAAAGCCGAACTTAAACAAGAAAGTCGACTTTTTACTCTACTGCGCATGCGCCGGCCCACGGATTTCGCCGGCAGAAGAAAAAGGAAGAAGGAAGCGCTCACTACAAGTACCTTTGGCTGGGGTACAAGGTAGGCGATCTAAGTCACTTGGGGGTGCCTAACATTTTGGCACCCCCAAGTGACTTAGCCTTTCCTTCTCCTTTAACATTTTTAAAAAGAATGGTAAAAATGTATTTCTCTGTAAATCAAACCTAACTGAACCAACCATTAAATGTGTTTTAAGAAAATATGAATAAAAACAATGTCCTAGATTGCATTGCAGTTAGGTTTGATGTATACGCTAACTGGGTAAGAAAATGTTTCAAATATTTTTGTTTCCTTCACAAACAAGCAGGAAAATTGCCTTAAGCTCATGGTGCTCACAGAAACTAAAAATGCTTATTGCAGCCCTGCACATTTAGAAACCTGAATATTTTACAATGTATGTAATGTCACCAAAAGGGAATGTAATATAAATGATAAAGCAACCCCAGACAGTATCTAGAATAAGTGATTTCCTGTATATCCACACAAAAGCATAAAAGAACTCTTGATTACCCACCAAATAACTGATCTACTTCCCTGTGCAATTCTGTATAATATGAAACGTTAGAAATCAATGCTGTATTCTGTGGAAGCTTCTATTTTCCACCTTTTGCCTTCTAAATTTGAATATAAAGTAACCAACACCTAAAGAGAAGGCTTCATGCACAGAAAGCACTGAATTAATTCTTTTATGGTCCTGTGCCTAGGGAGATTAGCACATAAATCCCTTTATTACTGCAGTAAAAGCATGTTCTGTCTGGGAGTAATGGAATACAGGTACCCTCATGAGATTTGCTGACCGAATCATTAGCTTGTACATGTAGGTTTATAACAGACTTGTATTCCCTTTTATAGACAAAGTTAAAAAAAAAAACAAAAAAAAACCCTTATAGCAGCCGTATGGGTGAATTGCGGTGTTGTTAGGCCCATAGTGCCAACAGCCCAACCCTTGTGGTAGACAGCACTTATTACCCTCTTGTCCTTACCCGTGTTTCTTAAAAGGGGCATTCAGGGGCATATTAAACTTTATACAGAATTCTTACCAGTTTAATATTACCCTCCAGTTATTACTATTTTCCTCACACAATAACATATATAAAAATGAACCAACCCCCATAAACTTTTGAGAGCAAGAGTATGGTATATTTTACAAAATGTAACCATTGTTACCAATCCGTAAAAAAAAAAAAAAAAATAAAAAACATTATTACAGTGTGGCTTCAAACAGATATTTCTGTTGTGAAAAGCTACTCTGCAGAACTGCTTTGCCAGCTCTATGACCTTAGGGACTCACCATTTGTTTCTGCAAATTTTTTAACATCATTGAGGGTTTGTAGCTCTTCCCGAGGACATTCTGAAACACAGAGCGCTATAGACTTGATTTTTCGATTTACTAAGTCAAGTTTGCAAGGATCCAAGAAAAAAACGTACCTGAAACATGTACATGACAGCATAAGTACATAGGTTATAAAATCACAGTTGCTGCAGATGAATCTACTGCTACAAACCTTACTTAATCTTACGTCTATTACATTACTTTAATTTACATGCAGCAGATTTTTATTAAGACATCAGATTTGGTGCCCTTTTTAATGAGGAATTAGTGCAGGCTGCAAGACTGCTATCTACCATAAGAACAATCACTTTGCTCACATGCATTCACTAAGATGACATTAACAAATAGGTTATACAAGATTTCCTAGGTGGTATTAAAAATAACATTTACTTAGCAAACATATATTAATATTTCATATTCTATAATGTTTCACATGTTTTAGCAGAATGTAAAAAGTTGCTGGTTGCAAAGCCATGTGAAATGCTGTTGACAGGGCCCCAATATCCCTATGACCAAATTAAGGGGGTGGTTTATGCTAAGACTAACCTAGGGTATTCTACCCCCGCAGGTTTTTGACTGGCTACAGTCGAAATAATCTCTAGTCACAACCCTTTTTTTTAACTATGCAACACCATTTGCCAACTTTTAGTGAGGACAATATAACATTATAGGAGGGCTGTGAGTTGACAAGAAATCCAGTGGCTTATTAGACTGACATTTGTAGCTTGAACCATATTTAAAAAAAAACAAAAAGAAACTGCAAGCTAAAGCTGGCCATACACAATGATATCTGCTTGTTCGGCAAGGACTCCAAATAAGCAGATCTTTCTCCCAATATGCCCACCTAAGTGAGGCAACACAAGATGCCGGAGCATCAATGAGCCGATGAGGTCCTCGATCTGACGGGTAAATCAAATCTGCATAATCAACATAGGACCAATTTTCAGGCATATATCGGGTAGGCCCCTTTGAGGTTGCTGTACACAGATAAATAGGGTTGCCGAATCAGTATGAAGGACTCAAAACTGAACTACCTATCTGTCCACATTTTTTCCATCAGCTGGAGTAAGCGCATGGAAATAACAATAACAGTATCTTAGTAGCGCCATCTACATGCCACGTAAAGGAGTCCTTCTGTAAATAAGGATTTTCTCTAAAGTATTCTTACCATGACTAACATTATCTGAAATATATAATTTCTCAGCAATTGATGGAAATTGCCCTTTAATATAGTAGAACAATTTTTCTACACTGGATTTATAAAAAATAATAGCTTTTTCAATATATGCATTTAAAGGACATTTTTTCCTAATAAAAGTTATTTGTAAACGTAATTACTATTGAAGGCAGCATTTGCTGAACTCCTGGGTGTTAGTTTTTAGGGCTCTGGCACACGGGGGAGATTAGTCGCCCGCGACAAAACTCCCTGTTCGCGGGCGACTAATCTCCCCGAGTTGCCTACCCCTGCCATCCCACCGGCGAACATGTAAGTCGCCAGCGGGATGGCAGACGCGGCGGCGCGATTTCGCGCAAATCGCCGAAAAAGACTCGCGGTTCTCGCAGCGGCGCAATTTCCCGAAATCGCCGAAAAAGGCTCGCGAGTCTTTTTCGGCGATTTCGGGAAATCGCGCCGCTGCGTCTGCCATCCCGCCGGCGACTTACATGTTCGCCGGTGGGATGGCAGGGGTAGGCAACTCGGGGAGATTAGTCGCCCGCGAACAGGGAGTTTTGTCGCGGGCGACTAATCTCCCCCGTGTGCCAGAGCCCTTAAACAATGCTGCAAAGGTCAGTCTCTTCCAGCAAGACCGGTCTGATAATCTGATAATCAGAGCCCCAGGGCACAGAATAAAAAAAGGACAAACACTGCTTTTAATAGCAATCATACATACAAATAACTCTTACAAATTTGTAATGAATGTATATTGCAAAGCTTTTTTTTCTGTCAAAAAATATATTTTGGGTTGACTTGTTCTTTAAAGGAAGCTCTTACCTTAGCATCATATTGAGCACTATTCTGCCAGAGAAAGGGAGTCACTGACCCATCCTTCACTATGTTGATGAAAAGTAGTAAGCACCAAGTCAGGAGGAGGCAGGGCAACTTATCTTGCAGCACTACCGTGAATGCCTTGTCTCCTCCTTATTAGCATAGAATTAATTGTATTTGCTACAAATGATGCTATGAAGATGAGTGAACAATAGACAGGTCATATAGTAGCTTTTAAAGCCCTGCTGCCCTGACTGCTTCTGATTTTATTCCACCTAATCAACATCAGTGTTGTGAAAAGAGGGGGGGGGCAGCGTACTTCTCTTCCAGTAGGATGGCTTTGAATTTACACAATGACTGGAAAAGCACTTACTTGGAATGCCCCCCTCTTATTTGTGCCTGTATGTTATCCACCCACTTAAGCTGGCCATACACGCACCGATAATATCGTACAAAACCCCGTTTCGTACGATATTCGGTGCGTGTATGGCAAGTCGGCCGATATCGCAGGAGGCTGCTGATATCGGTCGACTCGCCAATCGGCCAGGTCAAAAGATTTTTATCGGGCGCCATAGAAGGCGCCTGATCAAAATCTGCCTTCAGGGCTGAATCGGCAGAAGGAGGTAGAAATCCTATTGTTTCTACCTCCTTATCTGCCGTTTCTACCTCCTTATCTGCCGTTTCAGCCCTGAACAGTTAGTGGTTGATGGTCGCACGAAAGATCGGAAATCGCCACGTGTGTGGCCACCTTTAGATTAACAAGGCAAGACCTGTCTCCACACAAACTCCTGACTGGTGCTTACACAGAATCTTAATGTAAACCTAGATTAACGCAGTACTTTTGTAACAAATGCACATTACAAAATAATGGACTTACTTGTGGTTGCTGTGGTCAAGGCCGCTGTTAACAAACCCTTCAATTTTGGTATTCTTTTGCCCACAGATGTTTCCATAGCTATCATAGCCAGACACCAAACGTGAGGCAGCTCCAGTGGCAATGGAAAAACCACAAATGAAGCCCTGATTAAGGAATACAATAAAGACAAGAATTTATTACATACATATTAATTTTATGTTGCATTCCCTAAAATCTAAGTTGGTTAGAGAACTAGTTCACATTTACAAAATATAGCGTTTTCGAATTGCACCCCGCAAATAGTGGACTGTACAAACTCATGCCTACCAGGTTTTTATACACAACCTCTATTGATAGATTTGTTTTCTTAATTACAATCATCATAGACCACATCCGGCCACTACATTTGAAAAGGTGTAGCTCTGTAGCATATGCGCTGTGCATTAATCAAGAAGTCTATTTTACAGCATTGGTATATGAATAGTGAATTGTCAAATGTTTTTTGGAGTAAAAAATTTAAATAAAAACTAAAGAAACTTAAGTATTGCTTGACCTATGAAGCAAATACACACTGTCTACCAAACATGGCCCCCAAAACACAGGGGCCTCCAGAAACTTGCACAGAGTAACATATTTTACTATGTACACAATGGCCAACACTAACATATAAGGCATATACTGACATGCATTTAAATGTCTTATTCATTATTAAACACCCATGTGGTTTAGTTTCTTTTGTAAGAACTACAAGACAATTAAGAGGATTTGTGTGCAACAAACTTTAATTTGTACAGCCTTGAAACCTGTCTATGGCAAAAAAAAAAGCAGCCAACTTTGCAATGCTTCCTACAAACCAGAAACCCAATAGGTGCTGAATGACAATGTACCAATTTTCCAAAGGGAGTGGTGAATTTAAATATATAATACACAAGAGTGGTGAATATCCTGTACATTACATACTTACAAGCAATGCTTAGTGATGTCATCAGTTATAATCAGTGTTATGTGATGTAATTTGTGTCATGACTTACTGACACATGAGTCATGACACGAATAATAAATAAAGTACCCCTGCTACAAAATGATTTTAGAAGTCACCTCGGAGTTCCATGTGCTCTATAAAATATACTTGGCCTTCAGCCTTGTGCCTCTATATGGTCATGGAATTCCTGTCACTGGATATCCTATTTTTTAATAGGGGTACTTTTTTTACTATATTACTACTACAGAGGAAGACTTTTTGGACATATGAATTATATTGAGGGACTGAATGGCTCAGTGCAGTTAAATTGTTACCTATGATATGTTATGGTCTGTGATTACATTAATGAATATCTCCAACAAGTTATCTTACGGATCATGTTTGGTAACAACATTGAATTAATATCATACTGTGTTATATCTGACGTTTGAGAATAATGGGACATAGTAATTTGTATAGCTACATACAATTATGAGACATTATTGTACAAGTGCGGTCCAACTTCTGTGGTACCAAGGGCTGGAATTTTTCTGACCTATGTGACGGAGGGTCGATAATGGCCAGTTTTGACGACTCCCTTTTTTTAAACCACACCCATGTTATTACAAGATCTTTAAAGACCAAACTCACATCATTGGTGGTAGCACACAAACAGAAAATTGGAGCTCACTGCAGGGATATCACCATTTACTCATATGTGAAAGATGTTTATTATGTCATATTAAGACAAAACCTCAAGTCCATATGCCTCCTCCGCCCTTTTGGGTAGAACAGCAAATTTACCTTCCACAGGGCAGTTAGAATGGCACACACACAGGCAGGGTAGGGCAGGTAGAGTAAGGCACAAAGGCAGGGCAGGCAGAGAAGGAAAGTAACCGATCATGATATCTCCAACACAGTTTGTACTGTACTATATGCAGTGACACAATGCTGGCACTACTCCAACAGTCGGTCTGAGGTGTGAACAGGTTAACAATGCGGAAGCCTAAAGTCTAAGGTCTTTTAGGTGTGAACAATGCAGGAAAATACATGTGTGAACAATACAAAGATATACAAGCCTGAATCTGAGGTGTGAATAATGCAGGGGCAGTTTTTTTCAGTCCTGATACAATTTTAAAGCTTGCATATGTAACTGGTAACAGCAGCTAGACAGATGAATGGGGGTCACACAAGGAGGGGCCCACAGGCCACCAGTTGGACAAAACTGCTGTAGACAGTGAACATACTGATAGTAAACAATGCAAAAACAAATGTCAGCTATACAGGGGTTATTTATTTGTATGATGTCGCTAGGACTCTTATTTCTGAGGTAGAAGGTATTTTACAATGTTTTCATTTGTTTATATACCTTAAAAAAAGCTCCCAGTGGGAACCTATCCTTACTTGGGAGATGTCGCTGCAGTTTTAAAAACAAAAGGCGTACCACTCTGTGGTAAATTTGCTACATGATGGCATTTTCAGGGCATTGAAGAGTTTAAAAGGACAACACAGCCTGCACATTTGGGGTAATATATTAAAACTGCACGGCAGAGAATGGCAGCAAAAGGCACCCAAAACACAGAAAAATATTACAACTTTCAATAAAATACAACTTTGAGATAGTTTGAGAAAGTTTTGAGATAACAATACTTCCTATACAATCTACTGTTAAATCAGCACATTGCTTTGGTCATTTTAAATATCTCATAACTATCAATAAAACTAACAGCCGAGAAGTTCCTTTGTAATGCACCCATTTAATCTCAGAGTAAACTACTATTGATTACAGATAGCTGCAGCAAAACAGAGAGGGAATGGCCCCATTTTACTCTTGGTGACAATCTCGTTCTTCAGTTTTTGACCTGGAGTATTGTCACAAGAAACAAAGCATTATTTCAATTTTCTCTGGATCTTGGTCCAGCCAGCCATCTATTTATGGACAGTGCTTTATAATCAGCAAGGAATTATCCATTCTGTGATTGCCTTTGATTTATCAGTTATTTTCAGGTAAAGCTTGTTCTAGTGTACTGCTCTCTGCAGGGTTACCTGCAATGAGCAAAACAAATTAAAAATCACATACAGTAGCATTATTTACTGTTACGGTAATAGATCAAACAAATGAACCTGTTTTCTTTTTGTTAACTTATTAATAAGACACCTGCTTAAAAGATTAATATCAATTGAAAAGCACTTTCATTTAAAGAGAAAGTAAACAAGCTACTGCAATATGAAATAGCATATTATACCATTACTATTTTGTATAAAATACATCAAAATTTAAACAGTATTTTTTTTACTGCTGGGAAAATAATTTTACCTTCATTACTTTTAGGCAGCATCTCAG
Organism: Xenopus tropicalis; assembly: GCF_000004195.4. NCBI lineage: Eukaryota > Metazoa > Chordata > Amphibia > Anura > Pipidae > Xenopus > Xenopus tropicalis. The sequence continues at coordinate 120,200,808 of NC_030677.2, read as the reverse complement.
CAAAAAGCCGTAGTATAAAATAAAAGGCAGAGCTAAGGATGAATACACCATTAAAAATGCTGTTTACACTCATGCTGCCTCTGTTAGCTTCAAAAAAGCAAGCTACAGCTGAAATGTTAGAAAGAAAATAATTGGGTAGTACTTTGGGTTTTGCTTGCATTAAAAGGAACAGTAACACCAAAAAAATGAAAATGTTTTAAAGTACCGGTAATATAAATATTATGTAATGTTGCCCTGCACTGTATGAACTACAGAATATTTATATCTGTAGGATGTATGTTCAGATAGCATGCTGTAAAAGGATCTTCCACAGCCAACTTCAGAATGGTCAAAATAATTTGTACTTGAAACAGCAGAATTAGTTATATTGTGGCATGTAATCTATGATCCAGAAGACAGCATTGCCATTTCCCACAGAAATGGGATTGCTTTATCTCTCTCTAACTCCCCAGCCAGTGCCCCCATCCATGGAAAAAAAGGGAGCTGCTATTTTACTCCCGATATCTTCACCTACGAGTGGGCAATATCGGGCTAATCCGATCATTATACTGTTAACACTGATAACACAAAAAGGGACAGTTTTAAATACAGCAAGTGCCTACTATCATATCAAACATTACTTTACATAAACAAGAGGTTTTGTGGATCTTTAATTTACAAACACGCATACCTTTGGCCATGAATTTTACTTTTGACGCGACTTATATTTGATATGATAGTAGGTACTTGCTGTATTTAAAACTGTCCCTTTTTGTGTTATAACAGTATAATGATATGTGACCCCATAACATGTATGTTTCATATCATGTTTCTATCTTACATGTTAATTGGATTGAACTTGGGACCTGCGAGTGTAAGAGTTAATTATGACATGATGGATTTTAATTAAGGGGCGAGAGGGGTTTGATATCTTTATATATACCTTTTGTGTGTGTTTCCCCCCCTTGGAGCCTATGATTACTTTAAGTGCTGGGTAAGCATAACATGGTTTTAGGAATTGCATGTAAGGGGTCTTTTGCTGTTATTTAATGAACTGAAATAAATGTATACTAATTTTTAACTAAGCATGAGTGGTATTTGAGCTTGAATAACCATGTTTAGTAGCTTTTCCCTCCTTTGGTCACCAGGAGGTGACTTTGTTTGCCCATTTTTATTTTTTAGTTTCAGGAATCTTAATTATTTTGGTATGCCTTAGGCTACCCCATTACTGGTAATCGAATGATCTACCATGCAAGGAACATGAAATAGCTTTCCATTTTTTTTGTAATAAAAACAATAGGCAAAGAGTACATTCAGCACAAGACCTATTCATTGAACTTAAGGTTATACTGCTTCTTTAAATAGCATTAGTACAAAATTTTGCATTTGCTCTTCCTTGCTCTACAGAAGTACATATTGTATGTGTACTGTATGTGTATGTTATACACAGGAAACAAGGGGGTTACATAGTATATCTGGTGAAAAAACCCAGCACTGACTAGTCTCTGAGTAAAGCATTCTACTCTGCATTTTTGACTAACAATACTTTTTAGCAGTTCAAAACACCCACTTACTTGCGTGGGTGTATATCTTTGTTGTCAGGAATGGGAAATCACAAGATTTGTTAATGCAATGGCTAGCATGGCTTGATCAACAAAGCAACAAAAATTCATAGCACATACATGTTGGTTGAGATTGGCAGACCAGCATATACATACCAAAAAATGTTTGTTTTTCACATTTTATTTGTACCGGAATGGCCACCTTTACATATAATAAGCAGGACTAGATCTACTCCACTCACTAAACATCAATTGTCATTTGCAAAAAAAAACCCATAAAGCAGCAAGGTACTAGCTTGCTACCTAGCTATAGCATTTCAAGAGTTTTATGAAGCTCTTAAGCCTTATGAAGGTCTCCCTTCTAGCTCCACCAATGATCTATTCTTCAAAGTGATTTAGAAGGAAGCCTTAGCATTATGCCACATGCTGGGAGGAGAAAAAATGATTCAACTTTTCTACTGCTAAAAGCTTTCAAGGTACCTTAGCTATAAATTCACTTGCCCTGTAACAGAGCAGAGTGGTTGCCATCCACTTCTCCTTTATCAAATGGAGAATGCAAATAAATCTGACACTGAAAAAATTATTTACAATACAGCTATATTAACCAATTCTGAAAATACAATTTCCATTTACTTTTAGTTCCTAGCTCCCAAGGAGGCAAGCAACAAAGTTGTTAGTGTTATCTTACAACAGTAATAACACGAGAAATGATTTTGCCACATGTCTAATTATCTCTATTATTGCATATCAGTCAGTTATGGTATGGAGTTTCAAATTATAGAAAGACCCCTTATCTGTAAAACCCCATGTCCCAAGCATTCGGGATAACAGATACCTGTATTACTGAAAGTATTTAAGGAACAAAATTATCAAACACCCATATCACCATTGTTACCCATATTACCATTATTAAAAAGTAATTGCCACGTTAAAGCGCATTTATACCCCATTTTTCAAAAGCATTTCAATTAACAGTGCTTAAGATACACATAAATTTGCTTCTTTAAATTATGAAATACGCATATTTTGCCATTCCTTGCACTAAATTAGGCAAAATCTGAAATTGAAAGCAAAATTAAATTTGAAAAACAAATCAGCAATCCAATTTGAACCACTTCATGAGCTGCTCCATATTACAAAGACCTATAAAGGCCTTACCTAAAAAAAGGAGATGCTCTTTAAAGGAAAACTAAACCCCTCTGGATGGCCAGCTAAACACAATTCTATTTTACCCCTTTCCAAGCTTAAAATACTTTTGCCATTGCCTGTAGTCAGAATTTTAATGAACTGCATTCCAAAGCACAGCGTTTATGTAGCTCTCCCTCTCCCTTAATAGGAGAAGGAAAGTCATTTTGGTATTTTACTGCCAATGGATTCACATTAGTGGCACCTAGAACTAGGGATGCACTGAACCCACTTTTTTGGGTTCTGCCAAACCCCCCCGATGGATTCTGCAGAATCCCAAACCGTATCTGAATCCTAATTAGCATATGCTAATTAGGACCGGGAAGGATTAAAAGTTGCCGTGCGCACAGCTAAAAAGTTTTCCCCCATAAACTCTAACCCTTTTCCGAATGCTAATTTGCACATGCTAATTTATGCTAATTAGGGGTTGGATTCGATTTGGCCGAAACCAAATCCATCAAAAAAAGGCTGGATTCGGCCTGAATAGTGAATTTTTTTATAGGTATATAGTAAATCGATTTAGCAGTTCACTTGGGGGCACTCAGTAATGGTATTTGTAAAGAAAATGTGCAGTGAGTTTAGTTCTCCTTTAAAGCGGACCTGTCACCTTAAGAAATAATTCCAAATTGTTTTCTATTGTGGTTGTCAAGCAAAATAAACTTTACTTACACTATATAAATTATTTTAATCTTAGTTTCTTCAGCCTTGGAATCCACAATTGCAGCATGCAGGCAGGGGCCATTTTGTGGACACTTTTATCAAAGCAGGCATTGCATTCTGCCAATATGTTGTTTCTGTGCCAGTATGGGGGGACTTAATGCCCATGTCCATGCACTGGTTACAAAATTACATGGTAAGGAGGGAGGGGGAATGTGAGCAGTGCAGCAACATCTAAAAAGTTCTGAATTGAAAGTGAAAGTAACTGTCTGCCCCACCTCTATGCCTAAGGCATAGAGGCGGGGCAGGCAATATATGACTGACAGCTGGGATTTTTAAATGCTTTTATAATGGGTATGGATGTGGTAATAAAAAAAATGATTTTGGGTTTCATGTTTAATTTGAAAAGGGCTTTTATTATACAGCTTTTTATGTCTGGGTGACAGGTCCACTTTAAATATAACTCATTGTACCATGTTAGCAGCAATAACTAAAAAAAAATGCTTCCTATTGTTTAAAATGAAGTATTTAAATTATTGTTGAGGTGTTTATGCCCACTCTTTTTTGATAAATTGCTTTAATTTAGACACTAATAAGTCACAATGCTTTCCTAAATTTAGCGGTTTGGAGGTCAGTCCAGTGACAATCAAGTTGTGGGACCAACATGACAGCCCCCTTGGCTCATTGCCCAGGGGGCTGTCAAGGCATAAATAAATATTTATCATAATTATATATAAATGTTTTTATTAAAGTCCTAATGGATATGAATCCTTTGATGAATTTTCCCCTGTCTAAACCCATGTGTGGAGTTTTTTTTGCATGTCTGTGATTGAGCATGGTCAGGCTGAACATTGAAGAGCTGGACTTGACTGATGTCTTTTCCATAAATAGCTATGTAATAATGTCAACCATTAGCGCCTGTTTTAACAAAGTCATCTTCATATCAGATGACTAAACACTTTGCTAACCACCACCACATTTTTATTAGCATGAAAAAAGAAATTTCGGCTTAATGTTCAGCCTGTACAAAATCTAGGATGCATTCCTTCAAATTTGATCTTCTTACCTCTTTCTATTGTCACAACATGTTAACATGCCAACTTGTAAAAGAAAAGAATAACTCGGAATAGCTAATTACTTGTCTTCAGATGAGCAAACAGAAGCAAAATCTGAAAGCTCTACATGCTGCCCTGCAATAATTAGCATGTTAATTAGATGTTTAGGAACTCAAAAATATAATAAACCTAAAAGTGATGGTTTTCATTGTAATTTCTTTTGCCAAAATGAAAAAAACAGTCTTTATATTGAAATGTATTTGTTTTTAATTTTTTGCTATTTATTTTATGAGATTTGTTTTGCTGACATTTTCTTCTGCATAGTTACACATATATACACATGTAAATAGAATATTCAGCTTGTCCTTAGCCACTCTTCATATACCTAAATAAAACAGTACAATCTATTTATGACTAGGAATATATATATAAGTAAGTTGCTGCTTCATAGCAGCCTGGAAGTAACTGATTGAAAAACACAACAGAATAATAACAGACATTCTTAACAGAGTACTGAAATAATAGTTTCAATGCCTGTTATTACAATCGAACACCATATTTTAATTACATACAGACTAAATTGTATAAATGTATTACAATACATTAATGCAAAATACCCACTGGATTATATAGAACAGCAATCTGCTGCGGGTTTTAGGTGTAGAACAAAACTTTTATATCATGAAAATTGTATATGATTTTGCAGCATTAGCAATTAAAGGTATGTCTTCTTTTATGTCTTTCTACTCAAAATGTTACGCAGTGAACATATTAAAAACAAAAAAAAACAAGATTATGATAATCATGTAAATTATATTATTATAATCTGTGTTTGGTGATGTCATATGTGTCACATAACGCTGTGAAACTTGCGTATTATCATAACAATAAATTATTGTTATAATAACAACTTTATCTTCATGCCTTTATTTGGTCATAGAACTTCTCATTGACGAATATCCTTACATTTTGCAACGGGGGTACAGTATTCATTATATATTCCTACTTCCTCCACTCCAAGCCTATCTGTCCACAAACCTGCTTATCAGGTTCCTCAACTGTAAATTTATTTGTAGATTAAATTCAACAACATGCAAACGTTTATGGCCATTTAACACACTGAGAAAATGGACAGAGGCCCTTGGTATTTGTGCATACTGTTGCGCTTAGGGCTGTGGCACACGGGAGATTAGTTGCCCTCGACAAATCTCTCGTTGCAGGTGACTAATCTCCCCGAAATGCCATCCCACCGGCGATAATGTAAATCGCCGGTAGGACATCATACACGCCCCCACGATTTCCCCGAAATTGCGGAAGTTGCCTTGAGAGGAAGCCACGTATGCCATCCCACCGGCGATTTACATTTTCGCCAGTGGTATGGTTATTCGGGGAGATTAGCCGCCCGCGAAAAGGGAGATTTGTGTGCCAGAGCCCTTAAACTACAAATAAACCAAATAGCAATTCCTTTTATCTTTGATTTAAGCATTTTTGTCAGTAAACCCAAGAGGAATGCATATATCGGTTTTGCACTCTTCAAAATTTGTGCACTACTGAGATTTGTTTGTTTGTTTATGTCACTGGCCTCAAAGCTAGGGCTCTGTCAGTTCCAGACTTGGAGACAAGTGTGGTACCAAAGAGAGTCTAAGGACATGCAATCTGCAAAAAACGGGCATTCTTTGCAACACATGCTTTTGTGCTTTTATGTTAATGTTTTAACAAAATGTTGGGGATCTCTTTTCCACAGTGACCACTGGCAAATAAAATTACTCACCATTCCAACACAAAAAAGAATGAACAGTAGGAGCCATGGAATATCAGTACAGCTGTGCTCCTCCAACGGCCTCCAGTCTCGTTTGGAGCTCTAAAAGTTTAAATATAGAAAAAAGTCCATGTTAAAATAGTTACTAGATTGTGTAAGGAAACAGATACATACTTTTAATAAATGTGGCAAAATATGCATTTTGTAACACTTTAAATGAGAAGGAAAGGCTAAGTCACTTGGAGGTGCCAAAATGTTAGGCACCCCCAAGTGACTTAGATCGCTTACTTTTTACCCCGGGCTGGCGCCCCTGTACGGAGACAATAGCACCAGCCCGGGGTAGCAGCGAGCGCTTCCTACTTCCTTTTCGCTTGCGCGCGCATGCGCAGTAGAGTGAAAAGCCGAACTTAGACTTGAAAGTCGGCTTTTCACTCTACTGCGCATGCGCCGGCCCACGGATTTCGCCGGCAGAAGAAAAAGGAAGGAGGAAGCGCTCACTACAGGTGCCCCGGGCTGGTGCTTTTTTCTCCTAACAGGGGCACCAGCCCGGGGTACAAGGTAAGCGATCTAAGTCACTTGGGGGTGCCTAACATTTTGGCACCCCCAAGTGACTTAGCCTTTCCTTCTCCTTTAAAGATATTTGATATATAAAATGACTAGTTCCTGCTAACATGACACTATTTCCAAAAAACACATTATCAGACCTTTAATTAATTTACATAATAATTTTATTAATTTTGCTTTCTTAATACATTTGCTTTTCTGCATTTAAAGGTTACATATACCCTCCCATATAACAATGTCAAATTGCATACATCCTAAGTATATGTGAATGTGATAGAAACCTTAGCTTGTAAGCTTGAATGGGGTGGGAACTAATGTAAATGATTGATAATTTCTGTAAAAGCACTGCTTAAATTGTTGGTGCTATATAAAATAATAAAAGTTAATGAATTAAATAAAGCAAGGGAAGTTTTTTTAATTACTTCATTTAACTCACACCTTCTGAACATATATCTGGAGAAACTCCTTTCTCAAAATCAGATATCCCTACCGTCACAAGCCTTCCGTCTCTTCAAGCAAGCATATAAAATAACCTTGCAAAATCTATATTCCCCTGTACACAACAAACAAGTTTACAATGCAAATCCAAACAGTTAATAAATAGCTAAAAAAACAAAACACAGGTTTTAACCCCATTTTCCCCCTATAGATTAAAAGATCTTGCAACAGTCCTAATTCCCATTGTTCACCTTGCCTTGTATGTATAATAATGTTAAATATTATCTTCAGGCCTTTATTACATATTTTAGATAGGTATTTCAAACTGTTCATATAAAATTGTATATTGTATTGCATATCATTTTTTGGGATAAAGGATCATTTAGGCTTTAATACTGTACCAGGAGTCCCATAGAGAAAAATTTATAAATATTTAATAACAAAGTACTGGGTTTTTATAGCAGCTGTACACACAGTTTCTGTTTGAAGAAAATAACTACAAAACTCCCATGTGCTTAATTTCAGTCAGGGAGGCAAAGCCATCTATTATGTAGCTGCTGTCGAAAATAGGGAGAACAAATGTTAGTGATAGTGAATCGCTAACATTCAATCACCTTTGCAGAACTTGAGTAAAAATCCATAACATGCTATATAGAAACAAAATTTACACACAGGCACTACCCTGTCAAATAAACTATCACCACTTATCACCAGATTGTGTATGAAATATATCAGAGGACACTGGAGAATGGAGAGCTGAATGCATCTGGTCCCTTTTCTGATAATGGCTTTTGCCAGATAGTCGTACATTTTCCTGCCTGACAAGCAACACAGGCCCATAATTATACTGGCATTGTAATAAAAGGCCTAGTGATTTATGAAGCCCTTCCAAACAAGCACTTGCATCTATTGCCTTGTTTACAATCAGTAAAAAGCCCATGCACTCTATAAAAATATTAAAGCCAATATCTTGAGATTTTCATTATGGCTACCATGATGAACATAATCTTTTTACACTTGGCTGTTTTAAAACAAGGTAGAACAAACATACCACAGAAATCAATGAAAAAAGGCTGTTCAATAGCCAGAACAGCAAGTTAATCCTTGAATATAAAGGAGCATATTTATTATGAAATGGTGATGAGCAAAATTTATTAGCAACCACGATCGTGTAAAAAAAAAAAAAATCACTAAGTTTTTCCTGACAGTCACCTACAAAGCTGATATTTCATTATGCCCTATGGAATAGTAGTACTCAGCAATGCACAGCAGCGATGCTTAGAACAGGTGTGGGATGCCTTATCCAGAAACCTATTATCCAGAAAGTTCCAAATTATGGAAAGCCCATCTCCCATAGACTCCATTATAAGCAAATAATTCTAATTTTTAAAAATGATTTCCTTTTTCTGTGTAATTATAAATCAGTACCTTGTACTTGATCCCAACTAGGATCTAATTAATCCTTATTGGAGGCAAAACAATCCTACAATCCTATTGGGTTTATAAAATATTTAAATGATTTTTAGCAGACTTTAGTTATGGAGATCCAAGATCCGGAAAACCCCAGGTCCCAAGCATTCTGGATAACAGGTCCTATACCCGTACCATTAAAAAAAACCTTTCCGAATATTTAAATGGAACCTCCCTTCTTCTAAACAGAGTGGGTGCCCTTATGTCCCTTGAATGGATCTACTGGTAAATAAAGCATCAGAGAGGTTATTATATGATCCCCTTATATATTTATACATAGTTGTCATGTCACCTCTTAAGCACCTCTTCTCCAGTGTAAACAGACCCAACTTGGCCAGTCTTTCTTCATAACGAAGACTTTCCATACCCTTTACCAGCTTAGTTGCCCTTCTCTGGACCATCTCTAACTCAATAATGTCCCGTTTGAGCACTGGAGACCAGAACTGGACAGCATATTCTAGATGGGGCCTTACCAGCGCTCTGTAAAGGGGAAGACATTTTACGGGAAAATCGTAACAGCGACGAAAAAAATCGCAAAAATACGAAAAAGTCGCAAAATGTTAGTTTTCCAATCCGAATTTTTCTCATTCGGATTCGTGGATTTGTAAATCAGCCCCCTAGTCTTTTATGAACAAGTTAAACAAAAGTGGACCCAGTACAGAACCCTGAGGGACCCCACCGAGAACCTTACTCCAATTAGAGAATGTACCATTAACAACCACCCTCTGTACCCGAACCTGTAGCCAGTTTTCTATCCATGTGCAAACGACTTCACTAAGACCAATAGACCTTAGTTAAGAAAGCTAAACTTGAGCCACAGTCAAATGTAAAAAGACTTGGAGAGCAACACAAGCATCATAAAAATTCATGGAGGGGCCAAATAAAGGCTAAGCTTGGCTATTAGGCAGCCTCTATGCACACTATCAACTTACAAGAGGCTTTATTTGGTAGTAAATCTTGCCACCAGAACAGGAACTCAAAAATAACTACCTGGTTTGGGGGCACTGAAAGCAACATCCAAGGGGTTGCTGAGCAACATGTTGCTCACGAGTCACTGGTTGGGGATCACTGCTTTACATCATGCTAAAACATAACTTTAAAGGTAGACAGTGATACTCTAATTCTTTTTAAGGTTTTTGATTTATTTAGTATTATGTTCAGCAGGATCCAATTTACCCTAGCATCCGGGTTGGATGAGAGGTGGATGGCTTGAATGAAAGACTGTAAAATGATAAGGAGAGAGCATGAACAAAAAGACAAGTCATAAGAAACAAAATGAAAGCCTTCCAAAGCAATATTTATTTGCCTGCAGGTCAGTCACCCCCATTTGAACTGGAGAGAGAGACAAAAAAATAATACCAGTTGAAAAGCTGCTAATAGGACATTTTTTTAGCACACTAAAAGCTATCCCAAAAGTGAATTACGTATTTAGACATACATTGATAGACAAAAGCTGCTTACACAACCACTTTAGACATAGCCAGAAACTTATTGTCTTATAGGCCAAAATGATGGTCTCTCTTAGGACCAGACGGATATTTTATTGGGTATGTTTAAAATTCCCATTGAAAGAACTATATTGGGCAGTAAACATGGTCCATTTCTGACAGGTCTGTTTATTAAAGGAGAATGAAACCTTTTCATTTGTACTTAATCCAGACTGTAAAGTTAATGAGAGTTTACATGTAGACATAATGGCCATTTCATTGAGCTTAAATTATTTTTTGACTTTCATTCTCTTTTAAGATCCGATCCTACCTTTGGTTTGGGAAGGTTCTACCTGCACAGATACAGTATGGTCAGGTCAGCTTTAAAATGTGTGCCTGAGTAAGATCCCATGCACTACAAAATTCTGTAATCTAGAACTGGTAAAACAATATTTTTGGAAACTGACAGATGTCAGCGCACTCCTCACATACCAACTTCCCTGTCTATAATTATGCAGCCAGTGCATGGACATCAGGTCTGCAAACCTGTGTGACTGCAAACCTGTTTCTTTATGTTAATAGTTAGAAATGTATTCTAACAGCTCTGCCTTTTAGTTTATGAACAAAAATATATTAAAAAAAATTAAAAAAAAAATAGAATGAGCATGGCAATAAATCAGGGGTCAAAGGTCAAAACTATAAAAATAACAACAAATACTGTAAAGCAAGTAAACTGACAAAACTAGAAAACCAACAGCATAAAAACCAACCCTTAACTAACATTCCTGAACTATAGGTACAGAAGGTAGATGGGAATGTTAAGTCAAAATATTTGAAATGCTAAGGTTGCAGGAGGCACGGAACAGCAAATCTGATTATTTCTCTTCTTCCATACTGTACATACAACTCAATCAGTGTTTTAAGTCTTGTAGTGTAACAGTAATAAATAGTTACCACACAAATTGTCAGTACTCTGTTCATCAAACTTTAAGCAAAACATATGTGTAGACCAGCTGCCTTGCTGCAATTGCTACACTGATTGACGCTTGCACTGCTGCTTAGTTTTTCTTAATTATTCTTTAATTATTTAGTGTCAATGCATCATGCTTAGGCTAAAGCTGAAAAACACTTGCCGAAAATACGCCCCGCAACTGTAAATTCAGCCAACCTTGTGCCTGCACCCGAATGAATGGAATACGCTCGGGTGCAGGCACATGTAGCTGATATCCACAAAAAAACATGAGACTTCATATTTTCAGCGGATATCGGCTATATGTGCCTGCACCAGAGTGTATTCCATTCATTCGGGTGCAGGCACAGGTAGGGGCATTTTTGTGCGTAAGGAGCGTATTCTCGGCAAGCGTTTTTCGGCTTGCCAAAAATATGCTCCATACGCTCTGTGTGGCATTAGCCTAAGGGAAACGGCACATAGGGTGCTTCTCTATGCATTGTCACCTGGGAAATTTCAAGCTCAGCAGGTGCTCTGGATTGTTCCTTATTCATTCCAACAGCAATCAGCTGGGTGCCAGGTAAACTGTTGGGTTAGGCATCAGGGTCTCAGAAATGCCCTGGTCAGCACAGCACTGGGAATAGCTGTTAGGGCGAGGGCAGACTAAGCTTATGTTCGCTTCTCTCAGCCCTGCACTGAGAGAAGCGGATCTGCTCCCGTACGCCGTTCTGTCTGCATGCACCAAAACCTATAGCAAAAGCCCTAGTATGCACACACAGAGAGGAGTGGCGGTCGGCCTGGAAAACACAGGGCTGATAATAGGATATTTGCTTTGCCTGCCCTTACCCTTAAAATGCATTAAATTCGGTCTAAGGCTGTTTTAAATGTGTTTATGTGTAGTTGTGTGTGACATCCTTACAAAGGTCATTGGATACCAGGGATACTGATAAAGCATCTGATACATTTATTATGCTATCTTTCTTTTAGTACACTTTACTGGCAATAAAAAAAAATGCATTAAAATATTTCAGGCCAAGCACAATAAAACGATTTAGTTACAGCATGGCTCTATACTGCAGTGCAAGTCCAAAGAAATCCCACAGAACTCTGATACACAGTAGTCAGCCCACAATCATGCAGTTACAAGCAGAATATAAATGAATCCATTAAAAGTATGAGACAAACATAATTTCTTTTCCCACCATGCCTCAGGGTCATTTTAGATGTGATTTGAAATGGCCTTGATATTTTCAAAAAGCTGCAGGGATTTTTAGCATAAAATAGAAGCAAATTCACGCCTGGAAAAGTAGCTTTCTACACTTTCAATTTTATTTTCTCTAAAAAAAAATGTACACCCCGATTGACAGAATCTGCAAAGTACATTTATGAAGTAGCTATTTTCTTCATCGAAAACGGTCAAATCGAGACTTAACAGATCTTGAAAACATGTCAACTCACAAAAATTTCTATAGTCATCCTAATTTTCCCCCTTGCTCAACCTGTCACAGCCTCCTGCTTATTGTAATTTGCACCAGAATTAATTTTAACCAATGCAATTGAATAGCAAACAGGTTAAACAGGTATGGGATCCTTTATCCAGAAACCCGTTATCCAGAAAGCTCCGAACTACGGAATGCCCATCTCCCATAGACTCCATTTTAATCAAATATTTCAGAATTTTAAAACGGATTTCCTTTTTCTCTGTAGCAATAAAACAGTACCTTGTAATTGATCCCAACTAAGATATAAATAATCCTTATTGGATGCAAAACAATCCCATGTGGTTTAATTAATGTTTTATTGATTCTTTAGTAGACTTAAGGTATGGAGATCCAAATTACGGAAATATCCGGAATATCCTTGGTCCCGAACATTCTGGATCATGGGTCCTATACCTGTCTCTTGTCTCTTTGTGACAATTGTCCTATGGGAGGCTTCCAAAATCCTGCACTGAAGGTTGAAAGGCAGAAAGGTTTCCTTGCCGTTTACGATTGTTCGGATACAAAAAATTTGTAACTTTTGGATCATACAATAATATTTTCATACAAGCACGACGCGACTTTTCCCAAACTTAACGCACATCAGAAAATTTCGGATTTAATTTGAATTGTCGTAAATCGTACTCGTAATTCGCGCTTTAATGAACCGGCCCCTATGAGGTTTATAGATATAACATCACCAGCTGTCACATTGCTTTGCAGACACCATTGTTTTTGTCTGTGCAAGTAAAAAAAGCAATATGTGGCAGCTTGCAGTTGCAGAGACATAACATTGCATCAAGAGTCTATAAAATTAATTAATGTGACTTTATAATCTCCAAACTGGGCACAACCGCAACCAACCCTCTGACTCCGTATGAAAAAATCCTGAGCTCCCCATTCCCCTATAGGGGTTTAATATCTCATCTCTACAAACTGATGGTAACCTTACCTGAGGACCCCTTTCCCAAACATAGCTACATGCGGTATTGGGAGGAGGTCCTCAGGGAGGAAATTACTGGTCAAAAATTGGGGACAATGCCAACCACAGTTACTTGCACACAGCAAAAAGAAAGTGTCTATAAGGTAATAATGAGATGGTACATGACACCAGACAGACTATCAAAAATATACCCAAATAGCTCCCCACACTGTTGGAGGGGGATGTACAACTAGAGGTACCTTAAGCCATATACTATGGCATTGCCTCCTGGTAACAAACTATTGGAAAGAGGTGAGCAATCTTATCAACTCGGTACTTGCAATGTCACTAAACATTAAACTACCACACCTCCTACTGGGACAACCCATAGCGAGACTCAAACGCCCAGTTCAAAAACTAATAAATCATATTACAACATCGGCATGACTAGCACTTACTTCCAAGTGGAAGTCACAGACTATCCCCAGTATATCTGAGGTCATAACAAGAGTGGAAAATAATAAACGATTTGAAACTATGACTTCCATAACAAATAATGTACAATCAAATGCCAATATATGGTCATCATGGGAAGCCTATTTTGCACTAAACCCCCAGGAGAGCTCAGAAAATCCCACAAACATAAAAATCACGAATGATGGAAGTTAAAAACCATATCTTAGCGAAAAACCACGTAGAGGTTGTAGAACTACAAGATATCCCATGTAATAATGTCTGGATTTTATCACTCATTGTTCTATTGGTTTTGAATCTGTCCACACTATATTTTTCTTTTCATTTATATGTCAAAGAAAAATCTCAACTAATCAACGGTCAAGATATATTGATGAACAATCTTGTATGTGCACTATATGTATTAGATGATAACTCTTTAAATAAAAATTTTGAGTTACAAAAAAAAAAAATCATTAATGTGTTCATTAGGATCGTTGCAAAGCATTTGTAAAATGACAGAGCTGAAGGTGTATGGGTTAACCTCTCCTCCTTAGGCTGCATGGACACATTCGCACTGATAGAACTGACTGAAAAGTTTTGAAACAAATGCCCAGTATCTCTAAAACCACTGTTATATTGGATTATATTTAGAGAAATGGCTGATTTCACATATTACCGATTTCTAAAATTGATTTTCTTATGGTAACTTAATTAGGTTATATATGGGGCATAGTATTGTTTTTAAAAATAATGACTACACTTGAGAAAGGGCATGATATAGCAGCTCAATCACATCAATGTACAGCATCAATTTTTGGATTTGACTGAATCATAGTCCAAATTAAGAATTAAGACTGTATAATGATATCACCATTTCAACAGCAACTAGAATTCCTTCTGTAGCATAGACATCTAGGGAAAACAAAACAGAAACGATCTCACATGAAAAGCATTAAATAAAAGTAGGTCTTAATAAATTGCATTTATTATCTGGGAATGATCTAATTTTCATCACCTCCCACTGATATGACTCTTAAACATCAAGTTTAGGGAGATGCACAGATACATTTGTTCTAGTTTTGCAAGCATAGTGCCTTTAATTACAAATTGTGACTAGCAACAAGAACGAGGCTACGCAAAAGTGCAGTAACGATACTGTGAAGAGATTTTCAGAGATTTTCCCTTCCTATGCATTGAAGACTGGTGTTTAATGGCTGCCGAGAACCTTGCTGAAATCAGACATCCATTGACAGGTACACAGAGCTATAATTGCCACACACACAGATTCTTGGAACAGCTTTTTAGAAGACATTAGCATTCATTTTACATTTGGTGTAAAAAGCACTTTTTGTCACTGCTTAGAAGTACTAAAGATCTAAAACCAATTCAAATTGTTTTTCTATGAGTATAGAGATGATTTACCCATTTGCCAAAGTGCATGAACTAACAATCTTGGGTATTATACTTCCAAAATTTTAAAACAAATTGTGACAAACAGCCCAAATGTCACCTGAAGAAATGTTCACCCCTGAAAAATCTGTGTTGAGATCTCAAAAAAATAATTACACAACTGTAGCACATTGTATTTGTGAGTATTAAACATATAAAAGTTTGCAGATATAATTGCATTTGGGGAACTGGGAATTAAAGGTACAGTACTGGAGTATATATACACCAGTGACCTGAAAAAATTAGATTGAGTTATATGCTTCCATTATTTCACCCAAAAATAAAATGCTTTCAGTTAGTACACCACAAATTGTCTCTTCCCCCAGATAGTTATGTTTTTAAATAAATAGGCATCCCCTAAAGCTGCCATTTTTAAAACATATTATATGGGCCACAGGGAACTCAGCTTTGACGATGCACCAGCACACAAGCAATGGTTCCTGGGACTTGAAGTCGAGAGAGACAGAGACAGAGACAGAGACAGAGAGAGAGAGAGAGAGAAAAGACACACACACACACACACACACGGCCATTCTCAAGGGAGGGTAAAAGGTCCACTACTGAATATTAACCCATAGATTACAAATCATTGGTTTATACTGAATAAAATAAAATTAACCCAAGGAATAAATTACATTACAAACACATTAAATAACAGATCTAACAAATGCTAAGTTAAAAGAAACAATTCCAATTCACTAAACAAAATTCCAATGTGAAAAACCACATGACCTAACAAAGTGGCGTCAACACTGATCTCTGGCTTCGTACAACCTCTCCATCTGTCTTCAGAGATTGCTGGAACTGAGCCAGACTTGTCAGGTCACTGGGTGACAAAAATCGTCTGTGCAAACCTAACCTAATGAAATGAATCAATTCAAAGTGCTTGGAAAAAGCTTTTAGCTAATCATTTTTAAGGTACTAGTGTTTGACCCTTTTCTCCTGGCATTTTCAAAAGTAAATAGAATATAGACGGGAAGAAATTGCAAACATAAAGGTTGCTCACTAAATATAACTATTCTGATTAAACCTCAGCATTCAGAGCTTCAGGATTATTGCCTGTATATGAATATTTAATTAGCCTAGAACATGTATCAAACCCTACAAATTATTTTATTTCATTAACTAAAAAAAGTTGGCTTGTATATACAGTGTTGAAGCTTTACAGATTTACAAGCTAATAATGAAAGCCGATTTTGTGCATACCCCCTAAAAATCTTCATAACCAGACTGAATCAGTTGACCTACCTTTGGAACTTTAATGCAGTATAATGCTGAGGTCATTAAATCTGAGAAAGAGGACATAGGGGTAATTTGCAAATGCATCTGCAAGCGCTGTCATGTTAAATTGATGTGGATGTGCTTTTTGACACTATTCATTGAAGGTACTTGCCTCCAAACATGCTTCTTTCACTGTATAGTTGTGCCATGTGCTATTGCATCCATCCTGCCTCTTCTGCTAAATTGTGTTCTATGTACTTATTAACACTCAAGGATCCTGGAACTACCTCTATCTTCAATTAGGTGGTAATTCCATGGTTCCCACAGCAAGCTATATCAACAAGGACAGTGAAACTCATTTGAACTCCAACTGTGTCCAAGTGATGCAATCCCATTACTTGTACTTTTGCAAACTGCAAAAGTACTTAAATGGAGTTTCATGGTTACAGCTTGTATAAGGGCTCTGGCACACGGGGGAGATTAGTCGCCCGCGATTTAACTCCCTGTTCGCGGGCGACTAATCTCCCCGAGTTGCCTACCCCTGCCATCCCACCGGCGAACATGTAAGTCGCCGGCGGGATGGCAGACGCGGCGGGGCGATTTGCGGAAATCGCCGAAAAAGAGTCTTTTCCGGCGATTTGCGCGAAATCGCGCCGCCGCGTCTGCCATCCCGCCGGCGACTTACATGTTCGCCGGTGGGATGGCAGGGGTAGGCAACTCGGGGAGATTAGTCGCCCGCGAACAGGGAGTTAAATCGCCGGCTTAACAAATACAAAAAAAAAAAGTGTATTGTTAGTTCATCACTGCACCATTGCATAAAGAAAATATATGCACAAGCATTTTAGGGGTCTGCTATTACTGCAGTAAAGGTGGTACTGGACCATCTTACACAATGCAACAGCAACCAGGTTCATACCCTTGATGCAGACAGATGCATAGTTATATTTTTGTGGGTGTTACATACATTCCAACTTTTATGCAGCAGCTACCTGTAGCCAAAATAAAAAGGACATGTCAACCCAAAAAATAATTTTAAGCCTAATAAAAGAAAACAAAATTCTAAGCAACTTTGCAATATCTTAAAACTATTAGTGCTTTAAACATTATTTGTAAATGCAATTGCTATGGAAAGAAGCATTTGCTGAATACCTGGTTGTTACTTTTTAAACAATGTTGCAAGTGCCAGGCTCCTCCAGCAAGTCAAGTCTGTAAAATCTGTTGGAGTTTGTTACATTGATTCAAACCCCAGAACCAACACTGCTTTTAATAGCAGTTATATATACAAATAACTCAAAAACCATTATAAATATGTAATAAATGCAAATTGCAAAGATGCTTAGAATTTAGTTTTCTTTTTATTGGACAAAAAGTTATTTTTGAGGTTGACATGTCCTTTAAAGGAAGGGGCCCTGATGTTTGCCAAGTGGTGAACACCCCTAAAAAAAATTTTAAACAATTTTCAGTAAAAGCAGAAAGAATACATTTTTTACAGGTATGGAATCTATTATAAAGTATGCTGGGGAACTGGGGTTTTCCAGGTAAGGGTTCTCCTTTCTTGGTTTTCAAGCTTCCTAGTTTTCAAATAAGGAACCCTATACTTGTACTACAAATTTATATTGCTTCATTTTTAGGCAACTACCACCAGGGCTGGATTAGAAGATTTTGCACCCTGCCCATTTTTCCTAATTTGGAAAATTGGACAGGGAGTTTTGACCCAGACAGCCCTCCCAAAAACAGGGATGTCTGCGCGAAAACCGGGCAGGTGGCAACCCTACACAGGACCCTTGTGGTCTGCCTGCAAATCTGGGTCTGAAAGCCACCACTAAAGAGATGTTTCCAGTAACAATGGTAAAAAAAAAAAAAAGTAAACAAAATTATCCATTGTAAAAGTGGGCATAAACAGGTCAACCAAGCATGGCTGAACGGACCGTTCCTATAGAGCAGTGCTGTCCAACTGGCAGCCGCGACCCCTCTCTGTTTGGCTGCTGTGATTGCCTTCCTTTCTGTAAGCTTTAAAAGGTATCAGTACTGAGATTAACTGGCCCCCTGCATTGTTCACACCTCAGACCCCTGTATTGTTTACACATGTAATCCCCTGTACTGTTCACACCTTTTAGTCCCTGAACTGTTCACACCTCAGGCTCAGACTGTAGCTCCCCAAATTGTTATCCTGTTCACACCTCGGTAGTGCCAGCATTATGTCACTGTATGTACTACCTACCCTATGCTGCCTGCATAGGGCAGGTAGAGTATTGCACACACAAAAGGTAGCATCTGACAGGCAGAGTATGGCACACACAGGAAGCATAGGGCAGGAAGAATATGGAACACACTGGCAGCATAGGGCAGGCAATGTATTGCACACCCAGGCAGTACTCTGCCTGCCCTACCCTGCCTGTGTGTGCGCCTTACTCTGTCTAGGAGTTTGCTAGCATTTGGAAATAGTCATTATATGGTCCCTAAGGTGTGTAATTATGTGCTGGGGTTGCTGTGCTATCCACAGAAGAGAAGGAGGCATATGGATTTAAGGGTATGTCTTAAAGTGGACCTGTCACCCAGACATGAAAATCTGTATAATAAAAGTCCTGTTCAAATTAAACATGAAACCCAAATTCATTTTTATATTAACACATCCAAACCCATTATAAAGGCATTTAAAAATCACAGCTGTCACTCATATATTGCTTGCCCCGCCTCTATGCCTTAGGCATAGAGGCGGGGCAGACAATAACTTTAGCTTTCCGTTCAGCACTTCCTAGATGTCACTGCACATCTCACTTTTCCCCTCCCTCCTCCTCATCTAATTGTGTAGCCAGTGCATGGGCATGAGCATCTGGTCCCCCATTGTGGCACATAAATAAGATTTTGGCATGATACAAAGCTTGTCTTAATAACAGTGCCCACAAAATGGTAGCTGCCTGCTTGCTTTGACTGAGTAATTCCGAGATGGAAGGAAACAAGATTTATATTATTTATATAGAGTAAGTAAAGTTTATTTTGCTCAACTAACAATATAGAAAATAATTTGGACTTATTTCTTAGGGTGACAGGTCCGCTTTAATATGACAAAAAACTTCTTTCACATATGAATGAAGCGTGACATCCCTAAAGTAAAGCACCAACCATTTGGTTGTAAAAGTTCTTGTGATAACATTGGTGTGGTTTGAAGTGGGTGTGATTTAAAAAGGGGAGTGGTGAAAAATGACTTCCATTAGCAGACCTCCACCATGTAGGCCAGAAAAATTCTAGCCCTCGGTACCACAGAAGTTGGACAGCATAGGGCAGGCAGAGTATTGCACACACAGGCAGCATAGGGTAGGCAGAGTATTGCCCACACAAAGGTAGCATCGGACAGGCAGAGTATGGCACACAGGCAGCATAGGGCAGGCAGTGCATTGCACACACAAAGGTAGCATCGGACAGGCAGAGTATGGCACACACAGGAAGCATAGGGCAGGAAGAATATGGAACACACTGGCAGCATAGGGCAGGCAATGTATTGCACACACAGGCAGTACTCTGCTTGTCCCTACCCTGCCTGTGTGTGCCTTACTCTGTCTAGGAGTTTGCTAGCATTTGGAAATAAGTCATTATATGGTCCCTAAGGTGTGTAATTATGTGCTGGGGGTTGCTGTGCTATCCACAAAAGAGAAGGAGGCATATGGATTTAAGGGTATGTCTTAATATGACAAAAAACTTCTTTCACATATGAATGAAGCATGACACCCCTAAAGTAAATCACCAACCATTTGATCTTAAAAGCTCTTGTGATAACATTGGTGTGGTTTGAAGTGGGTGTGATTTAAAAAGGGGAGTGGTCAAAACTGACTACCATTATCGGACCTCTACCATGTAGGCCAGAAAAATTCTGTCCCTCGGTACCACAGAAGTTGGACAGCACTGCTATAGAGGAACAATGGAATAATTATAGAGGAAGCACACCCCCGCAGTTGCAAGGAGGTCTGCTTCTTCGATAAATGGGACCCGTGGGAGGGGGGTAGGTCACAGGTGACCTGCAAATCTGTGGGAAGGGGCCTGGGCCCACACAGTTACAACACTGAAGAGGAGCAGCAGATTTATGTCTCCCCCTAACTCCTTTTCCCCCACTGATGAAAATGTTCTAGCCAAAAAGTCGGGCAGTTTTGTCAGCTTATGTACATACACTGCCTTAAAAAATTTAAGCTGATCAGCCTGAAGATTTCAAGACTGCAGCGCTGCGGACAGATTTATTATCCTATGTAGCTTGACAAAAGAAAAAGGAAAATATTTGCTCTAATTGAATGATACCCAAAGAAATGGATGTCCAATAAACAGTGGCTCAAATTATTCTAATAAACAAAAGACGTTTATTGTGTGTAAATGCATTGCATCACAAACACGTTTCTTTAGCATCGTCCACCAAAATTATTATTAACATTTATTTATAAAGCACCAACATATTCTGCAGCGCTGTACAATAAGTGGATTTCATACATTGGACATACAGAGTAACATATAAAGCAATCAATAACCGATACAAGATGTGAAGAGAGCCCTGCCCAAAAGAGCTTACAATCTACAAGTCAAAAAGATCTAGTAAAAAAACCTTGTGATATAAAAAAAAAAAAAAAAAACCCACACACTTATTGTAGAGGCACTGTAAAACATTCATATGAGGATAAACAGAGCAATTAAAATCTGGATACCTATGATTTATAACCACGCTAGCAAGTGAAAACAAAATTAATAGGAGATATATGGTACTATTCATGTTTGTGTCACTTCCCTTATGGCAAAAAAAAAAAAAAAAAAACAATTATCAGATAGAAAGACAGGTGCTACCTTTACCCGAATCACAATTCAGACGGATCAGGATCACCTAACACAATTATGAGCACAATGGCCATCTACAAACAAATATCACTTTACACATTATGACTATCATACTTGCAATTAAACCAGTGTAGGAATACAGAGGTAGCAACTTTAAACTATAGCACCTAAACCTGCGTAAAGGTGCATCATTTAAACGTTGCTAATTTTATCCCCTATCCACAAGGGCTCAGCTTTGGTATAAAACAGGTCCCATTTCTACTCAGGATCAAGTAAACAGGGTTAGATGAAAGCTCCATACGCTGCTTTACCTGTGTGCTCCCACAGCATCCCATACTGATAAGATGGTTGTCTCTTTTTGCAGGTTACCAGTTCCTTTAATTCTGGAGTGGTTTTTCCTTCTTCAGTTGAGACTGGAAATATTCCCATGTGCAGGTGGATACTCTATTTAAAAAGGGGGGGCAAGAAAAACTACATTTGCTTAAACAACGGGAGGGTGCGATTTTGTTTGGTAGAGAACTGCGCACCAACTGCTATGGAACACTGGTAAAACAGGAAACCCTTAAAAGAAATGAAGGTGAAAAGAAATTCTTTAGATTCCAAGAGAGGGCGGGGTCTGAAGGAAAAATGAAACCCCTCCCTATACAAAATGAAAGCCAGTGGAATAAGGGGAATAACACTGGGGTACAGGGACCTGGGAGGCAAAGGAAGGAAGGAGAGTGGAACATCCCTGTCACTTGCTGCTCTCTCTTATTTTCAGCTCCCGTCATGTTGAGGTAAAGTCCCTTCAACAATGCCTGGAAAAGGCTGCCATGGGTTGACCAGACAGTTTGCAACCAACATGCTGGGAGGGAAAGGAAGAAATAAAAACAAAAAGAACAGTGGAATGTCTGTGCTTGCTAGGACTGCAAGAAACTCCGCAGCACCTTTTGGTTGCTGTTTCCAGCCGGATAGCTTCTCATTGGGGACTGTAAACAAAGAGGGTTGGACTAACAGCCAAGGGGGTGATGGTTAGAACGTCAACAGGCTTTTGGTGTTGCCCCATGGAAAGGAAGATTGGTTGCTTCTGGCTACTGGGCAAGGATAGCTGTGTCTATCACAAAAGGAATCCTCCCCAAGCAACCAAATTACACAACTCGTATGAACCATAGCAAGGCACAAATCCACTAATAATTAAGTACCATTTACTTTTCTGTACAAGTTGTACAAGATGTATCAGTCTTTCAGTTATGAGTAATTATGTCCCTGCTTTTTCCTTTTCACCTGTGTATGTGACAAATAGAAGCTTACAGACAGCAAAACTATTCTCAAGTATTTGTAAACAAATGCTTATGCTTATTTCAACTACTGGTATTGTTTGTTAACTATATTATATGACTTGTTGCCAACTAAATATGAATTTCTTACCCTATCAGGGGAAACATAATATTCCTGACTTGGAGAACTGGTCACCAAGGTACATATCAATCTTGCTTGAGAAATAAATTCACATACCTAACATATACTTTATGAATTATTTAGAAAACCACACCTGGGGCCCCTATACAAAACATTTTTGGAAGGATTTGCCGTACTTTTCAGAACAAAACTGTTGTCTTGAGGACCCTAGTAATAACAGTACTGACCCCAGTGGCTGCCCTTTCACAAAACAAACCAATAATTTTGACCATAGTATAAATTGTATGTTCTGGTGAGATAATTTTTCTGAAGTTTTTCTGGGTTATTTATTTGAATAAGAATTAACGAGGGGGAAAAAAAAAAAAAAAAAACACACACACACACCTGGTGTTCACTCTGCTGAGGGAAAACGCAGATTTTCACACTACCACCCTGTACGTGTGTGCATTGGCAGGAGTGGAATCCACTTGCCACTGTGTGTGCCACCGGCAGACAGATTCCACTGCTGTCAATGCACACAAATACAGAGTGAAACCAGTGTTTTTTCTGCCAATGGTGAAAAAAGCACCAAGTGTGCCATAAGGCTAAAGGTAGACATATATAGTAACATTTGCTAGTTTGGCAAGGTCGCGAAACAAGCAAATCTTGCCCCTGATATGCTCATCTTGGGTGGGCAAAATCGTGCTGATGCGATCGTTTGGACATAGGGTCAAATTATCACACTGCAGTTGAAGGGATAGGAAAAGTCAGACAGAGAACCGCATAAATGAGTAGATACGATACGGTCAGAAGAAAAATCAAGCCTGTCAGATCGATAACTGGAAAACTTACAGTGGCCAAACACTAAGATCCGCTCACTTGGCAAGGTTGCTAATCGAGCATATCTTCTCCCCATATTCTAACCTACAAGTAGGCAATATCGGGCTAATTCGGTCATTTGGTCCATGGGCCAAATGATGGAATTAGAACGGCAGGTATAATTGCCCGTCACTTCAGGGACCACAACAACAAGCCGACGTGGACCCCTATCCAATGGTTAATCAAACCTGCCTGATCGAGATCTGCCCGATTTAAGGCCAGATGCTGGTTGGGCAGGCATGTCGTTAATGCCCATACATGGGCCAATAAGCTGCCAAATTGGTCTAAAGGACCGATATCGGCAGCTACAATCGGCCCGTGTATGCCCACCTTAGTTCTCAGTTACTTCCTGCCCTCTGCACTGAGAGCCGAATCAAAAAGCTGGTGCTCAGTGCAGTGTCACGAGGCACAGTTTGCATGGTGCAACCATGCAGTGTGCAAACTGTGCCTTGTGACACTGCACTAAGCACCATATTTTTGATTCTGCGGTCAGTGCTGAGGGCAGCAAACCCCAGGGTGCAAGTACTTTTTAACTGAGAACTGAGGTGGGCACGGTCACAAATCTAAATTTGCCTTATAGAGGCCTGGCAAAAGTAAGTAATGGCTGTGCAGCGCTATGGTGCATTTTTTTACTAAATGGAGCACTGGCCTGGGGGGAAAAATTTGCAATTCAATTCACTGGAGGGTGCCTAACATACTGCCATCCCCCCCCATCAGAGTTTCCTTATCCTTTAATAACAGTAGTTTCAGCTATTTTGAGCTCCTCTTGTTTTTTTAAAATAGCATGTGCTGTCTTAATGCCTCTTTTTAACTGTAGTTCTCCTTGGCTTGTATTTATCATTCAACAGAATAAGAAGATACATGTGCATACATTTAGGGGTCCATTCCTACTGCAGTAAAGCACACAGGGACATGTTTTCTATTGCAGCAGCTAGCAGCCCTCTGCACAGATGCAGTAGAATACATATTGTTGATTTTTGCGGGTCTGGCCAACATACAAATATTTATCCTGAAGCTATCGGTCACCACATTTCCATGTTGAACACACATTCAAACACACCACAGCAAAGGGACCCCAAAACATTTTTTAAGTAATCTATATCTTTCAAAGGCAGCTTTTATCTACCATTCCTTTCTGGTTAATTACAGCCTTACCGAGATAATGTATCTTACATTACGTTATCAGGATAATCAAAAGAACCCCCTTTTAGTGTGTATACTGTACTTGAAAGAGTTGAGCTGATAACCAGCCTAAAGGATTTAAGGACTGCAGTGCTGCAAACAGATTTACTATCCTATTTAGCTTGACAAAAAAAGAAGTTGTTATGATACATTCAAAAAACAAATAAATGCAGGTGTCAGTATTTGCAAATTTATAGGCATCCCTATAAACTCAAGCAGCTCACACTAAATCCTGCATGACCTGGATCTTTGCGATAAGTGACCTTACAGCTAGTCGTATAGCCTATTATACACTGCCTATGGCTCACTTACATATGCCAACCATTCTATATGCATATTATAGAAAAAGAAAAGTAAACATTAATTCACATTTAGATACCCAAAAAAATGAATGTGCAATAAATAATTGAAGCTCCAATTTTAACAGTAAACAAAAGACTTATTGTGTGTAGGTGCAATGTAACACACAAGCACACACACACCTTTCTGATTTCCACAGTGTCTACTAAATTCAAACAGACCTGGGCAAAGGCCTGTATAAAAACACTTGTTATTTAAAAAAAAAAAAAAAAAAAAAAAGGCAGCACTTATTGTTAAGGCTCTGTAGAAGGTTCACCTGAGGATAAGCAGAACGTTTCAAATCTGGATACACATACATTATATGGAGTGTGGCCCTATACAAATACCACTTTACACATTATTAATGTAATTAACTGAGATGCAGTTATACTTAGCAGCTCCCATACAACCCAAACAAAAATACAACAATAAAGACTCAGAACCAAAGCACCTAATCAAAATCAATACTGGGTAAGAGTAGGTAAATGCAGTAAAAAGTAAAGTTGTTTAGGCTATTTTAGTTCACAAGTTCAAAGCGGTTGTGTAAAGCAGATTCCATTTAAACTGATGCTCAAGTAAAGGAAGGGGGGGGGGGATGAAATCTCCATAAGCTGCTTTACCTGTGTGCTCCCACAGCATCCCATACTGAGAAGATGGTTGCCTCCTCTTGCAGGTTACCAGTTCCTTTTATTCTGTAGAGTTTTTTCCTTTTTCGGTTGAGACTGGAAGATTCCCAATTGGGGGAGGGGATAATATAAAAAAATGGGGGAAAGAAAACTACATTTGTTTAAAGGGAACATATTGTGTCATCCTCATCTCCTTATGCTATGCACCCTTCTGTAAAATGTAGAGTGCCCCAGGGAAAAACTGGCTTAAATTGCGTTTTGTTTCTTAAAAACGTAATAACAGGGCTGCAGAGAGCTCTTCTCTGCTTGGTGTCTAGGCTGAAATGCAGGCTGGGCGTATCCTTTCATTCTTTCACAGGAAGTCCTCGTAACTGTGAGTGACAATCAGAACTCTGCAATAGCAGCCAAAGCCCCGCCCCCTGACTCTCTGCTACCAGGCTGATCAAACCATCTCAGATTGTTTCTGCTTGTGGTGGTTTGGGAATCCGCACCTTTTCCTCAAACTCTAAAATTTGCAATGAGACTTGATTTTTTATTTGTGGTGCTTGAAGTATTAAGCAACCAGGCAGTGGATTGAATGGGAGACTGGAATATGAACAGGAGAGAGCCTGAATAAAAAGATATGTAACAAAAAGTAAAAATAGGTATTACCAATAACCAATTCTAAGCAACATTTCAGTTGGTCTTCCTTATTTAATTTTTATAGTTTTTGAATGATGTGTGGCTTTTCTTCTGGCTCTTTCCAAATTTCAAATGCAGCAGCCATAAAAAACTATTGCTCTGTGAGGCTACAGTTGTATTGCTATTGTTACTTTTTATTCCTTATCTTTCTATTCAGCCCCTGTCCTATTCATATACCAGTCTCTTATTCAAACTGCTCCCTGGTTGGCAAGGTAATTTGGACCCTAGCAACCAGATAGCCGCTGAAACTCCAAACTGGAGAGCTGCTGAACAAAAATTGAAATAATTTCAAAACTACAAGAATAAAATATGACCAATTGCAAACTGTCTCAGAATAAAACCCTCTACATCAGCTGCCCAACTGGCGGCCCACGGCCCCCCACCTGTCTGGCTGCTGTGTCTGCTTACTCTTGTGTAAACTTTAAATGGTATCAGTATGTGCCTTTTCTTCTGGCTCTTTACAAATTTCAAATGCAGCAGCAACCAAAAAGCTATTGCTCTGTGAGGCTACAGTTGTATTGCTAGTTACTTTTTATTCCTTATCTTTCAATTCAGTCCCTCTCCTATTCATATACCAGTCTCTTATTCAAACTGCTCCCTGGTTGGTAAGGTAATTTGGACCCTAGCAACCAGATAGCCGCTGAAACTCCAAACTAGAGAGCTGCTGAACAAAAATGTAAATAATTTAAAAACTACAAGAATAAAATATGACCAATGGCAAATTGTCTTATAATAAAACCCTCTACATCAGCTGCCCAACTGGCGGCCCCCACCTGTCTGGCTGCTGTGTCTGCTTACTCTTGTGTAAACTTTAAATGGTATCAGTATGTGCCTTTTCTTCTGGCTCTTTACAAATTTCAAATGCAGCAGCAGCCAAAAAACTATTGCTCTGTGAGGCTACAGTTGTATTGCTATTGTTACTTTTTATTCCTTATCTTTCTATTCAGTCCCTCTCCTATTCATATACCAGTCTCTTATTTAAACTGCTCCCTGGTTGGCAAGGTAATTTGGACCCTAGCAACCAGATAGCCGCTGAAACTCCAAACTGGAGAGCTGCTGAACAAAAATTGAAATAATTTAAAAACTACAAAAATAAAAAATGACCAATTGCAAAATTGTCTCAGAATAAAACCCTCTACATCAGCTGCCCAACTGGCGGCCCGCAGCCCCCCTCTGTATGGCCCCCCCACCTGTCTGGCTGCTGTGTCTGCTTACTCTTGTATAAACTTTAAATGGTATCAGTACTGAGATTAACTGGCCCCCTGCATTGTTCACACCTCGGACTCAGGCTGTAATCCCCTGTACTTTTCACACCTTTTAGTACCTGCATTGTTCACACATCTGACTGTAAAGGTGGCCATACACGGACCGATATTTTACTTACAAACGACCGATTCCCGAACGATCCGATGCTATCGTTAAGTTATCGTATAGTTGGTGGTGTACGAACGATCGTCGGCCCACTAAACGAGCCGACATTATCGTCCCCAAAATCGATCGGCCAGGTTTAAAAATTTTGGTCGTTTAACGATAAAATCTGCCAGTTGGTGTGAGTGTCAGACATTTGTCTTTCAACGATTGTTCTCTGCGCATGTCACGATTGCCAGCAACGACATCGATCGTACGTAGATGTACGATCGTAGGTATTTTACGATAATGGCAACGACATCGATCGTACGTAGATGTACGATCGTAGGTATTTTACGATAATGATGCGACAAAATCTTTCCCGAATTATCGTTGCCCGTGGATGGCATATCGTATGGGAACTCGATCGCCATACGATCGTTTGTCGATATAATCGTTCATCGCACAACGAGCGAAATCGCCTCGTGTATGGCCACCTTAAGCCTCCACATTGTTCAACTGTTCACACCTCAGACAGACTGTAGTATTCTGCCTGCCCTATGCTGCCTGTGTGTGCCATACTCTACCTGCCCTATGCTGCCTGTGTGTGCCATACTCTACCTGCCCTATGCTGCCTGTGTGTGCCATATTCTGCCTGCCCTATGCTACCTGTGTGTGCCATATTCTGCCTGCCCTATGCTACCTGTGTGTGCCATATTCTGCCTGCCCTATGCTGCCTGTGGGAGGTGAACCAGGCAGGGGTTTGTTCTGGGAGTTTGTTAGCATTTGGAAATAGTTATTATATGGTCCCAAATGTGTGTAATGATATGCTGGGGGTTGCTGTGCTATCCACAAGGGAGGAGGAGGCATATGGATTTAAGGGTGTATCTTAATATGACATAATAAAATTATTTCACATATGATTGAAGGACGATATCCTACAGTGAGCGCCAGCTATTTGGGTTTTTGCTGCGCTACCACCATTAATGTGGGTATGGTCTTATAAGCCCTTGTGATAACATGGGTGTTGTTTGAAGTGGGTGCGGTTTAAAAAAAGGAAGTGGTCGAAACTGGCTTCTATTATTGGCCCTCCACCACATAGGCCAGAAAAATTCCGTCCCTCCGTACCACATAAGTTGGACAGCACTGCTATAGAGGAACAATCGAATAATTAAAAAGGAAGCACACCCCCGCAGTTGCAAGGAGGAGATTGGATCTGCTTCTTCGATACAGGGGACCCGTGGGGTCACCGGTGACCTGCAAATCTGTCTGTGGGGAGGGGCCTGGACCCACTAAGAGGAGCAGCAGATTTGTGTCTCCCCCTAACTCCTTTCGCCCACTGATGAAAATGTTCTAGCCAAAGTTCTTGGCAATTTTTTTAGCTTAAATGTACATACATTGCCTTAAAAAGAAATTAAAGCTTGTTTAGCCCTGAAGATTTCAAGACTGCAGTGCTGCACACAGATTTATTATCCTATTTAGCTTGACAAAAAAAAAGGAAAATATTTGCTCTAATTGAAAGATACCCAAAGAAATGGATGTCCAATAAATAGTGGCTCAAATTATTCTAATAAACAAAAGAAGTTTATTGTGTGTAAATGCATTGCATCACTCACACACACACCTTTCTTTAGCATTGTCCACCAAAATTCAAACAGATCTAGTTAAAAACCTTGCCATATTAGGAAAAAAAAATCCAAGACAGGGTAGGGTCTGAAGGAAAAATTAAATCCCTCCCTATACAAAATGAAAGCCGGTGGAATAACACTGGGGGGCAGGGACTTGGGAGGCACTTGCTGCTTTCTCTTTTATTTTCGGCTCCTGACATGTTCCTCTAAGAAAAGGTTAAGTCCCATCTGCATTGTCTGGAAAAGGCTGTCATGGGTTGACCAGACATAGTCATAGTTGCAACCAACTCACTGGAGAGGGAAAGAAAGAAATAAAAATGGAAAGAACAGGGGAATGTCTGAGCAGGAGAACTGCTTGCTAGGACTGCGAGAGGTTCCGCAGCACCTTTTGGTTGCTGTTTCCAGCCAGATAGCTTCTCAGTGGGGACTGTAAACAAAGAGGGTGGGACTAAAGGCAAAGGGGGCGATGGTTAGAGAGTCGACAGGCTTTTGGTGTTGCCAAATAGAAATGAAGATTGGTTGCTTCTGGCTACTGGGCAGGGATAGCTGTGTCTATCACAAAAGGAATCCTCCCCAGCAACAGAATGGCTCATATAAAATACACAACTCGTATGAACCACAGCAAGGCACAACATCCACTAATAATAAAGTACCATTTACTTTTCTGTTAGCTGTATAAGACGTATCAGTCTTGCAGTTATGTATAACTATGTCCCTGCAGCTGCCAGCCTTTCTCCTTCTCTGTCTGCTATCCCCTCTGCTTTAACCCCCTTTTGTCATTTGTCTGCCTGTGCTACAAATCTCTTCCTTTTCACCTGTGTATGTAACAAGTAGAAGCTTGCAGACAGCAAAACTATTCTCAAGTATTTGTAAACACTAAATGCACAAGTTATGCGTATTTCAACTATTTGAACTTCTTACGCTATCAGGGGAAACGTAATACTCCACTTTGACTTCCAATCTGCACTGCCTCAGTGTCTGCAGCAGGCACATAAGGTAACATCATCCATCACTATCTCCCAGGGTTGCCACCTTTTTTGTATATTTTTAGCTTTCTTCCCTATTAACAACATTGACATCAAGTATAATTTTTACAGATCAGATAGTAACCATACCATCTCCCTGGGGTAAGGCTAGGCTAAGGGGATCCATGGGAAATAAACCAACCTGAAAACTTACAGTAGCCTTGGGTACTAATGGTGCCTTCTATATATGGCTCCGACATATATTGAAGGCTGTGTGCCTATCCTCAAAAGTGGCTTGAATTAAGAATCCTTGGTTTATATTGTATTGAAAATAAAATCTACCTAAGAAGTTATTTTAAAGTTATTTTAAGTTATTTTAAAAGAAACATTTACAATTTACCAAATAATACTCCAATGTGAAAAGACACTGGGTAAATGCTCTCTGGGCAGAAGTGCTCATACATGTGGCACCTTTGCCCTAGCTAATGCAACCATGCAACGTATTAAAAATCTAGCGCAAGCTGCACAGACCAGCTCTGTTCTTACCACCTGCCACACAGAAGGCAATAAGTACTGTGCTCCATTGCAGCAGCCTTCATCCTATGCTGCTCCCCAACTTGCACTTCTGAAAGAAGTGTGTGGCCAGGCTTGGATTTGTAGGCCCAGGTCTGGGGCGGCACAAAGTTAGTGTGCATTTTCTGGTCTTTATCTCACCCTGAACAGCAAGTGAAAGAGGGCTGAACCAGTGTTTTTTCTGCCAATAGTGAAAAAATGGTGCCAATAGGCTTAAGGTAAGATTTGTTAGTCCCCGATCAGAAGAAAAATCAACCATGTCCGATCGACATCTCGAAAACTTAAGGTGGCGATACACGGTAAGATCCGCTCACTTGGCACCAAGCGAGCACATCTTCTACCGAAAACCAAAACTACAAGTGGGTGATATCAGGCCAAACAATCGAATTAGAACAGCGGGTATAGGTGCTTGTCAGTTCAAGGACTGCAATAATAGCCGATGTGGTCCCCGATCCAATGAAGAATCAATCCTGCCAACCCAGGGCCAAACGACCTAATTAGCCTGATATAGCCCACTCGTAGGTGCAACCATGAAGTGTGCAAACTGTGCCTCATGACACTGCACTGAGCACCAGATTTTTGATTCTGCTCTCAGTGCAGAGGGAAGCAAACCTCAGGGTACAAGTACAGGTATAGGACCTGTTATCCAGAATGCTCGGGACCAAGCGTATTCCGCATAAGGGGTCTTGCCGTAATTTAGATCTCCATACCTTAAGTGTACTAAAAAATCAATAAAACATTAAACCAAACAGGGTGGTTTTGCATCCAGTAAGGATTATTTATATCTTAGTTGGGATCAATTACAAGGTACTGTTTTATTACTACAGAGAAAAAGGAAATCAGTTTTAAAATTCTGAATTATTTGATTAAAATGGAGTCTATGGAAGACAGGCTTTCCGTAATTCGGAGCTTTCCAGATAACGGGTTTCTGGATAAGGGATCCCATACCTGTACTTTGAAACTGTGAACTAAGGTGGGCATGCTCACAAATCTAAATTTGCCATATAGAGGCCTGGCAAAAGTAAGTAATGGCTGTGCAATGCTATGGTGCATTTCTTACTAAATGGAGCACTGGCCTGGGGGGAAAATTTGCAATTCAATTCACTGGAGGGTGCCTAACATACTGCCACACCCCTGCCCCCCAGTGAATCAGTGTTTCCTTATCCTTCAATAACAGTAGTTTATGCCTTTAAGTTATTTTGAGCTCCTTTTGTGCTTTTAAAATAGCACGAGATGTCTTAATGCTTCTTTTTAACTGTAGTTCTCCTTGGCTTGTATTTACCATTCAACAGAATAAGGAGATACATGTGCATACATTTAGGGGTCCATTCCTACTGCAGTAAAGCACGCACACAGGTACATGTTTTTTATTGTAGCCCCTAGCACAGATGCAGTAGAATACATATTGTTTGATTTTTTGCATGTCTGGCCCACATACAAATATTTATCCAGAAGCTATCGGTCACCACTTTTTCATGTTGAACACACATTCATACACACTTAAAGCAAAACATTTTTTAAGTAATCTATATCTTCCAAAGGCAGCTATAATCTACCATTCCTTTCTGGTTAATTACAGCCTTACTGAGATAATGTGAAAGAACCCCTTTTAGGGTTCTGGCACACGAGGAGATTTGTCGCCGGCAATTTTTAAAAGAGCGATTTGGCGACAAGACGAACGACAAGACGCCAATGCTAAACCAATGGAAATCGCCAGCATCAAAACTTACGAGGCTACTTCAAGTCGCTTGTTTCAAATTGCACACAGACCCTTTTCTGAGCGACTTGAGTAAACATGTGGGAGGGGTAACTGTTGAGTGGTACCATGGGTAGCAGATCGCCTGGAGCTCAACTCGCATGAAATCTCTTCGTGTGTATTGTTGTGGCGACTTGTCGCCAAAGCGCCTGGGGCGACAAGCCCTTAAGGGCTCTGGCACATGGGGAGATTAGTCACCCGCGACAAATCTCCCTCTTCGCGGGCGACTAATCTCCCCGGATTGCCATCGAAAATGTAAGTCGCCGGTGGGAGGGCACACGCTGCACAGGCGATTTTGGCAAATCGACAAAAATGCCTCGTGAGGCAACTTCGGCGATTTGCCAAAATCGCCTGCTCAGCATGTGCCATCCCACCGGCGACTTACATTTTCAACAGTGGGATGGTAGTTCGGGGAGATTAGTCGCCCGTGACAAGGGAGATTTGTCGTGGGCAACTAATCTCCCCATGTGCCAGAGCCCTAAGTGGGTATACTGTATTTGAAAGAATTGAGCTGATAACCAGCCAGAAGATTTAAGAACTGCAGTGCTGCAAAAAGATATACTATCCTATTTAGCTTGGCAAAAAAAAAAAGTTGTTAAGATACATGCAAAAAATAAATAAATGCAGGTGTCAGTATTTGCAAATTTATAGGCATCCCTATATACTCAAGCAGCTCACATTAAATCCTGCATGACCTGGAACTTCACAATAAGTGACCTTACAGCTAGTCGTATAGCCTATTATACACTGCCTGTGGCTCACTTACATATGCCAACCATTCTATATGCATGTTATAGAAAAAGAAAAGTAAACACTAATTTACATTTAGATACCCAAAGAAATGAATGTACAAAAAAAAATTGCAGCTCAAATTTTACCAGTAAACAAGAGACTTATTTGTGTGTAGGTGCAATGTAACACACAAGCACACACACACACCTTTCTGATTTCCACAGTAATCTACTAACTGCAAACAGACTTGGCAAAGGCCTGTATAAAAACACTTGTTATTTAAAAAAAAAAAAAGGCAGCACTTATTGTTAAGGCTCTGTAAAAGGTTCACCTGAGGATAAGCAGAACGTTTCAAATCTGGATGACTATAATTTATAACCATGTTAGCAAATAATACAAAACAACATTTACAAAAGACATAATTATGTTTATAACTGAGTTACCTTTCTCTTATTGCTAATAATTCTATTATCAGATGATTATCAGTATTGGAGAGCGCCTTTTACCCTAGTCACAATTCTGATATATCAGGATCACGCACAAACACATACTGTATATTATATGGAGTGTGGCCCTATAAAAATACCACTTTACACATTATTAATTTGATTAACTGAGATGCAGTTATACCTAGCAGCAGTTATACTTAGCAGCTCCCATACAACCCAAACAAGGATGCAACAGTAAAGACCCGAAACCAAAGCACCTAATCAAGATCAATACTGGGTAAGGGTAGGTAAATGCAGTAAAGTTGTTTAGGCTATTTTATTCTCAGTTAACAAGTTCAAAGCGGTTGTGTAAAGCTGATTCCATTTATACTGATGCTCAAGTAAAGGAAGGGGGGGGGAGATGAAATCTCCATAAGCTGCTTTACCTGTGTGCTCCCACAGCATCCCATACTGAGAAGATGGTTGCCTCCTCTTGCGGGTTACCAGTTCCTTTTATTCTGTAGTGTTTATTCCTTTTTCGGTTGAGACTGGAAGATTTCCAAGTGGGGGAGGGGATAATATAAAAAAAAGGGGGAAAAGAAAACTACATTTGTTTAAGGGGAACATATTGTGTCATCCTCATCTCCTTATGCTATGCACCCTTCCTTAAACTGTAGACTGTCCCAGGGAAAAACTGGCTTAAATTGCGTTTTGTTTCTTAAAAACGTAACAACAGGGCTGCAGAGAGCTCTTCTCTGCTTGGTGTCTAGGCTGAAATGCAGGCTGGGCGTATCCTTTCATTCTTTCACAGGAAGTCCTCGTAACTGTGAGTGACAATCAGAACTCTGCAATAGCAGCCAAAGCCCCGCCCCCTGACTCTCTGCTACCAGGCTGATCAAACCATCTCAGATTGTTTCTGCTTGTGGTGGTTTGGGAATCCGCACCTTTTCCCCTAACTGTAAGATTCTGTCGTGTCCCCATTATCATTTGTTAGGTCTCATTCCCAGCACATATATTTGCCCATCTTCTGTTGTGTATAACATCCTCCTGTGGGACATGGTCTCTGCCATAAAAGGGGTAGTTCACTTTTAGGGCTGTGCCAGATGGGGAGACTAGTCGGCCGCGACAAATCTCCCCGAAATACCATCGGCGAGTATGTAAATTGGCGGTGGGATGGCATACATGGCGCCACGATTTCCCTGAAATCGCGGAAGTTTCCTCTCAAGGCAATCGCCAGTGGGATGGTATTTCGGGGAGATTAGTCGCCCACGACAAGGGAGATTTGTCGCGGGCGACACAGCCCTTAAATTAACTTTTAGTATGATGCAGACAGTAATATTAGGATACAATTTGCAATGATACTTGATTTTTTATTTGTTGTGGTGCTGGAATTATTGAGCAACCAGGCAGTGGATTGAATGGGAGATATGACTAAGAGAGAGCCTGCATAAAAAGATATGTAAGAAAAAGTAAAAATAACATTTTAGACTCATAGAGCAATAGTTATTTGGATGTGGGGGTCAGTAACCCCCTTTTGAAAGCTGAAAGGCACAAAAGAGGCATAAAAAATGAAGACCAATTGAAAAGCTGCTAAGTGTTGCTAAGTATACAACAAATAATGATATTTAAAGGGGTGGTTCACCTAGGTTAACTATTAGTATGT
Source organism: Xenopus tropicalis (assembly GCF_000004195.4). Classification (NCBI taxonomy): domain Eukaryota; kingdom Metazoa; phylum Chordata; class Amphibia; order Anura; family Pipidae; genus Xenopus; species Xenopus tropicalis. The sequence goes on along the minus strand of NC_030677.2, from coordinate 120,165,249 downwards.
TATAGAATAGCCAATTCTAATTTCAGTTGGTCTTCCTTATTTAATTTTTCTGACTCTTTCCAAATTTCAAATGCAGCAGCCAAAAAACTATAGCTCTGCGAGGCTACAGTTTTACTGCTATTGTTATTTTGTATTCCTTATCTTTCTATTCAATCCCTCTTCTAATTATATACCAGTCTCTTATGCAAACCACTCCTTGGTTCCTAAGGTAATTTGGACCCTAGCAACCAGATAGCTGCTGAACAAAGATTTAAATAATTAAAAAACTACAAATAATGAAAAAATGACCAACTACAAATTGTCCCAGAATAATACCCTCTACATCATACAAAATGTAATTGTCTTCTATTTCTTTTTTTTACCATACTTCTATAATTTAAGTATTAAAAATAATTGTTTTTTTCTAATGTTTTCTAGTTGCAGCACAGTTAACCAGGTTACCACAGAAGACCTAATCAGTACGAGTATTATTAATAAACAATGTTAATATGCAAAACAGAGGCTCAGTGATAAAATTGCATATTATTCACTAAAAGAACAATGCACTTCTATATCAGGGGGCACTAAGCTTCTGTACTTGTGCCAGGAAGGCCAATCACGGTCTGACTGTAGCAGCTGGAGGTTTTATCAGACATCTGTTATAAGACAACACATGATCTACGATTCTCAGTTTTGATTCTATAAACAATAGTCATTTAACCCCTGTCCTGCCAGTAAACAAGTAATGGGGCATGATTAAAAAGAACCCCAGAAAAGTAGAATCTACAGAATTGGCACCATAGTGCTTTTATTTTGGTACCACACATTCTTTGAATGGCAGCATGAAAAGGGTTAAACTTCTAGCATTTCAACAAATTTAAAAGTTAAATTAAGGTTGGATGTATTTGCCTGAGTGCTCCCCTGAATCATGGATCTGGTTTTAAACATCATTAATTTACAGCTGAATTAAAGTATTTTGATTAAGGAGAAGGGAGTGTATAAGATATAGATACTGCAAAAATGTTATGTAAGCATCTCATTGTTTCACTGTATATTTTTGAATAGCTTACCTTTATTCAATATGCTAAACACATTATTTTGTTGCCAGGCTGTCTCAGGAGAGACATTTCCTTAAACAGAAGTTAATGGAGGCACTGAGGACAATATATAAATTAAAAAAAAAGTAAAACACATTCACCACAGGAAAAAATGAGCTGTTTTGTACTTGTAATTAGAAAATGTAAAAGGAGTGAAAATGCTGCTTACTTAACTGCTCCAAAAAACAAACTGCATTTATTCTAAGTGCTTTGTGTATTCACATCCTTGTTTCAACCTGACTAAAACAATTATAGCATGGCCTGCTGCAGTGATTTACTTAAAGCTCTATTATTCCATCTTGACCTGCGTAAGTGGTGAATTTAGAATTGCGCAATCTCTCTTGGTTTGACAAAAATCTTTGCTAAGCACCTTATAAAAGCTGAAAGCCTTTTTTTTTTTTTTTTTTTTTAAACGTAAAGTAGGCTCCATTCTTGTTTTAAGCAAAGATGAACATACTGAGTAAGGTCATAAATAAGGCCCTGTTAACTGTTTTTCATGTAAACTAAATACAAAGTGTCATCAAATGCTTACAGGAGTGGTAACTACTGAATATTTGGGTCCTGAGTTAAGCAATTTGCTGTTATCAGAGATGAATCATTTTAATTCTAATAAGATTTAGTTACGTCTAACGCTAATGCCACACAGAACGTATGGAGCGTATTCTTGGATCCGAAAAACGCTTGCCGAGAATACGCTCCATATGCTTAAAAATTCTTCTACTTGTGCCTGCACCCGAATGAATGGAATATGATCAAGTGCAGGCACATGTAGCCGATATCCTCCGAAAATTCAAAGTCTCGCATTTTTTGGCAGATATCGGCTACATGTGCCTGCACCCGAGCATATTCAATGCTATCAGCTGCAAGCATTTTTAAGCATAGGGGGCGTAATCTCTGCAAGGTTTTCGGCTTTCCGCAAATACGTCCCGTGAGGCATTAGCCTAAAGGAAAACCAGAGACCAGAGTCTAAGAGGGTCATACTAACCATCTAATTTTATTTTTTTTTTCTGATTTGGATTTTTAGTCTTTTCCCGACTTTTTGTAACCTTTCCCGCACTGAATTCTTCAATTCGGATGTTTTAGTAAATGTCAGACATTTGTGGAAATGAGTTTAGTCGAATTTTTAAAAATGAAAAAAGAGGAATATTAGAGTTTTAGTAAATGTGAAAATGTGAAATTAGAGCTCACCACAATCAAACCCCCACTCTCTATTAATTTTTGAGGTGTTATTTATCAATGTGTGAACGTCATAGTTCACCACAAATACGCCTCTTAAAATCCCATAGGAATGAACAGAGAATGGGGTCATTTGACTGTGATGAACTCTAATTTCACACTTTGATGAAAACGCGAGTTCAAATGCCGAATGGGATAAATTGGATATGATAATTTCTTAAGATTGCAAATATCACGAATATGCTTACGAAAAAATTGTATTAGTCACGATAATATCGTATTGGCGATCTGAAAGTCACTAAATTTTCATACCGAACGATCATAAAATGCAGGAAAACCTTTCCAACTTTGATCCTTCAGTGCATGATTTTGGAAGCCTCCCATAGGAAGCAATGGCACTCTGCAGCTCCAACCTGGCCCAAGGATAGTCATGATATGAAGGTTGAATGAATCCGAAACTTTCATACTCGTTGCGACAATAAGATTTTGTCGCATAATTTTTAACGCACAATACGAAATAGTCGTGCAAAATAACGAAAAAATTGTCGAAAATACCCAAGTTACGAAAAAGTAGCCGAAAATATGCTCGGAGCCTTCAAGAGCGTTCGTGGATTAGTAAATGTGCCCCAGAGAGTTCAGGTACCTCCATAAATATTAAATGGAGATCAGGTATTTGAGTATGGGTTGGATTAGCTGTTGATTCGGTTTGACACATTTTGTTCTGCTTTTTGGATGCAATGTAGTATTTATAGTTACATAATATATTTGGTATTAAAAAGACAACTGTCAACTACAAATGATCCCCCTGTCTGTATACGCACGCACACACAAAAACACCTTATACCTGCACTTGCTTCTGAAAAAAAAGATTAAGACACTTGTCTAGATGCAGCTTTTCTTGTTCAGGTTCAAACATTAAAGTTAATTTGTCAACATTTTGGTTGATGGGATGAGGTTCCTAGAAAACAAAATCAAATTGCTGACAAATCCAACTTAACCCTTAAAGTGCCAGCAGAATTTCATATTTTTGTTTCCCCTTAGTGCCAGGTGTTTTGTGCTCTCATTTTAGGGGCATTTACTGGGGGGGCAGGTTATGTTTAGATAGGAAAACTATATATTTTTTCTTTCAGGAGAACCTGAAACATGTTTTATTTTATGGACAGAAATTTAACTGATTCAGAAAGTCTCATGTCTCTCGAAAGTGTGCCAATACCTGATATGTATAGTTTTATGGAGATTTCTGACTTCTATAGATCAGAAACTCCCAGTAGTAAATACACAAATTATCAAAGCATTACAGCAGAATACGGCATACTTAAATTTCTGAAGCCAAAAATCCTGGAACATTAAGTTTACCCCAGAAAACCATATATTTTTGAAAAGTACACATTATGCTGAATCCAAAATAGGTAATCATGTCTTATCTCCCACATAACATTAGATACCAAGAAAAAAACATCCTAAATATGAAAGCCAAGGGTCCACTGAACAGATTGATGCCCACTGTGGCATTTAGAGACCCCAAAAGGAAGTTAGTACATAAAAAATTTTTTGGTAGATAAATGTGGAAATAAATGTGGTAAAAGTGGTAAATAAGTAAGTTGACCTCATATTTTCAGAAAATACATATTCTGCCGAATGTAAAATGGGTAAATATGTCTTTGTATGGCAAAGCACTAAACAGTAAAGCTAAGCTAAATGTAGCAATTTTTATGTAATTTCCAAAAATTGTCTTAAACCTTGCATTTAACCCTATTCTATATCCTACATTTTAGAACGTATCAACATAAAACATTCTAAATATGAACTTTACTACTAATTTACTACTGAACAGTTTGATGCCCAATAGGCATAGATTTACCAAACTATGTGGCGTAGTGAAATAGATTGATAAAAATTGCTTTTAAATCAGACCAGTGCTCCTTTTTAGAAACAAAATTGCACTGGAGCTTCCCCAGCATGTTTATACCTTTAAACCCTCAGCCCTTTGGCAATTTCTGCATGTGCAGTAGAGTAAAACTTGCCAGATTTATTCTACTGCACATGAGTGAACAAGTATCTGCACAAGGGATGCCTGGGAATGCCTGGAGAAAGGTAAGCTAAACATCAGAGAAGTTCTCTCCGAACAGGGGCACTGGTACTGGGTGCATCTTATTTTACTAATGGGTACTCAACATTTTGGCACCTATTTTGAAATAAGCCTTATATGTCCTTTAATGTTTTGACAATGAAAGATCCAATGTGCGCCTTGCATTTTATTTCTACATGTAACATCACCCAGCTAAAATATAATTTTGCATTGGTTCAGGTACAATTCTGTTCCTCAAGTCCTCTTGTCCCTGTATAGGATAGATTGTATTAAGCCATCATAAGCTTACTTGAAAAAAAAGAAATGACCTTGTCTGGCTTCTTCTACAAGACACATTAAAATACAAACTGTTCAACATCTCTTTTGATTACAGGCAACTAGACTACTGAAGCAGTAGCTATCACCAGAATTTCAGCTGCTCCATACAATTTGACTTCTGCTTTAGCTAATTTAATGGAAATAAGTGTTGAGTGTGGCATATTAATCATGCATTCTCTGCCTGCCAAATGTAATAATTGCTTTTTAAATGCAGATTTTATTCATTATCAGATGGTTGTGCACTGTTGGTAACTGGATCATTAAACCAGCAGGCTTCCAACTTGTAAAGGATATCCAAATGTGTCGCTCTCATTTTCATAATGATGCCACAGAAAACATATACTGACACTAGGGCGGGCAGTTACTAACACTCTATTTTTTTACAATATGCATTGGGTTGGTTATAACAGTATGCATTATATTACAGTATAAGCCTTGTATTTCCTCACTTGCTAAAAAGACACCCAGCTCTTTCTCATGGCTATATGCACATGTATACAAATTTGCATCTTTTTTGTATTGATAGCTCATTGTTTACCTTTGTTTCCTATGGAAAGATCTGTGATTTCTAGATTTCTAACTTGTAGATGACTGTTTAAATCTTATTGCTGTTTGGTTGCTATGTGCAACATCACTAGTGATATTTATCTCCATTTTTAGTAAACATGCCCCATGATGGCTAATTGTATGTTTTCTAAAAATATGTTTATAGTGTATATCTAGTTATTTTTAATCATGTAAGCTGTATCTGGACTGAGTTTCAAAATAAGGGCTGACATTTTAAGTACAGTACTTAAAAAACTGCCCCCTACAGGCCCAGTAAATCTTATAGCAGTTCATCTTTGCCAGAGTCTACAGACTGCCAGTCCAAGCCTGCCATAAACTACAGTTCTCCAACATCAACAAGGCCAGAACTAATAGAAACAGAAAAGGCATGTGCCTAGGACACAATGCTGGGGGGGCTCTAGACACAAACTCTTCTGCTTCCCCAAGTCCTGGACTTCGCCAATCACCCCACCTCCCGTGCACCTCTCTTTCTCTTTTTTTTTATTCACGCTCACATGTATGGGGGTGCAAAGTGTGATCGCCAGCTTGCCTTGGGGGCACATTGTAGTTGGCCTTGAACTGGTTATCAATTTCAAACTGGTAGGCCTTTCTTTATAACTGAGATCTTTCTAACATTTACTTAAAGTAATAGTGTAGTGAAATTTGAGCACGACACTTGAGTAGGCCAAAAACGGGGAGTTAAAACTCTCACTCCCATTGACTACATGGCAATTGTCGGTAAGCACTTGCCAGCCAAACATTGCCTAGAAGTATCTCCTGAGAAGAACTTGCACAAGGAACTTTGAGTCACTCTGAGACTGTAAGCATCAAAAAAATATCCCCACTTACTTTTTTCTTTTTCTCAGTGTAATACTATAGCAGAGCCAGTAACATACCTGTTTTTATAAGCAGAACACTGATCTAAAAGAATATTTATGAATCTACCCTATGACACCGGGCCTGTTCTCTTTCGTTGCTGCTCAAACACACTTTTAGCCACTCACAGGAGAGCTTTGTATTTTCTGTGTTGGCTTTCAGCATACATAATGAGGCAATGTACAGAATTCCCATCAGTTGTCAATTAAAGGTATTTTATGTACTTTTTTAAAGGAACAGTAACACCAAAAAATGAAAGTGTAGAAAAGTAATTACAATATAATGTACTGTTGCCCTGCATTGCTACTACTGGTGTGTTTGCCTCAGAAAGACTACTATAGTTTATATAAAAAGCTGCTGTGTAGCCATGGGGGCAGCCATTCAAAGGAGAAAAGGCACAGGTTACTTAGCAGATAACAGATAAACTCCCATTATATGGGGCTTATCTACTAGTTATCTGCTATGTAACCTGTGCCTTTTCTCCTTTTTTCCAGCTTGAATGGCTGCCCCCATGGCTACACAGCAGCTTTTTATATAAACTATAGTAGTCTTTCTGAGGCAAACACACCAGTAGTAGCAATGCAGGGCAACAGTACATTATATTGTAATTACTTTTCTACACTTTCATTTTTTGGTGTTACTGTTCCTTTAAGGAAACAAGCTAAAGGGTATTTATGCAAAGGACTGGCTAAAAGATTTATTGTTTAAAGGGAAAACAATATAGCAGAAGACAGTTAACAGACCTGTAAAGAACATCATTATTGTGTCTGGACCAGCAATGCAGAAATGGATAGACAAATACTGCTATCAATACTAAATGCATTTTCAAATATTTCTTGAACCAATTCAAATTTGTAGTTGATGTATATTGGAATGTTGCTTAGCATTACCATTTATTTCAGTATTCAAATAATTAGTTAGAAGGAGCTTTAAAGATTCAAACTAATAAATTGATAAAACATGATATATTGGACTTAACAAGTCTGGGCCCCATCTGTGTGCCACCCCGCATCCTTCTGGAAAGTATGATGTTTTGTTGAATTTTCAAATATTTTAATTTATGGAGTTTTTAACTTAGCCCTAGGGTAATATTTTCATTATAAGGTTGCCCACTAAAGGGTGGTGCAAGTGATAGGAAGTTACTCATGTTTCCTGCCTTTATACCTATGAAGTCAACTTATATAAAAGGCACAAATCCTCCATGCAATCACATCTAAATGATATGTCTGGGCCAATGCTGCCATTTTTTTAGAATTGTCAATAGCACTTTAGTCTATTATAAACACGAGAGATTTAATCACGTAAGCAATTGTTCCCTCCACTGTCTGCAGTCTCCATTAATGATAACATGACCTTCAGTTAGTCTTTGCATTTTATTTGTCCCTGCCATTTATGTCAGAATGTATCAGGCGTCCTAGACTAGACAGTATCTACTCTCAATAGCTTAGCATGAAATTGAAATCAGCTATTCAGTTACAATTCTTCTGTAAAACAAGCTAAAAGGTAATCATGCAGCTATAAGAAAATGACTGAATCTTAGACTCTCCCCTTTGATACTTGAAGAGAGGGCTCCTGCCTGTGCAATTCATTTCTTTATCAGGTTCCTTCCAAGCATGAAACTTTGTATGATTTAGTTTAATGAAGAATTACTGGTGCCATGTATATAATATAAGTTTTGGTGTTACCATAAAGCAGCATATCAGAAAATACAGTGAAAAATGTACGCTTAACATCTAAGCTAGGAGACATTTAACATATCTATATGCTACTATAAATTCTTCTTGTTCTTGTTTCAGTTTACATTGATTGTTACTGTACCTTACATAGTAACATAGTAAGTTAGGTAGACAAAAGATATCTATCAAGTTCAACCTTGGCAAGCAAAACCCCCTTCTTCCATCACTCCAATCAGAGGGGGAAAATTCCTTCCTGACTGCAAGATGGGAATCGGACCAGTCCTTTGTACTAATAACTATTTTCAATAACCCTGTATTTCCTCACTTGCTAAAAGCCATGCAATCCCTTCTTGAAGCTATCTAATGTATCAGCCAGTACCACTGATTCAGGGAAAGAATTCCTACAACTTCCCAGCTCCCACTGTAAAAACCCTTTCCAAATCTTTAGATGGAACCTCATTTTTTCTAATCTAGTCTGGTAGAAGGACCTACTGATAAATAAAGCATAACAGAGTTTATTATATGATCCTCTTTAATCCTATCCCCCCTTAAACATAAGGTTAACAGATTTTAAGAGAGACAGTCTGCAATATATTGGCCTTTAAGCATACTACAAAGAACAGCGCAATAAGCCTTTCATTCAGAGCAACAACCATTATGAATATTACTTCAGATAAAACAGTTATACAGTATAAATGAATTTCACTACTCATACAATCATCAAGCACCAAACACATACCATCATTCTTAAAAGGAGTTTATACATATTACCAACCAGACAGGCCATTACTACAATGCAGTGCAGTCCATGTCACATAGCTATTGATCCATGTGAACAACAATGAATTAATAGCAGGGTCCCCACTAATTGGTAAACTTATTGTTCCCTCTAATTTCTTCTTGGCTGTGTGCGCAAAAAAATTATTTTGCACATATGAACTGCAGATATGAGTTTGACTGCAGCTTTGAGGAGCTGGGGGTAGGATTTCCTGCCACACTTGCCACCTTCCCTGCCATCTGATAATGACATTTCTAATATTGATATTTCTACTTTCTAGGATGATGCCTCTTATGGTTTTATATGGTGGATAGCAGGGCAGGGTTTTGATAAAGCAGCTGCAGATCATGTCAGACAGCAATCCCAAAAGGGTAAAAATGTAGATTTTGGTTGTGTGTGGGTCTAGTCTACCTGAATAGTTCTTAAAAGCGGAACTGTCATGAAAATTTAGCATAAGTTTCACATTAGGAAAATAAGAAACTTAGATATAACTGATTAAAAATGTTTGTACTGTTTCTGACACTATTAAATTACTTTTCAGTACCCCACTGTTAGCAATCTATCTCTCTAGATGCAGTAGCTGGAGTCAAATTCTGATGGACAGCTTGTAAATCAATATTAGAAATGTTTGCTTAGAACTTGTCACTTTGATTAACATACCCATAGAGAGGCAATCATTTGCATTTATAAATTTTAGGCTTTAATATGCAATTAATATATTTTTGAACTGCTTTTTTGGTAGCTGAAATACAAGTATAGGTGAATTGCAGAACAAATTAAGTATCTTTGTGGCGGCACCTAGTGGTAAGCATCAGGTCAGCAATTTAATGCATTTTAGGATTTTGTCATCTTTTAGGGGCAGATTTATTAAAGTACGATCGGTCCGAATCCGACTTTTTTGTACCTTGCTTATTTTCATAGATTTTTTCCCTAATTTGCTCAACTTTTTCGTACTGTGCCTCAAAAATTACGCGACAAAATCCTATTGCCGCGCCGAGTACGAAAGTTTCGGATTCATTCAAGCTTCGGTATCGCGACTTTCCTTTGGCCAGGTTAGAGCTGCAGAGTGCCATTGAGTCCTATGGGAGGCTTCCAAAATCATGCACAGAAGGATCAAAGTCAGAAAGGTTTTCCCGCCATTTATGATTGTTCGGATAAGAAAATTTTGTGACTTTCGGATCGCCAATACGATATTATCGTGACTAATACAATTTTTTCATAAGCATTTTTGTGATATTTGCGATCATCAGAAATTATCGTATCCAATCCGAATTTTACCCATTTCGGGATTCGAACTCGTACTTTGATGAATGTGCCCCTTAGGGGCAGATTTACTAAAGTACGATCAGTCCGAATCCGACGTTTTCGTACCTTGCATATTTTCACAGATTTTTTCGCTAATTGCGCCACTTTTTCAACTGTCTTTATGTTTAGTCAATCTTTTAGTCATCCAGACGGTGAGGATTTCAGGCAATAAGGCTTATTTATCAGAACAAATGCATTGTGAAGATTACAGTATTAGGCCCAAGAATATACTTTTTTTTTTTTTTTAAATGGGGAAAATATTGAAATGCTAGAACCTTTAGGATTGCTTATTTTAATACAGTATATGAAAACCAAGCCACCAAGGTTTTGGTCAGGTATCTCAGAGAACTACTAGGTGCAGTGGGACAGTGTTATGAAGTGTTCAGATCATCTTCAAAACATTCTGGAAGATCTAATAACATTATAGCTGAATTGTTATTAGATCGTCCAGTGACATTAGACTACTTACAGGCTTATGTAATAAATGGCACTAAGTTTGCCCAGGAGCAGTAACTTATCAGCAGGTAGAAATTACTGGTCATCTGTTTAAAAGCAATCATCTTATTGGTTGCTATGGGTTATTGCTCCTGGACAAACTTAGTGCTTTTTATTACATAAGTGGGTGAGTACCTTATGGGGGTACAAACCAGCATCTTCCAGTGAAAATATGCACAAGTCTTCAGTTCTTTGTTTTGAGCATAACCCCTATAGGTTGATATATGCCATAATAATCAAAAACACCAAACATTTTAAAAGAGAGAAGTCATTTATTATATATTGTATTATGTATCAACTAAACCAGCACCTCAAAATAACTCTAACCTATAAGAACAAAGATGGTGCTATTGCTAAAGGGCAGGGGAAGTCCAATCTTTGTATGAACTGCAAAAAGCAAAAAAGGCCAAATAGTAATCCACATAGTATCAAAATGATCAAATGATCTCTCCTTCAAAGTTAGGCACATGCAAATTTGAAATTCACAACTGTGAACACAGTATAATCACCTCATTTATATGTGCTGCACACAGCAGTCCAAAAGTTTTCAAATTCCAGAAATGCAATGTGTTAGATGAGTGATAGTTCTTACATATACATTGGAGTACTCTTCTTTGAGTTTAGGACAGAATATTGTGTCCTAAATCCAACAAGGATAATGGCTGTACTCATATTATATGATCAGATTGTTATGTATCGAAATGTACTCAAAAGGACTTGTTAATCTTACAAAACAAGATGACATTATGCCAAACACAGGAGAGATGCACAGTACAAATGTGGATCAAAATATACTTGTATGTTCACCCACCATTTATAAACAATGCTAATCCGGTTATGGCGTTTGCTTGCAGAAGTATGTCTCCTCCAGTTCAGCACATCTCCATGTCTCAATTGGCTTTAGAAGATAAAAATAGGTGTGTGTCTAAAGAATGGAAGCTTGAGGAAGAAGTAACTGATGGAAAGGATTTAGGAGAATATGAGTTGTGGGGTGATGGGGAGGAAGAATGTTAAAGAGATACTGACACCAAAAATGAACCCTTTCTACATCCATCATAACATTGTCCTTGCATGCTATTTATAATTATGCCTTAAAAGTATTTGCCCAATGTTTGTATAGTGTCTATCTGATCCCCCATGTTTCTCTATGAGGGGGCTGCCATATATGTGCAGCAGGAGTCCATTAGCAGTAGAAGCTATAATTGACAGGTTGAGAAGGGACAGTCAGGTTGGCAAAACAGTCAGGTTTAGGAACTTCAAGTATCAATTACTTACAAAAGCAGCCCTATCAGAGAAAAACAATCAACATGACCTATAGGTAACTTTTAATGTACATTCATATTTTAAAGAGAAGCTTTCTGGTGTCAGTGTCACTTGAATGCAGGGGAGAAGAAGCTGAGGGTTATGGCGCAGGGCTAGATGCTTATCACTCATATTGTAACCAGCAGGAACTTTCAGCATAATCAAAAAGCATACACTTACAAACAGAGAGGTAGAGATAAATGTTGGTTGTCTATACCAATATGGCCAATAGGAGAAATATGATTGTTACTCTTATATTAATGTGCCTGGCTGACCTTTCTATAGAAATGTGACATGCTGCAATGATAACTACACTACAATCATAGTAACTTTATTATTAATGAACATTCTGTGACCAGTGGAATCATGTGTATGAACAAATTAAATTGTTCCATAGAGGCTTTACTCTGCAGTAGATAATGGTGTCCTCACTGACTGACTGACTGTACAAAATAAATAGCTATTTTTATTCATAAGTGCATTGTGCATTGGAGACTAATGTTACTGGAATGTTTAAGGGACAGGAAATATGTTCATGTTTTATTATTGGTTAGTGTTTTTGATTATAATTTTAATTCTTGCATTATGATAATTTTGTACAGTGAACTATATTGTAAAAAATTGTTTGTTTTATGCAAGGATCAGCTAGTTTGAGTATCTTTTACTCAACAGTCAACAGTAGACATGATTTTCAAGTCTAACAGGACTACATATTGTTTTTGCAATGTCCACCATTTTATATGAATACAACATCCAGTGTATTTTGTTAATAAATAGATGTTCACATTTGGACCACTAGGTGTCAGTGTATGCTTAGATATTTTAAGCAAATGACTAAACAGTATATTTTTTTTTGCCTTAAATACATGGGCCAGATGAACTGCACTATAATTTGCATCTTGAATCTAATATCTAATCTAATTGGCACTTGGAAAAGTAGAGCACCTTACGTATTGGTGTTTGATATGCATTGCATTAACCTATAGTAGTCAGATATTAGAATTCAGAAGTTTTGAGCCATGAGGGAAGGTAAGAACCTTGCTTTAGGCAGCCCTTTACCTGGACTACAGCAGCTCCCTTACTACATAGCTGGCCATAGACCAGAGTGGATCTCTATTCAATAATGCCATGCACATATATGCTGGGCCAGATCGGGTAATCTGATGACAGTAGGACCTTTTCAAATCTTCCCAATAGATGACAAGGCAATCTATCAGTTTATCTTCATGCAGGGACCAATAAACTACAGACTTATCTGGAATGGCCCATGTATGGGCAGCAAAGCTGACTGGCCTTACAGTGGCAACTGCTTTCTTCTTGAGTGAAGACTCCCATTACAACATTAGAATAGTATGCCTGTGCATCAATGATGAAACTTTTACAAACTTTTACTTTGCCCAGGAGCAGTAAAGCAGACCAACAGATTGGATGATCGGTAAATACTAGCTTCTGATTGGTTGCTATAAGTAAAAATACAATGCATACTCTAGTAAACAGTGCAAAAAAATATAGATCTAAACTAGGATACATATTGTGTTCAGTTAATTTAATCTTGCCCAATGTGGGCATATCTTCATGGTGCATCATAGAAAATATACGAAATATTACGTTGCAATGAAATTGTGCAGAAGTCCACCACGTCCACGTGTGCTTCCAATTCTTTAGGTTCAATTGTGGCGTGCCTATTGATGCTGGGCATGGAGGAAACTATGGAGCGGTCAGAAGGTGGCAGTAGGTCCAGGGTTCCTCTGCTCCAATAGGAGCAGCACCACTTAATTTCTAATGGCAGGCAGGATTGGCTAAGTAGTGCCATGCACAACTATTTGGAAGTGCATAGAGCTTATTTTAATGCAAGTACCTTTAATGAAAGTAGTTTAATTAACGTGCAACTGACTGCAGAGAAATTGCAGGGCCACTACTGCTCTTGCAGATGTACATGGTCTTATATACAGTGTACAAATTTCTATAAAATAAAGCTTATCTTGTGAATAAGTTTGTGAGTTTATGAAGTGGAGCAAGCTACTCAACATGTAACAGAATAGCTATGTGTATGGGAAGAGGACGAGAATCCTACACTTAATTAGTTAATAAGAACATGCAAGAGGAAATGAGCTAGTTAAATGTCAGATGAATCCTTGCTAAGGAATGCATGGACATGTCTGGACATGAAGATCTGGATAAAGGAAAATCCTATGTCATCTCTCATATAGACAGACTGTACATAAAGTTAAAGTGTAAATAAAAAGTGCCATGACAGTAATTTTTTAAAATTAATTTACCCATAAACTCATTTACCCATAATGCACCCCCTTTCCTCCCCAGGGGCGGCCCTTTTTAGCATTTATGCCACCCCCTTAGATTTTAGGCCAGTCAGTCTTGGCAGGGTCGGACTGGGCCACCGGGATACCGGGAAAAATCCCGGTGGGCCCCCGCTCTAGTGGGCCCCAGTGGCCCAGACCTGACCCTTGCCGGTGCTCCCCCTGCCCGACTGTTCCTCCCCTGGTGCTTTAAATTTACGCGCTCGGGGGAGGAGGTCGGGTGGGAGGCCCTGCAAGGGGGGGTTAGGGGGGCCCCTGGGGCGGGAGCCCCGGTGGGCCCTTAACCCCCCAACTGTCCCGCTTTTTATGGCGGGGCTACTGTGTATGGGGGGCTACTGTGTATGGGGGACACTGTGTGTGGGGGGGCTACTGTGTATGGGGGGGCTACTGTGTATGGGGGGCTACTGTGTATGGGGGACACTGTGTGTGGGGGGGCTACTGTGTATGGTGGCTACTGTGTATGGGGATACTGTGTATGGGGGCTACTGTGTATGGGGGGATACTGTGTATGGGGGCTACTGTGTATGGGGGCTACTGTGTATGGGGGCTACTGTGTATGGGGGGCTACTGTGTATGGAGGGGCTACTGTGTTTGGGGGGGGCTACTGTGTATGGGGGGCAAAACTGGTCGGGTGGGAGGCCCTGCAAGGGGGGGTTAGGGGGGCCCCTGGGGCGGGAGCCCCGGTGGGCCCTTAACCCCCCAACTGTCCCACTTTTTATGGCGGGGCTACTGTGTATGGGGGGCTACTGTGTATGGGGGACACTGTGTGTGGGGGGGCTACTGTGTATGGGGGCTACTGTGTATGGGGGGGCTACTGTGTATGGGGGGGCTACTGTGTATGGGGGACACTGTGTGTGGGGGGGCTACTGTGTATGGGGGCTACTGTGTATGGGGGGATACTGTGTATGGGGGCTACTGTGTATGGGGGGATACTGTGTATGGGGGCTACTGTGTATGGGGGGCTACTGTGTATGGAGGGGCTACTGTGTTTGGGGGGGCTACTGTGTATGGGGGGGCAAAACTGGTACATAGTTTTAACTCACTTTTAACTGACTGCCTTCTCTTTATATTTGTATTTTAATGTAGGAGTTGCTATATTGTTTCCCTTAAGTCGTTCAGTATGAGGGTATAGCACATTTGCGTCTGATCCCGCCATTTCATCTATATAAAGGAGTATTTTTTTAAAATGGGGTGTGGTAATTGGGGCGTGGCCACAAAAGTGGGCATGGTCAAAAATTGCAGCGCTTCGCGCGCCAAATCTTTTTGTCCCTCTTTTCATTTTTCAAATGTTGGGAGGTATGCAGTCTGACCCTGAGTCTTGGCAGTGAATGTATGGGCAGATGCATTCCATTTCACAAGCACAAGCTGGAGAACTAGAGCATTCCTAAGGGGTCTTACATTTTCATTTAGGCGCATAAGGCCCATTTTAAGAAATTACTTTTTATTTCTAAATTACACTGTACCAAATTATTTACTCTCCCATTAAAAATTTTATTCTTGAACCAACAAATGTATTTTTTTTAAGTTGTAATATAGGCAGGCATTTCAGTGCATTTTGCTTGAGTCTGAGCTTTCAGAAGGAGCCAGCACTACACATTAGAACTGCTTTCAGATACCCTATTGTTTCTCCTACTCCCATGTAACTGGAGGAGTCGCAAGCCGGACTTGGATTTCTTACTATTGAGTGCTATTCTGATACTGTATCTACTGGGAGCTGCTATCTTGCTACCTTCATATTGTTCTGCTGGTTTGCTGCTGGGAGGGGGGGTGATTACTCCAACTTGCAGCTCAGCAGTAAAGTGTGGCTGAAGTTTATCAGAGCACAGGTCACATGGCTGTGGCACCTGGGAAATAAAGAATATGGCTAGCCTCATGTGAAAAACAGATCTCAATGCAGGATTCTGCTGGAGAAGCTCTATTAACTTGTTTTCCCGTGACATTATTCCTTTAATTTTCTTCTTCTCAAACTCTTAAGGTGGCCATACACGAGGCGATTTCGCTCGTTGTGCGATGAACGATTATATCGACAAACGATCGTATGGCGATCGAGTTCCCATACGATATGCCATCCACGAGCAACGATAATTCGGGAAAGATTTTGTCGCATCATTATCGTAAAATACGTACGATCGTACATCTACGTACGATCGAATGTCGTTGATTTCCGCTGCTGGCAATCGTGACATGCGCAGAGAACAATCGTTGAAAGACAAATGTCTGACACTCACACCAACTGGCAGATTTTATCGTTAAACGACCAAAATTTTTAAACCTGGCCGATCGATTTTGGGGACGATAATGTCGGCTCGTTTAGTGGGACGACGATCGTTCGTACACCACCAACTATACGATAACTTAACGATAGCATCGGATCGTTCGGGAATCGGTCGTTTGTAAGTAAAAAATCGGTCCGTGTATGGCCACCTTTATTCTAGGGTGAAGCCTATTAATGTAATTCATTTTGTTTATTACTTTTGCATATCGTTGTCTGACTGTAGTAAGTACAGTCTTGTACCTGGGCACAATGTATTGCCTCTCTCTTTCTCTCTATATATATACTTATTAATATTAAGTGATTTTTTAAGTTTTGTAGATTTAAGTATAGTTTATTTTTTTTACATGCTTTTATTTGACCGGGGTTCTCCTCTTTGCTTGATGTTTGCCCAGGAAGCCTTATTAAAATTCCTGTTGAGTTCAAAATTTATATCACTGGGAGCAGCCATTATGCTTTAACAGAAGCTTAAAAATTGCCCTGCAGTGCCCAAAATATCAGTACCCATTGGGGCACATTTATCAAAGTACGATTGATTTTGAAGTTTTTGAACTGTGCGTATTTTTTGCTACTTTTTCATACTTTGCGTCAATTTGCGCAACAAAATTGTATTTGTTGCAACGAGTACGAAAGTTTCGGATTCATTCAAGCTTCGGTATCGTGACTTTCCTTGGGCCAGGTTGGAGCTGCAGAGTCCTATGGGAGGCTTCCCAAATCATGCACTGAAGGATCAAAGTCAGAAAGGTTTTCCCGCCGTTTACGATCGCTCGGATACGAAAATTTCATGATTTTCGGATTGCCAATACGATATTATTGTGACTATTACGATCTTTAGTAAGCATTTTCGTGACATTTCCAATCATCAGAAATTTTCGTATTTTATCCGAATTTTTCCCATTTCGAGATTCAAATTCGTACTTAGATAAACCTGCCCCATAGTGTTTACCTTGTTTCCCTTTCAGGGTGACAATTTAGCAGAAAACGATGGTAGGTAACTTCGAGAATGAACACATGACAGACTTTCTTCCACATGTCTTTTATTGCTATGACCATGTAACAAAAGGACGCTGACATTACTGACTTTATGGCTTAACCTTCAGCCTTGTATTCAGCAAAAACAAAACAAAAAAGAAAAATGTCACCTTTAACCTACATTTCCTTCTGCTAACACTCAGATAAGATTTGTGTTGTAAGGGAAGAACTTGCATGTGTGACTGGAAGGCAAGGATCCTATGTAAATGGATAATGTTTTTAAAGTAGTGTTTTCTGGTAGGAGATCTTAGAGAATCCCAGGAGTATAAAATGCTGGTGAAAGGCTCTGGTCTAAAGAGGCCAGTAGATACTGAATGTTTCACATGTTCTGGTGAGAAAGTAAAGAGTATTTGGTTCCCAGTCCATGTGCCTAGTCCTTAACCACTGTCTGGCACTATAGACTATGGATGTTCCACACTTATGGATCCACAAGATCAATTCTTTTAAATAATGGGCACAGGAAAAAGTTCCAAAATAAAACACAGAATTAAACTGCACTGCAAAATACGTTAGTATATAACTGTCTCTGAAAAAACTACATCACTAATAGAAAATGGATGCAATAATCTCTTCAAGACATCAATTTTCTGGGTATATTATGACATGAGGTCATTCTCTGCTGCCCTGACTCAGTTGTAAGGAAGGCTGATGTTGCACTGGTAGTCAAGATTGTCATGTTCTGGCAAACAGATGTATTTATTTTTCTCATGTCTCAATTAGCCAACTGTATACTAGCTTTATAGAGCCAACAGCTGCAAAGTGTAGGGCTTACTGCCCCAAAAGCTCTGTTTTTTACTAGATCATCTTTTTACCTTATCCAGGTTTCCCTAAGTATCCCCTGTAAAACCAGTAGGTGGATTTGGACATGGAGATCCCTTTATTTATATGCAAGAACTATTTATTAAAATAGTTTCTATCATATGTGTTGTATGATGGTGGGGTAAATCTGCTGCATCAATATAGAATATTTTGGTGGTTCTGCATTAACAAGCAAAGTCGCCATACTTTGTGTTACTTTTTAGAGGTAAGCTTCAATGTGCAGGACCCTCTTTCCCTTCTGTAAGTATTAACATGTAATCTGTATGCTTGATTGGTTTGCCCTTTTTTGTACAGCAATGCTGAATATTTTGGCGCTTTATAAATACTGGTATTTATACTGGTGTGCATGATTCCATCTAGTAAACTACTGTATATCAGAAGGAGAATCAGAGGAGTAGTCATTGTTTGTTGCATGTTACTTCCTTTAATACAGATATAGGACCCGTTATCCAGACTGCTTGGGACCAAGGGTTTTCCAGATAAGGGGTCTTTCCGTAATTTAGATCTTCATACCTTAAGTCTACTAAAAAAAAATTAATAACACATTAAATTAACCCAATAAGATTGTTTTGCATCCAATAAGGATTATTTATATCTTAGTTGGGATTAAGTACAAGGTACTGTTTTATTTTGATAGAGAAAAAGGAAATCAATTTTAAAAATCTGAATTATTTGATTAAAATGGAGTCTATGGGAAACAGGCTTTCCGGAATTCGGAGCTTTCTGCATAACGGGTTTCCAGATAACGGATCCCATACGTGTATTCACATATTTGCAAGCCACTGGTTATATCTGCCCAGTCACATGACCCCTACACTTGTGTTGTTATTAGTTGTTTATCAAATATGTATTTATATACAATAAATGTGTAATATGTTGGCATGTTATTCGTATCAATAATTTATTTTTTAGAGTGTTCACACTTGACAGAATAGTTACATATAGCAGTTACACAACTCTTTGTTTAAAAATAGAAGTGTGACATCTGAAAAACAACAGCACATGATCAGTTGTTTTTGTGCATTCTGCCTTTTGACAAACTTCTCCCAGAGATACTGCAAACCATTACTTTGCCTCACTGAGCAGCAGTTCTTCTGTGGTTCAGGTCACTGACTGATAGCTCTGGGCAAAGGTGTGTAGGCTGTGCTTACAATAACAGAAATGATTGCATTGTGCCTATTTGGGTAGAACATGGGTATGAAGTTACTGGCATTTGTTGTCCTGGGAAATTAGATATGTCTATTTTAAATGCAGTACATTTTAGGTTAATATCATACATTCTTCTTAGAAGACCCACAGAATAATGCAAATCCTACTATTATTCCCTTAAATGGAAACCCTTTATCCAGAAAGCGACATATTATGCCATCTCCCACAAACCATTTTAAGCATATAAGCCTCATTTTTAGAAAATGATTTCCTTTTCCTCTGTAATAATAAAACAGTACCTTGTACAAATAATAGTGTCCTGCTCCACATATAATAATTACCTGTACCAGTCTCAATGGGGTTACTTCACCTACTAAAGGATGCCAATAACCTCTAGTAACCTCTCTATTTGTCTTCAGCTCTATTTTGTAATCATAATAAGAAATCAAGCAGATGCTAGCACAGTAGATGTGCTTAATTTATTACTGCAAAAACAGCTTAGGAGACAATAGAAGTAGCCACACCTGATTTAATATGCCCTCATCTGCTGTTTTCAGTTTCGAAAAAATGTACTTCTAAAATCCACAAAACTAACAGCACAGAGTTTTAAACTATGGCTAAAATTGATAGAAAGTCTGTAGAAATTTATATCACTGAAAAGTAGCCTGAAACAATTTGTGCTACTTTACTGCTTTTGTGTTTTTTTTTATAGAGAAAGTAATGCTGGCAAACTTTCTCACAAATAGGGTTGCCACCATTTCTGAACCAGACAGCCTGTTTTTTTTAACAGGCTGCCTGGATCAAAACTGACAGAAATTCAAAAATGGGCAGTAGTGTCCCCTGGTTGACATGAAATGCAGCCAATCACAGTCTGCTGCATCATATCCCACCCCCAAATGTCAAGGCCACACCCTCCAAAAAGGAAATTGACATCACTGGAACACCCTGCGACATCAACACCCGCCTGGATCTCATCAAAGGAAAAGTTGGCAACTCTACCCACACCATTACCTAAGTAGATTGAGGGCCATTCATGTACAAATAATATTGTACTAAATAAATTCATACGAATATTGGTATAATGCCCTTCCAATCATGACTGATGTACTACGTATTATGAATATTAATCTGGTGACGCATCATGTTGGCCAAAGCAGGGTGAATCGGCAGATTAGAGTGGAAAAGATCAGCAGTTTCAGATCCAGCTGCACTGGAAAATTAGTTTGGTGCCAGCATATGCTCTCTGTCTGGTAGGTCCATAGACTGAGTAGCCAGAAAGCATATATCAATATTTTGCTACTTCATCTTACAGCAGCCCCCTGGCATTTGCTAGAATTCACAGTCCGGGCCTAGCAGCAAGGCAGACTGAGGTGGCCAGGTTCTGATGCCAGGCAACAGAATGGCCATATTCTTTGTTCATCATTTTTTGTGGAATACTGGAATACTGTCACAGAAAAACATGTTTTTTTATTAGTTAATAGAGCTTCTCCAGCAAAATCCTGAATTGAAACCCATTTTTTTTTCAAAAGCAGATTTTTTTTATATTTAACTCTGAAATTTCACATGGGGCTACCCTATTCTTCATGTCCCAGGGTGCTACAGCCATGTGATCTGTGCTCTAATAACTTCAGTCACACTTTACTGCTGAGCTGCTGGAGCGATTTTACTCCCCTTCCTTTCCCCCCCCAGCAGCCGATCAGCAGAACAATGGGAAGGTAACAAGGATATCAGCTCCCAGTAGATATCAGAATAGCAGTCAATAGAAAGAAATCCAAGTCCGACTAGGGACTCCTCCAGTAGTTCTAATGTGTAGTGCTGGCTCCTTCTAAAAGCTCAGAATAAGGCACAATGTACTAAGATGGCTGCCTACACACCAATATTACAACTAAAAAAATAAATGTGTTGGTCCAAGAATAAAATTTTAAATGGTAGAGTAAATTATTTGCTATGTAAACACTGTAATTTAGAAATAAGAAGTACACCATAAAAATCATGACAGAATCCCTTTAAACATTTAATAACAAACTAAAAAGAAGAGCCTCATGCAAGTACAAACAGATGCATTACTGTCAAACTGATCATGACTGGACTATGGTTTTAGCTGTATCAGCAGCTCCCACATTCACTGCTCAGCTCTTTCTGTATAGCTAAAAAAAAAGGGTCATCATATGAGGTGTGGCACCAAAGTTTATCACTCAGGGCCAATTAGGTGGGTCACAAGGATGTGTCACAAAATGAAATGCAAGTCATTCGTATTACTGGTGTATATCTGATAAAATGTAGAGTGTTAATCACATTATATTTTATTGGCTTTGTGAAATATTGGTCTATTTGGCATCAATATGCTATTTTAACTTTACAAATGGGAATGGTATTTCTCTACCATTAACTCTGACTCAGTAAGTTTACATTGGTCTTAAAGTAGCATCAGCTTTATGTTATATCCATACGCACATATTTTTGTGTGGGGTGCATTTTGGTAAAGCAATATTTTTAGGAAACTTTATGTTTTGATGAAACAAATGCTGTTTTAGTTGCAGTATGCTTTTATCCACACTTTCATTGAATATTTCTTTGAATGAAACCTAGTTTGAAAAGAACATAGATCTATACATTTCAACTGGTCTGGTCACAATAATAAATCATTTAAAACTGCTACACAAAGGTACTTAATTAGAATACATTTACATTAATCACATTTTATTTATACTATAAATACCTGAAAGTAGGATGTCATTCCTGCAATACCATAGACAGGAAGAGAGATGGCACTCCATGTGCCTGTTACTGTGGATTTATTCTATGTTAGATTCCCCGCAACACAGAGTACAATGCTATTTGTCTGTCGAGAAAAACAAAACAGTGTCTTGCGTATGTATGATGGCATTAAGTAAAATGATTAAATTTCCTTTTTGATTTAATCATTGCATGACAAATGCCATTACAGCATAACAATACAAGTCGTGCAGTGCTATTACCCATTTTAAACAAAGCAGTTACGCCCTAATTCTACATTCCTTTCTGGCAAAAAAACATGCCACATTGTCATGAATCACAAAGGCATGTAAACTATAAAAGAGTGGTTAACCACCTTTTCTGAATGTGTGGATCTCTTTAGGGTGAAGACACACAGAACTACTAGTAGCAGCTACTTGTCACAGCTACTAAAATAGACAATGCTGATCATTTACTGATAATTGTCTCTTTCTGTGTGTTTTAGCAGAGGCAATTCTCAGTATTGTCTATGGCAGGGTATTTTCTGGTGTTTAGTAACTGTGACACGTAGCTGCTACTAAGCAGCTCTGTGTGTCTTTGCCCTTATACATCCTATCAACCACCACTTTGTGAGACTGGGCGATTACAAAAAATAAATAAGTATTTTAATTTGTAGTTATATGCTTTTGTAGCCTATTGTCTTAAAGTGGACCTGTCACCCAGACATAAAAAGTTGTATAATAAAAGTCCTTTTCAAATTAAACATGAAACCCAAAATAATTTTTTTATTACCACATCCATACCCATTATAAAAGCATTTTAAAATCCCAGCTGTCAATCATATAATGCCTGCCCCGCCTCTATGCCTTAGGCATAGAGGTGGGGCAGACAGTTACTTTCACTTTCAATTCAGAACTTCTTAGATGTTGCTGCGCCCCTAACATTCCCCCTCCCTCCTCACCATGTAATTGTGTAACCAGTGCATGGACATGGGCATCAGGTCCCCCCATACTGGCACAGAAACAAGATTTTGGCAGGATGCAATGCCTGCTTTGATAACAGTGTCCACAAAATGGCCCCTGCCTGCTTGCTGCAATTGCTGTGAATTCCAAGGATGAAGAAAATAAAATTAAAATAATTTATACAGTGTAAGTAAAGTTTATTTTGCTTGCCAAACACAACAGAAAACAATTTGAAATTATTTCTTAAGGTGACAGGTCCGCTTTAAGCGGGCCCTTCTAGCCTTATCAATTATCAACAGTTCATGGACAGTCCATCTAGTATGTTCTGACTACGTTCAATAATGAAGAACCTGTCTCATGAAGAATATCTATTCTAAGGGGAACACTGCAAAGGTTGAAAGGACAAAGTGATTCTTTGGGGCTGATTCACTAAAGTGCGATAACGCTTATAGCATGCTTTCTGCATTAAAAAGCACGCGATAAATAACGACCGATTCGTTGCGTTAAGACGCATGTCGCATGCGTTTAATAGCACGCTACTGCAATGAGTTAATTTTAACGCATGCGTTAATTCGCATGTAGAAATAATACTAGCGCATGATTCACAAACACATATGAAGTGTTAAACGCGCTAAATATCGCATTAGTCTGTGCGAAGATTAACACCTACTTGGGGTAGGCGGTACTTAGAAAATTGTGGTTGGTGAGCTTTTGGCAACACAATATGGACTTCGCAGTGGGATTTTTTCAACTATGTGTTGGCCCTAGAGTCATGCATCCTCCAGTTTTCAGGGAAATGGTCATTTTCAGAAAAGTAGTTTTACGAACGTAATGGTTACGTGCGTTAAATCATGTGTTAAATCGTGCGCTAATATAGCAAGCAGCAAAATATATTGCACGCAGCGGGAATTAAAGCACACACGGAAAGTAACGCAAGAAAAATGCTAATCGCGGCTTAAATAACGCAAACAACATTGCGTCTAAATTAACGCAAGTATCCTTTTAGTGAATCGTGTGTTAAGTCGCAAAAATAAGAAGCAATAAAATTTTTAACGCATGCTATAAATAGCGCTCGATTTAATGCACTTTAGTGAATCAACCACTTTGAATTTTTACAGAATTGTATTTTACAGTTGGATGAATTTTTACTTTTCACACTTTTGGTAAATTGTTCTGATAGTGTGAAAAATTCAGATAGGGCAGTCCAATTGCCATACCTATCTGTGAAGAGGGATGCGTGGCATTGCTTTTTAGCCAACTGTTCAGTGCATAGAAGCTAATGGATTATGGAGTAATTAGTAAGTAAAAAATGTATGCAAGACATACAAAGAATACAAAGAAATGATTACCAGTCACTGTAGCACTTGGCAGCTATTATATACATGTGACTATTACTGTCATTTCAAGGAAATGAGAAAACACTAGTTAGGCTTTGCTAATTATTCAGTTCATGAATCATCTCAGTCTGTTGGCTGATTTTATGCATACAGAAGTACTAAGATGCCCCGAAAAGTTTACTGTAGGTTAAGAGACCATGTGACAAATCAGGGACACATTCAACTAAAAAGGGCTGCATCAACTGCATTTAATTCAAATTAAATTGCAATTAGGTTAGCCCAGCAAACAGCATTTATGACAAGCATCTCTGATTTTTCAAATGATCTGGTAACCTTAGTTTTTGTCCTCTAGGTACATAGGATAATGATGCTGTCTAGTAAGCAGCTTGAGCTGCCCACTAGTAAGTAAGTGGTAAGTGGGTTAGTAACCTGGGTAACTAATCCAGCAACATAGGTAATCACATATGTTGGCTTAGGGCAAAAATGTGTTTTGGTGATAGCAGAACCACTGCTGCCCTTCTGAGTAGGTCTGTGCACACCACCTTATAGAACTTGGCAAAGCCTCATCTTTAAGCGTAAGGGTCAAAAGTGTATAAAGAATGAAATTAACTACCAAAAAAGTGATGCATCTCATTAATGTTCCAAGTCTTAAAGATATTCTTGATAAAAAGAAAATTAAACAAAATGTGGAGATGAACTAACAGGCAGTTTCCGAAGTCCTACAAGATTGCCATATCTGAACCTGAGTGTGTGAGTGCACCACACTCAAAAGTATTCATGTCTCCTAATTACTCCATACTAAACAGAGAAGCAACCCTTTTGCAAACTTACATTCAGAATGGGTTTGAGACATGACTCATGAGTTGGATACTCATGACTGGGATGACCTTATTTATAGTTACCCTCCATAATTGGTAGTAGTGGTGTCCTTATACATCACCGATATGATCTACTGTATATGATAGATAGAATGTATCACCTCCACTCTATGGGCCTTAGGCTAGATAACTTATGATTAAAATGGGAGTGAGCCCAGGAACACTCCTGTTTTTGGACCTGTCCCAATATATCCCAGGTATAGGGGAGGGAAGTGGTCAATTCTGCAGATCAGAATTTGCTAAATCCCCAGAAGCATGCTACTTGGGCCTAATAGAAAACATAGCTCCTAAGACTAGAAGCTACTCACTGTACCTACCCTAAAGAGCTTTAAAAAACTGAAAAATTAGACACCCCCCCCCCCCCTATAAGATGACCTATCTGAGTAGCGACTGTCTATACAAAGTTGAGCTAATCTGGGCCCATGAACAGCAGACCAGCCCACATCCCCAGTTCAATAAACTGACCAAAATACTATAACATGCTTCAGGCTACTGCCACAGATAATGAATTATTGGCCTGTTAATAAATGCAGGCCTAGAATCATCCCCTAAACCTCCAATATGGATGGATTATAGCAAGTACAAGATACTGTTTTATTACAAAGAAAAGGAAAATTAAAATTAGAATATTTGCTTATAATGGAGCCTATAAAAAAAGCAAGATCATATACATAAATTGCTGGATTTTTAAAAAAAGTAAACATAATTACATTTTATGACTTTATTTTCCAAGGTTGGCAGAAAAAAAAGTACAATGGCAGTGTGTACATACAAATTTGTATTATCTTTTATATAAATAGAGCTGACATATCTTGTAGTACTTTACAGACATTATACATTAATCACTTCAATTAAAATTTAAAGGGGTTGTTTACCAAGATCCTGGATGCAAATTCTATACTAAGGGGTGCAAAATCGCACATTCAATAAGCCCTTATGTCTGGACCTTGCTGCTCTCTGCATCTTCTGCTGGTAAGCAAAAAGCAGTCTTGTCTTTACCACCTACAATATGGCAAGCTGTAAGTACAGGCCTCCTTTGCATCCTCTGCCTGCAGGGACGTCCTCATTAAAGCCTGAATGTCAAACAATTTTGTAAGAGGTATGCCAACATGTCTCCCACAGTCCACGGTTCATGAATACAGTGTTGTTTTCTTGCAGAATGCACAGGTTCCATTCCAAAGCATTTTGCAGAATACACAGCTTTCATTCTGAAGCACAGGAATTTGCACCCATGGTCACTAACACCTATGCCCCCTCTATTCCTAAATTCATAAAAAGTCTAAATCACATTTGTACCCATACTAGAATGATTTTATTAGAAGCCTCTCAAAGTAGAAGGAAAGCCACTTGGGCATTTTATTGCCAATAGATTAGCTACAATGCTTTACCATAACTGAGTAAACAGCGCTAGAAGCTTCATCTGTTTGTTTAAGATAGAAGCTACCATTTTAGCTTGGACTAACTTTACTTCCAGATAGCAGTGTGCGCCAGGGTACAGCTCTCAGCTCCAATTACAACAGAGATGGGAAGGGGAGAGAGGAGTAAACTGAGTAGACTTGTGCTGTGCCCTGAAGGATTTTTCTAGGAGAAGGTAGCCTTACACAGAAGATCATGTATACATGATCCGAAGATACATGAACAGAAGAAATGTGGCGTTTCTTTTCACTGACCAGCATTACTGTGAGTGCTTATGGCTGTATTTACATAGACCTTTCTGGTAAAGCTTACTTAGTTTTTACCTTTCCTTCTCTTGTAACTTACAAGAATGTAGAATGTAGAAGGACAACCTCAAAATCATGGGTTGAACATACATGTACTTTGCCCAGTGCAGAGCTAACTACTACAGTTATCATGCTAAGAGAGTGTCTAATTCAAGGCATTTCCACTCAACAACAGGCCAGTTAATGCTCTTACTGTCTGTCTTTTAGAGGTTTTCCAGCTGTATACAGATGTGATTTTTTTTTCTTGTCGTCGATTTTGCCAAATTATGATTTTTTTTTCTCATTCCAGCACATTGGTATGTATGTTTGTATTTATAACTTTATTTATAAAGCACTACAGGGATACGTAGCTCTGTACAATCTTACAATGCACAAAAGTACACACAGGGAGGACAAGTATTATTATAAATACTAAGTTATGCAGGGAGTTTGTTTTATTATATTGTGTGAAAAACAAGAGTGCCAGTGCATTATACGCCTCTAAATATATTATATATATTTACTGAAAATTTCTCCAAATACCCCAATAGTCCAGCCCATCTATCCAGCCTTCTTTACCAGGCTGTGCAGGGGGGCCAGTGACACTCAACACACTGCACTGTAGAATAGGATCCAATCAGCTGCTAGGCTGACCTGACAGAGAACTGAAGGATGTCTTTGCTTGTGTGATGGCAGGGCTGTAATTGGCTATCCCCCTCCACTGAGCTTCTGGCAGGGACTGTTAGGACATTCCCACCCCTCACTTTAAACACCGGGTCAGGGACCAGGGAAGATCAATGGGGAGCCCTAATAAATTTATCTTTTTTAAAGAAAAAATAAATTTTTAGTCTAGCACCATATATTATTCATTACTATAGGGGTTTTTTAGTTATCATATATGTCTCCTTTAAGGCAGTAATGACATGGGGTAGTTGTAGATAATTAAAGTGGCGTGAGCTCACAATAGCAATTCTGCAATGTCCACTTGTATAGGATTTTAATGAGCATACTTTTCAAGTGTTTTCTCATTTTTAACAAATTAATACATTTGCCCCTAAAAATCCTTTACAAGTTTCTCAAGTTTTTTACAAACTATGGCAAGTATTGTTTTTACTTTTTTATAAACACGCCCTAAAGTCCTCAGGGAGAACTGTGTTGGCCAATATGCCTTACCTACTGGAAACCAATTCCCATCCTTAAAGGAGAAGGAAAGGTAAAATCTAAGTAAGTTCTATCAGAAAGGTCTATGTAAATACAGCCATAAGCACTCACAGAAACCCTGCACTGACTTTCAAAAGATACAGGCTTTCTTATCTGTTTGTTTTTCTCTGCCAGAGACATGCAGCTCTCTCCTATCCCCCTCTCCTGCTCCCCCCTCCCTCAAGAATGCCAAGAACTCCCTTCCACCCCCCCCCCCTTGGGAATGTGTGATCTGAGCCAATCAGCAGGCAGCTTCCTCATAGTCTTACAAACTGAGCATGTACACTGGTCTTGGTCTTGGTGCAGGAGCGAGGCATTATGGGAACTTTCTTTTCAGAGCTCAGTGTTTTTTTCCTATGAGGCTTCTGATCATCTGAATTGGAGAAATTGGAGAAATATGGGGACTATTGAGACAACTGAAGGTATGCCTGCAGCTTGAGATTAACTCTTAATTAGCCTTTCCGTCTCCTTTAAAAATAAAAATTGCACTAGGTACGATACACATATATATTAGTGAGTTTAATGGAGTATTGCTCTGGAACACTGGCTTTTGTGTTTCCACGTACTACTTGCTTCAAGTCATCACAACTGGTTAGAAAGAGAATGTGTTTCCAGTTTATGAGAATGGAAAGTGGCTGTCAGCTGAGAAAAGTTTTAATCACCGCAGAGGACTGTAGCAATCAAAACACCCTTTGTCCCATTACCCTGGTTCACTGTAAATGATCAGTGCTGACACACATCAGATGCGGTTTGGGATGGGGATACAAGTTGTGGTAATGGGTGCACAGTGTCCTTAGCTGCCTGTCATGACCTATAGTGCCTGATAGAAAATCATGCACTTTTTTACATCTGTGTACAGCACCAAGGGCTCAGGAGGACACCGATAATACTTTTCCATGTCAGTAGAAGAGAAAAAAAATAATGGGATACACCTGGAATATACACTATTCAGTTTATTGTTAGGAGCCTATTAATCTGCATATATGTATATGGAGTGCGAGCGGAAACTGGAGTACCTGGAGGAAACCCACACAGGCATTATTAACATTATTATTATTAAAAGAATTTTATGAAGCGCCAACATATTCCACAGCGCTGTACAATAAGTGGGTTTCATACATTGGACATACAGAGTAACATATAAAGCAGTCAATAACTGATACAAGAGGTGACATGGGAAGAGGTGGGGTCCTAGGTTGAAATTAAACCTAGGACCCCAAAGCAGCAATGTTAAGCTGATGCCAGACGTGGCGTAGGGCTGATGTTTTCGGCAAGCGGAAAAACTCTTGGCGAAAATACAGCCCTACGCCTGCTACTTGTGCCTGCACCCGAATTAATGAGATACGCTCGGGTGCAGGCACATGTAGCTGATATACGCATGAAAACGCAAAATAATGCAAAGTCTCGTGTTTTTTTGCGTATATCGGCTACATGTGCCTGCACCCGAGCGTATCTCATTCATTCGGGTGTAGGCACAAGTAGCAGGCGTAGGGTTGTATATTCGCCAAGTGTTTTTCCGCTTGCCGAAAATATCAGCCCTGCGCCACGTCTTGCAAAAGCCTAAAGGAACTTTTATAATTACTACCCCCTTTTTACAGGGACATTTATCTAATTAGTAAAAGAACAGGGGTAATAAAAATATAAACATCACAGACACAGAAAACATGGGCAAGACTGGCACAATACACAGAAAAGCAAAAGAGCAAATTAGATGCAACAGAGCAGAAAAATATTTTTACAATCTCTTTTTTTTTGCTGTTCCCAATGAAATCTGTGTGTGTTTTTATGCATACTGGTAAATATCCTAACAGTGGAGTCTGTGCTTCAGAGCTGCTGACATTAAATTACCTTTCACCTAGTTTCTTGCCTTCTGTTGAGGTTACTAGAGTTTATTAGCTCAATGACTACGCATGAGCGCCACTTCACAGCTCTGCTGGGCATATGTCAGCCTTTGTCTACTAAGAGCAGCTGCATGGATACCCTTCAGAGCCTTGATTCATGCATGCTCCGTCCTGCTGTTATACTCATAAACATGAAGCTATGCCCCCTCCTCACTCAGAAACTAGGGTTACCAACTACAAACTCAAGTGAGCGCTGCCTAGAAAAATTGCAGTGCGTGTATATTTTTTCTATACAGCTACTCATATAGGCCGTGCTGTACGTACAGTTGTGCTAAAATACGGGCCTCCCTAATTATTCTGGACTGGCCCACCGGTGTACTAAGAGAAAACCCTGCAGGCCCCGATCCTGTTGGGCCCCACCAGCCCAAACACAAATCTGCTGGCTGCATGGTGGAGCGCTAGGGGGGCCAGAATGCATAATACTTAGCTGGTGCAGGTATTGATTGGGAGTGTGGGTGACTGTACTGCCATTTAAAATCATTAAGGCTAATGCCAGACAAGGCGTAGGGCGGATATTTTTGGCAATTGGAAAAGCGTTTGCTGAAAACACCGCCCTACGCCTCCTACATGTGCCTGTATCCGAATGAATGGAATACGCTCGGGTGCAGGCACATGTAGCCAATATACGCATACGCGAGAGAATGCAAAGTCTCGATTTTTATGCGTATTTCGGCTACATGTGCCTGCACCCGAGCGTATCTTAGCCTTAGTTTCATGAACAAGAAAATGATAGGTAATCAAGTTTGTAGCCTTATGAACAAGAAAATGATAGGTAATCAAGTTTGTAGCCTTATGATGCCATCTTCAGTTACTGTTACCCTTTGGGTCATGCAGCATCCTCATTCTCATATTAGGCCTTATTAATTAACACAAAAAGTGCCAACATATTCCAGTGCTGTATTTAGAAAAAAAGGCTTAGCCACATAGCTGCTATGCTTACTAGATGGATATGCAGTGGTGAAACTATAGAGGAAGTAGACCTCATGGCTCTGCAGGGCAGGGGGACTGGGACTACTTCCTCTATAAAAGGGGGCCCCTACTCACGGGGGTTGCAGGTCACATTTGTTTTTTTTGTTACCTTTGACAAACATGAACTTGTGATTTTTTTTTTGGTGGGGGGGGTGCCAAAAAAAAAAAATGTGGGGGGAGGTATGCCCACAAAGGTTTTGCTAAACATTGGATTCCCTGTATTTATGGGGACTCTTGCACCTCACAGCATATAACTCCCCACTGTGGACTAATTATTTGTTAGTTGTACAATACCACGGAATTAATAATTGGTGCTTTTCCATAGAGGGCTATAGTTCCATCTGGATAGGGCATTTCCTGACATTCATTGTATGTATGCAATAGGTGTCCTATGGCCATAATGAACTGATTTCACTACAGACAGGCCTAACAGGAGTATATAAATGTTGATTGCCCTAGAGACAACTTAGTATAACCACATTGCCAGTAAAATGCCCCATTAGAAACACATATCCACCTGTTACAATATGTGAAACATTTTACCCTTTGTTTCCAAAACAGGCTACTCCTACAGG
This sequence comes from Xenopus tropicalis, assembly GCF_000004195.4. Classification (NCBI taxonomy): domain Eukaryota; kingdom Metazoa; phylum Chordata; class Amphibia; order Anura; family Pipidae; genus Xenopus; species Xenopus tropicalis. Next base: position 120,133,785 of record NC_030677.2, on the reverse strand, counting down.
CTAGTTACATCCCTAAACGATGCACTCCACAAACTCTTGCTGGGCACTTAACTCCTTAGATAAATACTCTACTATTCATTACTAAGCTTAGAGCCTCTCTAGCAGGTACCATTTTATACTATAAATTTTCCTAAATCCAGGGTATTAGCTTCAACATTTCCCACCAAAGTAGAAATAATACCTATATGGAATAGTTTGCTTATATCTGCAACAAAGACTACTGGAAGCTATACGTGTTTTTCTGCACAGTAATGTGGGATCACTCATAACTGAAAAACCAAAGGACAGAGTTATATACTCTTTGAACAGACTCAATGGAATTAACAATACATCTAACAGTACCTTGAATGAAGATATCCTCTCTAGTTGATAAATTCATTTTGTGGAAATCAGTGTTTATGGACCTTACTATGTTATTCCTTCCGTTCTCTGAAGCATTAAGACTATACTTAATTAGCTACACAGTTAGGTTTACACATGGCACACTAGGTACCTAGACTGGAAACCTTTATGCCTAGTCTAGAACAGGTGGTGTGCAGTAAGAGGTTGATTCCAATCATACCTGCAGCAACCAGACATTTTAGATGTAATTTTTGCCTCTCTAATGGCAGAATAAGACTGGGCATCCCAGTTGGATGACTTCCACACATCTGAAAGGGGTCCTGCAACACCTACCCTAGGTCAGTCTCCTGAATACAATAATATTAATAGTTATTAAAAAATGGGGAAGGGGAGCATTTTAAGCTACACCCCCTAAATAACCCAGGCCATGCCCTACTGGGCCAAGTGAAGCAACAATCTTCACAAACCCCAGCCACCATTTGGTTAGCCCATCCACTTTTTCAGGCCTGAAATTGCAATCTGTAGGTCCTGGCAAATGCCAGAGGTGGGGTGAGGAGGTGCTGTAAACTGCTGTAGACAGTAACTATTTGTTGTCTGTTTGAGCTCTGTGTACTTGAAATGCCAGGGCCTGTTTTGAATCCCAGTCTTGGCCTGCACTTTTCTATTCTACAATTGAGGATTGTCCTAAAAATATGGACTGTTAGGGAATGTTTATGGACAGCTTATTTTCTTCTCTGTAATTCAGCCACTTTTGCTCACTACTTTGCATCTCTGATCTATTACAAACCAATGGCAGGTGATCACTTTATTCTAATATATTATAATGGGTAAAAAACTGTGTCTTTAAGACTGCACTTTGCAGATAGTTTTAGAAGTCGGATAGATCACAGATGCCATCTGCTGCACAGCTTAAGTGGTTGGGCAGATTTTGTGTTACAAAGTCTAATCCTCTACATGCACTATTGACACAGTTAGCAAAGACAATGCCAGGAATACCAGAAAGGTTTTTTTTTAAGCTGCACAATGATGTTTATGGATGCAAAGAACAAGCATAGTCAGCAGGGGCTGGGAAGGTCCTATGCAGTTAAGGATTTTGGCTCCTTGCCAGGACTATCAATTACAGTAAGCACAGCCACAGGATACCCCTTTTTAAATCCTGACATCCAGTGGCCTATTGTACAGAAGCTTAACCTTAGCTTAGATACAGAACACCAGTGTAAATTAAATGGTAAGTGTTTGTTTATGGCTTTTTATGGCATTTCAGTTATTTCTCAGAAAAGATATCTCTTAAAACCAGAATTTCAGAGAACAGAAAAAGCACAGATGTCAATCCCATTGGTTTTCCCAAGTGTTACCTGGTTTTAGGTCCCCTCCACTGGCCTCCTATCACTATATGTCTTTCTCCTGCTTTTTGGAAGCCCCCCAGCTTACTTAAAAGTGTGCATGCACAGAGTTATTTGACCACTGTGGAAGACCCAGTGCACATGCACAGTTGGCATTTTGCAGAGGTCGAACCTTACCATGCATTGAAACCAATTCAACCATTTGCGATACATTTGTTGTGATACATTTAAATAGGCTGTTTTATTGCATCTATCATGTCCAAGGGTCTATAGACATCTTTCTTTGACATTATCAATTTAATTTATTCCAGCTCACAAATATGTGGTTTATGTGCTGATTGGTCCACTCTTTGAAAACAGTTGGACAACATTGGTTCACTAAAACTGCACATTTCCTCCATCTTTATAACTGATCTGCTCATCTTAGAATAGCCCACCTTTTGTCCCTTTCAGTAGTGATCCACTGTATCAGCTAGTGAACCACTACACTTGACACTTACTTAGTAGCACATTAAATATATATAACATGATGCCTTCAGCTAGAGGTAGAAAAGGGATACAGCTGCCCATGCAGCTACTGGGGACCAAATAATATAAAAGGCCCAGTGGTGCTCCTGGGTCACAGTTTCAATAGGCTTATGACACCTTCCCCAAAGTTATGAAAAATTGGCAGTTGAAGATTTTTTTTCTCAATGTAATACTATTAAATAAATAAACTGCAAAAACATACCTTGCGCAAATATTCAGACTCTAGATCAATTCTTTACAGAATAAAGAAATCTTAAACTAAAAAAAATATGAAATATGCTTTTTGCATAAATAGTGTCGCACTTTTTGACCACTGTGTCACAAGAATATTGAAAATATTTTGCAGAAGCTCCCTTTCGTATATGTACCACTTTGCTCATTGTTTATGAGTCCTGGTAGGTTTTCTCTGTTTTGTTCAGTTTATGCAGATGGCACTTGTGCATGGATTCTCATTTGGTCCAAGATCACAGTTTTGCCTGGGACATTCACCTTTTTATTCCTTGTCAAGGGTCTGATAGTAGGTAATAGGGGACCATACTTAAACATTGCTGGTCTAGAAATTGCTGGTCTAAAGTGTATCAAGTCTTACTAAATGTTGTACAATAGAATACACAGCTTTCTGTGAATTAAAAACTAGTTGCCATTAAAAAGATATATACTAGTCAGCAGCTGTGACTTCCTATGATGTGTGTGAGAAAAGAAGTGAATCAGCTCTTGCAAGCACTTTTGGTGATGAGCAGCTGTCTAGTCTTTAGCAATCCATACCCCGAATAACCTATATATATATAGACCATGGGTCACACACCGCTAAAGTGTATATACTTACACACACAGCAGTAACTTAATTTCTGTCATTATTTCTTTATAAAATAAAGCAGTTTACTATTACCGCAATTAGATAACTTTAGCAGGCTGTAGAAACATGAGATGAGCGAATCTTTCCTTGATATGCCCACCTTGAGGAGGCCAATATCAGATTGATCTGATCATGAACAATAAGATCACATTTAGGGCTCTGGCACACGGGGGAGATTAGTCGCCCGCGACAAAACTCCCTGTTCGCGGGCAACTAATCTCCCCGAGTTGCCTACCCCTGCCATCCCACCGGCGAACATGTAAGTCGCCGGCGGGATGGCAGACGCGGCGGCGCGATTTCGCGCAAATCGCCCCGCCGCGTCTGCCATCCAGCCGGCGACTTACATGTTCGCCGGTGGGATGGCGGGTCATGGAAACTCGGGGAGATTAGTCGCCCGCGAACAGGGAGTTTTGTCGTGGGCGACTAATCTCCCCCGTGTGCCAGAGCCCTTATGGTGGTTTTTTTAAACCTACCTGATAGACATCTGGCTGATTTTTGACCAGATATCGGTCAGGCAGGCCTGTCTGAGGGCGCCATACCCCACACTCAGACAGCTGGCAGCATTTATAGGCCTGTGTATGCCCAGCTTTACAGTTACACTGAGCACTTAACTTACATGTAACTATATTTTGTATTTATCTTTAATTGCATTATTAAATTGCCCTCTGTTTGTACTAATAATGTTTTTCTACAGCACTGCATGCACAAGTAGCGCATTATGAATAAAAATATACCAAAAAAAAAGTCTAAAATATGAAATATGTTGTTTGAAGTAGTAGCAGTGCACTAGGGAAGGCGTAAAACCAAACCTCATGTTTAACGCACGACAGCTGTACAGAATTCACTCTTTCCTGTACAGACAGAATGATTTTTTTTAATAGGTGTCCTGCATGCAAGCCCATTTCTAAGCCCTGCTTACAACATATGCACATAAAAAGGCTATTGTTAAAGCCCTGCCACTTCCTCTAGGTCAACACACTAGAAGATAAATAGGACTTACAGGTCAGTGAAGAGAAAGAAAAAAAAACCCTAGCCTCAAAGTGAATCTGTTTTACAGTCTTCAGGTCTCACTGAAATAACCAAATAGAAAGGCAACAACAACAACATAGAAAATTGCTATTTTCAAAGTCTCACTAACACTAACTTATAGAACATTTCGGAATGTATGCAAAAAGTTTGTTAAAAAACCACGAAAAAATCGTATTTTGCGTAAAAACTACAAACATTTCAGAATTCTTTAAAGCTTTAGTTAAACTTTCCTTGGGACTATCTTTGCGCCAGGTTGTATCTGTCGAGAACCAGTCCTATGGAAGGCTTCCAAAGCTAGACATGAAAGGCAACAAAGCAAGAAAGGTTTTCGTGGCTTAACGAACTTTTCTGTATGAAAATATTGTGACTTTTGGAACGCAATTACGATATTTTCGTACGACCGATAAAAGCATTTTTGTGACATTTTAGAACATCAGAAATTATCGTGGTTACTCCCAATTTATACCATATTGTGTTTTAAGCCCCCCAAAGTTTTTAGTAAATGTGCCCCTAAATCTGAACATTATCTTCTTCTTTGATTTTTAAAAGATTCTACCAGAGACACAGTATTGGTTTTAATGACTCCCTGTAATAATATGTTTTGGTCCATAGAACAGCTATTATTAACATGCATTTATAAAACACCAACATATACTGCAGCATTGTGCAATAAGTGGGTGTTGACATTAACAGAGCTGTCAACCTTCGACAGTCAGGGATCAGAGCTTGTGAATCGAACACTAATGTGCTGCTGAACATTTTTTGTGCCAACCGAAGGTGACGTCAGTATAAGCACAGCTCTGCATTAATCATACAAAAAGTAAAATAACAACCGAGGAAGCAGTTCCCAGTTCCCTTCATTGTTGCATATAAATGCCAACTCCCCACCAGCTCTTAGGTAGGAGAGTAGGTGGGAAGTGGGAATTTATATTTGAATGGGCAGACGCATCCAGGTGCAAGTCTGTGCTGGGCTCTAACAAGGATTTTTTTGGGGGGGTGCGCAGAGTGCTTTGCACTTGGACTGCATTTGCAAGTGAGCCCTTTCTGTATAGCAGGAAGGAGTATTTAAGAAAAATGCAGGAATAATTCAAATGTTTACAAATATGGAAATATGACCTGCTTTGTCCAACTTTTCTTGGAACCCTCTGAGCCCTCTACGCTCCCGAGAGCACAGCCACCAAACAGTCACTTGCAGGGTCTGTTTTCCCTTTTGCTAGGTGTTGTGAGAAGATGTACAAATGTACAGTTAGATGTTAATAGAATCGGGAAAATACTGTAAATAACCCTTTGGGTATTTCTTAGTACTTGTAGATTTTTGGTACATGCTTTTTTTTATTGTGTTCTTTTTCACTTCTGCTCAAGCTCTCTCTTCCTTCCTCTCCTGCTGAGGTTACTGTCGGTCAAAGAACAAGAATATTACTCTGTCACAGGCAGAGAACACTAGGCTAATCGTGCAGCATACAGAGGCAAGCCTGTACCAAAATGCTGTTTGTTTTTTGGAGGGGGGGGAGGTTGGCAGATAATGTCTTTTCTTAACCCTTAGATGCAAGCAACCCATGCAATACTTGTTCCAGAGAGATTGAAACATTGCATCTTGCATTTAAGAGGGATGCAAGCTAAATGACTGTTATACTAGTACAAAACAAATTAATTGTGTCAAAACAAGTATTATTCACTCCATGTGGCATTCATTTTACTTTCCCCTTGCCCAATTCCAAGCATGCTTATTCCTGGGGCTGATAGAGAAAGGACCTAGTGAGTGCTAAGGGACTCGGGAATATCAAAACTAGAGAGTTTATTTTAACATTTTTAATAAATTTGTGACATGTTTTAAGGATAGGTGCCCTTGAACAGGCTGTAACAGAGTGCATTGGGCCTGGAACCTCAGCATCATAGGGGCCCTTTGAGGAGGATTCAATTGATAAATTGATTCTAAAGGTGGCCACACATGTGGCAATTTCCAATCTTTCGCGCGACCATCGGTCGCACAAAAGATCGTACAATCGGCCGCTAACCGTTCAGGGCTGAAACGGCAGATAAGGAGGTAGAAACAATAGGATTTCTACCTCCTTCTGCCGATTCAGCCCTGAAGGCAGATTTTGATCAGGCGCCTTCTATGGCGCCCGATCAAAATCTTTTAACATGGCCGATCAGCGAGTCGACCAATATCAGCAGCCTCCTGCGATATCAGGCAACTCGCCGACTTGCCATGCACGCACCGAATATCGTACGAAACGGGGTTTCGTACGATATTTTCGGTGCGTGTATGGCCAGCTTAAGATGCTGATAGTTGTAGTGCAATGATAACTGGAGTAAGGCATTATCACTGGTTTATGCTTATTCCCTACCTCCTCAGCAGGACTCCACAACCTCATTGAAAGGCCCCCTTTCATCCTTCCCTTAAAGAAGACTGTGTGGGTCACAGTTTAAATACACCACTATCAGGGGGCTAAAAAAAAATATTTAAAAAAAACATTGTCTGCATCTAGTAAACCATAGCAGCTAATCAGATGTTTTAAAACAGCCGACCAGTAAATGCAACCAGCTGGTTGGCTACTAGTACTTGCTAGGTAAATAATACCATGTTATATTATTTTCTATTTTTTTCTAGAAACAGCTCGCAAAATACATGTATATTCACTGCTCTTACTCCTCCATGTATAACACCGAACGCTAAGCACTAAAAGAAATTATTTTACAAGGCAATTTATTTCTGTGCAAGGTTCTCTGACCACTTCTAAAGCCAAAGCAAACAGTGCAACATTACTGTACGGGCATAGAGATCGCAAACAATAAAAGCAATGAAGTGTAATTAGAGAATGTTTTTTGGTTTGCTACAGCAATGCCTAGAAGCTTTTCCCCGGCCACCGTCATCCCCATGTTGCCCCTGAGGAGGAAGCCAGCGGCGTTGTGTAATCTGCACAGCCACTGACTGCTAGTTACCTTTCACCTACTTCTCCAGCTGATCGGGAGGTTACTGCCGTTCATAAGCTCTCAGTTCTTCTGCGCATGCGCGCAGCTCCCCCGCTCGCTGCCTGCGTGCTTTGCATTCAGTTTTAAGGCGATATATGTGGTTTTTGTAGTCGTTCATTGCCCTGTAGCTGCTGGCCGTACAAAACGTTGTAGTCAACAGGATGGACCAGAGAAATAGATCTGTCTGTGAGAGGATTCAGAGCTGTTGTGGAGCGTAGATGATCACGCTTTAGCTTTGTTATGTTGAGCAGTACGCCATTGTTTTTCAGACTAAAATATGTTTAGAAAGGCTGTTGTGATGTTGTCTTTTAGCAACTGAAAACATAGCTAAGGCTTATTTCAGCATGCCTAGAGACTAGTTGATAAACAGATATTTTAACACTGAAATGCCTTGGGCAATCTGTTTCTCACGCCTCCGAGTTGTGAAACTACAACTCTCAAACCATATTTTAACATCAGGGGGTTTTAATTACATATTTATGATCATGAAAAGGCACGGCTGTCTGTTTATAATACTAATTTCCCTGTATTAAAATCTCTAGCAAAGAAGTGCTGTAACCTATAAGAACAAATCAGAAGGCTGCCCATGTTTTTCTACAGTTCCTGTATTGGCTGTGCTGCACAGAACCAGTTGTACAAAAATGCATACTCCTCTAAATCAGCTCCCTGACTGTGTGCTTTTAGGCCTATACAGAGCCCATCAGTACACTGCAAACAGAAAGAGACCAGCCTTTTCTCCTTTTCTTCTCATCTATTATATAGAAAATAGTAAAGTTGCTTTTTTTTTTTGGTGTTTTGCCTTTATTAATGTATTTAGATCTGCCAGCACATGACTTTTTATTCAAAGCACCTTTTTTTCTGGGCTGTCCTTGATCAAGAATAACCCTTGTCTTTTGATCACTTGAGCTAAGTCTAGAGCTGAGCTGTCTTTGGTTAACCTGCAGCAACTTCTTAGAGCTCTAAAGGTGGCCATGTATGGGCAGGTTTAATTATTGATTCAGCTCCTTTAGTCCGAGTCAGCAGCTTATCTGCCCATGCCCAGCACTATGACAGGCCAACCAGACCAATATTTTACTAAAAATCATCTATATATTGATCAGACAAGTTTAAACATCTTGTCAGACTGATAACTGTATCAGCTCATTAATGTGGTCCTCGCTCCAACAGCCTCTATTCCTATCATTGTGATCTAATCGTTTGGTTCATGGGCCAAGTGATTGGATCAGTATGATACTGCCTGCCTCAAGGTGGGCATATCAGGTATAGAACCACTCATTTGTCGACCTTGCCAAACAAGCAGATGTTTCAATGTATGACCAGCTTAATACATAGTGGGCCCCACAGAGCAGAAGTTGTATGAGTATTTATAATGTAGCAATATAGCCAGTACGGCAATACTGCAAACTCTTAAGGTAAAGTCAGACCTTGTATTTGCACTCAGACCCACACTATATTTGTTAGTGAAGCTACAGAGCTTGAAAGTGGATCCATACATTAGGTCTGACTTTGCTATCAAAATTAACTAATTAATTAATTATTGTACTTGGTCTTCAGCTTTTGGTTGTCAGTGGACTGTTGGAGGGTGTGGGAGTTTAACTTCAAAGAGCTGTTTTTAAACCATTCATATTTAATAGAGATAATCAGTGTATTCAGCCTTGGGCTCTGCCACTGCTAGAAGACTGGCCACAGGGTAGTTGGATGATGAGATGTTTATAGAAAAGCTTGAGGTGGGTTTCCAGTGATTTGTAACTTGGATATCACTGTATTTAATGGAAACTTATTTCTTATAGTGGTAACCCCACATGATGTAAGTATAAGTATGAGTTAAGAAATCTGCCCTTATAGGTGTAGTTCACCTTAGAGATATACTTTGTATAGTTAAAGGAGCAGTTCAGTGTAAAAATGAAAACAGGCTAAATAGACAGGCTGTGCAAAATCTAAAATGTTTCTATTATGGTTAGTTAACCACAAATGTAATCTATAAAGGCTGGAGTGTGCGGATGTCTAACATAATATCCAGAACACTACTTCCTCCTTTGCAGCTCTCTAACCTCTTAGTTAGTCAGAGACTTGAATGGGGAACATTGGACATTTTCAATTAGTTTGCGAGCTACCGCTACAGTTAAAGTTATGTCCCATATGCCCCCCAAGTCACTAATTGGTTACTGACTGCTAACAGGTTAGAGAGCTGCAAAGGAGTTCTGGCCATCCATTCACTCCAGCCTTTATAGATTGCATTTTTGGCTAACTATATTAGAAACATTTTTTTATTTTGCACAGCCTATCTATTTACCTAGTTTCATTTTTTCACTGAACTATTCCTTTAAGCCGCTGTTTGGTAGTGCCCAGAGTAGAACCATGTAATACTGAATTAGGTTTATAGAGATTAGGTATAGAGATAACCAAAAAAGGCATCAGACTCTAGGTTGCCCTCTAGTGGAATGGGGAAGTGAGGCTGAGACCCTGGGGCAGTAATCACCAACCAGTAGCTTGTGAGTAACATGTTGCTCACCAACCCCTTGGATGTTGCTCCCATTGAATTTGTGGCTTGGAGGCAAGTTTTAGATGCATAAAGACCATGTGTACTGCCAAACAGAGCCTCTTGTAGGCTGTTAGTTCATATAGGGGCTACCTAATTTGCTCCCCAACTCTTTTTACATTTGAATGTGGCTCACGGGTAAAAAAGTTTGGGGACCCCTGCCCTGGGGAATCTCCGGAGAGTGATTATTTATCAATGTGATGTTTAAGGAGGAAGTCACAAAACAGGTACACATTTTTAGTTATTTTGCACAAATGTAAATCTGCAAATTAGGGTTTGGTATTTGACAAGTTTTTGTGGAATATTTAGCTGAACCTTATTGAATTAATTTAATTCATTCTTTCTGTGATGCACCCTGTAGGTTACACTCCTTTTAATAAAGGTATGACTATTTGAGCACACCAATTTTTACATGAGGAAGGATGAAGTAGTTCAATATATATTATCTTGTATTGTCCAAAAGCATCAGTACTTTTTACTAACTAGCCATTCAGTGTAAATATTTCAATGTAAGCTAAACTGATGAACCATTTCACGGGAGACATATACAATGAAATATGGCAATAATGATCTGAATGAATGCCTGCCGCATATATTTTTCCTGTAGGTTAAAGGGAGGATCTTGTTAGAATGTTAAATACATGGTGAGTTTTTTGGACACCATTGAGGCAATTTAATGTATATTGAGAAATTTAGGTGAACAAATTTAATTGAACTTTTATTAAAGTGATACTGACACGAAAAAAATACTTTTCAAGTGATGAATCTACATAAAAAGTTACCTAAAGGTCATGTTGATCTTTTTTCACTGTTAGGGCTGGTTTTGTATGTAATTGTTCCTGAAGTTCCTAAACCTGACTGTTTTGCCAACTTGACTGTCCCTTCTCAGCCTGTCAGGTATAGCCTCTAATGCTAACGGCCTCCTGCTGCACAAATATGGCCGCCCCCTCATAGAAAAACATGGGGGATCAGATAAGGAATGGAAAAGCATCAGGAAATACTTTTTTGGCAAAATTATAAAACTCATGCAAAGTCAATGTTATGATAGGTGTAAAAAAAGTTTTCATTTCTGGTGTCTGTATCTCTTTAAGGTGGATAAACTATAGATGTACAGTAAATTGGGTATGCCTTTTACCTCTGAATCAGTGCTCCCTAGGGTAGTGGGAGAGCTTTGGGTACGTGGCCATACATGTGCAGATCGTTGGCATATAGTTCTATGCATCATTAACATAAACGCTGCTTTCTTTGAGATATTATTATTGCAGAAATCAGGGGACATGACCAAAATATTCTAACCTGTCAGATACCCACAAAACAAAAACGTTTGTAAATTCCTTCCTCACCAAAGTTTATATAAAGCAGGTTAGGTGTCTAGATATTTTTCTGTGGTGGGACTAAGTACTTTTGAGGCAGAGCCACTAGTACAGAAACCCAAAATAAGAGTGATATGGAGAGAGGATATTCCCAAAGAAAACAGTGTCACTGAGGGTAAAAGTTCTTCGTTATCTAGCAGTTTCGATATATGGCAGTTTGTATCAGAAATTAATTATTGGCCCTGCGGCATCGCTTATATGACAGGGAAACTTATTTTCTGCTTGTGGCAACCCCTAAGCTCTGCTTCTTAACAGTTGCCCAGTGGACATGAGTCACTGACACTTCTAACAAAATCCGTGGTGGGCACAATTTTTAACCTATTATAGAGATTATGAAACTTACTAGGCTGGTGCAGTATTTAAATCGACCCATATTTGTTTTTAGGGTTTATTTCTCCTTTAAAGTGTTTTAGGGGCCCCTGTTAGTAATAGCTTTTCATTATACAGTATAGTGTAAATATACATGCCCATTTTTCACAATATTTGCTCATGTAACAATACCAAAAAATACAAATGTCACTATGAGGAAGATGGATCATCACAGAACACTGAATGACCTTGTATTCAAGCTGAAAGCTTGAAAGATTCTTTGTAAAAAAAAGTCACCAGCAGAGCCAAAGCATAATGGGTTGCACATAGGAAGCTTTGAAATATGACCTATGCCTGCATAGTAATAATTAGCTTATGAGCCTAAAACATGAAAGCTCACTGTTTGCTAGATCTTAACTCAAACAAGGTAAACAAAAAGGCCACACATGTAATTTACAGTTTTGCCAGTGAAGAAAATATTTATTTGCAATGGCAGATGTATTTGCCAATACTTCTTCTGTACAATATATATTGTTAGTAGAAAATTGTCCTAACCAGAAATGAGCAAGCCATTTGTAATTTATCCAAATAAAATATTCTATCACTGGAAATTTGAGTTTTTCTAAAGTTTTTTCCTAAACATGTCTGTTGTGTCAGTGCTTTTGTAAATTAAAATTCTAATTGCTTTGCTATCCAGATAATAATTTATACTTAGAAGCTTATAATGGTAAATAGCCAGAGACAGAAGAGTGTCTACCATATTGTTTATGTATATCAAGTATATTTAATAGCCCAATAAGTTGTCTTTACTGTATTCCATAAGACTTTACAGTAACTTCATAAAAATTTCTTTAGGAACTAGAAACCTATTACAATTGCCCTGTGCTCATGACTCACTAACAATGCATTTATAGGAAATGTGGTAATAGTTCCATAAATCCTTATACATATTCCCATTGTAAAGGGCTTAATAGAACTTTAGTGTTTTCCATGGAAGTGATCAAGGTTGGCTCATGCAATATAGCCTCTATTAAGTGTCTTCCTTTAGTCAATGTATTTTAAAAAATATGGTAAATATTGTGGCTGGTGGGGGGCGATTATCAACAGTGGGCAGAGTTGCACCTGGACAGGAACCCATAGCAACCAGTTAGTCATAATCTTTTTTTTAGTCAGTTGCTAGTAGAACAATGGAAGCAATTATTTGATTGGTAGCCATTGGTTACTGCCCAGTTTATATACCAAGGGGCACATTTACTAATACACGAATCCGAATCACGAATGGGAAAAAATCGTATTGGAAACGAAAATTTCGGAAGATCGCAAATATCACGAAAATGCTTACGAAAAAATCATACTTGTCACGATAATATCGCATTGGCGATCCGAAATTCACAAAATTTTTGTACCGAACAATTGTAAACAACGGTAAAACCTTTGCGATTTCTTCGTGCAAACGTCCGAAAAAGTTGTGCGCCATATAAAAAAGTCGTGCGCCATACGAAAAAGTCGTGCGGACGCCCGAAAAAATCAGCGAAAATACTCTTGGATCGTTCGCATGAACGCTCGAGCGTTCGTGCTTTTGTAAATGTGCCCCCAAGTGTTGATAAAGGAGCCTTACTTAGTGAGGAGCTTGAATTTAGCAGACACATATTTAAAACACACATACTGAGATAAAGTTTGCAAAGGTTGCTAAATGGTGACCAAGAAAAGCAGCTTCAGTTTCATCAAGGGGTAAAAGTAGGAAAGTTCTTATGTAAAGGTGCCCATACACCTTCAGATCCGCTTGCTTGGTGAGTGGATCTTCTCCCGATATCCCCCACCTATGGGTGGGTGATATCGGGAGAATCCAGGCTAATTCACTCGTTTGGCCCTGGGGCCAAACGATCGAATTATAATGACGGGTATAGGCAAAGTCAGTCCGGGGACCGCATCAATGAGCTGATGCGGTCCTTGATCCAACTAGATTTTTTAACCTGCCCGATTGATATCTGTCCTATTTCAGGCCAGATATCGGTCGGGCAGGCCCGTCGGTAGTGCCCATACACGGGCCGATTAGCTGCCGAATCGGTCTAAGGGATGATAATCCTCACTATATGACATTATAATTTTAATTTAATCCAGCACTCCAACATGCAGTATGACAAATAACTGGCCCACTACATGTAATAGGTTGGACAGCACTGGCTTGTGATGTAAATGTAAGTGACATTATTATGGATTCTATATACTGTGACTGAATTTGAATTGTAGGGTGCTGTGCCTTTCAGATGAAACATAAATTTTTTAGTAACTAAAGTCTGTAATAAATATATGAAGAAAACACTTTGCCTGTCTGCTGTTATGAAACAAAATATTTATGCATAATTTGAAATTTTGGTGGCAGAGAATCTAAAGTGTCCTTATTGGTTTTGTTTAATAGTTTTAAGTATTATATAAATACTGGGCAAATTTGCAGGTGGGCAGTAGCCAATAGCATCCAATCAACTATGAAATTCTTTCAGCCAGCTGCCGATAGAACAAAGAAAGCAAACTTCTTATTGGTTGCTGTGAGTTATTGCACAGGTGCCAATTTGCCCAGTGTTTATAAATGACCCCCCAGTGAGTTCCTATGCCTACTGCAATATACTGTACTATGAAAGCCTGCAGTACAGTGTTTGTGGGTGTAAATCATGGACTAACAAGTAACCTGGAACAGGGAAGCAGGAAAAACATACCAAAATAGTTATATATAGCATGTGTTGATCTCTCAGAGATTTAAAAATCTTCCTGTGCCGCTAAGCGAATATCTAGAACATATACCAGTGGCCTGGGCCAGCCACCACAGAATAATTTTTTTTAAAACTTACTTTTTTTTATCTTAACTACCATATATACCATTTCCTGACATTAAGTACCATAACTATATAGTTGCATTAATATATTGTTCCTGAATAATGATTTTATTGTGCTGCTAAATGAATAAAAAAGAAAATGTGTCCTTTTTACCCTTGATCTGTCGATAATCTGCAAAAAAAAGACATTTTCCTAATCGGTTATGCTTATGTAAGCAGTTTCTTCCTCTCTTGCCGAGGTTATTATGAGGCAAATTTCTAGGTTCATTTTGGTACACAGCCTAATCAGACCTGAAGTGGCTCTGTCTGCTGAAAAACAATGTGCGTTTCATAACACATCACCCTTCCAGAGAAACCAAAAAAAACTAGAACATCTATCAACTGGTCTTCTTGGGAGGGATATAAAGTGTGTCTGTGTCTGGCAGACAAGGTTTGTAAAGATACGCTTCAGAATGACTCAATGGAGTTGTTAAATGCAAGGTTACATTTGAACTGAATCCTTTCATGGTTTTTTTTTTTGCTTCTCTAACAAAGAGATACATGCATGACAGCTTATAAAATAAACCCATAGGTCAAATCATGTTTGAGTTGCAATTATTTCATTTAGGCATGCAGCCATGAAGTATGTATATTATACCAGTAGATATAATTATTCTGTTATTACTGCAAGAAAACAGTGCTGCATTTTTGTGCCTGCAGACCCCGGCTGGCATTATATGGGTTCTGGCAAATGCCAGAGGGGCTGCTGTAAGATGCCATAGACAGTCACTATGTATTAGGTCTGTGGGGTGCTGTTTGGGCCTCTGTGTACTTAAAATGCCAGGGCCTATTTTGAATCTGTCTGGACCAATGTGCCTGTCACTTGACTGCCCAGGGTGCATGCAGGTGTCCCATTCACCTTGAAGGGACAATTTAAAACTACAAAGCTACAAAGGTATGTTCTAAGGTGTATATTAAAACAGATGGAAACACTAGGTCATAATTTACAGAACTCAACCTAAGCCACAAGGGTCAAAGAGTTTTGCTAGGTTTATTCCCATGGAGCTTAAAAACACTCAAAATCACCCAGCCTGCCATTACTTTAATAAGGTGTATATTAAAACAGAAGTCATTTAGATAAATCAACCTGAGCTGCAAGGGTCAAAGTAGAAAAATATTGATATAGCGGTTTTTCTGCCATAGCAGCCAGCATAGGCACATTAATTATGCTAGGGCACCGTTGTATTAAGTGACTGGTCCAGGGTCATAAGGAATCAAACCAGGGCCTGTAGCAAAGAGCCCATTTCAGACAATTCTCATATATATGAATTAAAAGATAAAAGATATTCTTACAAACAGTATCTAGTCGTGGTATTATTAGATATACTTGGTGCTTAGCATGACTTACTGAAATGTGCTTATTATAAGAAATAAGCAAGCCACTGATACCCTTGATGGGACTGCATTAGACAAATCCTGGGGGTATTGTCCTGTAATAAAAGGGGTATAGATTCACAGGAGGAGAAAATTATTCTTCCCCTTTACAAAGCACTGGTAAAGCACCATCTAGAATATGCAGTACAGTCTCTAGTACTTAATGGAGCATAACTGAAATAAGCTCTCAGTTATGAGTAAAGGTTGGCCAAGTTGAGTTTGTGTGTGTGGTAGGTGGGTGAGTCACAAACACCGCTCCTACGTCACATGCATGTGCATAATGAACGACCATGGAGTCTTGCTCATTATGCCCTCACCTCCCTTGGGGATTTTTTTTTAACTATTGTGCCCCTTTTGTGGGTCCTAATAGCCCATACCTCTGGTAGGGGGAGCAAATTGAGGGTGATAGGTGCCCATTAAAGGAGAAATATACCCCTGGGCGCAAATAGCACCCTTAACTATCATTGCCTAGACCCCCCTCACCTCTCCCTTATCGCATTGATTTTAAGTTTACACTCTGTCCCTATCACTAACCGCTAGCTAAAAATGCAGAGAAGCACAGCCGGGTATCTCGCCGACATCTTCTTACTGACTAAAGATACTTTGGGTCTCCCAGCCAATACAAACCTGCATGCACATGCACAGTTGGAGGTTAGGTGTTGGCGGTAAGACCCGAAGAGTCTTTAGTCGGTAAGAAGATGTCAGCGCGGCTGCGCTTCTTTGCATTTTTAGCTAGTGGTTAGTGATAGGGACAGAGTGTAAACTTAAAAACAGTGCGATAAGGGAGAGGTGAGGGGGGTCTAGGCAATGATAATTAAGGGTGCTTTTTGCGCCCGGGGGTATAGTCCTCTTTTAAGATGATGGCATATGTAGGATATCCAGCTAACCATCTTTTGCTGTTCAGTCATCATTTTGGGCAATCATCTGTGGTAAGCCTCACCTTACTGGTGTGTGTCTAACATTAATCCAGTTGTGAGAATTTTCTTTTACATGCTGCTAACCTGTTGCAGCGTCTGACAAACTGCATATATTTCTCACTTTCACAGTCTTATATTTGATTACATTAAAATATTTCAGAATATCTTGTAGTTTCACACAATACATTGATAATGAATTAGCACCAATGCCTTGATTTTCCAACCTCTAATTGTCTGCAAATAAACCAAACATACATACAGTGGCTTGCAAAAGTATTCGGCCCCCTTGAACTTTTCCACATTTTGTCACATTACAGCCACAAACATGAATCAATTTTATTGGAATTCCACGTGAAAGACCAATACAAAGTGGTGTACACGTGAGAAGTGGAAGGAAAATCATACATGATTCCAAACATTTTTTACAAATAAATAACTGCAAAGTGGGGTGTGCGTAATAATTCAGCCCCCTGAGTCAATACTTTGTAGAACCACCTTTTGCTGCAATTACAGCTGCCAGGCTTTTAGGGTATGTCTCTACCAGCTTTGCACATCTACAGACTGAAATCCTTGCCCATTCTTCTTTGCAAAACAGCTCCAGCTCAGTCAGATTAGATGGACAGCGTTTGTGAACAGCAGTTTTCAGATCTTGCCACAGATTCTCGATTGGATTTAGATCTGGACTTTGACTGGGCCATTCTAACACATGGATATGTTTTGTTTTAAACCATTCCATTGTTGCCCTTGCTTTATGTTTAGGGTCGTTGTCCTGCTGGAAGGTGAACCTCCGCCCCAGTCTCAAGTCTTTTGCAGACTCCAAGAGGTTTTCTTCCAAGATTGCCCTGTATTTGGTTCCATCCATCTTCCCATCAACTCTGACCAGCTTCCCTGTCCCTGCTGAAGAGAAGCACCCCCAGAGCATGATGCTGCCACCACCATATTTGACAGTGGGGATGGTGTGTTCAGAGTGATGTGCTGTGTTAGTTTTCCGCCACACATAGCGTTTTGCATTTTGGCCAAAAAATTCCATTTTGGTCTCATCTGACCAGAGCACCTTCTTCCACATGTTTGCTGCAAACTGCAAATGTCCCGTTGGTTTTCTGTTAACAATGGCTTTCTTCTTGCCACTCTTCCATAAAGGCCAACTTTGTGCAGTGCACGACTAATAGTTGTCCTATGGACAGATTCCCCCACCTGAGTTGTAGATCTCTGCAGCTCGTCCAGAGTCACCATGGGCCTCTTGGCTGCATTTCTGATCAGCGCTCTCCTTGTTCGGCCTGTGAGTTTAGGTGGACAGCCTTGTCTTGGTAGGTTTACAGTTGTGCCATACTCCTTCCATTTCTGAATGATCGCTTGAACAGTGCTCCATGGGATGTTCAAGGCTTTGGAAATCTTTTTGTAGCCTAAGCCTGCTTTAAATTTCTCAATAACTTTATCCCTGACCTGTCTGGTGTGTTCTTTGGACTTCATGGTGTTGTTGCTCCCAATATTCTCTTAGACAACCTCTGAGACCGTCACAGAGCAGCTGTATTTGTACTGACATTAGATTACACACAGGTGCACTCTATTTAGTCATTAGCATTCATCAGGCAATGTCTATGGGCAACTGACTGCACTCAGACCAAAGGGGGCTGAATAATTACGCACACCCCACTTTGCAGTTATTTATTTGTAAAAAATGTTTGGAATCATGTATGATTTTCGTTCCACTTCTCACGTGTACACCACTTTGTATTGGTCTTTCACGTGGAATTCCAATAAAATTGATTTGTTTGTGGCTTTAATGTGACAAAATGTGGAAAAGTCCAAGGGTGCCGAATACTTTTGCAAGCCACTGTATATGTGCAACCTCAGCACACAACTAGAACATGTAACTATACACTCAGTGCTCCTGTAATTGTGTTTTGGTTGCAACTGTAGCTGTTCACTGGTGATCTGGGAAATGTAGTTCAAGAGCTTACAAAGAGGTTGATATATATTTGCTCTCTGAACTACCCTACCACAAATGCACTGCTTTTGGGCCGCCCAGCCATGTGCCGAGCCCTGTGACATGATTCTTAAAAGAGAAACTGACTGAAAGGGGAGAGTGATCTGACAGGAAACAGCCGTGAGCATTGTTTTCCACAAAGATAACAAGTACTGGCTTGTCAGTGAAGAGAGCCCTGAAAAGGCATGTGAATAGCAAGAAAGTGTTTAAAAAAGAAATGTATAACAAAAAGTTGAAATACACAAAGAAATAAAAGATATTCTTTTATCTGCATTCTCCTATAGTCCTATTATTGTAGGTACATAGGCACAGGAGATCTTATTTACAAAGAATGTACCAGCCAGGATGGCAAAATGTATATACTTAACGAAAATTTTTGTAATTATGTTACGCAGTATAAGCTGTACACCTTATTCACTTGGATGCCTTGATACTCAGGGCTTCCATATCTCACTGTTTTCTGGAGAGGCCATTTAGAACATTATGATCCCAGCAGCAAGGTTTTCAGTGGGACAAATAACTCATTACATCTAATGAAAATAATCTAATCTATAAGGCATGCATTTGACAAATTACGCTTTTACTTGAATAACACTGCTGCAGCAAATTAGTATATAACCTCTAGTAAGTGTTTCCTCCTGAAAACTGACACAGGTATCGTATGAACGCACATTAAAGGAGTCTAAACCCAAAAAATATCTGAGATATTAGCAGTTTAAAAAGCAAAGAAAAACACATAGGTAAAGGCGAAAAGTTGGGCGACTGAACCTTTAGGTTGGCTCATGGGCTTTAGCTACGGGGAATAATAGGTGCAACTGCTAGACAGAGCACTGCAGAATAATAATTAGACCATGTGCACAACCTAAATAAACCCATATTAGTGCCCATGTACCTTAGTGCACCTATTTTTAAATGATGAATGGAATTTTGCCACATTTCCATTCTGAGACTACCTATTTGATCATTTTTTCCCCTGTACCCTATAAGTCTGCCTAGAAAGACTCAACGCCAAGGATTTTCACCAGCCAAGGGTCCATCTGTTAAGTGACTCACCTCTTTTTGTAATATCAAATGTGATTGTCATGGGTTTAAAGAGATCATTTTATCCTTGTTACTTTTCCTCTGAAACTGAATGAATGAAAACTGCAGTTTCAAAACTATAGAGATTCTACTAAAACACTGAACTGAAATGTCAAGATGAGCAAGTCCAAAGTATCAAAAAAATGCATCCAGGGATATAGTGAACTAAGCAATGAAAAGCAACACTGGGCTATAAATGTGAAATACAACTAAACTAAGCCCTATTCCCATATGGATAAACCCCATAATAACAAAGTATTTCCTAGTTATATAGTATTTAAAATACATTTGAAAAAGAAAATGCTCATACTGGATAGGCACTACAACATCAATAATGTTAGGTGGGCAAGGCTACCCTCCAGTTCCAATTCTTAATGTGGGCAGGATGTGATAAAAGTTTTTTGTGGGATGCACACAGCATAACACACCAAAATTACAACCCCCCCCCCCCAAGCCCTCCTGAGCAGAATTATCTATGGTGACTGATTTACAGCATTACCAGTTTGCCAGCCATAATGATTAAAACTGTTTACTGACACGGTAATGTATTGATATTAGTAATCAGTGTCAGTAAATACAGTATGACTAACTATAATCAGTGGAAATCTGACATGGGGAAAATCAATGGCAGGTATTACTGCCAGCATTTTTAATAGTTACAAGCAATAATGTGACACTAGTTTTTAACAGAAATGCAAAGCAAATTAAAGATTATTGTAATAAGATTACAGTAAAGAAAATAAAACTGTCTGTAACTAATATGTAATGTGTATGATTAACTCATCCATATTCCTTTTTTTTTTATTCATAATCAAAACTCTTGGCAGGTTTGGAGCTGGCAAACTTAACTGAATTTTAAAGCTTTGCAAAGTTAGGGTTAAACATATACTGTATATACAGTACATAGACAGAGAGGGCAGAGGAAACAGAGGAAAGGGAGACAAACAAAGAAAGTGCTCACAAGCAGGATGGCATACGAATAACATTCTGGGTTTTTTGGAGACTATTAGTCCCTGGGACCAAAAAGAGTACTGGGCACATAGGAGTATGTGTTTCATCTTAAGGGGTAACTCCACACAAACACAAATTAAGCTTTTTGAAAACTTTGCAATATACATCAATGAAAAAATATGCAGCCTTTTCATGATTTATAATGTAATGCTATGGTTTGGAACAATTACCTAAGCCTAGCTCCCTGTTCTCCTGCTGATCTGGCTAACTACTTTGAGATTCAAAAATATGTAACAGTAGTCGACTGTCCTAAACCTGCTTTCAGCCTCCAAATCTCACAATTCCCTGCACACATGATGTCAGTAGGGAAATGCCATCACAGTGCAATGCTTTGTGGGTTTTGTAGTTCCTTTATGCTGTCTGCAAGTTATTGAGGAGTTGTTACAATTTGTAGCATCCATGTTTTAGTCCCTCCTCCCCTGCCAGGATTTCAAATGATACTGCAGAAAGAGAAAAACATTTGCAGCTAGACTTCAGCATATAAAAATAGTATTTATTCATACTTTTTGAGATTACAGTGATAGGTACATTAGGGGTTTCTGTGTTGTGTGGGTCTCTTTAACAAATTTATATGTGGGGACAGTATATTTGACAAATGAAAAAGTGGTAATTGGAGCCATGGCTGTTTATAGCATTGACTTGATGGCCACTGGGGAAGAATAAACTGACTAACTCCTCTGAACTGTCCCTCATATACAAGCAGTGGTTTCTAGCCCTTTTAGAACCAAGCATTTCTGGTTAATACAGACAGTTTATATTTTTTATATATACTTTCTTGTATATATAATAAAATGAATGAGTATTCTTTATTTATATAGCAACATTGCTTTTGTAGAGATTATGCATCATTCATATCATTCTTTGGCCCAGGGGGCAATTTTTTCAGGTGTTAGTTAACCTGTCCTCATGTTTTTGGAGTATGGGATAAAACCAATGTATCTAGTCTAGAGTAAACTCACAGGGATAACATATACTGGCCAGAATCCAACCTAGTGTAGACGGAGGGCCTAATCTAGGGCTGTAGGTAGCATGGGACTGTAGCTGGGGGGAGCAGCAGTGGCAGGGTTAATGATAACGCACCTGGTGGGTAATGGGGTTCCTGATGAAAATTAAGCAGCAGCTGGGCAAGGGGTCCTGGCAAGAAAAGGGGGCTAACAGAAGATTGGCTATAATGGGTCACATGTACAGGGTACGGGGGTATAAAAGGGCAAGCTCTTGGGCACAGGCTCACCTTCCATCAGGAGCGGTCTTAAGACGTTCCCACCCACCCACCCCATGTTAGTGTTTACTTTGTAATGATTGTAATTCAGTAGTTGTATATAAAAAAAAATAAATATATATATATATATATATATTGTCGCAGCTTGGAGTTGTTTATGTTGGTCTAAAATTAATGGGAGAGTTGAAACAAATTTGATATGCTCCTGGCCTGGCATTAAGGCGGAGTCAAAAGATTTAAAATAAGGCAGCTGGAAGAGTTATTATTCTGGCGTGCTTGGTTCATTTTGTGTTTATTTTGGTGAGATTTAATAAATAAGCTGCGGCCATTATATTCCACCCAGCTCTGGTCTCCGAGTGGTTCTTTATTATTTTAGGTAAACAATATTACATCCAGTGTACAAGTCCCATGCCACAGTTCTGCAAGGGTGTAATAGCTAACCCAGTGATCCCCAACCAGTGGCTCGTGAGCAACATATTGCTCACCAACCCCTTGGATGTTGCTCTCAATGTCCCAAAAGCAGGTAATTATTTGTGAATTGTGGCAAGTTTTGGTTAATTAAAAAAACAAGGTTTCCTAGGTCCTGTAAGCTAATAGTGTGCATAGGGGCTATCTAATAGCCTAGTAGCTTGTGTTGCTCTCCAAATCTTTTTACATTTGACTGTGGCTCACGAGTTAGAAAGGATGGGGATGCTTGAGCTAACCATACTAATAATGTTAATTAGTACCTGTACTTTAACCATTTGGCAAAGTGTCCTGGTAAACTATTGCCTGCTCTCAAGCTGTTTCTAAAGCAATTGTAAAAGGACATCGAATAAGATTTGTTTGTGCATGCCAAGGACATTATTATACAAAGCTCACAGTGATTGCACAGAAAAGCCTTTGTGATGGGTAGCACCTAAGTGTGAAGGGAATGGCAATTTTCTCACGGTCTGTCATTTTGTCTAAATATTCAGTCCAGCGTGTGTATTTTCCCTTTTTTTGTCTATCACAGAAATATACAGACATTTTAAATTATCATATATTAACTAGTCATGTGATTAATAGCTTTAGGTTTATTTGCCTAGCTGGGGATTGTTTACCAAGAGAATTTAGTATTAAACTACACTGGTAGGGTATAGATAGTTAATCGTTAAAGTAAACCAGATTTTGATTTGTTTGCAGTAGTTTAGAAACGAAGAGTGTGATTGTATAAAAAATTGCCACAGGTCTCTGCACTCTTTTTTTGGATGAACACAGTGCTTCCTACATTTGCAGTACTCATAAGAATTGAAAAGAGGTAGGGAAGGCACATAGGCACGTCTGTCTTTTCCCCTTACCCAACCTTAGATAGTAAGAACCATTAGCAAAGACCAATGTGAAAAATGTATAATCTCTGTAAAGACCTGTAGATTATGCTAGTACTATAAAAACCAGTATTACAAGGGTTAAAGGGAAGCTATAAAGTGACATAATTTGTGTTTTTGTTTTTAAATACATGGTGTGGCATACCTTCATGTGTCATTTTTGAATATCTTTGCTGACTTGTTAGAATACTATTGCACATATTAATCAGACCGTAGCACCATGTATCACAATTGCAGGTACTGTGTAATCTTAAATAGCTCTGAATTATTAACCCTTCCAATGAATCATTGTCACTGTTACAACTGTAAGATAATAAGGGCAAATAAATAATATTATTACAGTCTTGCAGTTCTGACTTTACAGTTGTAAGTATATAACAATGTAATTAATGAGACTCTGTTACAGTTACCATGGGGGATAGGAAAGGTAATGCAAAAGCACCAGGCAAATACTTTTATAGCAAAATTATGAACCACATGCAAAGACTATGGTGTGATAATTGTAAATAGTTAAACTGGTGTCAGTATAAATGGCTTTGACAAGGAAGAAATGGTGCTGCATTTGCAACCATGCACTGAGCTCCCATGCAGATGTTTGCACAAAACCAAGTTTTAACCTGCACCTGGTAGAAGATGTTATGACACTATCAGTTTTATACTGTACAATCTACAACTGCATAAGGGTTAATATTCTGTGAACCCACGTGAGGTGCATCCAGTCAGGAAAAGACTGTAACCTCTAGATTCCTTTATTGTAATATTGAAGACAGGAACCATATCTATATATATAGATCTGTCTATTGATCTGTCTGTCTATATATTATTCACCATACAGCTTACACCAGGTGTTTTTCTCAGCTGCACTAGGTTTAAGATTTTAGCCATGAAATATTAGGGGAAATAAAACAGATGCAAAGTTGCTTTGGTTCTATTTAATCAAATCAGCCAATCAGCAAGTAGAATTTAATTTACCATTGATTACTATGTGCTTGATTGTATAGATTACTAGACCTAAAACTGTTGTTATCTGTCCCAGAGACTAGGAAAAGTTTGAGAATAGTTTGGAATACAGCCAGTGTTGGTCTGGTTTACCTAGAGCCCAAGAGATATCAATAGCCCACTCAGACAGTTTGATAAAAATAGTGCTAAATGTAATTTGTCTGATGTAGACCTTTCAGAAAAAGTGGATAGGAATTACAATTGGCTAGGGCCCGCTGGTATATCCTCTGGGACTCTGGCAAGCCAGTCTAACGCTGAATACACTTGACTAAAATGGTCACAGAAAATCTATTTACTACAAAAATGTAACCATTATTTCTAACCATTTGTAGTTAAAATTGAACTCCAGTAAAAGCCCACTAAAAGGCCACCATTTTATGTCATGCTAATGTAACCCCTTTTTGGCTAAAAAGCACTTTAAACGCCAGGCTATGGTTAGAGCATGGGGCACATTGGGAGTCTCTTTCAAAGGAGTGGGCCTTCGCTAAGTGGAAGGTTAAACTGAACAATGTTGTTGTACTACAACTCCCACGGTACTGTGTGGTGTAATAAAGTAATAGGACGCCAGGAGCTCTTGCAAATGAACTGGGTAACTTTTTATTGTCCATGACAGATGTTATTGGTACAGGGATCATTCAAGACTCACAGTAATTGAGGTAGGATGGTACAGTTGTTCAATACAGTTGCAAAGTAACAGAGCAAGGCAGCACCCCAGTGGAGATAGATATGAGCAACTAGCCAGAAGTCCCAAGGATCAATACCCTTTACTGGACCGGATCCCTACAGCCAACGGTGGGTCAGGGGTTAATACTAGCCTGACACCTGTGTCTGAACTGTGGTCCCTACAGTAAGGCAGCAGAGCCTTGGGTATGCTAAACCCACTAAATTCTCCTTTGTTGAAGCAAACAGCTGCTCTTTCTAAATAGCCCTGAACTGAGTCACACTCCTAGAGCAGTGCTGTCCAACTGGCGGCCCGCGGGCTGCATGCGGCCCGCGACCCCCCTCTGTGTGGCCCCCCACCTGTCTGGCTGCTTTGATGGCTTACTCTTATGTAAGTGTAAGAGTATCAGTATTGAGATTAACTGACTCCCTGCATGGTTCACACCTCAGATTCAGGCTGTAAACCCCCTGTAAACATGTAATCCCCTGTGTTGTTCACACCTTTTAATCTCTGCATTGTTCACCCCCTGCAGTGTTCAGACCTCAGGCTCAGGCTGTAATCACCCACATTGTTCACCTCTTCACACCTCAGAGCAGTAGAAACCCACAAATAAACCTTGCACACTACAAAAACAATATATACTGAGGTGGTACTGCAATTAAAAAGTTTTTTTAATATATAGTTATTGTGCAGACTGTAAGAGCAGTGCCAGCATTGTGTCATTGTATGCTGCCTGTGTGTGCCATCACTGGGCAGGGTAGGGCAGGCAGAGTATGGCACACACAGGCAGGATAGGGCAGGCAGAGTATGGCACACACAGGCAGGGTAGGGCAGGCTGAGTATGGCACATGCAGGCAGCATAGGACAGGCAGAGTATGGCACACACAGGCAGCATAGGGCAGGCAGCGTATGGCACACACAGGCAGGGTACGGAAGGCAGAGTATGGCACACACAGGCAGGGTAGGGCAGGCTGAGTATGGCACACGCAGGCAGCATAGGGCAGGCACAGTATGGCACACACAGGCAACATAGAGCAGACAGAGTATGGCATACACAGGCAGGGTAGGGCAGGCTGAGTATAGCACACACAGGCAGCATAGGGCAGGTAGAGTATGGCACACACAGGCAACATAGGGCAGACAGAGTATGGCACACACAGGCAGGGTAGGGCAGGCTGAGTATAGCACACACAGGCAGCATAGGACAGGTAGAGTATGGCACACTCAGGGAGCAAAGGGCAGGCAGAGTATGGCACACACAGGCAGGGTAGAGGAGGCAGAGTATGGCACACACAGGCAGGGTAGGGCAGGCAGAGTATGGCACACACAGGCAGGGTAGGGCAGGCAGAGTATGGCACACACAGGCAGCATAGGGCAGGCAGCGTATGGCACACACAGGCAGGGTACGGAAGGCAGAGTATGACACACACAGGCAGGGTAGGGAAGGCAGAGTATGGCATACACAGGCAGGGTAGGGAAGGCAGAGTTTGGCACACACAGGCAGGGTAGGAAAGGCAGAGTATGGCAGGCTTTTGCTGTACCATTGCGTATGGTCATGTGAAAACATGGGTGTGGTTTCAAGTGGGTGTGGTTTAAAAAGGGGAGTGGTCAAAACTGGCTTCCATTATCGGCCCTCCACCACGTAGGCCGGAAAATTCCAGCCCTCGGTACCACAGAAGTTGGACAGCAATTTCCTAGAGCATGCTATGACAGAGTCTAATCCTGCAACTAACTTCACCTCGTTCATGGGGCCCTGTCCCCGACTTTACTTCAATTGATATGGCTTACTGGGGCCTGTGTCTGCACCCAGTCTCAATGGAGGGTTGTACTAGGTAGCAGACCGGCAGCCAAAAAGGAAGCCACACCTCCTTGCTAGACACTATATGAGGCTGCAAGGGGTGTGGACAACCATATCGGCCAATAAAGGATAGGCATAACTATAAACTGTTACAAAGGCTACCGCCCAGTAACAAGGGATCTATGTGAAGAGGTAGGGATATCACTCCATAGGGCATTTAACCCTATGGGTCCCTACACTAAAAACACCATTGGTGGAATAGAGTTTCCCACACTGTGGAATTGGGTAGCAATGAAGCCATTTTCTGGATTGACTAGGGGGCTTTCACCTCATAAAAATCTAAAAACCTGTGGCCTACAATTTAACAGCAGAAGGTGTTTAATAAATTTGTACTTTGCATTGCCTAGGGTCTATGCTCTAAAATAAATAAACAATTGCTGCCATTTTATAAACTTTAATCCTTTACTTGCTGGTGGGCTGAGTTGTCAGAGATAGGTCAGGATTTACAGTTACCCAGTGACCTGAAAAAAAGCTTACTTGTTTTGGCTCCCTCCTGCTTAGGTTACAGAAGCCATGGATTGTCTTATCCAAACAAAGAGGGACAGTAATACAAGATAACAGTCATACCAAGGCACCTTGTAATTTAGAAATTAAATTAATGAGAACTATAATTTTCCTTTATTTATACAACTTCTATATATTACCTTCAGTCCTGCCCCAATGGAGATTAGTCACCCCCAGTTTAATGTCTTCCCACCGGCAATTCACTATTTTGCTGATGGGGACTAATCTACCCAAATACCTTCCCACCTGCAATAAAGTGAATCGCCAGTGGGAAGGTCGTGAAGCTAATTCAGCAACTTAATTTGAAAATTAAGAGAAAAGAAAGTTGTCTTAAGAGGTATTGGGTTACCTGTCTCTTGATTACACCCTTCTTTCTGCACATTTGTTTTTAAAATATTGTGTTAACCTTTGCTACCTAACTGACTTTTCACGGGCATGCCCTATTTTTCGTGCTTAGTATGTTTTTCCTGGCTTCATAAATAAGGCCTTAAGAAGGAGAGTTGTTGTTGTGTTGCTCTGTTTGGATAAGAGCTTTTGTTCTTTGTATGTAACATTAAGGGCTGTGGCAGATTGGGAGATTAGTCGCCCGTGACAAGGGAGATTTGTCGCGGGCGACTAATCTCCCCGATATGCCATCCCACCGGCTTGAATGTAAATCGCCGGTGGGATGGCATATGCGGAGCCGCGATTTCCCAAAATCGCGGAAGTCTCCTCTCCCCGTCTGCCACGGCCCTAAAGGGGTGGTTCACCCTTATAATGAAATTTATATGTGGCATTTTTCTGCTAAAAGTCTTGTGGTTCACTTTGAATTAGCAAGGTGAATAGCTCCTAAAATTTTTGCTAATGCATATATTGCAAAAATGCTTCTTTTGGCACAGGAAAGCCATATATAAATTTTATTACAAAGGTGAACCACCCCTTTTAACACTAACATAGAATATATTATTTCTGCCTTTGTATATATAGCTGACATATAGCACAATACTTTTCAATAATGTGCATGAATTTCATGGGGCAAAAAAAATTGGCAGTTTCAATTATAACATTTCATTTATATTCATTGAAGTATATAGGAATATATAATAAATGAATGTATCTTGTGCTGAAGATATCTGCATTTAACAAATGATATCATGGTCAGCCAAAATAGAATAAAAGATTAGTAAGCAGGGAAACAAAATGAGCCCTTAAAAACATATTTAAGCAAAAGCTAAAAGGGCTAAAGGAAGGATTACCATGTAACAAAACTAGCAGTTGCTCATGGGATGGAGCAGGCTGGAGGTATGCAATTTGATTTCAAATCTGGGCGCCCCTAGGCCGCCCCCCCCCCCCGCACACATGCGCGAACAAACCCACCTCCCCCTGCGCCGCGCCAACGCAAGCGCGCATGCGTGGACATTTAAACTCCCATACGGAGCAGTGGGGAGAAGTCCCCATTGCTCCGTATGGGAGCAAAATGTCAACATTTTTCTGCCGCCCTCGCCACAAATCCGGGCCTGTATGCGATAAGTCTTTGCAGATAAGCACTTCACTGGGCAAATTTCCACTTGGCCAGTAACCTGTAGCAACCAATCAGTGATAAGTTTTTGATAAAGCTTTAGGTAATACAGGTATGGGATCTGTTCTCTGGAAACCCATTATCCAGAAAGCGCCAAAACTCTAAAGGCCATCTTCCATAGATTCAATTTTAATAAAATAAGTCAAAATTTTAAAACATATTTCCTTTTTCTTTGTTAAAATATAACAGTGATCCAAGATACCAAGATATAATTGATCTTATTGGAGGCAAAACAATGCTATTGGGTTTATTTAAAGTTTAAATGATTTTTTAGTTGACATAAAGTATGGAGATCCAAATTACTGAAAGATCCCTTATCTGGAAAACCCCAGGTCCCTAGATAATAGATCCCATACCTGTACAATTAATGTAAAATATTGGTTGCCATAGTTTATCACCAAGGTTCAGATTCATTTATTAGAGATTTTTTTCTTATTGAAGCCTGAGTGTGTTGCTTCACCTTCAGTAGCCGAATTGCCTGACTAAAGTTATAATGGTTGTTTAGGTATATCATAGGATTATTTTGGAATAAAGCAACTCTCTAAATAAAAGCTTTATTTTTTGTCCTTTTAGGTGCCCATATTGTGAATCAATTTTTTGCTTTGCCTGAAGTCAAACTGGAAATACAAGGACTTGGGTTAGCATTGTACTTTCAGATGTCCAGATTGCATTACAAAGTGGTACAGAGCCAGCGATGCCACAATCACCCCTTTTTACATGGTAACAGTACACGAATTGCCAAGCACTGAAAACATATTTCACAGGGTAACAGTACACAAATGGCCAAGCACTAAAAACATATTACAATACATCAGGACATGTATCTGAGAATATTACAGTCTAGGTATCCCCATCACTGTGTCTCTATAATGACCTTTTTTATTCAATTGTTTTTATAGTCATTTATATAGTTAATGCACAATTCTGTTGCTATTTGTCTATACAAAATATAAAAAATTGAATGAATATTTATTTCCTTCTTGGTTTATCTTCTTTCTGTATCAGGGTACTCTTATGTAAGCCTCTATTGATAACTTGCTGTCTGGCCACTACATATCTCTGTCTATTGCCTAAAATGTATTCTCTTAGAGCAGTGGCACACTGTAGTAGCCTTAAGATACCATATTGTGATCCAAATTTTAGGAAAAACCTTCCACACAAAATGATCCCAAGCATTCCAGATAACATATCCCATACCTACAAAACAAACATTGCCTGTCTTTAATTACACATTCCGTTTGGGTTTTTGTTTTACAATTTAGAAGTGACGTGTATGTGACTAAATAATATTCATGGCTTTCCTTGAATAACCAGACAAATGGGTGTGACTGTAATCACCATAAACGTGTTACTAATTACACATATAACAAATCACGTGTGCTATAAATTAAACTTCCCCATTCATCCTTTCCTTGGATGAGCTGAATGCTATCCTCTCAAACACGTGAGTGCTGAGAGTGCAGAAAGTTGTGTTAAAAGCAATTTGATAAATACCAAAGAATTGGGACTAGCAGGAGCAATACAATTGCTGCAGATTATCCATTTTACCCTCCACAATACTCCAGTTTTCCTCAGAAGTGCAGCAAAATGATGCCTACTGAAGAGTTTGCTAGGCACAAGAAATGTTGTAATATGCCGCACAAGTCGAGGGATGTCCTTCAATTAAGTTCAATTTTCACAGTCGCAAAAAAAAAGGAAAACAAAGAAAGGAAGCTAGCTTAGTGTTCCAACAGCGTCTTGTATTGACTGTCTATTCAGTGACACCTGTAAAGTATAGGGCTCCCATGTGTATCTGGTGTTATAGGAATAGGCACAATGGCCAATTGGCACTAGGTACAAGACAACACAATGAACTATGTATGGTGTTTAAGTGTGCCCAAGTGTTTTGTTGGCCTGTTTTTTGTTTTGTTTTAGGCCATAGTGTATTAATATGTTTTTTTGTTTTGGTGGGGTAGTATTTTGGCCACAAGAAGAATTTGTAGTGTTATAATTTACCTTTATGGTATCAAGTCTTAAGCATGGCTGAACCAAATCAATCATTAATTGAAAAGTTTAAAATAGCAGCAACAGGAATGATTTAATATTTCTTCCTTACCTACTGTATTTTTGCCACTCCTTACCCTGCTAAAAAAAAATCTGTGTATAACCACAACCCTCCACATTTTCTGGAGAAGGAGCAGTCAAAGGATCAAGGGATTGATTAATTAGATCTTATTTAACTGGTGACTAATATCTCTAAGGCACCATCCACATACCTGTATCTGTAAAAACTGATACTGAGCAAAACTGAGTGACATATTGGACCTTGTATGCATCCCTACTAAGAGTTTTTGTGATGCTTACTATAGTGTTTCTTGCTTGCAAATCTTGTCCAGTTATACTTGTTGATTCCCATATACTGAAGTAGCTGATGCTACTTCTACACAGAAATAGAAATACCAAAATATTGCCTTAAACTTGTTCTGTTTTGGTGAAGACTGAACATCAGAATATTCAATATGTCTGGATGCAAGTATATACTGTATAAGGACCATGGTACAGGTGATGATTTTATCTGTGAGCTAGCACATTCAATTTTTTCCTGAGCCTTGTTCCTGGCATTACAGATCGATGTGGTGTTTCCTAAAGTGACTGTACTAGTGAGAAAATTGCTGTGTGTGTCATGCCTGTAATGCATTTCTTTTACACCTTGGGAATGTTTTGTCAGATATGGACCTACCAAACATGGACTCACTAAATGATTTTTTAATCAATTTTCTGTGAAGTAAGGACCAAAATATCCCTTCAGTGGCCTTTATCTAATTATAACTGCAAATGTCTTTAAAATGAACTCATATTCTGGGATCATAAATAGAAACCAAGATTTTAGGTGTGCATCACTGTAGATGACACCAACTACTGTAATCATAAGCACAGCTAATTCCTGCCCCTATGACTTGGAAATTCTGTTAGAATTAATTTACTGGAAGTGTTATAGTGATAGTATAAAGCAAATGATAAAGGTGAGGAGAAGGCAAGATGCTAGTCTTACTCAGTACTCAGTACAAAGCTGTCATCTGGCATATAGTGCAGACTGTTTGGTATCTTTACAAATCCCCACACTTTTGTTAATTTATTAAAGGGCTCATTTGTAATGAAAAATAATGAGCAATGATTCTCCCAAAAGAAAACAGTGATATCAATTATTCTCCTTTAGTTATAAAATAATAACCTGGTCTGTAAATAAGTGATAACCCTACATCTCACTGTCCTTGGCCTTCAGACTGACTGCACTTATTTAGAACTGTAAATAAGCTTTCAGCCTAAATAAACCACTATTTGCTATGAAACTTCCCTGCTATCCTGTGGTTTGGACTCCCCAAAATGGCAACCCACAGATTAGAAAAAAATGTAGCAGGGTGGGGCTGAAGTGGATTGAATAATCAGCCCCCCCCCCCCCCCCCCGCAGTTTGATCATATACAACCTAATATTACAAAAATTGGTCAGCATCAGGACACCTTTAATTTATGCCAGATAATTCACACATTGTAACTCCCCATGATTTTCTAAGCAAAAGCTGGGCAAAACTGTTGAAAATGGAGGCTGAATATTTTCATTTTCACTACAGCCAAAATGATCCACTGCAAATTCATTGTTTGCATTTTTGTCATATCATACATGTAGTTCAGTTGACTTAATGTAGGTAAGAGTGCTTGCTTGCTTGGTGGATGGTTAGACTATTCAGCATATTGTTGGATTTAGGGCTCATTTACGGTGGCAAAAATGGCAAAACTGCAACCAACAGAACACCTTATTCAACTTTCTTGCTCCAATTGGTGTTAATCTTTACTAGCAGCTACTCTGCAGCAATTTTGCCTTTGCACCTACATTGCATGAAGCTTAATCCAAAGCACCCTCCAGCAAAAGTAAGCACTGTGCCTACCACTTCAGTTGCTCTAGTTAAATCACATGCAATTGAAGATTGTGTAAGTCAAAATCCAGTGTGTCCTGTCTGCATGGTCCCCCTTAACTGTCAGGAGGCTATGCCAATTTGCATACAATATATTAACACAAATATTTAAGATACTGGCATCTATTGGAAATTTGTGCCCAGCGCAGAAACCACAATTAAGTAAAAATTCTGGGGAGCAATATTGCATTATGGGCAAAAACATGAGGAATTAAGCAGATTTTTGGTACTTTCAGTAAATGAGCCCAGTCCAAATAAGGTTGAATTGTGGACAAAATTAAGGTGTAATTCTGGGAGAAAATGTTACATTGTGACTTTGTGATTGAGGAAAAATGTTATAATTAACCCTTAAGTGAAAATTATACCCCCAGCATGAATACTTAACCAATAAGTAGTTTCTATCATATTAAGTGGCCTATTTAAGAATCTTACCAAACTAGAATATATATATATATATATATATATATACTGTATATTTTAGTAAATATTGCCCTTTTACATCTTATCCATTGAGCCACCAGTTTGGGATGGTCTGTGTGCTCCCTCAGAGATCAACTGACAGAAAATAATACAGAAAGAAGTGTGGGAGCAAAGGACAGAACTTTGTTCATGAATTGTCTGATGTGACCTAACATGTACAGTATGTGTGCCATTGACTTGTTTCTGTGCACCGTGAATCATATGATCCCAGCCAGGGATCGGCGCATAGTATTTAAAATAGCAATTTTCTATTTACGATTATCCAATGGCACATACTACTAAAAAAAGTATATTTTTATGAACATGGTTTATTAGATGAAGCAGGGTTTTACATAAGAGCTGTTTTATGCAATATATCTTTGTAGAGACCTACATTGTTAGGGGTATAGTTTTCCAGACCATAGCATATATCAACTATAAAAATAACAAGTACACATATTAAAGGGACTCCACCTAAAAAAGATTTTTTTTTTGCATAATGAAAGAAAATTCTAAGCAACTTCCCAAAGTTAATTAAACATTTTGAATTGTCCCCCCCCC
Organism: Xenopus tropicalis; assembly: GCF_000004195.4. NCBI lineage: Eukaryota > Metazoa > Chordata > Amphibia > Anura > Pipidae > Xenopus > Xenopus tropicalis. Next base: position 120,100,139 of record NC_030677.2, on the reverse strand, counting down.
CTCCTTTTTCTCTTCTGTACCCCCCCCCCTCTTTGAATGAAAAACCAATAAAAGAAAGATTTTGGAAAAAAAAAACATTTTGAATTGTTTGTGAGGGTATATCTCTTGAGGAAGAAAACTCTCCCTGCAGGTGTCCACCTACATCATTTTAAATGCAGAATTTTTGCTGAAAAGCATATAAAAGAGGATGAATGCTCTGACTTTTAGAATCAAATACATATTTTCTCAGTATAACTTGACCATTTAGTGTGAAGAGGAATTAAAAAAATCCAGGATTGAATCATCACACTCATGACATGTGGGTTGCTAACTTCTATGTGTCACTGTATTCACAGCTTGTGCATACACAAGTCTACAAGTGTGAATAAAGTACAAGGGAGCCTTGACAAATACTTTTAAGATAGTGGCACTTAGTTAGAAAAGTCTCTGGACTGGTACAATTTTATCTTATCCTTGTTGGAGCCAAGTGCTGTTCTTTGCTAAGCTGTCTGCCTCACACCCCTGGGGTGTACTATGACAGAAGTTTTAATGTCACTGTCTAATACCTAAACTGTCACTGTCTAATGCCTCATTGCTCCTTGACTGTTTTCCTCAGAGAACAATTTTTTTACTTATTCCTTCTGCTCCCTGCAGCATACACACCTGGCAACAGGTAAAGCCAAAGAAAAAGAGCCACATAATCTCCACATTAAATAATAATGGACAGAAACTTGTCATAACACCATTGTGTCAATATTATACCTCCTCCCAAATGTATACTCTCCCCTCCCCACTAACCAGGACTTTCTGAGCCATTAGGGGAAGTAAACCCCATGGGTTCCCTACAAAATATTATGATGAGACTGCTAAAGCTGTAGCACCAGCTTAAATGGGCTGGCACTGTTTTATTCACCTGGGGGCCCTAACTTGAATTGAATGCCTTCACTGAATAATTTTATGTATTACACATTTACCATAACTAAATTAATCTCATCTGATTGTTAAACTTGCCTAGACATACATAAATATCAGTTGTTGAAAAAAGATACAATGGATTTAAAAACATTATTATATTATATACAGTATAAGTCACACAGCGTCCTCTCTATAAACAGTGACCTGCGGATAACAGCTGCTCCTATTCCACTCTCCTGTTTGCAAAACTACAATAGGCAAACAGCTCAGCTCCGAAAAATATGTCCAACACAAAGTCTATAACTACAGAAGCCCATCTGTCACACAAATAAGAGGAGACTGCCACAATTAGGCTATACATGCTATTCATTCTTTGCTCTCTTCAAAACATATAGTTTTTTGTTCTGTCAATATTCTCCATTACCAGCCGCAGCTAAAGCATTATTAATGATAGCACACCAAAGATTTGTAGCCAGTAACAATGTTCTACATACAGAGAAATGGCTCTAAATGCAATGAATGAACATCTCACAGGGCATGAGACAGAAAATCTCACTAAGAGATGGAAAATATAATGCCTCACATTTAAAGGAAAGTTATGCTGCTGCAGGTCTCTATAAAAAATATATTGCATAGAACCATCCACCTGTAAAACTTCCACTTTTAATACTAAAGGTCACCCTTGGTTCGTACAATTCAATGTGCTCACACATACTAATGTTAGGTATCAACAAATAAATGTGCAGAGTTTTATCTTTTGCTCTGACACTTCTTCTTGTTACAGAAAGAGCTACATTATTTCCCCCTGAGGGAACACACAGTCCATCATAAAATGGTGGCTCAAGGTATTCATTCTAAAGGTATTGTTTTTCTTTAAGTGCTTACCATGCACACACTCCGCAAATGACATAAAGAGGCTGGCCAGGAAACGGAAACATCAAAAATGGATGACAGACATTGCCACGCCATTTTACCACAGTGGTGCTGCAACATATATGCAACACACAGAGCTTTCTCTTAGATCTGTATTTGAAGGCTGAGCAAGCCCAACAGAACAATATGTGTATAGTTCACAGTCAACACAATATTCATGTTAATTTCTAATTCTTAACACTGGCGATTCTTTTGTGATATTTAATGCCCTGTTGGCACCAGTAAGGCTGTCTGTAATTTGTAGCTGTCAGTCTGTAATGGGTACCTAGGTGGGACAGTTGGATACAGCTGGGCCAAATGCAGCGTAAGGTAATATATTCTTATTTCTCTGAATGTAGAAGTCCCACCTACTTCCACCTGGAATTTATTTCCTTTTGGGAGTTGAAGCTCAGCAAGCGAGACACACATTATATATACATATATTCATTTGGGGGCTCGTAGGGTATGCTGGGTAATGAGTACAGGCAATGTAATGTGATTTATTCTGCTCTCTGTGAATTGTAAGTACAATTTAAATATGTTTAAATACCTTGATGGGTGTCACGCTCCCTCAACATTTCACCCTGGTGCATGGTGAAAAAATATAGATTGTTCAAAAAGACCAACAACTCTGGGAATTTTTGATAATCCAAAAATTGTATTCATGTGAGAATACAGCCAGCATGACATTTCAGTCCATATTAAGACCTTTCTCAAGGTCCTTAGTCTAGAAACCCAGGCTTATTCTAAAAAAAACAGCATACCTGTCAGATCCCCAGGTTCCCCAGAAGTTACCCAGTTTTGGACCCCTCCCTCTGCACTCCCATAATGATATGTTATTTCCCTGTTTCTTTACTATTTCCCTTCCTAGTAAGATTTTGCATGCACAGTGAACAGTTATGTGAGTCGGGCTGTCTCAACAGGCCACTTCAATATTTTTCGGCACATTTTTTCTGATCTCTTTAGACAACCACATGAGAAAGTTGTCACCTCTGAAACATGTTGTTTTTGGTTAATGACTTTGACCCTAATGGAAACATTTATGGTTGAGGGTATTCCGAAATATTATATACTGCACTGCTAGTGAGTCTTTGTGATGTAATTGGCTGTGTGATGCACTTTTGGGGTTTTCTAGGCTAAATCATTTACTATGGTTGCTTTTAGGCTTACACTGGGTTAAACAATACCCCGCTTTAACACTCTGAGCTATATAGTGCATTACTTGAGGACTTTGTGCAGAGAATGGGATTACACTGATCTATGGCATCTACTGTTGCCCAATTACTCTAAACTATAAGATGCACTCATAGGTTATTGTGAAATATGTGATGACAGCTGAGGGCTGTGAGATACATTATGTAGCTTTCAGAACTGTGTAATGTCCTTACTAAGCATTTTGGGTTATTTGATACAATACTGGGAAAATTCCAAGATATATGATAAGCTGTTGGAGATGCTTTATTAAGATAAATAACAGAGTATTTAAGTATTCCTGCGCATTCTGTCTTTTGAAGAGATTATAGCTCTTCCTCTGCCCAATCTGACCGTAGGTAGTGAGATACAGTATATATTGTACCCTAAGTTAATAAAAGTAGAGTTTGAATAAGTTAGGTCAAGAGTGATTGTTCCATATATGGAGATGTTTGAGAAGCAAGGGGAAGGTAGAAACGGTCCGCCCTGCAGAAAACTTACCCAGACTGGTGCCCTTGAATGTTGGCAAGAGGTAGGTGAACAAAAGGATGTAAAATAGGCCAGTGGATCCCAGTGTGCACTTTCTTCCACCCACACAATATTCACTTACAAGTCCTGGACTTGAGGCCACAATGCTTAGAACCAACTACTCTTGCTAGAATAGGCCACCTATTCAAATATAAAGGATGTGGGAAAAGAGGAAGGCAGATGGAAATAGACCAGTAGATCCCAAAGTTAATTTTGCACCCATCTCTATACACACACAGGCACACATAGGACCTTGATTGTGGTTATAACAAATTGTCATGTTTTAATGTTTGAAACCATCTATTCTGAACAGCTGCAACAAAATTGATTAGTTTTAATTATAATTTTTGCCTAATAAAAGAAAACAGAATTCTAAGCAACTTTGCAGTATACATTTATTACAAATTTGCAATGGTTTTTTACTTATTTATATATATAATTGCTATTAAAGGGGACCTGTCACCCACACATAAAAAGCTGTATGAAAAAAGTCCTTTAAAAATTAAACATGAAACCCAAGTTCTTTTTTTTATTAAATCACCCATACCTGTTATAAATGTATTTAAAAATCTGAGCTGTCAATCATATATATAGAGGCCTTAATAACAGTGATTACAAAATGGCGCCGGCCAGCTGGCTGTGACTGTAAATTCCAAGACTGAAGGGAACAATAATAATAATAATGTATATAGTGTAAGTAAAGTTTATTTTGCTCTACTGACACGATAGAAAAGGATTTGGCATTATTTCTTAGAGTGACAGGTCCTCTTTAAAAGCAGTGTTTACCTTTTCTATTCTCTGCCCTGGTGGCTCTGGCATTTGAAACAATGTAAAGCAAGAGAGCAGATTGATTGACCTGTCTTACTGGAGGAGACTGACCTTTGCAACATTTGTTTAAAAAGTAACAACCAGGAGTTCGGCAAATGCTGCTTTTAATAGCACATTTTACATTTACAAATAACTTTTAAAGAACTAAAAATAATTGGAAAGTTGCTTGGTATTTAATTTTCTTAGGCAAAAAAATTATTTTTGAGGTTGACGTCCTTTAAAGGAGAAGGAAAGGCTAAGTCACTTGGGGGTGCTAAATGTTAGGCACCCCCAAGTGACTTTAATCGCTTACCTAGTACCCCAGGCTGGTGCCCCTGTTAGGAGAAAACAGCACCAGCCCAGGGTACCTGGAGCGATACGCTTCCTCCTTCCGCCTTCGTTTCGCTGCGACTACACGTTAGGCGCATGCGCAGTAGAGTGAAAAGCCGACTTCTCTGTTAAAGTTCGGCATTTCATTCTACTGCGCGTGCGCGCGCTCGTGAAGACGGAAGGAGGAAGCGCTGGCAGCTACCCCGGGCTGGTGCTGTTCTCTCCAAACAGGGGCACCAGCCCGGGGGAAAAGGTAAGCGATTAAAGTCACTTGGGGGTCCCTAACATTTTGGCACCCCCAAGTGATTTTGCCTTTCCTTCTCCTTTAAAGGTCTTTTAAGCTAAGGACGCACGGTGTGAGTTAGTAGCCCGCCATTAGGGTGTCATTTGGGGTAAACACTAATTTTGATGTCCTACACTAGATTGAATTTGCATATATGTAAACTAGTTATGAACTAAAGGGACCCTGACTAAATGTGAGAAGGCAGTTTGAACCAAAAAGTCCAAAAGAAGGTTGACAGGATGTGGGCCTCATGTGCTCCTAAATAATCATAAAAAAAACAATTGTTTGTAGATCACTTCATTAGTTTGGGTTCCCTAAAATATTTTGCTGGGGGGGTGGTCAGTAAAGTTTAATTAAACTACAATCTAAAAGTACTAATTCTCCAAGCAGTGTTAACAAAGCAGCAAGCAATAAGTTTCATATCCGGATGCCTTCTCTTACTCATTAGCTTTGCACTACCTATCAAACAAAAGAACCGGTGCCAGGCAGCGCAGCTCTGTCCTACAGCAGACAAGGCAGGCACTAAGCCAAGCGCACAGTGAAGTCGCCCACTTAAGGGGCGGAGCCTGGCTACACGTGCTTCCAGTGACTGACTGAGCCATATAAACAGAGAAAGAGGCAGGCAGCAGGCAGATATGACCGATAGTAACCTCTCCTGTACAGCTCAGCCAGTCAATCTATAAAAGGAACTCCGGGTTAAAAACCTTCGAGTTTTTTTTTCTCTTCTTCTCTCAGAGGCAGAGAGGGGGAGATATTGAGAAAACATATACACTCCGAACACAAGAAGGCAACCAGCAGATCCTCATTGTCCAGACTGAAGAACACAGCCGGGAGGGATACATTCATTCGCTCTATGCATTTCTAACCGGGAGGACTTTATTGCCAAAGATCTGGCAACTCTTTTCAGCGATCTTTCCTACTCAATCCCGCTAAGGAAAGGGGCAAAGGTACAGGCTTTGGCTTCTTTCTTTTCATATATTTAATACGGAGTTATAATTCTATAGGCAAGGGCAATGAATCCACTTCGCATTCACATACACGGAGTAGACCGTGTTCATACTCATTGATTTCATGAATAGTTTGTGCTGTGGAATTGACAGTAAGTAATTAGTACGCGCTGTACAGGAGCTTTGGTGCCGGTGTTCTGGACACTTTCCTGAGAGAATCAAGGTCACTGATCCGCTCCCTGAGCAGATGCTGCAGCCTGTCCGGCTCCCAGCACAGGACCCCTCTGTTATTGCTTCCATCTGCTGGGGATCCGGGCTGCTGGAGCCATAGCTTAGTAAGCTCCAGTGTACTCCTGCCTGTATACTGTAAACTGGGTAACGCTGCCTACATAAACCTGGATAGCGCTGCTGTAGCGTCTGCTGTGTAAAGTAGTGTACTTTTGTAAACTGCTATAGCGCTGGTTATTGAAAATTGGTAAACCGCTGGCTATGGAAACTGGTGTAGCCGTGATATGATGTAAGCTTCTATAGCGCTGGCTATGTAATCTCCTTTAATATGGATCAGTCTGGGACTCGCTTTTATCGCTGGTCCCCTCTTAAATCCTATGGCAAATCCGATCCTCTTGAAATGGAACCTTGCAGGTTGTTTACTTGAGAGCGGCAGCAGTGGGGAGGGGATTGCTATTAAGCTTGACCATCTCCAAGCTGCCTTTGAACTACAACACCCTTCATTTAATGGCAACCAAATGCAGATGCGGGTTGCATAAACAACTGGGTTTGCCATGACTGCTTTGTGCTGTTGCCATTGTGTGCTGATGCGGTGTATATGGCAGGTAGTGTATTACAGGACTGTACGCATCAGCAGGATGGATCTTGTTTACGTTGTGTTAGTATGTTATGATGTAGAAAGCACAGCGGCAGAAATACTGAAATACACAGCAGACAGGGATTTGTTACATGCTCTGAATATAACTGTATATGGCACTGTTATTTTGTATTTTTTTTATATTGTGTATGTTCACTGTTCCATTGCAATTGTTGTCCTTAAAAGTCACCATTCGGTGCAGGGGAATATAATGTACATACATAATTCTCTGCTTCTACTGAAGGGCGGCCAGCCCAGTACTTATCCTAGAGCTGTTTTCACATCAGTACTTCACAACAGTACATTTGCCCAGTGACTATCTGGCGCTTAGGGACGTGCTGCTTCTCCTTTGGCCAGTAGTTGGAGCTGTTGAGTTGCTTGCAAATGAAAGAAGTATTTGCACCAGAGTAACCTTTCCTATTCAAGCTGTGCTCACACAAAATAGAAAAGGGTACCAGGGTGCATCTGCCTGCAGAAAGTTTGGGTCTGCTTAGCAGTGTTCATATTGTCTAGATTAAGAAAATCACTTTATCCTGCAAACCAAATATATCTGACAATTTAATTCCCAGGTTTCATTAGTTCACATGACTAAAGCTTGAATCAAAATCTCCTTTTTATTGATTAAGACTTATTGTGTTTTGCATTTATACATTAAAAAAGGCTGTCTATAAACAATTGGAGGGCCCAGGGGTGTTACTATAGAGGAAGTAGTGAGGGTGAATAGGGGGCTCAGCAGGGCACTGACTGATAAGCGATTTATCTATTATCATAAAAAATGTCCAATGATCCAATGATTTTGCTGTGGGTTACAATAGCTGCTAGTTATGCCACTGTTCTGAAGGTTGGACATGGCTGTTGAAATGTTGATTTCAAAATTCAGAATAATAGCATATATAATAGCATATGTAATAGCATATGTAGTAGCAATGTAGTATGTAGGGGCAAAGGCATTTTTCTTATGTTATTAGGACCCTAAATATGGTTGAAGCATTTTCTGCTGCTGAGAGAGTTACAGTCTGGAAGATTGTGTGCCGTACACTTATAAGACTTTGCAGATGTTGAAAAAAAAAAACATTCAGCTTGCTTAAAAACACAGACTAACATAAGGGGCAAAGCTGGTAACAACATGAAATCCATTGTCTGGGTAACTAGCATTGCAGAGCGAGAGGATGTTTTCCAGCCCTAGAGGAAGCTCTCCTAGTTATGGAATGTGTTCAATTTGTATGATTTATAATGGCTCTCGTGCCCTATCTTGGCATAACTTTTCTTAGAAGAGTCAGCAATCTGTATACGTTAGTGGGAATGTGTTTCTGTAGGGTGATTCTCACATTGAATTTGTTTGTAGTAGCAAATCGACCATAAGGTTTGTCTTTATCCTCCCCCTCTAAACTTGCCTCATTCAGTCATAAAATCTTTATGTAAGCCAGAAGGGCCCCTATCGCCTTTGGGCCCAGTGCATTTTTGTTTAATTTAGTTCATGACCAGACTTGTATTACTCACCAAAAGTATGCATACGACTATATATATATATATATATGTATGTATATATGAAATGTAAAAAGTAGGAACATTAAGGGAAGTTATTTTAGCTAGACCTTGGGGCTGCTAGGAATGTTTAGCCTGCAGATCTGTTTTTGCACTGCAACTCCCATCATCCTATCTTAGATGTTGGTTGATGCTGGAAGCTGAACTTAAAACCAGTAGAAACCAAGAATTGAAAAAGCTTCAAACATCCTTTAAACGTCCCTAGTTAAAATGCTTACAGAAATTGCATATGTTTAACTAGGCACACTTGTAGCCATAGATTGATTTTCAAATACTGGACATAAAAGGTAATATTTTACCCCATGTATTGCTTATTGCTAAATGAAAGACGGTATTGAGAAATAATTGCTATTCAGTTGAGACTGTTGAATTTTATTTACCTTGTCAGGATATAAAAAAAAAGCTTATGTTTTTTGGTTATGTGTAGCATGCAGACTGTAGCCAGGTCAAACTGTATAAAACCTTGGGCAAACAAGAAGGTTTGACAAGGTCAGGGACTTGTAAATGACACCATGACATTTTGGATGCAATGAAAAAAGTCACTAACATGCTTGTGTCTGTGGGGCCTCCTGGTCCTTTGCTAAAACCTATAACTATTTTAGTTTTTAGGCAGCTTTTTGTGAGAAAAAGCAGTGTTCGTTTTTCAAATGTGCTTTGTATTCACTTGTACACTGTACGTTTCTGTAATTGTTTTATGGTGCTTATAATGAATTACTATTTTGTCCAGAGATGGGTATTTTTCTGAAAATTGTATCTTTACATATTGGATGCTGTTCCTTGCTTTAGTAAACAGTTATATCCAGAAAGTTCCGAATTACAGAAAGTCCATTTCTCATAGACTCCATTATAAGCAAATAATTAACATTTTTAAAAATGATTTCCATTTTCTCTGTAATAATAAAACAGAACCTTGTACTTGATCCTAACTAAGATATAATTAATCCTTATTGGAGGCAAAACAAGCCTCTTAGGTTTATTTAATATTTAAATGATTTTTAGCAGACTTAAGTTATGGAGATCCAAATTACGGAAAGATCCCTTATCCAGAATACTCCAGGTCCCGAGCATTCTGGATAACAGGTCCCATACCTGTACAAGCCAAAGAGTGCTACAGTTTAATTATTGAAGAAGAGCTTTATTGTCTGTGGTTTCTAAATTCTCTGTAAAGTGTTGTGTGATATGTCCTAACTTATCAATACAGTAGTTAGCTTTGTTTGAGTTGCTGCTAGTTAGCCTTTGAAAGTAAATGTGTGGTTGCTTTGGGTTATGGCACTGGAACAAATTGGCGCCTGTGTTACAAACTACCCAAACTATGTGCACATTTTTTAACACAGAGCTGTTCCAGGTGAACACACACAGAGCTACTAGTAGCAGCTACTTGTCATCACTACCAAAACAGACAATACTGATCATTTATTGATGATTGTCTATGTGTGTTTTAACAGAGGCAGCTCTCAGTATTGTCTATGGCAGGGTATTTTCTGGTATGTAGTAGTCTTAACAAGTAGTTGCTACTAAGTAGTTCTGTGTGTCTTCACCCTAAGCCAACTCGATGTGACCCTCCAAGGGATTTTAATGATTTCTTGTTTCATAAAATAATCTATAGACTTCATGTGACAAAAAATGTACTATAATCTGGGCAACATACCTGTATGTTAGACAGTTGACTGTATATGGCCATTTGCAACCTGCATTAGTTACTTGCCTATTATCAGGATGATTTGACATGGTAGTTGGCAGCAGAGTTGCTAGTGGCTCATCTTCTCACTTTTAATACTGTGTGTTATGAGCTTGTAGTTGTGTAACTGAATATGAGTTATATCATCCAATCCTTGTGCCATTTAGCAAACTGTCATATGTCACCCTTCCATTTCCTAAAATAATGTTGATTATACACAGGTTATGTGTGCCTGTATGTAGCAATGTACCTAGAGTTTGTGCAGTATGCCTAACACCTTGATGGCTGTCTTATAAAAATCCAGCATATAAGCTTGGAATACTGTAGGTTGGTTCATTTGGCAAAAGTGAGGAGCAATGCTGTACCTTATCAGCTGATCTGATATGCACAATCATTTTTATTTAACAACATATATATACACGTTGGTTCACATTACAGTGTCAGGATGATAGCCATGACAATGAATCCAATAAGACTGGAGGTTCAGTGTTCTAGCCTATGAGTAAGTGCTAAGTAAATGCTTAGCAAAATGCATAAGGCAAAGCTGATGCTATATCATCAATAAAGATTGCCTTGACTGTGCAAGACTGCCCTCTGGGAGATATCTTTTTTTTCTGGAGTTCCTGCCACTTTTTGTTCATTTGAACAGTATACTCATTGCAGTCAGATCCTTGATGCGTATGCCCACCAGCCCAGATATTCCAAATGACAATGTTGGCAAGACCTTTGCGCTTGGTGATATAAACAGTGAACAGATTTTGTTCTTTCCTGGAGTAATATCAAGCTGTGTTTGACAACTGTATCAGATGCACTGTAATATTTGTACAAAATATGAGATCACATCAACCTACTCAGTCTGCATAACTACCAGGATTATCAAAGGCAGAGATTGTATTCAAGAAATATTTATCTTTCCGCTATGATTTAAGTAAAGAATGAAGTATGCTAGAGAAAGAAACATGGACTTATAATGTTACATTGTCCCACAACCAGGATAAATTACAAATGTTTATTATTAACATATATTTATAAAGCGCCAGCATGTTCTGCAGTGCTTTACAATGAATTTGTATACACACTGAACATATTGGGGCTGATTTACTAACCCACGAATCCGACCCGAATTGGAAAAGTTGAAGACTTGAAAACGAACATTTTGCGACTTTTTCGTATGTTTTGCGATTTTTTCGGATTCTGTACGAATTTTTCGTTACCAATACGATTTTTGCGTAAAAACGCGAGTTTTTCGTATCCATTACGAAAGTTGCGTAAAAAGTTGCGCATTTTTCGTAGCGTTAAAACTTACGCGAAAAGTTGCGCATTTTTCGCGTAAGTTTTAACGCTACGCAAAATGCGCAACTTTTTACGCAACTTTCGTAATGGATAGGAAAACTCGCGTTTTTACGCAAAAATCGTATTGGTAACGAAAAATTCGTAAAGAATCCGAAAAAATCGCAAAACATACGAAAAAATCGCAAAGTACCGATCATTACGAAAAAAACGCAATCGGACTCCATTCGACCCGTTCGTGGGTAAGTAAATCAGCCCCATTGACTACATACACAAATACAACCGATAACAATACAAGAGGTAAATAAATACTACAGATAAAACAGAAAGTATAGACTATTGTCACACAGATCACTTCTTCTAAAGTGATAAGTAAGGCACTGTGTAGCCATTAACACTAATATTCCCTTATATTTACTATATTTTTCCTAATTGGGCTTGCATTGCACATATGCCAGTGTGTATTATTTACATATGTGTAATGTATCGACATAATCTCCTTGGAATAAGCCTTCTGGAAGAACCATGTTTCCCTGAACCCTATAGCACATTACTGATAAGTATTTATGTGTGACATTATGGTGACAGCTGTGCTATTGTGTAAGTTTGCAAGCCAAGCTTAGTTTGGGGAGATTTGTAGACTGCGTGTTTCATACAACAATGCTTTTCAATTGTTATGGAAATTTCAGATACAGAAAGTCATTTGAGGTAAATAGGTAAGGTTTATTAGACATGGATGTGGATTCTGAGCAAAAGATAGTCAGAACTAAGACAGCACAGGGTTTATATAGACTTTGTGACAGTAGCATATATCATAAGAAACATATGAGCATAGGCATTACCAGTTTACCTGCGTACACACATAGAAATATTTGTTCACAGCACAGAAAACAAGGTCTTTGCCGAATAGGTGGTTTTTTCTTCAAGGCTCTAGTTGAGGTAACTAAGGCTAGCTTGAGAACAGAATCCATCCAGTCAGAATGTATTCCTTATCACAGTCATCTAAGGATATAGCAACTTTTGTGCTAAGATGTGAAGTGATGGGTTGATTCATACACTGGCCGATTCAAAACTTCTTATATACCGCTACACAAAAAAATGCAAATGTAATTAATATTTTCTAATTCATCACATTCATGACAGTGGTGGTTGTTAGTTACTTTCTCACATTACTATATGAACAGTTGTTTTTCTGAAGAAGGTATCTTGTGTGACTGATTGGTGTCTTGTCACATTAGCTGCCACAGAATGTGCTGAAAAACAAGATCCCCTACACGGTGTTAAAGCTCACAGAGATCTCTCTGTTTCATGCATTTAAATCAGATACAAAACAGTTGCACATTACCATATACTCCCCCTATAGCACAATCATTGGTTGCCACTGCCAGGGAAAGCCACTCATTTTCATGAACTGGGGTACTGTCACTGAACCACAATTCCAGTTTGCTAAGGGGAAGCTTGTATAATGAAAAGGTTTCCCAAATGGAGTCTTAAGCTGCAGCAGGAGAGGCCTTAGGATGGATTGTCTGTTTAAAGCTAGCAACACAAAATGAGATTCTGAACTAATTCGAAATAAAGCTAAACATTTCCTGGCAGTGTTGCTGTAACCCTTTTGGGCAGTGTCCTCTGGGAATCGGCTGCTTCCTGACTAATGGCGTTGTTGTTGAAACCCCATCACTGTCTGAGGCATACTGCAGTTAGTGGAAATCAGTAACACATTTAAGATGTTCTGAGCTAGCTAATGTCATTTATCAGTATGATTTCATAATGTCAAGGAAGGCAGCCTATAAAGATGCATTTTATATTCTGATCTTTCTGTAGCAAATTCATATAGGAATAGTAACTTGTGAATGGGGGCATATAAGTGCGGTTGTTTTGCAAAACTCTATGTGCTTTTATAAGTTAACATTACTGGACATTAAAGTCTGGCTTAAAATTTATTATGCAATACCTTATACCTCAATTCATTCTTGAATGCTTGATCCCAACCTAACATAAATTATCTAAACAGTGTTTATTATTAGAATAGAATTGCACTCAGCAGCCTAAAACACAAGTTTGGGGCTGGCCATATGCTCTTTGGCTCTCTTTGCTAAAAAAAAAAAGGCGGTTGGTGCCCTTTGCCCAGCTCTCACGCCACCAGACTCTTTGTACACCTGTGCTTGTAGAAGGACTAAATTGAATACTTATCTTAGATCAACTATCTTTGGTTTATTGGACAAAGATTTAGAGAGCATGTAATGTCTGTAGTTATAATAATCCCAATGAATAGGGTGAGTTTGCAAATACAAGATATTTGTTGGACAAATCAGTGCAGAACAGGGCTGCAGTAGAAGGTTTCAAGTTGCACTTACTCCCATGTCCTAATAATAGAAAGAACAGGGATTCTACCACAAGATCACTTCCAGTGTACAGTGGGCTCAAAGTACCCATAAATTTAGCCAGTGCACTATAAAAATATTGTTTAATATGCCACAGAGCACTGCATTGTATCTGTACATCTTTCTGTACTGTACATCTACTTGCACCTCTGGCATAATTGTACACCCACTCAGTTTCTCCTTTATAATATTGGACTCCTTATCTGATCTGCCTGGCAGTGACATTGAAGATGCCTCTCACATTTTTTTGTTCACTTACACTTTAGTTGGTTTACAGCTGCCCATTATATTTTTTCAGCTTGCTAGGCTCTGATTTGGACTCTGTGATTGGGTTGCTGGGAAGTAGAATGTCAAGCCCCATCAACTAATTCAGGCATAGCATACTGACTGTAAATAACTAGATTGCATGGTATGGCTCTATTATTTTAGAATAATTAATTATAGGAATTCTGTTTTTCTGGCTTCTATGCACAATTTGTAACCGGTGTACCTATTGTGATTTTAAGGGGAAATCATAATGTATAACAAAACCAAGGTCGGTTTTCACTTTGTATTACAATGGGACAGGTGGAAAACATTTTCAATAAAAGCCCATTTATCTCATTTTTCAAATAGGTCTATGTTGTCTCTTTTAGACTGTGATGCTCTTTTTAAGCAGGTGTCACACCATGCGTTTGCTTCAGTGATAGAGAAACTGCTGATTTGCCCCCCCCCCACTACCCTGTGTGTATACAAAATGCCACATGGATGATTTCAAAACCCACCATTTGTGCACTTTTGTCAATGCGCATACCCTTGGGGAATTACAGGGTAAAATTATGTTTTATCCTCATTTTTTCACCTGTAGAGAAAATACGTTGTTTAAAGAGGAGTTAAAGCTTCTTTTCAGTTCCTGCTATCGTTATCATTTGGACTGCTGGCCTAAATGCAAAGAAGAATGTCCACCTTTTAAAACTGAGGGGTCTGATTAGTACAGGAAGACACAATGTTGAAAAGAAAGAAATATGTATAAATAAGGCACATCAAACTGAGCTGTAACTCACAGAATCCCCTGACAGCAGTAATGGACAAGCTGCACCATTCCAGATGCTTTTTTGCACTACAGCTCCCAGAATCCCCATCAGCTTTTGTTCAATGATATATGAAGGGTGACGTGATATCTGTGCCTGAAATGGAATAACAATACATAAACTGATCAACTGCCAAAGACTTATGATGAGGATTAGGAAAATTTGTTGCATAAATAAATAGCAAAAGGAGAGATAAAGAGCGGAAATAAACAGGATATAGTGGAGGCTGGGAAAAGTTGAATTTCAACATAGGGTCAGATGGACTTGCAATTGCCAGGATTTAGTGCAACTCTCCTGTTACATCTTGTTTACCCTAAAAATGACCTACAGACTATCTGGCAGTGTAGGGTTAATGCTGACATGCAAAGTACATTTAGTAACCTTCAAAAACCCTCAAATGAGCACAAATGTATTGATTGGAGACAGTCATCCACTGCTCAGTGTGTTAAGAGCTAAAAATAGAAGGGAAAGTGCTGATATTATATGTAAGTGTATGTTGACAATGATCTCCCCTATACACAAGGGGCAAAGATATGTGAAAAAAAACAGCACAGTGAAAAAAATTTGACCAAACACTACATTATAGTGTTTGTTTTCTTGAGCCTACTAAAGCCTACTACAAGTTAAAATTTAGATGTTCTCTTTCTTATACTTCACAAATTGCTAAACAGATTCTCTATACCTATATCTATACCTATTTCAACTGAAGAGATTCCACTACACAGTGGAAAGTGTCACCAGAGAAGTGGATACTATGTAAGGAATAATGTACACCGTAACTAAGGTTGCCATTTTTTTTTCTTTTCTCTTTGTTAATAACATTGACATTAATCATAATTTCATTAATAACATTGACATTAATCATCATTTTTACTGGCCAGGCTGGTAACGTAACTACCAGGTGGCAACCCGAACTGTTAAATTTTATTACATTTAACTAACTTTTGTTTTCATTCTTTCTGAGTAAGTCATCAGTGACTCAAGTTTATCAGGCATATCTGTATTATATAATAATGTATTTAGCAGAACAGTGCATGTGGGGCTAGAAAGATATAAATGTAGCCAACTGTCATTTCTTGTAAAGGATATAGTAAAGGCTCTAACTTAGTCACAACCTCCTTGTAACAATGTTTACATTTTAAATTACACATTAAATTAGTATTCAAACTGAATGGCATTTTAACTTCTCTATAGGCTTCAAAGACACAAATATGCATTTTTTCTAAATCTTCCTCTTTTTAATACCTGTGATACTGCATGCTATGCTGGGTGACCAACACCTGCCACAAGGGTCAAAATATGCATAAAGGAAGTACCAACAGAAATAATAAAGGAAGTACCAACAGAAATAACAGTAATTACAAATAACCTATTTGGCCAACTAGCTTTTGTCTTAAATATTTTTAAAATCGTTCCATTTTGCCATAACTATACACAGCATGACTGTGTACCATACTATGAGTAGCCCTTATAAAGTAGTCATTGGTTTTACAGACATTGCACATCTTTTATAGAACATAGGTAATCTTGGGCAGACAGACATTATTCCATTAGATATAATTATCCAGTTTGATATCTGTAGCTCCTTAGCTATAAGTGCATACATTAGTAGATATAGCCTGGGCATAGGTGAGGTGGGCAGCTCACATAGATTAAAGATTCTCTTAACGAGGACATTTAGCAGCTTATACCCCCTGAAGAGTCATGCAGGTTTATTTTTAGATATGCTTTTTAATATTTAATAGTTTGTTACTCTTACTGAATCATCTTTGAAGTGTTGCTGCTACTTAGAGCCTATTAAAGTGAATGCTTTTCTAAAGGAAAATATTAGATTCTGGAGTAATACTTTATAATATTCAGGGTGGCTTATAAGAGGCTAATAGCACTTTTCTAGGTTGGCCCTGGAATCTTTAAAAGTAGAATTTGTATTTATTTATTTGGAATTTTGCCCTTTTTGTGTACACTAGCATTCCTGTCACTACAGTCTTAGCACACAAAAGGATTAGCACAGTGGGGATTGGGCAATAAAAACTTAGTTCTCCTGATATTCCTGCACTTCAACTTACACTTCCAACTTTTTCTTTAATATAGCTTGTATTTGTGAATACACATTCAGATTTTAGTCTTCTTGTGACAAAAGTTCGGATATCAATCGTAAGTTTAAATGCAATGATCTAAAACTAACATTCAGATTGAAATAGTAGGATAATGTCCTAAAAATAACAAATTGGATGGTGTTCAAAACATGAAATGTTTGTCAAACATCAATCATACAATAATTACGTCCCGGAAATGCATTGTAGGTCACGCAAGGATATCTTCAGATACACAATACATGCACAGATTTTACTGTTATTTAACCAAAATTTTTAAACCTGTACAATTGACTAAATGATCATTCGCCATGATATGAAAATTATCGGGATGGTAATTTAGAGCCTGGTCCGAAAATCGGTGCATGTATGGCCAGCTTAAAGATGTTCATCTGACTTGTGAGCTCTTACCTTTATTGCACACTGATTCACTTAATCTATTGTTTGTCATAAGCTCGCCTGAAAAGCTTAAAAATATAATCTGTCTATAATATGTCTGTTTCTATGTATTGTCATATATATTTATGGGTGTGTTAGTGTTGGTGATATCAATCACAAAAACATTTCCAGGAAACAGTCATGATAACTCTCAGAGAATATGTTTTGAGAACCTGGATAAATATTGACGGTGCGTTTCACTCTTTGTTCATCTCTGCATGACTAGAAAGGAAAAAAAATGCTTAGAAAGCATTTTAAAGATAGGTAAGATACACTTATAGGAGAACTAAACACTAACTATGAATATGGCTAGAAATGCCATATTTTATATACTAAACTGACTGCACCAGCCTAAAGTTTCAGCACCTCTATAGTTGTAATGATATAATTCTTTCCGGTTCTCACAGGAGTCCCCCATCTTGTATTCTGTTAGAACTGTCCCGGACAGTGCAAATGCTCAGTGTAATCTGAGAAGCTGAGCTTAGGGGTTGTCACAATTTATCAAGCACAAAATGAGGTTGGCCTGTCATATAAGCAGATACTACAGGTCTGATTATTACATTTTGATGCTAGTTGCTCTGGTTTCTGAGCTTCAATGTAGTAATTATCTGTACTGATTTTTAATCAGCCTTATATTGTGATATTTATATTCCATATATACAGTATATTGTCAGTCAGTCAGTAGAGTCAGTCCCTATGCTCAGAACTGACAGCAGCCCAGAGCATGTGCAGGGAATCAGCTGAAAAGAAGATGGGGGGCTACTGGGAGCATCTTTGGGGCCACAAATCTTCCCTGCTAAAGGGCTGTAGCTGCCTTGGGCTGGTACAGAAGCCCAAAACATAATGTGCAACATTTGTAGCCTACTTCTTTAGTTAGGCTTTTGTTCTCCTTTAAAGGGATTGTACTATGGATAACTTTATAAGACTCGTACTTGGTAACTTTTGGTTCATCCTATCCCATATATAAACAGATGATAAAAATGTGTGCGTACACTGTACTGCATGTGAATTTATTATATTTATCTATTATAGACACTGTGCAAAATAGCACCTGTTCAGATGTTTGCTTTTATTATTCTACCTGGAGTTAGCAGAATAAAGCTCACCAATGGTTGCTGTTGGTTACTGACTAGATATGAGTGTTTAATTGGCTCCTAAATCCTTTTAGCTGGACAGTTTCTCCTATCTGTTTTCAGTTTTTTTTAGGTAACTTTTCCTCACATTCCCAGGCTGCTAATTTTATCTCACCCTCCTCCCCTGCATTCTAGTGTGTGTACTTTGGTGTGTCCACTAATGCATAGACATGTTATATAACAATGTCAGGATGAATCAAATTTCCTATATGTAGGCTTCAAAAACTCTTATTGTTCTTTTTTCATTCAGTTGTATATGGGCATCTGTAGTTCACATAATGAGTTATGTCTGGCATGTAAGCTTGTAATGGCTTTGAGTAATTTTTTGTCTTTATGCCTTGGTATTTTCCTGTGAATGCATGTTACTACATTAGCCCCCTAAGGGTAACCTGAAAGAATTCATCTCCTTTTAAAAACCTATTTTAAACAAAAAGTATAAAATTCAGCTTTCATGCTTTAATGTATTAATACAGCAAGTAGTCATTCTCAAGGTGCAAAAATAAATCATCATACATTCTTAAGCCTTTAGAAATGAAGTTCTGAATGCAGAATCATTCGGTAAAAACCAGCTACTACACCCATTTGGCTAGGCATACATCCTGTTCTTATAATAGCACCAAACCAATATACAGTAATCCATAAAAAAGTAGTAGTGGTGCAAATGTAACCAATGTATAGGATAATTAATCTTTCAAGAAATAAATGCTTCTTATCATATAAATTTAAAGTGCAATTGAAATTGATATGTGTGGACTGCTTATTCTGTACATCAAATAATGGCTTCATCATACAGTTCATTTGTTAAAAAGTGAGTGCTAGCTTACCTTCTGCGTTGGGTGCCAGTAGTACTACATACACGAATTTAGTTGCAGTATAGAATATATTAGTAAGTACAGTAAGAATAAAATATGAAAAAGAATGGAAAGGCAAAGCACATGAAAGCATATAATGAGATGAATAACAAGATGCACAATAGACTAATATAGCAATGTTCCATAAATGTACATAATCATAGGGAGTTACTTGTATATCTTATAAAGAGGTAATAATTACTAGTCTGTCAATATCTCTCTTGTTATCTTTACTCTTAACAGCTTAAAGTATACATAAAGGTTAGGTGGAAACCCTACCATTAATATTCTTAAAAAAAAAAAAACAACTCCAAGAGTATTTTGTCGCTGTGTTGATTTTAGCTTTCCCACATTGCAGGTAGCCCAGGTAGTTCCCCCATGCAGGTAGTCTTAGGGCAAAAGTTTCCAATATCCTTTTGGAGATAAGCAGACCCTACGCGTATTGTGCTTTTGCCCTTATATGCAATTAGGACTTTGCACTGAAACTACACCTCCCCACTGCTGTGTAGAAATAAAAGTAGAGGACTCCAGAGGTTCTTGTAAGCAAAACAGAACTTAATTTATTGTCAAAGATTAGCCACAGGGCTAATACTTACAAGCAAATGAGGTTGTAGTCAGATAGGTAGAGCAGTTCTGCAACCCCACTGAAGATGGGTTGGTAGATTAGTGTTTCTAGCAATAGTACCCCAGGTTCCCTACAGCAGAAATGGTTCAGTGCATGAATTTAACCTGAATCCCTCTTTAGTACAGCGGCCCCTTTACTTAAGGCTAGGAGTGCCAAAGGAAGATCTACCCCCAGCTATAAATCCTTGTTGGAGCTCAAGGCTGCTCTTTCTAGCTTGCCTTACTATATTACGTTTCTAGAATTTACTCCTTACAAATCTAGTCCTGTAATTTGACTAAACCGCATTCATGGGTTCCCTGTTCCCCAACTTTCACTAAAAGGGTTGTCTCTCTAAGGCAGAACTCTTACTTGGCTTATTGACCCAAGGTTTCCCAGACACATGCCCCTAGAGAAAGTATGGAAAACAAAAGAAGACGTGCCACCGTATTAAAATGTTACAGGAAGAGGTCACAATACCTATGGACAAATAACATAGATATATAAATGAGCTAACTTAGATACAGTGGCTTCTGTCTGGCAACTAAGAAATAGAAAGTGTGAGTGAAGTAAAGCTATTAGCCCTGTGAGTCTCTATATCAAGAGCTCAAATAAAATTATCCATACTATCATGAATATTAACATTTAGGAAAATGTATTCAAAATTTAATACCTAATCCCTGAGATGATGTTAGGATATAGTAAAGGATTGTTAATGCAAAAATGACATCAAATTGCCAAGATTATTAATACCTGCAAAAGCTCATAACAAGTAATATATACAATATAACAACATAACATAACAAGTAAAATATACAATATCTAATAAAATACAGTACAAATTTGGAATTAAGCTGCACAAAACTGAAAGTTTTATATACCTGTTCATTTGTTGTTCGTTTTTATATAAGAATCTCTTTCTCATCTATTTTTTCTACATGTAGCTTTCATTATTTCCATCAGGCAAAACCATTGGGACATTAAAAAAATTAATTTTCCCAGTCACAGAATGTAAGCTGCGAAATGTGGGTTGTTAGCACTGTTCTGTGAAGTGGAACCTTTTTTGCTTATGACCTTTGGACCATATAATTTTAACAGACCCCCACACACAATTCTTTGGTCTGAATCCAAAAGATATCTCCTTTTCCCAGAAAGGAGTGCACACATTGATGGCAGTTCTGTGCAATAGTACTGTCAAACAGCTATGCCACTGATCTTTTTCTGTGTCCATCTGTCAAGGTTGGAAAACAGTTGTGAAACTGACTTTTCCTGTTATGACCAAGGTTTGCCAACCTTGCTGTCTTGGTAATCATCGTTGAACAGGATATGTTCAAACCAATTTAAAAAAAAAAACAATTGAACTTCAGCAGAAGCGCACTACAATGGGTTTGAGATTGCTAGCGAATGGTTTTGGAGCACCTGTTCAACAGGCAACTGTGACTTTCACTGCTGGTTCCATTCTTTTCACATACTATTTCATGGGGGGGAATGACATAAGGCTGCATATAGACTGCAAACAAAGAACGGGCTGTTAAATACTGAAGCACATGTTTTTAATACCCCCAGTGCAATTTCGGTTTTCATATGTAAATTGTGATGCTATTTTGTCTTCATGATTAAAACTCACCAACTGTAAGTTTTCTTTTGTTTTAATAGTGTTGTAGACTTTTAAGAAGTTGGTGGGAGATGAAGTAAGCAACTTCAACTTCATTACTAGAAAATGTATTTTATTTGTTAGTTTTAAAATGTGTAGAAAGTGTAGAAACTACACGGAATTTGGAACAGTAAAAATGGAGTAGTTTAATTAGTTTTAATTAATTTGAATTTTATTGAAATATAAAAATGAAATATTTGTATTTGTCTGTATGCACTCATTTCAGGTCTGCCAGGTGTATTCTGTAGAAGCGTTTCGGATCTTTCATATGATCTTAATAATGGGGAACTGTGTTGACCAAGAGACTTTTTTTTATATTTGATAAGTGACTGGGGGCACTGCAACACAGTAATCTCTGGGGCTGCTTAGCGCTGCTTTTTTGCTCATGTACAATCATGTGCTTTTTGCCTTCAGAATCTTATAGCAAGTTCCCTTTTTTTTTCTTTTTTTTTTTCTAGTTAATGAGCAACCTCAAGTCCCTGCTGCTTCCACAACTTCTGCTACAGCTGCAGAGGTGAAGCAGTCAGATCTCTCCAGGGCAAAGATGACTTACTGCACACAACTAGGGCTGCTGCTATGGAAGAATTTCACATATAGAAGGAGACAGACAGTAAGTACTGACTTTATTTTACTTTAACACATTGTGACCATCATTACTTTTACCCATCGTATTTATTTGGTACATTTCAGATTAGATATGGATCATTTTGATTTTTTAAAATGTATTTATGGTTCAGTTCTCAAGACTATGGACTGTGTTAGTGAACTTGGGGAAACCTGGTATTTTGTTCATTCAATCTTGATCGAGCTGTTCATCTCCCTGTGTAACTAAAAAGGAAATTTTGCAAAACTAGAATTTTCCTAATATAATCAAAAAATGTAAATATAGGGCTGCACTGAATTTCTATCACTGCATCAGAATACAAGGTTTCTGTGTTTCCCTGATATATAATTTAGACTATAACAAATAGTTTAATTTTTGCACATTATCAACCCATTAACCATTATGCCATGCCATTCAGTTGGTCACACAAAACAGATTTACAAAAAAACATCAATTCAGATGGCCAACGGATCAGGGTGTGCAAGCAATGCAGTAGGTATCCTCACTGTAACCACATTGCATATCCTCAGAGTTTTTTGACCCCCTGTTCTTATAAAAATGGCTTGAATCGTTGGCAGCTGCTCCAATTTACTGTGTACTGGGAATATACAATGAACATAAGCAAGCATGATGTGAATATCATGAAGGAGCACAGCTGCAAACATTCTCCTTGCTTGGTCTTATATGCCATAGTTTTATATTGTTACTTCTAGGGGGTAAATTTTACTTTATTTGATCAAACCATTTCCATATGCATAAATACAAGAAAACCTAAATCTATTAGAAAATTAGGACTCTAAGTTTCCACTTTTATGTATCGGATGTGCAATACTTTTATGTTATCAATCCATTTATGAGGGTAATAAAATAAGAATCTAGTATCCATTAAAGTATCTTGAAGTAGTTAAAATGTTACCTTGTATAACAAAATTTTAACTCAAGATTTTTTGCAGGCACTATGTTGCAATGCTATAAGGGGGCTCTTTGGTCTTAACAAAAAAATCCAATACTAATTCAGGAATAGTTTGTTTAAATGATCAATCCAGATTTCACTCCTATCATTATAATGTAACATGCTTGTTCTACACAAACAGAAATATTATTTTATCCAGTAGAGATTTTACACCTCCTGTGAGCCATTCTAATGGAAGTGCAATAGCCAGTCTTTAGATAGATGTACAGGATATTTGATTACCAATCAGCATCTAAATTTCTCAGTAATAATCACTGGTGCACTATTGATTCAACATTTTAAGGGATTATTTGCCATTCCTATGAACTACAAGATGAATGAAAGTCATTATTTCATCTCATAACTTCACAATAAAAATCCAGTGAGAAGGGATTAAGAATTTCATTAAATCAGGGCAGCACAGCACTGGTACTTAGTGTCCCTGATCTGTTAACTTTACACGTAAGGGATGTGTCAGCATCACTTTAAGAAAGGCTGAATGAATTTTTTACTGGACTTCCTTGATGTGACATTTTTTAAATATGTCCTGAGGTTTTTTTATAATTTTTAGAATATCAAAACTACGCACAACAAGGTCTGGCCATTGGGGTCCAGAGGGTGCTGAGGGTGGTGGTTCATGTTTTGAAACTGTGAGCAATATTCTTGCTCTGGGCTCCTCAAAAGCTTTTTTCTTTATGGTTCTGTATAATATATTTGGGTTATTTGCAATAAGGGCACCTGACATTACGTTAAAATTCAATACATGCAACATGACACCACACCATCAGAAAACAGTCGTGGGCTGGCATTTTGCAATCAAAGAGGACATAAGGGCATAAGTTTGGCACCCCAGAGTTAACCGACCTCTTCTGAAATAATTTGTTATGCTTGTTTAATTGGTACACGTAGCACATTTTATTTTCAGTAGTACCCTGTAGTAAGATATTTTCAGCATTTGCTGACTCAACCTTTTACCATCTTATCTGTGTGGACTATGTAGCATTGCTATCAAGGTAAAGCAACAGAGAAAATATTTAAAGGAACACAAAATCCATATAAATCCATAAATCCATGTTTTCATACTTAAAGTGTGGGGTATATGATCTTACACAAGAGTTTCTGGTCAGCTGAGAAAATGCTATTCCTGTGTATTTCATACTTCCTTTTAATTTGATTTTATATATCTGTGAAAGACAAAACAAGAGATGTCCTGGATACATGGTAATTCCTTTATCAGCTCGCTAAACTTATCTCTGAATGGGTCAACATGCACTAAGGTAGCAGAATATAAAGTCAGGACCGTACAAAGTGTTTTGCAGTTTTATCTCACTATATAACAGCAACAACTTATGCAGCTCTTTATAATAATATTAAAAGGGCTATGACACTCATGGTGGTAAATGTTACATATATGGTATATATGGTAACTGCTCAAAGGACACTAGGCTGAAAAGCATGATAAGTACCATCAGACTAACAAAGTGCGGGCTTACAATACATCAACAGACAAGGGTTACAGAAAGAATCCCACGCTGTTTGCAAGAGTTTACAGTCAAACAGAATATGGAACAATTGGCACATAAAGTTGTTGAACTGGTGTAATTTTTTTTATTTATGCTACCAAGTGCTAATTCAGGGGGTACCAGAAAACTTTGTGTTACTGTGCTGTGCCCTCTGTGTGTAAGGTAAATGTCCACTTATTTTTTCGGTGGTGAGAGGCCCCAGCTTGCATTTTTCGCTCTGGGTGTCAGTACAAACTGGAGGAGTCTTTTGTTCTCAAGTACTAAACATATCTGATTTACCTCCTCTGTTTCTAGGAGACAATAACCATAAAAATCCACAGGAAACAAAAAGAGAGTTAAGCACAGTTGGCAACAGAGCTGCATTTAAAGAAAGGTCTTTATTTTCTCTTGAAAAGTCCCCTAGAGACTGCAAACTAGTTCAGCTAACCTTTACACTACAACAGGACACAGTTCTTGGAAGCAGGGCCCACTCTGACTGCAGTCATTTATTACTTCACTTTTGTTTATCCAAATACCCAGATTCTCCTTTTTAGGGAGCTCCTGTAAAGACCCAAATAAGAAAATATTTTTATGCATAATAATATACATATATTTTTTTTTTATTTTCAGCTGCAACTAGTTGTTGAAGTGGCTTGGCCTCTCTTCATTTTCTTTATCCTGATATCAGTACGGCTCTCTTACCCCCCATATGAGCAACATGAATGTAAGTATGTTTGTAGATTCTCTTTGGCATCTTTAAGGGTTCAAACAGATGGTTGTTTCTCCCTGCAGTGGAATGTTGAAGAACTCCACCACAGGGGAACACTCTCCTGTCTGTACAATCCCCAATTGTGTTTAGTTTATAACAAGCATCCACAAGCTGGGGATTCCTGGCTCTTATGAGATTCTGAAGTTGTAGTTCATCAGCTGCAGCAGAACCACATGATATGGTTTCCATGTGTTACACAAGCAAGGCCACAACACTCCAGTTTGAAATTACAAAACAAAAAATAATTTGTTATGTTTCAGCTAGCCGCATGGATTTATTAATATTACACAGAATATTGGCCAGATAAATTTTGCCTTCTCTAAAAAAAAAAATCCTTTAGTTTTTACTTACTGAATTTGTGCAAACAGGGTTTTATCAGTTGAACTGAAGAAGCTGCTCGGATGAGTAGTGAAACGTCTTCAATGATTACCAAACAAGTCCAGTTGCTTTAAATTTATTTATACTAGATAGGGTTTTATCAGTTTTCTGTCACCCTGACCTGCATAATCAGCTGATTTCTGCTATTTGCAGAGTAAAAAGCTATATTGCATAATATCCAGCATTCTGTGTGCTGTTCCTTCCAGTGAAGCACAAATGTAATCATTTATATCACTCTAGAACGTGCTAAGGCAAATAGTGGCAGGTGTGCTATGTTTAACTCTCTAAACGTCTACTTCTGTTTATCATTCCCACTCAGTAAGGTGTTAACCGGTAATTTAAGGAACCTTTAATTAGATGAAGTCATATGCCACACTGCGCGGGTCATTTTCGATGACCACAGAAGTGCAAAAGCATTAAAGGGCACAAGAGTGGCCCACTAATGCTAAAAGCACTTCATTACATTTTCTGTAATCAGCTCCTATTGGTGAGGGGTCTGAGTGTCCCATGACACTCCTGAGGGCAAAAAAGGAAGGCCGGACATAAATAAAATGGCTACATACTGTCTGTTAAAAAACATTCCGGCTAATAAATGTAATAGAAATGTACAATAAAAGTCAAATGCAATTCTTTTCTAGCCAGATGATCTGAATTTTTTGTTCTTGGGGTTGTCTTTGTGTTATTTTACTAAAATAGTGTTTGTGTGAATAACTTGGCCTCTCCATAGACCTTCGGGGGTAAAGCAAATAGAGGCAGGCACATTCCATGTGCTTGTGTCAGTCTGGCATGTGTTTTACTGATGCAAGTCCACCACAGAACTTTATGTTTTGTTCCAGTCAGTAAGACAGAACTTTTTATCATTTGTATGTCGTATTTAGCTGCAGCTGTTGCACAAACAGATAATAACTGCTAAAATGTCTTGTTGCTTTTACAGACTGTATGAAGTCCTTGTTTGTTAACTCAGATTTGGGCTGGCCATCTGTCATCTGTTTCTTATTCTATTAACATCTTGTTCTGTCATTAGGCCTTTCCACCAGAGCATAATTAAGTACAATTCTGGGGGCCTCAAACAACTTTGCAGCATTCCAAAAAAAATGTAATGCTGTATTTGTGTATCCTAGGCAAAGACATGTGAATATAAAGGCATATTATGCTCCATTTGAACAAATTCACTATTCAAAAGATGTTGAATGTTGATTCATAGGGGCTGATTTACAAAGACACGAATTCGAATCCGAATTGGAAAAATTCCGATTGGAAAACGAACATTTTGCGACTTTTTCGTATTTTTTGCGATTTTTTCGGCGCCTTTACGACTTTTCGGAAATTATCGCGACTATTTCGTTACCAATACAATTTGCGCGAAAAAACGCGAGTTTTTCGTAGCCATTAAGACTTGCGCGAAAAAACACGAGTTTTTCATAGCCATTCCGAAAGTTGCGCAAAATCTGCCGATTTTTCGTAGCGTTAAAACTTGCGCAAAAAGTCGCGCCTTTTTCGTAGCGTTAAAACTTAAAAGGCGCGACGTTTTGCGCAAGTTTTAACTCTACGAAAAAATTGCGACTTTTCGCACAAGTTTTAACGCTACGAAAAAAATCGCCAGATTTTGCGCGACTTTCAGAATGGCTGCGAAAAAGTCGCGTTTTTTCGCAAAAATCGTATTGGTAACGAAAAAGTCGCGATAATTTCCGAAAAAAATCGCAAAATACCGATCATTACGAAAAAAACGCAATCGGACGCATTCGGCCCGTTCGTGGGTTAGTAAATGTGCCCCATAGTGTTCCTAATGATAATAACAGATTTTTATCAGTAAAATCACACAAAATGTGTGTAATGTGTGCTATACTTTCAGCAGAGATAATAAATGTGTTTTTTAAAGCTAGAAGAAGATTAAAAAAAAACAGAGCATTGCATGTTCAATCCCATTGGGGTTGTAACATTGGAGGCAGCAGGCCTTGAGACTCATGAAAATAGAGAGACCTGTATTTCAATATACTTGCTGCACAGTTTACGTATGTATTTATGTGAAACAGTTCATCCTTTCCATCCCCTAGTAAAGTACACAATGAAATGTATTTTATAGAGCTTATCTGGTATTTGTATGCCATATGGCTCTTCCAGTTCAGTTCAGCTTTATTGTCATATGCACAGGTATAATGTACATAGTGCATTGAATCCTTACTTGAATACCTTCTTCACAAATGCTTAATACACTTTATACAAAAATCACAATAGAATTCTGTTACTTAAAAAAAGTTTGGTATTTAGCAAGCTTAACATTTACAGCGGCTATTATCAATCAACCAACCAACCAACCAACAATAAATGCAAGTATAAAAATAGCTTAACGCACCTAATATTTCCAGTATCTATTAGCAATAAGTGTAGTGCTTCCAATCTTAACATTGTAGTATCTGTTGCAGTATTGTACCTGAATAAATTAAAAGCCCATAAAGTCCCAATGTAAAGGATAATTCTGCAATATTGCACATGGTTTTTTTTGATGGTCATTTCAATGTAGAGAAGATGTGAGGGCTTATTTGGCCTTTGACTTAAACTGGCCATACGCTCACCGATAATATTGTACGAAACCTCGTTTTGTACGATATTCAGTGCGTGTATGGCAACTCTGCAAGGCGACCGATATCTCAGAAAGCTGCTGCTATCGCTCGACTCGCCAATCAGGCGGGTTCAAAGATTTTGATCGGGCGCCATTCAATGGCGTCCCAGAAAAATCTATGTTCAGGGCATTCCTATTGTTTCTACCTCCATATCTGATGATTCAGCCCTGAACGCCAGTGGAGGATTGAAACGATCTTTCGTGGGACCACCACGTGTGGCCACCTTTAGAAAAAGTGATTATAGTTTAAGATCTTGTCACACATCTGTTGAGAAGTGCTATAATAGCTAAATTATACAATGTTTGTGTTATACCCAAACCATAATGCTGATATATGTGGATCAACAGTACAGTTGGTATATATCATGTGACCTTTTTCTGAATGTAACATATTTGCAAATAAAGTATTTTGTCTTTTTTGACAGGCCATTTTCCAAATAAGGCGATGCCATCAGCAGGAACCCTGCCGTGGGTTCAGGGCATTATTTGCAATGCCAATAATCCATGCTTTCGTTACCCAACCCCTGGAGAATCACCAGGAGTTGTGGGAAATTTTAATAGATCCATGTAAGTTTTTGTTTAATATTTATTTATTTTGTTTTATTCTCTTTCTCAATGTAGCCTAAAAATAAATGTAACTAAATTTAAATGCCTACATTGAGTATGTTTGCATTATGAAATAAGTTACACCATAACAGTCAAAAATGTGAAACATTTGCAATGGTGATTTGTCATGACAGTTTAGTTATACTGCACATTAGTATGGCTGTTGTAATAGCAAACCATAACCAAAGTGTGATTTTGGTATGACCTAAGTCTTATTGTCAGGTTTGATCTAGAATCAGCGACAAAACCCAAAATAAATGAGCTTGATCAGGGATTGATTCTGGTCTTATTGATAACAAAGATTGGAAATGAATGTGAGACCAAGCATGCTGCTGTGCTTTTGTAGGAAATCAGTAGTTTATAGTAGTGACAATGTAAGAAATGTAATTATCTAAACAGTAAGATGTTTTGCCTTTTAGTGTCTCCCGTCTGTTTACCGACGCAAGGAAATTGCTGCTATACAGTCACAAGGACACCAGTGTAAAGGATATGCACAAATTTTTAGGAAATCTACATAACTACCGTGGTACAGGTAATTTTGATATAATTCCTTTTAACTTACTAATGCATATATAGGTATGGGACCTGTTATCCAGAATGTTCAGGACCAGGGATTTTACGGATAAGGGAAATTTCTGTAATAAAAATATTTCTGTAAATAAACCCAATAGGATGGTTTTGGCTCCAATAAGTATAGTTGTCTAAGTTGGGATCAAGTACAAGGTATTGTTTTATCATTCCAGAGAAAATAGATTTCATTTTTAAAAATTATAATTATTTGCTTAAAACAGAGTTTATGGGAGACGACCTTCTGGTAATTTGGAGCTCTCTGGATAATGGGTTTCCAGATAATGGACAATAAGCTAATCTTTATGCTTAATGATAACAGTGAATTCCCAATTCTGCATGTTTTTCTGGGGCTGTGGTGTAGCTTACCAAAAAGTATGAGGAGTTTAGAGAGAATCAAGGGTGTGACT
This sequence comes from Xenopus tropicalis, assembly GCF_000004195.4. Classification (NCBI taxonomy): domain Eukaryota; kingdom Metazoa; phylum Chordata; class Amphibia; order Anura; family Pipidae; genus Xenopus; species Xenopus tropicalis. The sequence goes on along the minus strand of NC_030677.2, from coordinate 120,070,240 downwards.
GGAGACAGAAGTAGATTGAGTGTTTTTATAGCTTGGTATTTAACTGTAACTACAACTTGGAATAGAAATGTGATCTAGTTTTATGTCTAGGTAACATGCTGATCCAGTTTAGAATAGCATACAGTGAAATTCAGTGATTTAGAAAGTATATAGTGATAGAGCCAATAGTAGTGGGGAATCAGATCTGTATAGCTAAATTTTTTTTACATATATTAATAAAGTATTATTTATGGTAAAACACATACTATAAGTATACTTTCTAAACCCTGTATCCCTCGCATCCCTTGCAATTCATTGTGAGTACTAGTTAGAAGTGAAGATAATCAAGCAGGAACCAGATGGTCTAATTGGACAGAATTGGAATGTTTGTTCTAGGCAGAAGTTGTTCTAGACATAAAGTGCCTTGGTCGACCAGTTCTCGTGTACCTTTTATTGACATACTGTTGATCAAGAAGAAATAGTAGAATCTACTCTGGTAGCACACTAGTACTTTTATGTCAGTACTAGATTCTACATCAAGGCATAAAGCAACTCAGTGAAAGAAACAGTGGTGTGTATAAAGAGCTCTTTATGTTAAAAACTTTAAAATCATGGTTGCAGTGTACAATCTGTCCAGAGCAAAGGTCTCTATGGAGAAACATGCAGGCTATAGATTGTAACCACAATGTCCACATTCTCTTTGTGCAGGCACAGATGTTTGACAGCTGAACAAGCCGATTTTTTTTGGTATATTATAGTTTTAAGAACAAGTTACTGTAATTACGCATAAAATCTCTATATTAACAAACAAAACTTTATGCCACAGTGGGAACATTTATATACCCACAGAAATAAAATGTTCAAAAGTAATATAACAGGTTTTGTTGTTAATTTTATTTTCGTAAATATTTTATACATCTAGATGTTATTTTACAGAAAAGTCTTACAAAAGTAAGAATTTAGTAAGCTATAACAACAAACACACAAAAATAAATACATAGATTGGTTTTCTTAATTTAGATTATAATAATGGAATTCAATTTCCCCAAAGTCGCTGCCGGTTCGTATGTATGGGAACCCCAGATGGGCCTTCCCAACCAACATCTGGCCTAAAACTGTCCAGATCTCGGACAGGTTTGAGGGACCACATCGGTTAGTTGATGTGGTCCTTGCTCTGACGGTTCCTATGCCCCTAGGACCAAACAATCGAATTAACCTGTTATCACCCACCTTGGGAAAAGATCTGCTTGTTTCGCAGCCTTGCCAAATGAGAAGATCGTAACATTTATGTCCACCTTTGGGGAGAAGATTCGTTCATTTGGCACCCGTTCCAAATGAGTGTAATGCAAAGTGTATTCTTTTAGTGTGTATTTACCTTTAGTGTGTTACAAAATGCATCTACTCTACTCAGTATGTGGGTTCTTTGCAAGCATTTATTAAAGATGAGTAGCTATATCTTTATTTGAATGCAATTCATTTGGGTAAACGCCATTTAGTATTTTAAACCATCCATTGTATTAAACAAGCAAATGCATTATTACTTCAGTTGTGCTTCATGCCTATTTATATGCATTAGCACTAGGCACTGAATTATGGGGCTTTATACTACTAGAAAGCAATTCATTTGTGGAATTTGCCTCCAGGTTATCACTGCTATCTATCATTATGACACAATTGCTGAATCATGTACAGTTCATCCTCAGTTGCCCCAAAAAGGCCTCCCATATCTTTCCTTATCAGTAGAAGCACAGCTGCAAGTATATAAAATGTTTTCAACTACGGAACATGTTTGGTTTTTTTTTTAGAGGAACAAAAAATTAGAAGTAGCATCTAAAAGTAGGGATTTTGGTTTAGGGTAAAGATTTCAGCTCCCTGTGTCCCAACACACAGGCAGGCTCACATCCCTATCCCTACAGGTTCCATTTTTTAACCAGGACCAACAATCTGCAAAATGTATTCTGACCAAAGGTTCCCATTTTTTATGTTCTGCAGTATTTAAGTGCACATGATTTTTGTGTAGCAATTAGGGAACTGAGACATTTCCTAAAGTTTGCTGACTATATGCCTAGTGTTCCCTTGTTATCTGTGTGGTCTAGATTTGCTAAGCTCATAAATTACCATCACAGTCATCCGACTAAGTTTCTGTTCTGCCTTTTTGATTGCGAGGTGACATTGAAGCAACAGCACGCTGATTAGTTCAGTATTATTCCTTCATAAAATCAAGCAACAATTCATGGTAGTCATTCACTTAAAGGCACTGCTATTTTGAGGCCTTTATAGCAACCATGGTTGATTGTATTCTTATGAGTAAAGACAAATACACAGATAAATATGGCTGTTGAGAACAACCTATGCCCAATTGTTTTACATAATATTAATATTTATTGTCATCTCTTTTGTGAGGCAAAAATATTTTTGAAACAAGTTGTTGTCTTCTTATTAATTGTGAGTTTCTTTTAGAGTCACAGAAATACATACAGAATACCACATCAGAAAGTGATTGGAATCCTGTTTATATATGTTTATATATGCCCATTTAACAAGCCTTCTATTTAAACAGCATTTGTAAGATGTTGTAATATATCTTCTTTCAGTGCCCCTATTAACATATTGAAGGTTAATGGAACCCACATAGTTACCCTCAGTATCTTTTACTTTGTAGGAAATGACAATGGCACAAAAAATCTATATTTATAAAAATCTATAAAATTCATATGTCTGTTAGCCATACTGCAGATATATAGAAACAGACCTTTCAGCTAAGTGATGCTGATTTTAAATGATATATTACTATTCAGATCTACTATCATGCTTGAAATATGAAGCTTGAGAGAAGCCTGAAAGGAATGTAGTAACCCAGCTTATCCTCAGGCAGCTTTATTTAATACTAGTTCTAACAGAGCACAAAATCGGCCACATAGTTTATGTCACCAAATTATTTGGCTAACAGCGATGTTGAAGTTCAAGGGGCCATTTTAATTTTACTTATTCTTTTTATTTTTTCTATTACCTAAAAGCAGCTTTCTAATAATTCTATAGCTCTTCATGTGTATGCCTTTAAGAAAAGAAGGGTTTGTTTCCTCCGTGATCTATTGCTGGACCAGAGGCAGACTTTTCCATAAGTCTACCCATATGTTTCCTATAAGCCTTACAGGCTCATATACAGTAGCTAGTAATACATTATGAGATACTTTAGGTACTTTTTCTAAAATCAAAAAAATATATAGGTATAAATAAAATGTCCAATTTTAAGAGGCTTCTAGGAAAAGTACAATCTCTTGATTGTTTGAAGTTATATATAATAAATGTTAAACCATTTTTAGCACTGGTGAAAGCCAAGAGCTTTTATTAGAAAGTTACATAGCCAGTGATAAGACCACACAGTTTTTTAGTGCCCTTGTGTGGTTTATATATGCCTTATGATTAGTGTAATGGTGCTTACATTAGGACCTTTGGTGTTACAGTGGTTAACCTCCCACCCAGGTTTTCTTTAAACAAACTTTGCTCCAGCCTTCTATCTTGTCACTTGAACACATTCTTTATAATCTTAAATGTATATTTTTCGTGCAGGGAGTATGCAGGTTCTATAGTTGCAGAAAAAATACTAGCCAGTGGTTCAGGGTTATATTTACCAAATCAAGCAGTATAAAAGTCTTCTTATTTTTTTGACTGTACAAGTATGTGTCCAACACAAGACTATCCCCATAGGAGACAGTTATGCTACTACCATGCAGTGTTACCTAACAGGTATATATAAAGTACTACTACCAGCATACTTTAAGAATAAAGGAAACCATCAGGATGCTGGTACTTGAAGTTGAAGTACAAAAATACCTGCAAGGCCAAAAGACCTGCATCTTCTTGTAAAGTGTGTTCATGAGCACCTATAGTTAAAGGAAAACTATACCCCCAAAATGAATACTTAACTAACAGACAGCTTATAGTATGTTAAGTCACCTATTAAAGAATCTCACCAAACTGGAATATATATATATCATTAAATATTGCCCTTTCACATCCTTTCCCTTGATCCACCATTTAGTGATGGGCTGTGTGCTCCCTCAGAGATCACATAACAGGAAGCAAAAGGCATAGCTCTGTCCATTCATTGGGTAATGGGGCCTAGCATGTATGTGTGCCTTGGCTTGTTTGTGTGCACTGTGAATCTTATGATCCTAGGAGGCAGCCCTTAATTCTTCAAATTACAATTTTCTATTTAGGAATACCCAATAGCACAAACTACTAAATAAGTATATTTTTATGAAAATTGTTTATTAAGACGAAGCAGGGTTTTACATATGAGCTTGTTTATGCAATGTATTTTATAGAGACCTGCATTGTTTGGGGGTATAGTTTCCTTTAATTCTCTGAAGGCAATGCTAAATAATCTGATATTATTCCCGACTGCCCAATATAACATATTCTAAGTGCTCGTACAAGTGCTTTACGAGTGATTGCCATTTGGAAGTTTGGCATCCACATTTCCAATCTACAATTTCCTGAAAGCACTTGCAGTTTTGTTTTATGTTGGCAAGTTAAAAGGCAAGTGATAGGAAAGAAACCAGATTCACAGTTGACTCTGTACAATTCTCCATTTCCTAACAAAGATTGTGAAGTTCCAAGTACAGTAAAGGTGGCCATACACGCACGATAATATCGTACGAAACCTCGTTTCGTACGATATTCGGTGCGTGTATGGTATGTCGGCGAGTCGACCGATATCGCAGGATATCGCCCGACTCGCCGATCGGACCAGTTTGAAAATTTTGATCGGGCGCCATAGAAGGCACCTGACCAAAGTCTCCCTTCAGCGCTGAATCAGCAGAAGGAGGTAGAAATCCTATTGTTTCTACCTCCTTACCTGCCGATTCAGCCCTGAATGGTGTGTGGCGGATCTGACGATGTTTCGTGCGACCAATGGTCGCACGAAACATCGTCAGATCGCCACGTGTATGGCCAGCTTTAGTTGTATAAATAAATCTACAATTAACTCTGGTAATAGTATGGCTGTAAACATTGTACTGTACCTATTAAAAAGACTTAGCTATTTGTTATAAAGTGACAGGATATTGCACAGTATTATATTATGTGACTATATATAATTTCCCTGTTTAATCATACATGATTAATTATGCTTTTAATGCTTCTTAAAGCATGATAAATGAAGGCTCATTAAGTACTGCTTTGATTATGTGACTTCTGCTGATCTTGGCTTCTAATGCTGTATCACGGCTTTCTACAGCATTCTCTGACCTCAGGGAGGGGATGAGTCTAAAAATTCCAAGTCTTAGGAAATGTTATCTCCAAGTGGTATTTTTATTTTAGCAGGTCACTAGTAGAACTGGAGGGTGATATCTTGTAACTTGGAAGGTGCATGTTTTATGATGACAAGTCAAAATTTTATTGAAATAGGTTGGCCCAGCACTCAGACTACCCGCAGTGACCTTACTGATGAGTTGGCATTTCAGAGAGGAATGTGGGTAGTACAGCAGGCACCACTGGTTTTATGTTACTTCTGAGTGCTAAGCAGAATGCTTTCCTTCATTAATTTTCTTTCTTTTCAGTTGCACATTACAGTGTTAGTAATGTAGTTGAAAAGTCTTACGCAAATTGATTTGATTATAAAGCCAACAAAGCTTTTAAAATCCGTCTTGCCCCATGCATATAGAACAAACTTTCATGCATTTTCAAGTGTAATATAATGGTCTGAAAGTTAACATCATCGTACATTTTACCTTATCGAAAGTCAGTATTCAGGTCAGTAGAAATTTCCTGTTACAAAATGTCAGACTAGCAGCTAAATTATAAACCTATCTGCTGTTGAACTGTGGGACAAATCATGGCGAGTGCGACTATAGGCTACACCACATGGGAGATATTTGAAGAGATTTTGTGTGTCATACTTTTAGCTGACCCCCAAAGTTTTGTTACACAACAGCACACAACAGTATAAGATTAGGTCCCCTATCCTGTAATGTAAAATCTGATCAGATGGTGTATTGTTTCTTGTATCTACATCTTACAGTCAATCATGCCAGAGGAGCTGCTGTAAGATGCTATTGGGTGGGTGGGGGGCTGTTCTGTGTGCTTGAAATGCCAGGGCCTATTTTGAATCACAAAAAAGGTTGTCAGAAAGTGTAGCATGCAGTGTTCCAATTTGGTTATGAGCGATGGCAAATCTTTAATGCAGTTCATTAGAGAACTGACAGTAACTTGAGTATCGCCACTCACAAAATAATATTCTTGCATTCTTTACTCAGTGCCTGTGCCAGACATAATCCTGTGCCAAAGCAGGCATTTTGCCAGAAGCTTGGTACAATTTTAGTAACGTACAGTGATCTATTTACACATGTGTAAAGAGATTGTACGTCTCTATGAGTAATGCACTAATGCAACAATATGGAAATGCAGTTTATTATAAGGTTGTAATGCCAACTTAACCATTTTCATAAATGTACATTTTTATAATATATGCTGTTCTCTTTTGACCCCCCACCTGTTATTTATATTGCTTTCTGGTTGCTGGGGTTATCTACACCTGGCAACCAAAAACAGTATTATTCTGAGGCCAGAATGTTATTGTTATTACTATTTGTATTGCCTATCTTTCTGTTCAGCCCCCTGCTACTCATCCTCCAGTCTGTTGTCATAACCACTGAATAGTGGCGGTGATGAGTGGAAGCCTAGTAACCAGATAAAGGTTTACATTCCAAACATGAAAAAAAACCAATACGCAAGACTAAAAGAATAATTTCATAGCATGCATGTTAAAAGAATCTTTAAATTTCAAGTAAATGATTTGGTAAAATATATTCTTTTCTGCATTCAGTTTTACTATGGGGCACATTTACTAACCCACGAACGGGCCGAATGCGTCCGATTGCGTTTTTTTCGTAATGATCAGTATTTTGCGATTTTTTCGGAAATTATCGCAACTTTTTCGTTACCAATATGATTTTTGCGAAAAAACGCAAGTTTTTCGTAGCCATTCCGAAAGTTGCGCAAAATCTGGCGATTTTTTCGTAGAGTTAAAACTTGCGTGAAACGTTGCGCCTTTTAAGTTTTAACGCTACGACAAAGGCGCAACTTTTCGCGCAAGTTTTAACGCTATGAAAAAATCACCAGATTTTGCACAACTTTCGGAATGGCTACGAAAAACTCGCGTTTTTTTCGCGCAAATCGTATTGGTAACGAAAAAGTCGCGATAATTTCCGAAAAGTCGTAAAAAATCGCAAAAAATACGAAAAAGTCGCAAAATGTTCGTTTTCCAATCGGAATTTTTCCAATTCGGATTCAAATTCGTGTCTTAGTAAATCAGCCCCTTAGTGTGTTATACATGCTATTTTGGGGACTCATCTTTATTTATAATGCTCTATTTATATATCAATCAACGCACCAGAGGTCACCCCTTTAGATTAGAGGAACGGAGCTTCCATTTGAAGCAGCGTAGGTGGTTTTTCACGGTGAGGGCAGTGAGGTTGTGGAATGCCCTTCCTAGAGATGTGGGAATGGCAGATTCTGTTAATGCCTTTAAGAGGGGCCTGGATGAGTTCTTGAACAATCAGAATAATCAAGGCTATTGTGATACTAATATCTACAGTTAGTACTAGTGGTTGTATTTATAGTTTATGTATGTGAGTGTATAGATTGGTAGGTGTGGGTTAGGTGTGCTGGGTTTACTTGGATGGGTTGAACTTGATGGACACTGGTCTTTTTTCAACCATATGTAACTATGTAACTAACTATGTAACTGGCACGTTTTACCTAGCTGCAGAAATTGTTCATCATTTACATCAGTCCCTGTCCCAGGGGGCCTTACAATCTGAGGTCCTAATCACATTCACACATTCTAGGATCAGTTTAAGCTAAAGTGGAGTACCTGAGAGGCCATTGCAGATATGTGCAGAACATAAACATACCGTGCAAGGCAGAAATGCCAACCAGTGAGACACCCTGTGACCCTACCTTTCTCATTCTAAAACTCATTCTAATATCTAGGATTTCTGCTTAAGTAAACATTGTACAGATTGAGGCCATAATTTATATAGTATAGTTTCTGTTCAGAATACTTTCATACCTCCTAACAGTCCCAGTGTGGGTGGGATAGGTCTGATTTACAGACCTGAAAAGTGTCAGGAAGACTGCCTAAATGTAGAGTAGACTGGGAATATTGGGGGAGTAGTTGGAATAAATGAGCTTGGCTTGGATGGGATGCAGGGAGGCACAGATATTACATTTTACACTGACTTAATTGACAGAAGAGCATATATTTATTTGGGCTCTAAACAGAACCTTTTTTTCTGTAATAAAACAGTACCTCGCACTTGATCCTAACTAAGATATAATTAATCCTTGGAGGCAAAACAATCCTATTAGGTTTATTTAATGTTTAAATGATTTTTTAGTAGGCTTAAGGTAGGGATAGACAAATTATAACAGACCCCAGAAAAAAACCCTAAACCTAAGCCTTCTGGATAACAGGTCCTATACCTGTATTAACATTTTTTGTTTTTGTATACAAAATTGTTGGTAAACATTGAGTTGGGTAGTTTGTATACAGAAGGGTTCTTTAGACACTCTGGATTCAGTAAAGCCCAGCTGATACAGTGTAATTTAATGAGCAAGTATATTTTTACTGTTAGCTTTCCAGACTAATTCGTTTACAACATGTCAGACTTCCAGTGTTATATGTGTCTTTTGCATCTATTTGGAGCAACATATGATGATGATGATCCTGTGGTGATCGAAACGCGTAGATGGTATGCTGAAATAAATCACTGACTTGATTGATGCTGTAGCTGTGAGTGCTTTCTACTGTTGAGTTTGAGATATATATATATATATATATATATGATTTAAGCTGGCCACATACTTTAAGATTTTTAAAAGATCGTAGGACCAAGCTTATCCTGAAACGATCATGTTAAAGTATGGTTTGTCCATCAATGGTCAACGACCATTTCAAGCAATAAAGTCTAGTTGAAGCTAGGACAACTACCTTTTTGATCCTGCAAACAATTGACAATGGACAAATTTTTTTGTTAACAACAACATTCTCAAACCTGCCCAATCAATTTTTTGACCAATATCGGATGAAAGATTGCTAGATGTACGATCGCTTGGTGCACATTAACCTTACAATAATTTGACGGGTCTGTCATATTGCACTGAAATTGGTCGTTGAATAGAGAAAAATGATCACATGTGTGGCCAGTTTATATTGAGTGTTTAGCAGGTCATTATCAAAAACTCTAGGTTGACCCTTAAGATGGCCATACATGGAAAAATCTGCTTTGAGGTGGCCGAACGATAAGATCAGATTAACGGGATGCAGGCCATTGGGGCGTGAATTGCATCAGTGAGCCAATGCACTGCTCATCACCACTGGATTTTTAAACCTGCTCAGTCGACATCTGGGTGATTTTCGTCCATATATTGGTCGGGCAAACCCATCTGAGGGACCCATACATGGGCCAATAAGCTGCCGACACAGCATTTATCAGCCCTTGTAAGAGCTGCTTTAGGCTACCACCAGGCAAGGCATTTTCTTGGCCTGTAGATAATGCTCTGTGTGTCTTCACCTATGCTGACGCCTTGCTCCCCATGCTAACAATTATTTAAAAGTTGAATGTTTGTTAACTGACTTTTATACCTAAGGTACACTGCTTTATCTAATAATTTCAGATTGGTATCTGGGGTTAAGCTGCAGATGGCGAAAATTGTGCATTATTACTGTTTTGCAAGCCTTTTGCCTAAATACCATGATTGTATTGATAAACGATATCTCCCAATGAGTTTATTACTGCCTGTAGTGACTTGAGCAGGTTCATAAGGTTGCATGTTATTGTTATTAGTCTCTGTATATCTGATCACATTCCTGCAAACATAGATGCTGTTGATGCAAAGATAGTAACTATAGTAATATTTTTTTTCTTTTACTCCTCTAACAGGTTTAAAGCTTCGAGATTGCTTAATGGATAATGAAAAGTTTACAGATTTTCTCCTTAAAAATATAAGCCTGCCTGCTGTTGCAGTTGAAGAGATAATGAATGCTCACCTAAAACCAGAACAGGTAACAAAAAAAAAAAAAAAAAAGCAGGATTATTAAAATGGTCTAGTCCCTGAGGATATAACAGTTAAATTAAAGTGGCCATAAATGCACAACTAAAATTGTACACATTGTTGTGCATCTATCTGTACATATATGGTGGGCCACTGTTCCTAATCAATATTTGTGTACTATAGATATTGGTTGGGGGTCTACATTTGCAGCCTACAAAGCCTAGGGCAGCCCCTGCAGTATTTACACCTCTCTAACACAGTTCTGGGAAAAAAGCAAAGTAAATTTACATCCCAAGTACATACAATATTATATACATGAAGTCCTGCCAGATAAAAGGAAATATAATGTTCCCGCTAACAGTCTGGTTTCATATTACAGCCATTACTAAAAGTGGCTTAGTGATTAAGTTTCTGAAATCTGACTAAAATGAACTTACAGAAGATTTGATTCCTTCCGTCAGCTCTTAAGTTCTCTGATCTTCAAGCACTGAGACTAGAACTGTAAGATGTATGGTTATGGGACTCCTGTCTGAAACATTCTATATACAGCTCTGAGGCATATTATATATACATTATTAATATAAAGATTTTAGCTCTACAATTCGGTTCTGAGAAACAAAGGTTTTGCAAGAACATGGTCACAAATAGTTACACAGTTATATCTTTCAAAGTGTAGTCTAAAAAATATTAACATAATATTTTACTATAGGTTTTGGTGTCAGGCTTCCAGATACATCTGAAGGACCTCTGCAATAGCACACGGCTAGCAGAATATGTAACAATTCACAATGAAGTGGTTGCGAATCTTAGCCAAAAGATAATCTGTGCTCTTCCAGAAGAAAAGCTTAACCTGCTGGAACAGGAATTCCGTTCCAATGTTGACCTTCTAAAGCCCATTACAGTAAGTAGACAGAGATTTACTGGAATGATTTACTAATAGGCCTATATACAGTATGTAGGACTTTTACAATAACCATATTATTACAGAGTAATTCTACCATTTCACAGAATATATCTAATGTTATGTCATTTAAAGAGATACTGATGCCAAAAATTAAACCTTTTTTACATCTATCAAAACATTGTCTTTGTAACCTATTTATAATTTTGCCTTAAAAGTATTTGCCCAATGCTTTTACATTACCTATCAGATCCTCCCTGTTCCCTTTAACAGGGGGCTGCCATATTTGTCAGTTAGCATTAGAAGCTGTAACCGTCTGGCTGAGAAGGGACAGTCTGGTTGGCAAAACAGTCAGGTTTAGGAACTTCAAGTAACAATAACTTACAAAAGCAAGCCTATTGGTGAAAACATGACCTATAGGTAACTTTAAATGTACATTCATATTTTGAAGGGTAATTTTTTAGTGACAGTATCACTTTAAGATAAAAAGAGATACCTATCTAACTTTATACATTTTCTTAACTATATCCTAGTTTGATCTGTGGCCCTTTCTTCATCAAGTTCCAGCATAGTTTAGTTATAGTTAGGTAGTATTTACTTAAGCTAAAGTGTAAACTTTGTGTCTTTTTTAGGTTCAACTGCTACGTATACGTTTTATATATATACTTTTTGGGATTTATTTATTTTGTAAAATGTTGAAATGGTATTAGCATGGTGGTAATAAACAGCTGTAAGCATGGGTTATCCAAGGTCACAGAGCTTAGAAGTACTTAGCCTTTGATAAGAAAGCCACTAGCTGTTTTTGCTCACATCCTGCACTGGACATGTGGGTTGTGTGGCTAAGATAAGCCTTCTCAATACATTGAGAGCTCTAGGTGCATGGCTGTATCCCAGCCACTCACTGATCAATCTCCATTTTGATGCATTGCAGATTCACATTAAAGGCACTTGTAAATAAACAGGTGTAAAATAATTATAAATAATTACAATGAACGACAATGCTCCAGATCCTATGATCAAACTCAAAAAAGTATTTTACTCTAGAAAACATAATCAATACTGAGTAAAATTGTACAGTCTTTAACCATTTGATGTATTAGTAATTATCAACTAATTGTTCGGCACTTACAGATCCAGAAAAAGTATAAAGAAAGATAAAAACAGACTAACACCTTCTTATTTGTATTTGCCAGGAAATGGCATTTAATGTTATTTGCTTGTCTTTATGAAACCAAATTAAGCACCATATTTTTAGACATAAAATATTTAATTCGCAACTGTTAGATCCAGAGAAGGGAACTCTTCATATTGTAGCCTTACATATAGTAGGCTTTTTGTTAACATTAACAGAAAAATGCAAAAGTTTTGTTTTGCCGTGAATTTGGATTAACAATAATTTAGTTAATGTCACGTTACATACAGTACTGTCTTATTTAAAATAGCATTCCTTAATTTTTGTCGCTATGGCAAATGTCATTGCAATATTTTGTAGCTTTCTGCATGGGTATCCAGATAACAGATCCCATGTCTGAGTAATATTATTTTTAGACTTTTCATTTCAGTAAACCAGCAAAGTAAAAATACATAAATCATTTCCCTGCAGATACCTAGTAGATCTTGATGAAGATATGATATTCATGATGTAAAGCAATTCAAAGCAATCCTTTATATGAATATCTTTGGGGAAATCAAAACACACAACATATACTATCGTTATTGCAGCTAATCTTTTTCCATGCCAGTAAGCCACTATTTAAAATGCAGACATTAGCAATTTACAGTTGTGGGCTGCCGCTTGGTCACATCATGTGCTTTTGTCACTTGTGAAGTTCTTCACCACATTAGTCATTCTGCAGTGGCTTCCGAGAAACCATTAAGTAACACACTGGTTGACAACACGAAAGCCATTGTTTTCTCTTCTGACATAATGGCTACACGCGTCTTCCAAAAAGGTTCAGACAAAACATTTCCTTGTTACTAAACCTTTCAACTTGTGTGATGTGTTCTTGTGATCATAGTTAACCTTTGAGTTTCTGAGACATATGACATTATTGGCATACAGACTACAGCTGACCACACACAAACTGAGACCATTTTTGGACCGTATGTGCGAACTAGCACACCTTATTATATTAAGCCTTTGATACTTTATGGAACTGGCACTGTAATGACTGAATCAAGCCTATAAACAATTTAATGTTCTTAAACATTAGACTTTCCTCTATACTGGCACATTTCCTCTGGTTGTGTATTTATTTAATATATTCTAAAAATATTTTAATGGAGAAAGGTCATAATATTGCAAAAAAAAATCTAAAGCATGGACTTTGCAACATAATGTCACAGAAGTGCAGGTATGTCTTTCTATCTAAAAATGGAAAATTTCTCATAGCTGCACATGCTTTTCCCATTGAAGTAAATGGAAACTGCAGGAGGCAGTCATGGGCATTTCTCCACTGGTGGAGATTCCACTATGTGTGACATTAGCCTAAAAAGAGAAGGCAAGCTTTAATACTGACCACAATTTATTTTCATATTCACTGTTGATATTGCATAATATCTTAGGCCACCAATACGTGTTTGGGCATATAATATGAAACACTGGTTTATCCAATAGTTGTATGTTGAAACCTTCAGTCAAATGACACATCCAGGCTTCACACTGATGTTTGTGCTTTATTATAAATAATGCTAGCAGTGTTTGTAACATTTCACCATAGAAATATGTTTTATTTTTGTACAACAGATTTTTGGTACTCCTTTAAATTAAGTGTCTTTCTCTTTGCACCTTTGCAGAAAGAATTCTCATCCAAGTCTTTTCCATTTTTGAAAGACATCACAGATAGCCTGTTGCACAGCCTGGCAGACCTTGCCAAAGAGGTTAGTATTGGATATCAATGTTAAGGGTATGGTTTGAAGCTCATATACCAATATTCATTATTGTAGCACTAATTTGGCCAGTGCTTCTTGGCGCAGGGATCTTTTTATGCAGTGGGTGACTTTCATTAAATGATAGCAGTTTAAATAAAATACACACTAGATAAAATACAAATGGGCAAACTACAACACTCCAGTTGTTGCAGAGTTACTCCCAGAACTCCATTAGAGCAGAGTTGTTGGACTTTCTAAGGTCCCATATCTGTTCAAGGACCCCTTCCAGTCTAGCAAAGTTAATAAAACAGACAAAACAATCAAACCTAATTAATACATTATCTAAAACTTTATACAAGGCTATATATTAAGCTGGGATTTGGTGACATTCAAAACTATGACAAACTGTCTTGCTTATAATGCCACAAATGGTGTACTTGAATATAACAGAATCACCATTAATGGGACACTAGTAGTTTCAAGAATCACCACTCTCTCTTCCTAATTTTATATATTTTAGTAAAATCAGGGAAATACATTATGCATTAAATATTATCAGGACCACAAAAAAAATGTAAAACTTAAAAATGAGGTGATGTAATATTGAGTTCATATTTCATAAACCAACCACTGGTAATTCAATTACTTATATAGGTAAGACACCACATTGACCAAAGTGGGTAAACTATATATGCTCATAAAGCCCTGCACAACATTCAGTTAAAAAAATCATCTTTACTAAAAATACATTAAATGCTATATTAATCTTATACAAATAGCCTAAGATTTCATGGAGAAGCCTAGGATTAAGTGCTGGGTAAGGCTATTTGTATGGCGTTAATATAGCTTTTTAAGCAAGTATTTAAAATAATGGTGAATTTTTAACCTTAAGTTATGCAGGAGTTTATGATGAGGATGTAAAATTGAGGTTGTACTGTATACATATATATTTATAGAATTACACAAGAGGCCACACCAGTTGTATTCTCGTATGTCGTGATAAACACACATATCCATACTCTTTTAACCTACTAAATAATTCACAGAATGAAGTATTTTCTGGAGCCTGTAAAGACAAGTCTAATGACACATGAGGATCTTATTACATCTGTTTCCGCTAACATACTGGAGCTCTGAACTAGGGCAAAGAGCAAAAAATATGATGCAGAAAGCATTCTATCTTATTTCTTGCTGAGGTGGCTGAATAACTGCAGTAAAATAACACTGGCAGTTGCCCAAGTGTAGGCGTTCACTCAGTTCTCAGGCTGTGAAGGAAACATCGGCTTTTTCTTTCCATTGTACTGGACAGAATGTGCTGTTTATGTCTGGATTCATCTTCTTGTTTCTTTCTGTTTACTAGCAATATCTGTTTGGATGGCTGTTTGCAGCATTTGCAAATACCCCACTTACAAAAATAGCTTACCATGACAGGGACAGTATTAGTATGCATATTGCCCTAAAGGTCTTTTGTACATTGTCCATCTTTTATATGACCAGTCATTAAACACATACATTTAACATTCCTACATTTGAGTTAATCCATTTGCTTGTCAGACAGCCCCTGAGACTGTTTGTTATAATGGCTTGGCATTTTCTGAGTTTTCTCATACACTTTGCTTGGTAACATAATATAAACCATTCACCCTTAAGGGCAAAGACACGAGGGGCAATTAGTCTTGCACATTAGCCTATGGTGGCTAAATCAACTCTATTAGTCGCTGAGATTGTAGTTGTGGCAACTAATAGCCCCATGTCTCTTCACCCTAGTAAGGGAATTTTTAACCATCCTCTCTTAATATCCTCGCTTATATATGTATATATTGGTTTTTGGAGTAGTTGTTAATTGTATAGAGATTCCCTTCCATTGATATTTATGTCTATTAATGCAGGAAAGTGAGTATATATGAGACAAATGTAAAGCAGGAGTGGTCCAAGTATAAAGTACATTGTTATATTTACGTTCCTACTATTTTAGGTCATGACCATGAAGAGTTGGGCAGAAATGAGACAAGAGGTGATGTTTCTAACCAGTGGCAATGCCACAGCTTCACCAAGCACTTTATACCAAGCGGTCTCACGTATTGTGTGTGGCCACCCTGAAGGAGGAGGACTAAAGATTAAGTCTCTCAACTGGTATGAAGATAATAACTACAAGGCACTTTTTGGTGGAGGAGAAGGAGATAATAGCACTGATGAAGACTCACAAGTTGCTTATGACAACTCTACAAGTATGTCAATATCTTCCTTTTCTTGTTTTCATATGTTTATGTCAGTAACGCCATGGTCAGTGTAAAACTGAAAGCCATAAGAATGTCTACTATCTAGAAAAATAATCTGTCTTGAAAATAAGTGTCAAAGTGTGTAATACCGATCGGTTAGCAGATTGGCTATACATGTAAAGACACTAGTTAGGATCATTATCCATTATCACTATTATTCTTCCTTTATCATGTATAAACAGAGAGATATTTGGGTCATTAAAAAAAAAGATAAGGTGCAAAGTTTTTTGCACATTTGTGATTGCACTTATTTTCATTCCTGAGGAATTATTTTCGGATAAATAAAATATAAAATGTTTAAGTATGTTTGAGACATTTATAATATTTTAACAGGATAATTAGCACAATAAACACACAAGCAGCAAACAACATTTTTTAGCTTTTAACCTTTTCCATTGCCTGTTCCAGTTATATTTTTGTTACATTGTGTTAATATGCTGTTCATTCTTCCAGCTCCATATTGCAATGACCTGATGCAGAACCTGGAATCCAGCCCACTCTACAGGATGATCTGGAGAGCACTGAAGCCTTTGCTTGTTGGCAAAATCCTTTATACTCCCAGCACTCCAGCCACACAAATGCTAATGTCTGAGGTAGGCCCCTTCATTTAACAATAAGAGGCTCTGTTTTCAGCCATCTTGCTGAGTTCATCTCATGTGCATTTATGCCTCTCAACTGAAGTCTGTGAAATTGACAGTTTTCCATATGAGACTTTCTCAGTGATGTAATACTTAGTTATATTATGCACAATGAGAAAAAGAAGTGACAGGGCTTTCTTTGTGTTGTACCCAGTATTCTGTTTGATTAATACTGTCTTTTCACATGCACTAGAACATTTTGTTTTGTATCCTAGCTGAGCATGTTGTGCATGTGACCAAGGTGATTTAGTTTCCTGGTAAATGGCACTTTGTTAAACATTTCAGACAATGCAGCCAATATTTACATCCGGTAATGTGACTTGTGTTTACCACTCATGCAAACCTGCATGATCTCTCTCATATACTGCAAAATTTTTTCAATCTAATACAATTATGGACTAGCATATTCTTTAAAACCCTTTAGACAACAATATTAGCAAATATATTATATGGATAATAAACTCTAATAATGAGAGAATGCCTGAGTTTGTTTTGATGGTATCAGAGCTGTTTTAGATAATGATGTTACCTAAAACTGAAATGTAATGTGAGCATTCACTTCATGACAGGTCAACAAAACGTTCCAAGAGTTGAGTGTTTTCCGGGATCTTGGAGCAATGTGGGAAGAGGTCCGACCACAGATCAAGAACTTTATGGAAAGCAGTCAGGAGATGGACCTTATCAGGGTGAGTTGTGATAACATGGTGCCTACCATGGCTGCTTTTAATGACTGACTGATGGGGCTAAAACGAGACAGATATTTTTAGCTGCTGGCTGTTGAAATGAAAATGGTTTTAAATGACTTGGAAAGGTCTGATTTTTTTTCCTGAGCCACTGTAGCAATAGTGTATAGACTGAATCCTAGCTCTGCATTTCACCTTAACAACACTGTTGTATAGTTTATATATATCTAAAGTGCAGAAGACCTAGCTCTCAGTCTCCACAGAAAAAAATAATTTAGCTTTAGAAATACAGTATATCATTGGCATAGAAATTTGTTAAAGTAGAAATTTGTTAAAGGTTATGTAAACCAGTAGTTTGAAATATTTCTTAGAGTGATAGTTATTATCGTCTGAATCTCTTTGAAAGGCTCTATTTTAAAGCATACTGTGACAAAGCATATTCTTTCATTGTTCCCTATGTTTTTTTCTTTTTGTACAGGAATAGGAGGCTTTATCTTGTGAGAGTGGCCAATGGCCAGTGATATAGCTTAGACATCCATACATTTATCATGTTCATGAAATACTGCACTGACATAGGTCACCTTTTCAGCATCAGTCATATTAAATTGCGCATCACCATAAATAAAATCACTCGTAAATAAAGCCATTTATATTGTTTGTGTGATTTATCATGCCAACAAACCAACACCTATGAGCTGGCAGAATGATTTCTGAACAATATTTAACTTTATTCATATTTAAGGGGGTTGTTCACCTTTGAATTAAATTTTAGTATGAAGTAGAGAGTAATATTCTGGGGCTATTTGCTATTGGTCTTCGTTTTATATTATTTGTGGTTTTCAAGTTATTTTACTTTTCGTTTAGTAACTCTCCAGTTTGGAATGTCAGCAGCTATCTAGTTGCTAGGTTGCAAATTGCCTTAGCAACTAGGGAATGCTTTGAATCAGAGACTGGAATATATGTACAGGAGAGGGCTTGAATAGAAAGAAAAGTAATATAATGTAACAATAACAAATACAAATGTTTGGCTGCAGGGGTCAGTGACCTCCATTTGAAAGTTGGAAAGAGTCAGAAAAAGAAGATAAATAATTAAAAAACTATAAACAATAATTGATGAAGACCAACTGAAAAGTTGCATAGACTTGACCATTCTATGACTTACTAAAAGGGAACATAAAGGTGAACATCCCCTTAAATTGACCTATGCATAATATACAGTGTGTTTACAGTAAATGATTAATGCAGACAATTATTGGCAGTTGCTACTATTATTGCATGTTTTACAAATAAACATAGAAAAACAGATTGTTATTATGTGATTTAGTGTTTGAGATTCTATAAAAGGGCAGCTATCATATTAAGTGGCTGAATCTATATGTTTTCTGTAGACTCTCTTGACCAACAAAGGAAGTAAAACATTCTTGGATCAACAACTCAACTCAACAGGGTGGACAACTGAGAACATATCCAGGTTTCTAGCCAAAGAAACAGCAGATGTGGAGACTGAAAATGGGCCATTTTATTCTTGGAGAGAAGCTCTGAATGAGACTGACCGTGTTGTCCTGACTTTGTCACGCTTCATGGAGGTTTGTACAACATAAAGCCTTATTTATTTGCATACCTGGGACTGCTTATTTACCTGCTTGCTTACCTGAAAATTTCTTAGCTAATGCAAGAAGCTTGTTTTAGTTCTAAAAGCAAATAACAAATGAATCAGCCTTGGCAAATGTTTGTAAGAAATCTCTGTGAAAAATATATATATATAGACCTAGGTGCTTGCATTCTTTTTTTTATACCACACTTTATTCCCTTTGATAATAACATTTCTAGGTGTTTTGGAAACACTGAAAAAAGTTGCAAAGAATAAACATCATTCTTATGATGCTAAAGTATATTTATCTATTTATTATAATATATTTAAACAGTTCTGTCAGTGCTTTACAAACGCCACTATGTTTGAACAGTTTTTCATTTGCTGATAAAATCATTGTCACATACATTTAAGACAGATGTATGAACTATGTGGTTTTTATGATATATGTGTCCCAGTAATATTTTTACCATATAGTTTACAAAAGCATGAGAGTACAATAGTCTCAGACTGCCACCAGCAGCATGGTGACTTTCTTCATCTAACACTATTTATTGTCTACTCTATGCCACACTGCAATTATGTTTCAAAATATGATGTACATATAAAGTGCAACCATTTTAAAATAAACAAAATTATATATTTCCAGTGTGTCAACTTGGACAAGTTGGAACCTGTGGCTACTGAAGAAATGCTCATTGATAAGTCAATGGAACTTCTAAATGAGAGGAAATTCTGGGCTGGAATTGTGTTTATGGATATGCCTGAAGAAGAAACAGAGCTCCCACACCATGTCAAATATAAGATACGAATGGATATAGATAATGTGGAGAGAACCAACAAGATTAAGGATGGGTGAGTAGAATAAATGTTGTTGACACTTAACGAGAGCTCACAGTACATCACGAAAATGTAAATCGCCGGTGGGATAGCATACGCAGTGGCACGATTTCAGTGAAATCGCGGAAGTTTCCTCTCAAGGCAACGACTAATCTCCCCGTGTGCCAGAGCCCTTACTGAACTTTCACATGATCAATGCTGCACTCAATCAGATAGAAATCAGTAATGTATAACCAAGGTTCCTGATAAAGTGCATACAGGTCAGGCAAGGAGAACAAATTTTGAACTTATATAGAAAGTTATATTATGGAACAACTGAACCACTATTAAATTACTTATCTTAGTTCCTTTTCCATTTCAAGATTTTATAGCAGATGAAATAGTTTGTGACAGTTGCCCTTACTATAACCTGAGAGCATGTCATGCCATTTCCCTATCTATATGATAATACAATTAAGGCTTTCATTGATAGACATACATAAATATGATTTGCTGGCCTGAGCTTTGAATATCCCCCAAATATTATGTTTTGAGAATGATGGTAATTGCAGGGGCTCACCATAATAGTTTGTGCACACTCTGGGCCATGTAAAAGCAGACTTTAATGTAACTTATGGCAATGTTTCGGACTTGATAAATGGTCCTTTATCAAGTTGAAAAAGCACTTAACCACCTTTCCAGCACTGATGTTGAGGCTTGAATTACAGAAGACTTCTCCAGAACAGATTATTTTTGCTAGTAATGCTGTTTTACATGTCTCATTATACACGTATGCCATCTTGATTAGAATATAGCTGTTATACTTTATATTCATACTTCTTTTAAGGTACTGGGATCCCGGTCCTCGTGCTGACCCATTTGAAGACATGCGATACATCTGGGGAGGATTTTCTTACCTTCAAGATGTTGTTGAACAGGCTATAATCAGAGTACAGACTGGGGTAGAGAAGAGGACTGGCATCTATGTTCAACAGATGCCCTACCCTTGCTATGTAGATGACATGTGAGTATATTAGGTGTTTATAATGCAGATCTTGTATATCTATGCAGCCTGAAGGGCCATTAAGCTGTTGTGTGGCCCTGCAACATATTTCTGAGTGCACACTT
The DNA here is from genome assembly GCF_000004195.4 of Xenopus tropicalis. Lineage (NCBI taxonomy): Eukaryota > Metazoa > Chordata > Amphibia > Anura > Pipidae > Xenopus > Xenopus tropicalis. The sequence continues at coordinate 120,049,289 of NC_030677.2, read as the reverse complement.
AATATGACTAATATAATCTAACCCACAGCCTTATATTCATAAAATAATAACTATCTATTGATGTTTTGGTTTTAGATTCCTAAGGGTTATGAGCCGATCAATGCCATTATTTATGACCTTAGCATGGATATATTCTGTCGCTGTAATCATCAAAGGCATTGTCTATGAAAAAGAGGCTCGTCTCAAAGAGACCATGAGGATTATGGGATTGGACAATGGCATCCTGTGGCTGAGTTGGTTTATCAGCAGTCTGATCCCCCTTCTTATGAGTGCTGCACTCTTGGTGTTGATTCTGAAGGTAACAGAATAAATCTTTGGGTAATGTAGGGCTATACATGTGTAATTAATTTATTTATATATTAAATATAAAGGACATATGTCCATTTAGTAGGTGGCATAGCTTGGAATAGCATTATGTTGATATATTTCATATTGATTATTGGACTGACTTCTTGCTTTGCCTTTCTCAGACAGGAAACCTACTACCTTACAGTGATCCCAGCGTAGTGTTTGTTTTCTTGTCTGTCTTTGCGGTGGTGACCATCTCTCAATGTTTCCTGATCAGCACAATATTCTCCAGAGCCAATTTAGCAGCAGCCTGTGGCGGAATTATCTATTTTACACTATACCTTCCTTATGTCCTGTGTGTTGCTTGGCAAGACTATGTTGGCTACACGCTAAAGATTTTTGCTGTAAGTATTTTTTTTTATGTAGCTTTCTCTTTGCCATCCTGACTCCTGTTTATTTCCATGTATACACCACTTATGCAGATCAGAGGTTTGCTAATACATTTTGCATTCAGGCTAATCCTAGTTTAATTGAAAATGAACAAGACATGTACATATTTTCCTTGCAGAGTTTTCTGTCCCCAGTTGCTTTTGGGTTTGGCTGTGAGGTCTTTGCACTGCTTGAAGAGCAAGGCGTTGGTGTGCAATGGGATAACCTCTTAGAAAGTCCATTAGAGGAAAACGGGTATAACATCACTACTTCAGGCTTCATGATGCTCTTTGACACCCTTTTGTATGGAATTATGACCTGGTACATTGAAGCAGTCTTTCCAGGTAAGATGAAGTTCAACTTTAAATCATATTTACATAACAGTCAAAATGTTTGCTAAACAGTACAAAATAATTTTGTTGAAAAAACTTTTGTAAAGTTTTGTTATTCTAAAATAAAATTTGGCTGCCAGTATATAATATTTTCATCCTGTTAATATTAAAAATGCTTATCTGTTGCTTACATGTTCAGGCCAGTATGGCATCCCCAGGCCATGGTACTTCCCATTCACAAAATCCTACTGGTGTGGTGAGGAATGCAAAGAATACAATCAACCACATACTGTTCAAAAAGGATCATCAGAGGGTATGTGTCATTATGTACGATTTCTTTTTTTTTTTTAAAGGTTTATTTTTCTTTTTATTGATAGTGAAATAAAATGTTAACATAAACAAACAGGTTACATATATGGATATGAGTGGTTGGTTACTTTACACAATACAAGTTGGTTATACAGCTTTGTTATCATGAGTACAGTTTTGTTGCAAGGTGTTAATACGGACGCGGTTCTTTTAAGGGGTGAGGGGCCCATTTGATTCACACCACGTGGCCCAGATTTTTTCAAATTTTCCGTGTGCCCCCCTGGTCTCATAGGTAAGTTTTATAAGGGGTAGGGCGGCGTTGACGAGTTGTTGCCAGAGTTCGAGCGTGGGTACACTGTTGCCCATCCATCTCATTATAATGGCTTTTTTGGCGTAGAATGTAAGGGATCTAAATCTTATTCTGGCTGCATTGGTGGGGAGCATATCCTCCACCGTGCCTAGGAGACAGGTTGTGGGATTGATGACATTGGGTAGCGCTAGCACTGTTGAGATAGTGTCCATCACAGCAGTCCAGAACTGCGCTATGGGGGGGCAGCTCCAGATTAGGTGAATAAAGTCCGCTCGGGGGGATTTGCACCTGGGGCAGCAATCGTCAGGCGCTTTGCCGAACCGGTGGAGTTTTGTGGGTGTAATATATAGTTGGTGCAGGACCTTGTATTGGATCAACCTGTCCCGTATGGAGATAAGGAATTCATAACAGGTTTCTGTTGTTTCCTCCCAGTGCTCTAGTGTTAAGCTGGGAATAGCGGTGGTCCACAGGTTGTATGCACGTTCGAAGGGTTTGACATTAGTTGCCAGAAGGTGGGTATATATTCTAGATAGGAGCTTTTTGGTTTGGGGTTGGTATAGTGTTGCTTCTAGGTCCAGTGAGACCAGGGTTGGGGTTAGCGTTTGGAACTGCGCCTGAAAGGCGTGTCTGAGCTGTAAGTATCTAAATAGATGTAGGTGCACTTGGGGTGCTTTTCTTCGCAGTTCTTGGTGTGAAGGGAATTGTGCACCTTGGACTAAGTCGCCTAATTTTTTGATCCCTAGTTTGGGCCAGATTGTAAAGTCAGGTAGGTTCTTGAGGTGGGGGAGTAGGGAGTTACCCCATAGGGCCATGTGGGGAGATAGATGTGGGAGTGGGTGGCCTAGGAGTTTGAGTGCCACTGCCCAAGCTTTGTGAGGGGTTTTGAGTGAGTCGGGTAGAGCACCTCCGTCAGTAATATGTCTGTAGGGGAAGTTGCCCAGACCCTCCATGGAGTTAAGGAGGGAGGCATGCAGGGCCATGTTGGGGTTGTACGGATTGGGGCAGAACTGCCAGTGTAAATATGATATCTGGGAAGCCAGGTAGTAAAAGAAAAAGTGTGGGAGAGCCAGGCCTCCTTGTTGCAGTGGTGCTGCTAGGCGTTGCCAGGAGATACGTGGTGTTTTGTTTGCCCATACATATGGTATTATTAGGGTGTTGAGTTTGCGGAATAGTGAGCGTGGGAGGGGGTATGGTGTGGCATGGAATATATATAGGAGTTTGGGGAGAAAGACCATTTTCAGTAGGTTGATACGCCCCCAGAGTGTGAGTGGTAATTTTACCCATGCTTTCAGCGTCTGGGCCATGTGGTCCATCAGTGGGTCAAGATTGAGCTTGATAAATTGTGTGGGATCGGAGTGTACATGGATGCCCAGATATTTGAAGGACTGGACCCATTGTAATTCCATACCAGTTGGGAGCGGAATTGCCGGTGTTTGGTCTAGGGTATATACTTGGGATTTGTCCCAGTTTATTTTGAGACCTGAGAATTTGCCGAATTTCTGGATCTCTAGGAGAAGTGCTGGGAGCGATTGGGCGGGGTTGGCTAGGTATACCAGGATATCATCCGCAAACAGTGATACCTTCTCGGATATATTGCCGTATGTGAGACCTTGTATGCTGGGGGAGTTCCGTATAAGTATGGCCAATGGTTCAATGGCGAGAGCGAATAGGGTAGGGGAGAGGGGGCAGCCTTGGCGAGTGCCTCTAGAGAGGGTAATGGGTTCTGAGGTAATACCGTTGACTCTGATTTTGGCTGTGGGGTTTTGGTATAGCAGTTGGACCCATTTGATGAACTTCTGTCCCAGGCCAAATCTTTTGAGGACCTCCCATAGGTAGGGCCATTCAACAGAATCGAATGCTTTCTCCGAGTCTAGGGAGGCTATGACCCTCGACCCGGTTTCCCTGTGGGGGGTCTGTAAGTTTGTAAATAGTCGACGTAGATTGATATCTGTCGCTCTGCCTGGCATGAAACCGGATTGGTCGGGGTGGACCAGGTCCTCCACCACCTTTGTTAATCTGTTGGCCAGGACTTTTGCCAGTATTTTGGCGTCTGTGTTTATTAGGGATATTGGGCGGTAAGAGCCGCATAATGTAGGATCCCTGCCAGATTTGGGGATGACCACAATTAGGGCTTCTGTAAAGGATGGCGGTAGGGTTCCTGTGTCCCATGCATCTTGGAGCGTGACTAAAAGGTGCGGGGGTATTATGTCTGCCAGCCCTTTATACCAGTCTGGGGGCAACCCATCCAAACCAGGTGTTTTGTTGGAGGGTAGGGCTTGTATGGCAAGTTGTATCTCAGCTGGTGTTATGGGGAGGTTAAGCCAGGCTCTCTCTGCTGGGGAGAGGGAGGGGATAGGGATATTGTCTAGAAATTGTAGGAGTTGTGGGGTTGTGTGTGAGGCTGTGGACTCATATAGTTTCTGGTAAAATTTGGCAAAGGTGGTGGCTATTTCCCTGGGGTCACTTAACAATTTCCCTTCGGAATTTTTGATTCTAGGGATAGCTGTGGTGGGGTTTTGAGTTCTGGCAAAGAACGCCAATAATTTGCTGTTCTTGTCTCCCTGGTCGTATATTCGCTGGGAACTGTACAGGAGGGCTTTTTTAGTTGTTGCTGTGGATTCCCTGTCTAAGGTTGCCCTGGCTGCCAGAAGAGAGGAGTAGGTGAGTGGGGAGGGGTTGGCAAAGTGTTGTGCTTGGGAGTCCGCCATTTGTTGCTCGGCAGCTCTGACTGACTCTTGGGCTGTATGTCTAGCACGGGCAATAGCCCCGGAGAGAGAGCCTCTCATGACTGCCTTGGAGGCCTCCCATACTATGGATGGGGAGGCTGTCCCAGAATTGAGTTCCCAGTACTCCTTATATGTTTTGGCATTGGCCTCAGCGACTTCTTCATTTCGGAGCCATAGGGGGCTTGTACGATTTCTTTTTATATATAAATATGTATAGTTCAAAAATGGAAATGTTGCACTAAAAATTTTAAACCATTAAGTGGTTTATATATGTAGTTTTATCACCTGGTAAAGATATTTCTGCAGTATTGTCATATCTCAGGTAATAATACTAGATAGGGAAATAACTTATATTACTATTTGATAATGGCTGCTGCATGACCCAAAATGCATTACGTGGCATAACATTTTCATATTGATGCAAGTGCTGCTCCCTATTTGCCTCATGATATTGCCTCATCGTGGTATTGCTGAAATATACTACACCAAAACCTTTTCGGGCAGCATGTTAACATGTGATTATTATAGTAAAAGGAATAATGAAAATGAAATTGTGGGAATTTTAGCAATATCCACTGAAACGGCAACTTACAGATATTTTATCTAAGTGAGTCTCTTGCATTAATCCTGCCTTCTGGCTCTCCGCTCTCTTCTTCCAACTCTTCCAACAAAAAAAGCAATACAGTAACAATCATTTTAAATAGGTTATAGAAACCTTTCTTCTAAATGACTTCTGTCATTCCATTCCAGTCTGCATGGAAGAAGAACCCAGTCACCTTCCTCTTGGGGTTTCTATTCAGAACCTAGTGAAGATTTATCGTAATGGCAAAAAAGTGGCTGTAGATGGTCTGACACTGAATTTCTATGAAGGGCAAATCACTTCCTTCCTTGGACACAATGGTGCTGGAAAAACGACTACAATGTAAGTAGACATATATTTAATACTGTGACATCTTACATAAAAGCATAAATTACATGTTACAACAGTAAAATTAGAAACAGAATAAAACAGGTAGTGATGCCAGTGATGGAAACACCATTGTTCTTTGTGCTATATTGCAGGCATAAAAAGCTGTATTGATAAATTGTAATGGAGCATAAGTGAAAACAGTACATTGTTTATAAACAGGGCTTATTTACCACTATATTTTCCTTGGTTAGTAAAACATGAAGGCATAGCTATTGTGTGCTCTGCACATTACTTCTTTGCATATTAGCATTTTACTATTATACATACATGATTATTTCCATTGCAAAGACATCAACAATTGTGAAAACTAAGACTAATATGTGATGGCCAAGGTGGTGGTTGTTTGTGGATTCTTTTGAAAAACACTGAAGGACAATATGCAAGAGAGGAGTATTATGGTTGATTTAAGTCATAATGTCTTTTAAAGGGCACAGTGATAGACTTTGTGTCACTGCAGTCACAAGTGAATGGAGACAAGTCATTTCTTTATTCTCCGTATGCCTGAAATGTTTTCTGCCCATTTGTGTAGCTACTTGTTTAAGTTAAAAACTGGGTGTATATAATTTAAACAAAAAAAGAAAAAATTGGATTGTAAGGATGCTTTACGATACATGTTTCATTATTTTCTGTAATAGAAAAATATTCTCAGAATGTAAAAGTAATGCTTCTTGCATGTTTTCAGGTCCATATTAACTGGCCTTTTCCCACCAACAACTGGTACAGCCTATATTATGAAAAAGGACATCCGAACTGAGCTCAATTCAATCAGGCAGAACCTTGGAGTGTGTCCCCAGCATAATGTGCTATTTGATGCGTGAGTTTTGTTTTGATTAGGTTTAATCAATCAATAAAATAATTACATTTCCATGTTTTTAGACTATAGGTAGTCACTACTCATATAAAAATATTTGATACTGATGTATAGTCTAAAGGTAGTAGATTCTGAGCAAGGGTTTACAGTTTGGGTTTGTGGCCAAAAATAAAATTTTACTACAAATATTTGTGTGAATTCTGCAGCCTCCATGAAGGGAACCCTTTAAATTTTTAGAAATTACTGAACTATATGCTGCCTCAGTTTATACATGTCTTTAAGATTGCCTCATTTATTTTAAATATGTGCAAACATGTTGTTAAGTTTATGAGTGAAGAAGTAATATCATTATTTCTGTAAATCTTAATGACCCAAGGACTGTTCCTAGAAGGATACTGTTCATAGGGCAAGGTCGCCAGAACAAATCACTCTGTTTTTCTAAAAAAGCCTATGTACACGTCGGCTGTAACTATGTCACACTTCATAGAGCTGATTATTGTTAGATTATATTTTGCAATGAGATACAAACTATTGTTCTTGGCAGCCAACAGATTGTAATGTTCCAAGAAAATGATGTAATTTTTACACTTTATGCATTAGCTGGAAGGCTAAGAAATCATTTTGAGCAGAAGTGTCATCTTAACAAAACATAAAATCTTTTTCTGCAGTTAGTAATATATTATGACAGTAGGGGTCAAGTCAAGTGCATTGGTGGTTTTTCAAAGTTTACCAATGTTAGCATTGTATTATATGGTCCCTAAGGTGCATTACTATGTGCTGGGGGTTGCTGTGCTATCCTCAGGGGAGGAGGAGGCATATGAATGTAAGGGTGAAGACACACAGAGCTACTAGTAGCAGCTATTTGTCACAGATACAGAAATAGACACGCTGATCATTTACCGATAATTGTCTTTACGTATGTTTTAGCAGAGGCAATTCTCAGTATTGTCTATGGCAGGTTATTTTCTGGCGTTTTGTAGCCGTGACAAGTAGCTTCTACTAAGAAACTCTGTGCGTCTTCACCCTTGATGAACTTTTTTTTTTACATATGAGTGATGGGTGATATCCCTGCAGTGAACACCAATCGTTTGTCTTTTTGGTGTTCTACCACCATGTGGCTTTGGTTTTAAAAATTTTTGTGTTGATATGGGTGTGGTCCAGAGTGGTAGAACAGTTGGACAGCACTATTTTCATTTAATTTCATTGCTATTTTGGCTGCAGTGGGAAATAAAAGTGTGTCTGTATGTATGTATCAGTTCTGTTTCCTCATCTGTGTCTCCTACCATTGCCCCCTTAGGCTTACTGTCGAGGAGCACATCTGGTTTTATGCACGCCTGAAAGGGCTTTCAGAAGAAAAGGTGAAGGCAGAGATGGAACAGATGGTTAATGATGTGGGGCTCCCTCATAAAAAGAAGTACAAAACAAGTCAGCTGTCAGGTATATGCAGAATCTTATCAGGTGTCTCTGAATATTTGTAAAGCATAAAACACAGGTATTTTTCATACCCACAACAAAAACCTATATTAATAGTCTGTGTGTCCTGATACTACCTTTACATTACAAGCTTATTCAACATCCTATGATGTTTTATAATCACTGACAGAATTAATGTCACAACTCAGGTTTGTTTAGTTATTTTACTGCATACTAGAAAATTTAAACTGCTTTGTAGAAAAGAACATTTCATGTGTTGTATTACAGGAGGCATGCAGAGAAAACTTTCCGTGGCCTTGGCCTTTGTTGGTGGATCAAAGGTTGTCATTCTGGATGAGCCCACAGCTGGAGTTGATCCATATTCTCGCCGGGGCATCTGGGAGCTGCTTATCAAATACAGACAAGGTGGGCAGATGGAGAAGCTTTAGAACTTATTTACTTAGTCTGTGTTCTGGTAAGGAAATAAAGTGCAGCCTTGATGAACATATGAGAGCAAAGGAACTTTAGAGATGCTGCAATATGTTTATGAGTGCAGCTCTTTATAGATATAACACTGCTTAATTGTGTCAAGTGGTGTCTGATTTTAATTGTCTTTTAACCTGTAACCCTTTATTGCACTTGTTTTAATACAGGAAGAACTATTATCCTATCAACCCATCATATGGATGAAGCAGACATCCTTGGAGACCGGATTGCTATTATTTCCCACGGAAAGCTGTGCTGTGTGGGATCCTCGCTTTTCCTGAAAAACCAACTGGGAACTGGATACTACCTTACTTTGGTCAAGAGAGACAACGACTCATCTCTGAGCTCCTGTAGGAACAGTAGCAGCACTATGTCGTATCTGAAAAAGGTATTTTTATAGGCTGCTACTTAAAATTATCAGTACCAAAAAAATGTGATTTATGCTAACAAATGACAAATATTTGACCATAGGCAAAATCTATGTTGCATAATTTATCATATTTAATGCATATTTTACAATATTTTTTACATAATTTATATGGCATTGGAGCTATTATTAGGAAAACCCTTATCCAGAAAGCTCCAGAATAGACAATGCCATTTCCTATAGTATCCTAACAAACAAGTCTTAACTTTTGACTGATGTGCTAATTTTTTAATTAATAATAAGATAATACATTGTACTTTATGGTAACTAAGCTAGCTTAAATCCATGTTGGTGGCAAACAATCCTATTGGGTTTTTTATATTTAGCTGTTTTTAGGCTAATGACACAGAGCTCCAAATTACAGAAAGACCCTTTAATCTGAAACCCTAGATCCCAAGATTTTTCGTATATTAGATCCTGATCCTATACGTGCATACACCCTCCCACATGTATATGTATTTATATTTATTAATTATATATATTCAACACATGCACACATACAGTGGCATGGTTTATTTGGCAAATGGTTTGCAGAATCTTTTACTCAAGTTAAAAACACACCTAAAAACAAGAGTTTTAGTTTACATTCTATTGCTAAATTTGCCATAAACGCATGCATAAATGGACTTTGGCAGTAATAAAACTTAGAAGCTGGGTTATTTCCCATAAATAGTCCATATTCAGTTAACCTTTGGGATGACGGTACCCCGTCATTTGTGGGCAGGAAAGCAGCAAGCAAACTGCTTGCAAACAGCACCCGAGTCCGATGATAGCAGCACCATCAGCATCTGGGACCACAGCAGCGGTGATTACTAAACATAGCAAACATACGGCGGGCCAGAAGAAAGAAGCCAAAGATAGGGTAATTATTCCTGATCTGTTTCCTTTCTATAAATAAACCTAACCGTTGATTCTGCCAGATCAGATATGCAATAAATCCAATCACCGCCACTGTTGCCCCTAAGCCTGATGATGTGGCTTCATTTGGGGTCAGCTGACATCCTCATGGGGCCTACAGCTGATTTGGATGCTCTGGGCATTAATTTACTGGCTGTTTAGCTTGAATTTCTATATCACTAACTAACATATCTGCTTTCTTTCCTTTTTCTGCGCCACTTATTGTACTCTGTGGGGTATATTTATAAAGTTTATGAAACTAAATTTTTTTTATATAGTACTGTTTCTATGCAAGTTACTAGATTTTGTTCACTTACACTTTAATAGAGTTTGCTTAGTATAATAAAGTGTACTTTGTTTGTTTCGTTTTTTTAAATTCCAGGGTAATGCTTATATGTAGGGCTCCCAGATATTCTACATACTGTATTTACTTCTAAAGGGGAATCTCAGCATTATTTTAAGCACTTATTAAATATGATTCTTTTCATGCCAAGTTTCACAGATTTGTTGGCGTCAAATTAACTCCATGTTTTTATAAATATGCCCTTATATATGTCTGCTAAGCACTTTATTTTCAATTCTGCTCTGTGTGTGGAATTTTAGAATATTTTGACTATGGGTTGTGTTTTTCTTTCAGGAGGACAGTGTTTCTCAGAGTAGTTCTGATGCTGGCTTGGGTAGTGACCATGAAAGTGACACAATGACAATAGGTAAATATAAAAGCCAAGATTTAGACTACACAAAGAGAGAGCAAGTAAATTATATAAGATGTTCCTAATGCATCACTGTGTCTTAACCTGAGTAAACTAGTTAAGCCCTGTGAGACATTCAGCCCAATGTGAGTTGTTCAGCTATGTTTATTATGAAAATAGACTTTTGATTTGTGTTCAGCCGGTTGTTTATGACTTAGGCAAAGAACTTAGGCTTTTGATTGTATACTGCTTAAACTACTGCCCATTCATTATTAGCTTGTTTCTAACATCAAAAAGCAAGCATTTTTACATAAAACAAGAAATTTATGACTGGTTTTCTGCTTTTGTGCTTTGCAGGTCTCACAGATGTATCGGCTATTTCAAATCTTATCAATAAGCATGTACCGGAAGCAAGACTTGTAGAGGACATTGGACATGAGCTGACATATGTGTTACCCTATGAAGCAGCCAAAGAAGGAGCCTTTGTGGAACTCTTCCATGAAATAGATGACCGTCTTTCTGACCTGGGCATTTCCAGCTATGGAATTGCTGACACCACACTGGAGGAGGTAGGTTGGATTACGTAACACTTTCTTCATCATTTATTGAATAGCTTTCCAAACTGTGGAAGATCTGAAGGTTAATTTGAAGTGAATGCTTATTAGCAATTGGATACTCATATAACTATTGTAGGGTTGTTGCATGAATGCTATAACATAGATATGTAACCTTACTATGAGCAAATTTTGAACCAGAAAATGGGGCCTGGACCCAAAAAGTGTTCCTGTTGCAAAGTAAGACCTACGATTAGTGACACCCTGGAGAAGAATTTTCTCATAATTTTTGAGTTATGAGATTGTGTTGCTTATTTAGGCATTATGGGCGCTGAAGCAGTTGCCCATAGCTAAAGATCAGAAATTATTTACATTTTAGTAGACATCAATATAAATTTATTTGTTGCTGGTGTGGTTTAGCATCTGTTTTAGGTAATCAGTCCCTTGTACCAATAATAATTTCTACATGTATGTATTGTATGTTTCCCTTTAATAACAAGAGGAAATAGGCTCTAGGACAGGTATTTTCATTTGGCCCTCACTTTCCTTATTTACTTACTAAAATATGGGTCAGATTGTAGATAATTTTGCAGTTACATTTTACTGGAAGTCTTTGCTTTTCATTTTTTCAGATTTTCCTTAAAGTGGCTGATGATACTGGAGTAGACGCAGAGACATCAGGTAATATCAGCTCTCCTGTCTTCACTTTTTGGCCCTTTTCAAAGCCAAGTATTTGTTAGCATCCCAGCAATTTGTAATCCAAAGCTCCCAAACATTCAAAAATGACAAAACCTTAATTTGTGCTGCAAATTAATTTTTACACCATCATAAATTATTTTTAAGGTCAACTACCCATATAAATAGTAGCAATATGTCTGTGGTGCCTTAATAAGCCCCTGGCTGAGCCCACTACAGTGCAGCACAACAGCAGTAGATGTGTTTTGGGTTTTTTGGTGCATTCAAATTTCCAGCAGATAATGCTATATCGCACAAACATATATTTTTAGATGGAACACTACCTGCTAGAAGGAAGAGATATGCGTTTGGTGACCATCAAAGCTGCCTTAGACCATTCACTGAAGATGATGCTTTTGACACTAATGATTCTGACATGGATCCAGGTAATGAGTTCCAGAATGCTATGAAATACAGTATTTCAAATTTGTAGAAATGTACTTGCAGTGAGGTAAAAATCAGCAGTCTTTGCCTCCAATATGATAAAGAAGTATGAATTGGGGCACACCAAGGAATAATGCCTAGTCATATTTTTATATGCTGTAGATTGAGGTGCACCCAGCAAGTGATGTGAGCCCACATCAGCCTGACTTGTTCTAACCTTTGCGAATTGTGTTTCCCACCCACAGAGTCACGTGAGACAGATTATTTAAGTGGAATTGATGGCAAAGGATCCTACCAACTAAAAAGCTGGAACCTAATGAGGCAACAGTTCACGGCCTTGCTCTGGAAAAGATTACTGTATGCAAAGCGCAGCAGAAAAGGCTTTTTTGCACAGGTAAACGCCATTACATGAATCTCTGTCCACTAATGACTTTATTTTACATACATAAAGAGTAGGGTGCTTGTTTTGATAGTGATTATGGAGATATTTACGTATCAGGTTTACACAAAAAAGACAATTTTTTTGAGAGCTGCTGTTTATCGTCATTATTGATTGCAGTATTAACCCAGACACCTCAAATAGAGATCCCTTTAATCATTCCTGCACTTTCATTTTCAAAGAGAGTGACAAGGGATACACTTAAAGCGTTAAACACCCGCTGACCTATTGATTTATTAATTTATTCTTGAAGTTCCATCAGGTGAAGGTTGATTGGATTTATTTGTGGCACCTCTGATTTATAATATAAATATGCAGTCTTTTGTTTAATATTATAATAATGAATCAAGAGTTGATATTTCACTGTTAATAAAGTCCCTTACATCTTGCCTTACAGATTGTCCTTCCAGCAGTGTTTGTTCTCATCGCTTTGGTGTTTAGTCTTATTGTGCCCCCTTTTGGCAAATATCCCAGCCTTGAATTAGAGCCCTGGATGTATGATGAACAATATACTTTTTTCAGGTATGCGCCCTATATATTTATTAGGATCTGTTTATTGCGAGTTAAGTCTCTAAATATTTTTAACAAGCATTTAAAAAGCATATTCATCAGCAATGATTGAAAGATAGATACTAATACCCAAACACTAAAAGTGACACAAAAAACTTGTCTGCGTCTCTTTGTATTTCCCTTCTTTTCACAAGTCAGTTGTTTGTGTTGATTGGAGAATAATGATTCAGTTTGTGGTACATGAAAGAGAATAATGTTGACTCTGCTGGCTTTCCTTGCAGCAATGATGCACCGGACGACCAAGGAACTCAAGCTCTCTTAAAGGCCCTGATTGATAAACCTGGCTTTGGAACAGCTTGTATGGAAGGACACTCAGTTATGTAAGTAATTATACATGTGCAATATAATTTTTACAAGTGGTATAATAGATTTCAGACAAGGATTATAACAGTACAGCTGATGTCATATTATTGCAGCAAAGATGCATCTATTTGCCTTCTTCCTATATAATCCTTGCCTTTGGTTTGGCTATCGTAAGGTTTATGTAGGATATTAAGTTTTGTCCTCCCCATTTAAGCAAAAATAAAAAAATACATTAAATGAAAAAAAAACAACTTATCCTGGATCAAGTTTTCATAGTCTTCTTAGAAAAAAGTACTTACTGCTAAAATTGTGTTGTTCTGCTTTAAAACTAATGCTAGGAACCCAATATTTTAGTTTATTTTATATGGTAAAGTGGCTTAGGACAATAATTAGTGCATTGTTCCACTCTAAATATCTGAGCTTTTTGGATTTTACTATACAGGAAAGTCTCATGCTCGGGTGAAGAGGAAGAATGGAGCACTCAGTTTGTATCACAGTCAGTCATGGATCTTTTTCTGAATGGCAACTGGACCATGGAGAATCCATCACCATCCTGTGAATGCAGCAGTGATAAAAGAAAGAAGATGCTTCCTATTTGTCCACCAGGGGCAGGAGGTTTACCCCCATTTCAGGTACTTTTTCCAGTTCATGCTGTTCTACTCAAGCATTCTTTGCAGTAAATAAAAACCCATCTACACACAAGGGCAGAAAGAATTTTTGAAAAAGATAAAACCGCAAATCTTATATCATCTGGTATTTTTGTGTGTCACAAACAGAATTCAGACTCTTCATATGCTGTCCATTTACTTTTATAAAAAAAAATCCCACTAAGAAGCTGCCCAGGTACCTTGAGCACTGGGCTGGTTTAATACTCAAATATTTATTTTATATTCCTTTTTAACAGAGGAGACAAAACACTTCAGATATTCTGCAAAATCTAACAGGACGAAATATATCGGATTATCTTGTAAAAACGTACTCACAGATCATCGAAAAGAGGCAAGTATTGTCATTGTAAATGATATGTACTAATGTTGGTTAAATTTTGAGTTAGTTTTATAATTGTTCCTTTTTTTTATTACTATGCTTATACATAATTTAAGAAGGTATTGAAATTCTGGAGGGATGTGCAGAAGCAGGCTAATGGATGTTCTGTTTTGTGTTATAGCATCAAAAGATGAGAATTTATAGTAGCTGCTAAAAACTAGCCCCTAGCATTTGACATTTTCTATGTTTCCTCAATTTTTTTTTTTATTCACATTTTTTCCCCTTAGTTTCTTAGGACACTAAGTACACTAAGGGGCTGATTTACTTACCCACGAACGGGTCAAATGGAGTCCGATTGCGTTTTTTTCGTAATGATCGGTATTTTGCGATTTTTTCGTATGTTTTGCGATTTTTTCGGATTCTTTACGAATTTTTCGTTACCAATACGATTTTTGCGTAAAAACGCGAGTTTTCGTATCCATTACGAAAGTTGCGTAAAAAGTTGCGCATTTTTCGCAGCGTTAAAACTTACGCGAAAAGTTGCGCATTTTTCGTAGCGTTAAGTTTTAACTCGCGTTTTTACGCAAAAATCGTATTGGTAATGAAAAATTCGTAAAGAATCCGAAAAAATCGCAAAACATACGAAAAAGTCGCAAAATGTTCGTTTTCAAGTCGGAACTTTTCCAATTCGGGTCGGATTCGTGGGTTAGTAAATCAGCCCCTAAGTATTGAGTACTGACTTGACAAGCTGAATTAATAATATGGGTCTGTACAATTCAGACTGTGTGTGCATGCATGTGATTAGTTGTCAGGCTTATGGGGGGCAGGATTCCATTATTTTTATTTATGTCTCTTTGTAATTTATACAGTGATCTATATGATATTCTCCCTTTCTCTCACCTCTTGCAGTTTATTGTGTACATTTATGGTATAGTGAAATTGATTCCTGTTTTATTCTGCCCTTTTAGCTTGAAGAACAAGATCTGGGTTAATGAATTCAGGTAATTTTTTTTTTTTATAAACTTCTATTGTTTCACTTAGTCTACAAGGTTACAGAAAGGTTTCAGCTATGGTAACATAAGTGCACATGTTTCAAAACATGCACTTATTTGCGCACTCATAAACATGACTACACTGAAGTGCACAAGCATGTATAATGAGACAAGAGCAGTGCAAGATTACTAACATCAAATTCAACCCAAAAATACGGTTATTTTCCATTTATAAACGGCTTTGTACTGGCTGGTGGGAGGGGGGAGACTGGTTAAGTGCATTTATTTTAGGACAGCTTACATTAATTAAAGACATTTCTTAAAAAATGCATTTGATCTTTTTTGTTGTTGTTTTTTTCAGGTATGGAGGTTTCTCTCTAGGTGCAAGCAATTCACCAGCATTGCCGCCCAATGAAGAAGTTGTGGCATCCATTAATCACATAAAGAAACGCCTTGAGCTACCACAGGTAGAATACTTATATTCTGTTGTATGTTTATAACATACATATTTATTGTGAAAAATTGATTCTACTCCACGCTACTATGCTTAAAAATATATTTTTAAAACCTGTTATATTTTTTGATGGCCCCTGTATGCTTTAGCACAGACAGTTCATGGGCTCTTGGGTATGAGCAGTGTAGTGGGAAAATTACTAAAAATGTTTTTCTTTTTTTATATTTCTTAGAATGGAGCAGCCAATCGCTTTCTTGACAGTTTTGGGGCTTTCATGAAAGGACTGGACACAAAAGATAATGTTAAGGTACTGTATTGCCATCTTGGCTCTCTGTCTGTCTAAGCTATGCAAGTGAAGTCTTTTCATTTTCATATCACCAGAGTTTTGTAAAGGGCTAGCAGAATTAAAAAACTATTTTTTTTAATATATTTGTTATCCTAGAATTATGGATTGCTACTGAATTCATAAAGCCCCATGTGAGGCAGCTACATATTCTTTGTGATCCTTAAGCAGAGAAAAATTGCTGTTGTTACATGGTCCTATTTATGTTTTAGGTGTGGTTCAATAATAAAGGCTGGCATGCAGTTGGTGCATTCCTTAACGTGATGAATAATGCCATATTACGATCAAAACTGCGGGAGGGAGAAGATCCAGCCTCATATGGCATTACTGCTTTCAACCACCCTCTGAATCTTACCAAGGAGCAGCTTTCTGAAGTTGCGCTGTGAGTGGAAAAAAATAGTGTTTTGAAGTGTTTGCTTTTTAAAGACATAAAGATAATAAGTAATTCCTCATCTATTTAATGTTCTCATTTTATTACACACTATGGACCAGATTCAAATTCACGAGATAAACCTATCTCCTAATTTAGTTACAGATTTTTCCAAATATTTTAATGGAATTTTCGTGTGATGCTTTAATCTGGTCCTATATTTACAACTTTGACTCAATACCGACATAGAACAAAGAGGATTCTGTAGGACTAAATTTTCATTATCGCCACATATATCGATACAAAATAAAATACAGTAACAGAAAAAGTTATCATTTCTACTTTAGATGACATTATTTAAGAATACATCAGACACATGAAATATGATACTACACTGATACACAGATGTAGCACTGAGTGTCTATAAAAGCACACAATAATTTCAAGACAGTAAATAGGCTATATTCTCCTGTGTCATGCTTTTTAGGATGACCACATCGGTTGACGTCTTGGTTTCCATCTGTGTGATATTTGCGATGTCTTTCGTGCCAGCTAGCTTTGTGGTTTTCCTGATCCAGGAGAGAGTCAGCAAGGCAAAGCACATGCAGTGCATCAGTGGAGTGAAACCAGTTATCTATTGGTTGGCCAACTTTGTCTGGGATATGGTAAGTTTGGTTTAATGTTCTACTGATGTTTTTCAGGCCTAGAGCAATATTAAAAATACAAAACAGCCACACAGGTTGCAAAATAAACTGCAAATGAATTATTGTGCAAATGAATAAGGTTCTTTACATGCCACATTATTGTAAATAGTAAATGGAAGTGGTCCTTTAAATAACATTCCCTCTTGTTTGCTATGTACTAATTTGACTTTACATATTCACCCCAACACAACTGTATTATGTCCTTGCCAGGTAATGGAGATATGTTATGTTATACAAACAAGAATGTTAGAATGCTGAAAACTTCATGCTTTACTAAACCAGCACCATTAAACTATATTATATCCTTTTTGTTGCAGTGTAACTATGTGGTCCCAGCTACCCTGGTCATCATAATATTCATCTGTTTCCAGCAGGACTCTTATGTCTCTTCCTCTAACTTACCTGTCTTGGCACTTCTTCTCCTTTTGTATGGGTAAGCGTTGGCATGCCTTTTAAGCATACAGTACATGCCTTGTTAAAACAAAACAGATATGTTTCAAATTTGTTTTATTTAAAATAAACATATACCTGGAAGCCAAGTTACTTTTTGGAATGCAGTAATGTCCAACCGTATCCATATCATTAGCCAAATGTTGACCTAATATAACCAAATATATGTTTTGCGCTGATACTATTACATTTATAATATTACACAAAGTCTATGGAGCTCTTAAACAGTTTGTGGGGCTGTTATATGTCTTGGGGCAGCATCCATCTTGGGGGCCTCTGGTTAAAAGGATATGCTGTTCAGTATTGCTTTATTATATTTATAGATAATTTGCATAGGGTTGTCACTTATAGGGTAGAAAAAGAAGAAGATACAGTCAAAATGTTTATAATGTGCAGATATTATCTATTAGAGCTACCTCTTAGGTTGATTCATGTGCATTTTTTTTCAGGTGGTCCATAACTCCTCTCATGTACCCAGCTTCTTTCATTTTCAAGATCCCCAGCACAGCCTATGTAGTGCTGACCAGTGTCAATCTTTTTATTGGGATCAATGGCAGTGTGGCCACTTTTGTGCTTGAACTCTTTACCAACAATGTAAGTTTTTATATAAATTGCAGTAATACGATTATTGCACTAACATGATTCCAATGTGATTATGTTGTGTTGGAAAGGATCACTTATCACCAGCTGATTTTGCATATTGTCTCCTCAGAAACTTAGCAACATAAATGAGATACTAAAGTCTGTGCTCCTGATCTTTCCTCACTTCTGTCTGGGTAGAGGACTTATTGATATGGTGAAAAATCAGGCCATGGCTGATGCTCTTGAGAGATTTGGTGGGTACTGCTATCCTTCTGATCTCATTTGAATTTCTAATTTCATCACCTATCATTGACTCTTGCTGTTTCTTTGATACAGGAGAGAATCGCTTTGTTTCCCCCATGTCTTGGGATTTGGTTGGGAGGAACTTATTTGCAATGGCTGTGGAGGGTGTTGTGTTTTTTGCTATCACCCTAATGATCCAGTATCGGTTTTTCATCAAACCAAGGTAGGCTTTCTATAAATGCATCTGTAGAGGTAGCCATACACTAAAAGATCAGCTTTTTTGATGAGGTCTCCAAATGAGCAAATCATTCCCCAATAAGCCTTCCTTGAGGTGGCCAATATAGGATTGATCCAATCGTTTGGCCCAAGCTAGGATAGAGGCTGTTGAGACAAGGATTTTATCAACGCACCAATGTGCTGCTTGTCCTGATGGGATTTCTAAACCTACCCGATCAACATCTGCCAGATTTTCAGTCAGATCTTAAGGTGGCCATACACGGGCAGATCCGCTCGCTTGGCGAGATATCGGCGATATCGGGGATATCGGGGAGGCATGTAGGCGAATTTGATCGTTTGGCCCTGGAGCCAAACGATCGAATTCTACACGCGGCTATGGGGCAGTCTGTTTGGGGACCACATCAACGAGCCAATGCGGTCCCCGATCCGACTGGATTTTCTAACCTGGCCGATCGATATCTGGCCAATTTCAGGCCAGATATCAGTCGCCCAGGCCCCTCAGTTCTACCCCTACACGGGCCGATAAGCTGCCGAATCGGCCCAAGGGACCGATATCGGCAGCTATAATCAGCCCGTGTATGGGGACCTTAAGTCTGGTAGGCCTGTCTGAGGGCCTTATACATGGGCCGATAAACTGCTGTATCAGACCTTTGGCTACTCTTATTGGACCCTGTATGGCCAACTTAATTCTGGAGATAGAGGTCACTAAATCTTAATGGCTGATCGCTGTAGGCTTTGTATGATATGCCTGCAAAATTAATTCTGCATATTATTTTTTTTTAATTATTAAATCTGCATATTTATGCGATTAAAAGCAAAAAGAACACTGAGCAAAGGCAAGCAGCCAGGTTGTTTTGCAGCCTGCATTTAACCAGAGACCAAGAAACAGCCTGGTCTGACTGTAGCCTTATTGTTCAAGATTATTTCCACCATATAACTAGTAACATTACATCACATTAAAAGAATGAGCTAAATTCTCCTTGAGGGAGGAAGTAGTCTTATAACTGATGTACCAGTATGATATGTAAATCATCTATATATATATCATTTCAGGGCAAAGCAAAAGGATTATTAGGGCGTACTAGTGATTTGATTTCAAAGAAATTATTACATGTACCTTCTCCCCCATTTCCATACCTAGGCCTGTAAATGCAAAGCTTCCTCCTGTGGTTGATGAAGATGAGGATGTAGCAAGGGAGCGTCAGAGAATAAATGAAGGGGGACGGAATGATATACTGGAACTCAAAGGGCTTACTAAGGTAAAGACATGTTTAGTCCTGTTTTACAATTATGTTCTCATGTGCTGTCTCAACATCATTATCTTTCTAAAGGAATAAGACAGGCTGAATGCACGTTTGCTATGAGTGAACCATTTATCCTGTAGGAGTAGTGAATGAAACTTATGTATTTTTATTTTGTTTGTTAACTGAAGTTAAATATACAAGTATCCTACCCTCACCGTGATTAGACTTGCCTCCATACTGTAACTACTGAAAATATTTTGTTGTTCCCCATGTTTTGAGTGTTGTGTTGAGTTAACAAAGGCTTCTGGTTGCTAAGATTTTATGTATTGGCTTTATTTAGATCTATAGAATGAAGAGAAAGCCAGCTGTGGATAGGCTTTGTGTTGGAATCCCACCAGGAGAGGTAAGGAGCAGAACCCTGTTTTTCTAGAATAAGAAACAAAATTGTCCGAATATTGCCAAGAACTATCTATGCCCATCTATTTATATAAACTTTTCAATAAAATCTCCTTAATCGTTCTTCTGTAATATCAATAAGTCACCACACAGTAACTGATGTTAAGTAGTTAACTAGTGATTATTATGCACAATTCTCCATATGGAAAATCCCTTTATCTAGAAACACTGAGGTCCCAAGCATTCTACAGATTTCAAACCAGTCATATTAACAACCCTATTACACGCACGATTAACAAACTATGCCAATTATGTTCTGTAAACAGATGTCTTATGTACATTTTGTTGTGATATGCATTGCATTAATGAAATTAATATTGTTATTATTATTTTTTGTCTAGTGCTTTGGTCTGCTTGGGGTGAATGGTGCTGGAAAGACAACTACATTTAAGATGTTGACTGGAGATACTGATGTGACAGCTGGGGAAGCTTTCCTAAAAAACCATAGGTTAGTAATAGGCTGACACTGATATCCTAATACAATTCTACTTGTTGCTATATTTTGGTGTGGTAGGTGGAAACCTCAGAAAACCTCACAAGAAGCTTTTTCTCAGTGGTACAGCTCAAGTACAGTTATAAGCTGTTTGCTTATATGTAGACATATTATTTTACCTTTATCTAATATGGTACTTGAAGTCTTTGCTTAGCATATAAATAGAAAGTAAAATGTATAAGAAGTATGTTAGAAGGGCAGTACCCAGTAAAGATAACAAGCCTTTTAAAAGCGAGATTTTCTACAAGCATTTAATTGGTCTCTACAATGAGAAGATTGTATTGAATTGCTGCTTAGACAAATTATCAGTTCAACTCAGATAGAACAATGTAGTATTTGATCATGTCTACATTGCTATATAAATAAAAATGTACACACATATATACATAACTTCAATATAAGATGAACTCTGCTGCACATCTACTACTAACTCTGTGGAGGGCTTCAGAGTGGATCTTTCTGTCCCCCCTGTCTGGTCCTAAAATAGATACTTATTTAAGAAGTTAAGAAAACAAATATGTTAGTATAAGTATAAGTAAACAGACCTCGCACAATGTGCACCATGTTATCAGAGAGAAAATAAATCTGATGAGAAGGAAAGCCAACATTGCCTTTATGAGAGTTGGAGCACATGAAAAAGCTCATAATTTCAGTGCCAGTGCTATGGTACATTTACATAATACAATACTCATTGTATGTCTTACAGTATCCTGAGAAATATACATGAAGTTCACCAGAACATGGGCTACTGTCCACAGTTTGATGCCATTAACGAGCTCCTGACTGGAAGGGAACATCTGGAACTTTATGCCTTGTTGCGCGGAGTTCCAGAGAAAGAGGTTTGCAAGGTAAAGCATGTTATTTGTATGTATTTTGGCATACACCTTCACTTTGTTTTCTTGATACAATAAAGGGAAATTCAAACTTAACCTTTTCCTTTACAAAAGAAGTGAACCTTAAAACATACCCATAGAGCCATGCAGGGACATACTTCCATAAAGGAGCATTGAAAAACTTGCTCAGCTGGCAGTGCCCCAGCCACTCCTGGTAAACCAGAAATTTGACTCTTCTAATGCAGAGTGTCCAATTATGCTCTCTGCACTAGCAATGCTGCACCCCCTCTGCGTGATGGGGGCAATATAGGGAATAAAAACATCTCTGCTGCCATGACAGATTTTTTCAGGGGCGGGCCAAGCCGACCGGGCGCCCTAGGCAACCCGGTCGGCCAACTCCGCCCACCTCCCCGCGATTCGATCGGTCATTGCCTCCACCGCTAATGACAAGCGGCGGAGGCAATGACAAAGTAGCGCTAGGGGTAGGCAGGAGAGGCTCCTGCCTGGCGCCCCTCAATCGTTGCACCCTAGGCAGCTGCCTCTTCTGCCTACCCCTAGTTCCGGCCCTGGATTTTTTGCATCAGAATTTGCTCTTCCCTGTTCATATTAATGGTGAAACACACTTTTTGGGACAAATTTATCAAATTTGAAAAACTCACAGAAAAACTTCATCCACTTTCTATGAATTCCTATGGTATTTTTAGAAGTATATTTATCAATGAGTTAGAGTTCGCCATTTATTAAATATGTTTCTACAAATCCTATAGGAAAGAATAGAAAGTGGAAGGTGTGCTCTAATCTCACATTTTGATAAATCTGCTCCATAGTGTGCCACAGAAGAACCAATGTTAAGCCCTTTTACAAGTGATCTTAAAACAGATTGATTGTAAGGCTTCAGTTTTATTGTTAGTCTTTTCTTGTCACTGCTATTTTTTCATTACATACCCTCTCTTATTGATCTTCTATTATGAATTGAAGACTAGGCCTCTAGGATAATTAACCTCTAGAACCCAATTAAATTGTATTGCCACCCTATAAGGATTGTTGAAAGGTCACAATAAATGACCACCTGTGATTGTTGTAAAATTCTGCTGGTAATTTATTCTGAAGTTAATTTAAGGTTAACAGTGACTTTAAAAATTAATGTAGTAGTAACTTACCTTCACTATATACACATATAGCTTTATTTACTAATTCAACCACAAAGCACAAGATCTGTTGCTATTTTGCACACATGTAAACACTGTTAAAGATGCTTGGACCCATACAAGCTCCCTACACATTGTATTGAACTCAAATTCATTGGATTAACCTGCTCTGATGAATTGCACACATTTTCACAAAAGGTGCAAAGTACAGGGCATACACAGATGCAAGGAAGCCCTGGAACTAACACCTGTTTTCATGATTCCTTTAGCATGTTGTGCTTTACACACAAGTCACTTGTGTCGAGTTAATCGCATGCTAGTATGGACACATCTCACTTTCGTGCAGCAGAAGTGATGCCATTTGCAGAGAAATATGCTGCAACTTTTTTTTCATTAGTGATCCCTTGCATGGCAACAGCCCAGAATGCACCTGGCTTGCTTTTTAAAAGCAAGCAATATTCCAAGACAGTGGTAATACTGTCCAAAATATTAAGCAGCAGACATACTGTACTTCTGGGTACAATGATCTTTTGTGTATGATTGTTAATATTTATTTCATTACTTTTATCTTGCCTTTTTACATTAGGTTGCTGAATGGGCCATACGTAAACTGGGCCTAGTGAAATACTCAGAAAAACATGCAGGCAACTACAGTGGGGGAAACAAACGCAAACTCTCTACAGCTATTGCCTTAATTGGAGGACCGCCAGTGGTATTTTTGGTAAGTATCTTGTTGCAGCGATAACACACTATGCTTAAAGCTCCCTTTTATTACTCCCACTCTGATGTGTCTGATTTAAAAGGGTTTGAATTTCACTTTCTGGTTTAATAATTAAATTCTATCTAGAATATATCATATTTACTGGAATGTCATTATTCTTTTTTGTAATAATAACATGAAAGCCAGCCAATAAGACGTGGCAGCTGGTGTGAATATGTGGGAGCAATATTTTATCCTTACTTGGGTTCTTAAATTACTTGAAACACTACAATACCATTATGTATTTAATAAAGGGTGAATCAGAAGAATTGGTATCAAATGACTAGGTAGCCTGAGGAAGCATATGTTATATACAGTACTCACAGTCTGGGTAAGAAATTGTAGTCAAAGGCAAAACTCTCAGGAATAAGATAATGGAGAAAATTGTGTTTCCCAAGGCTTGGTAAAATAATCCTTGCTCTAATATCCTATTATTCATTTGATTATTTTATTACTTGGGGGATTTCTCATTTACCTGCAGAGTATGTGACATTCAGTATACAGATATATTTTTGTAATTAATATTGAACATTGGGGAATAAGGTTTATAGATTACCCAATATTTGCAGTATTTGGTGGACCAAATGTCAAGAAATAGTTTATTTGTATAATAGCAAAAGAGTTCTAATTAAATGTTTCCATTAACAGGATGAGCCAACAACAGGCATGGATCCGAAAGCACGGCGCTTCCTGTGGAACTGTGCTCTTAGTGTCATTAAAGAAGGGAGATCTGTAGTGCTAACCTCACATAGGTAAACACATCTCTATAAATCTAATTACTCAGCCCCCCCCAAATGCAAACAAACCTGCTGTAGGTAGTGTCAAACAGACTTATTGATACTTTTCAACGCTATTGTTTGGTTTGGAAAGGAGCGCTCAATGCCTATAATGTTGTCCACTGTGAAAGGAGGGAAGGCCAGCAAGCCCCTTACCCCAGAGGTCATTTCTACATGACCTGGGATTCTTGCTTTTATCATCTTAAAAACAGCAAGCGGCTAATTGCGTATTGTGAGATTATAGCAAATACCATTTCCTCTAATATTTTGTAGGTCTTTTGTGTGCACTTTTTAAAAGCCAGAGCAGATGGTTGGTTCAAGTTAGTACTGATTGATTGCACAAGTGCATACAAAATCTTTCTGTATGAGCTATATATTGTGTGTAACAATGTGTGTTAACACAAGCCCAAGTTCTATTGAGAACACAGAGTTCACAGATCAGTCTCACCTCTGACATTCACATTCCTTGATAGCACCCATATTGTCCTAAAGGCAACATATACCTTACTTAACAGTGTTACTCTCCCAAGTGTTGGATTACATCTTCTAGGATTCTCTAGCATATTATCAAATATTAAAACTTGGTATGGGCAGTAGTCCAGCAACATTAGAACTTAATCTTTAGATCAACACTGCATAGTAAGACTTTTTTCAGTTCCCCCAGGGCCAGTGACACAGTTGATGCAATAGGATCCTCCCTTTAGAATTCTGCTGTTTTTGGTTTCTTGTGTGCAATACATTTACATTTGCTTTACATTTTTGTAAGCTCTAAACACCTAAATGCATCATATCTGCCCTGCTGTTCCCACAGATAACTCTTTCTCTTTTACTTCAACAGCATGGAGGAGTGTGAAGCACTGTGCACAAGAATGGCCATAATGGTTAATGGGAGATTCAAGTGTCTTGGAAGTGTCCAGCATCTGAAAAACAGGTAATTGATGTTTTTTGCCTTGTTCTTTTTGGATGTAAAATATGTCAATATATCTTTAGTTGTGGATGCTAGGCATGCTACAGCAGCAGGCCATTGTTACAGGTGGGTTTACCTCAAGTTGAAAATCCCTGCACATATTGTATAGCTATATTGTAGGAAGCTACAGGATACTGATTACTAGATTGTTACTTATCTTTATTCTTTTCGTATTTAACACCGCTAACATAAGGGGCAAAGAAGTCACTGTTTTCCATGTTTGTCTAACCTACAGGTTTGGAGATGGGTATACCATCATTGTCCGTATAGCAGGTTCTAACCCTGATCTTAAGCCTGTTGAAGAGTTTTTCAGCCATGCCTTCCCTGGCAGTGTACTAAAGGAAAAGCACCGGAGTATGCTCCAGTACCAGCTCCGCTCCTCACAGTCTTCCTTGGCCAGGATATTCAGCATCCTCTCCAAGAACAAAAAAAGACTTCACATTGAAGATTATTCTGTATCTCAGACGACTCTTGACCAAGTAGGTTTTTTGCCAATGTGGCACATTTAGCTTCTTAAGAAAAAAAGCACACACGTAGAAGCACTTATTCTGTACATTCACTCTCAATGTTAACCTGCAATATGTACTATAAAATGCTTACAAATACATCTGTAAGTGGTACAGTATGTTTGTGCCAGCATGGCATTATTAATCAATATGTGTCATTAAAATAATAGAAGGATTAAGAAATTCTGCTAAAGCTGGCAGCTTAAAGGTATTTAATGAAGCTTGTGTGAAATATGGCACTTTTACACATTATCATATATGGACCAATGTAGTCAGGTAGTATATTTGTGGATTAGCAAGGCCAATGTTGAAATGGTGGGATATTAAAGGGGTAGTTTACCTTAACTTTATAGAATGGCCAATTTTAAGGCAACTTTTCAATTGGTCTTTACTTTTTATAGTTTTTGAATTATTAGTTGCCAAATGAAATAAATATTGATATTACACCATATAAAATGTTTACAAATTTAGGAACCTGAAAAGAGTTGTAGTATGTATGTATAACTTTATTTATAAAGCACTACAAGAATATGCAGTTAGGACAAGTGTTATAATAAATAAGTATAAATAAACAGAGATTGAGTGCCATGTGGAATGAGACACAGTAGGAAGGAGGTCCCTGCCCCGTAGAGCTTACAATATAAGTGGTTGGATAACATACAGGCACAAATTGGAAGGTAAGAGTGCATCAGGTATGGG
Organism: Xenopus tropicalis; assembly: GCF_000004195.4. Classification (NCBI taxonomy): domain Eukaryota; kingdom Metazoa; phylum Chordata; class Amphibia; order Anura; family Pipidae; genus Xenopus; species Xenopus tropicalis. Next base: position 120,022,970 of record NC_030677.2, on the reverse strand, counting down.
CATTTGCCCTTAAGCACAAGGCTAGACAATGTTTTAGTGCTCCAGAAGGTAGCATCTTAGTTTTTTCTTAAAGAGAGTGAGTGGGGGCGACCAGGAATTTACAGGGAGACCAGTGAAGAGGAGTGAAGGGCTTTGAATGTTAGCAGAAGGATTTTATATGCTATCCTTTGCTTAATCCAGCCATGCTAGAGAGATTATTTGGGTCTGAACATGTTCTCTCTTAGGAGAGAGTAGGAGGATTCTAGCTGCAGAGTTAAAGATTGATTGCAGGGGAGAGAGGTATGAACCTTAGGTGACAGGCTATTTGACTGTAAAGCAATTTTATCACAAGCTGTACATGGAAACATAAGGTTACAGTTGTTGTTGATATATATATATATATATATATATATATATATATAGAACTTTGTGGAGAAAACTGTTTTTTTTGTTTTTGTTTTTTTTAAACTGAAATGTCTTATTAACTTTTTAAAGCATTATAATAGAAAAAGGACTTTTGGTCCCATAGTACATAAAGAGAAAACTGTTTTATATAGAAAAGTTCTCCAATAAAAAAATAACCAACATAATAATACTTTTTCTTTCGTTTTAAAGGTATTTGTTAACTTTGCCAAGGACCAAAGTGATGACGATCAAAAGGACCTGTCATTACACAAAAACCAGACTGTTGTAGATGTTGCCCTTCTAACATCTTTCCTGCAAGACGAAAAAATGAAGGAAAGCTACGTGTGAAGAGCCAAATAAGAGTAGCACGAAAGGATTTAAGTTGAAAGACTCCCTTGGCTGTGAAAGGGACATTTATGCCAGGAAGTCTATTCCAGGACCTGCTCGAAGAGGCATTGTATACTGGGCAACAGTGCTATCACTCAATGCAATGCAAATCAATGCAAAGACAGAGATTATTCCATTACAGAGGCCGTGCCTCTTGTACTGCCTTGTTGTACTGTACTCAAGTAGAAGACTTGAACGTAGAGGCCAGCATTAGGATGTGAAACTATAGTGCTCTACCCCACTGAACCTTGACCTAAGTGGGTACAAAACACATGCTAGTACATGCAATTTCAGTTTTGTATTTTACCATATTATTTTACTAAATTAACCTGAACCACCCTACACTGAAAAATCATCACTAGAGACTTTTTATTGTTCTCTTTAGAGTATGAGGCATATATATCCAAACTCAGTCTGCTCCAAGGTTAAGGACTAGTGTTGCCAGTCTGATGATCTTCTCTGAGGTTGTTCAGATTAATTTATTCATCTTGCCTCCTTCTGGCTATCTCAGGTACACAGTCAGTATGTGTCTAGTGGTTCTGAGTCAGGTATCTTAGAAATATGATATGAATAGCAATAAAGATGTATTGGTTGGTCTCCAAAACCACTCTAATGCTTGCAGTGTAGCTGTGAAAGTCAGAAGCTTCCAAATTGCACTGGCCACAGTTCTTTTTCTTACAAGAAAAATAATTTGTTCTGGTTTTCTACTGTTTGACGTTAAAGTCCTCTTTTCTAAAATAGTTATTTTTAGTATCATTGTTACAGTTGTCCTGTGGTCGTATGTGCAACATTTTATAAACTCATCTTAGTATTTTGGTTGTTTTTTTTTTTTTAATAACCTAGCATTTTTTTCTTTTTTTTTTGCCTCATTTGTTTTGGGTTAGTTTGCAGCAGATCCTATAATCATCGTGCTGTTGCTGGAATCTGCCTGTGCTCTGGCTGGAAAGAGATTCATAGTTTATTTATAGAAGTTCAAGCACTCCTCTCCCGGCCTCGGGTGACTGCAGTGCGGTGACAGCATAAAGCACATACAGTAAAGGCATTTTCACTGTTAAACAATACATATATGGTCCTGCTGTACACTAATGGATATCCAAAAAACATCCTGTTTTCCTTTTTGTTATTTTCATAGTTTTGTTTACCTCTGGCCATAATGCTGTTGACTACAGTAGTTGTGTTAACCATTGTCCATATGCGTTGTTACAATATTTTCATTTTGTGACATGTTACTTTTGTGTTCCATTTTATGAAGCGCAGAGTATTGTATTTTGTGCAGTATCGCTGCATGCTTTCTCCTTAGCACAAGAGTCCAACAAATATGGTCATCCTTCATGCCAATATATGCAAGAAGACACATACAGTACCACACTGTTTAGTCTTTAGTTAAGGCTAAGGCTGCTTATGTTTTTCCTTTGTTTGTCAGATGTCTATATCGGTGCTGCTCCCCAATATTGCATTGGTGGTTACACAGTTAATTTTGCACTTTTTGGTTACCCAGAGAGAGCTCATCATTTAAAACTAACAGAATCGTCACTTAAACATTTGCCACCTCCAACAAGCAATTATTCTCTTCTACTTCATTAAGAGGCCAGTGACAGCAAAGCTTAATGAGTCTATTCGGTTGCAAAAAGGGAAAAAAAAAAAAACTAAAAACATCAATTAAAATATAAGTAGAGTAAACCAGCCAGTGCTTGCCTTCCTGTGTAGGGAAAATACAAGATTCTGCTTTTTGACAGAAATTGTAACGTGAAGGATAAAGCTGAAATCCTTAATGTCTGTGGCTGCAACTGCAGATCTATTCAAGCTAGCTGCCAATGATTTCAGTACAAGCTAATGGCTGGAGGATAGTTATAGGATTATTAGGATGCAATCAAAAGCACTCTAGATTAATAAATGTGTGCATCATTTGTGTGAACTTTTGTCACATGGTTCCTCAAGAAAAGAGAAGCTTTCTGAGACCGGTGACAATCATCGGAAAGTTGCAGCTGGCTGCAAATTTTCTGAACTGAAGCAGTCCCAGGTGGCTGCATCAACCACAACGTTTTGGGGTTATGTTTTGTATTTAAATAATATAAGCTTATCAACCCTAGTAGTTATGCTAGTGTTTTGCTAGTGCTTCCCAGTGTTTTGGGTGTGGAATAGTTATTGCATGTCTGATGCAAGTTTGTTCTTAAAGGAGAACTGTAACAAATTACTAGTGTATCCTAGGCAGTTATTTAAAAAAAGCAATGTGTTGTGGCTTGAGCAGCCATATTACTATTAAACCGTTCTTTCCAACCTAACTCTGTGCAGAACAAATCATAGCCACAGGCCAAACACATATTTTTCACATGACAGTGCTGGTGAGCTCATGCTCTTGTTTGACAACACCAGCTATCAATTATTATCAATTATTCTCAATTATTATCAACAAGGTATCATTATTGATTAAGCAATGGAGGCAGTGGCAAAACAAGACTCAATTTTTCTTCAGTGACGAATAACTTGTGCCTCATTAAATTACTCTTCTGGGTAAACAATCTCAGGTAGTGATACCTCCACCAGTTTTTAAGAGGGCATCTTTTTTTTTTTTTACATACTGTGTGACCCTTACACCAGTGTTTGTGCCACACTTCTCATCCCAATTACTCTGGTAGTTTCCAGTTTTATAATGCGCCATTATACAGTGTTGTCTTGCTCAATACAGAACTCAGGACTCACATTTTGGACAGCTGTCCTCATCAAAATCTAAGAAAGTTACCTTGCAGTTGACACCACTATTAGCAATGATCTATTAACCACTTTCTCATGGCGGTACCCAGCCAAATAACACGTGCGCCACAATGCCTTCAAGCTCTTACGTGATAGTGGCATGGAAGCTTTACAGATGGTTGTTGTAACTGTTCCTAATAGACATGACATTTCTCCCATATGATGTGATGTTTTTAGCATTGTATTTCATTATGGTCGGTCCTCCATTCCAAGCACTTTACACTGTTTTTTATGCGATCTGTTTTTTTGCACTGGAATAACCATTGACATTGCAAAAACTAGACAGAAAAAAATAAAACTATATATAGGTTTCACAATAGATTTCTAAGTTAAATTCTTATGTTTAAATATCCGTGTCTTAAAAAAAAAAAAAAAAAAAATAGTATTGTCAACTGTAAAAGTATTACAAATGTATAGAACTTGATCTATGTTAATTGCCTTGTATTATATCATACAAATAAAATTTGTAAAACCAAACATTTTGGGTTTTTTTTTGCTCAGAATTGTTCTGTATTTCATATACCTTTACCCTTTAAGATCTTTATTGATGTGCCTGCAGCATGAGCCATTGTGTCAGCCCGGGTGCAGGTAAACTGAGCGGATTTTGGAGCGGAATTGCTCAAGAATAGCCTTGTCAAAAATTAAGATGGATTGAATCGTGATAAAATGCAACTAGTTAACCCTTGACAAATAGAAAACATTTCATAAGATATATATGATGGATGTGCATAGATTATACTGTAGATAGCAATGGTTTATGCCAGAACAACCGAATGATCATTTAACAACAAAGGGACAGGGCGCAGAGTGCAAGAACAGGCACAAGCCACACTTTATGCCCTTCATTACAGTGAACTCAGGTCTAAAACGCATATGCGTCATAGATAAAAACAGTTCTTACTGCATTCAGTACTGCTGTATTCATGAGCAGTGGGCTGTAGAATTTATTAATCTAGATACTGAGGACTCAAAATTAGGTACAGTTTTACCTTGAAAGGTAAAAGGTAAAACTATCCTAAATACAGAAATATATCCATTAGGTCTCTGTAAGAATACCAATATACATATATAGTGAAGCTACAATATACTTATCTACAGAACACAGAATCAGTCATATGATTTTGCCTGCAGCTCAAGTGTACTAACAAAGTACACAACACAGCTAAAGGGCCCTCAAATCAAAAAAGAATATATATATGTATATATATATAGAGAGAGAGAGAGAGAGAGAGAGAGAGAGAGAGAGAGAGAGAGAGAGAGAGAGAGAGAGAACCATATAGCCTTGGTTAAACTACTATTCCCAACAACCTTTACATCGTCATGACATTACACTGCATGAGGCAAACTGTACCCGACAGTTCCACCACATACAGCTATATGGGCCCAAAGTTATAGGTAGAGCTACTGTTGAGCTAGAAATCAGCAAGTGTACTTAACAGGAGGAAACATTTTTAAAATACATAATAAGAGTTGCTTAATGACTGGGTTGACTGAGCCAAACATTATGGGAAATGATATACAAACATAATAGACTTTTTGGGAAGTGATATATAATAAATCCTACCTTCCTCTTAGCATAAACCGAGAACAGGTGACTTGTTCATGGTGCTAGCTGGTCAGTTGGAGAGCCATTGGCTGCTTAGGCAAGGTTATAAATAAATCTTAATCATTAGTGGGAATCCATCAAGCTTCTGATAGGACAGCCTTTTCTCATTAGGCTTGTACACACAAAAATAATCATGTATTTATTGGGGGGAATTCACAAAAGTGAAGAGAGCATTTTGTTTTATAAAAGTGGTGTTAAAACTGGTGTAAATACATGCTACATTTTCACAAACCATGTTTGCATTTCTTTGCTAGTTTTTGCTTTATTAATGAATACTAGCATTTTGAGTGAATATAATGTAATGTATCCTTTATTTAAAGGGAGTAAAGCTTCCCTGGCAAATATTTAATTTTAGTACCAGTACACGACCCCTAGCCCCCTCACCAACATGTCACTGACACTTGCCCCAACTTATCTGTGCCCCCATAGCATGTCTAGAACTATAGACCTGCTCAGCAGTGTTGACCATGGCTTTTATCCATCTTGTTGATCAGCAAGCAGCACATGTACACTGGCAGCCAACAGGGATCATGGGCTACTGTGCACATTTCTAGCTGAGGCCTAAGATGTGAATGGAAATTATGTGGCCAAAGTTGGGGGTGTGTGTCTGCAATTCTGGATGTGCAATGAGCCACAGTTAAGTTGATTCAAGTTTAAAATTTGCCAAGAGGTTTTACAGGAGATAATACCTAATTGTTATAAATCATGTGGTTCTGCATTCATCAAGTGAAAGATGAGAAATTAACTGACATTTTAGGTAAAAAACATGCCTTATCCTATATTGGCCTTTTAAAGAGGCAGGGGCACAATCATTAGTACAAGGCACAGGTACAGTCGAGAGTCATCTGATGACAGACAGGTTTAGGAAGAGCTAAAGACTCATTCAGAAAATGTGTAGTTAAAATATCATTTTAAAAGTTCTGTGACAAACAAAATCTGGAAACTGTTTAAAAGACAAATTCCAAAGTGGAGATAGAGAATTATTAATATGGTGGGAAATCTATCTCCACTTTGGTTTTGTCTCAACATCACCACTTTTGTGAATATAGTCTTGCTGGTTTCGAATGCAGGTTTTGGAACTTTATTTTGTGCATATCCACACAGTGATACTGTTGTACTTGTCAGCGTGTACATTGTCGGCGGATGCTCGATGAGATGGGAGTCATAGTTCAGTAATATTTGAGGCTCTATAAGTTTCTTGCATCCCTGACGTAGGAGTGTTCTGGAGTGTAGAACAATGCCTGTAAGTGCAATCACAGCTAAATACTCAGCATGTTGCTTATGAGGGTGGGCAAAGCTATACACTAGTAATAAAGTAAGAAAGTTGCATAAGTAATGATTACCAAATCCGGGGTTTTCCATCTGATATTAATTTGCTGCATTCTTCTGTTACCCTTGGTCAGGCTCCAGCATGTGAAATTTGTAACAGAAGCGATCATCCTTGCATTGCAGAACAATTTGTGGCATATTTTATCCCTTTAATACCGATAATCCATTCCATTCTGCTGTACAGTACAGCAGCCCCGATTATAAAGTCAGTGTACATGTGTCTAAACTATATATTTTAACTCAAAACTATATGCTCTCTGTTGCTTTATGTGCACTATGATTTCTCCTCTTAAGCTGTTTCCAAACTTCATATGTTTTTATTGCAGTGAATTGGGTGGGTGTTCTGATGAAATAACCAGGAGAGCCTGTGACTGTGTAGTACATTACATTAGCGTTTCATACCCTACATTCACTCTCCCCAGGACACATTATTAATACAGAAGAAGTGTTTTGTGCAATGCCGGCAAATCCAGAACTTACTCCTGCCTTTTGTATAAATAATATATTGACACATTTGCTTTTTTTTTTATTTAAAGGAGCTACTGCCGCTCCAATCGTTAAGGGAGAAGGAAAGGCTAAGTCACTTGGGGGTGCCAAAATGTTAGGCACCCCCAAGTGAGTTTGATCGCTTACCTTTTACCCCAGGCTGGCGCCCCTGTATGGAGACAATAGCACCAGCCCAGGGTAGCAGCGAGCGCTTCCTACTTCCTACTCGCTTGTGCGCGCATGCGCAGTAGAGTGAAAAGCCGAACTTAAACTTGAAAGTCGGCTTTTCACTCTACTGCGCATGCGCCGGCCCACGGATTTCGCCGGCAGAAGAAAAAGGAAGGAGGAAGCGCTTCCTACAGGTACCCCAGGCTGGTGCTTTTTTCTCCTAACAGGGGCACCAGCCCAGGGTACAAGGTAAGCGATCTAAGTCACTTGGGGGTGCCTAACATTTTGGCACCCCCAAGTGACTTAGCCTTTCCTTCCCCTTTAAGGGCAGGGGTACACGGGGAGATTAGTCGTACCGCAGCAATCTCCCCACAATGCCATCCCACCAACTAGAATGTAAATCGCAGTTGGAATGGCATATGCCACGATTTGCCGAAGTTGCCTTGAAAGGAAACTTCGGGCGTCTTTGGCAAATCGCGGCACAGTGTATGCCATCCCACCGGCATCTTACAATGGGAACAGATAACAGGCGTAGAAGCTGTTGCATTGGAAGTTAAAAATTGTGCTTCAATTATAGTTTAACAACATCTGAAGGCCTATATTGGTCACCATTCACTTAAGGAACTTCTGCCCAACATGCTCTTTGCACTTCCAAAGAGTTGTGCTAAGTTTAGGTATAGGATTTATTATCCAGGATGCTTGGGATCTGGGGTTTTCCGGATGAGGGATAATTTGGATCACCATACTCTAAAGAGTAAATAAACCCAGTAGGATTGTTTTACCCCCTGAGATTAAGTACAAGGTGATGTTTTATTAATACAGAGAAAAAGATCATTTTTCAAAATTAAAATTATTTGCTTAAAATGGACTATGGGGTAGATTTATCAGAGTGAATTTAGAGGTCACTAGTAAAAGCACCACACTCTCACCATTCCGGTGGGATATTTAGAGGCATATCAATCGGTTCACCATTTACTAACTACACCCCTAAAAATCCAATAGGAACAAATAGAAAATGGGGAATTTTACTATGGTGAGCTCTAATTTCACTCTTTGATAAATCTCCTCATATGGGAGACGGCCTTCATGTAATTTGGAGCTTTGAGATATGGCCTTCCAAGTAAGGGATCCCATACCTGTACCATTGTGCCAGTCCTGCTTCTTCTGCTGAATTGTGCAACAGTGTGCCTATTTATGCTGGGGAATGCCATAGCTACTAATTAGAGGGCTCCCACAGAAGGATCACTTGCAAACATGTTACCAGAAGTGGCAGTGACAATCCCAGTGTCAGCCACAACTTACATCTTAATAAGCTACTACACACATCTGCAATTACATTTGTTTTGATTCACAATCGCAGTAGTAGCTCCCTACGTGGCCACAATTATGCAGGAACTATGGGGAAAACAGGGTGACGTACATCTATAATTGCAACACACTTTCAGTTCTATACATGTCCATCACTGACCTGCTGTCAGATTTCAGGACTCGTTTATAACAGCCAAGAGCTAAAGGCCATACCCATTCAAATGACTATTATGCCTTTGTCACTCAAATTCAAATGCAGCTTTTAGTCCACAGAAATTGCTCTTTGCTTTTCAGATCAGGCACTGTACCAGAAGCAATGCAAGAATGAAAAACAATAAAGCAGGTGGCAGCGACATACATCCTGTGCTGACCCATTTTGCCATTTAACGCAACAAAGAACTAACTGCACAGAGACATGGGAAGGATTTTATGGCTTTGGTGATGCAGTGCTGCCCCAGTTAAGTCCTGCTGTGCAGAAGCACCTACTTCTCTGCATCTCTGACATAAGTGGTATGCAATAAAGCTGCTGTTACAGAAATCTAATGCACTTATAATGTAACCATCAACACTTTCCAAACAATATTAATAAATGATTCACTGCAAGGCAGAACCTAGCGACCTAGCCAAAGAAACCTGTGAGTGTTTCTGGCCATGGAGAACAAAACAGCAGCCTTATGCTATAGTTTAAAGAGCAATGTACTGTATATACTGTATGCAAACTAAAGTCTGGGGTTTAGTTAATATAGCAAGTGTTTCTCTTGTAGTTATCAAAACAAGGCCCTGTTTTTGGTTGATAAAGGATGATTTGGCTAAACAAGTAATATGTTAATTCTCATTGTGAATCAATGCATATATAAAAAGAAGGAATATGTTGGACCCACACTTAATAAACCCCTCAGCCCCTTCACTTTCCAGTCACTGTAGACAGCTCAGAAAAAAAAAAACCAAACAAGCACTGGCAAAAGCGAGATTTTTAGGTCTTTATTTGAAATAAGATCCAAATATTTCAGAAATAACCAATATTCACATATAGCCTATATATGCAAATGTTAGCATCTTGTGATCCGTTCATGGCAAAAAGTTCTAAATAATGCGGACACCCAAGGATCTGCAGGAGAATTACAGGATATTATTTCATGGGTGAGAACTTGGTTGGGAGCATCAACAGGTTCCTCTGGGACTCCAGGAATCTTGAACTCTCTCTGACTGAAATTGGAACAAAACAACAGATTTAATCTGTAAGCATTGTATGTCAGTGCAGTTACAAGTTGAGCTTAAATGCTACAACTATATACAGTTAGAAAGATAGGAAGCAATGAGGTTGTGGCCACATAACAAAATATTTGCACTCACACAGTAAGTACAGAAGGATAACTCTGATAATGGCAGGCCCTATGGGACAAATTTATCGAAATGTGAGTTTAGATCTTAAAGATACAGTAAAACTAAAAATGTAATAAAAAGTCATAAATCCATTCTACTCTCCCCCAGGACCTGGACCAAATTCATTATCTTTAAAGGACAAGGAAAGTCAAAACCTATTAAGCACACTATTAAATAGTACTACTATTGCTGTGTAAAAACGCTATATTTCTGGCTTGCCTAATGAAAGATTTACAGAGATACACTGCTACATTCTACATACTTGTTTCAGTGAACGGCGCCGCTATTTTGTCAGCACCCCCCCCTCCCCTCCACTCGATCTCTCTCTCCGGTCCGCTCCCTCCTTGCCTCTCCCCCCACCAGCACCTGCTTGCCGGCTTGCACACACCACCCGCTCGCTTCGTTTTGTCAGCACCCTACCCCCCCCCGTCCGATCGCTCTCTCCGGTCCGCTCCCCCTTTGCCTCTCCCCCCACCAGCACCTGCTTGCTGGCTGCCACACACCACCCACTCTCTTTGTTTTGTCAGCACCCCCCTCGCCGCTTGCCTCTCCCCCCACCAGCACCTGCTTGCTGGCTGTCTGTTCTTCTTCTGTGCCACTGCCGCTGCATACACGCCATGGCAACCGGACACTAGGGGGGGGTGCGCATGCGCCGCCTACAGTCCCAAGTCTGGGCAGGAGCGAGGCATTATGGGAATCTTCTCTACACAGCTCAGCGTTTTTTCGAACTATTTGGCTTCAGATCTTCTGAATGGGAGAAATATGGGGAGACTTAAGGGCACTATTGAGACAACTGAAGGTATGCCTGCAGCTTGAGATTAACTCTTTAATAGCCTTTCCTTCTCCTTTAATGTTTTATACATAAATAATGCCATAAAATCCCGGTTGTGTACTGTGTATTAAAAAAAGGCAATGTGGCAATGAGCACTTACATGCCCGCTCCCATCCCATAGCTGACTTTCTCTTTAAAACTGGAAGTTAGTACAGTGCTCCGGCTTCACAGGATAATAAGCCTGCTCTGTTCTCCCCTTCTGTCAGTGTGGTTTATTTTAAGCTGCAAATTTATTAAAGAACCATATTTATCATAGAGTGAAAGTTAACCATTTGATACACTTCTAAAAATCCCATAGGATGAATAGAACGTGGGTAAGTTTTTATGTGTTAAGCTCTAAACTCACATTTTGTTAAATCTATGTACACTTTGATTCATTCAGAATATGGACATTACTATTAACATATCACCTCCAACTTGCTCTACTAAGGTTAGTAGTCCCAAATACTTGTCCAATTTAGTGGACACTGCAGGGATCGCCTGACAGGAGGTGAGAATGAAGGTACCTACAATGTGGAGCTGGACTCTGTTTCTGTAAAGATAAGGGAAAGTTGTACTCATCAATGCAAATATTTTTAATTACTAAACAGGGTGCAATAACAATGTGTAATTATATCCAGAGCAGCATATTTATTTAGAAATACACTACAATATCAAATATGTATATATATATTAGTGCTATAGATTAGCGCAGAAAGGATAATGGAAACAGAGGGTCAGCAATCAGGGATTCTGCAATTGTTGGCCAGCAAAGGATACTGTAAAATGTTTTAGCTGACATATTTTACATTCTGTTCCTGTTACAGCACTGCTTAGGCCTTACTGCCAGTTAATTTATGGCTAATGTCCTGTATTACAGCTCCATCTAGGGGCCTACTATGAAATCATTCCCATCTTAATACACTGTTAAACAAGTCTTGACTGCTTTGTTAATTCATATTGACTGTGTTTCTCCTAAAGCTTATGTATGGTATATGTATCTTTATATAGTGCACATAGCACTTTACATGTTAAAAATAAATGAATAGTACAGACAGTACAATAAATAGGAAAATAAGTATCCACAAATACAGTGATTAAGTCCGATGTGTTACGGGACAAAGGAGTAAGAAGGAGTATGAACAAGGATGAAGGTTTATTGCTGATACTAAGAGAATGGACAATTTGCATTAGAAAGTAATGGCTTATGTTATTAAACACACAGGACAAACCCAGCATTATGAGAATAGTAAAGTGTCATTTGGCACTGGAAATCTGGAGATCATTTGTAACTTTATATAAAGCTTATTTAGTAAAATGCAGGTTGACACCAGATAGGATTGGGCCCCAGCTTGGGGCTGTCACTTTCCAGAGTAATGGCACACAGGACAATTTTAGGCCTTTGCTAGGACTGCTTTAAATAGCCCTAACAAATTTGCCCTTGAGGTGTTCTTATATGAACATACATTTGTAAATATTAGTGAACCCAGGTGTGAATAAACTGGGTCAAGTAATCAATTGTTTCTTTATAAGGACGAAGACACATGGGACGATTAGTCACGGCGACTCATTTATTAGGCTATGGCAGCTAAATCTCCACAATTAGTTGCCACAAAAATAGTTTTTAAAAGTTGCAGCGACTAATTGCCCTGTGTATGTATATTTTCCCAAATGCAGAACTTTCTTTAATATTACTAGGAATCTTTTTACATATCATTTGCTGGCCCCCAAACACCACGCCAAATCCTTAATACATTAATAATACTTTTCATTTGACCTAATAAGAACAAAGTCCTGTGTTTGCATTTGTGGAACAAAGAATGAATTCATGACATGCGAAGGTGAAATGGATAAAGGGGAACAAAGCAGGGGGTCTCGGCTTAATCACAGCTTTGTTTTAACTTGGCATAAGGTAGTACCTGTGTCCCTGCAAGGACCGACCATTCTGTTGAAGCAACTGTGGGGTTAAAATATGGCACAGACTTGACTGGCCACATAATCCTGTATTAATGTTCTGACTACAGTACACAAAAATTGACTTTTTAGAAGCAACAGGAACAAATTTCAAGGGCTCTTTTTGCAGTCTAACATTTCTATAGGAATCCTTCTGTGAAAAATGACTGAATATGCATTCGGTGATGGTGGGCCACCCTGTTTGGCTGCACCTTCATTAAAGCAGCCATTGGAATAATTGCATAGTGTGTTAAAGAAGTCTTAAAAACGGCTGTTATATTTTCCAACCCAGACTCCACAACTTTTTTGACCTGTAAAAATTAGAAAAATGTATACATGGTGGCAAAGTAAGCATCTTACCTATTGGGCAATAGTTGCCCAATTTGTTTAAAGTTTGTTGAGATCCAGGGTATGAAACAACCTGGTGGGAATTCCCTCTTTCTCCAAATTGTTAGTTGGGGAGTTTCAGTCTACTGGCATATGTAACCCAAAAGGTCAGTGGCAGTGCCTGCCTTGTTGTAGGGAGGATGGGAAACACTCTGTCACTTTGGAACGTCAAAGTGGTTTTCTATGTCTTGCCTCGTGATGATATTTTCTGTTTTGTGAGCGGTAATAATTGCTTCCAATCTGCTGGCAAAGCAAAAGAGTTGTGCCCCCCCAACATGGTTGGCATGTAAGAATAGCAAACTTTGTTGTAAACATTTTGTTGGACATTGCTTTGTAGAGAGATTGGCTGTTTTTACCAGCAAAAAAAATTGGGGTAGTCCCAAAAAGACAGAGGATCCAGGGTAGCAATATTATTTTCCCTGAATAAAAAGGACCAAACCAGATATTTTATAGCATATTAATGAATCAGAATTCATCTGTAGACATTTCTACACAGATCGTTAGATTTTCATGGGCTAAAATTTAACAGGTTTTTATTTTATAGCCTGAGAAGGCCTGAAGTCTCCTGAGGTCAGGTAGTCTAGGGGGAGCTCAAAGCTTTGACAAAGCAAGTTTTACTTACAGTGGGGGCTTATTAAATTAATGTGTGGCACTCTACAGGTCACTACTAATTGGTTTCATTTTCCCCATTACAGTCTTGGGGATAAAATCACTTTTCCTAATTCAAGAAAGGCCAGGCCCAATGGCCACCATACTGTGTTTACATACATGGAGCCAAATTATATTTTATCCAACAGTTCCCCAGTAAATGATGTAAATCTTTGGACCTTGCTTTAGCCTCTCTATTATATGCATATGGGATTTTAAGTGTTTAATGGCATGTAAAAACACCTCACAGCACCTTTCAGCCATGGGTGGCTATTGCAGGGCTTTGCTTGACCACCACAGCAAGTTGCTACATATTCCTATATTATTGTCATCTTTAAAATGATTGCTATATTACCAGCAGCAAGCTGATCTTAGCATGCTAAGGAATGATATCTGAGACTGGTGACACACAACCAAAATGCAAAATGCCAATATATTTAATCATTGTCCTTTTAAATCCGGTCCACCTAAGGGCACACATAGCTTATCTATGTGAGAACATAAATAAATGAAGATTTTTATTTTTGTCCTTTAGCAGTGTTTTATCTTGTACAGAAACAGGTGTAATGGAAATGGACCTGCATTTCTTGATACTGTTCCTAAACAAGGTATTTTATTTCCTTTTTTATAAAACAGACAGATGAAACACAATGAGAAATGGCACTTAGCTGCATGATACCTACTTACAGCTGCATTAGGTGTCACAAAAGGACCCCTGTATCTGTGCAAAAGAGCTCCCATATAAATATGCATATAAAGAACAAGTCTCTTATTTTGGAGTCAACGGAGATGAGGTACAAAGTCACCTTAATGCAAAGGCTCAAATAAAAGCAGGTCCCCATCTTCCTTTCACCGATGCCAACTTAAAAAGCACAAAGCACACACCAGGTATATTTAAGTATGGCCAGCATTCATCACTGAGTATTGATACATTATTACACCTGGTTCAGACTTCTTTTCATTTTTTCCTGCAACCTTAAACCATTTTTCTTGATGAATGTCAGGGTATCTTAACCCTAATAAAAATATGTAGCATTTAGAAAGCGTAAATTAAATGTGCCTAGAAAAAGTTCCATCTTTGAAAAAAAGAATCACATTTTTCCTTACCTGCTGCTACCACTCTAGCATCTTCATGTGCCCTGTGTCTGCCAGCTGCCCGATTGTCAGCATTTTCATTCCACCATAGCACATGCACTGTCAAATAAAGCATATCAACAATATTTTTACATAGTATATGCTAGGCTTCCTAAGCAGTCTTTAGCTGCCAACCTGAATCTGGTGTGTCTTGGATATGCCTATTCCAGTCCTGCGCTGCCTGTTTCTGAGGATTTTGGAGTTTTTTTATGCTTATTAATGGTGGGGGGGTGAATTGAATTTGGGTGCCAATTACAGTTGGAGACTGAGATGTTATTGTGCTGAGGAGTTGTGATATTAACAGCTGGATTATTAGGTGTTACGTATTCCTCTCCTCAGCCTTCCTAAAAAGTTATCAAGTCACCATAATGCTGCTTAAATCTTTCCACTGTTAAGATCTGAGTAGCTGTGTCAAGTACAAGGCAACAAAACCTACTTTTTTGCTTTTGCATATTACCAATATACTTTAATACACTATGAGGCCCATTTATCAATATTCTCATTTTCGTGGTTTTTGAAACCACGGACAACTTGTTTACTCTAAAACCTCAAATGCCAAGTCATTTAGTAAGACATCCTTTTTTTAAAAGCACAAATGGGAAAAAAGAAACTTGGAAAACACACAAAAAAGGGTAAAAAAATCCCAAAACTTCTAAAAGCACAAAGCAAAAAAAAAAGATTAGCTAATTAGGAAAAGGACAGCTGCTTTTGACTTCTACATCACCTTGACAGCTTTTACATGGGGTATTTTTTTGGATTTAACGCAGTTTTGATGTATAATCAATGGCAAAGAAGCCACCTTTTTTTGCAAAAAAACATGAATCATGAAAAAAAAAATAAAAAACCACGACCTTTAGTAAACGGGCCCCTATGTGTTCAACCTTCCAATAAACGGTAGTGACTGCCACTGGGACTCAGCTCAAGCAATGACCCAAATGCACATGGGTAAATGCCAGTATAGAAAATAATTTGCATGGGTAACTCGTGCTTTTTATTTCATGCTTCAACACAAGAATGAAGCTGATAGTATAAAAACCTTTTTATTTTTCACCCTTTCTTAATTCAATCACTTTGGTATAGGAAAACACACACAATACAAATTGCTGCATTTTGCTGTTACCTTGGTTAAGTAATCCATACTCTGTGTTGAACACACCAATAAGCTTAGTGTAGCCAGTGTTAACATGAGTCGAAATTGCTGCTCTGAAGGCATGACCCCAAACTGCTGGCCCTCCAGGCTTGAACTGAAAGCTGACCAACTCATAGACCCCTATGGAAAGAAAAGGGCATATAAGCACATCTCTTATCATATGAATATTTATTTGCCACCTTCATCATTCATCCATCAATTTAGAGTTATCAACATATTTGTGTAATTAAGCACAGGCACTGTACTTACACTTTATCGGAGTAATGTAATAAAAGTAGCTAATATTGCACCATGCCTATTTACACAAAGCAACCAATCAGCAGGCAGAATTCATTGGTCAGTTTCAAAGCAAATATCTGATTGCCTGCAGTGGCATACCTACTATACTGAAGAACCCACAATCGCAGGGGGGCAGCCATGGGGTCTGCTGTATAGTTCCATACTAAATGCTCTTTCCAGTCTCCCAGTAAACAGAGGAGTAGAGGTGCATGCACCCAGGTGGGGAGTGAGCGAATGCGAAAAAGTGGGGCACCGATTACAGCTAGGGTGGGAAGCTCTGATTTTCTTGCAGAGGCATGTTACATCACTGATTGACTAATGGGTTACAAGAGTAATTCTTATAGTATTCTTTATTATTTCCTATGCACAAATATCAAAATAGCAGCAGAATTAAAATTATTTTAGTTCAAAACAATACAAATGAACAGGGGTAAACTCCTGTATTGTTTACACCTATAATACCCTGCATTATTCACACCTCAGATCTCTTTGCTTCCTGTGTGCCATACTCTGCCTGCCCTACCCTGCCAGTGTGTGCCAGACTCTGCCTGCCCTATGCGCCTGTGTGTGCCAGACTCTGCCTGCCCTATGCGCCTGTGTGTGCCAGACTCTGCCTGCCCTATGCGCCTGTATGTGCCAGCCTGCCATATGCTGGCTGTGTGCAATACTCTGTCTGGCCTATGCTTCCTGTGTGTGTGCCATACTCTGCCTGCCCTATGCTGCCTGTGTGATTGCCATACCCTGCCTGCCCTATGCTGCCTGTGTGATTGCCATATCCTGCCTGCCCTATGCACCTGTGTGTGTGCCATACGCTGCCTGCCCTATGCACCTGTGCGTGTGCCATACTCTACCTGCCCTATGCTGCCTGTGCGTGCCATACTCTGCCCACCCTATGCTGCCTGTGTGTGCCATACTCTGCCCACCCTATGCTGCCATTATGTGTGCCATAATCTGCTTGTGGGGTAAATAATGGGGTAAAATGCAAGCTTTGTGATGTTTCTCAGATTTTTTATAAAAACCGTTATGTTCAGCATAGCTTTGTAGTTTGCAATAGAAAGATGTATTTACCTATTTTTGTTTTGTCAGAATGTGTACTTTCTGAAAATATATGTTTTCTAATGTCTCCATACTTTTAGGTGGTATTATGGCACATAATACACATACTGAGTGCTAATATTGCAGCGTCCAGTGTCAGATATGAAAATTCATATGCACTATTTTCATTTGGGCGCCTCTGTACATCACACAGTATGGTAAATCTATGCATACTGGGCATCAAACTGTTCAGTAGACCCCTGACAGTCATATTTAGACCGGGAGCTTATATTGCAGCGTCCAGGGTGTCAGACGTGAAAATTCATATGCACTATTTTCATTTTGGTACCTCTATATGCCACATAGTTTGGTAAATCTATGCATATTGGGCATCAAACTGTTGAGGCCCCTGGCGTTAATATTTAGAATGTTTTATGCTGGTACATTACAAAAAAGGGATATAGAATAGGGTAAAATTAAAGCTTTGAAATTACATAGAAATTGCTACATTTAGCTTAGCTTTGCTGTTTTACCCATTTTACATTCAGCAGAAAATTCTGAAAATATGAGGTTTCCCCACTTTTACCACATATATTTCTACTTCCAAAACAAACACCAGCTGATTTATATGCCATGAAATATGTATGTACTGATATCCTCTCTAAATGCCAGTGGGAATCCAACTGTTTAGTGGACCCTTGGCTTTTTATAATTCGGATGTGTTTTTATGGTACCTAATGTTATATGGGAGATATGATGCTTGAAAGTGGATGCTTATAGGTGAACTTTTCAAGTTCAGCACAATGTGTACTTAAAAGTATATGGTTTGCTGGGGTAAACCTAATGTTCCAGGTTTTTTGGCTTTGGAATCTAAAGTATGCAGTATTTAGCTGTAATGCTTTGAAAATTTGGTAATTTACTGCTGGGAGTTTTTGATCTATAGAAGTCAGAAATCTCCATAAAACTATACATATTAGGTATTGGCATGTTCAGGTGATGTGAGACTTTCCAAATCAGTTGAATTTGTGTTCATAAATTTTGATTCTGGTATAAATCCCTATATCATGAAAAATATAAATTTTTCTTTTTTTGTATTTAGAGCTAAATCCTGTTCCAGAAGTGGAAATACATAAAAGATATTTGGAAACCTCTGATTCTCCTGAAAAAAAGATTTAGTTTTCCTACCTAAATTAACCCCCCATCCCCCCAAATAAATGCCCCTAAAATGAGAGAGCACAAAATGTTTACAAAAAGTCTGGCACTGAGGGGGACCAAAATGTGAAATTTTGCTGGCACATAAAGTCTTAAGTTCCTCTCCAAGTGCAATGTGCGTAACTGTGCAGGGGAAACAATGATGGCAGCACCCAAACCTACCCAAGGAAACCGCCCGAAATTGTGGCATTTATGGCAGACTGGCCTGTCCTATAACACATATATCTTCTCTTTAAGACAGAACTTACCATTATTCCCATGTAGTACAATAGCAAATAGTTGCAGAAATTATGTTTTGTGTTTACGGTTTTTCCTCAAAAATAACATTAAATAAAAACAGATTTGTGCTATAGTGCACCGAGCTTGATGCAAGGGAATAGTAACTGAACAAGAACTGTAGAGATTTTTCATTATCAGATTGCTTTGCAGCGGATATGTAGTAATGTGGACAGTAATTAAAGGAAAATTTACACATACCTTCTGTTTCTGGCTTCTGCACTTTGCACCAAGGCACCAAGTAAGTTACTTCATTATCCTGTTTGTCCAGCATGGGTAACATTTTTAATAAATATTTGTCCAGCCAGTCTCTGTCTTGGGCAAGCTTTGCTCTAACTGCTGCTCTTTGGGCAAAGCTGTCTGTGAAGGACAAAACACAACTTGTATCTAGTAAACTAGATCTAATTTACTTACACTCACATTGGTATATAATTCCCAGGACCCAGCTCTCCAGTGATGGACAGTGTGTAGACACCTTGCATTAAGTGGGACTTAGAAAGTCAGGTTGCTTTGTAATTACACAGCCAGTTGAATTGGGCCTAGTTTGCTGGCTGTAGAACTAAAAATTGGGAACTACCGGAATTTCACTGCAGAATTATGCTGGTGCATCATGATTAACTGGAAAGCTAATTATAAGTTCAATTTTTTTGTTTTATATTCGCTTTACAAAAATTGTTTTTGTGTGGACATTTCCTTTAAGCTATATGACTGAAGTGACTTACCATAATTATTATACGTTATTTTTATAGTGCTGATATATATTGAAGCAAATATACATCATTGCAACTGTTCCGTGCCCCACTGAAGCTTAATCAGTGAGGACTTTTCCAATTCAAGATTAATTTGAGATCTAACTTTTTTTCAAATTTTGTTTTTTCTTACCAATCCTAAGCAAAGCAGCTACTCATTCTAGACTTACTGGTAAATTCATCCATGGTAATAGCCATTTATAAAGCAAAAACAGCCTGCCCTTGTTTGTTATTGTCCGGATATACCACTGGAGTGGTACTTGTTGGTAGGAGTCCATGTGTAACCCTAGTGTACATTTAACTAATATAACTACTAAAATAAACTAGTAAGGTAAAAGTGCCAGTATGAGAGACAGGTCTGCATAAAATGGCCAGTAACCACAGCAGTTGATAATTAGCTTGTAAGAGGCAAGAGGTCAGGGTAGGCAGCAGGCAATACAATGTCAAATGTCACACGAGGACATTAGTACTGTATTACAAGAACAAGGCAGGATCACACTCACAAATCACCTAGGATAGTGCTGTCCAACTTCTGTGGTACACAGGGCTGGAAATATTCTGGCATATTGGGGAAGGGACGATAATGGAAGCCAGTTTTGACCACTCCCTTTTTGAAACCACATCCATATTATCACAAGAGCTGTTAAGACTATACCCACATAAAAGGAGGACAGCACTGACCTAAGGGGCTATTATCCAGTACAGGGTGGATGAAGAGTCAGACAGGTGTCAGCCAAGGAAGGCAAACGAAGAGCTACCAACCACATTTAAGGGTGCATATCACAAAAATATCACTAAGTGCCCACTCTTGGTGAGGGCGGACATATTGAGCCACATGCATGGGCATAATAAGCAAGTGTCCTTGCTTGCTCAATATGTACATGTGAATTGCCATGTGGATGCACATACTAAGCAAACTGGTACACAGTGTTGAACACACACAGCCTCCTGTGGCTCAACCATGAAGACTGATGGGCAGACAACATAATATGCCTTGTTCTAGGCCTGACAGCTATAACAGGAATCAGCATTTAACAATGACTTAGTGGAGCTGTAAAGTATAGCAACAACAGAAAATTCTGTACCATATTTCCAGATATGGAAGACTTTATTGAGGCCTCCAAACTCTAGCGTCCAATAGCCGACCAACTCTGAGTGGGCTGTGCGCATGTGAATGTTTTCACTGGTGAGTTTCATGAAATCACTCATCATTGCAGGTTTTACAGTGTAAGTGCGAAATTCATAAAAAGTTGTGTCTTCCTGACGTTGCCCTGTTGCATACGTAGCTCGCATCTGAAAAATGAAAAAGGGTCAAATAATAAAAGTAAACAACAAATTTCACAAACTCTCATCATTTCTTTCTAACTAAAGAAGGAGCCTAGACATGCTGCACATTATGTTTTGGGGTTCTGTACCAGCCTGAGGCAACCACAGCCCGCAAAGATGCCCTCCGGAGCTCCCCAGCTTCTTTTCTGCTGATTTACTGCACATGCTCTCTGCTGCTGTCCAAGCCCTGTCTCATGAAGAGAATATAAAATGTGAAATTTAGTTTCAATGTAGATGGTTATGATTGATCCATCTACATCTCAATCCCCAGAAAATATAGATTATTATTTAAAGATGTTTAAAATTGGTGGTGTTGGTATAACTTTAACACCATGGGACAACTTACAAACTCCAATCTTTTAAAAGCTGTACAATAAATCTATGCTTAGAAATGTAGGCCAAGAATCAGCCCATATCCTGGCATCAGCCTCTCCTTGTGCCTGCACTCACAGGCACAGGGAGATTTTGGCTCCGAAATGCATACTCGCAAATAATACCAGCACACAACACTGGATCTGGGTTCCTCCCACACTCCAAAAATATACAGGCAGGTTAATTGCACCAGGTAAAATAGACCCTAGTGTGTGTGTGTGTGAATATAATAGGGACCTTAAATTTAAACTCCACTGGGGCAGGGACTGATGTAAAAAATGTATAATCTCTGTAGAGTGCTGAAAAATATTTTAATGCTATATAAAATATAAGAATCAGGGGCATTGCTGCCATGAGGTGAGTTGAGAAACTTGCCTTAGGTGGCAGCAGCCCGCAAGTTACTAGGGGCGGAAAAAAGCTCAATACCAGAAAACTTCAATAGCAGAAATTAGGATTTTTAAATTTCAACCCTAGAGAGCTATTGTGCTCTCTGCCCTAGTGGTGTGGCACCACTCCAACTCTCAGAAAGGTAAGCGTAGGGTGCGGGGGGGAAGGGGTGGCATCTAAAATGCCTCCTCAGTATGCCCAGGGGGCAGGCATACCCCTGATAACAACTGCAGGATAGGAGTGATGTAAAACAATGGCATTAGTCTAGCATATAAAATGAATACTGCTTTAGATCTTGATAATGGATGATATTATGTTCTTCATTGGTTTTAAAAATGCATTTTCACGGCAGAAATCCTTTTTCACACAAATCCTGTTTTGTAAATATGCCCTCTTAACGTACTGGTATCTGGGGCTTTTGGAAGGTTTCCCCTGTGTAAAAATGAGCCATTTATTTTAACCAAACTTTAATAGCACTCCCTGTGATGAACAAGCACCTAAAAATATACCCCCTTCTGCATATGACTTCAGGGGAAGGACATTCCAAATCCCTGGCAGGAATGTAGACTACATGAAGACAACAGCATAATGAAGGCTTGCAAAGCTAATTTTGTTTTTTGTTACTTCCCAATATGATACTTTTCACATATCCATGCACAACAATTGCAGACATGCTATAATCAATATGAAGTGGATTAAATATACAGTCTGTGGTTTTTTTTATTTTATGGATCTCAAGAACAATATTTTTGAAAAATGTCATATAGGAAAGGAAATTTGTAAAGACTGTTCTTCAGTAATAAAACCTAAGGAGAGCTGAAAAGCCAGTGAACCCCAGTAAGTGGTTGCATATAGAAAGCATGGGGACAGACTGATGCAATGGGAAAATAAATACAATACAGGTATGGGATCCCTAATCTGGAAACCCATTATCCGAATTACGGAAAGCCCGTCTCCCACTGACTCCATTTTAATCAAATAATTCAGAATTTTAAAACCGATTTCCTTTTTCTCTGTAGTAATAAAACAGTACCTTGTAATTTATCCCAACTAAGATATAATTAATCCTTATTGGGTTTAATTAATGGTTTATTGATTTTTTAGTAGACTCAAGGTATGGAGATCCAAATTACAGAAAGACCCCTTATCCGGAATACCCTTGGTCCTGAGCATTCTGGATAACGAGTCCTATACCTGCACAGGTGCCCATACACAAGATGGCATCAGCTAATTCAAAACACTTGACCAAACTAATGCCCAAACTGTACTTTTTTTCCTCTTTTATTCCAGTACAGCTATGGGACCTGTTATCCAGAATGCTCGGGACCAGGGGTTTTCCGGATAAAGGATCTTTCCGTAATTTGGATCTCCATAAATTAAGTCTGCTAAAAATCATTTAAATATTGAATAAACCCAATAGGCTTGGGTTGCCTCCAATATGGGTTAATTAGATCTTAGTTGGGATCAAGTACAAGGTACTGTTTTATTATTACAGAGAAAAAGGAAATCAATTTTAAAAATTTGAATTATTTGCTTATAATGGAGCCTATGGGAGATGGCCTTTCCGTAATTCGGAACTTTCTGCATAATGGGTTTCCGGATAAGGGATCCCATACCTGTACTTCAAAAATGAATGTCAAACAAATCAATCATATAACTGTGACTACAGATTCTAAGTCTTAAATGAAATCATATTGCTTCCAAAAGCATCATTTAAGCTGCATTCAGTTAAAACACAATATATATTAACTTACTGCATCACTGCTAATATATCCTGTCCTATATGCTATCTAATTCCAAGTTAACATAGTAACAGATTGGCAGAAGGTCAAGCAAAGCAGTCCGCTCACTGAGCCAGCAGCTGATAATTAACAGGCCAGTTATATAACAGCATATTCACAGTAGGGACACTTTTTCCCATTACTGTGCTGTAGCTACACAGCAGTCAGACAGGGAATATTAAAATATCTGTCTGTCCATTCCATGGAGCAACAACTAGGCAGATTATATACAAACAGGGAATATTAAAATATCTGTCTGTCCATTCCATGGAGCAACAGCTAGGCAGATTATATACAAACAGGTTATTTTAAAATGTCTGTCCGTCCACTGCATGGAGCACCAACTAGGCAGATTATATACAAACAGGGAATATTAAAATGTCTGTCTGTCCATTGCATGGAGCACCAACTAGGCAGATTATATACAAACAGGGAATATTAAAATGTCTGTCCGTCCACTGCATGGAGCACCAACTAGGCAGATTATATACAAACAGGGAATATTAAAATGTCTGTCTGTCCATTGCATGGAGCACCAACTAGGCAGATTATATACAAACAGGGAATATTAAAATGTCTGTCTGTCCATTGCATGGAGCACCAACTAGGCAGATTATATACAAACAGGGAATATTAAAATGTCTGTCTGTCCACTGTATGGGGCACCAACTAGGCAGATTATATACAAACAGGGAATATTAAAATGTCTGTCTGTCCATTGCATGGAGCACCAACTAGGCAGATTATATACAAACAGGGAATATTAAAATGTCTGTCTGTCCACTGTATGGGGCACCAACTAGGCAGATTATATACAAACAGGGAATATTAAAATGTCTGTCTGTCCATTGCATGGAGCACCAACTAGGCAGATTATATACAAACAGGGAATATTAAAATGTCTGTCCGTCCACTGCATGGAGCACCAACTAGGCAGATTATATACAAACAGGGAATATTAAAATGTCTGTCCGTCCACTGCATGGAGCACCAACTAGGCAGATTATATACAAACAGGGAATATTAAAATGTCTGTCTGTCCATTGCATGGAGCACCAACTAGGCAGATTATATACAAACAGGGAATATTAAAATGTCTGTCCGTCCACTGCATGGAGCACCAACTAGGCAGATTATATACAAACAGGGAATATTAAAATGTCTGTCCGTCCACTGCATGGAGCACCAACTAGGCAGATTATATACAAACAGGGAATATTAAAATGAATGGTTACAATACTAAGTGGTGAGCAAGTTACAGGGAGTCACTGCTTCCCTACTGGCACATACATATTCTAACTGCCTGTCTCTGCTTTCCCAAATATACATTTCCTAAGGTTACCCTAAGGTTACCCCTGCCATATAAACTAATAGCAGGGCGGCACTGATGGCACAGACACTGTATTTAAGTAACATGCAGCCAGTGCCGCCCTGCTGCCTGTTATTTCTGCTTGGATCGCTGATTTTACAGACCATCTGCAACTTTATATTTGCCCACTGCGGTAGGGTCACCTGAGCCAAACCTGCCGGATCCCGCCAGGCACAAGCAGCTGTTGATGCCAATTTCCCCTTGGCAAAGAAGGAGCGTAAACTGCACATCATGATGACACTGCTGATCCGTACGGTGCCGCAGCAAACTTTGGTGCCTGCTTATGATAAAGTTTAATGCCAGGGTAATGCTATGTAGGGGGCAGCCAGAGGCCCAGCAGGCTTTTAAGGCCAATGCCCCGCACCGTTAACTTCTCAGAGAACTAATTGTAGGTCAGTCCCCCCACTCCCCCTATTCATAGTTCTCTACGTGAACGCAGTCAAGTTCTTCCTGGAGCTTGTGAAGCCAGCACGCCCCCTGCCTGTACCACACAGGCTGCAGCTGAGGGGGAGTACAGACTGTACCATTCTCCACTAATTCTATAAAGCGTTTCTAGGTTAGAAGAGCAGCACTGACAGGGCTAGTTGCGTTAAGGGATAGTGAAAAGCGTAATTATGCCTGTGAATTATTGATTTGTTCTTGTGAACAGTAGAGGTAGTATCAAAAATAGATAATTCTCGGTGGTGTGCAACATGTAGTTTAATCATCTATTACTACTGAGCTACAGATTTACCATGAGCTTCTGTATATAATGCTTAGCAAGCATGTGGTAATGGCAGTGCTATATTATCTGTCTAGGCACCCCTGACACAATTATTTATTTTATATATTAAAAAGCTGACCATGAATTTGAAGTTTTTCCTTTCATTCTCCTTGGAATCAACAGTGCAGGTGGTGATGCACAGAGAAATTTGGATCATTTCATAACTGTTTGAAAACTAGTTAGCAAATACTGATTTATAATTGACACATCTCTACCTTTGGTTGGTCCATCATGGTTATATGCTCATCCGCATGTTTAGCAGTTGTACAGTTTTAGGCCATTTGGGCTGCTGCTTGGTTATTATGTAACCTGTTTGGTAAATTGTTTGCAAAGCACTATGTAACTTGCTGGTGCTATATAAATAAATGATTATGGTCACCAACATGTATTATACATCAATAACAGAGAAACACATACTCTTCTTCCCCTAAAAAAAGTCTAGGTGATGATCGCTACCTGGCCTAGACAGCCAGGCACCCTCAGCACCTCTCCCAAGGTTGTAAGGACAGGGGAGGCAAATGACATGCAGGAGGTGTGGGCACAAGAGCCCGGACTAGGGGTACGCTACAGACTAGGTATATGCCTTATGTTATCCCCACTGTTGTGCCATACGAATATGCTTCATGTGCCTACCCCTAGCTCAAGCCCTGCTTATGAGGATACAAACATTCGGATATGTTTCGCTGTTGGTAATGTATAATTTATGTTTAAATCAAATTTAACATACATCTTTTATTTTTTGTTCAGGAGGAAGGAGTGGACAGAAATTTGGAAGTTGGGAAACCAGTGGATTGCGGTGAGTGTTTGCATGTCACAGCTTACACCCAGTGTTAGTGCAACTGGCCAGAAGGAAGGTAGGAGTTTGACGGCTGGGTAACCTTCAGCTATGTGCACAGGTACTGGGACACCAGCAGGTGAATGGTTGCATGTCGCAGGTTACACCCAGTGTTAGTGCAACTGGCCAGAAGGAAGGTAGGAGTTTGACGGCTGGGTAACCTTCAGCTATGTGCACAGGTACTGGGACACCAGCAGGTGAGTGGTTGCATGTCGCAGGTTACACCCAGTGTTAGTGGAACTGGCCAGAAGGAAGGTAGGAGTTTGAGGGCTGGGTAACCTTCAGCTATGTGCACAGGTACTGGAACACCTGGCCAGTATTTTACTGACCTGGCCACTGTAAATGATGCTTCATGCTAATGTTATTAATAGCCTGGGTTGTTTAAATTATTTTTTAGTAGACTTAAGATATGGAGATCCGAATTACAAAAATACCCCTTATCCAGAAAACCCAAGGTTCCAAGCATTCAGGATAACAGGTCCCATACCTGTAATAAATAGAAATATGTTCAGGCATAATAGTCCATAATATAATTACACTGTTCATTGAATAACAAAAATAAGTATACTGATTTCCATGTGTTTTTCTATAGTATAACATACAGTGGTGTGAAAAACTATTTGCCCCCTTCCTGATTTCTTATTCTTTTGCATGTTTGTCACACATAATGTTTCTGCTCATCAAACACATTTAACTATTAGTCAAAGATAACACAAGTAAACACAAAATGCAGTTTTTAAATGAGGGTTTTTATTATTTAGGGAGAAAAAAATCCAAACCTACATGGCCCTGTGTGAAAAAGTAATTGCCCCCTGAACCTAATAACTGGTTGGGCCACCCTTAGCAGCAATAACTGCAATCAAGCGTTTGCGATAACTTGCAACGAGTCTTTTACAGCGCTCTGGAGGAATTTTGGCCCACTCATCTTTGCAGAATTGTTGTAATTCAGCTTTATTTGAGGGTTTTCTAGCATGAACCGCCTTTTTAAGGTCATGCCACAACATCTCAATAGGATTGAGGTCAGGACTTTGACTAGGCCACTCCAAAGTCTTCATTTTGTTTTTCTTCAGCCATTCAGAGGTGGATTTGCTGGTGTGTTTTGGGTCATTGTCCTGCTGCAGCACCCAAGATCGCTTCAGCTTGAGTTGACGAACAGATGGCCGGACATTCTCCTTCAGGATTTTTTGGTAGACAGTAGAATTCATGGTTCCATCTATCACAGCAAGCCTTCCAGGTCCTGAAGCAGCAAAACAACCCCAGACCATCACACTACCACCACCATATTTTACTGTTGGTATGATGTTCTTTTTCTGAAATGCTGTGTTACTTTTACGCCAGATGTAATGGGACACGCACCTTCCAAAAAGTGCAACTTTTGTCTCGTCGGTCCACAAGGTATTTTCCCAAAAGTCTTGGCAATCATTGAGATGTTTTTTAGCAAAATTGAGACGAGCCTTAATGTTCTTTTTGCTTAAAAGTGGTTTGCGCCTTGGAAATCTGCCATGCAGGCCGTTTTTGCCCAGTCTCTTTCTTATGGTGGAGTCGTGAACACTGACCTTAATTGAGGCAAGTGAGGCCTGCAGTTCTTTAGATGTTGTCCTGGGGTCTTTTGTGGCCTCTCGGATGAGTTGTCTCTGCGCTCTTGGGGTAATTTTGGTCGGCCGGCCACTCCTGGGAAGGTTCACCACTGTTCCATGTTTTTGCCATTTGTGGATAATGGCTCTCACTGTGGTTCGCTGGAGTCCCAAAGCTTTAGAAATGGCTTTATAACCTTTACCAGACTGATAGATCTCAATTACTTTTGTTCTCATTTGTTCCTGAATTTCTTTGGATCTTGGCATGATGTCTAGCTTTTGAGGTGCTTTTGGGCTACTTCTCTGTGTCAGGTAGCTCCTATTTAAGTGATTTCTTGATTGAAACAGGGGTGGCAGTAATCAGGCCTGGGGGTGACTACAGAAATTGATATTGAAATTGAAAATTGAAATTGATAAACCACAGTTAAGTTATTTTTTAACAAGGGGGGCAATCACTTTTTCACACAGGGCCATGTAGATTTGGAGTTTTTTTTCTCCCTTAATAACGTAAACCTTCATTTAAAAACTGCATTTTGTGTTCAATTATGTTATCTTTGACTAATAGTTAACGGTTTTTGATGAGCAGAAACATTTAAGTGTGACAAACATGCAAAAGAATAAGAAATCAGGAAGGGGGCAAATAGTTTTTCACACCACTGTATATAAACATTATATGATGATTTAGGCTTCTCAGGAAAAATGTTTTAGTGGCAAAAAAGTTGGATCTTGTGGCCTATTTGAGTCCTTTGTCCAATCCCTGGTGCCACATCTGGCCTGGTGCCACGTAAGGGAATTCTGATAAAATACCTATTTTTATATAAACCACTCACTAATTATATTGTCAGACATGTTAAAGCATTAAATATTCTAGTGATGAAGTATTGACCATTGATAGCCATCAGTGGTGGAACACTGATAGGCAGATGAGGGCTGTGCGAACTAGGGAAGCGAGAGCCGGAGAGGATGTGCAGACTGGGGAAAGAACTGAGGTTGGCAAGTGGGCAAGTAGGGTGCCAGGCCAAGTAGTATTGCTTTGCTATACTGGGTTAACTTGGAAGGGTTTAACTTGATGGACTCTGATCTTTTTTCAACCCTATGTAACTATGTATATACTATTTGGCTCTAATAATCATTTTCCTGCCAATAGGCCTGCGGCTATTAATAGAACTCGGAGACCTTTAGTCAAACAGATAGCAAGGTACTAGGCAAAAATATGTATGCATGAAATAAAGAATAGAGAATAAAGACATCATTTAGTCATTAATCATTTAATCGTTATTACTACACTGTACTTAATACTACGTCTCAATAATTCAGACACGCTTAAAATGTAATTTCTAGAGAATAGACTTGTTCTGCTTCCAAGGTGTGTCTACAGTGATGCATATTTATACAAAGGCTGAAGAAGAAAAAAAATGAAAAAGGAATTAAATGTTAACTGCTTTATTTTGCACTGGCAAATATGGTAAAAAGATACAGAACATAACATCATCTGGTGGTTTCTGAGCAACAGATCCTAGCAGAGCTGGAGGAGATACCGGGAGTTGTAGTTCTGTAGAAGCTTGAGAGTAGCTACTCCAAAGTTACATTCTAGAATGTTAAGCTCTGTTTAAATTTATACATTTTTACACTGTGGTGGTAACAGTCAGTCACAACCAGAAGGCCACTCTTTGTTACTTCAATACCACTTGGTCCCTCCAGGTCCTGAGAAACTACCTGAGCAGAAAGGGAACCATCACGGCTAAACAAAGTGACACAGTTATTACTCTTATCTGCTACAAAAAAGTTCCCATTGGTATCCACACACACTCCTGATGGGTTGATGAAGTGCATCTGTTTGCCATATGTAGGTCCGATAGTTTTTTTAAGTGTGTGCTCTCTGTCTATTATTTTAATACATCCGCCTTTGTGATTGCCAAACAGCTGCCCTTCTGTAACCAGCAAATCTTCATTCTGAAAATACATTAGTAGTTTAAACAACCAAGGGTATAACTTATGCAAACAGTCCAGCTGCTCCTAAGAGCATTTCTTTTTTTTCTAGAGAAATATATTCATTGATTGGATATATACATATGGAAAAAAACATTTAGAACATAGGGTTATATAAATTAAAGTTAAATAGTGTCAAAGATTTTTGTACAAAGTCTTCCATGACATACGCATAAAATTGTATTACAGGTATGGGACAGGTATGGGATCTGTTATCTGGAAGCCCATTATCCAGAATGTTCAGAATTACAGGATGACTATTTCCCATTGACTCCATTTAAATCAAATAATTCAACCTTTTCTCTGTAATAATAAAACAGTACCTTGTACTTGATCCCAACTAAGATACAATTGATCCTTTTTGGTTGCAAAAAAAATCCTATTGGGTTTATTTAATGTTTACATTTTTTAAATTAGATTTTAGGTATGGAGATCAAAATTAAAGAAAGACCCCTTATCTGAAAAAAACAGGTCTCAAGCATTCAGAATAATAGGTCCCATACCTGTATAATGGGAGCTGCTCAGGTGAAATATGTACAAACAAGCTATATTTTTAAAGGAACAATTCAGTATAAAATTACAACTGGGTAAATAGATAGGCTGTGCAAAATGAAAAATGTTTTAAATATAGTTAGCCAAAAATGTAATTTATAACGTAATAGCCAGAACACAACTTCCTCCTTTGTATCTCTCTAAACTGTTAGTCAGTCAGTATCTCGAAGGGGCGACACATGGAACATAACCGTTTACTTAATTTGCACATAAATGTAAATAGAAAAAAACTTAATTCTGTGCAAAGTGCAAAAAATCTGCAAAGCCCATCATGTTTCTTTGCTCCCTGCCCTGTGCCTAGTACCCATAGATGCAAGTCTTTGCACTCCAGAAAAGAAGCACAATTACCTGCACCTCTTCCATGATTACCGTGCTGCCTTCCAAGGACAATATGTGGACTTCTCCTTGGATAGCCACTAGCTTGTGCATCATTTACAGAGATAAAGATGAAGCAGGGCCCTCAACGTACAGCTTGCCTATGGCAGGTGTTAAGAACAGGGTGCATTGCACCCACAGTCCTGTGCCTTGTGTACTAGATTCAACGCAAGACGTAAAATGCAAACTACAAATAATTCATGGTTGCACACACTCCATAGATGATAATTTTGTGCCTGTTAGGGCTCCAGAACTGGCACCTATAGGATGTGTTTATAATTAATAAACAAACAAGAATGTTATTCTTCCTCTGGGATATTATATATATTTACATTTTAACAGTTTATACCTCAGTGACAGCAATATACTCGGGTCTATGGAGTCCATCAACAACGTTGGTCCTCAGAATAGCATTCATTCTCCAGTCTACAGAAACAATATGCACTTTTCCACCATCTGTCCAATCTGTAACTGCTAGACTGTTGGAATTTAATACCGCTAGTCCATAAGAATGTTTCCAGTCAGTTTTAGGTGACTTTAGAAGGTGAATCATTTTGCCTTCTTTAGAGAACATTTTAATACCTTTGGAACCATCAGACACCAGTAAAAGTCCTTCCTGGGTGCAGGCTATGTCGCCAAAGCATTTTGTTGATTCTGAGGTATAAGTAAATGTTTGCTTATTTTGTCCATGAAGTGTATAAATATGGATTTGATTATTGCCACTATCTTTAATGGCAAGATCACCTTCAAATGTGTTGCTCACACCAGTTGGCCAAATAAATTTTCCATTTTCTGAGCCAAAGCCTCCAAGTTCTTTGACTAGGGTGTTGTAATATATTCGTTGTATACCAGAAAGCTTCCAGTCTTTGTTAAATTCATGCATTGCTTTCTGGAAAGATTTAAGGAAACAAGAAAGACAAAGGATGAATATTAGTTAATTTAAGTGGATCAGTGGCAAACAACTTCCTCACCATTGGTAAGAGCCAGGGAACTCAGAACTTTGGCTCCGCTGCTCTCAGCCTGCATTTTTTTTTTCAGGCTGAAAGAACCCTATCCGCTCCCTTCCCCAGCTCCATTGCACTGAAAAGTACAGCTTCTGCAGGCACACCTGGCGAAGCAGAGCATAGGTTGGCTCTAAAATTTTGAGCCGACCTATGTAAACATGATATGAATTGCTCTTGAATCCTGCCTCAGTCTTTGCACAAATGGTAATACAATACTGCCCCACTTTCCCCTCTCCTTCTTGTAGTGTATTTATCTGATTTCTATATTAGCTTAATTATATCATATAAGGCTAAAAGTAAACTAGGCCCTTCTGCCAGGATAGTTGTTGTTTTCCATGGACATAAATACAATTTTATATTGAATTAAATAAATACACACATTGAAGTTTGCACAAAAAGAACACCATAGTAAATGTTACTGACCAGCTAAGAAATTTGCGCATGTGTGCGTAACAAGGGGAGGGGGTGGGGTGATGCGCTGAGACAGGGGCATAGGGGGCATCTGGTATGCAAATCTGGGCCTGCAGAGAAAGATAAACTGTTTTATGGTGCCTGAGCAACTTAGCCAAGGTATACTGCAGTGAAAGTTTCCATTAGTCGTCTAAAATGTAAAGTATTGTTTACTGTTCCTTTAATGGCCTTCAAGCAGTAGAAATCACACACAAACACACAATGAAATGACATGTCATGCAGGTACCTCCTCATCATCCAGTTCCTGTAAATAGTAAGAATCTAACATGGTGTTAGCAAACTGAGGCTTCCTCCAAGAAAGCAGGAAAGGGAAAAAGATATGTATAAGTTACAAATCAGATCGGGTCAATCAAAGTGATAAAAAAAACAACTAACAGATAAAACAAATGATTAAAATGCCCAATTTAGTGACATATTTGTCCCTGTGTGGTCATTAAATTCATTTAATTGTAATCATAAAGTTATTTTATTTTAAATGATGTTTCAGTTTGGTGAAAGCAAAAGGTTTAGATTATTGTTGTGACAATTCCAACAACATTTCATGGCCACACATTTCGTCCAAGACTTTGCTCCCTATTCTCAGTGCGATCAAATGGATAAGTGAGATAAATGGAAGAGAGCTTTTAGACCTTCCTTACCTCCACAAAGCTGTCTTTCACTCCAGTCCTCCAATACAGCTTACTAAAAGACAGTTTCAAAAAAAGTCAGCACTACAAAACACATTGATACTTTTGCTTACAGTATTAAACATTGCATTATATAGAGCATAATATTTTGTCTTTTACTATGAGGTATGTCTTAAGAAAGATTCAAGTAAAGAGAAAGTTCAAGCGTTCAAAGAATACAAGAAGATGTTTTTTTCCATTTTGTATAAGGCAAACTAGATTTCATGAGGGCATGTGCAAATGTTAATGCAGTTACAAAGGTGCATAGCCTCTGTACACCTCCCTCACTATTCAGTTGCAGCTGCATTGTATACTCTGTATACATCCAAATACAGGTAATATAGAAAATTTACTGGTACTTTTATCACATTTCTGAAGAACTGTACATTTGACTGTAATTTCTATGTGGCAGTAAATAGTCATGGCAGCTTTGCACATAGTTCAGCCACTACATGATATAAAAAAGGTATGCCCAACACCTCCATGGACACAAATGCATGTTCCACACAGAATGATATAGAAAAGTGGCCCCCTGTAGCCAGTTAGTATGACACTGAAAAAATATATTGCACCTCTTAGCCAGTGGGCTATAACAATTCTGGGTATAACGGACTACACATGTTATAAGTGCTATTATGAATATATTTAAATTGAATTATTAACCTTTAACAAGTATAAGAGAAATAATCAGCTTTGGGGAGAGGACTAAAGCCATTTCAGCCCAGAAAAATCATTCATTAATAAAAGTAAACTAACAGTAGACAAACCTCTACTTTTTATACCTGAATGCTGGGTTATATATATGCTAAGAAAGCAGCCTCCAAAGTACAAAGGCTGAATAAAATATTAAACAACTAATGCAACCAGGATCTATCTCTACAGAACATGTTTTTTACTTAATAAAAAAATAGTTCTCTAGAATCTGCTTTAGTATCCTACTTACCTTTGCTGGTAAATATGGAATCTGAAGTAATGCAAAAAAAAAAAAAAAAAAGCTTAAGATACAGTTGTGTGGCTGAGATGCCTTGAAGATGGTGTACAACAAGGTTGGTTTCACAGCGACTCTCTGTCTTATCCCATAGCAATCACCATGGAGTTTAGTCACACAGAGCAGTGCCACTAGGTGCTAGCATACATTAGGGATATCCAGGCTGCTCAACTCATGTATATTTCAGCCAAATGTAAATGCTCCCTAATGACAGATAAGCAACTACATATGCTTGTTTGGACTGCAGTCAAAGCAAAGCTCCCTAGAAACAGACAATAAATGTATTCACTGCTAGCATTATCAACATGGAATTATTTATACTAAACAGAGTTCATTGAAAGAAAAGATTTTCATGAAGAAATAATGAAGTTAAGGTGGGGCCAGTTGCTACAATGAAGGATTAGGTTGTTAAAGAACACTATAATTTTATTATTGTCTGCAGATTAACTGTCTGCTGCTTTCTTACAAAAAGCTTCATTGCTCTTTAATCTTCAACAGAATCTGCCAAAAATGATGCAGAGCTTAATTTATCCATTATATTCATTGTTGCTTTATATCCTTCAAAGTTAGAGAATAATAAAGATTTAGGGAGGCTTAGCATCCCAAAAAAGACATTATTGTATTTTGTCCAGTAGAAAGCTTTGTATGGCAGTCTCCCAAAACAGAAATTTTACCCAAATCCACTGTACCTGTGCATGGCTGTAAGGAGGATCATGGGTTAAATAAATGTGTACACACTGAGATGCTTGTACTTTAAATACACTGGGAGAATACATTGGATACTCTTGTGCCTCATATTAATAATTTACTACCTTACACAATTTTGCCCTGTGTGTGCATAATGTCTACGTAATTCCCATTTACCACATGCCAGCCACCGTAAACTGTTTCTTATTCAGCCTGAGGTAAAAATTCTGCCAAATACCAGAGGGGCTGCTATAAGATGTCATAGACAGTCACCATTGATGCCCAAAGATGCCAATAGATGCACCATAGATGCCCAAACAACCCCCCACAGGCCCAAAAATAGTTTTTTGGGCCTGTAAGGGGTTGTTTGGGCATCTATGTACTTAAAATGCCAGGGTCTATTTTGAATCTCAGTTCCGACCTGGTCCAAAGGTTGTAAAACAAAATTGCCTTAGACTTACGAATTATTTTTTTTACTTGTTGCCTTGATTTGAATTGTTAAAAAAAACTGCAAGACAATGATCTAATGTTTTGGGTCTTAAGGTGGACCTTGGCTTTACTCACTGTGGGGCCAGCCCCCTCTGCTGTCAGTATGCTGCAGAATCAGGTAGGGAGGGCAGATCTGTTGTACCTGCATTTTTTTTTACCATTTACCTCTTACACAGCTTTCTAGACCACTTATTCTATCATGAGGTTTAAGTCCTGGTCCTGCTCTGTGTGGATTGGGTAGGCTGGGGGGAAGTTCAAACTTTATCCTCTAGCCTATCCAGAAACTTCATGAGAAAATGAGTAGTCTAGAAAGCTGTGCAAACTCCAGCTGTCCAAACTCCAGTAGGTACCAACTGGAAACTTCTGTCTTGCCTCAGTGAATATTAGTCTACAAGGAAAAGAAATCTATATATTCTGTACTTTGTTTAACGTTCAGATTTAAACCTTATATAAATTTACTAATGCCTTATCATATAAGAATCCTTTATAATGGTGCTGAGCAATTAAACCAGCCAAAGCTAGAAGTTTTCTCTTTTGTCCTTTAGCCATGCTTAGAAACAGATAATTATTTCCATAATTGAGATCATGAAGCAATATTGCAGCACTCTTTATTGCAAAGGTGAATGAGGCAGGCTTGATAAAGGGCAAGATAATGCCTAAAACGTTGCCTGTATGTGTGACCTAATTAAATCACTTTTTCACCTTTGCAGCAAGGAGTGCTGCAGTACTGCTTCATTTATAATATATATATAACCTCTGGCAAAAGGCTTTTTACTGCTTTGCACCCAATTCCAGATTTTTGAGCATGGTGAATGAATGTTTCACGGTGAGGGCAGTGAGGCTGTGGAATGCCCTTCCTAGAGATGTAATAATGGCAGATTCTGTTAATGCCTTTAAGAGAGGCCTGGATACGTTTTTGAACAAGCAGAATATCCAAGGCTATTGTGATACTAATATCTACAGTTAGTATTACTGGTTGTATATATAGTTTATGTATGTGAGTGTATAGATTGGTAAGTATAGGTTGTGTGTGCTGGGTTTACTTGGATGGGTTGAACTTGATGGACTATGGTCTTTTTTCAACCCTATGTAACTATGTGCACACAACTGCTAAAGAACTGATTTTCGTAACTGAGTTTGAAAGTTTCTAGGTATTTTCTGTTATTAAAAATCATTACAATAAAATGGAACTTTAGTGATATCTAAACCCACACACTTATCTTTACTAGAAATAATTGTCTAAAAGAGGTTGAACATAAACAAAATACATTTGGCTACTTAACATAGGGAGAATATTTTCAGATCATCCCCCATTAATTATGTTGTATGGGGCCCTGTGATTTGTCATGGCAGCCCTTTCCGGCAGGATGGGTACACCTGTCTAAGACACCTGTAACGCACATTAACAGAGTTCTTAAAGCTGACAGGTACAATAGCTGTCACCTGGGCTGAACAATAGCTGTAATTTTTCTGAAACTAGAATTGCACCTTCTTATACCCCTGTAAAGGGGAAGCTACATTATAGAACAAGTAGAACCTCTTCTACAGCCAGATACCCTCTCTAGCTATCCAGGAGCTTCTTTCTTTTAAAGCACATGGCCTCATACAAGGCAAGACATAATTATAATAGACAGACAAGCTGTACGTGACAGGAACATGAAATTAGATGATTCCTAATAACAAATATAAAGTTTGAAATTTCAGTGACACACTTACTGCTATGTCAACTGGGTCAACTGCTATAATTATTTTTATTTATACTAACAGTGTGTGGCAAGTTTTGCAATACAAGGCAGGTTTTACTCAGTTTACATTGCTTACATTAAGATGACTGACATTTATCATCACATCACTCCAGTAAGTTACACAGCAGAACATATTTAGCTGGTCTCACAATAACTACCTAGATCAACCAATGTTTGGCCAGATATAAGTCGGGCAGGCCTGTCAGAAGACCCATACACAGGCCAACGTCCTGCATGGCTACTTAGCAATAATTTAGATGCATGCTGCATGGCTGTACATAAATCTGTTCAGTCTGCAGCATGAATCTAAATTAATTGCTAATTAGCAATGCAGGATATGGATTCAATATGTGGCCTGTATTAAAGGGGTGAGGTGGCAACCCTACCTTGCATTGACAACAGTGAAGTGCATGGCAAAAACTATTGACCCCCTCCAAGTTTTCCTCCTCTGTCTAAATCCTCTTTGCTCTATATTCTGCTTTCTGCTTGCCCCTTGTTAAATCTTTATTACAGATTACTACTAAATGTTAGTTGTATAGAATACTACAATTCCCAGAATTCATCTGCTATTTCTTGGGTGTGATGTAAGTGATTGCTTATTGGTTCTGGGTTGCTCCCTAAACTACCTCTCTGTACCAGAATCTGATACCAAGAAACCCTGGTAGGTCATCTCAACCTAAATGTTAGAGAGTTGTACTGTATGCTCCTTCTGCCGACTATTACACCTTTGGTGTGCCTTACCACCATTAGCATTTGAGGCACATGCCTCTTCTGGCTACGCCTAGTTCTGCCCTGATTATAGATAAAGTTTATATAATATCATATATTAATATATATATATTATATAGAGAATGTTTATAGAATTTGCAGAATAAAGCCCTTCTGAGCAATCATGATACATATTAGTAATGTGCTGGGCAGCCCTAAACCCACAGGTTAGGTATGTTCAGTCAACCAGTCGCATACAGAGGCAGGTTGCAGGCCCCCTGACCCTTTCAAGCCCTACTAGTGGCACTTGTTCATATACTCATGCTTACCACACTTCCTTCAATGATGTTAGAACAGCGGTGAGTCTGGCACGGGTGTATAAATTGGTGTTAAGGGCTGGGCAGGGTTGGAGCACCACGGGTTATTATCAGGTGCAGGGCAAAAATGCTGATCCACAGGTCACTAATGCTTATGTTAATACCACCATTATTCTTTAGAATACTAAGGATAGGTTAGTTTTTACATTACATTACATTTATTTATAAAGCGCCAACATATTCCGCAGCGCTGTACAATATGTAGGTTACATACATTGGACATACAGAGTAACATATAAAGCAATCAGTAAGAGGTGAAGAGGGCCCTGCCCAAAAGAGCTTACAATCTACAATCTCCTATGTAGATTCTAGGTGCCATGTGAGTATTTGGGTCAGATGATGAACCATTTATTTAATAAAATTTGACATTTTCTATATTAATTTTTGCATGTGGATGTGCAAATATTCTTTGACTCATATGATCAAAATGTGGAAATGTGTTCATTTAAGGACGTGCTTATTAAACATTCCTCAGGTATCAGTAACCAAACAGGTTTCTTGTGAACAAGTTAAAAAGGCATTAGAGATATGGAAACACAAAAGCTTATCTGGAGTTCTTTAAAGGTAAACATTCAGGGTGTGCAATATAATATAAAAGAAAGAATGATGGTCATTGGCCTCACTAATGCAGAAAGCCACTAATAAGTGATGCAGGCCATCCCTGGTCTGATGAACAGAGACTGTCCAAAATAAGGTAAATTCAGATAAAAATGGTGCTCCCTAGGGTTATGGCTCATGACGTGTTCTCAGCAGTGCAGGTCACCCTGTATATTTGGCAAAGCCACCTTTTTGGCAATAATCACCCATCCATGTCTATAACAAGCAATCCAGGGGGAAGCAGCATTTCTATCACTGCTATTGAAGTATTTATAACATATATATATATAGAGAACACAAGGATGTGTCACATAATCTGATGGATAGGAACTACTCTGTGACAATAAAGTGTTGCATGTTCAACTCTTAATATTAACCCTCATTTTCTAAAACTAGAACAGATTATTAAACACCAAGCTGCAGCCGCTTACAGTAGCCCTAATGGCATTTGCCAGAGTGAACCTGATGATAAAGAAAAATGCTGGGCTGGCTCCTGTGGGAAAATTGCACTGATACAAATGTGCAATTGTGTTCATAAATTAGGGTGGTAAGCATAAACTTGTACATATGCAAAAGTAGGAATTAGTTTCTTGTCTTCTCTGTCTACTACATAACTGCTTACATCTATAGTAAATCAGCTAGGATAAAGCATGATGTGAATCATAAACAATCTCTGTAAAGCTCTGTGTAAATGTGTTACCACTACATAATTAATTCCAAGGTTTTATTTCCCAGATCCTCAAATGACTCAACCCCTATTTGCCTGCAGGGATGACACCAAAGCCACGCATATTTGTTAGTATTGTGGCCAGCCAACACTTATTATGGGTCTCAACCAGTTTATATTTATATCCTAGCAACCCTTAATTATTAATAGGTAAAGAATTGCATCTATTAAATGCCATACACTAAGATACACCCTCTATTTACCATACTAGATGCCAGATTTAAAAAATGATCGACCCACTCTGAATAGCTTCACGTAAAATGTTATAGAGTTTGTTCAATTAAAATAAAGAATCTGTTTTTATATCTATATATACACAGTATAAGGCTCATGCTACGCAGGGTGACAATCTGCCCCTACGATGAAAAAAAATGATGAATGTGGCTGCACCCGAAGCCATTGCGCTGGTCCGGATGCAGCCGCACAAAGCAGAACTTGTAGTGAAACTGCTCGTGCCGAATTCCACTTAGTATGGCTGCACCCAGGCCAACGCATTGCATCTAGAACTACAGATTTTTCAAGCATGGGGTGGATTTGTGGCCTCTGTTTATCCTCAAGCTGGGAATCTGCCACATGTAGCTCTAGCCTAAATCAGTAAAGATGTTATACCTCTTTAAAGAAAGCAAGCGAATAGGTAAATGATTAAATACAGCACAGTGGGATGCAAAAGACACCTACCTAAAGAATGTTATAAATCAACATAATCACAGATAATTATCAGTGCTGCACATGGTTTTAGTATGAATCAAGGTACTGTAGGAAAGGGCAAGGCCCAGTAAACAAAACAGTCATGGAAAGATTGGCTCGATAACTCATCATGGGTTCCTTGTTTTGATAAACTACACATATCTATTAGGTCATTGATACATATGTCTTTATTTAAATACTAATTAACAGAGTATTTTCTCAGTTTCTCCATTACTAATAAGGTAAAAATATGACT
Organism: Xenopus tropicalis; assembly: GCF_000004195.4. Taxonomy (NCBI): domain Eukaryota; kingdom Metazoa; phylum Chordata; class Amphibia; order Anura; family Pipidae; genus Xenopus; species Xenopus tropicalis. Next base: position 119,982,810 of record NC_030677.2, on the reverse strand, counting down.
TTGTTTTTACTGTTGTTAATTGTGAGGCAAAATCTGTGATTCTGGTATTGGAATATTGAGAAATGTATTTCTCACAGCAAAATACATTCAGGCAAAAAGTTTATAGGTGAACAACCCTTTTAACATTATAAAACTATGAAATATAACATTAATTTATGTACATGTAACTTATTTATTATATATTTGTTTTATAACGGTTGCTATCAATATATATCTATCAGTCTATTTAGATGACTATAGCTGACTGTAGCCCATGCTGCAGCACTCTTGGCATTGTATCCATCATTGTTTACCAAAAAATTGCATACATTTTGCCAATAATATTGGTTTCAGTGGATCATAGATGTGTCTATAGTCTGGGCTAACAAGCTCTAGGATATAACAACAGTTGTATATGTTCCTGTTTAAATATGTTCTTTTGACTAGTGAGGCATGGAATATGTAATTTGCTAGTAGACTTCTAGTTACTGGGGTAATACAAGTATATAAAACTTTACTTATTTACAGATCATAGACTCTTTTTTACATTGGGGATGCTTGATTTCGGTACAGCAAAGAGGACCTTTTTAACATTTTCATTGTGTATTATGTTTTGATTATGTAGAAATTTAAAGGAGAACTAAACTAAATCAAATATCGGTGTGCCATATTTTATATAGTGTATTAAACTTACTGCATCAGTCTAAAGTTTTAAAACCTTTGTAATAGGAATAATTTAGACCTTCAAATTTAAGCACAGAGGAGTCACCATTTTGGATTTTGTTAGTGACACTCACGTACTTATGTGTTCTTGGTATGTATTGAGAGGTCGTCACAAATCATCCAGCTGAAACTGTCATATGTATCACATGTCCTAGAAGCTGTAGCTGTAGGCATGATTGTTACATTCTGGTGCAGAATGCATTGGTTTGTGAGGTGCCATGTTATGTGAATTTAACACAAAAAAAGGGAACATTTTATGACCCATCAACCAGTGCTCTTGCACTTTTGCCTGGGGTCGTAGTAAATGACCCCTTTAATGTCATTTGACTTTAATGTTATACTGTCAGCAACAACTTTGTGTTTACAGGTAACACTTCGGGGGCCATTTACTAACACTCAGATTATTTATTTTTAACAAATTGGATTTTTTGCATCAAAATGCGAAAAAGTCACAGAAACAAAAAGTTGCAACATTTTAGAAATTTACTATCTGTCAACACAGCTAAAAATACAAATGCGACTATTTGCCAGTTAAAACTTGTCGAGATCATATAGAAGTCATTGGCAAAGGTCCCTTCCCTGGAGAATCCTTCTTTTGCTTCCAAACTTTGGTTTTTTCTGTGACTTTTTCCTGCATGAACTTTTTGAGTAAATGTCAGACATTTGTGGAAACAAGTTTATTCAAATTTTAAAATGACAAAAATGTGAAATGCTACAGTTTTAGTAAATCTGGCCCTATGTGTTAGTAATACTCATAGTAGGGTTTTGCATGTGGCAGGACCCTTTATGAAGAATTTGAATTAGGACCCATTACAGTAATACCAGAGAGTAAAATTCTGCCACTCTCTGTTAATTTCTTTGGCGTTTTAGAGGTGTATTTTTCAAATGGTCAACTCTCATTTCATTATGGGTAAAAGAGAAATTTTTCTAGATTCAAATGCCAGCAGTGTAGATAGAGCAGCCACTATTGCATCTCATTTTCTGTCACTTCCCCCATGCTAAACAAATTTTCCTCACTACAGTTGTATGGGAAAATGTGAAAATTTACACCTAGAGAAAATTCACCACATTTCCCTTGCAACCAAATACTATAACTATATATGCAAAATAATATAATACTATACTTCTATTGTGAAAATACATCTGTCAAATTGAGGTGAACTTTTGACAGAGTTGGATACAGAGAATATTCACACTTTAGTAAATGTGCCCCTTTCTCCCTTTGATAAATAGGCTCACAAAAGCCACAGAAATGAATAGAGAGTGGTGGAATTTCAATCTGGGGGGCTGTGGTATTTGATAAACATGCCCCATAATATGCTGAATGGCATATACAATATGTGCTGCCACACTATCAGTACTTTGTCTCAACACATTTAGTTAAATCCTTTTATGACTTTTCAATTTGTTGAATGCTGTAATCCTGAAATAATGGGCAAACCTGGCAACATGTGCTTAGAGCAAGTTTTTCCAGTTCTGTTGCTCTACAGAAGTTGGGAAGGGCTCCCTGCTCAACATGTCATGTGTTGAAAGTGACACACTTCCAATATTTAAATATAGACACTAAGATCAAACTGTAGTTTGTGTGTAACTGAGCCACGAGAGGACGTCTTGAGAGTTTCAGAGGACCTGCAAATTATCCTGCAATGATGAGACATGCCAGAGGCAGGAAACCTCCTTGTGTGCTCCTATGGTCTATATGCAGCTTCACCTGCTTTCTGTTTCTTGTTTCTGCAGTAATGCTAGCTGTTGGATACCTAAACCCTTTTGGATCAGTTGGATTGGCTATTTTGGTTATTGGAGCAGTCTTGTTTTTTGGAACCATACTATTTTTGGTGATGATTTGTCTGTGGGTGGAGAGGAAGTATCCTGGGGTGCAGACAATGTCTTTTAAAATACCTTTAATGAGGACAGCAAAACCAAATACTGCTTATGTGAATCCAAATGTCAGTGGACTTTCTCCTTCAGTGCCCTCCATGACGGACTATACTATAAACACTGATTTACCTCCTTACACAATAAATGTACCAAGAAAAGTCACATTTGCTTCAGTACCAGAGGAACAGACCATTGAAGATACTGATAAAAATATTCACAAACTGGCTTCTACATTAGACTCTATTCTGGATGAGGCTGGTTATCAGGGCATAATACTCGGAGATAATATGGTTGATTCCCCTTCACAAACACTGGTAAAGTCTCAGGGTTTAAACCACTGTGGAGGTTTTTCAAGTGTCTCTGCTGTTATGGAGGGAAAATCACCTGTCCAAGAACAAACTGTTACAGCAAAGAAACTACATAAAAAAACACATCATTTGGAAGTAAAGTTTGAAGACTATCCCCCTTCTGCTAGCACTGAGCCTGCTTCTCACAACATGAAAAAAATATCACCTAACAGAGAGCAACTCAAGCAATTAGACAAAGGTACATCAACTTTACATAATGCCCTCAGTGCCACAAGGAAAGAATGTGTCTCTGACAGTTGCAGACCAAAAAGAAGTGCACCATTGCTTATGGAACCTGAACCTGGCAGTAGCCCAAAGAGGCATGGTCCAGACTCTACCAATAAAGTGTTTACAGTTTCTCTTCCCATTCAGCAACTTTCACCAGGTAATAAAAATGAGAAACAAGTTTTTCCTTCCAAGACATACTCTCCTACGGCACCCAATACTGCTTGCCGACAGGAACAGAACTCGTCAAGTCCAGGAAAAAGCAGGTCTCCTCAGAAAGATCACAGACGTACAAAGGATTCTCAAGATATACAGAGAAAGCACTTGCTAGTGAACCAAATACGAAATAAACCAGTGCACAGCAATGATACATCCCCTAAAACTGATAGAAACGCCAGTGGCAACGTACATTCTTTTAATTCATCATTTAGAAGGAAAGAGGAATCACATCAGAAACATGCTTATATGGAAGAACATAAATCCCAAATATCCTTTATTCTAAACTCCTCAAGTGCAAAGTGTTCTAGTCCTAGAAACAATGAAGGACATAGTCGTCAGACATCAACTCAGAGAGTGCGTCATATGTCAGATCCCTGCACATCAAGTCTGTTTTCTCATGATAAAATGTTGGTGTTGACTGAAAAAACAAAACAAGCTATGAAGCATCAAGGCTTGCAACAATCTGAACAAACCAATAATTTCTCAACTAGATTTAAAGATACCTCACATAAAAAGTATGGGCTGAACCATCAACAGTATTCATCACAGTCCAAAGAAAGTGCATCTTTATCTGCAGCCTCTCCTCTTGCTGCTAAAAATCATCGGATAAATAAGAAACAGATATCCCTACACATAAGGCAACCTGGAACAATACCTACCAGAGACTACTCCAGTGACTCTGAAGCCTCCAGCAATAGGAAACTGCAGCAGAAGCAGCAAGAATCTTGGCATTCAGATGGTAGGCAGAGATCTTCACAATCAAGGGAAGCAAGCCCTGCGACTTCCAGAACTTTTGCTTACAATAAGAATAACTCAAACAATAGAACAACAACAAAAACACATGAGAGCACTTAAAGGTAAACATATATATATATATATATATATATATATATTAAACATATAATTGACATGGAAAGACAGAAATGCATGTATACAAATACATGAGAGTCTCTGAAGTTGTTAACATAATAATACAATAACAATATGGTTTTTATAGCTGTTTTGCCTAGTTTTTGTGCATGTAACTAGGGATAAATGTAAGCAAGACACAGGTGCTTGTGTTCTATCATGTATTTTTAGCTGAGGAGAACAGTGTTAATAACACATAATTTCAGCACCATGGCCAGACCCTGGTTTCAAAAGCAGCGCTGAAATGTAGTTTGCTAATTCTTTTGTGAACCACATTGTATAGAGTTATATTTGAAGACTGTCATCGCTGTTGCCCTGGTATTAATGTTTAATTTGTGATGCCTGGACGGCATAGTGGTTACAGCTTATCATCAAAATGGAACCCAGAACTATAGAATGAACAGACCAAAGAAGATGCTTGTGCCATAGATTCTACAGTGTATGGCACATAAAGGTCATGAAAAACTTCTTAAATCTCTCTCTCTGCCTTTTTAATATAATATATACAGACACACACACACACAAAATTCAGCTGTAACAGGATTTTTTTAAAAAAAATTTTGCTATCAAAGTTTTTTTTAAAATGCTGTGAATGCTAAATCTCCTGTGTTGTGTGACGGAGAGTGTCACAGAGCTCCTAAAGGCCATTGGTGAGATTACACTCAGTACCAAATCTCAATTTAAGCATGTCCTAGTAAAATGTATATAAAAATTCCATAAGTGCCTGCATTGTTACAAGCTAATAGCAGGATGCATGGTCAGTTTTTTATACTATGATTTAAATTTTTCACACATTTGCAGGGAAATCCAACTTTATGGCCATATTAAGACCTTTATCCTTAACCTTAATGTGGTCCAAAACAAATATATATGTGTATATATATATTTCTTTTGTATCAAGTCCCTGTGAGTGCGGCACTCTTTCTATTATATTTTTGTTTTTGACCTGCACCAAGGGCATTTGGACTTGTGTAGGGTGTGCTCCTCCCTGTGTACTAAATATATATATATATATATCATTTATTTATGTATATTTTGTCGAAAAGGAGCAACATTTTCCTGTCTGAATATGAAATAATAACTTTTACAAATTCAGTTTTTTAAAATTCCAAAACTATGATTCAACTTGTTGCAACATTAAGCTGTTTGCAATCAATAATAAAAACTTTTAGGGACTTGACTAATAGCACAAATATTTTTTTTCTATGTCATATATTGGCATCCAGAGGAGTGTGTTCTATGCTGCTACTTATCAGTGAACAAGATCCCAACAACTATGATAAACAACAGTAATTTAGACAAGCCCTTAATAACCCTAAGGGCTATGTACCACAAGGAAGTTAGTCACATCTGATAAATCTCTGCTACTGTGTGTGACTAATCTCCCCAAAAAACAGGGAATTGCAGTTGGAAAGGCCTACGCTGGTAAAAAGGCCTACACATCACTTTGGTTTTATGAAGTTACACAAAGTTGTCCGCAGGAAGGAACTTTGCGTGACTTCGGAAAACTGAAGCGATGTGTAGGCTTTTACAATATAAATTCGCCGTGGTACCAGAGATTAATCTGGTAAACTAATCTCCCTGTGGGCCATTACCCTAAACCAATTTTTGTTTAGTAAAACATCTTTAAATTTGGGTATCCCCAGAAAAGGTTAATAAATCCTGGCCTGAACGTGTGAAGATAGATATAAACATATGATGATCTAAGTATGAATATAAGGGGATCTAAAAAGATTCTGCTGTGAGGTTTAGTAATTCATTAAAATGATGTTTGAAAACATAGCCTAACCAGGGTACCAGAAAAACTCCCATAATGCATCTCCATTTGCATTAAGGAAGAATCACAAAAAATGTTTCCCACAAATTCTAAAATAAAACCAATTGTGTGCCAATTATAAATTGTGCTGCTTTAATGCTACATTATTTTTTTTTTGTACAAAAGAATAATATATACTGTGGTTACAATTTCATGAGTATAGTGTATAAGCCTAATGTGCCTTACTAAAAGTAAGAAGTCCTTACATGTGTTATTTTGCAGGGCAGGGTATTTTTGACTGTAGTTGTACCATTTAAAATGCCAAAATCCTATACATTAGTAGAAAATAATTCAGGACAAGTTACCCTTGGCAAACAGGAACCTTTATTGCATGAAAAACATGAGGGCTCATTAAAGGAACAGTAACATCAAAAAATTAAAGTGTTTTAAAGTAATTAAAATATAATGTGCTGTTCTGCAAAAAAAACTGGTGTTTTTGCTACAGAAAAGCTACTATATAAATAAGCTGCTGTGTAGCCATGGGGGCAGCCATTCAAGCTGGAAAAAAGGCACAGGTTTCATAGCAGATAACTAGTAGATAAGCCCCATATAATGGGGGTTTATCTGTTATCTGCTAAGTAACCTGTGCCTTTTCTCCTTTGAATGGCTGCCCCCATGGCTACACAGCAGCTTATTTATATAAACTATAGTAGTCTTTCTGAGGCAAATACACCAGTTGTACCAGTGCAGGGCAACAGTAAATTATTTTGTTTAGCACTTTCATTTTTTGGTGTTACTACCATCAAGAGTTTAAATACTGGGGAATTCCCTACCAGTCATTTGAACTGAAGAAGCCACTCGGATGAGTGGTGAAACGTTTTCAAGAAAAACTCAGAAAAGTCCAGTTGTTTTAGACTTAATTCTACTAGATACTGTATATCATGACCTGGATGAATGAGAATCTTCATAGACATACTGTTCCTTTAACATCCACAAGTGCAGTTGCAGTCTCGTAAATTCCCAAGCTGTCGGTTGTGTGTAAAACCACTTTCAGTAAAGGTTCTTGCACTTCTGTACAAGGGTGTGTGGGGTCAAATGGATTGGGGCAGTGGCAGGATACATAGTGGACAAGAGAGGGTCAGAATGGGAGTCGGGGTAAAGCCTGGGGCCACAGGAATCATTCATTTTAATCTCTCAATGCACCCATGCCAGTGACACAAACAGCATCCAGCTGCAAACCTTTGAAGATAAAATTGTAATAAAATTTTATTTTCTAAGTATGTGAAATATCTTTGTGTATTATTCTGTATCTGTTTATTGTTTATTTAATGTTTTTTCATACCATGTCACATTATTTTCATGCTTTGCTCTCACTTATATGATGTAAAATATTTTACAATAGAGGTGCATTATTCACTATTTATTATACACAATGGTATTTTTTAAATACAGACTTCTGCCAGGGAAGTTTCTGGTAATCATATATAAAGAATATGAAGAGTTTAACATACATTTATAAAAGTTGTAGATGTATGTCTTGCATGCATATTTCTACATTGTACTGTACTGGTTCTCCTTTAGGCTGATGGCCCACGGAGCCATAGATCTCTGCTACCGCAGTTGACTTACCGACGCATCGCTTTGGCTTTCCAAAGTTGTGCGGTTTCCTCCTGCAGGCAACTTCACGTGACTTCGAAAGCCGAAGGGTTGTACAGGCCTTTCCACTGGTGACACCTATTGTTGCTGGCATTTCGGAGTGGTTAGTCGTCGATGGTAGCAGAGATCTATCGCGGGCGACTAACTCACTCCGTGGGCCATCAGACTTAAGTCCATCAGACTTACCTGGAAAATCACAACTCAGATTCACTGACATTTCAGTATTAAACAAATATTCAACACTGTACTGTATATTACAAAATGTTGTAATTCCTGCTTTTGATGTATTTTATGAGTTCAATAAAACATTTTTGTTTTTAAAAGAAATGACATATGTGTGAGTGAAATAAAAACGTTACATATTTATCCTAATATACTGTAAAAATGAGTTTATGTCGCTTTTTCACTAATGCAAGAATAAATCAAGTTAATTTAACATGTTTAAGACACTATGACCAATGTTTAATTAGATTCTCCAGGTAAAGCTCGGCATACACCATAAGATTCGCTTGTGTGGTGAGATCGCCAAATGAGAGGACCTTTCTGCCAATATGCCCACCTAAGTTCAAATGATCAAATTATAGGGCCAAGCGATCGAATTACAACGATAGGAATAGGAGCCGTTGGAGCAAGGAAGGCATCTATGAGTCAATGCAGTCCCTGATCCGACAGGAAAATCAACCCTGTCTGACGATTTTTGGCCAGATATCGGTTAGAGAGGCCTGTCAGAGGGCCCCATACACGGGCCAATCTGAATTGACAACTTAAGCCTGTGTATGGCTACCATATTTTGATATTTAGAAATTTCCTAGATCGCTGTTGACTTATGGGGTTTTAGGGGCATATTTATCACAGAGTGATACTAGAATGAACACTAATTTTCTGCAGTTATACCTGGCACATCTGCAGGTAGTGCAAAGGTGGCTATTCATTTTGTAAAGTGATCAAATTGGCATGTGTGCGTAGTGCAGTACTTTTTATCCCTAATGGGAGTGTTAAAAAGGGGGTGGAGTAAAAAAGGGCATGGTCAGTTTTTTTGGCCCTGAGTTTCACATTTGGCTTAGGCCCCATATTTTATTGTGGTGGCTCTGATATTATGCCATGCCATTTTCTGCAATCAAAGGCTGGGAATTTGAAATTTGTGTGAAAGTAGCAAATTCTTGTTGCAGGAGCTAAATACAGGCTTATAGGTATTTAATTCATTCTGCCATAGTAGTATTGCAATAATACTTGGCTCAGTGCTCCACTAGCTCGCTTCCTGCCCATTGCACCCACAACTCCCTCCCCAACAGCAATGTCATCAATGATGCAGTCGTATACTTATATACAACTTTATTTATAAAGTGCTACATGAATACACAGCGCTGTATTTTAGAAAAATTGAACACAGAAAAATGTTTGTTTCACTTTGGGCACATAGCCACTAGTTCTGGCTATGACACTTACCAACAAGCCTCATCCATTTTATGGTTAGTATTTAGTAAAGTGCCTCAAAATAAGGACATAAAAGTAATATGAAAAGGTTTTAGCATTAGTGTTTTGGGGAAATGAGAAAACCTTGCAATAACCTCCTAAGCTCCAGCCCCATCCCCTGAAAGCTAAAGTATAGAGACCCAAGCTTGATACCCTAGTTAGCTCTTTGTATCGATAACTGCAAGGAACACAAAAAAGACTGTACCTTAAATTATGGGGTTTATAAATATGGTTTATATATTTTATTCATCCGTTTAACATATTGATGCACAACTTCTTAAGGGCATAGAACATTCATTCTTTCAGCTTCATTTATAAATAAGAGCGTGAGTTGCCATATTGCTTGCATCAGCCAATGCACTTGCTAAACTATAATATACTGTGTTACATGGAGTCATTTTCAACTACATGATAGAATGTGCTTCTGATTTCTCATTGCAAACAGAGAGAAAAATTATATGAGGATATATTGTATGTTTATCTAAAAATATTAAATGCCGATTTAAAACAAAATATTTTTGAAGTGCTGCTTCTGTTCTGTTTCTTATAGTATGTATATAAGCTCAATATGATCGCTTCCACTTGTATCTCTAAGTAGAAAAAGAAGCAAAAAACAAAGATATGCATGCATACTAAGGAAAGTACTAATATTGTATTAATTAAGGGGGAATAAATTCAATATAAACCACATATTTGCCTTTGGCCATGCCCACAGTACAACCTGACCAAGTCATGTTGCAACCCAGCCCAAGTTGTTGTACCCAAACCATAACACTTACTCCAGCTGACTCCAGTAAGGCTGGGTGACTCTAAGAGACTCAGATGGTCGGACAGACCTGCTCTTAAAAGTACATTAATGGTACTACAGGAGATATACTATAAATATAAAAACTATAAGAATTCCCATTTGCTTGAAAAAGTAGTGACCATCTCCCTTTTTTTCAGTCAGTTGCTGGTAACCACAAAATTGGAGCACCCAGAATTACTTATGATATCTGTATTACTTGAAACCCTTTATATCCACAGCTTTTCCTACACAGAAACTTGCAATGTTTTTCATTTATGTTGTCCTTTTAATTAATGTGTATGATAAAACACTCTGTACTACAGAGCTGATGTGTTCCGGAACTGGTTCTATGCGTCACTATTTATAGAAACCCATTATACAAATGCAAACGTTTCAAAATAGGGCACTAGGCAATGCCAAGTTATATTGTGTTGAAACAAATATGTTGGTATGTTTTGATTTCTCCCTATCCTGTGTGAACTGGATTGATCTGTTATTGTAACTAGTCACATCTAGGTAATAGCTACAGACAACAGTTTTTTCTGGAGTGGAGACTGTGTTATAAATTGCAGATTAGGCCTTTCTTATGTACAGCTTTCAAAATATAATGATCTAATGATTCTTTAAGCCCCCCTCCCCGACCTTTCTGATCAACCCTTGTTGCAAGTAGACTTTGATCTTTTCATTGATGGCAGCTTTTCCCCGCTCACAAAATGGCCTTCTCAATGCCCTGCTCACACAGATGGCTCAGATTATGTGTCTCAGGGCAATACTGCTGCAGACACAGCTGCTAAGCAAGTCATCCAGTCCACCAGCAACTTTCCTCTGCCCATTTTAGCTGCTATTGAACTTCCCATTTAGCCAAGAAAATGCCCCCTTTAAAGAGAAACAAGTATGGGTTAAACAAGTTGTACTTGTGCAGAGTAATCAAGTGCATTTTATTTTAGTGAAAACAGGCACATGTAGCCGATATTCCCATAAAAACCCAAGACTTTGCATATTCTTGTGTTTTTAGGTGGAAATCGGTTACATGTGTCTGCACCCGAGCGTATTCAATTCATTCGGGGGCAGGCACAGGTAGGAGCACATGGAGCGTGTATTCGGCAAGCGTTTATATAAGCGTCATATAATTGCTTCTGTCAACTTTTGATCTCAGAGCTTGATGTTAAAGGAAAGGTACAATCACTGTGGGGTGCCAAAATGTTAGGCACTTCTCAGTGATTGTAATCACTTACCTGAGACCCCTGGCTGGTGCTCAAGTTAGGAGAAAACTGCACTGGCCCTGCACTGGCTACATCTGTATTGTGAATATTGCACAACCCTGTGGATCATTGTCTTGGACAATAAACAAGTTCAGTTCTGTTTTGCTGCGAGAACCTTCTGGCGTCCATTTATTTACTTATTTTGCACACAGCCTAAGTGAGTTGTAGTATACTACATCCCCCTTGATCTTTCCACATATAGAAAGCCCATTCTGTGTGTTAAAGTCTAGTGTACCCCATGCTCTATAGCCAAAAAGGGGTTACAGAAACATATTTGTTAATATAACTAGTGACAACTTTATTTAAAAAAGGACTCTATTTTAGGAGCAGAATATCTTTAACTGACAGGCACAAGGCCAGAAGGAGTGGACACAGGTTGTTAAATGGGCAGTAAAATTATATTATGGACTATAGTGTTGCAATAGAATAATATGCGTAAACATGTTTACATATTTTCTTATGAGTAGGCAATATATACATGACACCCTCTAGTGCAATCATGGCTGAACTGCAACTCATACGTCAGATACCTTTTAAAGGGAAAGTCTATTGCATTTATATATTTATGTAACACTTTATATTTGTGTAAATCTTGCATAGTTGAGAATTCTGTACATTGATATCCTATGGTTAATTATATAAATTATTATTATTATTATTTTTTTTAAATAAAAAGAGCCATATATGGTAAAAATAAATCAAATGGCAATGTGTGATTATTTGGTCATTATATATGGACCAATGGATACAAAATAAAAGCTTTATATTGAGGTACAGGGTCCCCATCCTTTCCCACACTATTTCCAGTGATTCTGTTCCCAGTATAATATTGTGTGAGTGTTTGTGAACTAAAGTAATGCAAGCAGGGCTGCCATTAGGGAGGGACTATTGTCAGGGGCCTGGACAAACTTTGACTCAACAGGAGGTCTGAATGGGTAGCATAAAATTATGTAACATCCATAATTTATGGATAAACATGCAGAATTCATTGAAGAACTTTCATACCTTACATATCAAGTAATGAAAACGGCAGAGCAGAGTGTCAAGGTTTAAACTTGACTGACCATGAATAAAAAAATGAAGCTATATTCCACTGATCACAATGAGCTGACTGACTTATTATGGCTGTTTATGAACCAGTTCAGTCTGCAGCTGGAACGGGTGCTGTGCGGGGCAGTTACTCTATCCCTTCATGGTCCAGCACAGCTACTCAAAAACACAGGATGCAAAATGGACCACTCTAACAAAGAAATACACTGAGAAGTCTTCAAATTAAAATGTTTTATTTTAAGAGTACCAAATGCTACCTATATGAGGTTAAACCCTGGTGACATCTGGAAGGTCTTTTCCAGGAAGGTGTTTTATCCAGACAATCCAGTAGCAGGTGAATGTGAACCCAAAGACTTTATGCAACCTTTGCATTTACAGCATTTTGCTAAACCCTGTGTGCATCAGACATGACTTCTGTAAAGAAAAGAGGAGAGAATAAGTTTATTGGCTGACACCAGGGAAGCCAGCCTATGAAAATTATGACCAGAGGTATCTAGTTACAGGCACTGTATGGGCTATGGGGAAAATCCTTGATGTGTGTATGTATAATTTCATAAAATGCAGTTAATTGAAGCAAAAAAAAAAAAAACAAAAATCTCACCTGCCAATCTGACTGCTTTCTGGCTGGTCGAGTTGCTAAAAAATCTTCTAAAGATTTCAACTTCTATAATGCCATTCTATTTTATCCTATTCTTATGTCCTTTTGCCTTTACTACCTCTTCCCTTTCACATTTCCTGTTCCCTTCTCTGACACTTCTGTCTCTTTGATAAGTTAACTCTACTTTTTTAACTTTATTATTCTGATCTCTACCATTTCTCTTACCCTGCCCCTATCATGTTATCACTTCTTTTATCTTATCTGCACCTTCCACCCCCCCCCCCCCCCCCCCCCACCTTGCATAACTGCAATAGATTGCAGAGGCTGACAAATTTTTCTCACCCCCATTTACATTCATGACCATCTTCCAATTACAACATTCAACTATCTAATTGTATTGGATGGGATAGTGACCTTATCTTATTAAGGGAAAATAACAATCACTTTTGCTTTACATAAGGTGACTTTATATCAATATCTGGCTATCCTATTACAACTTTTGGTATATAAAGCATGTCAGGGTGTTACAAATTCTGTTCTCCTAAAGATAGACATATTATTGTTGATACAATGAAATATGGACCAAATTATATTGTGGCATTGCAGGCACACTCACCTAAAGTCCTTTCAGATTTAGAAAATTCCTTTTAACTTGTCAGAAGTGTTCATTTCATCATCGTTTTTAGAAATACTAACCAATCTAAATATGCTTAAAGTATGAACAAATGTATGTTTCTACAAAGAACTGTAGAACTCTAGAAAGGATTGTCCAGAAATCATGGCATCTTATCTAAGATTTTCATTCTTGGCACCACCCTTAATCTTCGTAATGCTCTTTTTTGCTGCCACAGCTGTAAGCTATGATGCTTATAACTGCTCTGCCTTGAACTACAAAGCATCTATTCTTTTTTTGTTTAGTTACTTTCTCTATTCTTTGTTTGCTCATGTACTGATGTATAAAGACTATATCCACTGATTTTTGGCTCTTAATATACCATATATTTTAAAAAGTCCCAAGTAGCTGCTCTTTAACATAAGAATGAGTGCAAGTAGCAAAGCATATTTATAGAATGGCAAGCAAAGGCAATATACACATAGGTCTTTATTGTAGTGTTAAAGATATTCTCTTTCTTTGGGGAACCAAATTTTCGGTCTCCTTTGAGACCTTTGTCAACGTTACAGATACAAACAGAATTTCAACAATGCAGCCCACACTACTGATACCCTAAATAATTGTCATCTTGTGACAATAGACACATTTAGATTTGTCTATTTCACACCCATATGACTATAGCACTTTTAACCACTGTATGATTAACTCCTTGTACCATTATATCAATATTTATATTACACACAATTT